>NC_088914.1:22875000-24125000 GCF_963576675.1 Euphorbia lathyris
TCTTGTATCTTGGTTCAGCAAGAAGCAGGCGTCAGTAGCCTTGTCTACCACTGAAGCTGAGTACATTGCTGCTGGTCATTGTGTTGCTCAAGTCCTATGGATTAAGCAACATCTTGAAGACTATGGTGTTCAAACAAAGACAATTGAGGTCAAATGCGATAACAAAAGTGCAATTGATTTATCAAAGAACCCAATTCAACACAGCAGAATGAAGCATGTCAGCATAAGGCATCACTTCATTAGAGACCATATACTCAAAGGTGAGATAAAGCTGACCTACGTCCCAACGGATGAGCAGCTTGCAGATATCTTCACAAAGCCACTGGCTCGTGAACAGTTCAGTATAGTGAGAGAAGCCATTGGTATGTTTAATCCTCTTCAGTAAATTCCTGTTCTAAAATGTAAATTTATGCTGAGTGAATTACTATGCTGAATGATTTATGCAAATGCATGCTGAGTGATTGTTATGCTGAGTACTTAACACAAAATACACATCAATACTGAGTCAATATGCACACCGAGTAGTTATCTTAAACTGAGAAATCATCCTTTCATATACTACTGATCACTCAGAATCCAAAACGCTTAGTATTCTAAACGCTGAGTGTTAGATCCGTTGAATTAAATGCAAAAGCACGCGTATAGCCACCTAGGATGACGTATGCGCCGAATGTGTCATAAAAGCCAGGATCTTTATCGATTGATAATCCCAAGGCAAAACTGACACATGGATCCGATAAGATCCACTCTTCACCGCTATAAATAATGGGTAAATCCCCATTCTTTATTTTCTTTACACCTATCGAATTCTAAGGCAAAGCTTTCTCTCTAAAAACTCTCAAAGCTTCCCAAACTTGTTCTGAAACGATGACTAAAGTTTCCATCAACATCTCCGGTGCCGGTCACCCTAAGACCAGCTCCGATGAACCCTCCAGGCAAACCTCTGTGCCTGAAACTACCAAGGTCACTACGCCGAGTAAAGGAAAAACTAGGCAAGCTACCTCCTCCAAAGGAAAACCGACCAAGACTAGAACCTATACCAAGGTTTTCGGTAATATTAGCGAATGGAAAGTGGACTTCTCTCGCTGGGTCTCTGAGTCCTTCGTGACTTCCGAGCAACCCTTCTGCGAATGGATATCGCAAAATGGATGGACCGAGCTGTTCTCTATTAGGGATCACACCTATCCTGACCTCGTAAGGGAATTCTACAAGAACCTCCAAGTCGCTAATGATAACCAGGACTATCTGGCAACAGCAGTAAAGGGGAAAACGATTTTCATCAATCCCGCCTATTTGGCGAATTTGCTGAAGTTGAAAAATGAAGGAGCAAAGCTGCGAAGATCTGGAGATCATGAAGGTACTGGGTACGATGTCACCTTCTGTAAACCTGAAGGCCACTCAGGAGAAGTTTCCAGTTCCTCTATGGATCAGCACCAAAAGATGGCTCACTATCTGCTGTCCTACTTCATTTATCCGAAGATCAACTGCACAACCTCAGCAATGAACTTTGAGCAATGCTTCATATGGCATATGCTGACATATAAGCCGATCAACATGCCAGTATTCCTGATTGCTGGGTTCCTACAAAGCACTGGAACTCTAAGACTGGGCTCGCTCATCACCAGGATCCTCATTGATCATCAAATAGACCTAACTGATGAAGTTAAAGCTAGAGGATCTGAAATCACAGCAGCTTCGCTGAGGGCTTTGAAGTTCAATCAGCCTCTGAAGAAAGGAAAAACTGCTGCTGCTGGTGAACAACAAGCTGAGGAAACAGCTGTCCCGATGAAAGGGAGAAGAACTAAGGCTCCAGCTGCCCGCAAGAGGAAAGCTGTTGAGACCACTTCAAAGAAAGCAGAGCCTAAGGCAAAGAAGCCTAAGTCAGTTGCTGAATCAGGTCAGGAGAGACCTAAGTCAGCCGAGAAAAGGAGCAGGCAAGATGAGCCTGAAATTGAGGAAAGACAAGATGCTGATGTGCAGCCTCAAAAGAAGCAGAAGTCTTCTTCACTGACTCCCATTGATGCTATCCCTACTGACATCATTGTTCCTGGTGACTCTCACTACACACAGTGTCTAGGAACTGTAGCTGAGCATCAAGAAGATGAGGTGCATTTGGACGATCAGTTCATTGCACAAGTTGAGGAAGAGCTGGATGGTGATAGTTCAGAAGATGACGAAGAAGAAGAAGAGGCCAGCGGTCAGGATGACGCTGAGGACAATGAGGAAACAACTAGTGAGGTTGAAGCTGAGCAAGCCAATTCTGAGTTGGCTGCTGGAGAAGAACAAGAACATGACCAACACAATGTTGATCAGGTACAAGAACAAGCTGACCAGCTTAATGCTGATCAAGAAGCTGATCAAGAAGAAACTTCTCCATCTCACTCAGGAGAGTCTATTCAAGCTGACCCTCCTCCTCCTCACAGAAGAAGATTGGTTAAGGCAAGTCAGAAGACAGTCAGTGACATTCGTGTTCAACCACCAACCCTTCCTGACTTTGTTATTCAGAAGCCAACCCAAGACCCTTCTAAACTCAAGCTGAAATTTTTCAAAAGACAACCAACTTCTACCACATCGGCTTCCATTGAAAAGCAAGCCTCTGTTTCTTCACCAAAGGAACACGCCGAATTGAATGCTTCCGCAAACTCAACAAGTCAAGTTAAGCCATTTCCTGTCAATGCTGTTACCACAAGCATTCCACCGACTCAGGACATTCCTGCTCAAGTCAGCACTGACAGCATAAGAATTACCTCTTCTCCACTCAACATATCTGCCGATCAATCAGTTCTACCAGAACCTCAAGTGCAGATTGGAACCACACTTCCAGTCACTGACCACGTCATTCCCTTGACTCCTCTTCCAACCGGTCATACTGATGTCACTGGATAACTTAATAAAGGCTCTCAAAGCTACATGAATGCCACTGAGTCTGGCAAAAGAATAATCGACTCAGTACAAGTATTGATCAAAGACCTTCAACAAACAACTCCTCCTGCTGCTGGGTCTTCCACTATTGAGACAACTCAGCTTTCCCAAGTCACTCAGCTTTGTTGGAAATAGGGCTAAGGTATAGCAGCGGAAATATAAAAATTTTAGCCTACTTCCTTTTAACCATAGGATCCGTTAATCGTTATTTCATATAAATAGGGATAAGAAGAAATACCTTTCGATGATCAATCTACCGTTGCAAACGAAGTGCCCACAACTTCAAAGGAGAGGTAAACTGTTTACCAATCTGCCCCTATTCGAAACAGACCTTCCAGACCTCCGAACGACAATCCCTTCGATGAAAACGTGGAAGAATGTGTCTAGAAGCTACTGTCCAAAAATCGCAACGATCCGACGGTTCAATCTCCGGGAATCCTCGAAATAGTGAACTGACCTGATGTAGGCGAAGAAAAACGAATTTCTCCCTTTTGATTGTTTTTCTTCTTTCGTGAACACGGTGAGGTTAAATTATAATCAACCCTTATGAGATGTAACCAAAATAGATTACCTCTAATTAACCAACACAAGATCAAGGAGAAAGAGGGATGAATTAGATTAATCAATCGATGGAATGCCGTATGAATTCTTGTCCACGAACTTGGGGATGGGAATTCACTTTCTCTCTCTAAATGCAATTTTCGAAAAACTCAAGTAGGGGAGGAAGAAGCATGTATCGAAATTCCAAAGGGAAGGGGGTATATATATTAGCTTGTCTCTAAACCCTAGTTAGATAGGAATAGGTTACTTAATAGGAATCCAATTCGGAATAGGATTTCTAATTATTATCTTACTATATATCCAATATAATTAGGACAATAATAAATAACCTAGTTAGATAATAATAGGAGTATATTAATCTAATTAAAACTCTTAACTTGATTATCTCTTAATTAATTTAATTTCACAATCCTAATCAAATTAGGAAGAGTGGAATAAATTAATTCCTTCCCTAATATACATAAATTTCGACCCCCTCCTATATGTGGGCCTTATCGGGCTCAATTGGGCTTCCATCTATTAATCATATCCATCTCTCTTTTGTTTCCAAGTCTTATGTGTGATCCATTAGGTCCTTACTACTTCTGGCCGTATGCAACTATTAAGTTAATTTCTTCAAGAATTATATTTAATCCTTGCATAACGGAATGATGAACAGAGCATGTTATCGGTATGTCCGTAATCATTCCCCCAGAGTCCGTTAAGAAGACAGGTTGATTCTGCCGTTAACCCTTCCGTATTAGTTACAGTATAATTCGATCCTTTATCAACTACATCCTTGAACTGAATCTTATGACTATGGATGATGTCAAGTCACATATAGCGAGACATTCGTTTTACTTGTACAGGCCGAGTCAACTCAAATAGATAGGTTAAGTGAAATCTGTATTTCTACTCTTAAGCTATCACCTTGCAAGGATTTAGAGTCGAGTCTTCCACATGCGATCCTTGGACGTATCTCCCATTCATCGGGAGTGATAAATGCTCAATCCAATGTATAACTACCCTGACATTACCTCCTGTGACACCCAACCTTTGCAGTTCACACCCCAGAGTCATCTCTGTTAAGGATCGTGGGACCACGCGATCAAAGTCTCACATTCAGTAATTCAGGATGACCAATTAACATTCCTTTGAGTCTGAGGATTATTTATACCTATTAATACCAATGAGATGAACAGGTGACAAGGACGAATCTACCCATCCTGTTATCTCAAATCGGATCCCCAATCCTGATGAACGACGTTTTATCGGATCTATGTAACTGTCCAGATATCTATATATATGAAGCTTGTGAGATCAGCTTTCTGTCGGACAGAAGACATTGTTACATACAAGTCTCAACAGTGATATATCAATCCTAAACATATCACTTGACTTGGGGTGGTTTTAAGTTTATTAGTTTATTATAAAGTTTTGTCTCACTTCATGCTTGTATGAACACTTTATAATCACTTTAAACAAACTTACGGATTTCCTTTTATTAGACTTTATTTAGTGCTTTAAAAGGAATTGCCTTTATATAGTTATAAAACATATATCTTATTAAAACAAATGATATAAAGAACAATTCATTTACAATAAGTTTGTATCCTGCAACAATTGTCTATAGGACACTAAACCCCAACATACTCCCACTTGGACTAAAGCCAATTGTTTCTAAAACTTATCCCAGTAGAAGTTAAATGACGATCATGTACTTTCTGGGCTAATGGCTTTGTCAACGGATCTGCAACGTTGTCCTCGGTAGGTACTCTTTCTATTCTCACATCTCCTCTAGCCACAATCTCTCTGATGATGTGGTATCGCTTTAGGTAGTGCTTGGATGCATTATGAGACCGTGGTTCCTTTGCTTTCGCAATGGCTCCATTGTTATCACAGTACAGAGTAATGGGATTGACAATGTCAGGCACCACTCCTAGTTCTGTAATGAACTTTCTAATCCAAACTGCTTCCTTTGCTGCTTCCGCAGCAGCGATGTACTCTGACTCGGTCGTAGAGGAAGCTACGCTTCCCTGCTTGGAACTTTTCCAACTGACCGCGCCCCCATTCAAGATAAACAGGTATCCTGATTGGGATTTAAAATCATTCTCATCTGTGAGATGACTAGCGTCTGAAAATCCTTTAATTTTCAGATCTCCTTCTCCGTACACTAGGAACATATCTTTAGTCCTTCTCAAATACTTAAGAATGTTCTTGACGGCAATCCAATGCTCGTCTCCCGGATTCCCTTGGTAGCGACTCGTTACAGATAACGCGAACGCTACGTCAGGTCTAGTGCATAGCATAGCATACATAATCGAACCGATCGCGCTGGCGTACGGGACAACAGCCATGCGTCGTTTGTCATCATCAGTTTTAGGACATTGATGATTGTTTAACTTTACTCCATGTACCATGGGTAAGTTACCTCGTTTCGATTCAAGCATGCTAAACCGATTTAGCACCTTTTCAATGTATGTAGCCTGTGAAAGACCAAGCAGTCTACGCGATCTATCTCTATAGATCTTTATACCAAGTATATAGGCTGCTTCACCAAGGTCTTTCATTGAGAAGTTACCGGATAACCATAATTTCACCGATTGTAATAGAGCAATGTCATTTCCATTAACAGTATATCGTCCACATATAGTATGAGAAATGCTATAGAGCTCCCACTTGCTTTCTTGTAAATGCAAGCTTCTTCGCAATTTTGTTCGAAACCAAATTGTTTTATGGTTTCGTCAAAACGCTTATTCTAGCTTCTAGATGCTTGCTTGAGTCCATAAATGGATCTCTGAAGTTTGCAAACTTTATTTGCATCCTTTGATATGAAACCTTCAGGTTGCATCATGTATACATCCTCAAGCAAGTTTCCGTTTAGGAAAGCTGTTTTCACATCCATTTGCCAAATCTCATAATCAAAATGAGCGGCAATTGCAAGCATGATTCTGATTGATTTGGACATAGCAACGGGAGAGAAGGTTTCGTCATAATCAACGCCTTGTTTTTGACGATATCCTTTCGCTACCAACCTAGCCTTGTAGGTGCTAACCTTTCCATCCATGTCAGTCTTCTTTTTGAAGATCCACCTGCACCCAATGGGTTTTATCCCCTCGGGTGGATCAACCAAAGTCCAAACTTGGTTAGTATACATGGAATCCATTTCAGAATCCATGGCTTCAAGCCATGCTTTAGAATCTGGACTAGTAAGAGCCTCTTCGTAGTTTTCGGGTTCGTCTTCTAACACGGGAACCTCGTCATCATCTCCCACTAGAAAACCATATCTAACTGGGAGTTCACGAACTCTTCGTGATCTACGAATAGGTGCCACTAGAGTCTCATCTAATGGGACTTCTTCGGGTACCTCAACCGCTTATGTTGTTTCATCCGGTGTCTCTTCCCCTTGAACTTCATCGAGTTCAATCACGCTTCCCTTTTGCGTTTCTTCGAGAAACTCTTTCTCTAAGAAGGTTGCGTATCTGGATACTATTACTTTCTGATCATCTGGATGATAGAAGTAATACCCTATGGTCTCTTTGGGATATCCAATGAAGAAACATTTATCAGATTTAGAATCCAATTTGTCGGACGCAATGCGTTTGACATATGCTGAACAACCCCATACTCTCATAAATGAGAATACGGGTTTCCTACCAACGAACAATTCATATGGTGTGAAACTGGCGGATTTAGTTGGTACTCGATTCAGGGTGAAGAGGGCAGTTTCTAAGGCATAGTCCCAGAACGTCTTTGGAAGTAAGGCCATACTCATCATGGACCGTACCCTATCTAATAGGGTACGGTTTCTCCTCTCGGATACACCATTATGTTGTGGTGTATAGGGAGGTGTCCATTGCGAGCATATCCCACATTCAGTTAGATAATTCAGAAAATCATCTGAAAGATATTCGCCACCTCGATCGGATCGAAGCGTCTTTATTTTCTTTCCTAATTGATTTTCCACTTCATTCTTGAAGCATTTGAACTTGTCAAAAGCTTCTGATTTGTGCTTCATCAAGTAGATGTAACCATATCGAGTATGGTCATCTATGAAGCTAATGAAGTATCTGAATCCTCCTCTTGCTTAGACTGACATAGGGCCACATACATCTGAATGAATGAGTCCTAGAGTGTTTGATACACGCTCACCTTTATTGCTAAAGGGTGTCTTTGTCATTTTACCTTTTAAACATGATTCGCATGTTTCCAATGATTCAGAATCGATTGGATCTATAAGCCCATCTGAATGTAGCTTTAGCATGCGTCTCTCGTTTATATGACAATGCCACAAGTAAGTTGAATTATCTAGCTTATGTCTTTTGGTATCAATTGCGAAAACAGAAATCTAACACATAAATCCCATTTTGTGATATTCCTGAAAAATAAAAAATCCCATCTCTATAAAAATCGCAATGTTTGTTCTTTATAGAACATACCAGACGTTGGAGTACCGGCTTTTCCCTTCTGGAGGGTAGCTCGGTACAAAGAACAATTTCTCTTCCAATGCCCCACGTCACCACAATAGTGGCACTTTCTTTTAGGCTTCTTCACTTCCTTTCCCTTACCTTTAGTGGGCATGGCTTTCTTAACTTTCTTGGGATGTTTAGGATTGGGAGAATTCCCTTTCCACTTCTTTGATCCCTCTATGACAATAGCCGGTATTGCCTTGTCTTTCTTCATATTGGGCTCAACTGACTTGAGCATATTTGCAAGCTCTTCAAGAGAGGTTTGCAAGTCATTCATCTGATAGTTCATGATGAACTATGAATAACTCTTTGGGAGGGATTGAAGAATTAAGTCTACACTTAGTTCGTTATCCATCGCGAATCCAATACTAGAAAGTTTGGTAATGTAGCCAATCATCTTGACACAATGTGTCATTACAGATGTGCCCTCTTGCATCTTGCAACGATATAGCAACTTGGATATCTCGTAGCGTTCGCACCTGGTCTGTTTCCCAAACAATTCCTTTAGGTGCATGATGATGGAACAGGCATAGTTGCCTTTGTAATTCCGATGTCATCGATGCAAGTATGATGCATCCGGCATGATCGTCATCAGCCTTGTGCTTCTGGTAAGCATCGATTGGGAGCATCATCCTCAGGGATAGGGGGTATCGATGTATCAAATACATACCCTATTTTATCGAACTTCAAAACGATTTTGAGGTTACGAAACCAGTCGGTGAAGTTTGAACTATTCAACTTGTTATCGGTAAATGTGTTTTGCAGATTGGTGTTAGTCATGATTTTAAGAGTGTTTCATTAAACTGAGAGTGAGAAAGAGTAAACGTATGTTATTCATTTGCTTTAAAGTATAACAATCTAAAATTATAGGCCTTTTAATTTATTTCAGATTGCTCCCACTATTTTGCCAAATTAATAACCCTCCATATTAATTCGAAGAATTTCACAAATCCTTTAGTGAGCTAGGATCCTAACTCCTGAGATTTCGCCTTAACTTTAGCCAACAAACTAGTCTCATTCGTTAGGTAGATTCATTCAATCAATCACATCTCGAATGCGATTCCTAGGTTATTGGGTTACTAACCACATTAGTAACTAATATGTCATTCATATTAATCCCAACCATTTTGCCCATTAGTGTATGACAACATGAGTTTGCCCATCCAATTATCATACTCTAATTTAAGTATTACCCCATATTCATGAAAGAACGATTTTCGATAATCCAGGTGTTACCATAAGACCCCGAGCTTGACTTTGGCCAACAATCCAAAGGCCCCCAGTACTGCCGGCTGAATTATAATATTAGGGAGGGGCAACCGATTTTAATAACTTATTTATTTACTTAACTTTTTAATGAGGGATTTTTATTTAAGTCTCATAATCTAACTTAGTCTTGATTTGCTTTAGCATACATCAGACACACATTCACACATACATTGGCGTTATGGACATATCATCTAAATTATTCCGTCGAGCCAGAGACGGAATAAAAGGGCAAACCTAAGGAAATACTAACTATTACATATTTCTCTTTAGGATTGATATATTCTAAACACACTAAGTTTAAATGCTTTGATTTATTCTACTAATGTGTTTGTTCAATGTTGAGTTAAAAATTGCTTATAAGACATAAGGATTAAAAGGCCCAAGCTCAATACAAGAGTCAAAGCCCAAGTCAAATTGTTCAAGACAACTCGGCCCGTGAATGTCAAAACGTTGTCGTTGTGGACAAAACGCAACTCAGCGGAAGAAGGATCTAGAAGACCTTCAGGGAACAACTTCGGAACGAAGCTGCTGAGTTGATTCGACAAAGCGTACAAGACAGCAGCTGGCTAAGAAAAACTTCCAGACAAAGTGTTTCCACTTTGGGTAAAGTTCAGACGACACAGTATGCTGTCTAGTTGACATTACCATAAATGGAGAGACACTCTGCCGAGCTGACCAAAAGCTGACCGTGGACAGAAGATACTCAAATCTGATTGGCCAAGAGCTCTGAGCAAGTCAGGATGACAACGACAGGAAGCCGTTTCCCTCCAACGGTTATTTCGAAATTCGAAATGACCGATGCCTCAAGACGTCTCTATAAATAGTGCCATCAGAAGCTTCATTCAACACAGAACTTGATCAAGCCATTACGCTGACCAAATTTCTACGCAAGTTCTGCAAGCAAGAAGCAAAGCAATCTTACACTAAATTTCATATCTTTTGTGTAAAAGTCTAGAGTGATTATTCAATCATCTAAGGTGTCTTAGCAATCATTGTTTAGGACAAACACTTATCATTTCTAGAGATTAGAAAGGAGAGGCTGAGTACTCGGTTATAGTACTCAGCGAGAGATTAGGATTGAGTAGAGGTATAGAGGAAGGTACTCTTGTTATACTCAGTTGCTAAGATTGTAAAAGGTTTGAGGCTCTACCTTTAAAGAGCTCAGTAGAGGATTCGAAATCTCGGAACGTGTTCCGGGGACAGGACGTAGGCTCAGAAGCCGAACCTGGATAAATCTGCTGAGTAACGTATTTCTTACCTTAAACTCCTTATATATATTGCTTGCTTAAATAACCAAAAACTGACCAAGTAAAGAGGTCAAGCTGAGTTGTGCGCATCAAACATCTGAGCTCAGGAATAGACTCTAAGTGTTATCTCCTGACTCAAGTCAAGAAACTGACCTAGTCACCAGTTGACTAAGCCAGTATCTTACTGTTTACTCAGCGCCGCTGTTAAAACCTTTTCTCTTAAGAAAAGAAGTCAGCCCCAAGTTTTAAAAAGTTTAAATAGTTCCTAACCCCCACTTGGAACTATACTTGTAACGTTATAAGGGACCAACAATTTTTACCAGCGGTTGCGCTGGTGAGATTAGAATTCACCGATGAAAATTCAATTCCGCTACTGTTCCGCCGGTAATTTGCAGCGGATTGATTTCCGCTGCTATTCCATCGGTGATCAGCAGCGGAAATTAGTCCGCTGGTAATTTGCGAATTTCTTGTAGTGTATTAGGCTAAATTTTACCAAACAAGTTCATACAATCCACTAGTCAAATCAGTTAACCAAAAAGGTAATCAGCTAACAACTAATGTAGCTAATGTAATCAGCTATTAGCTAACAGCTAATTGCCAAACAGAACCATATATTATTAATTATATATTAATTAAGTAAATATATAATATATTTTTATAAATAGGCCCCATAAAAATTGAAAGTAGGAGTGTAATATAGTGAGATATTTGCAATGATTTTAAAATCGAATCAGACCAGCCAGTTCGATCATAAACCAAACAAATATCTGGTCCGGTTATAACCATTTTGTGTTAATAGTATCAGCCCGTCAAAAATTGGAGCAAACCAGTGAACCGATATTAACCCGGTAAACCGGATTGACTCCGCTTATTTTATAACTGATTGTTTTAATTGCAATCAATTTTATAGTGGACTATTTCCTTTCTGTTTTTACAATATTCCGATGTGGGATTCCCACCATATTCACGTCCTTTGTTTGAAAGAAAATTAGAAAGCCTAGACAAATTGACTTCTGGGCAAGACAAGTAAGAACAATAATATCCCCTTTTATCTTTTAATTCTAATGTAGCCTAAATATAGGTCCATGATACTAAGAACAATAACATCCCCTTATTATTTTAGCCAAGCAATTTAATATTCCTTAGTCAGTTTATTATCTATTATTTTGATATATACTTTAAATATAATATATATTAATATTATATACATAATAATAATGTATCTTTAATTTTTTTTATTAAACAATATATTTTTAATAATTGGATATCATTTTTTTTGAAACAATAATTGGGTATCATTTGATTTTTATTTTTTTCAATTTAATAAGTTAGTATGATTATTTATTTGATTGTTTTATTTAATTTAATGTTGATAAATTTGATTTATTGGTAAATTGATATATTATGATTATAACTTTGTGATTATAATTTAATTATTTTTTATTATATATTAATTATGAATCATTCGGTTCAACCAATTCGAGTCAATCGGCTGAACCCATTGACCCCTAACCCCGTTGTTAAGCCGGTTTCTTGTCCGGTTCGGTTTTTAAAACATTGGTTATTTGTATGTGTTATTTTTGTGTATGTGTCAAAGTGGAAGTAACAAAGGTTGTTACTTCCACTAGACTTGCTCTTATAGTTAACTGAAGAAGGAGATCTTACTCTTATAGTTAATTGGAGAAGGAGGTAGTATAAAAAAGGAGAGGGATCAAGTAGGAGGTCTGAAAGAAGAGGGATTAGGTTGGAGAAGAAGAGATGAGGATGGGGCTTAGGTTGAGATCATAAAGCAGAGAAGAGAAGGGACTAGGTCGAGGTCGAGAGCAGAGAAGAGAAAGAGGAAATAGGGCTTTAGGTTGAGGCAATTATGTTTTTCCTTTTTCTAATATCTTTTATATTTTTTTTTCTTTTTGTTTTTATTCTGTAACATAAGCACCAATATTTCTCTCAATTTTTATCGGTCACTAATTCGCGGCCGATTTTATCTAGTTGCTAAAATTAGTTGTTAACTAGATGTTTTCTTATAGTGGAATGAGACTCGAAATGCTAGTTTGCCGATGAGTTGAGATTTGAATGGGGTTGAAGTTCTTACTTTAGAAGGAAAAAGTTGAAGGGTAAAAGTTCTCTAAAAATGTCGATGGAAGGTTAGGGTTAGAGAGGGAAGAAGAGTCAAACTATGAAAGAAGAAAATAGAGGATAAGGGTTAAAAATAATAAATAAATATTTTTAAAGTTTTTAATAGGATTGAGAACTTAAAATCAGGATTTTATTCATTAAATATAGAGTGAGCTTCTGTAGTTGGAGACCCAGTTTTCATACCGCTACCGCTACGACTAACAATATTGGTAAGCACTAACATTAGTAATTAAAAAATGATTGATTTATATTTAGTTATTAAAATCAGTCCCTAATGAGCTTTTTTAGTTGAAACCCACTTTTCATACTGTTATGACTAACAATATCTCATAAACCCATTTTTCATACCGTTACAATTAGGGCTAGGCACACTTCGGTCCAAGTCGGGGATTCATGAATCTCCAGTATTGGATTGAAATTCGGAGATTAATAAAAGGAAATCTTCAGGATTGGATTGAAAGAATAAATCTCCAGAATTGAATTGCCCCAAAATTTCGGTCCAGTCCAGTTCGGGGATTCGGAGATTCGGTTCCGGTCCAATCCAATATAATTTTTCGGTGATTCGGATAAATATCTAATAGTTTAATTCCTAAAAAATAAATTAAAAATTCAATTTACAAAATTTTATTATCTTACATAACTTGAAATAAATGATATTTTTTTAGGAAGTAAACAACATTCATTAAAAGTTACAATAGACAACAAGACTAAAAAATGTTGGAGGAATAAAATTGATAATGTAAATACACACTATAAACTTTTAATTGATTAATTATTTCTTCTATCTTCTCTTAATACAATTCCTCACACCACCCATCTTACAATGCAAAGCCTTATTTATAGGCTACTAGTTTGGACGAATTTTTAATTGAAAAAAACAATACACCTAACCTGCATGTTTTGACCATAGACTCCATCACTCAAATATTGATTTTTTTTCATTTTCTATACTTATAAGAAATGTGAAAGGATGAACCAATCCATCAATTATTTTTTTTGTCCATTTTTGACTTCCCATACTCACAAACATGTGATTGCATTATTATTTTGTTTTTCTTTTTTCTTTTTTTTATTAAAATTAAGTTTAATTTATTTTTAACATGCCCCCTTAAACTTAATTTTTCGTGACTCCCAGTTGATCTCTCAATTGACTGAACACATCATACTTCAGTAGCTTCGTGAAAATATCTGCAATCTGATCTTGTGTCTTCACGTACTTCAGTGTCACCTCCTTTTGCTCAATACACTCACGAATAAAATGATACCTCGTATCAATGTGCTTACTTCGATCATGAAACACTGAATTTTTCGTCAATGCCAGTGCAGATTTATTATCGATAAAAATCTCCGTCGGATCATTTTGAGTCATCTGAAATTCTTCTAGCAATTTTCGGAGCCAAATCGCATGACACACATATGAGGTTGCAGCAACATATTCAGCTTCGCAGGTTGACAACGTCACAATCGCCTGCTTCTTCGAACTCCACGTAAATGCAGTATCACCTAGAAAAAATACAAAACCAGTTGTACTTTTTCGATCATCCTTGTCACCGGCCCAATCACTATCACAGTATCCAACTAATTTGAAATCGTCAGTTTTTGAATAAAGTAATCCCAAATTAGTTGTACCTTTCACGTAACGGAGAATTCTTTTTGCTGCATTCCAATGTGACACCGTTGGAGCTTCCATGTATCGACTTACTAAGCCGACTGCATAGAGAATATCCGGTCTCGTACATGTCAAGTATCTGAGACTTCTGATCAAGCTTCGGAATAATGTCGGATTGACTCTGTCTCCACCTTCATCTTTTGTCAATTTGATTCCACATTCGACTGGCGTGCTGACGGAATTACAATTTTTCATCTTGAACTTCTTTAAGATCTCCTTTGCAAAACCACTTTGAGAAATAAAAATTCCATTGTCATTCTGCTTCACTTCAATGCCAAG
Source organism: Euphorbia lathyris (assembly GCF_963576675.1). Classification (NCBI taxonomy): domain Eukaryota; kingdom Viridiplantae; phylum Streptophyta; class Magnoliopsida; order Malpighiales; family Euphorbiaceae; genus Euphorbia; species Euphorbia lathyris. The sequence continues at coordinate 22,889,532 of NC_088914.1, forward strand.
ATAATATGACATTAGACCAATGTCAGTCATCTCGAACTCACGAGCCATTGTCTTCTTGATCTCTTCAAACATCTTAGGATTGTTCCCTGTAAAAATGAGATCATCCACATACAAACAAACAAGTAACATATCTCCATTTTTCACCTTTGCATACAGGTCATATTCATGTGGGCATTTGACAAAACCATTTTCTTGAAAATATTTGTCAATGCGACTGTTCCAGGCTCGTGGTGCTTGCTTGAGACCATAAAGTACCTTTTTTAATTTTAGCACTTTATTTTCTTGATCTTTCACAACATACCCAGGTGGTTGCTGGATATAAATTTCCTCTTCCATATATCCATTGAGAAATGCGGATTTCACGTCCATTTGATGGATTCTCCACCCGTGTTGAGCAGCTACAGAAATTATCAGTCTGATACTCTCCATTCTGGCAACAGGAGCAAAAACTTCATTATAGTCAATTCCGGGTCGTTGACTGAACCCTTTTGCCACCAGTCTTGCTTTATGTCGGACGATTTCACCGTTTGCATCTTTCTTTGCTTTGAACACCCATTTAACTCCAATGGGTTTTTGACCGACCGGAAGTGACGTCAGCTCCCATGTTTTATTTTTCTCGATCGAATGAATCTCCTCTTCCATGGCTTTTCTCCATTTTTCATCTTTCATTGCTTCTTCTGGATCTGTTGGTTCATCATTAACAAAATGACAATAAAGAGTTAATTCATCATCGAGATTTCTTGTTACATCATAGAGATCTTTAATAGGTATGAATTTTTTTGGCTTTCCGGGCGGATGTTCATCTGAACTGTCTTCATTACTCGAGGATGAACTCGAACTGGATGAGCTTGCTGATGTCGAACTGGTTGCTGGTGTTGTGGCTATGATTGTGGCTGGTTCTTCCTGATCATTGTCTTCATCCATGAACGGATAAAAACTGTAATTGTTTTCTTTTTCACCGGTCCAGTCCCAAACTGCTTTTTCATCAATAGTGACATCTCTACTGATGATGATTTTCTGAGTATGAGGATCGAACATTTTGTACCCTTTGGAATGTTCTGAATAGCCCACAAACAAATATTTCTTGCTTTTATCATCTAGCTTCTTGCGTTCTTCATCCGGTACATGGACATGAGCAACACTGCCAAAAACACGCAAATGAGAAATACTGGGTTTTATTCCACTCCATGCTTCTTGTGGAGTTTGATCCCAAACACTGATAGTTGGTGATCTGTTCAACAGGTAGACAACACAGTCTACTGCTTCGGCCCATAACTCCTTCGGTAAATTTTAGCTTTTTAACATGCTCCTCACCATGTTGACCACAGTTCTGTTCTGTCTTTCTACTACGCCATTTTGCTGAGGTGATCTCGGGACTGAAAGGAAATGACGAATTCCATGATCTTCACAAAATTGCTTGAAAGAGATGGACATGTATTCACCGCCTCTGTCTGATTTGAGTGCCTTAATAAAATGACCACTTTCTTTCTCCACTTGGATTTTGAATTTTTTAAATGTCTCAAATACTTCTGTTTTTTCCTTCAAAAAGTAGAAAATATTTATTTTTTCCCAAGGATTGTGGAGTGATCGGTCCACACACGTCTGTGTGAACTAGCTCAAGTGGCGCCTTTGCTCTTGACATGGACTCCTTTGGAAAACTGGTTCTGAATTGTTTTCCAACAAGACATCCTTGACACAGTTGATGAGGCTGGTCAATGTGAGGCAATCCGTTTACCATCTGTTTCTGTCCCAACTGCTTCAATCCTCCAAAATTGAGATGTCCGTACCGTAAATGCCAAAGCCAGGGGGGCTTTGCACACAAGCTTTCAAACATTTGGCCACGTCCGTCTGAATGTTAATTGTGAACATTCTGTTTCTCGCCATGGGTACTCGTGCAATCAGCTCCTTTTTCTCATTCAACAGGAGTAGTTTTCGGTCCACCATGTGAACTTCATAATTTTTCTCCAATAACTGTCCCAAGCTCAAAATATTGCTTTTCATGCTAGGAACATAGTAAACATTATCAATAAACTGGTGAGCGTCATTTTTGAGTCGAATAAGAATGGTTCCTTTGCCTGTAATAGGAACCTTAGAGGAATCTCCAAATACAACATTACCGCGAACGGATTCATAGAGTTCCACGAACATCTTCTTGTCACCACACATATGGTTACTTGCCGCATTGTCAAGATACCATATATTATTTTCGCAATTTTCTTCACCTTCGTAGGTAAGTAACACAGTGCCAGTTACTTCCTCATCTTGAATATTATTGGCAGTCTCTTCTACCTCCTTAGGCAGACTCCAACATTCTACCGCGTAGTGATCATACTTGGAGCAATTATAACACTGAATATTAGACTTGTCACGTCCTTCATTCGGCCTACAGTTTCCTCTTCCTTGACCGCGTCCTTGACCTCTTCCTCTGCCTCTGGTGAATTGAGTGCTTCTGTCATTGTTGTTGTTGCCGTTTTCATTTCTGCATTGATTTCTGCCACGTCCTCATCCTCTACCATTTCCTCCTCGACCTCTTCCACGTCCTCTGCCGAACTGACTACTTTCGCCATTTTTAAACATAGCCTTTGTTGCTAAGACTTGTTCTGCGGAATCTTCTCTTCGTTTCTCAAACCGCTCCTCTCGTGCTTGTAGTGACCCTACAACTTCATCAACGGACATTTCGCTGATGTCCCTGGACTCCTCCATAGCCACCACTACGTAATCAAATTTTGGTAGTAGTGATCACAGAATTTTTTCAACAATTCTGGACTCTTCAATTTTTTCTCCATACTGCCGCATCTGATTTACGACAGATTTTACTCGGGATGAGTAATCACTAATGGCTTCCGTCTCTTTCATCCTCATCATCTCAAATTCTCCTCTCAACATCTGCAAACGAACTTTTTTTAACTTTCTCCTCCCCTTGAAGAGAAACTCGTAAAATTTCCCAGGCTTGTTTGGCGGTCGTAGCTTCTGCTACTTTCTCGAAAATTAATTCATCCAAACCTTGATGGATGAGAGTAAGCGCCTTTTGATCGCTTTTGCGATTTTTCTGCAGAGTATCTTTTTCTGCCTGTGTCAACGCTGTCTCGTTACCTAGGACTATGTAGCCTTTTTCGACTATATCCCAGACATCTTGACATCCGAGTAACGCCTTCATTCGAATACACCAACTTGAATAATTGGTTTTGGTGAGCTGAGGGTATTGATAAGGAAGTTTGAGACCGTCTGACATTTTTATAGGGTCTGTTTGGCGAAAGACTGACCCTCGTAACGTGGCTCTGATACCACTTTGTTGGAGGAATAAAATTGATAATGTAAATACACACTATAAACTTTTAATTGATTAATTATTTCTTCTCTCTTCTCTTAATACAATTCCTCACACCACCCATCTTACAATGCAAAGCCTTATTTATAGGCTAATAGTTTGGATGAATTTTTAATTGAAAAAAACAATACACCTAACCTACATGTTTTGACCATAGACTCCATCACTCAAATATTGATTTTTTTCATTTTCTATACTTATAAGAAATGTGAAAGGATGAACCAATCCATCAATTATTTTTTGTCCATTTTTGACTTCCCATACTCACAAACATGCGATTGCATTTATTATTTTGTTTTTGTTTTTTGTTTTTTTCTATTAAAATTAAGTTTAATTTATTTTTAACAAAAAAACGCAGAAAATCAAAGTATTAAAAGTTACGGTAGACAACAAGGCTAAAAAAACCCACAAAATCAAAGTTACAAAATAACAAATCCATAAAAACAAACAACCTTTAATTCAAAAAAGACAACACTTCATTAGCAATAATAATCTTTATGACTTGTGCCACCAACTCATTAGCATCCATTTTCTCCATTCCCATTATTTCAACATAATATAAACACACACAAAATGGTATCTCTTATGAGGATTTTCATGATATTTATTGTAATCTCTATTCTTTTCTTCAGTGATATTTCACAATCTCTTGAAGAACAAAATGTCATTGACAATTATGAATTCTTAACAAATGTCTGCTTTTAATAGAAAAGTTGTCCACTTTCTAATTATTCACTGAAGATTTGGATGATCAAATTTCTTTGATTCTTGGTTATCTGACTAAGGGCGGATGGGGTAGGCAAAGATAGCTGCATTTCTATTGGTTCAATTCATCAATGTCGGTATCTCAGTCATAGATTGATGTTGTCCTCCCTTGGCAGATTAAGCAAAGCTTTTTTAGCTATAAGACCCCATAATACCCGATTGAACAATAGGTGATGAGATGGGAAAGGTGGGAGTGGCTATCTAGAAAATTTTCCATGGCTGAAAAACCAGGTGAAGAAAATTTTCCTAATTGATTTTCCATGAGAGGAAGCTTCTGTGAATTAATTAAGAACTATATCTAATACCCTAACATATAAAACTTCAAATCTACACCATGTACACAACACAGAGTTTAGAAATTAAATATAAAAGTTCAGAGTTTAGAAAACTTATCAGAGTTTAGATCGGTAAAAGGTGGAGGTGGCGGTGTGCAAGGTAGAGATGGCGGCGTGCGAGGTGGTGGTAGCAGCGGTGTGCGAGGTGGTAGCGGCGATGGAGTACAGTGGAGGAGATAGAACCCTAGAAAAAAATCGAAGCAGAGAGAATAGGTAAAAGAAGCACGAGATTCTATTTTATAAAATGTTTAAAAATTTTAATATTTAAAACTTCTAATATTTGTTACTTAATTAAATGGTTAACAAGAAGTAGAATTGGTTTAGATGGTTAAGGCGATTAACAATGTTCCATTTGGTTAGGTGTTTGATTCTCCATGTCTACATTTTAGGTAAATATTTTTTATTTCATTTTATAAACGGGAATTAATCGGGATAATTTTTATGACTATATAATAATGTTATACCTTATTAATAAATTATAAATTTATATTATTGTAATTAGTTTGCCAAACCTTACAAAATATATAAGGGAAAATTATAAAAATGGGTCAAATGGGAAGCCTATTTACATATTTAACCCATTTACTCAACTTACTACATATCTAGACTGATTTTGTGTGACTTTCCCATAATACCCTCAATATTTACGCGCGGCTGTCTTCCTCCCGTCTGACTTCGCAGAGGTTAGCATATGCGAACCTTGCGAAGCTAAATATGCGAAGCCTGCGAACCCTGCGAAGCTAAATATGCGAAGCCTGCGAAGTCTGCGAAGCTAATGTTTGGTTTAGTTGATGATTTTAGTTAGCATATGCGAAGCCTGCGAAGCGAATGTTTGGTTTAGTTGATGATTTTAGTTAGCATATGCGAAGTCTGGATGTGTTTTTAACAAAATTCGCTAAGTGGTATATAACAAAAAATGGCAAACAACAACGGATTCAAACATTATTTAACAAAAAAATCAAAACATAGATGAATACACCAACAATAATTCAGTGAGATTTATAGAATTATGCATTTTCTCTGCGTTTTCCAATCTTCCGCCTCACGGAACGAGGTTGTCGTTCGCTCTAAAATCGTCATCTTTCTTTCCTTTTCTCTGTTGTTCGCCTTCTTTCTCATCTTTTCTCTCACTGTTCACCTTCTTCTACCGTCTGTTTGCATTCTTCCTCTTCTTTGCTCTCATTGTTCACCTTCTTCTACCGTCGTTCACCTTCTCTCATCGTCGTTCGCCCTAAAATCGCCCTCTCGTTTTTCCTCTGTTGAAACACCTTTCCACATAATTTTGATTTGACAAAATTGTTTAAGTATAATTAAAAACATATTCTAAACACACTAAGTTTAAATGCTTTGATTTATTCTACTAATGTGTTTGTTCAATGTTGAGTTAAAAATTGCTTATAAGACATAAGGATTAAAAGGCCCAAGCCCAATACAAGAGTCAAAGCCCAAGTCAAACGATTCAAGACAACTCGGCCCGCGAATGTCAAAACGTTGTCGTTATGGACAAAACGCAACTCAGCGAAAGAAGGATCTAGAAGACCTTCAGGGAACAACTTCGGAATGAAGCTGCTGAGTTGATTCGACAAAGCGTATAAGACAGCAGCTGGTTAAGGAAAACTTCCAAACAAAGTGTTTTCACTTTGGGTAAAGTTCAGACGACACAGTATGCTGTCTAATTGACATTACCATAAATGGAGAGACACTCTGCCGAGCTGACCAAAAGCTGACCGAGGACAGAAGATACTCAAATCTGATTGGCCGAGAGCTCTGAGCAAGTCAGGATGACAATGACAGGAAGCCGTTTCCCTCCAACGGTTTTTTCGAAATTCGAAATGACCGATGCCTCAAGACGTCTCTATAAATAGTGCCATTAGTTGCTTCATTCTAAAGAGAACTTGATCAAGCCATTACACTGACCAAATTTCTACGCAAAGTTCTCCAAGCAAAAGCAAAGCAATCTTACACTAAATTTCATATCTTTTATGTAAAAGTCTAGAGTGATTATTCAATCATCTAAGGTGTCTTAGCAATCATTGTTTAGGACAAACACTTATCATTTCTAGAGATTAGAAAGGAGAGGCTGAGTACTCGGTTATAGTACTCAGCGAGAGATTAGGATTGAGTAGAGGTATAGAGGAAGGTACTCTTGTTATACTCAGTTGCTAAGATTGTAAAAGGTTTGATGCTCTACCGTTAAAGAGCTCAGTAGAGAATTCGAAATCTCGGAACGTGTTCCGGGGACACGACGTAGGCTTGGAGGCCGAACCTGGATAAATCTGCTGAGTAACATATTTCTTACCTTAAACTCCTTATATATATTGTTTGCTTAAATAACCAAAAATTGACCAAGTAAAGAGGTCAAGCTGAGTTGTGCGCATCAAACATCTGAGCTCAGGAATAGACTCTAAGTGCTATCTCCTGACTCAAGTTAAGAAACTGACCTAGTCACCAGTTGACTAAGCCAGTATCTTGCTGTTTACTCAGCGCCGCTGTTAAAACCTTTTCTCTTAAGAAAAGAAGTCTGCCCTAAATTAGAGAAAAAGTTTAAATAGTTCCTAACCCCCCCTTGGAACTATACTTGTAACGTTATAAGGGACCAACAAGTGGTATCAGAGCATAAAAGCTCACTGTAAAAGGTTTAACAACCTTGAGCTGATCCCCACTATGGGCGAAAACAGTACTCGATTTCTCTCAGGAAACCAAACAACTCAGATATTGCCTGAGGGGCTGTCCATCACTCGGCCTCCCCTATTCTTCGGGTCTAGCTATACCTTCTGGAAGAATAGGATGAAAAATTTCATTCAGGCTACAAATATGAGTGCCTGGCTATCTATAGTGCAAGGCCCATTTGTACCTGTTGAAGTTGTGGCTGGCCAAACAGTTTTAAAAGCTGAGGCCAAATGGACAGAGGATGATCTCAAGAAGCTTCAAAATCACGCTTCGGCTATTAATATGCTTCACTGTGCGATCGATGCTGCAGAATATAATAAAATTTCAGGTTTTGAGTCGGCGCAAGAGATCTGGAAGAAGCTGGAGGTCACCTATGAAGGAACCAATAAAGTAAAGGAGTCCAAGGTGAACCAGCAGATGAGACTGTACGAGCTGTTCGAGATGAACAATGATGAGGGCATATCTGACATGAATGCAAGGTTTACCAACATCATAAATGAGCTCAAGAGACTTGGGAAGATCTTCACTGAGGAAGAACAAGTTAAAAAGATACTCAGGAGTCTTCCTAAAGACTGGCAAGCAAAGAAGACCGCTGTTGAGGAAGCTCAGGACTTAACCACCTACAAATATGACGAACTCATCAGCTCGTTGCTGACCCATGAGATATCAATGAAAAACTTCGAGGTGAAGGAAAAGTCTGAAGACAAGAAGCAGAAATCTCTTGTCATGAAAGCTGACTCCACTGATGGGAGCTCAACAGATGATGAAGAGATGGCTATGTTCACAAGGAAGATGAAAAGGCTGTTCAGGAAAAATGACAAATATTCTAAGAAGCCTTACAGAAAGTTTGATAAGTATAAAGCTGAGTCCAGCGACAGCAAATACAAGAAAGACAACTCAAAGCCCATTACATGCTTTGAATGTCATCAAACTGGCCACATAAAGTCAAGCTGCCCCACGCTGAGGAAAGATAAGAAGAACGACAAAAAGGAAATGGTGGCTACATGGAGTGACAGTGATGAGTCTTCATCAACAGAAGTTGAGGCCACCGAGTCAGCGAAGATATGCTTCATGGCTGACGAACTTGCTGAGCCGTGCGTCTCTGAGCATGCTGACCCCTCCGTTGCATCTGACGATGAGGAGCAATCAAATGAGGTAATACCACTTTCCCAGCTCAGAAACGAAATGGGTAATGCCCTGAGTGATCTCTATACACTTGTCAAAAAGTGTAATAAGAAAATTAGAGCACTCAGCAAGCGCTGTGACGAGGTTGAAGAGGTCAAGCTGAGTGACCTCAGATACCTTCTTCAGGACAACTCAACTTTGCATGACAACATGAAGATCATACATGAGTCTGTCTCTAAAGTCCAATCAGTTTCAAAGAAACTGAGAAAGGACGTCACAACTATCCAGAACCAATTAAAAGTTCCAAATAAAAGAAACATTCCTTTGAGAACTCAGTACCAAGGTACTCAGCAGAGATGGAATCCCCAGCGGAATGTCCAGTGTGACTTCTGTGGGAAGAAAGGTCACACCACAAAGGTGTGCTGGCATGCTCAGCACTGGGGTGCTGACTAGTCAGTGAGACAACCTAAACAGAAGGTCAGCTGTGACTTCTGTGGAAAGAATGGCCATACTGTCCATGTATGCCGCCATAAAATAAAATATGATGCTTTACCTGTTGAACCTAACAAGCAATGACCCAAAAAGAATTGGGTACCTAAAAGTAACTAGTTACAATGCAGGTAAGCCTGAGGTGTGCTGAGAAGTCAAAGATGTGGTATATTGACATCGCATGCTCGAGGCACATGACTGGTGATGAAACTCAGTTCATCACATTTGAGCGTAAACGAGGAGGAAGCATAAGTTTTGGAGACAACAAAAAGGGTAAGATAGTAGGGTCAGGAACCATCGGAGGTAATCCTATTATTGAGTCAGTCTCCCTAGTCAGCGGACTCAAATATAACCTACTCAGCGTAGCTCAGCTATGTGATAATGGGAGAAAAGTTATATTTGATGCTACTGGATGTAAAATATACGAGGGTAAATCAAATGAGTTAATTTTAACTGCCCCTCGCATAGATAATGTCTTTATGCTAGACTTAGAGAAAAAGTTTTCAAAAACTGTATGCTTAGTATCAAAGGAAGAAAATTCCTGGCTATGGCACATGAGACTTGGTCATGTAAGCATGGACCTCCTAGCCAAATTAGCAAGAAAGCAATTGGTTGAGGGACTGCCTGAACTTAAATTTGAAAAAGATCAATTATGCCATGCTTGCCAAGCTGGAAAACAAACCAAACAATCTTTTCACAGCAAAAACATTGTCTCAACTAAGCGTCCGTTAGAGTTACTACACTTGGATCTCTTCGGTCCAGTCCAGCCGCTGAGTCTGGGTGGAAGAATATTTTCCTTGGTCATTGTAGATGACTTCTCTCGGTACACTTGGGTCATCTTGCTGAGTAGCAAGGATGAGACCTTTGAGACATTTTCAAATTTGGTTAGAAAAATTGAAAATGATAAAGACCTAAAATTGGCTCACATCCGAAGTGATAATGGTGGAGAATTCAAAAACCAAAAGTTTATTGAATTCTGTGAAGCCAGCGGCATTGACCACAATTTCTCTGCTCCGAGAACACCTCAACAAAATGGGGTTGTTGAAAGGAAGAACAGAACTTTGGTTGAAATAGCCAGGACAATGCTGGATGAGCATAGGCTTCCAAAGTATTTTTGGGGAGAGGCTGTTAACACAGCGTGCTATATTCTTAATAGGGCTCTAGTTAGACCTATATTAAAGAAAACCCCCTATGAACTTTGGAAAGGACGAAAGCCTAACATTGGATACTTTCGTGCCTTTGGCTGTAAATGTTTTATTTTGAATACCAAAGATAGCTTAGCAAAGTTTGACTCAAAAGCTGATGAGGCTATCTTTTTAGGCTACTCAACAAACAGCAAAGCATACAGAGTTTTCAATAAACGAACTCAAGTTTTAGAAGAGTCAGTACATGTTGAGTTCGACGAGACTAACCCTGCAGGTAGATACCAGCCACTGACCGAGGATGATCCACACTCAGCAACCGCTGACCAAGAACCAGCTGCTGAGTCATTCACTAAAAGGCTGACCAAGAGTAAAAGTGAACCTAAGATTGTTTTCACTGACCAGTCTACTTCTGCAGAGATTGTTGAAACACAGACAGCACAAGACATCAATCTACCTAAAGAGATAAGGATTCCAAGAGGGCACTCAGAGAGTGCAATCCTTGATTCTGCTGGGAATACCTTGATGACGAGGAATCAACTCAGGAGGTACCTCAGCAATGTAGCCTTCGTCTCAGTTCAGGAACCTAAGAACTTCGCTGATGCTGAGGAAGATGAATTCTGGATGAGCGCAATGCAAGAGGAACTCGACCAATTCAGAAGAAACGATGTATGGGAGCTAGTGCCACATCCAAGGAGTCAAAAGACCATTAGAACAAGATGGGTCTTCCACAACAAACTGGATGAGCAAGAAAATGTAGTCAGGAACAAAGCAAGGCTTGTAGCTCAGGGCTACAGTCAGCAAGAAGGTATTGACTACGGTGAGACCTTTGCCCCAGTGGCAAGGCTAGAAGCTATTAGGATTTTATGTGCATATGCGTCTTACATGAACTTTAAACTATTCCAAATGGATGTCAATAGTGCATTTCTAAATGGAGTTATAAACGAGGAAGTTTATGTTAATCAACCTCCAGGGTTTGAGGATTCTAAATTCCCAAACCACGTTTATAAGCTCAAAAAGGCTCTGTACGGCCTCAAGCAAGCACCACGTGCTTGGTATGAGAGGCTGACCAGTTTCCTGCTGACTAAAAACTATGTCAGGGGCAAAGCTGATACAACGTTATTCATTAAGAGAAAGGGTAAAGATACCCTGCTGGCTCAAATTTATGTTGATGATATAATATTTGGTGCAACTAACGAATCAATGTGCAAGGAATTTAGCAAACAAATGCAGACTGAGTTTGAAATGTCGATGATGGGAGAACTCAACTTCTTCCTCGGACTTCAAATAAAACAAGGAAAGAATGGCATCTTCATCAGTCAAGCCAAATATGCCAAGGAGATATTAAAGAAATATGTCTTGGAAAATTGCAAGCCAATATCCACTCCTATGGGCACTGACACTGTCCTCTGCGCTGACGAGAATGGTAAGTCAGTAGACAGCAAATTGTATCGAGGTATGATAGGCTCTCTACTTTACTTAACAGCCAGTAGACCGGACATTCAGTTCTCAGTATGCTACTGTGCTAGATATCAATCTAACCCTAAGGAATCTCATTACATAGCTGTAAAAAGAATCCGTAGATACTTGCAAAGCTCAGTGAACGCAGGTTTATGGTATCCCAACACTCATGGCTTTACACTCGTTGGATACACTGACGCTGACTATGGTCGAGACAAGCTAGAACGAAAAAGCACCTCTGGAGGATGTCATTTCTTAGGAAGCTGTCTTGTATCTTGGTTCAGCAAGAAGCAGGCGTCAGTAGCCTTGTCTACCACTGAAGCTGAGTACATTGCTGCTGGTCATTGTGTTGCTCAAGTCCTATGGATTAAGTAACAGCTTGAAGACTATGGTGTTCAAACAAAGACAATTGAGGTCAAATGCGACAACAAAAGTGCAATTGATCTATCAAAGAACCCAATTCAACACAGCAGAATGAAGAATGTCAGCATAAGGCATCACTTCATTAGAGACCATGTACTCAAAGGTGAGATAAAGCTGACCTACGTCCCAACGGATGAGCAGCTTGCGGATATCTTCACAAAGCCACTGGCTCGTGAACAGTTCAGCATACTGAGAGAACCAATTGGTATGTTTAATCCTCTTCAGTAAATTCCTGTTCTAAAATGTAAATTTATGCTGAGTGAATTACTATGCTGAATGATTTATGCAAATGCATGCTGAGTGATTGTTATGCTGAGTACTTAACACAAAATACACATCAATACTGAGTCAATATGCACACCGAGTAGTAATCTTAAACTGAGAAATTATCCTTTCATATACTACTAACCACTCAGAATCCAAAACGCTTAGTATTCTAAACACTGAGTGTTAGATCCGTTGCATTAAATGCAAAAGCACGCGTATAGCCACCTAGGATGACGTATGCACCGAATGTGTCATAAAAGCCAGGATCTTTGTCGGTTGACAATCCCAAGGCAAAACTGACACATAGATTCGATAAGATCCACTCTTCACCGCTATAAATAATGGGTAAATCCCCATTCTTTATTTTCTTTACACCTACCGAATTCTAAGGCAAAGCTTTCTCTCTAAAAACTCTCAAAGCTTCCCAAACTTGTTCTGAAACTATGACTAAAGTTTCCGTTAACATCTCCGGTGCCGGTCACCCTAAGACCAGCTCCGATGAACCCTCCAGGCAAACTTCTGTGCCTGAAACTACCAAGGTCACTACGCCGAGTAAAGGAAAAACTGGGCAAGCTACCTCCTCCAAAGGAAAACCGACCAAAATCAGAACCTATACCAAGGTTTTTGATAATATTAGCGAATGGAAAGTGGACTTCTCTCGATGGGTCTCTGAGTCCTTCGTGACTTCCGAGCAACCCTTCTGCGAATGGATATCGCAAAATGGATGGACCGAGCTGTTCTCTATTAGGGATCACACCTATCCTGACCTAGTAAGGGAATTCTACAAGAACCTCCAAGTCGCTAATGATAACCAGGACTATCTGGCAACAGTAGTAAGGGGGAAAACGATTTTCATCAATCCCACCTATTTGGCGAATTTGCTGAAGTTAAAAAATGAAGGAGCAAAGCTGAGAAGATCTGGAGATCATGACGGTACTGGGTACGAAGTCACCTTCTGTAAACCTGAAGGCCACTCAGGAAAAGTCTCCAGTTCCTCTATGGGTCAACACCAAAAGATGGCTCACTATCTGCTGACCTACTTCATTTATCCTAAGATCAACTGCACCACCCCAACAACGAACTTTGAGCAATGCTTCATATGGCATATGCTGACATACAAACCGATCAACATGCCAGTATTCCTGATTCCTGGGTTCCTACGAAGCACTGGAACTCTCAGGCTGGGCTCACTCATCACCAGGATCCTCATTGATCATCAAATAGACCTAACTGATGAAGTTAAAGCTAGAGGATCTGAAATCACAGCTGCTTCGCTGAGGGCTTTGAAGTTCAATCAGCCCCTAAAGAAAGCAAAAGCTGGTGCTGCTGGTGAACAACAAGATGAGGGAACAGCTCCCCAGCAAAGAAGAAGGACAAAGGCTCCAGCTGCCCGTAAGAGAAAAGCTGTTGAGACCCCTTCAAGGAAGGCTGAGCCTAAGGCAAAGAAGCCTAAGTCAGTTGCTGAACCAGGTCAAGAGAGACCTAAGTCAGCTGAGAAAAGGAGCAGGCAAGATGAGCCTAAACTGAGGAAAGAACAGATGCTGATGTGCAGCCTCAAAAGAAGCAGAAGTCTTCTACACTGACTCCCATTGATGCTATCCCTACTGAGATTGTTGTGCCTGGTGATTCTCACTACACACATTGTCTAGGAACTGTAGCTGAGCATCAAGAAGATGAGGTGCATCTGGACGATCAATTCATTGCACAAGTTGAGGAAGAATTGGATGGGGAGGATGAAGAAGATGAGGAACAGGGAGAAGAAAACAGTGATGAAGCTGACTCCGAGGAGACAGCTAGTGAGATTGAAGCTGAGCAAGCCAATACTGAGTTGGCTGCTGGAGAAGAACAAGAACATGACCAACACAATGTTGATCAAGTACAAAAACAAGCTGACCAGCTTAATGCTGATCAAGAAGCTGATCAAGAAGAAACTTTTCCATCTCACTCAGGAGAATCTATTCAAGCTGACCCTCCTCCTCGCAGAAGAAGATTAGTTAAGGCAAGTCAGAAGACAGTCAGTGACATTCCTGTTCAACAACCAACCCTTCCTGACTTTGTTATTCAGAAGCCAACTAAGGACCCTTCTGCACTTAAGCTGAAATTTTTCAGAAAGCAACCATCCTCTACTCTACCGGCCTCTCTAGAAAAGCAAGCCTCTGTTTCTTCACTAAAGGAACATGCCGACTTGAATGCTTCCGCAAATTCTACGAGTCAAGTGGAATCCATTCCCGTTGATGCTGTCAATCCAAGCATTGTGCTGACTCAGAACATTCCTGTCTCAGTTAGCACCGACAGCATCCGAATTACTTCCTCTCCACTCAACATCTCTGTCGTTCAAACTCTTTCCCAATCTAACCAAGTGCAGATTGAAAACACAACTCCAGTCACTGACCAGGTCATCCCACTTAATCCTCTTCCAACCGATCATACTGATGTCACTAGACAACTTAATGAAGGTTCTCAATGCTACATAAATGTCACTGAGTCTGGTAAACGAATCATCGACTCAGTGCAGACATTGATCAAAGACCTTCAACAAACTACTCCTCCTGCTGCTGGGTCCTCTACTGTTGAGACTACTCAGCTCTCCCTAGTAACTCAGCTTCTCAACGAAGTTAAGGGATTCAAGGACTTGCTGAGTCTCATCATTACCTTTCAAGCACAGCAAGCTAAGCAGGATTCCATCGCAAAGCTGGCTGAGATCCAGCTGACAACAGTTCAACATCTCAACGCTCTTCAAGAACAAGTTCAGATTTTGTCAGCTGCGAACACACGCTATGCTACTTCTGATTAAACCTTCAATTGTTTAGAGTAAAACTAAGTCAGTAGCTCAACCCTTACGGGGGAGTTTGCCAAGTTATATTAAGTCAACTATCATGGGGGAGCTCAATACTGAGTTCTTCGCTGAATAGTTTTGCCAACATCAAAATGGGGGAGTTTGTTGAAACACCTTTCCACATAATTTTGATTTGACAAAATTGTTTAAGTATAATTAAAAACATATTCTAAACACACTAAGTTTAAATGCTTTGATTTATTCCACTAATGTGTTTTTTCAATGTTGAGTTAAAAATTGCTTATAAGACATAAGGATTAAAAGGCCCAAGCCCAATACAAGAGTCAAAGTCCAAGTCAAACGATTCAAGACAACTCGGCCCGCGAATGTCAAAACGTTGTCATTATGGACAAAACGCAACTCAGCGGAAGAAGGATCTAGAAGACCTTCAGGGAACAACTTCGGAACGAAGCTGCTGAGTTGATTCGACAAAGCGTACAAGACAGCAGCTGGTTAAGGAAAACTTCCAGACAAAGTGTTTCCACTTTGGGTAAAGTTCAGGCGACACAGTATGCTGTCTAGTTGACATTACCATAAATGGAGAGACACTCTGCCGAGCTGACCAAAAGCTGACCGAGGACAGAAGATACTCAAATCTGATTGGCCGAGAGCTCTGAGCAAGTCAGGATGACAACGACAGGAAGCCGTTTCCCTCCAACGGTTATTTCGAAATTCGAAATGACCGATGCCTCAAGACGTCTCTATAAATAGTGCCATCAGTTGCTTCATTCTAAAGAGAACTTGATCAAGCCATTACGCTGACCAAATTTCTACGCAAAGTTCTCCAAGCAAAAGCAAAGCAATCTTACACTAAATTTCATATCTTTTGTGTAAAAGTCTGGAGTGATTATTCAATCATCTAAGGTGTCTTAGCAATCATTGTTTAGGACAAACACTTATCATTTCTAGAGATTAGAAAGGAGAGGCTGAGTACTCGGTTATAGTACTCAGCGAGAGATTAGGATTGAGTAGAGGTATAGAGGAAGGTACTCTTGTTATACTCAGTTGCTAAGATTGTAAAAGGTTTGATGCTCTACCGTTAAAGAGCTCAGTAGAGAATTCGAAATCTCGGAACGTGTTCCGGGGACAGGACGTAGGCTTGGAGGCCGAACCTGGATAAATATGCTGAGTAACATATTTCTTACCTTAAACTCCATATATATATTGCTTGCTTAAATAACAAAAAACTGACCAAGTAAAGAGGTCAAGCTGAGTTGTGCGCATCAAACATCTGAGCTCAGGAATAGACTCTAAGTGCTATCTCCTGACTCAAGTTAAGAAACTGGCCTAGTCACCAGTTGACTAAGCCAGTATCTTGCTGTTTACTCAGCGCCGCTGTTAAAACCTTTTCTCTTAAGAAAAGAAGTCTGCCCTAAATTAGAGAAAAAGTTTAAATAGTTCCTAACCCCCCTTGGAACTATACTTGTAACGTTATAAGGGACCAACATCCTCTACCGCCGTTCGCTTCCCTTTTCTCTCACCGGAGTAGGAGTTGCTGGAGAACGCCGTCAAACAACAACGGATTTTGCAGGTTAGATCTCTGTGGAAGGAGGATGAGCCATTTTGGGTGAAGTGGAAACCGTAAGGAAGAGGAAGATGAAAGATTGGGGGTATTATGGAAAAGTTACACAAAACAGTCTAGATATGTAGTAGATTGAGTAAATGGGTTAAATATGTAAATGAGCTTTCCATTTGACCTAGTTTTATAATTTTTCCAATATATAACTATATATTATATAATATTTCTCTTTATATAAAGTTAATGTATGAAATATAAATTTATTATTGTTAAACTTTCGGTTATTTCAATTCGGTCCAATCCAATCCAATTCAATCCGGTTATCGGTCCGGTCCTGGATAAATTTCGGTCCAGTTCTTTGACAAAAAGTCAACGGTCCAATCCAGTTCGGGTCTCCAAAAAAAAGTCATCGGTCCGGTCCAATTCCGGAGTTTTTTCCTCAAATATTCGGTCCGGTCCAGTATCTCCAGGATCCGCGCCCAACCCCAGTTACAACTAACAATTAAAATCCGTCCCTAATGAGCTTCTAAAGTTGAGATTCACTTTTCATATTCTAAAGTTGAGATTCACTTTTCATACCATTACAACGAACAATATAGTTAAAAACTAACTTTGGTAATTAACTATTGCTTGATTTATATTGAGTCATTAGAGTCAATCCCTAACTCTGTTTTTTCTTGTAGTGAATTAATTTTATCAATTCTAAATTTAAAAGAATTGCAATGAACATATTGCTAGTTCAATTGTAAAAGAATTGCAATATAATAAATGAAAGAATTAATTTTATCAAATCTGAATGTAAAACAACTGCAATAAACATATTGCTAACTCAGTTGTAAAAGAATTGCAATGAACATATTGCTAACTCAGTTGTAAAAGAATTGGAGCAAAGAATATCAATAACATATTATGCACGAAATATATTTCAAATTACCCATAAATTTCTTTTTTTCTGAAAGTATGAGAAAGAAAAACAGTTTTTAGGTAAAAAGAACATTTATTAAAAAGTAGAATAAAGCTCTTTCTACTTCACAAGAGAATCCAAATTCTCTTTTATTCCCCGGATTTACATTCAAAATAAAAACAAACAAAAAAGAAATTAAAAAGGCTAAATGCCTCTCTTCTGTGGAATACAGATTTTCTCACTTTTCTTAAGCATCAGCCCTCCTTCCTGATCGAGACCTGGACATTGCTAGTATTGTCTCCTCTCTTCCGAACTTCAATCTCATTGCATCTTCCCTCGATATCTGGAATGCGTTGGCGATTACCTCCGCCGGCATAGCTCGGAAGGCCGATGTTCTTCCGGCAAGATCAGATGTCATTGCGTTTTCGTTGGTGTTAAAAGCCACATATTCAAATCTATCACACTCTGCTCGTTTCACCATCACGAAGTTCTGTGGCACCGCCAAGACTTGTCCTTCTCTTAATGTGCCGTCGAAAACCCTGTTTCCGTTCTCGTCGGAAACCTGGATCGTTGCTTGGCCTTCCAAGCAGTATATTATGCTGTGTGCGTTCATGTGCCAGTGGGGCAATCTCACTGCATCCTGCAAAATTAACATCCCTCAAATTTTAATTAGTTCAGAAATTCTTGATTGCTGCACGCGCTGTGGTTCAGTGACTTACATTGCGGAGGACAACGTGGGATGCGCTGAGTTTGATGAAACCAAGAATAGGGAGGTTGTGGCTGTTGACGGTGCTGATACGGCCAACTTCAGGGATGAAAACATCAGCGCGTGAAGGATCAGCAATGTTTTCCTTCATCCTCATGGTGCAGAAAGTCTCCTCTGCGCCATTATCACATGAGCCTCCGCGTCGGCGGCAGCTTTGCTCTTCTTGAGCGCTCATCTCTTGTTGAGTCCTTGGTGGCCGGACAACGGAAAGCTCACCTTCAACTCGAACAATGCTGCCCCTGAAATCATTCTCGCTCTGAAGCTTCCTAGCCAAGTCCTGGTTAATGTTGAAAGCTTCGGCGATCAAGCTTGAAGACAATCCGCAGAACATGTTTTTGCAAGATGATTGCTGGCTGTGGCGGCGGGTGAATGGTTGCTGCCTACCCTCACGGGGGCGTTCAGATAGTTGTTTGAACTCGTCTTCTGGGTTACCAGCTAGATAGAAATGCTATGGTGCATAGTAAAGAAGATAAAAGACTTAGTATATGTGTGAAATTAGAAATTTAGAGTGCAAATTAACCACTATTTAGGATAAAAAATCATACTCTAGGATTAGTGTCGAGCTGGTTGCCGATGTTGGTAGTGTCAAGAACATTAACCATAACAACATTCTCATTCCCATCATTATAACACCAATGAGCAACTCCGGCAGGCAAAGCGATAACATCACCACGCCTGAAATGACGAATCTTCTGGTGTTGATCTTGATCTTGGCTGCCTCCTCTTGATTGCTGAGATTCTTGAAACGTTTCAGGGCATCCAGAGAACAAAGCACCAGTCATACCTCTACCTTGAACAATGTACATCAGCTGAGGAGCATTGCTATAATGAGGTAATAAAAGGCCTTTGGGTTCAATGGTTCGCCTAACAACAGCTACACCAGTGCATTGGAACTGGTCATGGTTTGGGTTCCATGACTCAATGTAACCAGCTTCGCATTGGATTTTAGTATCTGGTTCAAGGGCGCTGAGGCGTTCGAGCTGGCACTCATTTCGCTGCTCTAGATTGAAGCGAGCTAAGCAGCCTTGGAATAGGACAAGGCAGCAGAGGGAAAGAGTGAGCAGGAATGACTTATTCATTTTGGTAAGGGATAAAGAGAGATGGTTTGGGAAGAGAGGAAGGGAATGGCATTTATAGAAAGAAATGAAGAAGTTGTATAGACAGATGGTGGCATAAGGAGATGATTTCTGTGTCCTGAAATTGTTTCATTTGCATGCCTACTTACACCTAGTAGTGAACATTTCTATGGCACCTGTCCTACTACTTCACTGCTATGTGTCAAGTTCATCAATGTTTTGTTTTTTTTGTTCAGTCACAACTAATGATTTTTCAATCCAAACAAGATATATTCAAATAAATTCATAATAATTAGTGCATTATTACATCTGAATTTATCTGGACAAAGATAGGCTTAATGTGGCATATTATCAGTGAATTAACTAAGTACCTGTTTCTAGATGTGTAGCAATTTTGCTTCTGTTATTAAAATCACTTTCTTCACTTGCAAAATATAGCAGCCAAAAGTAGAAGGGCAAGAAATTGTAACAGTTATTGATAATGTTAATTTGATATCAATTCCATTAAAATAGATCTCTTTGGTACTTAGCATTAATATTAAAATTTGATATGAATTTATATATAGTAGTTGGTCAATATGATATGCATATATTTAATTAAGGGATAAAGGTACTAAATTTGTTCCTATTGTCATTGAAGAAGTGTAAATTTATTCTTGTTATCAAACAAGATTAATTTTATCTTTTTTTTTTTTTTATTCGAGATTGGTTAGCGAAGAAGGGTAAACGGCGAACAAGATTAATTTTAGGAAAAATTACAAAACTAGGTCAAATGGGAGGCTCATTTACTCAACCTACTACATATCTAGACTGTTTTTGTGTGACTTTTCCATAATGCCCCCAATCTTTCATCTTCCTCTTCCTCTTCCTCTTCCTTACGGTTTCCTCTTCACCTAAAATGGCTCCTCCTCCTTCCACAGTGATCTAACCTGCAAAATCCGTTGTTGTTTGACGGCGTTCTCCAGCAACTCCTACTCCGGTGAGAGAAAAGGAAAGCGAACGGCGGTAGAGGAAAAACGAGAGGGCGATTTTAGGACGAACGATGGTGAGAGAAGGTGAACGACGGTAGAAGAAGGTGAACAGTGAGAGCAAAGAAGAGGAAGAATGCGAACAGACGGTAGAAGAAGGTGAACAGTGAGAGGAAAGACGAGGAAGAAGGCGAACAACAGAGAAAAGGGAAGAAAGATGGCGATTTTAGAGCGAACGACAACCTCGTTCCGTGAGGCGGAAGATTGAAAAACGCAGAGAAAATGCCTAATTCTATAAATCTCACTGAATTATTGTTGGTGTAATCATCTATGTTCTGATTTTGTTGTTAAATAATGTTAGAATCCGTTGTTGTTTGCCATTTTTTGTTATATACCACTTAGCGAATTTTGTTAAAAACACATCCAGACTTCGCATATGCTAACTAAACGACTAAACCAAACATTCGCTTCGCAGGTTTCGCATATGCTAAGTAAAATCATCAACTAAACCAAACATTAGCTTCGCAGGTTTCGCATATGCTAACTAAAATCATCAACTAAACCAAACATTAGCTTCGCAGACTTCGCATATGCTAACTAAAATCATCAACTAAACCAAACATTAGCTTCGCAGGCTTCGCATATTTAGCTTCACATGGTTCGCATATGCTAACCTCTGCGAAGTCAGACGGGAGAAAGACAGCCGCGCATAAATATTGAGGGTATTATGGGTAAGTCACACAAAAACAGTCTAGATATGTAGTAGGTTGAGTAAATGAGTTTAATATGTAAATTGGCCTCCCATTTGACCAATTTTTGTAATTTTCCCTTAATTTTATCCTTACATATTAAAAAGTTTGAATGGAATAATTTGACGGTTATTCAATTGTTACATTAGATATTTCAAATAAGTTTATCGATAAATTAAAATAATTTCGTGCTTTTTGTCAAGTCATTTTATAAGGTTGTTTATATAACTGTTTTAATAACCTAGTAAATATTTGCACTTTGGTAAGTTTTGACTGTGTTAGTAATAAAATAAATATATAAGTATATCGGATTTGATAATTAAATAGGGAATTAAATACAAAAAAAAAAGATTCTATTTAGAATTTTCTTATTTTGAAACTGAGAGGAGTATCCACTACAAATGTCAATAAGCGGCTGTGATGGCAAAGATACAGCGTCTGTTCGTCGCGCCACATACCCAACTCTTCACGTGCTTTGTTCCTTTGTATACAAAATTACAGACTACTCCTGCTTCTCTCAACTGCTTTTTCTTTTTCAGCTACCTGCCATCGATTTACATATAACAATGATTTGTTTATTATCATATGGAAAAAAATACACCTAATTTTTCCATTTTTACTTCTCACAGTTTAATCAACCACACATATTAGATTTTAAAAAAATTGAAAAAAATAACTATCATTTTACTTCTGTAAGAAGTATGTTTTTTTGACAGAATAAATATACTGATAGAATAACATTCCGTCGCAAATGCTTTCATATATAACGTCAACTAAATTCTCGAACTTTTAAAGGAAATGATTTATCAAGAACAATGCCACAGAATTTCCGTCTGAATCCCTAAAATGTTTTGTAATGGAATGGAAGGAAAACTGAAAAATAAAAAAAAAATCTTAAAAGTTATTTTACTCTTTCCATAATTCCATTATTTTTTTTAAAGGTTGGAGGTAACTGCTAGACATCCCAACTAGGTTGACACTCCTGACAAGCCACCGAAACTTAAGACCAAAATATTATTAAAATGAAAGAAAATAAAAGAGTACATTATGAGTTTAATTAGGTGAATCGGTAAACCCATCGACCGCTGAGGTTATAATTATTATTAAATATAAATAATATTATTAACCTAAAACTACGTAGTTTTGATTTAAAAACCTACAAAATTAATCAAGTTTGGTCATGAACATTATAATTGAGTTTGTTCATTTTTATTCACGAGCCAATAATTTATGCTTGTGAGATTTTAAACCTGAGTTTCATCATGCTGAAACGCGGCTCGTTTGTGAATCGAGCGTAAAAATCCTAGTCATTAACGGCTCGTTTAGAAATTGAGCTGACTATCGATAGTCGCTCTTGAGCGGCTCAACTCATTTGTGGCTCTAAATGTGGGGATCGGCTAGATAGGAGGTGGGAAAAAGAAGTTTAACAAATTCTCTTTTTATTAAAATAAACCTTTTTTAGATAATTAATAAAATAAACTTAATGATTAAAACTTTAACATTCACTATACACTGGCAAAATACTTCTCACCCATTTAATGACTAATAATATTGTTGGTGACAAATTTTTGTCATTAATTATATAAATAAAGATAGATGGATAGAAAATTAGTGGATAGAATAGATAGAATTTTTTTTATTTGTTAAATAGACTATTCTAACCTTAAGTAATTTTATATAGATTTTTTTTTCTTTTTTTAATTTTAATTGTTATAAAAAACGTGAATCATAGCATTTAATACAAATTGTCTTTTTAAAAAATGATTAATTAAAATCATATAATGCTTAACAATAAAGGAAGCATTTACTTTGAATAATTCTACAGATATATATATTTTTTTAAATTACAATTGTTCTTTCACTTTTTTTTTTATTTTTTCCGAAAACATTCGTTTCAATTATTTAGTTGGGTTGAAAGAAAAAAAAAATTTATGTTTCTTCTTTGGTTAAGGTGGAAAAAAATACTTTTTAATGTTTTGGACCAGGAACAATTGTACCTCTAACGTCTGAAATGGTGCAATTTTACCCCTACATTGGTAGCCAAAAGTAATTTTACCCCTATTATAAAACACAAATATTTTTTGTTCATTATTCTGCACCAATTACATATCAATTCGTTTTAAAAAAAATGATTTGATTTTTTTTTATAATTTAATAATAGAATTTGAGATTAATATTTAAAAATTCGATGAACTTTTTGAATTTTTTTTTGTTCAATTTGTACAAAAGACAGTGTATTTTTATTTTCTATTTTTTCACATCCCAACATATATTTGTGATTTGTTGATGATAAAATGACACACGTGTAAAGTGTAGATGACAAGATTCATGATCGAGAAGATAATTTGATGAATTATTTTTCAAATTGACCCAATTTATCAACGCTAGAAGTAAAATTGCTCTTGGCTTCCAACGTTAGGGATAAAATTGCACCATGTTAGACGTTAGATGGTAAAATTGCTCCTGAGGCAAAAAGTTAGGGGATTTTTGCACCTTAACACTTATAATTGAACCAAATAAAGTTTTAAAAAACATTATTACACTTTAGTCATTTTATTTTTATTTTTATTTTTTTTATAAGCAAACTTGTATAATTAAATAAGGAAAGAAACATCATCCCGAATACAAGAAGAAATACAATCTGAAAAATCTTCAATGAAAATTTCCATATGAGACAGAGATCGTGCCCAAGCTGCCAAATTATGTGCAACAACATTCGCTTGGCGTCTCTCAAAAACAAACTCAACTGAAGCAAAACCACGTGCCACCTTAAAAATATCCTCAAGGATTACACCAAGCCAATTGGACAGGTTTTGATTTCCTTTTAGTAATGAAATTGCTGAAATTGAATCAGAAGCAACCATAATTCTTTGTAATCCACAATCCTTAACCACACGCAGAGAGAAAAGAATGGCTAATAATTCAGCATGCAAAGCAGACATAGTGAGGCCAATAGGCCCTCCACCTGAAATTGAAACCAAGCCATTGCAATCACGAACCACCATACCGAAAGAAGCTTGTGATGATCTTATCAAAAAGGAAGCGTCACAATTGAGTTTATATGTTCTAAAAATCGGAGGCTGCCAACGAACTTGAATTGAATTATCCACGTATCCACTTGCTGAACCGTCCTGAAATTTTTTTTGTCCCGAACAATTATTCACGGCCTCACTCATGCAAGCTGCTATTTCCTGCCTCCAACTTCCACGCTGCACACTTGCAAAAGAAATAAAATTTGCTTGTACAGCTCCATTCCTTCCAAATAAATCAGCAGCTCCCACCACATTTACATCATTATAATTCAAACAAGCAGCTCTTCCCCCATCAAACCCATCATCAATTGAATTTCTCACAATCAGCCCCAATCTAGTGCCAAATTCCTCATTAACTCCCTCCATAGTTAAACAACCATTAACCAATTCTCTTATAATTTCCATCACTTTAATCTCCCCAAAACGTGGTTTATCATGAATTATCTGATTTCCCTCAAACCAGATAAAATGAATAATTCCACAAAACATAGAAAACTCATTTGATGGTAAAATTTTAATAATAGTTGCAAACCAATCCAGACAGTTCATACCTTCAATCTTATACACAGGATATAACAAATTGGCCTGCTTCCAATACAATCGAGTTCCAGGACATTCTTTAAAAATATGGATAAGCGTTTCAGCATGAAACCCACAAAAACAACAATATCCAATCACACTAATTCCTTTTTGCAAGAGATTATCAAAACAAGGCAAGATATTCCTAGCCGCACTCCAAACAGTGTGAATAAATTTTGATGGCGCTTTGACCTTCCATAGAAAATTCCAAAACGAATTTGCCCCTGCAGATGATGAAGCTAAAGATGAATTTACCTGCAAAGCTCCAACGGCAACCTTATAACCTGATTTCACAAGATAATTCCCCTTTTTGGAAAATACCCAAAATAAAGTATCAGAAAGGTTTCTTCTACTTAATGGAATTTTCAAAATTGCATCAGCAACATCAGTTGAAAAACAGAAATAAATCAATTCTCTTTTCCAACAGAACTCATCAAAATCAATCAAACATGAAACACTATGTGTTGGAGTAGGATTCAACAGATAAAGAGGACGATTACAAGGGACATCAGGAATCCAACGTGAATCAAATAAATTAACCGATCTTCCCTCCCCAATCCTCCAACAGCTACCATCAATGATAACTTGCTGAGCCTTTATAAGGCTCCGCCTAACATAACTAGCACAGAATCCCACACCAGCCTCCAAAACACCCACCCTTGGAAAATACTTATGTTTAAAAACTTGAGAACATAGAGATTCAGGAAATTCAATCATTCTCCAAATTTTCTTTGCAAGCATAGCAAGATTAAAAGCATAAAGATTCCTAAAACCCAAACCTCCCTCATCCTTTGGTATACACAATCTTTCCCAACTAATCCAATGAACTCGTTTTTTACCCGACTCACAACTCCACCAAAATCTAGCCATCACTTGCTGTAACTCATCACAGAAAGATTTTGGAAGCAAAAAACAACTCATTATATATTGGGGAACTGCCTGTGCCACTGCTTTGATCAATATTTCCTTACCTCCCCGAGATAAACACTTCTCTTGCCAACCCTCAGTTTTTTTCATCAACCTGTCCTTTAAGAAATAGAAAACTGCCTTTTTAGAACGCCCAATAATAGAAGGTAAACCCAAATATTTCTCAAATGATTGTACCTCTCGCACCCCTAACAAATCAGCACACCTGGCTCGATTATCACCACTTACCCCTTTACTAAAGGAAATATCAGTTTTTTCATAGTTAATTCTTTGCCCTGAAGCTGTTTCATACACACTCAACAACTCTTTAACCACAGAACATTCAACAGACGTGGCTCGAAAAAAGATAATCGAGTCATCTGCAAAGAAAAGATGTGAAATAGAAGGACCAGAATTGCTAACCCGGATACCTCGCAAAGCTCCATTAGACTCAGATTTCCTAATCAATGATGAAAGCCCTTCCGCACAGATTAAAAACAAATAAGGTGATAGAGGATCCCCTTGCCGAAGACCTCTGCTTGGCTTAACAAAGCCTTTTGGCACCCCATTTATAAGGAAAGAAAAGGAAACTGAAGAAAGACAACTTTGAATCATATCAACCCAACAACCCGGAAAGCCCATAACAGTCATCATATCTTTCACAAAACACCACTCGACCCTATCATATGCCTTACTCATATCCAATTTCATAGCACAGACACCCTTCTTACTACTAGTTCTATGCTTCATTGAATGGAATAATTCAAAGGCAATTAAGGCATTGTTCATAATTAAACGATTTGGGACAAAAGCACTCTGAGAAGGATGAATAATAGAAGGCAAGCAAACTTTTAGCCGATTTGCCAAAGTTTTTGAGATAAGCTTATAAACAACATTGCAAAGGCTAATAGGGCGAATATCTTTTAACGTACCAGGATTTTTGACTTTCAGAATTAGAGTAACAAAAGTATGATTTAAAGAGGAAGGAAATGAACCACCATTAAGCACATTTAAGACTAAAGCAACAACCTGATTACCCACAACATCCCAAAATTTTTTGAAAAATAAAGCAGACATACCATCAGGACCAGGAGCCTTCGACCCATCAGTTTGTTTCAAGGCCAATAAAACCTCCTCTGCCACAAAACGATCCTGCAATGATCTAACTTCGTCACTGGAAAGTTGTCTATCAACTGCATTCAAAACAATTGGACTTGTAGACGGATTCGTTGAGTAGAATAATTCTGAAAAATATGAAACAATAATATGCTCAATCTCGTCCTCATTATCATGCCAAATACCATCACTATCACAAAGTCTTGTAATACAATTCACCCGTCTCCTGACGTTCGCCTTAGAGTGAAAGAATTTTGTATTTCTATCACCCTCCCGCAACCAAGAAACTCGTGAAAGTTGTTGCCACATAACCTCTTCATCTTCCTGTAACTTGATAATCTCCTTCTCAATACCAGCTCTAACTTCATCCTTATCAGTAGTCATAAAACCATGGTCAATCTCCAGCAACTCTCTTGTTAGCCTTTTCAATTTAGAACCAATGTGCCTAAAACTCAACTTATTCCAATGATTGAGAGAAATTCCGCATTGCTTCAACTTCTCACAGACATTGCAATCGGCCCCTGA
This sequence comes from Euphorbia lathyris, assembly GCF_963576675.1. NCBI lineage: Eukaryota > Viridiplantae > Streptophyta > Magnoliopsida > Malpighiales > Euphorbiaceae > Euphorbia > Euphorbia lathyris. The sequence goes on from NC_088914.1 coordinate 22,916,513, forward strand.
TTCAGAAGACCACACAGACTGGATGACATCACGACAACCTGGATCCCGAATCCACATTTTTTCAAAACGAAACGGGCGTTGCCTTATTCTTTTGGCCCCATCAGTATCTAATAATATAGGAGAATGATCCGATGCAACGCGGGCTAACACAATAACAATAGCTTTTGAAAATAATAGCTCCCAACTGACCTGACATACAACACGATCCAACCTCTCTCTTATTCTAGAAACCCCCCTCCTACCATTTGACCAAGTATAACAACCACCTGAAGATCTCAAATCAAATAAATCACAATCATCCAAGCAATTCCTAAAGGCCTCCATAGATCTAAAATTATCCAAAGAGCCATCCTCCTTTTCCCTGGAATACATAATTTCATTAAAATCCCCAAAGCAGACCCATGCCAAATTCTCATGACAACTGATATCCCTAAGCATACTCCATTTTCGAACTTTATTATTAGACTCAGGCCAACCATATATCCCAGTACCTCTCCACCATAAAAGGCCTTCCTCATTCTCAATACCAAAATGAATGCAATTCTTACAGAAGCCCATAATCTGCACCAACAAAGCATCTTTCCACATTAAAATTAAACCCCCCGAACGACCCATAGAATCAACTTGAAAAAATTGATAACCCAAAAACTTCCTACGTAAACCCTCAATATTCCCAATCATCATTGTCTCCATTAGAAACACCACATCAGGACAATCACTCTTTAAAAAACGAGTCAATGCACGAACCGTCCGAGGATTGCAAATAGAAGTTTGTGGTTTAAAAGTTTGCAAATAGAGGTATGTGGTATATTTTTTTTTACAAAACAAAGTATTTAAAATTAAACTTTTAAGTAATTGATGACAATTAAGAGTATTTTTTAATTTTTTTCAATTACATTTATATATTGACAAGACACAAATCCCAAAATTAAATTACAACTCTGTAAAATGAACTTAAATATCAATTTAGTTTATAAACTGTCAAATTAGTAAACAAATATAAAATTTCATCATATTATTTGTTGTTTTGTTTTAGAAAGTTTTTTATTGTTTCTATTTGAAAATTGGGCAAATCACAGACATTTTTTTCGTACTTTCCCCTAAATTTTATATCCTAATCTTACCAGTTCATCAATTTTTTATGCATCTTTATAATAATTTTAATGTTCAGTCCTTCTATCAGTGTGAATTGTCAAATTAAAACAAATAAAATTTAAAATAACAAAATAAAGCTTAATCCTTCTATTAGTTTATATTTATGATTTTATATAAATTTTATCTCCTAATCTTATAATCTCATCAATTTTTCATTTATTTTTATAATAATTTTAATCTTGAATCCTTCTATTAATGTGAATTGTCAAATTGGACCAAATAAAATTTAAAATAACACTATTACACTTTAGTATTTCAATTAATTTACATTTATAATTTTATATAAATTTTATCTCCTAATCTTATAATCTCATCAATTTTTTATTCATTTTTATAATAATTTTACTCTTGAATCCTTCTTTTAATGTGAATTATCAAATTAGACCAAATAAAATTTAAAATAACACTATTACACTTTACTCTTTAGTCTTTAGACCAAAATTGACTTCCAGCTTGGAAGAACATACTTGAAACCAAGTTCTATAATTTTTTTTTTACTTTCTATTCTCTCCCCTAGTCAATAAACTTATTTTTTTTATTTATCTGCATAGAAGTGAAAATATCTATGTCAGATGGTCGAATCCCTTAATGACTCGTGTCGTTCAAACTTGATGGAAAAGTGAAATAAGGGTCGGATCTATAACGAAATTAATGATCAATGACTCAATGTGGAAAAATAATTGATCAAGGGCTTGATCCTTAAAATATGTAAAGTTCATGGGCTTAATTATGCTTTTTACCTATCAAAATCCACAAAACTAAAGTTTAAACAGAACTCTTTATATAAATATTATTCATAAAAAAAATAATCCAGTCAAGCTTGCTCACGAGCGTGTCAATGTTATAATAGTTTTCTCATGAGCTTGTTCTTATAATCGAACATGCTCGCAAACTTTCGAGTCGAGTTTCGTCACGGTCAAGCTCAGATCGTTTATAAATCGAACCAAACACAATCGAACTTTTATAGGCTCGACTCATTTACAACCATAATTTAGTTTACAGCTCATTCATAGCCATAATTCATTTACAGCTCGACTCATTTACAACCCTAATTTAGTTTACAATTCATTTATAGCCTTAATTCATTTGGAGCTCAGCTCGACTCGAATGCTCAAATATATTTCAAAATGGTATATATTATCCATCTCCATTGAGATGAATCATCTAGAGAAAGCGACGACATGGAATCTCTGCCTTGTTGACAATCCTAATTATATCTCCTAATTTTAAATACTTAAATGCTACTTCATAATATGAATGTTAAATCAAATATAATGACAAAAAAAAGCAAAAAAAAAAGTGTAAATAAATTGAGATAATATCCTCCCTCAATTAAAATTTCAATATATACTAAAACTTAAACTCGAGATCTTTACCTTAGTTGGTATCAATTTTTATATTTTTGCATATTGCACCAGTCCATCTATATATTCTTAAAAATAATTGTATAGTTCTTTCAATTTATTTATTTTAATTCTTTAATGCTTCTTTTAGTTTACATTTATAATTTTATCTTCAAATTGTATAATTTGATCATTATTTTATTCATTTTTTATAACAATATTATTCTTTTGTCATTCTATTAGTGGTGGGGAAGTAAAATTAATCCTTGTTCATACATTGGTTTCTCCGGTACAAAATGAGCCACTTTATCAAATTAGACCAAATAAAATTTAAAATAACAATAATTCAAATCTTTTTAATAGTTTACATTTATAATTTTATGTAATTTTTATCTCCAATTTTTTTAATTTGATCATTATTTTATTTATTTTTATAACAATGTTTTTTAATCTTTTTATTAGTGTAAATTATCAAATTGGAAAATATTTGTATAATGCCAAAAATTAAAAAAATAATTAAAAACAATTTTTTTTAATTTCATGGATGAAATCGGATGATATGATTCACACAATTATTTTAATTATATTTTTTTTTTAATGAAAGTTGGGACGCAAAGGAAGGTCAGATATCCTAGCTAGGCTGGCACCTCCGACACAACCAACAACCCGAATATTATTAAAAAAAAAGGAAAAATTACATAGGGGGAGGAACAAAACTAAAAAAAAAGGAAAGAAAACAAAAAAAAAGTCTACAAGAAACGAATGTGTGCTACATTACATAAATCATCAAACGCAAAAGCCTGACAGAAGTATGGTGCAGAGTTCCACCAGCAGGTATCCATTGCTGATTGACCATGACTCGCTAACCGATCCGCAGTCTGGTTTCCTTCTCTGAAAATATGTGTGGCATGCCAGGTCATTTTAGAGAGAGTGAGTAAGCAGGTTCCCCATTCTCTTCGTATTTTCCACGGCACATAATTTAACATTAAATTCAATGAAATTTAGCACTTAATAAATACTATCTTAAATAATTACAAGTTTCCATGAATAAAAATAAAGAAAGAAAAATTTACATTTATTAAGGGTAATAATGATATTTCAAGTCAAAAAATCAGATTCTATCCATTCTATCCATATTTTTTCTATCCATTTAGCATAGTCCTAATTATATACTTATTTAAATTTAGTTCCAAAATCAATCCCTAACTCCAATTTTTGTTGCAGTGGACGAGGCGCTTTGGAGATCTGTACATCAGAAAATTATACAAAATATCATTAATAGGATGAATGTCGAAACTAGATTTACTCATGACTTCATTGGATTCTGAGTTCAATGGTCGTTCAAGAATCAATGAAACCAGCTTGACACTGAATACGAGTATAAGATTCAAGCTCAAGTTGTAGCGAGCCAAGCAGCATTGGAAAAGGACAAGGCAGCAGAGAGAAAGAGACAGCATGAAAGAGTTAGTCATTGTGGTATTGAAGAAGAGTGATTAATTACGATAGATTGTGGTTTGGGAAAAGCAATGGATTGGTATTTATATATCGAAAGACATGGATGACAGATGGAAGGGATTTTGATTTGCATTCCTACTTATGTGTCCATGAAAGTTTTTGTTATTTTTCTTCGATGACAACCAATGATTTTTTAATTGAAACAATATAGTATATGTTTGGGATAATTTAATACATGTGTAAGTATGATTTGCTTTTCAGCAAAAACAACCAATTAGATCAACGGCCAAATTGAGCTTCAATTCAGTATAATTTTGGATTGTCAGAGTTGAAAGAGTGGAATTCTTGGGATGTTCGGTTTTTAGGACATGTTCAGGTATCTCAACCATGTTTCTTTTCTAAGGTTACAATAAATTTATTTCCATGATTGGCATTTAGTCTGCCTTTTTAGCCCACAGCCTAACCTAGAATTGATAAACATGCCATATCTTATAGAACCATTAAATGTCACAATTGACTTATGCTCAAGTTTTTTACTTCTTTGAAAATTTGTAGTTTATGTGAAACTTACAAACAAATTGTTTAGGTCAACTCAACAGAAGAAAATTGTAGCCAAATTATATAGACAAACAAAACCATCAGCTCAAACAATTTTGACATTGGAAAGTCTAGAGCAAGTATGAGTTTTCTAACTAGGTAATAAACTAAATGAATTTAAAGTATTTAATTAGATGACTCACCATGATTGACAAGCAAAGAAGTGTTGATACACTTCTTTTCTTAAAGGTTTATTTGCTCTATTGGAAGATGTTAGACACTCTAAAGATTGCTTCTAAAAGGAATGGGAAACTCCGACATAAGTTTATTTGCTGCAAATTGCAAAACATGTTTTGGAAATGGAGCATTTAATAGAAAATTGTAATAGTTGTATAAAAACTGGTTTATAAGAAGAAATTTTGAATTTAAGTAGCACAAATCAATGAAAAACAGGAATAAACACGGAGCAATAAACAATCAGCAACATAATAAAGATCTATAGAAGTGATGCATCCAAATCAACCAAAAACAAATAGAACTGTTGGATCAAATAAATAAACTTTCAGAGGTACAGAGGAAGAGTATAATTGCTAGAAGAAAATTATCTTGTCTTACTGCTTGTATTGATAGGTATTTATAAATTACAAACATGACTATTCGTAAGGAACATAAAAATAATGTATGTGTGCTTATATGTTGATGATTTAATTTTCACAAGATGTGATCAAAAGATGATTGAAGAATTTAAGAAGTTGATGACAAACAATTGTGAGATGACTGATTTGGGGCTGATGTCATATTATTTGGGCATTGAAGTTAAGCAAAGTGATGAAGGCGTTTTTTTGTCTCAAAAGTCTTACGCGGAAACTATTTTAAAAGAATTCAAGATGGATAAATGCAATTTAGCTTCTGTTCCAATGGATTTTTTAAATAAGTTATCAAAGCATGATGTTGAGTGAATCCAGGGTAAATTACATATGTGGTGTACAACCTTTACCCCAAATCATACTTTGGTGTACAACCAAAATTTTGTCACACTAAACCGTACGAACTTCAGGTGACCTCCCACTAAAGTGTACAGCCGATTTTTGTGACCGGTCAACGCTGGTCAACTATGCCACATCAGCATTTTTCAGTTGTAGAATTAAAAAAAGTGGGACCACTCTTTATGGAATGACTAATATAACCTCATTCTTTATAAAATTACTAAAATACCCTCATCTTTTTCCTTCAATCCCTCTCTCTCATTTCTCTCTCTACATCTTCTCTCTCACTCCTCTCTCTACCATTTCTCTCTCACTCCTCTCTCTACCATTTATAAAGAGAACACTGATGAAAAAGAGAACACTGATGAAAAATAAAACTCGAACATATTAATTGAATTTAAGATTGCAAAAGCATTAGCCAATGTATTAGGCTAAACTAACTTGTTCGAAGTAGTGCAATTTTGAACCATCTACCATCTCTGCTGCCAGGCACGTAAGCATTCTGCCCACAAAGAATCCCCCATAAATATTGAAAGTATTTACAAAACCACTACAAAATAAAATTTTAACTTTCAATAGGAATTTTTAATCAACAGAAAACACACACACACATCCTATTTCATAGCTGACTAAAAGCAAGAGGAAAAAGTAGAAGAGTACCTGATGTTGAAGAAATTATCGTGATCTCTAGAAGCTTGTTCTCTCCAAAACTAAACCCAACAAAAATTAAACTGTTGCCTTTATAACTCCTGGATTATGGCTACTTAGAGCTGCAATAGCAACAACATTACCATGCCCAACGTTTCTCTAATAGTGAATTAGCTTCAATAGGAATACAAAAACATCTCCTTTTTTTAATATCTTTGTAATCAGACGATTTTCAGGGTTAGAACTTATAAATCCAACTTCAAGGCTTCCTTCAATTACTTACAATATTTCGGAGGCACGAGGATGTGTATGGGGAGGGTTAATGCCTCCGGGAGCATAGTTAATTCTAGCTAAAGAGATGCCAAGAGTGTTTAGCCCTGGAATTTGAGCTACATTTATTGGAGTCACCTTTGAACCAACTGCTCCTGTTGTATTTCCTGCTATGTCAAGTCCACTAAAGTAGAAATCACTTGCTTCTGCCATTTTTGGATCTTTGCAACTCACTCCATTCACTAATATACCTGCAGAGTCTTTGGAATTTGCCACGCAGAAATCTTGAAGAGGGCTTCGATCAGAAGCATAGGCAAAGGTAAATGAAAGTGCCAGGAATCCCAAGAAAATAAATCGAGCAGCCATTTTCAAATTCTATGTAGATTAATTTCCGTATGTGTATGTTGATAATGATTTGTGAGTGTTGTGAAGCAAAGATGAAGATGTATATATAGTGATAATTAACAACTGATGCTGGATAGGATAATTATCATGTTATGGGATGCCGTCCAAATTAAACATTCATAGTACATATTTTATATTTATCTGGACTAGGTATAGAGGAGTGAGAGAGAAATGGTAGAGAGAGGAGTGAGAGAGGAGATGTAGAGAGAGAAATGGGAGAAAAGGGTTAAAGGAAGAAGATGAGGGTGTTTTAGTAATTTTATAAAGACTGAGGCTATATTAGTCATTCCATAAATAGTGGGTCCCACTTTTTTTTAATTCTACAACTGGAAAATGCTGATGTGGCATAGTTGGCTATCGTTGACCGGTCACAAAAACCGGATGTACACTTTAGTGGGAGGTCACCTGAAATTCGTACGGTTTAGTGTGACAAAATTTTGGTTGTACACCAAAGTGTGATTTGGGGTAAATGTTGTCACCACATATGTAATTTACCCAGTGAATCCAACTTGGTTTAGAAGGTTGGTTGGAAGGCTGAAATTTTTGACATGTACAAGACTAGATATCTTATATGGAGTTTGACTTATTAGTCGTTGAATGGAAGTTCCAACTTTAACTCATATGGAGGCAGCAAAACAAATACATACATTAAAGGTACATTGGATTGTGGTTTATTTTACTTCTATTTTTGCTTGGAGTTCTACGAAACAAGCAATTGTTACACTTTCAACATGTGAAGCAGAGTATGTTGCAGCAAATTCTTGTGCTTGTTATGCAATATGGTTGAGACAGATGTTAGAAAGTTTGAAGTTTGTTCTAGATGGAGCAACTGATGTTTTTGTTGATAATAAGTCTGCTATTGCATTGGCTAAAAATCCGATCTTTCATGATAGAAGCAGACACATTGACACCAAGTATCACTTCATTAGAGAATGCATTGAAAGGAAAGAAATTCAACTCAAGCATGTACCATCAAAATATTAAGTTGCTGATATATTCACTAAGGCTTTGAAGTTTGAAGATTTCAGCAGATTAAGGATTGTTCTGGGTGTTAGTAATGGACAAAAAAATTATAAGTTTAAAGGGGTGTGTTGAAATAATAAACTTATAATTAACATTCTTTAATTGTATTATCCAAAAGTCATGTTGTTTTATCCAAGATTCATCTGTATTTATTAATAGTTGTATTGTTTCACAAAGAGTTATCTGTATTTACTGAGACTTATATTTCTTACCAATAGTCATGTTTGTAATTTATAAATACCTATCAATACAAGAAGTAAGGTAAGAGAATTTTCTTCCAGGAATTATATTCTTCCTCAAACTGGCTTCGCAAAGGAAATTTTGAAGAAGTTCAAGATGGAAACAATTCCGTGAATATGCCAGTCGAGTGTGGAATCAAGTTGGCCAAAGATGAAGACGGGAAAAGGTCAATCCTACTACATTCCGAAGCTTGATTAGAAGTCTGAGATATTTGACTTGCACAGATGCAGTCGGTTTGGTTAGTCGACGTATGAAAGCTCCAACAGTGTCACACTGAAACGGAGTAAAGCGAATACTTCGTTACGTGAAAGGTACAACTAATTTGGATTTATTTTATTCAAAGTCTGATGATTTCAAATTAGTGGGGTACAGTGATAGTGATTGGGCCAATGACAAAGATGATCGAAAAAGTACAACTGGTTTTGTATTTTTTATCGATGGCACGACATTCACATGGAGTTCAAAAAAGCAATCGATCGTGACGTTATCTACCTGCGAAGCTGAGTATGTCACTGCAACATCATGTGTCTGTCATGCAATATGACTCCGAAGATTTATTAAATGAATTTCAGATGGAAGAACGAGATCCAATGGAGATTTTGGTGATAATAAGTCTGCTTTGGCACTAGCAAAAAATCTAATGTTTGATAACCAGAGCAAACACATTGATACGAGGCATCATTTTATTAGAGAATGCGTTCAACAAAAGGATGTGACACTGAAGTACATAAAGACGGAAGATCAGATGACATGAAATCATTAAAATACGATGTGTTCAAACAATTGCGAGCACTATTGGAAATTACGAAAAATTAAGTTTAAGGGGTATTTTAAAAATTAAACTTAATTTGTTATAACAAAAAAAATTCAACTCAATCACGGGAATGTCTGATGAAGACAAGTCTAAAATAAGATAAAAATAGATAAGTGGATATTTTTTGAATTTTTGTGGTTGTATTTTTGCTGTAAATCTTTACAAATTAGAGAGGGTCTATAAATTGCAATTGTATTGTAAGGAAGAAGGTAGTGATTTGATGAATGCAGAGAAATTGAGCAGAGTGTTGTTTCCATTGGAATAATTTATTTCGAAAATTTCAAAATATCCTCTAAATTACAATTCAATTCTTGTCAAATATCAATTTTACTCTATTTTCTTCAATATTAAGATGGTCTTTAGTCCTCCCAGGAATTTTTAATAAATTCACTATAATGTTATATGCTTTTCTCAATATGCATAACATCAATATTATGGCGGGACATTGTTATGTTTCCAATACGAATGTTCAAATAGAATAGATTTCTTCCTTTAAGGAACATCCGAATTGGCCTTTTAATTCTTTATTTGTTTTCCAAACACATTTAAATGATCAATTTTCAAACCAGACAATTCAATAGAAGCACTTCTCTCTTTAATATTACAATTGAATCTACGCATATCCAACCTCCATGCATGGTCAGAATCAAGAACTCTCATGATTCAAATAAATTGTTTTCATACTATGATTTAAGTAGGTTGAGAAAGTATTATAATGGCAATTAGGACAAGTTTTCCTTTAGTGCTATATCAAGACAACATTGCTTAGGCAAAAAAATCACTAATTGCCCAGAGTAGAATTGCTCAAATCACAAATGTTTCATTAGTCATTTTCATTAGTCAGTGCACTATATGTTTCCAAGCCTATATCCAACAATTCTTTTATCTCTTTGACCAAAGGTTGCATGAACACATTAATATTGTTTCTGGGAATTAGAATCAATAGAATTAAATTTTCCGGTTTCATACTTAGGCAATGATGTTATAATTCATTAACAATTAGCAATACATACACAAAAATTAAAGTTTTTGACATTTGAAAAAAGTTAGATGAGTCACGTAAAAATCAATCATCTTCCCACAATGTTGCCTACATCCATATGTGCAATCACAATTTTCGATTCGTATCATATATTAATTGATTTAAAATATGTTCATATTAGTTGTTTTACATAATAACAACAATAGTTAATCATAATTTACCATACGCTAATAATCAAACAGTAAACAGCTAAAAACAAACAACAAACTGTCAAAAATCGTAACTCGTCTTTCTTTCAGAACTATAAACAACATCTGGATTAAATGGTTCGTAAATCTAACTAATTCGATTGAGTTTTAATTTTCTACAAATATATATTTTTAATTATTTTCTACAAATCAAATCAAATTTATTTATGTTAGTTTAATTTAATTAGAATATATTTAATTTATTCAATTTTAAACAAATTATATAATATAATGTAATCAATTTTAAAAATGTGGCTCCGTTTGTTTGGGGGAAAAATATTGTGTTCTAGAAAATTTTATGCAGGAACATAAAATATTTTTTTGTGTTTGGCAACAACACTGGAAAATATTTTCCAAACACTAAAAATGTGAAAAAAGACAAAAAAAAAACGTGAAAAGTTAAAAACACAAAAGGTGGAAAAATACGAAAATCACGAAAAGTAAAAAAATATTAAAAACATGGAAAAAAATTGGAAAAATACAAAAATGTGAAAAAAAATTAATGCTAAAAATACGAAAAATGTTTTTTTCACATTTTTTGTATTTTTTGTACGTTTTCTCGTGTTATTAACGTTATTGTGTTTTTTTACATTTCTTCTTTATTTTTTCGTGTTTTCACGTTTAGTTTTTCGGTTTTTCTCTTTTCACTTTTTTTTTTACATTTTGTTACTTTAAAAAACTCTAAAAATTATGATTTTAGAAAATAAAAAATATAGCTTCATGGCAAATGAAATATTTAAGCTCCGTCTTATTCGGAGTTTTGGTTCCTCTCTGGTTAAGGACTAACTAATGACTGATTTATATTTAGTCATTAAAGTCAGTCTCTAATTCTGTATTTTCTTGTCGTGAATTAATTTTATCAATTCTAAATTTAAAAGAACTGCAATGAACATATTGCTAGCTCAATTCTAAAAGAATTACAATATAATAAATGAAAGAATTAATTTTATCAAATCTAAATTTGCAATGAACATACTGCAGTTGTAAAAGAATTGCAATGAACATATTGCTAACTTAGTTGTAAAAGAATTGGAGCAAAGAATATCAATAACATATAATCCAATTGTAATTATGCACGGAATATATTGCAAATTACCCATAAATTTCTTTTTATCTGAAAGTATGAGAATAGAAAAACAGTCTCTAGGTAAAAAGAACATTTATTAAAAAGTAGAATAAAGCTCTTTCCACTTCAGAAGAGAATCCAAATTCTCTTTTATTCCCCGGATTTATATACTTTCATACTTTTACATTCAAAATAAAAACAAACAAAAAAGAAATTAAAAAGGCTAAATGCCTCTCTTTCTGTGGAATACAGATTTTCTCACTTTTCTTAAGCATCAGCCCTTCTTCCTGATCGAGACTTGGACATTGCTAGTGTTGTCTCTTCTCTTCCGAACTTCAATCTCATTGCATCTTCCCTCGATATCTGGAATGCGTTGGCAATTACCTCCGCCGGCATAGCCCGGAAGGCCGATGTTCTTCCGGCAAGATCAGAAGTCATTGCGTTTTCGTTAGTCTTAAAAGCCACATATTCAAATCTATCACACTCTGCCCGTTTCACCATCACGAAGTTCTGTGGCACCGCCAATACTTGTCCTTCTCTTAATGTGCCGTCAAAAACTCTGTTTCCATTCTCGTCGGAAACCTGGATCGTTGCTTGGCCTTCCAAGCAGTATATTATGCTGTGTGCGTTCATGTGCCAGTGGGGCAATCTCACTGCATCCTGCAAGAAACATCGTAGAGTTATAATTAGTTTAGAAATTCTTGATTCCTGCACACGCCATCGTTAAGTGACTTACATTGCGGAGGACAACGTGGGAAGCGCTGAGTTTGATGAAACCAAGAATAGGGAGGTTGTGGCTGTTGACGGTGCTGATACGGCCAACTTCAGGGATGAAAACATCAGCGCGTGAAGGATCAGCAATGTTTTCCTTCATCCTCATGGTGCAGAAAGTCTCCTCTGCGCCATTATCACATGAGCCTCCGCGTCGGCGGCAGCTTAGCTCTTGTTGAGCGCTCATCTCTTGTTGAGTCCTTGGTGGCCGGACAACGGAAAGCTCACCTTCAACTCTGACAATGCTTCCCCTGAAATCATTCTCGCTCTGAAGCTTCCTGGCCAAGTCCTGGTTAATGTTGAAAGCTTCAGCGATCAAGCTTGAAGACAATCCACAGAAGATGTTGTTGCAAGATCCCTGGCTGTGGCGGCGGGTGAATGGTTGCTGCCTACCCTCACGGGGGCGTTCAGATAGTTGTTTGAACTCGTCTTCTGGGTTACCAGCTAGATAGAAATGCTGAGACACATAGTCAAAAAAAATAAAAGACTTAGTATATGTGTGAAATTAGAAATTTAGAGTGCAAATTAACCAATATTTAGGATAAAAATCATACTCTAGGATTAGTGTCGAGCTGGTTGCCGATGTTGGTGGTGTCAAGAACATTAACCATAACAACATTCTCATTCCCATCATTATAACACCAATGAGCAACTCCGGCAGGCAAAGCAATAACATCACCACGCCTGAAATGGCGAATCTTCTGGTGTTGATCTTGATCTTGGCTGCCTCCTCTAGATTGCTGAGATTCTGAAACGTTTCAGGGCATCCAGAGAACAAAGCACCAGTCATACCTCTACCTTGAACAATGTACATCAGCTGAGAAGCATTGCTATAATGAGGTAATAAAAGGCCTTTGGGTTCAATGGTTCGCCTAACAACAGCCACACCAGTGCATTGAAACTGGTCATGGTTTGGGTTCCATGATTCAATGAAACCAGCTTCACATTGGATTTTAGTGTCTGGTTCAAGTGCGCTGAGGCGTACGAGCTGGCAGTCGTTTCGCTGCTCTAGATTGAAGCGAGCTAAGCAGCCTTGGAATAGGACAAGGCAGCAGAGAGAAAGAGTGAGCAGGAAAGGGTTACTCATTTTCGTAGTAATGGATGAAGAGGAGTGATTGATTATGAGAGATTGTGGTTTGGGAAGTGAAGAATTGAATGGTATTTATAAAAAGAAATGAAGAAGTTGTAGAGACAGATGGTGGCTAAGGAGATGATTTATGTGTCTTGAAATTGTTTGATTTGCATTCCTACTTACACCTCATAAACCCTTCTATATATTGGCAGCTGTCCTACAACTTCACTACTATGTCTATGTGTCCACTGAAAATATAGAGATAAGATAATAGCTTTAAGTGTTTTTTAGAGAAGTGGGAACTTAGTTTTAACATAGAAAATAGTACTATTTTAGCTTATGTAAATACTGTTTGTATAATGGAATTTATAGAGTTAAATTGATACAATTTTACAAACTGTGTTTCAAAGTTTTGTTATTCAAAGTTTTAATTACATAAATTAAGGTTAAAATAATGTTATTATGTATATTGAAACTAAATCCTCAATTCTCCAAAAATTTAAAGTTACTTTGTTACCTTATTCATAAAATATAATAATCTAACCCTATATGATCATATTATTAGCTTTCTTCCAAAATTATTTTTTTTTGGTTATTTTACATTGGAAATATCTTTTACTAATATAGTCCCGTTGATCCATTTTCAAATATTGGATTCACTTAATTCACGTTCTAATTCTCATTCTATAGGATCATTCATTGTTTAGGACTTGGGACTCGGTATGACTTCTTCAAGATTATGTCTTTACAGAAGCTATGTAAATAACACCATAATTAGTGATAATGCATTCTTACATCTGAATTTAGGTGGCATTTTAGTGAATTAACTTGTTAAATACATATGTTCTCAAAAGAGTGTATTCATAATTTCTTGAAGATGCTCATTTAAACAAAAATTTGTAGAATTAAACAGTCTACATGCTGTTGCCCATAGACAAACAAAACTAAAAAAGCTAAGCGTTCACGGTAAGAAAATTGTTAATTAGAAACTCAGTAAGAATCCTTTTTTTTCTTTTTTTGGTTACATACAAAACGGTTTTTAATTAGTCACCAATTGAGTCCCAATTGAATTGAGTTAGTGGCAAAGCAAGGTAATAAATTTAGGGCTCAGAGTGGTCTCAAAATGTCTATGCAGGCAAGCGAAGTTTGCGACCATGACTGACTTAGCTACCGCAATATCGGTTGCTAAGCCAAAAACAAATGACGCACAAAAGTCTTTATTTTAATACACTAATTCCTATTTATTTATAGAAATTTATACACAAGGTTAAAAAGGGTAAATAAAAATGGGGATATGTAGTATATGGAGAGAGAAGCAGTATCCAGATGTCAATGGGGATTCTACAGCGTCTGTTCGTCGCGCCACATACCCTGCCCTTCACGTGCTTGCCTTTTTTGTCCCTTTTATCAACAATTCATGCTTCTCTCATATGCTCTTTGTTTTTTACCTACCTGCCCAACAATCTCATCCATCATTCACCAAATAAGACATAAATCTCCCTTTAATAAAAAATAATAAATTTTAGATATCAAAGTTCATATTATTATATATACAAATAAATTTTAGATATCAAATTTCATATTATTTGAACTGTTGTTAGGGGTAAATGATAGTAATACATTTATAATAAAAAAATTACTATATATATTTAAAAAATATTTTGGATCCCTTTCAGCACGGGCTCGTAGGCGGTCGAAACGTCGGGCCTCAACATCAATTACATATATTAGTGATTTGTTTTTAATTATTGATTCAGACTATTCAAAGAGGAAAGAGTAATATGACTATGACGCAATAGAATGAACAAATTCTCCTTCCTAACTGTTGATTTGTGTCCTATTTAGAAACCTTCAAAATTCCACGAACTTTGATAATGCGAAAAATTACAATTTCATTAATAATAATAATATGTCTCCTTAAAAAGATAACAGACCTTTAAATAGGCGGATAGAATCCTAAAGGAAACGAAAAACCTAATTAGAAAATGAAAATGACAACTCCCTATAGTCGCCTAAAACACAAAAATGTGAAATCGAAGGCCTTGAAGGCCAAATTTGGCTAAAAAAATACCCAAACATCATGGCAAAGTCATGTGTTTTGCTCCCGAATCCCGATTCCATGCAAAATAAGGGGGTGAAATCGTGAAAAACCAAAACTCCGCTACTTGATAGAATTTACCGAAATGTCATTAGATCATACTTTTCCATAACTTCACGACTTGTTCTTCAATTGCATCATTTTTCTTTGGGTGGATAAAATTCACCCTCGAATTGTCATCATCAGAAGAATCACCCGTGTAAGAAACCAAATGCTTAACATTAAAAACATTCGTCGTGCGAATATGACTTGACAACTGCAAACGGTAGGCATTATGACTGATCTTCTTAATGATTTCCACTGGCCCAATCTTTTTACCAGATCCGTTCCAGAATAGATGTCTTTCTAGATAAAAAAAAAATTTGTTCCATAATACATGACTTTTTGATTCAATCATGCACATTAATTGTTTTTTTACCAAATATACACTTATTTAAGTTGCCTTTTATTTTGGAATTAGACAGAAATTTATTAGTTGATGCGATTAATACAAGAGTAACAAAGTCTTTTAGTTAAAATTAACTACATTTCTTATTTATAATATATTATACATTAACCTTAAAAGACATCTATTGTGGAATGGAGAGAGTAGTTATAATAATCGCGTAGATAAAATTTGTCTTTAGTAAGAACAGCCAACACAAAATCCAATACCTCGAACTCAACATGTCGCTGCTTTTTATCAGCAACTTGCTTATACTTGTTTGTCGCTTTAAACAGGTTGTCATGGACTGCCTGATGAACTTTGTGCAAGCCGGTCATAAAAGTAGTTGTTGTCCCATGAACTCGAGCCTTGTCCGGTAAGGGTAGCAAGTCAAGTGGTCCTCGAGGAATAACAAAATAAGCCACGACAAAAGGCTAAATCTAGTGCTCCTGTTTACAATATGATTATGAGCAAACTCAGCTTTTTGTACAACTTCATATCCCAACTCTTCACGTGTTCTCCAACTAAGCATCTCAATAATTTGCCTAATGACCGATTCACGACTTCGGTTTGTTCATCCGTATATGGGTGACAGGCACTATTGAAGTTTAACTGGGTATTCACCATTTTCCACAGACTAAGACAAACATGGCTAAGAGACCTGGTATCTCGATTAGACACGATACTCATAGGCAACCCGTACAACTTATACACTTCTCTAAAGAACAACTGAGCAACACGAACAACATATGGTTTTCTTACATGGAATAAAATGCACCATTTTTTAAAATCGATCCACAACCACAAAAATAAAATCATTACCATGTTGTGTCTCAGATAACCTAAGTACAAAATCAATACTGATGTCACGATTGAGATGGAACATGTAATGTCATATACAAGCTTATATTAGTTGTCGTTCCTGTTAAGCCCAAAATATACCTAAAATATCATTAATATTTACATCAGTTTTGCTATGAATTTGTGCTGTTTATATCTATTTAGAGTACTTTTATGTCCGAATATGTTTCTTTCATGCAAGGTACCTAAATATTTGGTAAAATCCAAATAGGAACGAAAAGAGGTCAAAAACGAAGGAAAAACCCTAAGTTAGGAGCCAAAAGACGAAGAAATCAGCACACCGATACGAGGAAGATGAGAACAAAGTCAGAAACGGGAGAATAATTCCTATTATCGGTAGAGAATCCAAAATTCTCGGTAGAGAATTATGGGCCGCGACCGAGAATCCCAAATTCTCGATCGCGACACGCTAAAGTCCAGCGCCTCTCTCCTTCGCTTCGAAGACCAAAAACTGCTCCCTCATTCTTGGCCGAGAATTTCCATTCTCGGTAAGATCAGCAGCCTTTGCAGCACTAAATTCACATGTTTAAATCCCAAGAAACGCGTTCGTTCGGATGGATAGATACGACCCTTCACAACAGACACGACACTTCAAACACGACTCTTCAACATCTATAAATAAAGAGTTGATTCAGAGTTGAAGGAGAGAGTAGATTTGTAAGATTAGTGCAGAGTTTATGCAGAAACTCTGACTCAGAAATGAGTCAGAGATTAGAAGTTCAATTTTGTAAAAGCAATATGATGTACACACATTGTTTATCAAATAATTACAAACACATTAGCATTTAGATTTGTTCATATTAGTTTACATTTTGGTAGTAGATAGACCAATCTCTATTCCGAAGATTCAGCGAGAAGGATTTAGTAGAGGATTCGTCCCAGGAGCCTGACAAACTCTAAACGAGGTTCAAGGAAAGGATTGACAAACCGTTCGCTTGAAAGTCGTCGAAAGCTTCCATGTTTCTTGTTCTCTGTAAACTTGTATCAAATTCATACTTCATCTAATAAAGTTTATTCTATTCGATAGATTTTTACGTAGCACTTATGGTAAATGATCCGAAGTGAGTTCTGGTGTTTTCATTAAAACGTAGTTGAATTCAAAATCTTTACAAGGAAACTTTGTTGAACACTTAGGCAAATTGGTTTGGATAAAGTATTAATTTAGTTAAGGAAGCAATCTAAACCAGTTAGGAGGATTGTTGCGTTCAAAGCCTTTTAATTGAAGGAGTTTACGTTATTACATTTATATAATTGTTTACAAAGTTTAAAGTTATTTTCTTTGCTTAATGCAAACGAATACATTTATTCCCTTTTTCTAAAGCATTAAACGTTTTTGTCTTGTAAATTTATACTCAAAACAGAATTGATTTCTAACGTTCTACATACTCTAATCTAATTCTTATTCTATCAATTTCAAAACCAAATCCAATTAAACGATTTTCCATATTATAAACCTTGAAAGTAAATCAAACTGAATTAAAATAAGTTTTTCGTTAAAAAACGTTCCCTGTGGGATCGATGTCTTTTTATTACTACAAGCGAAACCGTGCACTTGCGGAAATCGCTCAACAAGTTTTTAAATTCTCGGTCGTGGCCCGCTAAATCCTAGCATCTCTCTTTTGTGTTCCGAAGACCAAAACCTGCTCTCTCATTCTCGGTCGAGAATTTCCATTCTCGGTAAGATCAGAAATCCTTGCACCACCACATTCACATGTTTAAATTCCAAGAAACACGTTCGTTCGGGTGGATAGAAACGACTCTTCGCAGCGGATACGACTCTTCACAACGGATACGACCCTTCAATCACGACTCTTCAACATCTATAAATAAAGAGTTAATTCAAAGTTGAAGAAATGAGAGTGGGTTTGTAAGATTAGTGCAGAGTTTATGCAGAAACTCTGACTCAGAAATGAGTCAGAGATTAGAAGCTCGATTTTGTAAAAGCAATATGATGTACACACATTGTTTATCAAATAATTACAAACACAGTAGCATTTAGATTTGTTCATATTAGTTTACATTTTGGTAGTAGATAGACCAATCTCTATTCCGAAGATTCAGCGAGAAGATTTAGTAGAGGATTAGCCCCAGGAGCCTGACAAACTCTAAACGAGGTTCAAGGAAAGGATTGACAAACCGTTCGCTTGAAAG
This sequence comes from Euphorbia lathyris, assembly GCF_963576675.1. Taxonomy (NCBI): domain Eukaryota; kingdom Viridiplantae; phylum Streptophyta; class Magnoliopsida; order Malpighiales; family Euphorbiaceae; genus Euphorbia; species Euphorbia lathyris. The sequence continues at coordinate 22,935,062 of NC_088914.1, forward strand.
TTGTCGAAAGCTTCCATGCTTCTTGTTCTCTGTAAACTTGTATCAAATTCATACTTCATCTAATAAAGTTTATTCTATTCGATAGATTTTTATGTAGCACTTATGGTAAATGATCCGAAGTGAGTTCTGGTGTTTTCATTAAAACGTAGTTGAATTCAAAATCTTTATAAGGAAACTTTGTTGAACACTTAGGCAAATTGGTTTGGATAAAGTATTAATTTGGTTAAGGAAGCAATCTAAACCAGTTAGGAGGATTGTTGCGTTCAAAGCCTTTTAATTGAAGGAGTTTACGTTATTACATTTATATAATTGTTTATAAAGTTTAAAGTTGTTTTCTTTGCTTAATGCAAACGAATACATTTATTCCTATTTTCTAAAGCATTAAACGTTTCTGTCTTGTAAATTTATACTCAAAACAGAATTGATTTCTAACGTTCTACATACTCTAATCTAATTCTTATTCTATCAATTTCAAAACCAAATCCAATTAAACGATTTTCCATATTATAAACCTTGAAAGTAAATCAAACTGAATTAAAATAAGTTTTTCGTTAAAAAACGTTCCTTGTGGGATCGATATCTTTTTATTACTACAAGCGAAATCGTGCACTTGCGGAAATCGCTCAACAGTTCCCTTCGAGACTTAGCAGATCTTGCACGGTGCACTAATTTCTCAATCTATTTTTTAATAGTAGGCCAAAAGTAAACTACAAAATCCGATCTCTACCAACATGACCCTCTCCATACAGCTCTTTAATAATTTTTACTCTCCAACTACAATCTAGGATACATAGGTGGTTGTCTTGAAACAGAAATTCATCAAGTACATGGAAATTTTGTCCGCTCTCTTGCTTAAAATTTTGCTAATATACTAGAAAAATATGGGTCAATCTTATACAAATCAGCAAATGAGTCAAAACCAGGTATCTCAGTAGAAACACAGGTTAATAGTCCCTTCCGCTAGCTCAAAGCATCAGCCATCATGTTGCTCACTTCGAACTTATCTATCACCATAAAAGTCAACCTCTAAAGGTAACCAACCCAGCTCGCATATCTAGCAGAAACTTTGTCTTAACTATGCAAATGTTTCAAAGCCTTATGGTCAGTCTACAAGATAAACTCATGTTGAAATAAGTAATGCCGCCAATGCTTGATAGCTTGTACCATAGCATAGAACTCAACATTATAAGTGTTATGTTGGTATCTATGTGGAGTATATCATCGCTTACACAAACGACATAATACTTCAAAGGACATCGCGTCTACTAGTCATCTAGTAAAGTAAATATACTTTCACAATGGAAGGTTCAAGGGACATTGCCTACCTATCCTATGTAGATATGGACTATAGAAAGTTATCATCATGTCGTAATCGTCTCGTTTCTAATTTTATTCATATGGAGGATTGTTGGACAAATTGAATAAAATTATGAAATTAATTTAAATACCAACAAACACCTCCCTTCGTGAACAGCCGTATTCATCCGTGAACAGTCATTTTTGTTCGTAAACAGTCGTGTTCGTTCGTGAAAAATCGTGTTCCTTCGTGAACAGTTATGTCTGTTCATGAACAGTCATGTTCATTCGTGAACAAACATGTCCTTTGGTGTTCTATTTATATAGAATGGAACTGCCAAAATTCAGAGACTAATAGACTTTTGAAAAAATCATTCTCTGAGAAATTTTCTGCTTGTTGTTGGTTTATATTGTTCTTGTTACTTTGGTGGTAACGAATCTACACACGGTAAAAGTTTTCTTGCGTAATCTGTTGTATCCTAGGAGACGATCATCAATACCGAAAAATTTTGTCTTAAGAAGACTGATAATACATGCCTCGGCTAACTCTATTCTTTTGATTTCTATTTTATTGTTTATATACTTTTCTGTGTTTGTTTTATTTTTTGGTTTAATCACATCTAACATATCTGACATATTGTGGATCTTAATTTGATGTTTGAGCGGGATGAGAAAGTTGGTAAATACATAGTTGGATGTTTGTGAAGTTGACTATGTTGGTGATTTGGATAACTGACGGTCAACTACTACTTATTTGTTTACTCTAGCAAAGGCACCAGTTAGTTGGAGGTCTATCTTATAGTCAACAGTTTATTTATCCACATTGAGGCAGTGTATATGGCCATTACGAAAGGTTGTTAAGGAGACAATTTGGCTTCAGGGGTTGTTGAAAGATTTGGGAGTTGGTCAGAAGTATGTCAAAGTGAAACCAAGTCTGATATGCAAGAATGAAGCATATCAATGTCCATTTTCATTTTGGAAGGAAAATTCTTGAAGCGGATCAAATACAACTTCAGAAGATTCCAACCATGTACGATCCTACTGATATGGAAATAAAGGTGGTATCATCAATCAAAATTCAACATTATTTAGACTTGATTAATGTTTTCAAAATTTAAGGTTGCATTTGATGACACTGCTAAGTGTGAGAAAGGATAAAGAAACAAATTTGGTTGGGATTTTGAGATCGCCAAAGTGGAGATTGTAGAAGTATGACTCTCTTTCTTAAAAGCCAAAACGAGATGAAAAGGAGGAGTATATTAGTTTATTTTCAAATCCCATATTGAAAAGTTATGATGTGGATGGATTATAAAACTATATATCGGGCTTTGGGTTAAGGTATCCAACAACTTATCTCCTCTAAATTTAAGGCTTAGTATATTTCTCTTCCTTTCTCTATTGTAATATTTTGATCATTAGTGAAATATTTTATTTCGTAGTGTCTAGAGACATATATCCAATATGGGCCAAACCTCATTAAATTCTTGTGTTCTATTTTTTTTTTATGCTTTAACTTTCAAATTGTTGGTTGTTTCCGCAACAATATAGTATTTGATTTATTAATTTTTTACAGAATTATAGAAATTTAATTTAGTGGCCTAAATTTTGTTTCATTAAAAAAGAATGAAGAAATTATGAAATTAGGAGTAGAGTATATAAAATTATATATGTAAACTTACTTTTTTTTAGCTCTAATAAACTTTAGGGTTAATTATATATAGATATCATATAGTTTCGCCAATTCACAGATGGGTACTTGTGGTTTTTTTTTTTTTTTGCAAACGCAACCATGTGGTTTGCAAAATTTTGCATTTAGGTTCACTTGGTCAGAATTTGACCGATAACGACCTCGAAATGAAAATTTTCAAGCGTCAAATTATATTTTAAGCAACTTTAATTCTTCAACTTTTTAGATTTAAGGCCATTTATGTGTTTTTTTATGAGAAAGAAAGTTAATGTTTAAAGAGAGAAAAATAAAAAAAATGATGATTTTGAAAAATTTAAAATATGGTTTCATAGTAAATATGATACTAAACAACTTTAATTCTTAAAAAATTTCATTTTTAGGTCGTTATCGGCCAAATTTGACAAAGTGACAAAAATTACAAAATTTTGCAATCACATAATTGCGTTTGTAAAGAAAAATACAATCTATAAATCTGTGTAATCTCAGAAATCCTAAACTTTATAGATAAAATAAAATAAAAAAATACTATTTAAAAAATCTAGATTCATAGTAATACAGTAAAACCTCTATATAGGAATACACTTGGTACCAGGCTATTTGTATAACAATTGGGAGGTTATTACTAAATAGAGTTTGGTATAATAAAATTTCTCAACACATAATACCACTTAAAATTGGTTAAGATTATCATCGGCATACATGGTTTATATATAATGTATGACAATAGACATTAATGGAACAAATTAAATATTTAGAATTTCAATTTAGAGTTTATGTTTTCAATATATAAATAATTGGAAGAGTTTTATGGTAAAAATGTAAATATCAATGAGAATACTAAATATTTAATTTCAATTTGTAGTTTGTGTTTCCAACTCATAGATAATTTCAATAGTTTTTTTTTTATATATTTTATAATTTAGTTTGAATTCTTTATATATATATATATATATATATATATATAATTATTACTATATAGAGGTATAGTTTCTATATAGAGGTATAGTTTCTAAAGGTGAGACTTGAAAAGTGTATACTGTATTACATATTATCTTTCAAAAAATAAAATTACATATTAATTTAAAGATATTATGTTAAAATAATGAATAAAATGAGAATGAAAAATATAAGTTTTTTATATATTAATATGTAAGTAAAATGTTTGTGTATACACTATATAAATTTTATTATAAATATGTTTATTAAAATTTATATATATATATAGGGGAGGGATCAAGTGAGAACCCTCCTTTAGATGAGGACACTTCCTTATAGTGAGAACACTCAAAACTACGTCGTTTTGAATGTAAAAAAGAAAAAAAAACGCTGCTTTTCATGGGGTTCAAACCTTGGACCCTTCAATTATATTCCTCACTGCTTACCACTGAGACATTTGCTTTTCTTATGTATTATGCTGCGCTCTTCTTAATATACCATTGTTGTTGTAGCTTCTATTGTTCAATATTTGATGCATGCACTTATTAATATCGATTAAATATACATAATAATGAATTATTAATAGAAAAAAAAGAAATGTGCATAATAATGAATTATTAATAGAAAAAAATCCAAAAACATACTCCAATTTTTTATTTATTTAATTCCTTTATATTTTTATAATTTATGTTATATAAGAAAATATATTTTTTTTTTGCCAATGAGGGTTGGTCTGAGTGGTAAGGCGTTGAACCTCTGCTTGACAGGTTTGAGGTTCGATTCCTCATCGAGGTCTGTGGTTTGCCCTGATCTTGGGAGTGGGTAGACCTACCCTTACTTAAACTTTTGCCCACCAAAAAAAAATAAATAAAATTTTTAAAACATATATTTTAACTTTTTTTTGAAACAACATATATTTTAACTTTTAAAATACGAACTATGAAATTTAGAACGTACTATATATTTTTGAGAACATACGTTATGTTTTTTGAAACATGTGTTATGTTTTTTCGAACATGAGTTATAAATTATATTTTTGGAACAAATGAAAAAACGATCCAGATATCTACTGATTTTTTTAGAATATTATACTTAATTTTTGGAACACAAACTATAAACTTTAGAACATACATTATGTTATATTAATAGAAAAAAAAAGAAATGTGCATAATAATGAATTATTAATAGAAAAAAATCCAACAACATGCTCTAATTTCTTATTTATTTAATTCCTTTATATTTTTATAATTTATGTTATATAAAAAATATATTTTTTAAAACATATGTTAGGAAATCTTCCAATTTTGCTTCAAAAAAAAAACATATGTTAGAATATATATTTTAACTTTTAAAACATGAACTATGAAGTTTAGAACGTACGACATGTTTTTTAGAACATACGTTATATTTTTTAGAACATGTGTTATGTTTTTTCGAACATGAGTTATAAATTATATTATAGAACAAATGAAAAAACGATTCAGATATCTACTGATTTTTATTAGAACATTATACTTAATTTTTGGAACATAAACTATATATTTTTTTAAACTTACGTTAGAACATATATTTTAACTTTTAAAACACGAACTATGAAGTTTAGAACGTACGACATATTTTTTAGAACATACGTTATATTTTTTTGAACATGTGTTATGCTTTTTCGAACATGAGTTACAAATTATATTATAGAACAAATGAAAAAACGATCTAGACATCTACTGATTTTTAAAAAAAATTATACTTAATTTTTGGAACACAAACTATAAACTTTAAAAGATACGTTATGTTATTTAGAATGTGAGTTTTTTTTTTTTGAACAAAAAAAATGGTCCATATATTTACTATTTTTTTAAAACATTATCTTAATTTTTAGAACATAAATTATATATACAATATTTACAACATCGTCTTTAACATTTTAAAACATAAATTACAAAAATATATATGAATTAAATAAATAAGAAATTAGAGCATGTTCTTGGATTTTTTTCTATTAATAATTCATTATTATGCACATTTATTTTTTCTATTAATAATTTATTATTATACACATTTAATCGATATTAATAAGTGCATGCATCAAATATTAAACAATAGAAGCTAAAAGGGCACATGTATATTATGTAGCGCGCGACAATATACACAGAAAAAGTAATTGGCTCAGTGGTAAGTAATGTGAAGTGTAAATTAAGATGCCATGGTTCGAACCCTACCTTTTGCAGCGTTTTTTTTTAAATTCTCCTACTCAATGGAAGTGGTATATTAACCAGAGCGTAGCATAATACATATGGAAAGCAATTGGCTTAGTGGTAAACAGTGTGGAGTGTAATTGAAAGGTCATTGGTTTGAATCCCATAAGAAGCAGCGTTTTTATTTATTTTTTATGCTCAAAACAACGTAGTTTTGAGAGTTCTCACCATAAGGAAGTGTCATCACCTAAAAAATGGTTCTCACAAGAGCCATCCCATATATATATATATGGGTGAGATCTAGTGAGATAAGGGGTTGTGGTGTGGCAATGAGCTTATGGTGTAACAGAATATATATCTACCTTTTGCAGCGTTTTTTTTTAAATTCTCCTACTCAATGGAAGTGGTATATTAACCAGAGCGTAGCATAATACATATGGAAAGCAATTGGCTTAGTGGTAAACAGTGTGGAGTGTAATTGAAAGGTCATTGGTTTGAATCCCATAAGAAGCAGCGTTTTTATTTATTTTTTATGCTCAAAACAACGTAGTTTTGAGAGTTCTCACCATAAGGAAGTGTCATCACCTAAAAAATGGTTCTCACAAGAGCCATCCCATATATATATATATGGGTGAGATCTAGTGAGATAAGGGGTTGTGGTGTGGCAATGAGCTTATGGTGTAACAGAATAAAACTATGTAGTTTTGATGATAATTGAAAATGGTAAAGTGACAAATTTGTAAATAAAAAGAAATACAGTAGAGAGAAAATTGTTTTATTTTTTTCTTTAAAATACATTTTTCCGACCTTCCTAACCTCATTTTTCGAATATTTTTATATTGTTAGACTCATCTAAATTAGACGGTCATTTTGAGATCCCTAAAGCTCAGATAAAAAAAATTCGGTGAACGGAATCCGGCGATTAAGTGGGTGTTTTCCGGAAAACAAAAGTGTCCAGAAAATTCTCAAAAAATTCTAGAAAATGTAAAAGATTATTCTGAGAACCTTTAATTCTTGGGTCAAAGTGGGATTTCTTACGGTTTAGTCCCAATAAAACGTTTTTCTTAATTTTATCCATCTTACATGCTTCAATAATTTATTGGGTCAAAACCGTAAGGAATCTCACTTTGAGCCAAGAATTAAAATTTCTTAAAATGATGTTTTACATGTTTGAAATTTTTTGATAATTTTCAAGACATATTTTTGGCCCTACCTTTCACAACTATGTGTTGGAAAAATCAGCACATACTGTTGGACGCCAGTATATTATTCTAAATCAGTATACAAATTATTTCAAATCAGTGTTCAATTGTTCCAATAAAATAATTATATTGTTCCAACAGAATTTTTAAATTATTCCAACAGAATACTTATATTGTTCCGACAGTGTACGAAATTGTTCCAAATCAGTGTACCATTTGTTCCAACATAATACTTATATTGTTCCAACAGAATAAATCAGTGTATCAATTATTCCAACAAAATAGTTATATTGTTCCATCATAATACTTATATTATTCCAACATAATAAATCAGTTTATCAATTGTTCCAAATCAATTTTATTATCTATTGTCTTCAATTTCATTTTTGTTTTTTTAGTTATATTATTTATAAAATAATTTTAATCCTTAAAATTTATTGACAATAAAAAATTACCCTTAAAAATCAATAAATCATTTTCCTTAATTTTATCCATTTTACATATTTCAATAATTTATTGGGACTTAACCGTAAGGAATCTCATTTTGACCCAAGAATTAAAGTTTCTCAGAATAATGTTTTATATTTTCTGGAATTTTTTTTCTCGCCGGAAAACGCTCACCTAATCTCCGGATTCCGTTGATTTGGGACTAAACCGTAAGAAATCGCATTTTGAGTCAAGAATTAAAGTTTCTCAGAATGATGTGTTACATTTTCTGGAATTTTTTGAACATTTTCTGGATATTTTTTGTCTTACAGGAAAACAGATCGTCGGATTCCGTTCACCAGAAATTTTTTTACTTGAGCTTCTGGGATCTTAAATGACCGTCTAATTAAGACGAGTTCAACGGTATAAATTTTTTTGAAAAACGAGGTTGGAAAAATCGGAAAAATGCATTTAAAAAAAAGAAATTAAACAATTTTCTCTTTCTTTTTATTTACAAATTTGTCATCTTTCCCTAATTAATTACAAAATTGGTAATTGTCACATCATAAGACTTGTCTCACCGTAAGAAATCTGTCACACTAGATATATATATATATATGACAAATTTTTACTTATATAATTAAGGATATTTTTTATACTATTTTATATATAAAAAAGGATAGGTTAAATAATTGATTAAGATAAAACTTAATAACTTTAAAATTTATATGTGGCAATTGGTCTGATGGGGTCGATTTTACATATATGTACGGAAAAAGATTTGCTAAAATCGAAATTGTTCAATTTTTACGTATATATGTACATGTTATCATCTGAGTGGTCCAGAACCAATTTTTACTACCATTTTAAAACTTTTCAAAATTAAGCTAGATTTGGACTAAAAATAAAATTGAGTCGTTTTGAACCAACTTACAGAATTTTATCGCATATCATATATTAACTAAATGAAATTTTATAATTAAATATAAACTCAATTAGTTAATTAACCACTCCGAACTTTAATTTATCAGAAACAGAAAGACCAAAACCATTTATAGTATAGATAGTTCCAATGATCGGAATAGCAAAACTATCCATAGTAGGAGTGGTGTCGACAGCCAGAGGCTTGATCTCTGCAAGCCCCCTCTATCTCCACCCCTATACGTGGACTAGTTTACTAAATCGTAGAGACTAATTAATTATTTACTCATAGATAAATTGAATTGGGTAAAGAATAACCGCATTAAATTAGTTTTGAAATTTCACCATATTATAATGATGAAGGAAAACATGATCATCTATTTCACTCAATCATTTTATAATACATTGGAGTCATTGTTGTGGAGGATGTTCTTGCAAACCTTTCTCGGATTCTGTGCATCTTGAATCAATGGTGGTAATTATATATCAACTAGTAATAAATTGAAGTTAGATTTTGGATTATTCTGAGAAAGAAGAAGACACCTATGAACTCTACTAAAATGATGTGTAAGAAGGTAGCCATGCAAAGGTGAGAAGTGTCATCATCTCATCCTCCTTTCCCCTCTATAAAAAACTTACTCTTCCTCCTCCAAACCACACTCAAATATTCCCTTCTCCTTCATTAATCAAAATGGCAAAGTCTAAGTCTGCCCTTCTTCTTGTTCTTTGTCTAGCTCTTGTTTCGTTTCATGGCTCTGCCGCAAACAGGCAAGATCAGCAGCTCAACGAATGCCAACTACGAAGCATAAATGCAAGGGAACCAGATGACAAAATTGAATGTGAAGCTGGTTTAGTTGAGACTTGGAATCCTAACCATGACCAGTTTCAATGTGTTGGTGTTGCTGTTATGCGACGCACCATTCAACCTAAAGGTCTTCTTTTGCCTACTTACAGCAATGCTCCTAGTCTCATCTACATTGTCCAAGGTATAATTTCATTCCATCCTCAATTGGCATTATTAAATTTCAGAAACATAAATCTAATCTGTGGCGGATTTAAAAGTGGCACAGAGGGCTTATGGGTCCCGAGTTACAGAGATATAAAGAAAACCTGAAACGAATCTCTATTACCCACAATTTACAAAGAAATAAAGAAAATTTTAAGAAAATACAGAAATATTTGTCGCTAAATATAACATTCTGTCGGTAACTATAGTTCATTCGGTACTAATATAAAATTTTGTCATTATTCAGAATTTGCAACAGATTTTATACTCTCGACTTGCATTTGCGCCGGAATTATCTGATGTGATTTTAATCCCTAAAAACTCTGAATTGTGAATACATTTTTGGTGACTCTTTTTTTGTTCTGATTCGGTCGCTATAAACATTAATTTATGAAATGCAGGTAAGGGAATGTATGGTGTAATGTTTTCTGGATGCCCAGAGACATTCCAAGAAGCTCAACAATCACGTGGAAGCATGGGAGACCAAGACCAGCACCAGCAGATTCGTCGTTTCCGCCAGGGCGATATCATTGCTTTGCCTGCCGGTGTAGCTCACTGGGCCTACAACGACGGCAATGAAGCTGTTGTCGCCGTTACTGTCCTCGACACCGCCAACGCAGGCAACCAGCTAGACAACATGCCTAGGGTAAACTAAATTATTCAATTCAAATCAAATCTTTGGTCAATTTTCAAATTTTCAGATTTAAACTCAATCGGAGATTAATGATTTTCTTTTTGGGGGGCCAGAACTTCTATCTCGCCGGTAATCCTGAAAACGAATTCAGGCAACAATACCAACGCCGCCCTGACCAAAGCAGGAGACCATTATTCCCCAGCCCAAGATATTCCAGCCGCGGTAGACAGAGTGAAAAGAGTTCTTGCAACAATTTGTTCTGCGGAATGGATTCAAAGATGATCGCCGAAGCTTTCAACATCGATGAACAATTGGCAAGGAAATTACAGAGCCAGAACGATTTCCGAGGCAGCATTGTCAGAGTCGAGGAACAGCTTCAGGTAGTGAGACCTCCGAGGACTCAACAAGAGATGCAACAGATGGAGAGAGAACAATGCCGACCAGGCGGAGGTTGTGTAGCTAACGGCGCCGAGGAAACTTACTGTTCCATGAGACTCAAAGAGAACATTGCCGATCCTTCACGCGCCGATATCTTCGTCCCAGAAGTTGGCCGTGTTAGCACCGTTAACGGCCACAACCTCCCTATCCTTCAGAGTATCCGGATGAGCGCTTCTCACGTGGTTCTCCACTGTGTAAGCCAAATCGACTATACATTCCACTTACTTGTTCTATCACGGTGGCGCGTTTCTCCCACGCGCTTCCAGATTTCTCCTAAATTGACTGCATAGATCTGATTTCGTCTAAATTGACTGCATAAATCTGTGTTTTTTCAGGATGCAATGAGAATGCCACACTGGCATCTACATGCGCACAGCATCATGTACTGCTTGGAAGGTCAAGCTAGGGTTCAGATCGTGGACGAGAACGGGAAAAACATGTTCGACGGAACTTTCAGAAAAGGACAGGTCCTAACGGTGCCACAGAATTTCGTAGTAATGAAACAGGCAGAGAGCGAGAGATTTGAATACGTAGCATTTAAGACCAGCGCTTACACAATGACGACAGATTTGGCCGGGCGGACCTCCGCCTTCCGTGCTATGCCGGTGGAGGTGATCGCGAATGCATTCCAAATGTCGGTTGAAGATGCGATGAAAATAAAGTATGGAAGGGAAGAGACGACATTGGGAATGTCAAGAAGGCAACAGTCCAGAAGATTTAGCGATGTTGCAGCTGCTGCTGTAGCTACAATAGCTGAAGTTGCAACTTCTGTTTAAATGAGGAAAAATAGGCAGTTTAGCCTTTTTTGGGGTTAATTAATGTTAATCCTGGCAATAAATAAAAACATCTGTGTAGAGGAATTAGTATCTACCTACTTACCAATAAGAGTTGGGCTTTTTTGTATGCAATAATAATGTTCAAAACAATGTTATTTTATAATCCTTTGTTTTTTTTTTTCTTTTTCAATCTGGCTTCTTACTCTAAATACCTATTAATTATCTTAAAAAATTAACTTAACAAAACTTAATTTTAAGGTCAAAGGGAGTTAAGGGAGGAATAAATTCATAAATATATGTTAGGGAGAAGAAGTTTAAGAGAGGAATAAATTCATAAATATATGTTAGGGAGAAGAAGTTTAAGGGAAGGATCATCCATTTGTTCAAAATAGTAGATTGGCTTCCTGAATTTTGCAAGTGTTTCACCAGCTCTTTAAACCTAACTCCATGAATTTTGCAAGTGTCTCACAAACTCCTTTAACTCTCGATTCTCATCCATTCAATCTTTCAAACTTGTAACACTAACTCTTATAATAGGTTGAAAGGTAGGAGAAGTGAAAAAATAAGTATAGGGAGTTGGTGAGACACTTGCAAAGTTCAGGGAACTAATCTACTTTTATGAGTCGGTGCTATGAAATAAGCAGGTTTAAGGAGCTGGTGAAACAATTGCAAAGTTCAGTGAGTCAAAGTTCAGTGAGTCAATCTACTATTTTGGGAGTCAATCTACTATTTTGGACAAGTTTAGGGAGCTGGTAATGTCTTAGGCCAGGAATAAATTCATAAATATATCTTAGGGAAAAGAAGTTTAAGAGGAGGAATAAATTCATAAATATATTTTGTTTTATAAAAAAAATTGTCAATTTTTCCTCTTGCTCTAACCAAAAAAGTTATAAAATATTTTGCTTTTTTTATGAGTCGGTGCTATGAAATAAGCAGGTTTAAGGAGCTGGTGAAACAATTGCAAAGTTCAGTGAGTCAATCTACTATTTTGGGAGTCAATCTACTATTTTGGACAAGTTTAGGGAGCTGGTAATGTCTTAGGCCAGAAATAAATTCATAAATATATCTTAGGGAAAAGAAGTTTAAAAGGAGGAATAAATTCATAAATATATTTTGTTTTATAAAAAAAATTGTCAATTTTTCCTCTTGCTCTAACCAAAAAAGTTATAAAATATTTTGCTTTTTTTACTAAACATATCAGATTTTTCAATAATAGTAAAAATTAAGGAGTACAATGGAGAAGAATAATAGTTCTTCAATAATATGAAATAAGAAGAATAGAAACTTAGAAGGGTATATTAATATTTTACCTATTCCTAAGTAAATGGCAACTAATACGGGTAAATTACATATGTGGTGTACAATTTTTATCTGTTTTTACACTTTGGTGTACAAAAAAAAAATTCACACTAAAGTGTAGAACCTTTTTGTGATCTCTCACTAAAGTCCACACCAGGTAAAAATGACCGGTCAATCCAATCAATATGCCAAATCATCAATTTTTAACCCATATTTTAATGAAAATGGGACCCACTCACCTTCTTCAACCTTATATCTTCATCTTTATTTTCTCTCTCCTCCATTTTTATCAAATATCATTTCTCTCTCTAACTCTCATCTCTCTCATTTTCACTTCCTCCCTCTAACTCTCCTCTCTCTCTCTCTCTCTCTCTAATTCTCCCTTTCTCCCTCTTCCTCTACAACCAATTTTTTCAACAAAAATTCCATAAGAAAACTCCCATTAATAGGCAAAAAAATACACAGAGAACATCGAAAAAGTGAATGATTTACACAAAATTAGAAGCACGATATAAACATCTCGAGTAAGATATTAATTAATACAAAGAATTTGACAGACGGACGGACATGCGGGCATCCACAAACCGTTGTACTCTTCCTGCTACTCCGACAGAAAAATTACATCAGGAGAAACTACCTGTTTGAAACCAAGAATCGACAGAAAACGTTGTTCTCGACGGGGTTGGAGGTGCCAACCTACGAATGTCTATGATATCTTTATCGTTGGGATTGATAATCTACACAATTTTGCAAATTGTAATTCATTAGATGATGTCACACAGGAATGTAGATCAAAATAATTAAATTACACACCAAGTAGGTGAGAAAGAAAACGGGATCAAACGGAAAACAAAAAAAAAGCATAAGATAAAGAAAAACGAATACATTAGAAATAATTAACAAATTATATAATCCAAATATAAAATAACTTATGGAAGTATTCTTGCCCATTAATGGAATTTTTATTGAAAAAATTGGGGGAGAATTAGAGAAAGAGAGAGAGAGAGAGAGGAGAGTTAGAGGGAGAAAGTGAAAATGAGAGAGATGAGAGTTAGAAAGAGAAATGATATTTGATAAAAACAAACGGAGGAGATAGAAAATAAAGATGAAAATATAAGGTTGAAGAAGATGATGTTGGAAATTGGTGCATGTATGTTTTTTATGTGCATAATAAATGAAGCATTTAATATCAAGAAGATGGAGGATTATGCTTTGAACCTAGTCAAAAAGTTAAAAGGTTACCTTGATCTCTACAACACATTAATTGAAGATGGAGATTACGAAGCATCACATTCTATTTATAGCGTTCTTTATTTCCTATAAATAGAGGCTCCATATTTCTAGAGAATTAAGAGAGAAGAGTTGTAAAAGGGTTGTGAGTCTTTGCTTAGAAGTATTGCAGGAATTCTCACTCTACACATCTGTGTAAATTGTGTGTGATCAAAACTGAGTAGGGTATACTTGGATTTTGGGTAGTGAGTGAGTGATTGAGTGTTGTAATACTTGTACTCCATTCTCCTAGAGTGCAAAGAGCTTCTTGCAGTAGCTCCAAGGATTAGCCACTGTTTTGTGGTGAACCTTGTAAAAATTTGTGTGTTCTTTCTTGTTTGTGTATTTCTATATTCCGTGTTTTATTTCTGTATTTTGTCATCGTGTCCTGGAAGAGGAATTTGGTATTGTGATCGTTTATGTTATAAATTCCTAACAACTAGTATCAGAGCTATCTGGTTTGGACAATGACAGGGTTAGATGGAATAAGTTCTAGAATAAGCAAGTTTGATGGAACTGACTTTTCATTCTGGAGATTACAGATTATAGACTATCTGTATAGCAAAAAGCTTCACTTGCCGCTTTCAGAAGTGAAACCAGCAGACCTGAGCCAAGAGGATTGGGAACTTCTCGATCGACAAGTGTAGGGCGTAATCAGATTGACGCTAACACGGAATGTCGCTCATAACGTAGCAGAAACCAAGTCAACAGCCGAAATGATCAGACTTTTATCAGATATGTACGAGAAGCCTTCCGCAAATAACAAGGTACATCTGATGAAAAAGTTATTTAATTTAAGAATGGGTGATAGTGCTTCAGTTGCAGAACATATAAACAAGTTCAATACCATTGTTACTCAACTAACGTCTGTTGATATTACCTTTGATGATGAGGTACATGCTTTAATTCTTTTGGCTTCATTACCTAATAGTTGGGAGCTTATGAGGGCTGCGGTTAGTAATTCTGTTGGCAAGGGAAAATTGTCATTTAGTGATGTTATGGATTGAATTCTTGCTGAAGAAGTGCGAAGGATTGATTCCGGTGAAGGTACATCGACAACTTCTGCCTTAAATGTTGAAAATAGAGGTAGAAGCAATGAAAGGAATTCTAATTGAGGATGAGGTAGATCGAAGTCGAGGAATGGTAGATCCAAATCAAGAAATGGATGGAAATTGGAGTGCTGGAATTATGGAAAGCCCGGACATGTGAAGGCTAAATGCAGACTTCCAAAGAAGTAAGACAATAAGAAAGTTGCAAATGTTGTAGCTGATGAGGTACAAGATGCCTTACTTTTATCTGTTGATTGTTCTATTGAATCTTGGGTATTAGATTCAGGTGCTTCTTTTCATATGACACCAAACCGTGAAATCATTGAGAACTATTCAATTGGAAACTACGGGAAGGTGTATCTTGCAGATGGTGAGCCATTGGAGATAGCTGGAATATGTGATGTTCGTTTGAAGTTAGAAAATGGAACGGTGTGGACACTAGTACAGAAATGCCCTATGACCACGGTCGTTTACCGTTATTAGCCACGGTTGTACGACCGTGGCCAAAAGGGGGCGTGGCAAATGCTTGGCATCTTTAGCCACAGTTTATCGACTGTGGCCAAAGGGGCATTAGAGTCGGTTTTTACGTATAATCGACTCTAATGCCCTATGTTTTGGCCACGGTTATTACGAAAAACCGTGGCTAAAGGGGTCTTTAGTCACGGTCTTTTGTAACAATAGACTCTAATGCTCTAATCATTAGAGTCGGTTGTTTTGCAACCGTGGCTAATGTTAATTATATTAGAGTCGGTTGTTACAAACAACCGACCCTAATGTTATTGTTTTTAACAATTTTACATTAGCAGGTTCAAATTAAATCTGCTCTATTTTTTGTATTAGAGTAATTAACAGTAAACAAGATTTGTTATCCTTAGTTATTTACCATAATTGAAATTGATCCTGATGTATTACTTGAATTAAATGCAAAATCAATAAAAATGTACACAAATATAGGGTAACTAATTAATCTGCTATATATATATACAATCTTTGATTCAATATTCACAATATTTTCAAGTATTTAATCAGGTGTATATTACTGCTGACAAATAATATACCATTACTACTTTATCATACTACTCTCTACAACATGCTAATGCCAAAATGGCTATATTTCTTTGTTTCTTTTGGCAAGTCACCAATCTAACTCAGCTTCATATAACTTCTCTGAGCTTACCATCCAAAAACAACTACCAACGTATGATCTGACCAAACATTTCACGAAGCTAGGAAACTGATTCAAGATTTGACTGAACCTCCTCTGCTCGAATAACAGATGCTGATTTATTTTGCCCAGGAGATGTCATTCTATCAATCGCATGCTTATTTTGCCTACAACTTCAGAGAAACAAATAGCATTATGATAAAGCTAAAAAAAATTAACCAACAATATTAAAGTGGAAAACATAACGGCAGTTTAGATTCTTTACTTACCATATACTTTTCACTAATGAGCAGTATTTTCCTGTCCATGAATCAAGCTTTAATTAGTATCCAACATAAATAGCAAAACCATTGAACACTTTATTGTACCTCATAACTTGAAAGCTTTTTGCTCTGAATTTCCATGAAAATAAGAAAATGTAGAAAGAGGAAATTCATGCCAAGACAAATTATCATTATATTATAAGTTTGTCCCAAACAACAATGTGCCAGTATACTCTAATTCTCTAATTCTGCTAAGAGTGCAGAGCTTAACTAATCCAAGCAAAATCCAGCAAAACCGCATACATTATATAACAAAACCTCAAAGGTAAAGCTTATAATACTCTTGTAAGCTCCAAAGATATTATGATATTTCGGTTTCACAGTTGTAGCCTCGCATAAGAGCTCAAAAGAGCTAATCAGGTACTACATTTTATCACAAATTTGAATACTGAACACCGTAGCAGCTGTGCTTTGGTTTTCGAATAAAAGAAAACTCAAGCTACCACAAGAGTAAAAATGAAATAGAGAAAGAAGCAACAACATTAGTAGACTAGACTTACATGCTTAATTTTGGAATCTAAATAGCTTCGCTTGATCCTATCCTAACACGCTTTTCAGTTTTCTCCATAACCTAACCCAAAACAAAAATTGAAGTATAATCAGTATTCCAAACGCTAATTGATAAACAAAAGAAACCGACAAAGACTATCGAGAATCGTGCATTTCAAGCTAAACACAAAGATGCAATTACAGAAGCAGGATTAAACCGTTCAAACACCGTTTCCCGATATTTCACAAACAGAAAACCCGAGATCTGAAGTCTCATTTCTATAATTTTCTTCTAAAGCTAGCAGCTACTATAAGAAATATTGCATTAAAACAATAATAATATAAACACGAACTTCGCAATAATAATGGCTTAAGAACAGTATTACATTACAACATACGCAACATAAAAACGACACACACACGAATATTGGAATATTCATGAACTTCCACAACAAATACAACACTCAGAGAAAAGCAACATGAAACCAACAATTAAACACCAAACAACTTGAATGATAAAAAGGTTAAACAAATCAAAGTTTGCAAAATTAAATAAAAAAGCTAAAACTAAAACTAAAACCAGAAGCTCTGTTTGGTATTTTGGGCACTTTTCTAAAGGCTAAATAAATCTAACAAATCAAAGATGAATTCCCGCATGATAAAAAGGTTAAACAAATCAAAGTTTGCAAAATTAAATAAAAAAGCTAAAACTAAAACTAAAACCAGAAGCTTTGTTTGGTATTTTGGGCACTTTTCTAAAGGCTAAATAAATCTAACAAGATCTTAGATGAGTAATCCTTAATCATGTTTGGTATTTTGGGCACTTCTCTTGCCACCATTAGAAGATTACTAAAACCAGATAAAATATGCAGAATAATTACATTGAGGGGAGTGATAAGAATAATTACATTGCATGTTAAGTAACTAATCCTAGTTGGGCTAGCTTGCATAGGATTGTTGTGTATAGGATTCGACTATGTACTATATACATACATGAATTATAATTATGAAATACAAGTTATAATTTATAGATATGTTACCTTTTTAGTAGTTGGATTCATTGTGGAAAGAAATGCTCTTTAAAATTATAATAATTCAGAGGCAAAAAAACAAGGATGAGGTTTCAATCTAAGCCATCCAAAAGGCTGACGAAAATGGATATATAATAATCATTATTAACTAGAGCTCCTATATTTTTAAACGGATATATATAATGGTCCATAATCATTATTAACTAGAGTTCCTATCTTTTTAATGGAATCTATCAAAAGTGTAAGATGCCACACGAATTCCTTTGGGCTTGAAGCGTGTACAAGTAATGAAATTTAATTTATAAATGGGGTTTAGAGACTCAAACTCTAGACCTTTTGATTTAATAGGCTCTAATCCCATGGTAAATAACCATTCAACCCAAAAGCTTATGTTGATAAATAAGGTTCAAGAATGGTTTTTATTATCTCTAACATTCTTCTGCAAATTCAGAAATCACATTGCAGTCATTTATGGGATAAACTTGTTGGTTTAAGTGCAGAAAAAGAAGAAGAGAAGCTTACGTTGAAAGCACTCGGTCTGAGGAATTGCCATTGCCTCCATGAAACCCAACTCATAGACATGTGAAAGCAATGGTGCCATATCATGATAATGCTATCCCCCTATAGAACAGAGAATATGTTATTGGTAAAGAAGGATAAGAAAATTGAACATGAGTCCTTGATTGAAATTCTGCATACCAGCATGAATAGGGTCAGGAATGAAATCATGCCTTAGTGTATGCATCTTCATTAACGGAGTCATCCCCTTATCACTATAATCATATGCATAAACACCTTTTGTTAGTGAAGGGCAAGCTGCAGGTTCAACAGCTTTTATTACATGGTTGATTTTCCCATTCAGCTTCTGTCTAATAAACGGAAAACTGAGTCCTGCAAAGTTGGAGCCGCCACCAATACACCCTATGATCATTCAGGAGTTTCACCTATAGCTTCCATTTGCTTCAAGCATTCTTCACCTATAACGGTCTGGCGCAACAAAACGTGGTTGAGCACACTACCCAAGCAATACTTAGTGATTCGGGATATGAATAAGGGCCCCAAGGCCCAAGAGGCCCCAAGGCCTGAGCACCCTCTATAAATACACAGCTCATCTGGGAAGTGAAGGGCGGGTAACTCTTTCTAACTCTCACACATTTGATTAATATACGCTCTTGAGCTACTAACTGTCTTGATCGTCGGAGTGTCCACAGGGACCCTTCCCGGCGCAGAGACGAATGTCCAGAGCATCGGACCTCTTCGGAAAGGCCTCGGATCACTGTATTCGCATTCCCAGATTATTTGGTGTGGTGATCGTGGACTACAAGTGACTTCAGAACTTCAAACAAAATGAAGACCCCTACTGACTCTGCCCCAACTGCAGTACCCGAAACAGGAGCAACCAGCTCTATGACGCACGTCGGGGGTACGATCCCAAACATTCCAATCTCCCCCAGAAACCTTGGGCCATTGATGGAAGAGGTAAGCCCTGAAGAGGAGGAGACCTTCAACACCACTCAACTCCTCAGTGTGATCCAAGGTTTTCAAACGACCCAGGCCGTACATACGGCGGCTCAGATGAAGATCATAGACCAGCAAAGAAGTTTGCAGGAGGAGAACGCCAAAATCTGACAATACCTTAAAGAGGCGGCAGAAATGCAGAAAGAGGGAACTTCGCCAGAGCAGGCCGTGGGGCCGGTGGTCATCGCGGGAAGAGGAGCCGGGGCCGTTGCGACCAGTGAGGGCGAAGCGCGGCGAGTGGGGACTGCAGTCGCGGATAGCGAAGACTTGTTGGAACTGAAGATTCAACGTTTTCTGGACAAAAGGGCCCTCGGGGGCGTGATGGGAGGAAGCATCACCTCCAGCAAAACACCACTGGTGCAAAGGATCATCGAGACGAGGTTCCCGCGTGACTGGAAAGCTCCTCGACTGGCCCAATATTCAGGGACCGAAGACCCCAACGACCATGTGGCATCGTTCATGAGCACCATCAATTTATACTCAAAAGGATGAGGACATCATGTGCAAGGTTTTCCCCACCACCCTCTCATCGAGCGCACAAGAATGGTATCGAGGACTTGCCTCGGAATCAATTGATTCTTTTGATCTCCTAAAAGATCTTTTCCTCTCCCAGTTTGCCGCAGCAGCGAAGGTCAGGAAGATCAGTTCGGACCTCAACGGGCTCAAGCAGCGAACAACCGAGCCTCTGCGCAATTTCCTCTCAAGGTTTCATCACATGGCCTCACAAGTTAAAGGCCTCAACCTGGAGGTGGCCCATGACGCCTTGGCAAAAGGGACTACTTGCGAGCCTCTAAAGCAGAAATGTTTCCGAAAGATGCCAAGATCTTTCGAAGAGCTGATGACCATGTCACAGACATTTGTCAGATACGATGACTGTGACCGGCCCACCGGCTACGAAGAGACAGAAAGGGACAAGGTCAAAGGCGACACGCACAAGCAGGATAAAGGCAGGCCGATCCCGGAGGCACGTGAGGAGGCCCGAGTCCGCAAGGAGGCCCCGATGCCTTTTCCGGCCCGGACCGAGCACACCAACTTGGAGCGTAGGGGAGATCGATCCCGGGGCAAGGAGGTGCATTACACTGTTCAGAGTCAACCTCGCCGATTCACACAGCAAGTTCCGACCATCGACAAAGGCAAAACCCAGGCAGAAAAGGAGTGCTGCAAGTATCACAGATCCTCCGGACATTCCACGGAGAACTGCTATCAACTACAAAAGGAGATTGAGCGGATCACGGAGCAGGGCGCGCCACCAAAGACGAGCAGGCAAAGGGAGCAAAGCCCGAAGCAGTGGGAAGTGGGACGAGCAGAGGAGCCTAAGAGGCCAAGGTACCATAGGGAAATACATGTCATAAGGGAAGGAGCACCAGCACTTTTCGCCCCACCCGAGAGCTCCCGTAAAAGGAAGGCAGTCGGACAGACACTAACGGTGCAACCGCCACTCCGGACCAGCCATTCGGAGGCTCTTGTTGTCACCATCAGCATCGCAGGTTTTAAGACACACTGAGTGCTGGTAGACACAGGGAGTTCGGTGAACTTGCTCACCTGGGCAGCACTCCGCGCAATAAAGAATACTCACACTGCCCTCCGAGCCGGGACTTTCCCTTTGGTTGGCCTCTCAGAGATCGAAGTGCCGGTAAAAGGAGTTATCGCATTACCAACTATCTTCACCGAAGGGGTCGAGGAAATCGAGGATACCGCAGAGTGGGTGGTGGTCGATATCCCCCTGGCCTATAATGCCATCATCGGAAGGCCTCTTCTGGCCGCCCTGAGGGCCACAGTGGATATCTCCGGACTATGCTTGACTTTGCCCCTTCCGCGTGGAAGGATCACCATCCAGGGAGATCGTATGTTGGCCAAGGGATTGCAGTGGGAGGCGACTCAGCCTCGGACAGTGCTCTACCTGGAGGATGGTCTGATGGACATGAGGGGTTACAATCCCGTGCCCATCGAGCCGGTCGATGACTGTATCCTCAGGGATAACAAGATAGTGAAAATGGGGACGAGACTCGCATCCCCGTTGGCCGAAGAGATCAAGGCTGTCCTGACAGAGCATTCGGATGTGTTCGCCTGGTGCACCGAGGACATCACGGGGGTCTCACCTGATCAAGCAATACACAAACTGAGCATCGACCCCTCTGTCGAACCCGTGAAGCAGAAGATACGAGTGCAGGCAAAGGACAAGCAGGCAGCAGTAAAGGCAGAAATTGACAAACTCCTAGCTGTAAAGTTTATCCGCGAGGTCAACTATCCGGAATGGCTTTCTAATGTTGTACTTGTAAAGAAAGCCAGCGAAAAGTACCGCATGTGTGTAGATTTTACAAATGTCAATAAAGCTTGCCCCAAGAATTCTTATCCGCTGCCTAACATAGATCAACTCCTTGATCAAACTGCTGGTCGCAAGATCTTGTCTCAATTTGATGCCATCGCTGGTTTCCAGCAGATCCCTTTGGACCCAGCCGACGCCGAGAAAACCTATTTCATTACGCACGAAGGCACATATTGTTACAATGTCATGCCTTTCGGGTTAAAGAATGCGGGGGCCACATACCAGCGCTTGGTAGATAAGATGTTCGCCCATCTCATTGGCAAGACGGTACAAGTGTATATCGATGACATGGTGGTCCTAAGCACCGAAGAGGGCGACCATCCGCAAGATTTAGCGGCAGTGTTTAAAATTTTCAGAGCCTATAACCTCAAGCTAAACCCGGAAAAATGTTTCTTCGGAATTCGCAGTGGTGAATTCCTAGGTTGCGTGGTATCAGAAAAGGGCATCGAGCCTAACCCCGCAAAAATCGAGGCAATTCTAGCAATGGAACCACCGCGCGACCTGCAAGGGGTTCAAAGACTCAATGGAAGAATCATTGCTTTGGGACGTTTCATCTCCTGCTCGGCGCAGCGTTGTTTGCCCTTTTATAAAGCAATCAAGAAGGAGCATCCCTTTAGGTGGTCTACGGACTGCCAGGCCGCGTTCAACGCCATAAAAATTTTCCTCGCAACACCCCCACTACTCTCGGTGCCAAAACCAGAGCAGGACATTCACTTATACTTCACCATCACGGATGAAACAGTAGGAGTCGTTGAAGGAAATTAGGGCTAAGGTATAGCAGCGGAAATATAAAATTTTTAGCCTATTTCCTTTTAACCATAGGATTCGTTAATCGTTATTTCATATAAAGAGGGATAAGAAGGAATACCTTTCGATGAACAATCTACCGTTGTTAAAGAAGCGCCCACAATTCTTCTCCGAGGTTCCAACCGCAAAGTAGAATACGGTGAGGTTAAGATAAAATCAACCCTTATGAGATGCAACCAAATTAGATTGCCTCTAATTAACCAACACAAGATCAAGGAGAAAGAGGAATGAATAAGATTAATCAATCGATGGGATGTCGTATGAATTCTTGTCCACGAACTAGGGGATGGGAATTCTTTTTCTCTCTCTAATTAGCAATTTCGAAAATCACTATAAAGGGGAGGGATAGGCTTAGTCGAAATTCCTATAGGGAGGGGGTATATATAGTTGCTTGTATCTAAACCCTAGTTAGATAGGAATAGGTTACTTAATAGGAATCCAATTCGGAATAGGATTCCTAATTATTATCTCACTATATATCTAATATATTTAGGATAATAATAAATAACCTAATTGGATAATAATAGGAGTATATTAATCTAATTAAAACTCCTAATTTAATTATCTCTTAATTAATTTAATTCATAATCCTAATCAAATTAGGATTAATGGAATAAAATTAATTCCTTATTTCTATATATAAATTTCGGCCCCCTCCATATATTTGGGCCTTACTGGGCTCAATTGGGCTTCCATCTATTAATCATATCCATCTCTCTTTTGGTTCCAAGTCTTATGTGTGATCCATTAGGTCCTTACTACTTCTGGCCGTATGCAACTATTAAATTAATTTCTTCAAGAATTATATTTAATCCTTGCATAACGGAATGATGTACGGAGTATGTTATAGGCAAGTCTGTAATCATTCCCCCAGAGTCCGTTAAGAAGACAGGTTGATTCTGTCGTTAACCCTTCCGTATTAGTTACGGTATAATACGATCCTTTATCAACTACATCCTTGAACTGAATCTTATGACTATGGGTAATCTCAAGTCACATATAGCGAGACGTTCGTTTTACTTGTTCTTGGCCGAGTCAACTCAAAAAGATAGGTTAAGTGAAATCCGTATTTCTACTCTTAAGCTACCACCTTGCAAGGGTTTAGAGTCGAGTCTTCCACAAGCGATCCTTTGATGTATCTCTCATTAATCGGGAGTGATAAATGCTCAATCCAATGTATAACTACCCTGAAATTACTTCCTGTGACACCCAACCTTTGCAGTTCACACCCCAGAGTCATCTCTGTTAAGGATCGTGGGACCGCAGGATCAAAGTCTCACATTCAGTAATTCAGGATGACCAATTAACATTCTTTTGAGTCTGAGGATTAGTTATACCTAGTAATACCAGTGAGATGAACAGTTGACAAGGATGAATCTACCCATCCTGTTATCTCAAGTCGGATCCCCAATCCTAATGAACAACGTTTCACCGGATCTATGTAACTGTCCAGATATCTATATATATGAAGCTTGTGAGATCAGGTTTCTGTCGGACAGAAGACATTGTTACATACAAGTCTCAACTGTGATATATCAATCCTAAACATATCACTTGACTTGGGGTGGTTTTAAGTTTATTAGTTTATTATAAAGTTTTGTCTCACTTCATGCTTGTATGAACACTTTATAATCACTTTAAACAAACTCACGGATTTCCTTTTATTAGACTTTATTTAGTGCTTAAAAGGGATTGCCTTTATATAGTTATAAAACATATATCTCATTAAAACAAATGATATAAAGAACAATTCATTTACAATAAGTTTGTATCCCGCAACAATTGACTATAGGACACTAAACCCCAACATACTCCCACTTAGACTAAAGCCAATTGTTTCTAAAACTTATCCCAGTAGAAGTTAAATGACGATCATGTATTCTCTGGGTTAAAGGCTTTGTCAACGGATCTGCAACGTTGTCCTCTGTGGGTACTCTTTCTATTCTCACATCTCCTCTAGCCACAATCTCTCTAATGATGTGGTATCGCTTTAGGTAGTGCTTGGATGCATTATGAGACCGTGGTTCCTTTGCTTGCGCAATGGCTCCATTGTTATCACAGTACAGAGTAATGGGATTGACAATGTCAGGCACCACTCCTAGTTCTGTAATGAACTTTCTAATCCAAACTGCTTCCTTTGCTGCTTCCGCAGCAGCGATGTACTCTAACTCGGTCGTAGAGAAAGCTACGCTTCCCTGCTTGGAACTTTTCCAACTGACCGCGCCCCCATTTAGGATAAACAGGTATCCTGATTGGGATTTAAAATCATTCTCATCTGTGAGATGACTAGCGTCTGAAAATCCTTATATTTTCAGATCTCCTTCTCCGTACACTAGGAACATATCTTTAGTCCTTCTCAAGTACTTAAGAATGTTCTTGACGGTAATCCAATGCTCGTCTCCCGGATTCCCTTGGTAACGACTCGTTACAAATAACGCGAACGCTACGTCAGGTCTAGTGCATAGCATAGCATACATAATCGAACCGATCGCGCTGGCGTACGGGACTACAGCCATGCCTCGTTTGTCATCATCAGTTTTAGGACATTGATGATTGTTTAACTTTACTCCATGTACCATGGGTAAGTTACCTCGTTTCGATTCAAGCATGCTAAACCGATTTAGCACCTTTTCAATGTATGTAGCCTGTGAAAGACCAAGCAGTCTACGCGATCTATCTCTGTAGATCTTTATACCAAGTATATAGGCTGCTTCACCAAGGTCTTTCATTGAGAAGTTACCAGATAACCAAATTTTCACCGATTGTAATAGAGCAATGTCATTTCCCATTAACAGTATATCGTCCACATATAGTATGAGAAATGCTATAGAGCTCCCACTTGCTTTCTTGTAAATGCAAGCTTCTTCGCAATTTTGTTCGAAACCAAATTGTTTTATGGTTTCGTCAAAACGCTTGTTCCAGCTTCTAGATGCTTGCTTGAGTCCATAAATGGATCTCTGAAGTTTGCAAACTTCATTTGCATCCTTTGATATGAAACCTTCAGGCTGCATCATGTATACATCCTCAAGCAGATTTCCATTTAGGAAAGTTGTTTTCACATCCATTTGCCAAATCTCATAATCAAAATGAGCGGCAATTGCAAGCATGATTCTGATTGATTGGGACATAGCAACAGGAGAGAAGGTTTCGTCATAATCAACACCTTGTTTCTGACGATATCCCTTCGCTACTAACCTAGCCTTGTAGGTGCTAACCTTTCCATCCATGTCAGTCTTCTTTTTGAAGATCCACCTGCACCCAATGGGTTTTATCCCTTCGGGTGGATCAACCAAAGTCCAAACTTGGTTAGTATACATGGAATCCATTTCAGAATACATGGCCTCAAGCCATGCTTTAGAATCTGGACTAGTAAGAGCCTCTTCGTAGTTTTCGGGTTCGTCGTCTAACACGGGAACCTCGTCATCATCTCCCACTAGAAAACCATATCTAACTGGGAGTTCACGAACTCTTCGTGATCTACGAATAGGTGCCACTAGAGTCTCATCTAATGGGACTTCTTCGGATACCTCAACCGCTTATGTTGTTTCAGTCGTTATTTCTTCCTCTTAAACTTCGTCGAGTTCAATCACGCTTCCCTTTTGTGTTTCTTCGAGAAACTCTTTCTCTAAGAAGGTTGCGTGTTTGGATACTATTACTTTCTGATCATCTGGATGATAGAAGTAATACCCTATGGTTTCCCTGGGATATCCAATGAAGAAACATTTATCAGATTTAGAATCTAATTTGTCGGACGCAACGCGTTTGACATATGCTGAACATCCCCATACTCTCATGAACGAGAACACGGGTTTCTTACCAACGAACAATTCATATGGTGTGGAAACAGCGGATTTAGTTGGTACTCGGTTCAGGGTGAAGAGGGCAGTTTCTAAGGCATAGCCCCAGAACGTCTTTGGAAGTAAGGCCATGCTCATCATGGATCGTACCATATCTAATAGGGTACGGTTTCTCCTCTCGGATACACCATTATGTTGTGGTGTATAGGGAGGTGTCCATTGTGAGCATATCCCGCATTCAGTTAGATAATTCAGAAAATCATCAGAAAGATATTCGCCACCTCGATCAGATCGAAGTGTTTTTATTTTCTTTCCTAATTGATTTTCCACTTCATTCTTGAAGCATTTGAACTTGTCAAAGGCTTCTGATTTGTGCCTCATCAAGTAGATATAACCATAGCGAGTATGATCATCTATGAAGCTAATGAAGTATCTGAATCCTCCTCTTGCTTGGACTGACATAGGACCACATACATCTGAATGAATGAGTCCTAGAGTGTCTGATACACGCTCACCTTTATTGCTAAAGGGTGTCTTTGTCATTTTACCTTTTAAACATGATTCGTATGTTTCCAATGATTCAGAATCGATTGGATCTATAAGCCCATCTGAATGTAGCTTTAGCATGCGTCTCTTGTTTATATGGCATAAACGACAATGCCACAAGTAAGTTGAATTATCTAGCTTATGTCTTTTGGTATCAATTGCAAAAACAGGAGTTTTATCATCTAACACATAAATCCCATTTTGTGATATTCCTGAAAAATAAAAGATCGAATCTTTATAAAAATTGCAACTATTGTTCTTTATTGAAATATGAAAACCGTCGTCAACGAGACGGCTAATAGAAATAATGTTACGAGACATCTCAGGAACGTATAAACAATTCCTTAATTCTATTACAAGCCCAGAGGGCAAAAGTAAAACATAATCTCCAATTGCGAGGGCGGCAACTCTTGCTCCATTTCCCACTCGCAAGTTTATGCTTCCTTTCTTTAGTTCCTTAGTCTGTTTTAGCTCCTGCATATTTGTACAAATATGAGATCCACATCCGGTATCAAGTACCCAAGATTCAGACAATGAAACCGTATTTATTTCAATATAGAACATACCAGACGTAGAAGCACCGCCTTTTCCCTTCTTGAGAGTGGCTAGATACTCCTTGCAGTTTCTCTTCCAATGCCCTTCTTTACCACAGAAGTGGCATTCTCCTTTGGGGCTTCTTCACTTCCTTTCCCTTGGACACATCTCTCTTACCTTTCTTGGGATGTTTAGGATTGGGAAAATTCCCTTTCCTTTTCTTCGATCCCTCGATTACAAGAGCCGGTATGGCCTTGTCTTTCTTCATATTGGGCTCAACTGATTTGAGCATGTTTGCAAGCTCTTCAAGAGAGGTTTGCAAGTCATTCATTTGGTAGTTCATGATGAACTGTGAATAACTCTCTGGGATGGACTGAAGAACCAAGTCGGTACTTAATTCGTTGTCCATCACAAATCCAATACTAGAAAGTTTGGTAATATAGCCTATCATCTTGACACAATGTGTCATGACAGATGTGCCCTCTTGCATCCTGCAACAATATAACAATTTTGATATCTCATAGCGTTCGCACCTGGTTTGTTTCCCAAACAATTCCTTTAAGTGCATCATGATGGAATAGGCATTCATCTCCTCATGTTGCCTTTGTAATTCCGATGTCATCGATGCAAGTATGATGCAAGCGGCATGATCATCATCAGCCTTGTGCTTCTGATAAGCATCAATTTCCTCGATGGGAGCATCATCTTCAGTGACAAGGGGTATCGATGTATCAAGTACATACCCAATTTTCTCGAACTTCAAAACAATTTTGAGGTTACGAAACCAGTCGGTGAAGTTTGAACCATTCAATTTGTTATCGGTAAGAATGTTTTGCAGATTGGTTTTAGTCATGATTTTAAGAGTGTGTGTTTAAACAAAACCTGAGAGTGAGAAAGAGTAAACGTATGTCATTCATTTGCTTTAAAGTATAACAATCTAAAATTATAGGCCTTTTAATTTATTTCAGATTGCTCCCACTATTTTGCCAAATTAATAACCCTCCATATTAATTCGAAGAATTTCACAAATTCTTTAGTGAGCTAGGATCCTAACTCCTGAGATTTCGCCTTGAGTTTGCTCAACAAGCTAGTCCCATTTGTTAGGTAGATTCATGTAATCAATCACATCTTGAATGTGACTCCTAGGTTATTGGGTTACTAACCACATTAGTAACTAATATGTTACTCATATTAATCCCA
The DNA here is from genome assembly GCF_963576675.1 of Euphorbia lathyris. NCBI lineage: Eukaryota > Viridiplantae > Streptophyta > Magnoliopsida > Malpighiales > Euphorbiaceae > Euphorbia > Euphorbia lathyris. Next base: position 22,963,929 of record NC_088914.1, read on the forward strand.
ACCATATTGCCCATTAGTTTATGACAACATGAGTTTGCTCATCCAATTATCATAATCTAATTTAAGTATTACCCCATATTCATGAAAGAATAACTTTCGATAATTCAGGTGTTACCATAAGACCCCGAGCTTGAGTTTGCTCAACAACCCAAAGGCCCCCAGTACTGCCGGCTGAATTATAATATTAGGGAGGGGCAACCGATTTTAATAACTTGCTTATTTACTTAACTTTTTAACGAGGGATTCTATTTAAGTCTCATAATCTAACTTAGTCTTGATTTGCTTTAGCATACATCAGACATACATACATTCACATACATTGGCGTTATGGACATATCATCTAAATTATTCTGTCGAGCCAGAGACGGAATAAAAGGCCAAACCTAAGGAAATACTAACTATTACATATTTCTCTTTAGGTCCTCCGTCTTCTCCATGGCGCCTTGAAATTACATATTAATTTCTATACTACTATAAGAAAACTTCAATTGAATTGAAGGGAATCAGATGAGAGGAGAAATTACAATAGATAGTAGAAAGGCAGGACGCGCAGGCCCTATTTCAAAAATACCAAAAAACTAAAAGAGGGTCCAAATATGTCCATAACTCCAAACATGCATAGACTCAATTAAATAAATTTAATTTGTTGATCACATAACCGGCTTATGTAATATTTAGGTTAATCACATTAACTCGTCAAATTAACTTTCATCCAATTTTACTTCTAATCGTTTTGTATCTTTATATTAATCCTTAGATTAATATAACCATATAAAATGTTGATTATGCACGTCCCAATTATTTTGATTTCAATTCATTTAACACTTTGATTTACATATTGGTAAAAACAAACATTTAATCGAATTTTTCATTCGATAATCAAAACAGAAAACTATTAATTTCTGAAACATATATATACATTTAATACAAAACGATTTTAAACTATTTAAAATCAAGTGGATGTCGGGCCGAGCCCGAGAGCGGGCTGCTGCCGATTGGCAGCAGCCCTTAGGGCACGCGGGACGCCGCTGCCTTGCGGCAGCGGCGCCCCTGCGCCGCACGCGGCTGCTGCAGCGAGGCAGCAGCCGCGCGACAGCGGCCAGTCGCGCCGTGAGACGCGACTCGGCTGCTGTCGTTATATATATTTTTTTTTTATTAAATATATATATATATATATCAGTTCTAAAACAATTTTAAAACGATTTTCAGAAATAGAAAAAACTACAATAGATTTCCGTTTTATCATTTAGAATTAATAAAACTAATTTTATCAACCTAACTATAAAACTAATAGATTTTGTTATAATAATTATCAACCGAAATAATTAGGAACATAAGCATAATCAGTTTTAATTAACAATTAATCAAAACTTTATTTATCTTTAGAATTAATTAATCAAAACTATTTGTCAATTAATCCTAACCATAAATATTTATTCAATCCTATTGAAAACTTCTATATTTTCATATATGAAATAACGGATTTAACGATGGCTCTGATACCACTGAAGGAAATTAGGGCTAAGGTATAGCAGCGGAAATATAAAAATTTTAGCCTATTTCCTTTTAACCATAGGATCCGTTAGTCGTTATTTCATATAAAGAGGGATAAGAAGGAATACCTTTCGATGAACAATCTACCGTTGTTAAAGAAGCGCCCATAATTCTTCTCCGAGGTTCCAACCGCAAAGTAGAATACGGTGAGGTTAAGATAAAATCAACCCTTATGAGATGCAACCAAATTAGATTGCCTCTAATTAACCAACACAAGATCAAGGAGAAAGAGGGATGAATAAGATTAATCAATCGATGGGATGCCGTATGAATTCTTGTCCACGAACTAGGGGATGGGAATTCTTTTTCTCTCTCTAATTAGCAATTTCGAAAATCACTATAAAGGGGAGGGATAGGCTTAGTCGAAATTCCTATAGGGAGGGGGTATATATAGTTGCTTGTATCTAAACCCTACTTAGATAGGAATAGGTTACTTAATATGAATCCAATTCGGAATAGGATTCCTAATTATTATCTCACTATATATCTAATATATTTAGGATAATAATAAATAACCTAATTGGATAATAATAAGAGTATATTAATCTAATTAAAACTCCTAATTTAATTATCTCTTAATTAATTTAATTCATAATCCTAATCAAATTAGGATTAATGGAATAAAATTAATTCCTTATTTCTATATATAAATTTCGGCCCCCTCCATATATTTGGGCCTTACTGGGCTCAATTGGGCTTCCATCTATTAATCATATCCATCTCTCTTTTGGTTCCAAGTCTTATGTGTGATCCATTAGGTCCTTACTACTTCTGGCCGTATGCAACTATTAAATTAATTTCTTCAAGAATTATATTTAATCCTTGCATAACGGAATGATGTACGGAGTATGTTATAGGCAAGTCTGTAATCATTCCCCCAGAGTCCGTTAAGAAGACATGTTGATTCTGTCGTTAACCATTCCGTATTAGTTACGGTATAATACGATCCTTTATCAACTACATCCTTGAACTGAATCTTATGACTATGGGTAATGTCAAGTCACATATAGCGAGACGTTCGTTTTACTTGTTCTTGGCCGAGTCAACTCAAAAAGATAGGTTAAGTGAAATCCGTATTTCTACTCTTAAGCTACCACCTTGCAAGGGTTTAGAGTCGAGTCTTCCACAAGCGATCCTTTGATGTATCTCCCATTAATCGGGAGTGATAAATGCTCAATCCAATTTATAACTACCCTGAAATTACTTGATGTGACACCCAACCTTTGCAGTTCACACCCCAGAGTCATCTCTGTTAAGGATCGTGGGACCGCAGGAACAAAGTCTCACATTCAGTAATTCAGGATGACCAATTAACATTCTTTTGAGTCTGAGGATTAGTTATACCTAGTAATACCAATGAGATGAACAGTTGACAAGGATGAATCTACCCATCCTGTTATCTCAAGTCGGATCCCCAATCCTAATGAACAACGTTTCACCGGATCTATGTCACTGTCCAGATATCTATATATATGAAGCTTGTGAGATCAGGTTTCTGTCGGACAGAAGACATTGTTACATACAAGTCTCAACTGTGATATATCAATCCTAAACATATCACTTGACTTGGGGTGGTTTTAAGTTTATTAGTTTATTATAAAGTTTTGTCTCACTTCATGCTTGTATGAACACTTTATAATCACTTTAAACAAACTTACGGATTTCCTTTTATTAGACTTTATTTAGTGCTTAAAAGGGATTGTCTTCATATAGTTATAAAACATATATCTTATTAAAACAAATGATATAAAGAACAATTCATTTACATTAAGTTTGTATCCTGCAACAATTGACTATAGGACACTAAACCCCAACATACTCCTACTTGGACTAAAGCCAATTGTTTCTAAAACTTATCCCAGTAGAAGTTAAATGACGATCATGTATTCTCTGGGTTAAAGGCTTTGTCAACGGATCTGCAACGTTGTCCTCTGTGGGTACTCTTTCTATTCTCACATCTCCTCTAGCCACAATTTCTCTAATGATGTGGTATCGCTTTAGGTAGTGCTTGGATGCATTATGAGACCGTGGTTCCTTTGCTTGCGCAATGGCTCCATTGTTATTACAGTACAGAGTAATGGGATTGACAATGTCAGGCACCACTCCTAGTTCTGTAATGAACTTTCTAATCCAAACTGCTTCCTTTGCTGCTTCCGCAGCAGCGATGTACTCTGACTCGGTCGTAGAGAAAGCTACGCTTCCCTGCTTGGAACTTTTCCAACTGACCGCGCCCCCATTTAGGATAAACAGGTATCCTGATTGGGATTTAAAATCATTCTCATCTGTGAGATGACTAGCGTCTGAAAATCCTTGTATTTTCAGATCTCCTTCTCCGTACACTAGGAACATATCTTTAGTCCTTCTCAAGTACTTAAGAATGTTCTTGACGGCAATGCAATACTCGTCTCCCGGATTCCCTTGGTAACGACTCGTTACAGATAACGCGAACGCTACGTCAGGTCTAGTGCATAGCATAGCATACATAATCGAACTGATCGCGCTGGCGTACGGGACTACAGCCATGCGTCGTTTGTCATCATCAGTTTTAGGACATTGATGATTGTTTAACTTTACTCCATGTACCATGGGTAAGTTACCTCGTTTCGATTCAAGCATGCTAAACCGATTTAGCACCTTTTCAATGTATGTAGCCTGTGAAAGACCAAGCAGTCTACGCGATCTATCTCTGTAGATCTTTATACCAAGTATATAGGCTGCTTCACCAAGGTCTTTCATTGAGAAGTTACCAGATAACCAAATTTTCACCGATTGTAATAGAGCAATGTCATTTCCCATTAACAGTATATCGTCCACATATAGTATGAGAAATGCTATAGAGCTCCCACTTGCTTTCTTGTAAATGCAAGCTTCTTCGCAATTTTGTTCGAAACCAAATTGTTTTATGGTTTCGTCAAAACGCTTGTTCCAGCTTCTAGATGCTTGCTTGAGTCCATAAATGGATCTCTGAAGTTTGCAAACTTTATTTGCATCCTTTGATATGAAACCTTCAGGCTGCATCATGTATACATCCTCAAGCAGATTTCCATTTAGGAAAGCTGTTTTCACATCCATTTGCCAAATCTCATAATCAAAATGAGCGGCAATTGCAAGCATGATTCTGATACAGGAACAGGACGCACTCCTTTTTTCCTCGCTTATGGGGCAGAAGCAATGGCACCATCTGAAGTCATCCTTCGCTCCCCCCGACAAACCAGTTTCGTAGAAGTCGACAACAGCGCGGAGCTCAGGGACCCCAACGACCGACTAGAGGAGGAGCGCCTTAATGCTCTATTGCATATCACGGCCCATAAGCAGAACATCGCGCACTATCACGATAGAAGAGTTCGCCCCCGCACTTTTCAAGTCGAAGACCTTGTGCTCAGAGACGCCGCAGCTGCATAATCCCCATTAGCTCAAGGGAAACTCGGCCAATCATGGGAAGGGCCGTACAAGATCAACACTGTTCTCCACAATGGAGCTTACAAGATCGCCTCTTTAGACGGGATGGTCTACGACAATAGCTGGAATATCCAAACATTAAAAAAATATTATCAATAGCTTGTACACGAGAATTATGGTTAATAAAGATGTTTTCGTCTTTTCATCCAACAATCCCATATTGTTAACGATTTTGAGCGAGCAGAACTCTATCGCGTTCTCCACCAAGAAAACATTCAAATGTTGTCATAAGGCTCTTCGAGCATATCGAACGCCTCCTACATCGTCTAACAATCCCATATTGTTAACGATGTCGAGCGAGCAGAACTCTATCACGTTCTCCGCCAAGAAAACATTCAAATGTTGTCATAAGGCTCTTCGAGCATATCGAACGCCTTCTACATCGTCTAACAATCCCATATTGTTAACGATTTTGAGCAAGCAGAACTCTATCACGTTCTTCGCTCCATATAACATTCAAATGATATCATAAGGCTCTTCGAGCATCTACACATAACGTTCGAATGTTATCATAAAGCTCTTCGAGCATCCCAATATAGCATTCAAATGTTATCATAAGATTCTTCGAGCATCCGAATATAACATTCAAATGTTATCATAAGGCTCTTCGAGCATCCCAATATAGCATTCAAATGTTATCATAAGACTCTTCGAGCATCCGAATATAACATTCAAATGTTATCATAAGACTCTTTGAGCATCTCGACATAACATTCAAATGTTATCATAAGGCTTCTCGAGCACCTCGAACGTTTGCAACGTCATCCGACGTTTCCTATATCAATAGCGATTATCTTTTCTCGCTAACTAAATTTTCTCCATATTGTAATACCGTCGGCATAAAATTTTTTGGGAATCTTCACAAACAAAGCGGATAGATTCAGATAGACGCACAAACTACATAAACAAGGTCAACTAAAATATCAAAACGCTACAACAAGATCACTCCTGCTACAAAGAAAGCCATTACAAATACACCTATGGCTGAAACAACACATACACAAACCCAACATTCATTCAGGTAGACCGAGGACAATCAGGGTTCGGGATAGCTTCCTCATCCATCAAATCTTGATGCATCGCTCTCCAGTCCACACACTCATCGGTATTATGGCCGTTCTGCCTATAGTATAAACAGGCTTTGCCCACATGTGTCACACGGTGATTAGGATTAGCAGGAACGGGACCGAGACTACCCTGCCTCGCGAACTCCAAGAAAACCACACTTCGAGGTTTGATAGGATCGACGAACGTCGGTCCATACGGACGTGTCGGCGAAGCATGGCGCCCTACTCGTCGCTACTCCGTCTCATGAGGCAAGTTAATCACCATTTCCATCTCATCAGCCAAAAGCCTTTTTATCCAGGAAGGATGCAGATTGAGCACCGGAGAGACAGTCTCATCAGGCTGGAGATACCCGATGCCTTCATGAGACCACATTTTCTTTTCTGTCGAAGAGAGCGCGCTAATAGCTACCTCACAGGAATCGGTGACGGATCCAGTGTAGGGAACGGAGTTCTCACTCTCCACTTTCCTCCGTTGAGAGAACGAGTCCCGGTTCATCCAAACAGGGGACGAATACCTAACCTTCCTTTCCAAGTCGCGCTCCTCAGACGAAGGACAATAGACGTAGGGATGTGGCATCGTTGATATTACCTTTTGCACCTCCAACACGCGGGCTGGATCGACAACGTCCCGAAGCGACATTTCTCCGAGAAGATTAGTTAAATAAGAAAAGGAAGAGAAGAAAGACAGATTGCAAGTCCACAAAAAATCCGGCTCCTATTTATAGCAAGAAGGAGAGAGGACGTGAAAGACATCACAATGAACTCCAATCAAATCAACATACAGAATACATAATTAAAATACCACAAGATCACAAAAAAGATTCAGATTGTACGGGTCATCATTACATCTTTGAAAGCAAAAGCGAATGAGCAAAATACAACTGCCTACTATTTCTTCTTGAAACGACCACAGAATTCGACAGCCTTCGCCTGGGCAGCTTTGTCATACACATTTGGAGTGAAGATCACCTCCGGAGGAACCTCATACCCGGCAGAGTGAGCAGCGATGATCAGCATCATACGATCCAGCTTTATAAGTTTCTCCTCGCGCTGACCAGCGAAAGCACGAAGATCAGCAGCCTCCTTCCGCGCAACTTCCAGTTGTTGCCTAAGGGAGTCGTTCTCCGTGGACAGCAGTTTCGCTTGTCCCATCTTCTCCTTCAGGTTCTCTGCCACTCGGCGAGTCCACGCAACAGCCATCCTAAGCAACACCCGGTAAGCACAAATCTCCTCGACATCCTGTGTCAACCTCTTGGAGAGCTCCACTCGACCGGCCGTCTCTACTTTTAGTTTCTCGGGCAGAACGGTAATCTCGGCCCCACGACGTTCCAGAAGCTCCCTGGCAGCTACCAATCTCTTACTTGCATCCTCTAGATCGCCAACAGATCTCTGCAGAGCGTTTTTCATGTCACGAAAGACTTGATCATCATTAACGCACATGTCAAAAACCCTGGTTGCATTCTGGATAGCCTACATAAAATAACACAAGTTAAATCCGAAAATCAAAAAGGATAAATCTAAGCAAACAGTGCGGATAGAAAAACCCACCACACCAAGCGCCGATAAGGTTTCCAAGCCCAGGTTCATTTTTGAAACCCCCTCCATTCGCTGGTGCTCCCCGGGAACCCTGGCAACACGAGCCATCGCCCGAGCTAGATCGGAGGTCATCATATCAGAATGCACCGATAAATTCATGACATAGTCCCTGAACTTGGAGATTTTCATTTCCATCCTCTTAACCATTTCCGGATGATCTCCTACCCGATCCGGCACATCAGCAGACAGCTCGGTCCCGCCATCAGTACAGGACTTCCTGGCACCCTCGCTGGCCCCAGCTGCATTTTTCCCGGTAAGCTCTTCACCGGTCCCAATTTCATCAACAGATTTCCCCGTATCCCTTTTTCGTTTTCGAACAAGCACCCCATGATTCGGGCTCCCGCCTTTTTCCTCTTCAACGATGATCACCTCCACATCGCCCTCGGGCTCCTTGGCAGCTGGATCATTCACGGGAATTCCTTGCAGGACGTCGACTATTCCGTCAGCATCTTCTCGCGCATCAAGAACCCCTCCCATACTCTGCACCACTTGGTTCGCATCCTCGAGCGAGGAAAATGAGGCCAATGAACCCGAAGCTCCTCCGAACGCCTCATCAGCGGTCTTCAGACCAACACTGAATTCGTTGGGGTCAAAGTCCATGCTGACACGGGGATCTCCTAGACCTGCAAAGACAGAAGGAAAAAGTACACTAAGGCATTCCGAATACACAACAGAGCATTATGTGCGACGAAATTCACAAAACAAGTTAAAACCCCAGCCCCTCACCTACAACGGCAACATTCACCGAGATCGCCTCCAGTTCCGCCAATTCTCCAGCCTTGAAGTTATATCCCCGTTTCCATTTCTCAAAATCTGCAACCGACCACCCCGAAAGTTGAGCCATCCGCCATTGGTTCCAGATGTAGTAACCGGCGGCCAGGAAATGACGAACTAACTCATCTACATCCTGCTTATGATCCTTATCTGACGGGAGATCTTTTAAGTATTTCACTAGATTCTCCTCTGATGGCAGCTTCGGGCGGGTTTTCAGCCATCGACTAGAGTCCATGGGGTCTTCGTTCCATACCACCCTAAAAGGAAAGTCTCCGTCGAGTTTCCTCACTAGGAAATAGCGGTGCCGGTATTCAGATACTTTATCTTTCAAACCACCAATCACTTTGAACTTCTGGTGGGAGAACGTAACATGTTGAGATCGGGGCCCTTTGCTTGGTTTAAAAAACTCACGAAAAACCAAACCTATTGCTCAATACCCGGCAGATCGACACAAAGAATAGAAGGCCACCATCATTCTCCATCCGTTCGGATGTATTTGCCCGGGGCACAGATCGTATTCCTTCAGTACTTCTACAAAAAAGGCAAGGAGCGGCAGCCGCATCCCCGATTCAATTTGCGCCACCCGCAGAGTGAGCTCGATTTTCTTCGCCCAGCGCAACCAATTCATAGGGTTTCTCGAGTCGATATACCGCAGATATCGCCGGTAGGTCCGCCGAGACGATTATACTATATGCATCCTCCACCAAAAAGGATTCTGGTCTCTTAGGACGCTCGGCTCTCTCAAAGCGCTTACCGTCGATATTAGAAGTCCCAGGAGATCGAGTCCACACCCTCTTGTGCATTTTGTCGTAAATCGCGGCAAGGGGCCGCTCCTCGGTAATCAAACCCTCTGGCACAACCACTGCCACCTCTAGAACGCCGGCAGCAATGCCTCCGGCAGGCCGCTCGACGGTAGGCGGCGGACGAGCGACAGATTTCTTTCTTTTCTTCGCCTCACCGGCCACTGTGCTAGTTTCACTCTCTTTTTCCGCTCGCCTTTTTCGCGATACTGTTCACGTCCGCGAAGCGTCACGAAGCGTGAAGTCACCGGGGGTAACTGGCGGCAGTCTGCTTAGGGCTCCCCGTGAAGAACCCTCTGACATAATACCCCTCCCCAGAAAAGACGAAATTAAAAAAAACACAAAGCCAAAGCCAAGACAATATACGACTAACCTTAGGAAAGAGTTACGACAAACTGACGTAAGGAATCTCCCGAAGAACAACGATAGTCAAATGACCACCAAATACGCAGAGCACGAACAAAAGAAGGTGGGCCGGCACGATCGCATGAGGAAGGCAGAACCCACAAAAATAAAAAACGACGGCAAATACTCTCCCAAAGAAAATTTGAGGAAGAAATAAGAAACTTTCTACATACCTCTTCTACTATTTATATCAAAGGGGTAAGGGGCGCCGGCACCGCGTATATTTTCGAGAAATATTTACGGCGCATTTCGGAGGCATTAATTACAGACGCAATTAATATGGCGCTACAAACAAAAAACGCATGCAGCAATCCCAGAGGTCTCTTCAATTAATCCGACGAGCTCTTCTTACAGTTGTCCACCATTATCTAGGCAAGAAACAGTTGCAATCTCAAATCTTCTCGCATAAAATACTCGAAATGACTCTTCGGCGGGGGGACTACATGATTCGGGATATGAATAAGGGCCCCAAGGCCCCAAGGCCCGAGCACCCTCTATAAATACACAGCTCATCTGGGAAGTGAAGGGTGGGTAACTCTTTCTAACTCTCACACATTTGATTAATATACGCTCTTGAGCTACTAACTGTCTTGATCGTCGGAGTGTCCGCAGGGACCCTTCCCGGCGCAGAGACGAACGTCTAGAGCATCGGACCTCTTCGGAAAGGGCTCGGATCACTGTATTCGCATTCCCAGATTACTTAGTATCCACATTTGAAGCTGCTACCTCCACAGCTTCTGAAATAGCTATTCCTAAACTTCCTAGGCTTGAAGGATCCTTCTGCAGGATTTTCCACCCTGACTCCGTAACAGTTGATGGTGATGGATGAACTTTTGCACCTCCATCATTAACCTACGATATGGTTTCTGGTTTCTGGTTTCTGATCATATGATGCATGAACTTGCCACACCTATACAAAGATTCAAAATCAATGTATGAACTAATTAAGTTTAGCATTTGAACAAAAAACAACTAATGGCAGTAATTTGTAGAGAAACAGTAAATTTCAACAGTGATTGATTACATGTTTCAAAGGCAATTTGACTTAAATTATATTAATAACATAAGAGATTAAAATTAAACTGCAATTGATAAACATCTGTAACATAAAGGAGATTCTTACCTCATAGTCTAGGCCAAATAAGCTGCAAGCGAAGGCCAAAGAACTTCCCCACTAGCCAGCACCTGTTTCCATCACAACCTTTTTTTATGCCTTGTTGTGCATTATAGAAAACTTATGGAACTGCAGTATTGGGCTTATGTGATAAAGCAGGGCTGACGCCTTCATATTTGTAGTAAATTTTAGAGTCGGATTACACTCAAGAGTATATATGTTCATGCTTGTCAGATGAATGAACATTCAAAGTATTGCGTGCCCATTCCCATACCCCAAGTAGTGAATCGTAATGAGGCTAGTGGAAACAAAAATTATATGCAAGTTCTCTAAGCACAATCAGCTCCTCCAAGAAACTGCCAATTGACTTCAGAGTACAAGGTACATGCGAAAACATTATATTAAACGTTAGATGCAATGAGCCCTCAAGCAAAAGAGGAATTAGATAAATTGTAACAGAACTAAGTCTTAAGACATACATGGAACATGGGAAACTGAAAGACCTTGTATTGTGATCTCAACCATCCTCACTTAAACATTCAAGCTTATTTTTCAAAAAAGAACAAAAAAGAATCTGAAATTTAGTTCAACAAACCTGAGGACAAAGATGCCAACTATATCAAATATCTTTCCCTAAATTTAACAATGGCTTTTCAAGCTAGACATTTTATCAAACAGAAACAGAGTGCCTAATCAGTAAATGAAGAAAGTTGAAACTAACAGCCAACTGTTTGTCACAAATTAAAAGAACCAGCTTCATTCATCATACCTGACTTTTACTTCCATCACTCCTCTGCTCATTCTCATTTCGATAGGACGATGAACTCCTAATTTAGAAGTAAAGATTTACCAGGGAAATGAATTAGCTAACTTATGTGCAAATGAGAGCATGTAAAACCCTAATTTAAATTCAATCACAATAATAATAAAGAGATAGAGATATAGGTATAGCAGAAGGGATGTGATCAAGGGCTATTCTAGTGCTGGAGAGAGCTTACTGGACGTATTGAGGAATCCGATCAGTGTCGCTATACACAGAGATGGAGACCAGCCACAATAGTTCAATCTAACAAGGGCGAAACTTATGTTCTGAGATTTTAAGTGGGGATCGCAACTCTTAGGAACCTAGCAGTTCTCTATGTCCCACCAGACTGACGTCTTGGCCCACACTTACTACGCCTCAGGGCGTCTCCTCCAGCGGAAGCTATTGCTCAGGTCACATCTCCGGCCATGGCTATGAATAACAAGGGTTGTGGAGGCTTAAGAAAGCATCAGTATCACACAGTCGGTGTTGGCGCAAGAAAAAGAGTGGAAACGGGTCTAGGTTAGGGCAAGAAGAAAGAAGAAGAGTAAAATTAGGCGCAAGAAGAAAGTGCAAATGCTGACTAATTTTTTAATTAGGGTCGGTTATTCCAATAACCGACTCTTTAGAGTCATTGGCATTGGTTTTCTTCATAACAGATACTAATGACCTATTAAATGGGGTCGGTTAATTGCCAAACTGACACAAATGGTATATATTGGAGTCGGTTGTTACAAACAACCGACTCCAATGACCTTTAGTTACGGTTTTTTAAATAACCGTAACTAATAAGGCATAGCTAAAAGCTATTTCTGTACTAGTGGGAAAATCAACCAAGTAAGACATGTGCCTAGGTTAACAAAGAACCTTATTTCAGTTTGACAGCTTGATGAAGCAGATCATAGTGTGCACTTTACTAATGGATCTTGGAAAGTCAGCAAATGAGCAATCGTTGTTGCTCGAGGTAATAAAACTGGTACTTTGTACATGACCACTAATTGTAAAGATACTCTGGCAGCTATTGATGCAGGTGTAAACTCAAGTTTATGGCACTGTAGACTTGGTAACATGAGTGAGAAAGGGATGAAGTTGATGCTATCAAAAGGTAAACTCCCTGACTTGAAAGATGTAGAACATTGCATATGTGAAAGCTGCATCTTTGGAAAACAGAAAAAAGTGAGTTTCTTGAATGGTGGAAGAAAGCCTAGAGAAACAAAGTTGGAGTTGGTTCACACGGACGTTTGGGGGCCATCTCCTGTGCCATCCCTTGGAGGTTCAAAATACTATGTTACATTCATAGATGACTCAAGCAGAAAGGTATGGGTTTACTTCCTCAAAAATAAATCTGATGTGTTTGATACCTTCAGGAAATGGAAAGCTTTAGTAGAAAATGAGACGAATTTGAAGGTGAAGTGCCTGAGCGGATGAATAGAACACTAAATGAACGTGCCAGAAGTATGAGGTTACATACATGTTTGCCAAAATACTTTTGGGCAGATGCAGTTAACACTGCATCTTACTTGATAAACAGAGGTCCCTCAAGCCCGCTTGATTTCAAGATACCGGAAGAAGTATGGAGTGGGAAAGAGGTAAACCTTTCTTTTCTGAAAGTGTTTGGTTGTTTATCTTACGTTCATGTGGATCCTGCAGATCGGTCTAAGCTTGATGCTAAATCAAAGAAGTGTTATTTTATTGGCTATAATGAAATTGAGTTTGGTTATCGCTTTTGGGATAACGAAAATCGTAAGATCATAAGGAGCAAGGATGTGATCTTCAATGAGCAAGTCTTGTACAAGGACAGCTTGGCAGAAGTTGTACAAACTGATTCTGAAGATAAAAAGTCAGAAATAATTCTCCCTAAAATTCAAGTTAATATGCCAATGCAAGAAAATGAAGAGGTGATCATAGAAGAGGAGCCACGTACTCTTGAGGTTACCTTAAGAAGATCTTCTAGAACCATCAGACCACCTCAGAGGTATTCTCCTGCACTTAATTACATTTTATTGGCTGACAAAGGTGAGCCAGAAACCTTTGATGACGCAGTACAGGTGGATGATTCTAGCAAGTGGGAGTTAGCCATGAAAGAAGAAACGAATTCTCTGCTGTCTAATCATACATGGAAGTTGATAGAACTACCACTAGGAAAGAAAGCCTTACAAAACAGATGGTTATTTTGGTTAAAAGAAGAACAAGATGGTTCTACAAGGTATAAGGCAAGGCTTGTTGTGAAAGGATATCAGCAAAAGGAAGGTGTTGACTTCAAAGAAATCTTTGCTCCGGTGGTGAAGCTGAACACAATCAGACTTATGCTTTCTCTTGTAGCAAAAGAAGATCTGTACCTGGAACAAATGGATGTGAAGACGGCATTTCTTCATGGTGAACTAGAAGAAGAGATTTACATGAAGCAACCACAAGGTTTCGAAGTGCATGGTCGTGAGACGATGGTATGCAAACTGCAGAAAAGCCTTTATGGGCTTAAACAAGCTCCGAGACAGTGGTATAAGAAGTTTGATGGTTTTATGATTGATAATGGTTTCCTGAGATGTCAAGCTGATCACTGCTGTTATATTAAAAATTCTGGAACTCATTACACAATTTTGTTATTATATGTAGATGACATGTTAATTGCAGGGGCAGATAAGAGGGAAATTGACAAGCTAAAAATGAAGATGTCAGAAACATTTGCCATGAAGGATTTGGGAGCTGCAAAGCAAATCCTTGGAATGAAAATCTCAAGAAATAGGGTGCAAGGTACTTAAGTTATCTCAAGAAGAGTATATGAAGAAAGTTTTGCGCAGATTCAATATGGATGGTGCAAAACCTGTCAGTACACCACTGTCTTGTCACTTTAAATTATGCAAAGAACAGTCACCCTCAACAGAAGAAGAGAGAACTCATATGGCAAAGGTTCCCTATGCCTCCGCTATTGGAAGTCTCATGTATGCTATGGTAGGCACAAGGCCGGATTTAGCCCATGCAGTGGGAGTTGTGAGCAGGTACATGAGTAATCCAGGGAAACAACACTGGGAAGCAGTGAAATGGATTTTGAGGTACTTGAAAGGTACTTCTGATTATTGTCTATGTTTCAAGAAATCAGATATAGGTCTGCAAGGATACACAGATGCAGATATGGCTGGTGATTTAGATAGTAGGAAAAGTACTTCTGGTGGTGTTTTCACACTTGGTGGCACAGCTGTGAGTTGGTTCTCAAAACTACAGAAGATAGTTGCACTATCAACTACAGAAGCAGAGTATGTTGCTATTACGGAAGCTAGCAAGGAGATGATTTGGTTACAATCATTTCTTGAAGAGTTGGGGCAGAAACATGAGACAAAGATTCTATATTGCGATAGTCAAAGTGCTATTCATTTAGCAAAGAATCCAACTTTTCATGGAAGAACAAAGCACATTCAGGTGCGATACCATTTTATTAGATCAGCATTAGAAGATGGAGCTTTAATGCTCGATAAGATTCTTGGAAGTAAGAATCCTGCTGATATGTTAACAAAGACTGTGATTGTTGAGAAGTTGAAGCTGTGCGCAGCTTCGGTTAGCCTCAATGCATGAAGAGGTTGTTTGAGCTACTGCTTTGATTCGTTGACTTTGCACTGAAGTTGATGTGAAAATAAGTCTTCAAGTGGGAGATTGTTGGAAATTGGTGCATGTATGTTTTTTATGTGCATAATAAATGAAACATTTAATATCAAGAAGATGGAGGATTATGCTTTGAACCTAGTCAAGAAGTTAAAAGGTTACCTTGATCTCTACAACACATTAATTGAAGATGGAGATTACGAAGCATCACATTCTATTTATAGGGTTCTTTATTTCCTATAAATAGAGGCTCCATATTTCTGGAGAATTAAGAGAGAAGGGTTGTAAAAGGGTTGTGAGTGTTTGCTTAGAAGTATTGCAGGAATTCTCACTCTCCACATCTGTGTAAATTGTGTGTGATCAAAACTGAGTAGGGTATACTTGGGTTTTGGGTAGTGAGTGAGTGATTGAGTGTTGTAATACTTGTACTCCATTCTCCTATAGTGCAAAGAGCTTCTTGCAGTAGCTCCAAGGATTAGCCACTGTTTTATGGTGAACCTTGTAAAAATTCTTGTGTTCTTTCTTGTTTGTGTATTTCTATATTCCGTGTTTTATTTCCGCATTTTATCGTCGTGACCTGGAAGAGGAATTTGCTATTGTGATCGTTTATTTTATAAATTCCTAAGAGATGAATGGATCCCATTTTCATTAAAATATGGGTTAAAAATTGATGATTTGGCATGTTGATTGGGTTGACTGGTCATTTTTACCTGATATACATTTTAGTAGGAGGTCACAAGTGTTGGTCCCTGGTAATTAGTTCCAAGGGGGGGTTAGGAACTAATATAACTTTTTCGCGTTTTAATTAAGCTGACTGGAAGTTATTTTGAGAGTTTATTAACTCAGCTTTTTGGCATCGCTTGGTGAGATATGTTTGAAGACAGCTTTAGTCAGATGTTGACTAAAGTTGTTTTCTTGTGAGTTGAGAATTGACACTCTTGGAGGTCAGCTTCTTAACTCAGCACCACTTATTTACTCAAGGTCAGCTTAGGCAATTTATATGCTGAGTAAATATAGCAAACAACACATACAATATAAAAGAGAGTTCAGAGATTACTCAGTATCACTTATCCTGGTTCGGCCTCTCTGCCTACGTCCAGTCCCCAGAGTCCTCCGGGCTTTTTGAATCCAATACTGAGCTCTTTAACGGTAGAGCACAAACCAATTACAAGGCAGTTGAATATGCAAGAGTACCTTCCTCTATTCGTCTACTCAACTCCTACTAAGTGCTACAACCCAGCACCTAGATTTCTCTACCACTGAATGCTTACAACCAAGCACTCAGCTTAACACTCTCAATATTCCTATTGATCACAGACTTGTTCTTTTTATGCTAGAGAACACTTTAGATGATTATACAATAATCAATCTAGCATTTACACAGAGAATAGAAAAGTGGGTGTAAGATCTTTTTTGTATCTGAGTGCTTTCAGAGTTTTCTCTCTTTGTATTTTCTTTTTATGCTTCAGTGATGATCCAAGGTTCTTCATTGTCCTTTTATAGAAGGAAATTGCAGATTTGGATCCTTTGAATTGTTGTTACCGTTAACACCAAAACGGCTCTTTTGGGGAACAATTTCTGGTTAGTCTTTAGACTGCTCCGCCATTCCCATGCGCCATTGATTTATCTAAGAATCCAGTCCAACACAGCAGGATGAAGCATGTTAGCATAAGACATCACTTCATCAGAGATCACGTACTAAAAGATAAGATCAAGCTGACCTATGTGTCAACAAATGAACAGCTTGCAGATATCTTCACTAAGCCCTTGGCACGAGAACAATTCCATACACTAAGGGAAGCCATCGGTATGTCAAATCGACTCTAAATAAAACTATATAATTGAATGATTGAGTGATTGCTATGTTGAGTGGAAATCTGAATGATTGTGCAAATGCCATGCTAAGTAAATTAACAATAAAGATTTACTCCTTACTAGGCTTAAAAATAGAAAAATAACCGCATGCTGAATTGACATATACATTGAGTGATTATACTGAGTAGATACAAATGTTGAGTAAATATCCTATGCTGAGTAGATAAACATATTGAGTAATCACCCTATGCTGAGTTGATGAATATGCTGAGTGATTGACGTATGTTGAGTTATTTAAAGAAAGAAAAATCATGTTAACAAAAACTAGGCACTCAACATCACGAATGCTTCGAATTCTAGCAAAATCAAAAAGTAACCCACTCGCGTAAAATACCTACACGTGTAACTTCTGGCACCTTGGAAAGACGCACATTAATGGCAAAACCCATGCGCCGAAGATGTCATAAATGACAGAATCTCTATCGGTTGAACGTCCCTAGGTAAAACGGCTAGTTAATAAATAGGGGCCGCCGGAAATCTATATAAAAAGTGGAAGGATCCCCACTCATCACTCTTTACGCTTGCGATCTCCTATAGTCGAACCTCCCTCTCTCCATAAAACCTCAAAACCTTCATCTGCAACAATGGCTCCCGGCAAAAACAAAATCCCTAACCTTCCTACTCAACCTGGCCAAACCTCTGGCAAACCCAATCAGGCTGACCCCGCGGGTCCTTCGACGCAAATAGAAAGAAAGATGATCAAAGTACACAAAAAGGTCAATAATCTGGAGGTTCTGAAATGTAGATGGTTCTCTCCAGGATTCGTCACCTCTGAGAAACCATTTTGTGACTGGATCGAGAAGAACAAGTGGACTGGTCTCTTCTCTCTCTCAGGAACAACCTATCCTATGTTAGTACGGGAGTTCTATTCGAATCTACATGTTGATGAAGATGATTCTGATTATTTGGAGACCTCAGTTAAAGGTCAGAAAATCACCGTAACCCCTGCCTATCTAGCCACCTTACTAGATTTACCAGACGAAGGAACTGAGTTTAGAACAACAAAAGAGAAAGTGCCAAAAGACAAGGCTGAGAAGATCAAGGGGTTCTGTAAACCCAAGGATCATAAAGGTGAAATACCCAGCACCTGTATGGGTAAAGAACAAAAGATGGTCCATTACATGCTGACCAACTTTATCTTCCCCAAACTCAGCTCAGCTTCATCTGCCTCTAACTTTGAGCAGTGCTTCATATGGCACATGCTGACCTACACTCCACTCAATCTTCCCGTCTTCTTAGTTGGAGCTCTTCAACAAGGTGGTAAGAAACTCCGTTTGGGCTCTCTGATCACAAAAATTCTCGAGGACAAGCAGATCGAGACGATAAATGAAACAAGTAGCTTGGGGAGTGAAATCACTGCAGTTCTGCTGGATGGATTGTTGTACAATCAACCCTTGAAAGGCTATGAAGAAGTTGGAGGTGCTGAGGAAAATGAAAAGGCTGAGCAACTAGAAGTTGAGCTTGAAAATGAGCCTGAAAAGGAAGTGGAGGCTCATACTGAGTCCCCTAAGACAGCTCAGCCTGAGAAGAAGAAGAAGAAGAAGAGGAAGGCTCTTGAAACTTGCTCCAAAGACATTCATGCTGTCCCAAAGAAGGTGAGGTTGTCGTCTCAAGAAAAGGTTAAAGCTGACAAGGCTAAGGAAAAAGCTGAGTCAGCAGAGAAGAGAAAGAGGCCAGAAGAGCCTGAGGTTGAAGAAGAAACACCTGAATCCCCTTTGATGAAAAGGAAGAAGGTTAACACCTTAAAAACAGTTGAAACTGATCCCCTAGATAGGGCTATCTCTGAAGGTCATGGAACTGACCTAGAAAAAGAAACTGAGAGAGAAGTGGAAGCTGAAACTCATGCTGAGGAAGAAGTTCATGTTGAGCAGGAAGAAACCACTAATGTTGAGCAACATCAGGATAATGCTGAGGAGACAGCTGAGGAAGAAGAAAATGTTGCTGTTCAGGATCATGCTGAGCAACTTGAGAATCCATATGTAGAAGAGGAGACAGTTGCTACTGAGTCCAGTGAAGGTATTCCAGCTGACCCTTCATCCCCAAAAGCTCTGACACGACGGAGACTCAAAAAGAAGGCACAAAAGCAAATTGATCTTATGGACAACTTTCCTATTGATGATATTGAGACTGACCTCTCCACAATCCAGTTCCAGTATTTCTCGAATGATGCTGAAACTGAGTCACCTCCAGCAAATCCCGTACAAAAACAAGCCTCTGTTACTCAGGATGAGGAACAAGCCAAAACCCCTGAAGATCCAATCCAAGCTGCTCAAGATGGATCAAATCCTGCTTCCACTTCACCCATTCAAGATGAGCAGGTCAACATGCCTAATCAAACTCCACCTCCAACTCAGAATGTTGATGACACAGCTCCTGAAATCAATCAAAGTTCAGGTACAAATCAAGGTACTCAATCTGGCAAAGAACCAACTCCTCCACCACCATCAAGCTCAATACCAGCCTCTGAGTCTCATGCTGCAACATTCACATACTTGAATGCCACTGAGTCAGGACGCCGTATCATTGCTTCTTCTCAGTCCTTGCTTCAAGATTTGAACCTTCTGTTGAAACAACTTTCCACATAATTTTGATTTGACAAAATTGTTTAAGTATAATTGAAATACATATTCTAAACACACTAAGTTTAAATGCTTTGATTTATTATACTAATGTGTTTGTTCAATGTTGAGTTAAAACTGTTTATAAGACACAAGAATTAAAAGGCCCAAGCCCAATACAAGTGTTAAAGCCCAAGTCAAACAACTCAGTACAACTCGGCCCGCGTTTGTTAGAACGATGTCGCTTTGGACAAAACGCAACTCAGCAAGAGAAGGATCTAGAAGACCTTCGGGAACAACTTCAAGATGAAGCTGCTGAGTAGTCTCGACAAAGCGTACAAGACAGCAGCTGGTAAATGAAAACTTCCAGACAAAGTATTTCTACTTTGGGTAAAGTTCAGACGACACAGTATGCTGTCTAGTTGACTTTACCATAAAAGGAGAGACAGTCTGCTGAGCTGATCGAGGACAGAAGATACACAATTCTGATTGGCCGAGAGCTCTGAGCAAGTCAGGATGACAACGACAGGTAGTCGTTTCCCTCCAACGGTTATTTCGAAATTCGAAATGACCGATGCCCAGACGTCTCTATAAATAGTGCCATCAGAAGCTTCATTCAACACAGAACTTGATCAAGCCATTACGCTGACCAAATTTCTACACAAGTTCTGCAAGCAAAGAAGCAAAGCAAATCTTACACTACAATTCATACATTTGTGTAAAAGTCTAGAGTGATTATTTCAATCGTCTAAAGTGTCTTAGCAAATCTTTGTATAGGACAAAACACTTATCATTTCTAGAGATTAGAAAGGAGAGACTGAGTACTCGGTTATAGTACTCAGCGAGAGATTAGGACTGAGTAGAGGTATAGAGGAAGGTACTCTTGTTATACTCAGTTGCTAAGATTGTAAAAGGTTTGAGGCTCTACCTTTAAAGAGCTCAGTAGAGGATTCGAAATCTCGGAACGTGTTCCGAGGACAGGATGTAGGCTTAGAAGAAGCCGAACCTGGATAAATCTGATGAGTAAATTATTTCTTACCTTTAACTCCTTATTTATATTGCTTGCTTAAAATAACCAAAAACTGTCCAAGTAAAGAGGTCAAGTTTGAGTTGTGCGCGTTAAACGTCTGAGCTCAGGAATAGACTCTAAGTGCTATCTCCTGACTCAAGATAAGAAACTGACCTAGTCACCAGTTGACTAAGCCAGTATCTTGCTGTTTACTCAGCGCCGCTGTTAAAACCTTTTTCCTTAGAAAAAGAAGTCTGCCCTAATTGCAAAAAAGTTTAAATAGTTCCTAACCCCCCCTTGGAACTATACTTGCAACCTTACAAGGGACCAACAAGTGGTATCAGAGCTTAAAAGCTCACTGTAAAAGGTCTAACAACCTTGAGCTGATCCCTACCATGGGCGAAAACAGCACTCGGTTTCTCCCTGGAAACCAAACAACTCAGATACTGCCTGAGGGGCTGTCCATTACTAGGCCTCCCCTATTCTTCGGGTCAAACTATACCTTCTGGAAGAATAGGATGAAAAACTTCATTCAGGCTACAAACATGAGTGCCTGGCTATCTATAGTCCAAGGCCCATTTGTACCTGTCGAAGTTGTGGCTGGCCAAACAGTTGTAAAAGCTGAGGCCAAATGGACAGAGGATGATCTTAAGAAGCTCCAAAACCATGCTTCGGCTATCAATATGCTTCACTGTGCGCTCGATGCTTCAGAATATAACAAAATCTCAGGTTGTGAGTCGGCACAAGAGATCTGGAGAAAGTTGGAAGTCATCTACGAGGGAACAAATAAAGTAAAGGAGTCCAAGGTGAATCAGCAGATGAGACTGTACGAGCTGTTCGAGATGAACAATGATGAGGGAATTTTAGACATGAATGCAAGGTTCACCAACATCATTAATGAGCTCAAGAGACTTGGAAAAATCTTCACTGAGGAAGAACAAGTCAAAAAGATACTCAGGAGTCTTCCTAAAGATTGGCAAGCAAAGAAGACAGCAGTTGAAGAAGCTCAGGATTTAACCACCTATAAATATGACGAACTCATCGGTTCATTGCTGACCCATGAGATATCCATGAAGAACTTCGAGGTGAAGGAAAAATCTGAAGATAAGAAGCAAAAATCCCTTGTCATGAGAGCTGACTCCACTGACGGGAGCTCAACTGATGATGAGGAGATGGCTATGTTCACAAGGAAGATGAAAAGGTTATTCAGGAAAAATGACAAATACTCTAAGAAGCCTTACAGAAAGTTTGATAAGTATAAAGCTGACTCAAGCGACAGCAAATACAAAAAGGACAGCTCAAAGCCCATTACATGCTTTGAGTGCCATCAAACTGGCCATATTAAGTCAAGCTGCCCCACACTAAGGAAAGACAAAAAGAGCGGGAAGAAGGCAATGGTGGCTACTTGGAGCAACAATGATGAGTCTTCATCTACAGAAACTGAGGCCACCGAGTCAGCGAAGATATGCTTCATGACTGACGAACTTGCTGAGCCATGCGTCTCTGAGCATGCTGACCTATCCGTCGCATCAGATGACGAGGAGCAATCAAATGAGGTAATTTCTCTTCCCCAGCTCAGAAACGATATGGTTAATGCCCTGAGTGATCTCTACACACTTGTCAAGAAGTGTAATAAAAAAGTTAGAGCACTCAGCAGGCGCTGTGATGAAGTGGAAGAGGTCAAACTGAGTGACCTCAGATTCCTTCTTCAGGACAATACAACTCTGCATGATAACATGAAGATCATACATGAGTCTGTCTCTGAAGTCCAGTCAGTTTCAAAGAAACTGAGAAAGGACGTCACAACTATCCAGAACCAACTAAAGGTTCCAAACAAAAGAAACAGTCCTCTGAGAACTCAGTACCAAGGTACTCAGCAGAGATGGAATCCCCAGTGAAAAGTCCAGTGTGACTTTTGTGGGAAGTTAGGACACACCACTAAGGTGTGCTGGCACGCTCAGCACTGGGGTGCTGACAAGTCAGTGAAACATCCTAAACAGAAGGTCAGTTGTGACTTCTGTGGAAAGAATGGCCATACTGTCCATGTATGTTGCCATAAAATGAAATATGATGCTTTACCTGTTGCACCTAACAAGCAAGGACCCAAAAAGAATTGGGTACCTAAAAGTAACTAGTTACAATGCAGGTAAGCCTGAGATGTGCTGAGAAGTCAAAGATGTGGTATATTGACAGCGCATGCTCAAGGCATATGACGGGTGATGAAACTCAGTTCATCACGTTTGAGCGTAAATGAGGAGGGAGCGTAAGTTTTGGAGATAACAAGAAGGGTAAGATAGTAGGGTCAGGAACCATCGGAGGTAATCCTACTATTGAATCTGTCTCCCTAGTCAGCGGACTCAAATATAACTTACTCAGCGTAGCTCAGCTATGTGACAATGGGAGAAAAGTTATATTTGATGCTACTGGATGTAAAATATACGAGGGTAAAACAAATGAGTTAATATTAACTGCCCCTCGAATAGATAATGTCTTTATGCTAGACTTAGAGAAAAAGTTTTCAAAAACTGTGTGCTTAGTATCAAAGGAAGAGAATTCATGGCTATGGCACAGGAGACTTGGTCATGTAAGCATGGACCTCCTGGCCAAACTAGCAAGAAAGCAATTGGTTGAGGGACTGCCTGAACTTAAATTTGAAAAAGATCAATTATGCCACGCTTGCCAAGCTGGAAAACAAACCAAACAATCTTTTCATAGCAAAAATATTGTCTCAACTAAGCGTCCGTTGGAGTTACTACACTTGGATCTCTTTGGTCCAGTCCAGCCGCTGAGTCTGGGTGGAAGAAGATTTTCCTTGGTCATTGTAGATGACTTCTCTCGGTATACGTGGGTCATCTTGCTGACCAGCAAGGATGAAACCTTTGAGACATTTTCAAATTTGGTTAGAAAAATTGAAAATGAAAAAGACCTAAAATTAGCTCACATCCGTAGTGATAATGGTGGAGAATTCAAAAACCAAAAGTTTGTTGAATTCTGTGAAGCCAGCGGCATTGACCACAATTTTTCTGCTCCTAGAACACCTCAGCAAAATGGGGTTGTAGAAAGGAAGAACAGAACTCTGGTTGAAATAGCCAGGACAATGCTGGATGAGGATAGGCTTCCAAAGTATTTTTGGGGAGAGGCTGTTAACACAGCGTGCTATATTCTTAATAGGGCTCTAGTTAGACCTATACTCAAGAAAACCCCCTATGAACTTTGGAAAGGACGAAAGCCCAATATTGGATACTTTCGTGCCTTTGGCTGTAGATGTTTTATTTTAAATACCAAAGATAGCTTAGCAAAGTTTGATTCAAAAGCTGATGAGGCTATCTTTTTGGGCTACTCAACAAACAGCAAAGCATACAGAGTTTTTAATAAGCGAACTCAAGTTTTAGAAGAGTCAGTACATGTAGAGTTCGACGAAACTAACCCTGCAGGTAGATACCAGCCGCTGACCGAAGATGATCCACACTCAGTAACCACTGCTGACCAAGAACCAGCTACTGAGTCATTCACGAAAAGGCTGACCAAGAGTAAGAGTGAACCTAAGATTACTTTTACTGACCCATCTACTTCTGTAGAGATTGTTGAAACACAGACAGCACAAGACATGAATCTACCTAAAGAGATAAGGATCCCAAGAGGGCACTCAGAGAGTGCGATCCTTGATTCTGCTGGGAATACCCTGATGACGAGGAATCAACTCAGGAAGTACCTCAGTAATGTTGCTTTCGTCTCAGTTCAAGAACCGAAGAATTTCGCTGAAGCTGAGTACGATGAATTCTGGATGAACGCAATGCAAGAGGAGCTCGATCAATTCAGAAGAAACGATGTATGGGAGCTAGTGCCTCATCCAAAGAGTCAAAAGACCATTGGAACAAGATGGGTCTTCAGGAACAAGATGGATGAACAAGGAAATGTAGTCAGGAACAAAGCAAGGCTTGTAGCTCAGGGCTACAGTCAGCAAGAAGGTATAGACTACGGTGAGACCTTCACCCCAGTGGCAAGGCTAGAGGCAATTAGAATTCTATGTGCATATGCATCTTACATGAACTTTAAATTATTCCAAATGGATGTCAAAAGTGCATTTCTTAATGGAGTTATAAACGAGGAGGTTTATGTTAATCAACCTCCAGGTTTTGAGGACCCTAAGTTCCCAAACCATGTTTACAAACTCAAAAAGGCTCTGTACGGCCTCAAGCAAGCACCACGTGCTTGGTATGAGAGGTTGACAAGTTTCCTGCTGACTAGAAATTATGTCAGGGGCAAAGCTGATACAACCTTATTCATTAAGAGAAAGGGTAAAGATACCATGCTGGCCCAAATTTATGTTGATGATATAATATTTGGTGCAACTAACGAATCAATGTGCAAGGAGTTTAGCAAACAAATGCAGACTGAGTTTGAAATGTCCATGATGGGAGAACTCAACTTCTTCCTCGGTCTTCAAATTAAACAAGGAAAGAATGGCATATTCATCAGTCAAGCCAAATATGCCAAGGAGATATTAAAGAAATATGACTTGGAGAATTGCAAGCCAATATCCACTCCTATGGGCACTGACACTGTCCTCTGCGCTGACGAGAATGGTAAGTCAGTAGACAGCAAATTATATCGAGGTATGATAGGCTCTCTACTTTACTTAACAGCCAGTAGACCGGACATTCAGTTTTCAGTATGCTACTGTGCTAGATATCAATCTAACCCTAAGGAATCTCATTACATTGCTGTAAAAAGAATCCTTAGATATTTGCAAAGCTCAGTGAACGCAGGTTTATGGTATCCCAATACTCATGATTTTACACTCATCGGATACACTGACGCTGACTCTGGACGGGATAAGCTGGAACGTAAAAGCACCTCTAGAGGATGTCACTTCTTGGGAAGCTGTCTTGTATCCTGGTTCAGTAAAAAGCAGGCGTTAGTAGCCTTGTCTACCACTGAAGCTGAGTACATTACTGCTGGTCATTGTGTTGCTCAAAGTCCTATGGATTAAGCAACAGCTTGAAGACTATGGTGTTCAAACGAAGATAATTGAAGTCAAATGTGACAACAAAAGTGCAATTGATCTTTCAAAGAACCCAATTCAACACATCAGAATGAAGCATGTCAGCATCAGACATCACTTCATTAGAGATAATGTACTCAAAGGTGAGATCAAGCTGACCTTTGTCCCAACGGATGAACAGCTTGCGGATATCTTCACGAAGCCACTGGCCCGTGAGCAGTTCAGCATACTGAGAGAAGCAATTGGTATGTTTAATCCTCTTCAGTAAATTCCTGTGCTAAATGAATATGAATGTTGAGTGAATTACTATGCTGAATGATTGTCTTTGCTGTGTACTCATTGAAACTAATTAAACAGCAAATACTGAGTAAACTTGCACACTGAATAAATTAGTTTAAACTTAAACTTAGAAATCATCTTTTTATGCAATACTGACCACTCAGAATATCAAACGATTAGTATTCTAAACGCTGAGTGTTAGATCCGTTAGAATAAATGCAATAGCACGCGTATAGCCCTAGGATGACGTATACGCCGTATGTGTCATAAATGCCAGGATCTTTGTCGGTTCAAAATCCCAAGGCAAAACTGACACATGGATTCGATTAAATCCACACCACACATCACCTCTATAAATAATGGGTATTTCCCCATTTTTTATTCTTTACGCTTATCGAACTCTCAAGCAAAGAAATTCCTTCTCTCTAAAAAATCCATCTAAGCTTTCCCATCCTCAACAATGACTAAGGTTTCCTACAACATCTCCGGTGCCGGCCACCAAAAGTCCAGGACCGCTCCCTTCCTCTGGTTCTGTTCTCCCGGCTTTTCAGCTAAAGTTTTCTTTCTCCCTCCGATGAAACTACAGGGAATCCTCCAACACCTATCAAAGGAAAAGCTGGTCAGGAAAAGCCTGTAAAGGTCAGGACCTACTCAAAGGTTTTTGAAAATGTCCGTGAATGGAAAGTTGAGCCCTCAAGATGGGTATCAAAAAACTTCGTACAGAACGAACAACCCTTCTGCGAGTGGATTTCACAAAACGGCTGGACAGAGCTGTTTTCGGTTAGGGATGAAACCTATCCTGACCTGGTAAGGGAGTTTTACCACAACCTCAAAGTTGCAAGAGAAAACCATCTTCATCAACCCTCTCTACTTAGGAAATCTTCTCAAATTAAAAACTGAGGGAGCAAGGCTGAGAAGATCTGGAGATCAGGATGGCACTGGGTATGAACAAAACTTCTACAAACCTGAGGGCCACTCAGGAGAAGTCTCAGCTTCATCTATGGGTCAGCACCAGAAGATGGCTCATTACTTGCTGACCTACTTCATTTACCCAAAGATCAACTGCACCACAACAGCAACAAATTTCGAGCAGTGCTTTATATGGCATATGCTGACGTACACTCCAATCAACATGCCAGTTTTTCTCGTCGCTGGCTTCCTGAAGGAAATTAAGGCTAAGGTATAGCAGCGGAAATATAAAAATTTTAGCCTACTTCCTTTTAACCATAGGATCCGTTAATCGTTATTTCATATAAAGAGGGATAAGAAGGAATACCTTTTGAAGAACAATCTACCGTTGTTAAAGAAGCGGCCACAATTCTTCTCCGAGTTCCCAAGCACGAAGTATAACACGGTGAGGTCAAGTTAGAATCAACCCTTATGAGATGCAACCAAAATAGATTGCCTCTAATCAACCAACACAAGATCAAAGAGAAAAGGGGATGAATGAAATTAATCAATCGACGGAAGTCGTATGAATTCTTGTCCACGAACTAGGGGATGCGAATTCTTTTTCTCTCTCTAGATGTAGGTTTCGAAAATCACATAGAGGGGAGGGTTAGGGCTTAGTCGAAATTTATGTAGTAGGGGGGTATATATAATAACTTGTATCTAAACCCTAGTTAGATAGGAATAGGTTACTTAATAGGAATTCAATTCGGAATAGGATTCCTAATTATTATCTTATAATATATCTAATATATTTAGGATAATAATAAATAACCTAATTGGATAATAATAGGAGTATATTAATCTAATTAAAACTCCTAACTTAATTATCTCTTAATTAATTTAATTCACAAACCTAATCAAATTAGGATTAATGGAATTAAAATAATTCCCTAATTTATTATATATAAATTTCGGCCCCCCCTTAATTAAATGGGCCTTACTGGGCTCATTTGGGCTTCCATCTATTAATGACATCCATCTCTCTTTTGGTTCCAAGTCTTATGTGTGATCCATTAGGTTCTTACTACTTCTGGCCGTATGCAACTATTAAATTAATTTCTTCAAGAATTATATTTAATCCTTGCATAACGGAATGATGTACTGAGTATGTTATTGGCAAGTCTGTAATCATTCCCCCAGAGTTCGTTAAGAAGACAGGTTGATTCTGTCGTTAACCCTTCCGTATTAGTTACAGTATAATTCGATCCTTTATCAACTACTTCCTTGAACTGAATCTTATGACTATGGGTGATGTCAAGTCACATATAGCGAGACGTTCGTTTTACTTGTATAGGCCGAGTCAACTCAAATAGATAGGTTAAGTGAAATCTGTATTTCTTACTCTTAAGCTATCACCTTGCAAGGATTTAGAGTCGAGTCTTCCACAAGCGATCCTTGGATGTATCTCCCATTAATCGGGAGTGATAAATGCTCAATCCAATGTATAACTACCCTGACATTACCTCCTGTGACACCCAACCTTTGCAGTTCACACCCTAGAGCCATCTCTGTTAAGGATCGTGGGACCGCAGGATCAAAGTCTCACATTCAGTAATTCAGGATGACCAATTAACATTCCTTTGAGTCTGAGGATTAGTTATACCTATTAATACCAATGAGATGAACAGGTGACAAGGATGAATCTACCCATCCTGTTATCTCAAATCGGATCCCCAATCCTAATGAATGACGTTTCATCGGATCTATGTAACTGTCCAGATATCTATATATATGAAGCTTGTGAGATCAGCTTTCTGTCGGACAGAAGACATTGTTACATACAAGTCTCAACAGTGATATATCAATCCTAAACATATCACTTGACTTGGGGTGGTTTTAAGTTTATTAGTTTATTATAAAGTTTTGTCTCACTTCATGCTTGTATGAACACTTTATAATCACTTTAAACAAACTTACGGATTTCCTTTTATTAGACCTTATTTAGTGCTTAAAAGGGATTGCCTTTATATAGTTATAAAACATATATCTTATTAAAACAAATGATATAAAGAACAATTCATTTACATTAAGTTTGTATCCTGCAACAATTGTCTATAGGACACTAAACCCCAACATACTCCCACTTGGACTAAAGCCAATTGTTTCTAAAACTTATCCCAGTAGAAGTTAAATGACGATCATGTACTTTCTGGGTTAAAGGCTTTGTCAACGGATCTGCAACGTTGTCCTTTGTAGGTACTCTTTCTATTCTCACATCTCCTCTAGCCACAATCTCTCTTATGATGTGGTATCGCTTTAGGTAGTGCTTGGATTCATTATGAGACCGTGGTTCCTTTGCTTGCGCAATGGCTCCATTGTTATCACAGTACAGAGTAATGGGATTGACAATGTCAGGCACCACACCTAGTTCTATAATGAACTTTCTAATCCAAACTGCTTCCTTTGCTGCTTCCGCAGCAGCGATGTACTTTGACTCGGTCGTAGAGAAAGCTACACTTCCCTGCTTGGAACTTTTCCAACTGACCGCGCCCCCATTCAAGATAAACAGGTATCCTGATTGGGATTTAAAATCATTCTCATCTGTGAGATGACTAGCGTCTGAAAATCCTTCATTTTTCAGATCTCCTTCTCCGTACACTAGGAACATGTCTTTAGTCCTTCTCAAGTACTTAAGAATGTTCTTGACGGCAATCCAATGCTCGTCTCCCGGATTCCCTTAGTAACGACTCGTTACAGATAACGCGAACGCTACGTCAGGTCTAGTGCATAGCATAGCATACATAATCGAACCGATCGCGCTGGCGTACGGGACTACAACCATGCGTCGTTTGTCATCATCAGTTTTAGGACATTGATGATTGTTTAACTTTACTCCATGTAGCATGGGTAAGTTACCTCATTTCGATTCAAGCATGCTAAACCGATTTAGCACCTTTTCAATGTATGTAGCCTGTGAAAGACCAAACAGTCTTCTCGATCTATCTCTATAGATCTTTATACCAAGTATATAAGCTGCTTCACCAAGGTCCTTCATTGAGAAGTTACCAGATAAACATACTTTTACCGACTGTAATAGAGCAATGTCATTTCCCATTAACAGTATATCGTCCACATATAGTATGAGAAATGCTATAGAGCTCCCACTTGCTTTCTTGTAAATGCAAGCTTCTTCGCAATTTTGTTCGAAACCAAATTGTTTTATGGTTTCGTCAAAACGCTTATTCCAGCTTCTAGATGCTTGCTTGAGTCCATAAATGGATCTCTGAAGTTTGCAAACTTTATTTGCATCCTTTAATATGAAACCTTCAGGCTGCATCATGTATACATCCTCAAGCAGGTTTCCATTTAGGAAAGCTGTTTTCACATCCATTTGCCAAATCTCATAATCGTAGTGAGCGGCAATAGCAATCATGATTCTGATTGATTTGGACATAGCAACATGAGAGAAGGTTTCGTCATAATCAACACCTTGTTTTTTAGGATATCCTTTCGCTACCAGCCTAGCCTTGTAGGTGCTAACCTTTCCATCCATGTCAGTCTTCTTTTTGAAGATCCACCTGCACCCAATGGGAATTATCCCTTCGGGTGGATCAACCAAAGTCCACACTTGGTTAGTATACATGGAATCCATTTCAGAATCCATGGCCTCAATCCATGCTTTAGAATCTGGACTAGTAAGAGCCTCTTCGTAGTTTTTGGGTTCGTCATCTAACACGGGAACCTCGTTATCTTCTCCCACTAGAAAACCATATCTAACTGGGAGTTCACGAACTCTTCGTGATCTACGAATAGGTGCCACTGGAGTCTCATCTAATGGGACTTCTTCGGGTACCTCAACCGCTTCTGTTGTTTTAGTCGGTGTTTCTTCCTCTTGAACTTCGTCGAGTTCAATCATGCTTCCCTTTTGTGTTTCTTCGAGAAACTCTTTCTCTAAGAAGGTTGCGTGCTTGGATACGATTACTTTCTGATCATCTGGATGATAGAAGTAATATCCCATAGTTTCCTTAGGGTATCCAATGAAGAAACATTTATCAGATTTCGAATCTAGTTTGTCAGACGCAATGCGTTTGACAAAGGCTGAACAACCCCATATTCTCATAAATGAAAACATGGGTTTCCTACCAACGAACAATTCATATGGTGTGGAACTAGCGGATTTAGTTGGTACTCGATTTAGGGTGAAGAGGGCAGTTTCTAAGGCATAGCCCCAGAACGTCTTTGGAAGTAAGGCCATGCTCATCATGGATCGTACCATATCTAATAGGGTACGGTTTCTCCTCTCGGATACACCATTGTGTTGTGGTGTATAGGGAGGTGTCCATTGTGAGCATATCCCACATTCAGTTAGATAATTCAGAAAATCATCAAAAAGATATTCGCCACCTCGATCAGATCGAAGCGTCTTTATTTTCTTTCCTAATTGATTTTCCACTTCATTCTTGAAGCATTTGAACTTGTCAAAGGCTTCTGATTTGTGCCTCATCAAGTAGATATAGCCATATCGAGTATGGTCATCTATGAAGCTAATGAAGTATCTGAATCCTCCTCTTGCTTAGACTGACATAGTACCACATACATCCGAATGAATGAGTCCTAGAGTGTCTGATACACGCTCACCTTTATTGCTAAAGGGTGTCTTTGTCATTTTACCTTTTAAACATGATTCGCATGTTTCCAATGATTCGGAATCGATTGGATCTATAAGCCCATCTGAATGTAGCTTTAGCATGCGTCTCTTGTTTATATGGCCTAAACGACAATGCCACAAGTAAGTTGAATTATCTATCTTATGTCTTTTGGTATCAATTGCAAAAACAGGAGTTTTATCATCTAACACATAAATCCCATTTTGTGATATTCCTGAGAAATAAAAGATCGAATCTTTATAAAAATTGCAACTATTGTTCTTTATTGAAATATGAAAACCGTCGTCAACAAGACGGCTAATAGAAATAATGTTACGAGACATCTCAGGAACGTATAAACAACTCCTTAATTCTATTACAAGCCCAGAGGGAAAAGGTAAAACATAATCTCCAATTGCGAGGGCGGCAACTCTTGCTCCATTTCCAACTCGCAAGTTTATGCTTCCTTTCTTTAGTTCCTTAGTCTGATTTAGCTCCTGCATATTTGTACAAATATGAGATCCACATCCGGTATCAAGTACCCAAGATTCAGACAGCGAAACTGTATTTATTTCAATATAGAACATACCAGATGTAGAAGCACCGCCTTTTCCCTTCTTGAGGGTGGCTAGATACTCCTTGCAGTTTCTCTTCCAATGCTCGTCTTTACCACAGAAGTGGCACTCTCCTTTGGGCTTCTTCACTTCCTTTCCCTTGGACACAGCTTTCTTACCTTTCTTGGGATGTTTAGGATTGGGAAAATTCCCTTTCCTTTTCTTCGATCCCTCAATTACAAGAGCCGATATGGTCTTGTCTTTCTTCATATTGGGCTCAACTAACTTGAGCATGTTTGCAAGCTCTTCAAGAGAGGTTTGCAAGTCATTCATCTGATAGTTCATAATGAACTGTGAATAACTTTCTGGGAGGGATTGAAGAATTAAGTCAACACTTAATTCGTTATCCATCGCAAATCCAATACTAGAAAGTTTGGTAATGTAGCCAATCATCTTGACACAATGTGTCATGACTGATGTGCCCTCTTGCATCCTGCAACGATATAACAGCTTGGATATCTCGTAGCGTTCGCACCTGGTTTGTTTCCCAAACAATTCCTTTAGGTGCATGATGATGGAATAGGCATTCATCTCCTCATGTTGCCTTTGTAATTCCGATGTCATCGATGCAAGTATGATGCATCCGGCATGATCGTCATCAGCCTTGTGCTTCTGATAAGCATCAATTTCCTCGATGGGAGCATCATCTTTAGGGACAGGGGGTATCGATGTATCAAGTACATACCCAATTTTCTCGAACTTCAAAACAATTTTGAGGTTGCGAAACCAGTCGGTGAAGTTTGAACCATTCAGTTTGTTATCGGTAAGAATGTTTTGCAGATTGGTTTTAGTCATGATTTTAAGAGTGTGTGTTTAAACAAAACCTGAGAGTGAGAAAGAGTAAACATATGTCATTCATTTGCTTTAAAGTATAACAATCTAAAATTATAGGCCTTTTAATTTATTTCAGATTGCTCCCACTATTTTGCCAAATTAATAACCCTCCATATTAATTCGAAGAATTTCACAAATTCTTTAGTGAGCTAGGATCCTAACTCCTGAGATTTCGCCTTGAGTTTGCTCAACAAGCTAGTCCCATTTGTTAGGTAGATTCATGTAATCAATCACATCTTGAATGTGACTCCTAGGTTATTGGGTTACTAACCACATTAGTAACTAATATGTTACTCATATTAATCCCAACCATATTGCCCATTAGTTTATGACAACATGAGTTTGCTCATCCAATTATCATAATCTAATTTAAGTATTACCCCATATTCATGAAAGAATAACTTTCGATAATTCAGGTGTTACCATAAGACCCCGAGCTTGAGTTTGCTCAACAACCCAAAGGCCCCCAGTACTGCCGGCTGAATTATAATATTAGGGAGGGGCAACCGATTTTAATAACTTGCTTATTTACTTAACTTTTTAATGAGAGATTTTATTTTAGGTCTCATAATCTAACTTAGTCTTGATTTGCTTTAGCATACATCAGACACATACATTCACATACATTGGCGTTATGGACATATCATCTAAATTATTCTGTCGAGCCAGAGACGGAATAAAAGGGCAAACCTAAGGAAATACTAACTATTACATATTTCTCTTTAGGTCATCCGTCTTCTCCATGGCGCCTTGAAATTATATATTAATTTCTATACTACTAAAGAAAACTTCAACTGAATTGAAGGGAATTAGATGAGAGGAGAAATTACAATAGATAGTAGATAGGCAGGACTCGCAGGCCCTATTTCAAAAATACCAAAAGACTAAAAGAGGGTCCAAATATGTCCATAACTCCAAACATGCATAGACTCAATTAAATAAATTTAATTGGTTGTTTACATAACCGTCTTATGTAATATTTAGGTTAATCACATTAACTCGTCAAATTAACTTTCATCCAATTTTACTTCTAATCGTTTTGTATCTTTATATTAATTCTTAGATTAATATAACCATATAAAACGTCAATTATGCATGTCCCAATTATTGTGATTTCAATTCATTTAACACTTTGATTTACAACTTGGTAAAAACAAACATTTAAACGAATTTTCATTCGATAATCAAAACAGAAAACTATTAATTTCTGAAACATATATATATATATATATATACAAAATATTTTCAAGCCGATTTTAACAATTAAAATCAAGTGGGATTCGGACCGGGGGCCCGAAACTGGGCTGCTGCCGTTTGGCAGCAGCCCTGCGGCTGCGCACACGGCTGGTCGCGCCGTGAGGCGCGACCCGAGCCGCTGTCGTATATATATATATATATTTTTTTTTTTTATTAAAACATATATATGTATATATATCAGATTTTAAAACGGTTTTAAAAACGATTTTCAGAAATAGGAAAAACTACAATAGATTTCCGTTTTATCTTTTAGAATTAATAAAACTAATTTTATTAATCTAACTATAAAACTAATAGATTTTGTTATAATGATTATCAACCGAAATAATTAGGAACATACGCATAATCTATTTTAATTAACAATTAACTAAAATTTATTTATCTTTAGAATTAATTAATCAAACTATTTGTTAATTAATCCTAACCATAAATATTAATTCAATCCTATTGAAAAACTTCTAAATTTTCATATATGAAATAACGGATTTAACGATGGCTCTGATACCACTGAAGGAAATTAAGGCTAAGGTATAGCAGCGGAAATATAAAAATTTTAGCCTACTTCCTTTTAACCATAGGATCCGTTAATCGTTATTTCATATAAAGAGGGATAAGAAGGAATACCTTTTGAAGAACAATCTACCGTTGTTAAAGAAGCGCCCACAATTCTTCTCCGAGTTCCCAAGCATGAAGTATAACACGGTGAGGTCAAGTTAGAATCAACCCTTATGAGATGCAACCAAAATAGATTGCTTCTAATCAACCAACACAAGATCAAAGAGAAAAGGGGATGAATGAAATTAATCAATCGACGGAAGTCGTATGAATTCTTGTCCACAAACTAGGGGATGCGAATTCTTTTTCTCTCTCTAGATGTAGGTTTCGAAAATCACATAGAGGGGAGGGTTAGGGCTTAGTCGAAATTCATGTAGTAGGGGGGTATATATAATAACTTGTATCTAAACCCTAGTTAGATAGGAATAGGTTACTTAATAGGAATTCAATTCGGAATATGATTCCTAATTATTATCTTATAATATATCTAATATATTTAGAATAATAATAAATAACCTAATTGGATAATAATAGGAGTATATTAATCTAATTAAAACTCCTAACTTAATTATCTCTTAATTAATTTAATTCACAAACCTAATCAAATTAGGATTAATGGAATTAAAATAATTCCCTAATTTATTATATATAAATTTCGCCCCCCCCCCTTAATTAAATGGGCCTTACTGGGCTCATTTGGGCTTCCATCTATTAATGACATCCATCTCTCTTTTGGTTCCAAGTCTTATGTGTGATCCACTAGGTTCTTACTACTTCTGGCCGTATGCAACTATTAAATTAATTTCTTCAAGAATTATATTTAATCCTTGCATAACGGAATGATGTACTGAGTATGTTATTGGCAAGTCTGTAATCATTCCCCCAGAGTCCGCTAAGAAGACAGGTTGATTCTGTCGTTAACCCTTCCGTATTAGTTACAGTATAATTCGATCCTTTATCAACTACTTCCTTGAACTGAATCTTATGACTATGGGTGATGTCAAGTCACATATAGCGAGACATTCGTTTTACTTGTATAGGCCGAGTCAACTCAAATAGATAGGTTAAGTGAAATCTGTATTTCTTACTCTTAAGCTATCACCTTGCAAGGATTTAGAGTCGAGTCTTCCACAAGCGATCCTTGGATGTATCTCCCATTAATCGGGAGTGATAAATGCTCAATCCAATGTATAACTACCCTGACATTACCTCCTGTGACACCCAACCTTTGCAGTTCACACCCCAGAGTCATCTCTGTTAAGGATCATGGGACCGCAGGATCAAAGTCTCACATTCAGTAATTCAGGATGACCAATTAACATTCCTTTGAGTCTGAGGATTAGTTATACCTATTAATACCAATGAGATGAATAGGTGACAAGGATGAATCTACCCATCCTGTTATCTCAAATCGGATCCCCAATCCTAATGAACGACGTTTCATCGGATCTATGTAACTGTCCAGATATCTATATATATGAAGCTTGTGAGATCAGCTTTCTGTGGGACAGAAGACATTGTTACATACAAGTCTCAACAGTGATATATCAATCCTAAACATATCACTTGACTTGGGGTGGTTTTAAGTTTATTAGTTTATTATAAAGTTTTGTCTCACTTCATGCTTGTATGAACACTTTATAATCACTTTAAACAAACTTACGGATTTCCTTTTATTAGACTTTATTTAGTGCTTAAAAGGGATTGCCTTTATATAGTTATAAAACATATATCTTATTAAAACAAATGATATAAAGAACAATTCATTTACATTAAGTTTGTATCCTGCAACAATTGTCTATAGGACACTAAACCCCAACACTTCCTACGCAGCACTGGTACGCTGAGGCTAGGATCAATCATCACAAGAATCCTCATCGACCATAAAGTTGACCTCGAAGGTGAGGACAAGACTCGAGGAACTGAGATCACAGCTGCCTCGCTGAGAGCATTAAAGTTTGGATAGCCTTTGAAGAAAGGTAAAGCTGCTGCTGCTGCTGGACAAGCTGAGGGAACTGCTGAGCCAAAGAAAGGGCGAAGGACTAAGGCCCCAGCTTCCCGCAAAAGGAAAACTGCTGAGACTCCTTCCAAAAATGTTGAGTCTCCAGCAAAAAGGTAGAAGTCAGCTGGTGTTGAGCGATTTCCGCAAGTGCACGGTTTCGCTTGTAGTAATAAAAATATCGATCCCACAGGGATACGTTTTTTAACGAAAAAAACTTATTTTTTGAATCTGTTAATTTCGAACTAGTTAGATTTACTATTAAATGTAAATGAAAAGTGAAAATTGGTTTAATTGAATTTAGGAAATTTGTTTAATTGAATTTGTGAACTTTGAGTATTTGAAAATGCTGGAATAAGATTTTATATTTAGAATAAATCGATTGTTAGAAAGGTCTTCTGATTTTAAGGATGAATTTTACAAAACAGGAATATTTAGAACTTTTTAGAAAAACGAATGAATTTATTCATTTGCATTAAGCAAAGAAAACAACTTAAACTTTGTATCAATTATGATGATGAAATAAATGACGGAACCTTTAATTAATTGGCTTTGAACGCGACAAAACCCTTTCGGGATAGTTGCCCTTACTCAAATTAAAACTCTTTCGAGATGATAATTTGCCTAAGTGTTCAACAAAGTTTCCTTGTAATGATTTTGAATTCAAGTGCATATTAATGAAAACACCAGCCTCACTTATATTGGATTGGTTACCATAAGTGCTGCATAACGATTTGTCGAATAGAACGGACTTTATTAGATGAAATATAAATTGATACAAGTTTACAGAGAACAAGGAGCATCGAGTTCTTCGAGGGCGTGCAAGTGAAGGGCTTGATCGGTTCCGCTTCCTTGGGTTTCCTAAGAGGTTGTCAGGCTCAGGGGCGAACACTCTACTCAATCTTCTCGCTGTAACTTCGTAATAGGGATTCGGTCGGCCACTACCATGATGCAAACTAAAACTGGAACAATGTCTAAACGCTACTGAGTTGTAATTAAACTATAAACAATATGTGTACCTCATCTTGTTTTGTACAGAATCTAATTTCTAACTCTCGAAATGTGTTTACTTAGAACTTCGACATAAGTTCTACGCTCTGATTCTATATCTATATTATAACATTTCATTGCTACTTTTTCTCAACATCAACTCTTTATTTATAGATGTTGAAGGGTTGTGTTTGAAGTGATGTATCCGTTGGTTAAGAGTCGTGTCTGTTGTGAAAGGACGTCTTTATCCACTTGAACGAACGCGTTTCTTGGATTTTCAGCATGTGTTAAATGCTCTTTGTAAATTTTCTGCACTTACCGAGGATGGTAATCCGCGGCCGTGAATGACGTAGCATTGAGTTGAGCTTCGGACGAAGGGGAGAAATATCTATACCACGCGTGTCGCGGCCGTGGGTTGAGGATCCACTGTCGCGGCCCGGTGATTTTTCTCACTTCTTAGCTTTCATTCGTGTCTTCGACTTGGCGCTTTCGATTTACGTCGTCTTTGACTCTTTTTGTAGGGTTTTTCTTCTGTTTTAGATCCTTTTTCGTTCCTATTTGGATTTTACCAAATATTTAGGTACCTTGCAAGAAAGAAAGATATTCGAGAGTAAAAGTAATCTAAACAGATATAAATAACACGAATTTGTAATAAAAATGATGTAAATGTTAATGATATTTTAGGTATATTTTGGGCTTAACAAATCTCCACACTTAATCTTTTGCTAGTCCCGAGCAAAATTTCACTGAATTTATTCCTTAACTAATCTCTTTATGAAAATAAAACATATATCTTTGTGTTTACCTTTTAAATTAGTTAAGCCGAAAAGACTAACTTTGCATGGCAAATTTATACGCAAAAAATCAAACTAACTTAGTATAAGTACGATATATCATTCGTCTTGTATTTCAATGTTTAAATTGAAGTATTCGGGACGATGTAAGCACGCATGTTATTGAGTCTTTCATCTCAAGGCATTTCAAAGCACCAAATTTCCTTTCCCAAACTTGAATTATTATATATGAGTATTAAGTTTAATTTATTTGCTTAGTTACGCCCGTGATAAGGGTGGTCTCGATCGTAACTTTATATGCATTTGTTTTGTGTTCGCTTAAGAGGTACCGACCATGCCATGGGTGGACGCAGTCGTTACTTTAAACTTTAAACACGCTTAATTTTTCTTATTTAAACGTTCCTTTCATACCTCGATTGTGATAAGGGTGGTCGCAACCGTGGCCAAAAGTACGCTTTATTTATTAATTTCTTCCCTTTCATACCTCGATTGTGATAAGGTTGGTCTCAATCGTGGCCAAAAGTTAAGAATACGATTTATTGATTATAACTTGGGAAAAAGAAAATTAGCACATTCATCCTATATTGACTTAAAATTCAACATGTATTATGGCTATAGTTTCCTTAAAAACTTCAATTGGTTTTAATGTAAGACAAAATCAAAACCGAGCTAAAATTGTTAGTTCAATTTAATGCCTATAAACCTAATTGAAAATTTAAAATAAGATTTATTATATCATGAATTTCATGATATGAAATAGAGATTGAAAATAAAGAATTTTTACTTAAATACATTTACTCGAGACAATTTTTACTTAAAATCGTGTCGAAGATTTGTGAAAAATTTGAAAAATATTACCCGTATAGAAATATTTATTTTTATCGATAATGATAACCTAAAAATAATCATAAAAATTTTAACTTATGATTAATTTATAAATGTAAAAATGATATTTCATAAAAAATGTTAATTGTTTTCATTTGTTGCAATATACTTAAAGTGTTGCAATATACGTTGCATTTTGTATTTTTGAAAACAAGTGTTGCATACATTCATTCATTCATTTGCATACATTCGTTCATTCATTCGTTTGTATAAAAATGATATATGTATATATCTCCTCCCACACTTAAATTGGACCATGTCCTCATTGGTGCAAAAATGGAGATAAAACGTCAAAGATAAAACAAACGGAAAGAAATGAAAGATATAGCAAAGAAAACAAGCATCATAAAATTAAATTAAAACTGAAATTGTACGAAACATAAGATAATAAAAATGTACGAAACAGAAATGAAAACAAGATAAGATAAAAATAAAAGATAAAACCTAAGCATGCGGTGGGGAATCCGGAGGTGTTGGTGAAGTTTCCACATTTCGGCGGCGGAAAAACGAAAGCATCCGATGCCGAGTCGATCTATGCGCACGCCTCAAAGAATTGAGGTTGTCATTCATCACCATGTTGTTCTCCACCAAATCATCAATCCGTAAATTCATTTGTCTATTATTGGCATTGATTTGGTTCAAAATTCTCCTTAAATCCACCGGATCATTATCTTGTGTTGCTTGGGCTTGTGGGGCATCTTCCGCTCCTTCCTCCGCTCCTTCTCCCTCGGTACCTACATTATGAGAACTAGAAGCACCTCCACCCATAGTGCCACGAAGATGAGCAATACGGGTAGCATAAGAAATAAAAACCGGAGGAGCCGCAGAAATCAACAAATGAGCCCGCTCAAGAGCCGCAATGTCCAAAACCGGAACATATCCATGGTAGGTGGACATATCAAAAGTAGCCAATTCATCCCGTGCTCCCAAAACAATAGCGGTTATGAAATTACCGAGAGGGACTTGAGTGGTATGAGCCCTCGAAGCACGATATAAATTGTCAAAAATCATTCCAATGCTATCAACCCGTAAACCCTTGAACAAACAATCCCAAACAAACAAATCCCGGACTTGAATCTTCGAACTCTCAACACGACCAAAAAGTGAAAAACTCAAATACTTGTGAAAGAAGAACACACAATTGTCCTTAATCAACTTGCTTGAAGTGTTTTTAGAATCAAAAGAAGTTTGGTCGGAAAGAGTTTGCCAAAAAGAGTTATTGTCAAAATCCCGAGGCTTATCATAAAAATCACCAGTAGGGAAACCAAACATGTTACCCATAGCCTCAAAATCAACGGTATAGGTGACACCATTATTCCGAAAAGAAATTTCAGTCCTCTTTTTGTTCATCGTCAAAGTAACCAAAAATTCAACCACATACTCTTGAATTTGTGGAAAACGCATAGAAGCAAAAGTTTCCCATCCCAAAGTTTCAATAAAAGCAGTAATTTGTGTAGTGAAGTTCAACTTCCTTACCGAATCAAAGTCAAGAAACTGCATATCCACGAACTTACGATTGGCGTTTGAAAAGTGCTTGAAACGTCCAACTTCTTCTTCAGAATGAATGTCGAAATAAGCCCCGCAACTAATCCTTAGGCGACTAGCCTCAGTGACAGCCGGCTTGTGTCCAACACGCTTTGCTCTAGGCATGGTTATGGTGTTTGGAATGAGTAAGGAAGAAAGGTTCTGAACTTAATTTCTGGGTTGTTGAATGGTAAGAAAATCAGAGATAGTTCTGATAGAGATGAAAAGAAAGTGACAGAAAACTGAACATCTAGAACCTATTTAGAAGATCCTAGGACGAAAAGAGGTGTTGTTTTTGAAATGAAAAGGCATGAAACAACCCTTTTAGAAATGAAGAAACTTAACGCTTCGTTTCTGAAGAGTTGCATCTGCTGGAAAAAGGGTCAATTTTTGCATAATTTCCCCGTGTCGCGAAATAGAAATACTTCCCTTGGTCCCTAGAATTATTCAGCATCACTCCAAGGAATAGAAATACTTCCCTTGGTCATAGTCTAGCATTGGGAAAGATTCAGCATCACTCCAAGGAATAGAAATACTTCCCTTGGTCCCTAGAATTATTCCACATACAATATTCCCGAATCCAACCTTCTTAGCCTTGGATCTAGATGCGGCAACAAGACCCTCCATCAGAATTTTTGAAGAATCTACGACGTTACCTTGAAATATATCGCCAAGGACATAAAGGTCAGATTCTTGGATGACACTACTGAACGTGCGACCGAACAGGCTGTGACTCAGAAACTTATGCAAATATAGCATAGAGTTGGAATAGAAAGACTTATTATAGGCAAGTTTTGGGTGGAAAGGCTAGATGCCGGTGAGCATTCGCCAAATATCAGTGGACGTCATATCTCTTCCATGATGACGTTTGATAGTATCCTTTAAGGGAAAACCAAACCAAGCATGTAATTCTGGATATCCAAAAGTGAAAGTTTTGCCATCCCGACGAAAACTAAGACGCACCCGACGCTTGTTAACAAAGCGAACCGTACAGAAGAACTCTAATATCCAGTCTCCAATTATAGGAAACTTCATATCAACAAATCTGGTCCATCCTAAGCGTTCCATGTAGCGACTCATATCATCTTTAATTCCCAACTGATCGTTAAGAAAGTCATCCATGTATAGCATTCCGACAAAGAATGTGTATCGAAGCTTCAAGAAGCGCCTTCCCTCATCATGATTGAAAATGGGAAAGTTACATCCGTAACGCTCTGATATATCAACACGTTTATTGCGTGAAGCAATAACTTTCTTAGATGAAGTGTTTGAGGAAGTCATGGTGTTTGGAATGAGTAAGGAAGAAAGGTTCTGAACTTAATTTCTGGGTTGTTGAATGGTAAGAAAATCAGAGATAGTTCTGATAGAGATGAAAAGAAAGTGACAGAAAACTGAACATCTAGAACCTATTTAGAAGATCCTAGGACGAAAAGAGGTGTTGTTTTTGAAATGAAAAGGCATGAAACAACCCTTTTAGAAATGAAGAAACTTAACGCTTCGTTTCTGAAGAGTTGCATCTGCTGGAAAAAAGGGTCAATTTTTGCATAATTTTCCCGTGTCGCGACCGAGGATGCTGACCCGCGGTCGCGACACGCTGATTTCCTTGCGGAAATCAGTTGTCAAAACTTCAAATTTCTGATCCTCTATGAGAATCCTCATCCTCGGTAAGTTCAGAAATTTTCCTTTCAATTTGAAATCAGAATTCTCAACTGAGAATCTGAAATCCTCTATAAGTCCAGAAATTTTCCTGGCTAATAATTATACCCAAATTCTCAACTGAGAATTTTAAATTCTCTATACGTTCAGAAATTTCTTACCTCCTTAAGAATTCTATATATGTGAATTCTCAACTGAGAATTTCAAATTCTCAACTGAGAATCACTGAATTTCTTCTAATTCTCATTAAATTCCTAAAAATTAATTAAAATCATGACTTGTATATATTTTTCTATATCTAAAATTCTAATATAAAATGATATAATCTAAACAAAACAAAAATAAAAAAATAAAAATAATAAAAACTAACTATTAGAAAAATGAAATGATTTATATGTCAGGAAATCTTGTTACGAAATTAGTTCCTATTTCGGAAATATTTTCGTAATAAATTTTACATCGATTACCGTTAACTTTAAAACGATTACCGTTGGTTTCCTCAAGTTCCAAAGAACCATAGTCGAATGTTTTGACGACTAAATACGGTCCGTCCCATCTGGACTTAAGTTTTCCTGGAAATATACGAAGCCGTGAATTAAATAACAGCACCTTATCTCCAACATTAAAGTGTTTGACTTTGATCTTGGCATCGTGCCATTTTTTCACTTTTTCTTTATAAATCCTCGCATTTTCATACGATAGATGTCGTAACTCATCTAACTCATTTAAATTGAGCAAACGTTTCTTTCCTGCTTGTTGTAAATCAAAATTAAGTTTTCTAATAGCCCAATAGGCTTTATGTTCTAATTCAACTGGTAAATGACATGCTTTTCCATATACCAAACGGTATGGAGTCATTCCTATTGGTGATTTAAATGCAGTACATTCCATAGCGCATTATTGAGTTTTTGTGACCAATCTTTTCTTGATGATGAAACAGTTTTCTCTAGAATCCATTTGAGTTCTCTATTTGAGATCTCCGCCTGACCATTCGACTGAGGATGGTATGGCGTTGACACGCGGTGGCGTACTCCATATTTTTTCATAAACATATCAAAATTCCGATTTATGAAATGGGTACCGCCATCAGTAACAACGAATCTAGGACAACCGAATCTACAAAATATATTGTCAAGAAAATTAATAACTACTTTAGAATCATTCGTAGGGGTTGCAATTGCTTCAACCCACTTCGAAACATAATCAACGGCTACTAATATGTAAGTTTTACCATTGGAAGGCGGAAAAG
The DNA here is from genome assembly GCF_963576675.1 of Euphorbia lathyris. Classification (NCBI taxonomy): domain Eukaryota; kingdom Viridiplantae; phylum Streptophyta; class Magnoliopsida; order Malpighiales; family Euphorbiaceae; genus Euphorbia; species Euphorbia lathyris. Next base: position 23,007,714 of record NC_088914.1, read on the forward strand.
GTCCCATGAAATCAATTCCCCACATGTCGAAGATTTCAACTTCCAACACGTTTTTGAGGGGCATCTCATCTTTCCTTCTTAAATTTCCCGTTCTTTGGCATTTATCACAACGAGTAATAAATGAACCAACGTCCTTAAACAATGTAGGCCAAAAGAAACCACATTCTAATATTTTAGCTACCGTTTTATTAACTCCATTATGTCCTCCATATGAGCTGGAATGACATTCTGTTATTATAGATTCATATTCATTTTCTCCAACACATCTCCTAATTATCCCGTCACCACATGATTTGAATAGAAAGGGATCTTCCCAAAAATATTGTTTAATATCGAAGAAAAATTTCTTCCTTTGTTGGGAAGATAATCCTTCCGGAACAATATCGGTTGCAAGATAATTAGCAAAATCTGCATACCATGGTGACATGATACTTTCTACTTGATAGAGATGTTCATCGGGGAAATCATCTCGTATACCGACAGTTTCACCTATAGGACCGTTTTCATCTTCTAGTCTCGATAGATGATCGGCGACAAGGTTTTCTACTCCCTTTTTGTCTTTAATTTCTATATCAAATTCTTGTAACAACAAAACTCATCTAATCAGACGCGGTTTTGCATCTTTCTTAGCAAACAGATAACGTAAGGCTGCGTGATCTGTATAAATAATAACTTTAGATCCTAACAAGTATGACCTAAACTTATCACATGCAAATACTACGGCTAACATCTCTTTTTCTGTTGTTGTGTAATTTAATTGTGCACCGGACAATGTGTGACTTGTATAATAAATAACATGTAATCTTTTATCCTTTCTTTGACCTAAAACACATCCCACTGCTAGGTCACTTGCATCACATATGATTTCAAAAGGTAAATCCCAATCGGGCTTAGCAATTATGGGTGCACTGACTAAGGCTGTTTTCAATGTTTCGAAAGCTTTAATGCAATCTTCATTAAAGTCGAAGGTTGAATCCTTCATAAGTAAATTAGTAAGTGGTTTGGAGATTACAGAAAAGTTTTTTATAAATCTTCTGTAAAAACCTGCATGTCCTAGAAAAGATCTTACTCCCTTGACAGTTGTTGGTGGGGGTAATTTTTCTATTACTGAAGTTTTTGCTCTATCCACTTCTAATCCTTTTTCGGATATTTTATGACCTAAAACAATTCCTTCGTCAACCATGAAATGACATTTTTCCCAATTTAACACTAAATTCGTTTCTTCGCATCTAGAAAGAACTTTATCTAAGTTTTTTAAACATGCATCAAAAGAATCTCCATAAACTGAAAAATCATCCATAAATACTTCCATGATATCTTCGATGAAATCATTAAAAATTGCAGTCATACAACGTTGAAAAGTTGCTGGTGCATTACATAGACCAAAAGGCATTCTTCTATATGCAAATGTTCCATAAGGACATGTGAAGGTTGTTTTATCTTGATCATCCGGGTAAATATATATTTGAAAGAATCCGGAATAACCATCAAGAAAACAATAAAATGCATGACCGGCTATCCTTTCGATCATTTGATCGATGAAAGGTAAAGGAAAATGATCTTTCCTAGTTGCCTTATTTAGGTTCCTATAATCTATACAAACCCTCCAACCGGTGGTGGTTCGCGTAGGTATTAATTCACCTTCATCATTCCTTACTACAGTTATGCCTCCCTTTTTGGGTACACAATGGATTGGATTAACCCATTCACTATCCGAAATAGGATAAATGATTCCATTGTCTAAAAGTTTAGTAATCTCATTTTTGACTACTTCTTTCATGTTCGGATTTAAACGTCTTTGTCTATCCGCTTTAGGTGGCTTATCTTCTTCTAAGTGAATCCTATGCATTACAATACTAGGATTAATTCCTTTTAAATCTGAAATCTGCCATCCCATACTTCCTATTCTATTTCTAACAACTTCTTTCAATTTTTCTTCTTGATTTTCTGTTAATTTGTTAGAGATGATTATAGGTAGAGTATCACTTCCGCCTAGGAAAATGTATCTCAGATGGTTTGGTAATTCTTTAAGTTCTAATTTAGGTGGAACTATTACTGAAGGCGGAACTGGTCCATCTTCTCAAATCAAAGGCTCTGGGTCCTTATCTTCTAATTCTTCACCCATTATAGGTTCCATTATTTCTTCTCTTTGAACAATTTCATTAACACATTCTTCAACTAAATCAAGCTTCATACAAGCGAAATCCTCCATAGGATATTTCATTGCTTGATTCATATCGAACTCGATCTTATCGTCACCTATTCTTAAAACTACTTTTCCTTCCGACACATCAACTAGAGCACGTCCCGTGTTCATGAATGGTCTACCAAAGATTAGCGGACAATTAACATCATAAGCAAAATCTAAGATAACAAAATCAGTAGAAAAAATAAATTTGTCAACTTTTACTAAAACGTCTTCAATTATACCATATGGTCTTTTAGTGGATTGATCCGCTAATTGCAAAACCATATTGGTACGCTTGATGTCCTCTTCTAAACCTAATTTTTCAAAAATAGACAATGGCATCAAGTTTATACTAGCTCCTAAATCACAAAGACAACTTGGGAATTCCATATTTCCCAATGTACACGGAATGGTAAAGCATCCGGGATCTTTGAGTTTAGTAGGTAATTTGCTTGATACTATCAGACTACAATCTTCAGAAAGAGAAATGGATGAAATTCCTTCCCAACTAATCTTTTTTGAGATTAAATCTTTCAAGAATTTTCCATAGTTAGGAATTTGCGTAATTGCATCCATGAATGTTAAATTTATATGCAAATTTTTAAGTTTGTCTAAAAATGATAAAAGTTGTTTATCATGGTCCTTATTTCGGACCCTGTGTGGAAAAGGTGGTTTTGGTACAAAAGGTTTCGGATTAGAGTCTATTGGCGTATCTTTTTGTTTTAATGTATCTTCTTTGGATTTTGGTGAATCATTTCCAGGTAAAGTTGAATTTCCGGGCATTTCCGGACCTATGTAGTTTTTTCCTGAGCGAAGAGTGATAGCCTTAACATGCTCTTTCGGATTTTCTTCTGTTTGGCTGGGAAGACTTCCCTCTTTGCGAGATGGAATTGATTTAGCAAGTTGTCCAATTTGAACCTCTAAATTATGGATGCTAGATGATTGGTTTTTGATAAGCTGATCGAATTTATTTTCGATCCGTTTAAAACCATCGTCTTGATTACTTACCTTTCCATTCATAGCATCAATAAATTTGTCGATTTTTGAAGATAAAGTGCTAATCGTATCTCTTGTTTGATTTTGATAATTATTTATCCGATATTGATTAGCATTTGCATTATTATTATTATTACCATCTTTCCAGTTAAAGTTAGGATGATTTCTCCATCCAGGATTATAAGTATTAGAATAAGGATTAGTAGTTTGGTTTTGTCCTTGGACAAAATTTACCTGTTCTATCTCATTCATACCTTCATAATCAATGTCTCTCTGGATTGGATCATTAGGATCGCATGGTGCCATAAATTTATCAATTTTGTGCGATAAGGCATAAAATTGGGCTTGTAACATTGCTACAGGATCAAGATTCATTATACCTTTAACCGATGATGTACCTGAGGATAATGGTTTCGCCGTCGGTATATGGCCACGCTCGGCGGGCCACATACTGCTGTTGATTGCCATTTCTTCCAAAAGTTCTCTTGCTTGGGCGGACGTCTTCTTCATAAATAACCCTCCAGACATAGCATCTAATGAACCTCTAGTTGTAGGATTTAATCCATTATAGAATGTCTGTATTAAAAGTGCATCTAGCAGTTGGTGGTGTGGGCATAAACGTTGAAGTTCTTTAAAACGTTCCCAAGCTTCATAAAGAGTTTCATTATCATTTTGTGTAAAAGATGTCAACTCTTTGATGACTCTTGCGGTTTTTACTAAGGGAAAATATTTTTGTAAAAATGCTTGGGCTAATTGGTCCCAAGTTTCAAATGTTGCAGCAGGCATAGAAGTTAACCAAATTTTTGCCTTATCCTTCAAAGTGAAAGGAAAGAGGCGAAGTTTGATTGCTTCAGCTGTTACATCAGTAATTTTAAAAGTGTCACAAATTTCTAAGAAATTTGTCAAATGTGCATTAGGGTTTTCGTTAGGTAGTCCATAAAACGTTACGTTGTTTTGCAACATATTAAGCAAAGCAGGCTTAATTTCAAATTGATTTGCGTTTATACGGGGTCTAACTACACTATTAGATACACCGGCCATTCCTGGCCTAGCATAATCCATAAGTGTCGGTGGATCGGCCATAATCTCTGGCTGGTCTACTTTGGTTTTTAAGGGTGTTTTGTCTTTGTTTTTGTTGTTTTTGTTGTTTTTCTTAAGTGTTCTTTCAATTTCTGGATCTAAAGGATCTGGTGGCGTGCCCGAATTTCGCAAACTGCGCATGAACTTGAAATTGTTACACGAGCCAAACTACCTTCAAAACAAAATTGAAAACAAGTATGTTATATAACTGAAAATAAATAAAATATAAAAATTGTATAAAAATAATGTATAAACCTATATTCGAAAATAAAATACGAAAAATAAAAATTTTGTCAAAAATTTTGGCGTATCCCCGGCAACGGCGCCAAAAACTTGTTGAGCGATTTCCGCAAGTGCACGGTTTCGCTTGTAGTAATAAAAATATCGATCCCACAGGGATACGTTTTTTAACGAAAAAAACTTATTTTTTGAATCTGTTAATTTCGAACTAGTTAGATTTACTATTAAATGTAAATGAAAAGTGAAAATTGGTTTAATTGAATTTAGGAAATTTGTTTAATTGAATTTGTGAACTTTGAGTATTTGAAAATGCTGGAATAAGATTTTATATTTAGAATAAATCGATTGTTAGAAAGGCTTCTGATTTTAAGGATGAATTTTACAAAACATGAACATTTAGAACTTTTTAGAAAAACGAATGAATTTATTCATTTGCATTAAGCAAAGAAAACAACTTAAACTTTGTATCAATTATGATGATGAAATAAATGACGGAACCTCTAATTAATTGGCTTTGAACGCGACAAAACCCTTTCGGGATAGTTGCCCTTACTCAAATTAAAACTCTTTCGAGATGATAATTTGCCTAAGTGTTCAACAAAGTTTTCTTGTAATGATTTTGAATTCAAGTGCATATTAATGAAAACACCAGCCTCACTTATATTGGATTGGTTACCATAAGTGCTGCATAACGATTTGTCGAATAGAACGAACTTTATTAGATGAAATATAAATTGATACAAGTTTACAGAGAACAAGGAGCATCGAGTTCTTCGAGGGCGTGCAAGTGAAGGGCTTGATCGGTTCCGCTTCCTTGGGTTTCCTAAGAGGTTGTCAGGCTCAGGGGCGAACACTCTACTCAATCTTCTCGCTGTAACTTCGTAATAGAGATTCGGTCGGCCACTACCATGATGCAAACTAAAACTGGAACAATGTCTAAACGCTACTGAGTTGTAATTAAACTATAAACAATATGTGTACCTCATCTTGTTTTGTACAGAATCTAATTTCTAACTCTCGAAATGTGTTTACTTAGAACTTCGACATAAGTTCTACGCTCTGATTCTATATCTATATTATAACATTTCACTGCTACTTTTTCTCAACATCAACTCTTTATTTATAGATGTTGAAGGGTTGTGTTTGAAGTGATGTATCCGTTGGTTAAGAGTCGTGTCTGTTGTGAAAGGACGTCTTTATCCACTTGAACGAACTGGATTTTCAGCATGTGTTAAATGCTCTTTGTAAATTTTCTGCACTTACCGAGGATGGTAATCCGTGGCCGTGAATGACGTAGCATTGAGTTGAGCTTCGGACGAAGGGGAGAAATATCTATACCACGCGTGTTGCGGCCGTGGGTTGAGGATCCACTGTCGCGGCCCGGTGATTTTTCTCACTTCTTAGCTTTCATTCGTGTCTTCGACTTGGCGCTTTCGATTTACGTCGTCTTTGACTCTTTTTGTAGGGTTTTTCTTCTGTTTTAGATCCTTTTTCGTTCCTATTTGGATTTTACCAAATATTTAGGTACCTTGCAAGAAAGAAAGATATTCGAGAGTAAAAGTAATCTAAACAGATATAAATAACACGAATTTGTAATAAAAATGATGTAAATGTTAATGATATTTTAGGTATATTTTGGGCTTAACAGCTGGTAAGTCAGCTGAGAAACGAAGCAGGCAAGGTGAGCCTGGAACTGAGGAAACTGCTGAGCATCCTCAGAAGAAGCAAAAACCTTCTACACTGACTCCCCTCAATGCCATACCTACTGACTTTGTAGTACCGGGTGACTCTCACTTCACCCAATGTCAAGGCAGTGTAGCTGAGTCTGAAGAACATGAGGTACAACTGGATGACCACTTCATCTCACAAGTTGAGGAAGAACTTGATGGTGATAGTACAGAGGAAGAAGAAGAAGAGGCCAGCGGTCAGGATGACGCTGAGGACTCTGAAGAGACAGCAAGTGAACATGAGACTGTGCAGGCCAATGCTGGGTTTGCTGCTGAAGATGAGCAAGTACTTGATCAACACAATGTTGATCCAGTCTAAGAACAAGCTGACCAGCCTCATGATGAGCAACACGATTCTTCTCCTTCTCACTCAGGAGATGCTACTCAAACTGTTACTCCACCTCATAGAAGAAGAAAGTTGGTTAAGGCCAGTGAGAAGCCTGTCAGTGAAGATTTTGTGCCACCACCAACTCTTCCTGACTTTGTCATTTCTAAGACAACCAATGACCCATCCTCAGTAAAGCTTAAATTTTTCAAACGCCAACCAACCTCTACTGTATCGGCGCCATTAGAAAAGCAAGCCTCTGTTTCTTCTCAACAGGAACATGCCGACCAAAATGCTTCCGCCACCTCAACCAGTCAGGTTGAGCCGATTACTGTTCATGCCATTTCTTCAAGCATAGTGCTGACTCCACACACTTCTGCCGTCAGCACAGACAGTATTCGGATTACCACTTCTCCAACTCAACTCTCTGCCGACCAATCAACTATACCTAAAACTCAAGTGCAGATTGAAAATACTATTCCAGTCACTGACCAGGTCACTCCTTTCACTCCTCTTCCTTCCGGTCACACTGATGCCCCTGAAGGCTCTCAAAGCTATGTGAATGCTACTGAGTCCGGCAAAAAGCTCATTGACTCAGTTCAAGCGTTGATCAGAGGCCTTCAACATTCCACTCCTCCTGCTGCTGGGTCTTCATCTATTGAGACTACTCAGCTCTCCCAGGTCACTCAGCTTCTCAACGAAGTTAAGGGACTCAAGGACTTGCTGAACGTCATCATATCTTTTCAAGCACAGCAAGCTAAGCAGGATTCAATAGCCAAGCTGGCTGAGATCCAGCTGACAATCGTGCAACACTTGAACTCTTTACAACAACAAGTTCAGAAATTGTCAGCTATAAACACCGACTATGCCACCTCATCTGAAGTAAAGATGCTTTTTGCTCAGCTTCACACCGAGCAACTTAAGACAAATGAGCAAATGGTCTCTTACAATCAGTGCTCCATAGAGCAAATAGGTGAGGCTATTCGCTTGCTTAATCTGAATAAGCAAGAGATGGATACTGACGCAATGAAACAGAATGAGATGCAGTCTATCATACAACAAACCTTCAACCACATTCGTCATAACAATATTCAACGTCAGTATTACGACACAACCCTATTAAAGACCTTTCACCAAATCTTTGCTGGTCTTACTGAAGCTCTCATCTGGCAAGGCAAAGCTCAAGCGTTTAGTGTCAATATGATCAGTGCAGCTGACCTCAACATACCCGCAGAGGTATCAACTGATGGTTGCAATTTTTGACGGCGTAAATGAAAGCGCTGACAAACTTAAAGAGCTGTCTAAAGAACTGACTCGAGCTGTCTTAACTGATGCTTTCAAACTTCCTCCTCCTGATGCTGACAAAATGGGGGAGAAAGATAAAACAGCCAGAGCTCAGCGTGAGCGAAGTCAGTCTCAACACAAGAAAAAGAAATAGATAGGCTAGCTCAGTATAGACTAAGTTAGATGTTATCTATATGCCTTATCTATTAGTTTTGTTGTGTAACCACTGACCACTATCAATATATCATATCTGCATCTTTTATTCCTATTCCTGAGTTATGATATATGTTAATATATGTTACTGTGTACTGAGTCATTACGTATCTTCAATTAAATCAGCTATGTCTTATACTTATAAATCTTAGGGTAAATTCCAAAAACAACCCATGTGGTTTAGTGTTGTTAAAAAAAACCCCCGTGGTTTGTTTTTATCATAAAAAAGGACCGTGTTATACGCCGTTACCCAAAAAACGGAAAATGGCTTAACAACGTTAATTTGATGACGTGGCAGAGGGGTAAAATTGGAAAAACCAATTTTTTTTTATTTTCCTTTTATTTTTCTCTTCTTCTTCTTCTTCTTCCTCCTCCTCCTCCTTAACCTCATCGATTCCTTCAATTCAAATTCCTCATCGTCCGATACTCAAATCGCGGAACAAAGAGTGTTTTCCTGCAACTATTGCCGGAGAAAATTCTACAGCTCGCAAGCTCTCGGCGGCCATCAAAATGCGCACAAAAGAGAGAGAACTCTCTCTAAAAATCGACAGAAGATCGGAAATTACTATTCCAGCATCGCTTCCCTTCCTCTCCACGGCCGATCTCTCGGAATTCAAGTTCATTCACTGATTCATAAGCCTCGCCATGGATTTTCCCCAAATCGATTTGGTAATTTTGTTTGCTGGTCGTCTAGACCGGCTGTCGGAAAGCTGCCGATGTCCGGCGGTGTCGCGAGGAGGTTCGATGTGGAGGCGGCGGAGCAAGGGTTTGGTAGTTATAGTTTAATGAGTAAGAAGGAAGATGAACATCATCAGTTGCAGAAAATTGATTTGTATCTGAAGCTGTAAATGGAATTTGAACATAGAAGAAGAAGAAGAAGGAGGAAAGAAAAACCACCGGGATACAGAGACCTAACTGATTCCTAACCGATTCCTCCGGAAAACCAATCGGAAGACCACCGAATCGAAATGCATTTTTTCAATGGAGAAAACGACAAAGTAATTGTTATCGTATGTGTTGCTGCATCTTCTGGCCGGCAACTATGGCGAGAACGGAAGTGAAGAATCCAAACAGGGGCGAGGTCGGATTGTCGCAGGTCGGATTAAGAGCGAAGCTGGGTTCAGATTAGGAGCGAAGCTGGGTTCAGATTTTAAAAATAAGAATATGGTGGTGAGTAGCATTTATTGGGGTTGAAATTGAAATTGTGAATGATCTTGTTAGTAGTTTGCAGAAGAAGAAGAAGTTGCAAAAGAAGACGTAGTAGTTTGAAGAGAAGTAGAAGAAGAAGTGGGGTTGGGAATTTTTCATTATTATTTTAATTTTCTTTTTCTTTTTTATTTTTTTTTCTTTTTTATTTTTATTCGGACCATTTTACCCCTCTGCCACGTCATCAAATTAACGGTGTTAAGCCATTTTCCGTTTTTCAGGTAACGGCGTATAACACGATCCTTTTTTTTGGTAAAAACAAACCACATGGGTTTTTTTTGAACAACACTAAACCACAGGGGTTGTTTTTGAAATGAAAAGGCATGAAACAACCCTTTTAGAAATGAAGAAACTTAACGCTTCGTTTCTGAAGAGTTGCATCTGCTGGAAAAAGGGTCAATTTTTGCATAATTTCCCCGTGTCGCGAAATAGAAATACTTCCCTTGGTCCCTAGAATTATTCAGCATCACTCCAAGGAATAGAAATACTTCCCTTGGTCCCTAGAATTATTCCACATACAATATTCCCGAATCCAACCTTCTTAGCCTTGGATCTAGATGCGGCAACAAGACCCTCCATCAAAATTTTTGAAGAATCTACCACGTTACCTTGAAATATATCGCCAAGGACATAAAGATCAGATTCTTGGACGACACTACTGAACGTGCGACCGAACAGGCTGTGACTCAGAAACTTATGCAAATATAGCATAGAGTTGGAATAGAAAGACTTATTATAGGCAAGTTTTGGGTGGAAAGGCCAGATGCCGGTGAGCATTCGCCAAATATCAGTGGACGTCATATCTCTTCCATGATGACGTTTGATAGTATCCTTTAAGGGAAAACCAAACCAAGCATGTAATTCTGGATATCCAAAAGTGAAAGTTTTGCCATCCCGACGAAAACTAAGACGCACCCGACGCTTGTTAACAAAGCGAACCGTACAGAAGAACTCTAATATCCAGTCTCCAATTATAGGAAACTTCATATCAACAAATCTGGTCCATCCTAAGCGTTCCATGTACATATCATCTTTAATTCCCAACTGATCGTTAAGAAAGTCATCCATGTATAGCATTCCGACAAAGAATGTGTATCGAAGCTTCAAGAAGCGCCTTCCCTCATCATGATTGAAAATGGGAAAGTTACATCCGTAACGCTCTGATATATCAACACGTTTATTGCGTGAAGCAATAACTTTCTTAGATGAAGTGTTTGAGGAAGTCATGGTGTTTGGAATGAGTAAGGAAGAAAGGTTCTGAACTTAATTTCTGGGTTGTTGAATGGTAAGAAAATCAGAGATAGTTCTGATAGAGATGAAAAGAAAGTGACAGAAAACTGAACATCTAGAACCTATTTAGAAGATCCTAGGACGAAAAGAGGTGTTGTTTTTGAAATGAAAAGGCATGAAACAACCCTTTTAGAAATGAAGAAACTTAACGCTTCGTTTCTGAAGAGTTGCATCTGCTGGAAAAAAGGGTCAATTTTTGCATAATTTCCCCGTGTCGCGACCGAGGATGCTGACCCGCGGTCGCGACACGCTGATTTCCTTGCGGAAATCAGTTGTCAAAACTTCAAATTTCTGATCCTCTATGAGAATCCTCATCCTCGGTAAGTTCAGAAATTTTCCTTTCAATTTGAAATCAGAATTCTCAACTGAGAATCTGAAATCCTCTATAAGTCCAGAAATTTTCCTGGCTACTAATTATACCCAAATTCTCAACTGAGAATTTTAAATTCTCTATACGTTCAGAAATTTCTTACCTCCTTAAGAATTCTATATATGTGAATTCTCAACTGAGAATTTCAAATTCTCAACTGAGAATCACTGAATTTCTTCTAATTCTCATTAAATTCCTAAAAATTAATTAAAATCATGACTTGTATATATTTTTCTATATCTAAAATTCTAATATAATATGATATAATCTAAACAAAACAAAAATAAAAAAATAAAAAAAAGAAAAACTAACTATTAGAAAAATGAAATGATTTATATGTCAGGAAATCTTGTTACGAAATTAGTTCCTATTTCGGAAATATTTTCGTAATAAATTTTACATCGATTACCGTTAACTTAAAAACGATTACCGTTGGTTTCCTCAAGTTCCAAAGAACCATAGTCGAATGTTTTGACGACTAAATACGGTCCGTCCCATCTGGACTTAAGTTTTCCTGGAAATATACGAAGCCGTGAATTAAATAACAGCACCTTATCTCCAACATTAAAGTGTTTGACTTTGATCTTGGCATCGTGCCATTTTTTCACTTTTTCTTTATAAATCCTCGCATTTTCATACGATAGATGTCGTAACTCATCTAACTCATTTAAATTGAGCAAACGTTTCTTTCCTGCTTGTTGTAAATCAAAATTAAGTTTTCTAATAGCCCAATAGGCTTTATGTTCTAATTCAACTGGTAAATGACATGCTTTTCCATATACCAAACGGTATGGAGTCATTCCTATTGGTGATTTAAATGCAGTACGGTATGCCCATAGCGCATTATTGAGTTTTTGTGACCAATCTTTTTTTGATGATGAAACAGTTTTCTCTAGAATCCATTTGAGTTCTCTATTTGAGATCTCCGCCTGACCATTCGACTGGGGATGGTATGGCGTTGACATGCGGTGGCGTACTCCATATTTTTTCATAAGCATATCAAAATTCCGATTTATGAAATGGGTACCGCCATCAGTAACAACGAATCTAGGACAACCGAATCTACAAAATATATTGTCAAGAAAATTAATAACTACTTTAGAATCATTCGTAGGGGTTGCAATTACTTCAACCCACTTCGAAACATAATCAACGGCTACTAATATGTAAGTTTTACCATTGGAAGGCGGAAAAGGTCCCATGAAATCAATTCCCCACATGTCGAAGATTTCAACTTCCAACACGTTTTTGAGGGGCATCTCATCTTTCCTTCCTAAATTTCCCGTTCTTTGGCATTTATCACAACGAGTAATAAATGAACCAACGTCCTTAAACAATGTAGGCCAAAAGAACCCACATTCTAATATTTTAGCTACCGTTTTATTAACTCTATTATGTCCTCCATATGAACTGGAATGACATTCTGTTATTATAGATTCATATTCATTTTCTCCAACACATCTCCTAATTATCCCGTCACCACATGATTTGAATAGAAATGGATCTTCCCAAAAATATTGTTTAATATCGAAGAAAAATTTCTTCCTTTGTTGGGAAGATAATCCTTCCGGAACAATATCGGTTGCAAGATAATTAGCAAAATCTGCATACCATGGTGACATGATACTTTCTACTTGATAAAGATGTTCATCGGGGAAATCATCTCGTATACCGACAGTTTCACCTATAGGACCGTTTTCATCTTCTAGTCTCGATAGATGATCGGCGACAAGGTTTTCTACTCCCTTTTTGTCTTTAATTTCTATATCAAATTCTTGTAACAACAAAACCCATCTAATCAGACGCGGTTTTGCATCTTTCTTAGCAAACAGATAACGTAAAGCTGCGTGATCTGTATAAATAATAACTTTAGATCCTAACAAGTATGACCTAAACTTATCACATGCAAATACTACGGCTAACATCTCTTTTTCTGTTGTTGTGTAATTTAATTGTGCATCGGACAATGTGTGACTTGCATAATAAATAACATGTAATCTTTTATCCTTTCTTTGACCTAAAACACATCCCACTGCTAGGTCACTTGCATCACACATGATTTCAAAAGGTAAATCCCAATCGGGCTTAGCAATTATGGGTGCACTGACTAAGGCTGTTTTCAATGTTTCGAAAGCTTTAATGCAATCTTCATTAAAGTCGAAGGTTGAATCCTTCATAAGTAAATTAGTAAGTGGTTTGGAGATTATAGAAAAGTTTTTTATAAATCTTCTGTAAAAACCTGTATGTCCTAGAAAAGATCTTACTCCCTTGACAGTTGTTGGTGGGGGTAATTTTTCTATTACTGAAGTTTTTGCTCTATCCACTTCTAATCCTTTTTCGGATATTTTATGACATAAAACAATTCATTCGTCAACCATGAAATGACATTTTTCCCAATTTAACACTAAATTCGTTTCTTCGCATCTAGAAAGAACTTTATCTAAGTTTTTAAACATGCATCAAAAGAATCTCCATAAACTGAAAAATCATCCATAAATACTTCCATGATATCTTCGATGAAATCATTAAAAGTTGCAGTCATACAACGTTGAAAAGTTGCTAGTGCATTACATAGACCAAAAGACATTCTTCTATATGCAAATGTTCCATAAGGACATGTGAAGGTTGTTTTATCTTGGTCATCCGGGTAAATATATATTTGAAAGAATCCGGAATAACCATCAAGAAAACAATAAAATGCATGACCGGCTATCCTTTCGATCATTTGATCGATGAAAGGTAAAGGAAAATGATCTTTCCTAGTTGCCTTATTTAGGTTCCTATAATCTATACAAACCCTCCAACCGGTGGTATCGCGTAGGTATTAATTCACCTTCATCATTCCTTACTACAGTTATGCCTCCCTTTTTTGGTACACAATGGATTGGACTAACCCATTCACTATCCGAAATAGGATAAATGATTCCATTGTCTAAAAGTTTAGTAATCTCATTTTTGACTACTTCTTTCATGTTCGGATTTAAACGTCTTTGTCTATCCGCTTTAGGTGGCTTATCTTCTTCTAAGTGAATCCTATGCATTACAATACTAGGATTAATTCCTTTTAAATCTGAAATCTGCCATCCCATACTTTCTATTCTATTTCTAACAACTTCTTTCAATTTTTCTTCTTGATTTTATGTTAATTTGTTAGAGATGATTATAGGTAGAGTATCACTTCCGCCTAGGAAAGTGTATCTCAGATGGTTTGGTAATTCTTTAAGTTCTAATTTAGGTGGAACTATTACTGAAGGCGGAACTGGTCCATCTTCTCGAATCAAAGGCTCTGGGTCCTTATCTTCTAATTCTTCACCCATTATAGGTTCCATTATTTCTTCTCTTTGAACAATTTCATTAACACATTCTTCAACTAAATCAAGCTTCATACAAGCGAAATCCTCCATAGGATATTTCATTGCTTGATTCATATCGAACTCGATCTTATCGTCACCTATTCTTAAAACTACTTTTCCTTCCGACACATCAACTAGAGCACGTCCCGTGTTCATGAATGGTCTACCAAAGATTAGCGGACAATTAACATCATAAGCAAAATCTAAGATAACAAAATCAGTAGGAAAAATAAATTTGTCAACTTTTACTAAAACGTCTTCAATTATACCATATGGTCTTTTAGTGGATTGATCCGCTAATTGCAAAACCATATTGGTACGCTTGATGTCCTCTTCTAAACCTAATTTTTCAAATATAAACAATGGCATCAAGTTTATACTAGCTCCTAAATCACAAAGACAACTTGGGAATTCCATATTTCCCAATGTACACGGAATGGTAAAGCATCCGGGATCTTTGAGTTTAGTAGGTAATTTGCTTGATACTATCGAACTACAATCTTCAGAAAGAGAAATGGATGAAATTCCTTCCCAACTAATCTTTTTTGAGATTAAATCTTTCAAGAATTTTCCATAGTTAGGAATTTGCGTAATTGCATCCATGAATGTTAAATTTATATGCAAATTTTTAAGTTTGTCTAAAAATGATAAAAGTTGTTTATCATGGTCCTTATTTCGGACCCTGTGTGGAAAAGGTGGTTTTGGTACAAAAGGTTTCGGATTAGAGTCTATTGGCGTATCTTTTTGTTTTAATATATCTTCTTTGGATTTTGGTGAATCATTTCCAGGTAAAGTTGAATTTCCGGGCATTTCCGAACCTATGTAGTTTTTTCCTGAGCAAAGAGTGATAGCCTTAACATGCTCTTTCGGATTTTCTTCCGTTTGGCTGGGAAGACTTCCCTCTTTGCGGGATGGAATTGATTTAGCAAGTTGTCCAATTTGAACCTCCAAATTATGGATGCTAGATGATTGGTTTTTGATAAGCTGATCGAATTTATTTTCGATCCGTTTAAAACCATCGTCTTGATTACTTACCTTTCCATTCATAGCATCAATAAATTTGTCGATTTTTGAAGATAAAGTGCTAATCGTATCTCTTGTTTGATTTTGATAATTATTTATCCGATATTGATTAGCATTTGCATTATTATTATTATTACCATCTTTCTAGTTAAAGTTAGGATGATTTCTCCATCCAGGATTATAAGTATTAGAATAAGGATTAGTAGTTTGGTTTTGTCCTTGGACAAAATTTACCTGTTCTATCTCATTCATACCTTCATAATCAATGTCTCTCTGGATTGGATCATTAGGATCGCATGGTGCCATAAATTTATCAATTTTGTGCGATAAGGCATAAAATTGGGCTTGTAACATTGCTACAGGATCAAGATTCATTATACCTTTAACCGATGATGTACCTGAGGATGATGGTTTCGCCGTCGGTATATGGCCACGCTCGGCGGGCCACATACTGCTGTTGATTGCCATTTCTTCCAAAAGTTCTCTTGCTTGGGCGGACGTCTTCTTCATAAATAACCCTCCAGACATAGCATCTAATGAACCTCTAGTTGTAGGATTTAATCCATTATAGAATGTCTGCATTAAAAGTGCATCTGGCAGTTGGTGGTGTGGGCATAAACGTTGAAGTTCTTTAAAACGTTCCCAAGCTTCATAAAGAGTTTCATTATCATTTTGTGTAAAAGATGTCAACTCTTTGATGACTCTTGCGGTTTTTGCTAAGGGAAAATATTTTTGAAAAAATGCTTGGGCTAATTGGTCCCAAGTTTCAAATGTTGCAGCAGGCATAGAAGTTAACCAAATTTTTGCCTTATCCTTCAAAGTGAAAGGAAAGAGGCGAAGTTTGATTGCTTCGGCTGTTACATCAGTAATTTTAAAAGTGTCACAAATTTCTAAGAAATTTGTCAAATATGCATTAGGGTTTTCGTTAGGTAGTCCATAAAACGTTACGTTGTTTTGCAACATATTAAGCAAAGCAGGCTTAATTTCAAATTGATTTGCGTTTATACGGGGTCTAACTACACTATTAGTTACACCGGCCATTCCTGGCCTAGCATAATCCATAAGTGTCGGTGGATCGGCCATAATCTCTGGCTGGTCTACTTTGGTTTTTAAGGGTGTTTTGTCTTTGTTTTTGTTGTTTTTGTTGTTTTTCTTAAGTGTTCTTTCAATTTCTGGATCTAAAGGATCTGGTGGCGTGCCCGAATTTCGCAAACTGCGCATGAACTTGAAATTGTTACACGAGCCAAACTACCTTCAAAACAAAATTGAAAACAAGTATGTTATATAACTGAAAATAAATAAAATATAAAAATTGTATAAAAATAATGTATAAACCTATATTCGAAAATAAAATACGAAAAATAAAAATTTTGTCAAAAATTTTGGCGTATCCCCGGCAACGGCGCCAAAAACTTGTTGAGCGATTTCCGCAAGTGCACGATTTCGCTTGTAGTAATAAAAATATCGATCCCACAGGGATACGTTTTTTAACGAAAAAAACTTATTTTTTGAATCTGTTAATTTCGAACTAGTTAGATTTACTATTAAATGTAAATGAAAAGTGAAAATTGGTTTAATTGAATTTAGGAAATTTGTTTAATTGAATTTGTGAACTTTGAGTATTTGAAAATGCTGGAATAAGATTTTATATTTAGAATAAATCGATTGTTAGAAAGGTCTTCTGATTTTAAGGATGAATTTTACAAAACATGAACATTTAGAACTTTTTAGAAAAACGAATGAATTTATTCATTTGCATTAAGCAAAGAAAACAACTTAAACTTTGTATCAATTATGATGATGAAATAAATGACGGAACCTCTAATTAATTGGCTTTGAACGCGACAAAACTCTTTCGGGATAGTTGCCCTTACTCAAATTAAAACTCTTTCGAGATGATAATTTGCCTAAGTGTTCAACAAAGTTTCCTTGTAATGATTTTGAATTCAAGTGCATATTAATGAAAACACCAGCCTCACTTATATTGGATTGGTTACCATAAGTGCTGCATAACGATTTGTCGAATAGAACAGACTTTATTAGATGAAATATAAATTGATACAAGTTTACAGAGAACAAGGAGCATCGAGTTCTTCGAGGGCGTGCAAGTGAAGGGCTTGATCGGTTCCGCTTCCTTGGGTTTCCTAAGAGGTTGTCAGGCTCAGGGGCGAACACTCTACTCAATCTTCTCGCTGTAACTTCGTAATAGGGATTCGGTCGGCCACTACCATGATGCAAACTAAAACTGGAACAATATCTAAACGCTACTGAGTTGTAATTAAACTATAAACAATATGTGTACCTCATCTTGTTTTGTACAGAATCTAATTTCTAACTCTCGAAATGTGTTTACTTAGAACTTCGACATAAGTTCTACGCTCTGATTCTATATCTATATTATAACATTTCACTGCTACTTTTTCTCAACATCAACTCTTTATTTATAAATGTTGAAGGGTTGTGTTTGAAGTGATGTATCCGTTGGTTAAGAGTCGTGTCTGTTGTGAAAGGACGTCTTTATCCACTTGAACGAACGCGTTTCTTGGATTTTCAGCATGTGTTAAATGCTCTTTGTAAATTTTCTGCACTTACCGAGGATGGTAATCCGCGGCCGTGAATGACGTAGCATTGAGTTGAGCTTCGGACGAAGGGGAGAAATAGCTATACCACGCGTGTCGCGGCCGTGGGTTGAGGATCCACTGTCGCGGCCCGGTGATTTTTCTCACTTCTTAGCTTTCATTCATGTCTTCGACTTGGCGCTTTCGATTTACGTCGTCTTTGACTCTTTTTGTAGGGTTTTTCTTCTGTTTTAGATCCTTTTTCGTTCCTATTTGGATTTTACCAAATATTTAGGTACCTTGCAAGAAAGAAAGATATTCGAGAGTAAAAGTAATCTAAACAGATATAAATAACACGAATTTGTAATAAAAATGATGTAAATGTTAATGATATTTTAGGTATATTTTGGGCTTAACAGCTGGTAAGTCAGCTGAGAAACGAAGCAGGCAAGGTGAGCCTGGAACTGAGGAAACTGCTGAGCATCCTCAGAAGAAGCAGAAACCTTCTACACTGACTCCCCTCAATGCCATACCTACTGACTTTGTAGTACCGGGTGACTCTCACTTCACCCAATGTCAAGGCAGTGTAGCTGAGTCTGAAGAACATGAGGTACAACTGGATGACCACTTCATCTCACAAGTTGAGGAAGAACTTGATGGTGATAGTACAGAGGAAGAAGAAGAAGAGGCCAGCGGTCAGGATGACGCTGAGGACTCTGAAGAGACAGCAAGTGAACATGAGACTGTGCAGGCCAATGCTGGGTTTGCTGCTGAAGATGAGCAAGTACTTGATCAACACAATGTTGATCCAGTCCAAGAACAAGCTGACCAGCCTCATGATGAGCAACACGATTCTTCTCCTTCTCACTCAGGAGATGCTACTCAAACTGTTACTCCACCTCGTAGAAGAAGAAAGTTGGTTAAGGCCAGTGAGAAGCCTGTCAGTGAAGATTTTGTGCCACCACCAACTCTTCCTGACTTTGTCATTTCTAAGACAACCAATGACCCATCCTCAGTAAAGCTTAAATTTTTCAAACGCCAACCAACCTCTACTGTATCGGCGCCATTAGAAAAGCAAGCCTCTGTTTCTTCTCAACAGGAACATGCCGACCAAAATGCTTCTGCCACCTCAACCAGTCAGGTTGAGCCGATTACTGTTCATGCCATTTCTTCAAGCATAGTGCTGACTCCACACACTTCTGCCGTCAGCACAGACAGTATTCGGATTACCACTTCTCCAACTCAACTCTCTGCCGACCAATCAACTATACCTAAAACTCAAGTGCAGATTGAAAATACTATTCCAGTCACTGACCAGGTCACTCCTTTCACTCCTCTTCCTTCCGGTCACACTGATGCCCCTGAAGGCTCTCAAAGCTATATGAATGCTACTGAGTCCGGCAAAAAGCTCATTGACTCAGTTCAAGCGTTGATCAGAGGCCTTCAACATTCCACTCCTCCTGCTGCTGGGTCTTCATCTATTGAGACTACTCAGCTCTCCCAGGTCACTCAGCTTCTCAACGAAGTTAAGGGACTCAAGGACTTGCTGAACGTCATCATATCTTTTCAAGCACAGCAAGCTAAGCAGGATTCAATAGCCAAGGTGGCTGAGATCCAGCTGACAATCGTGCAACACTTGAACTCTTTACAACAACAAGTTCAGAAATTGTCAGCTGTAAACACCGACTATGCCACCTCATCTGAAGTAAAGATGCTTTTTGCTCAGCTTCACACCGAGCAACTTAAGACAAATGAGCAAATGGTCTCTTACAATCAGTGCTCCATAGAGCAAATAGGTGAGGCTATTCGCTTGCTTAATCTGAATAAGCAAGAGATGGATACTGACGCAATGAAACAGAATGAGATGCAGTCTATCATGCAACAAACCTTCAACCACATTCTTCATAACAATATTCAACGTCAGTATTACGACACAACCCTATTAAAGACCTTTCACCAAATCTTTGCTGGTCTTACTGAAGCTCTCATCTGGCAAGGCAAAGCTCAAGCGTTTAGCGTCAATATGCTCAGTGCAGCTGACCTCAACATACCCGCAGAGGTATCAACTGATGGAGTTGCAATTTTTGACGGCGTAAATGAAAGCGCTGACAAACTTAAAGAGTTGTCTAAAGAACTGACTCGAGCTGTCTTAACTGATGCTTTCAAACTTCCTCCTCCTGATGCTGACAAAATGGGGGAGAAAGATAAAACAGCCAGAGCTCAGCGTGAGCGAAGTCAGTCTCAACACAAGAAAAAGAAATAGATAGGCTAGCTCAGTATAGACTAAGTCAGATGTTATCTATATGCCTTATCTATTAGTTTTGTTGTGTAACCACTGACCACTATCAATATATTATATCTGCATCTTTTATTCCTATTCCTGAGTTATGATATATGTTAATATATGTTACTGTGTACTGAGTCATTACGTATCTTCAATTAAATCAGCTATGTCTTATACTTATAAATCTTAGGGTAAATTCCAAAAACAACCCATGTGGTTTAGTGTTGTTAAAAAAAAACCCTCGTGGTTTGTTTTTACCAAAAAAAAGGACCGTGTTATACGCCGTTACCCGAAAAACGGAAAATGGCTTAACACCGTTAATTTGATGACGTGGCAGAGGGGTAAAATTGGAAAAACCAATTTTTTTTTATTTTCCTTTTATTTTTCTCTTCTTCTTCTTCTTCCTCCTCCTCCTCCTCCTTAACCTCATCGATTCCTTCAATTCAAATTCCTCATCGTCCGATACTCAAATCGCGGAACAAAGAGTGTTTTCCTGCAACTATTGCCGGAGAAAATTCTACAGCTCGCAAGCTCTCGGCGGCCATCAAAATGCGCACAAAAGAGAGAGAACTCTCGCTAAAAATCGACAGAAGATCGGAAATTACTATTCCAGCATCGCTTCCCTTCCTCTCCACGGCCGATCTCTTGGAATTCAAGTTCATTCACTGATTAATAAGCCTCGCCATGGATTTTCCCCAAATCGATTTGGTAATTTTGTTTGCTGGTCGTCTAGACCGGCTGTCGGAAAGCTGCCGATGTCCGGCGGTGTCGCGAGGAGGTTCGATGTGGAGGCGGCGGAGCAAGGGTTTGGTAGTTATAGTTTAATGAGTAAGAAGGAAGATGAACATCATCAGTTGCAGAAAATTGATTTGTATCTGAAGCTGTAAATGGAATTTGAACATAGAAGAAGAAGAAGAAGGAGGAAAGAAAAACCACCGGGATACAGAGACCTAACTGATTCCTAACCGATTCCTCCGGAAAACCAATCGGAAGACCACCGAATCGAAATGCATTTTTTCAATGGAGAAAACGACAAAGTAATTGTTATCGTATGTGTTGCTGCATCTTCTGGCCGGCAACTATGGCGAGAACGGAAGTGAAGAATCCAAACAGGGGCGAGGTCGGATTGTCGCAGGTCGGATTAAGAGCGAAGCTGGGTTCAGATTAGGAGCGAAGCTGGGTTCAGATTTTAAAAATAAGAATATGGTGGTGAGTAGCATTTATTGGGGTTGAAATTGAAATTGTGAATGATCTTGTTAGTAGTTTGCAGAAGAAGAAGAAGTTGCAGAAGAAGACGTAGTAGTTTGAAGAGAAGTAGAAGAAGAAGTGGGGTTGGGAATTTTTCATTATTATTTTAATTTTCTTTTTCTTTTTTATTTTTATTCGGACCATTTTACCCCTCTGCCACGTCATCAAATTAACGGTGTTAAGCCATTTTCCGTTTTTCAGGTAACGACATATAACACGGTCCTTTTTTTTGGTAAAAACAAACCACAGGGGTTTTTTTTAACAACACTAAACCACAGGGGTTGTTTTTGGAATTTACCCTAAATCTTATTGACTGAATCAAATGCTGATAACATGTTTGACATTGACTTATGTGCTTATAAAACATTGTCTGTTAAGAACTCATTGAACAACAAATTACTCAGCGCACTCTATATGATTATACCTCCCGCTTAATACTGAGTAAATAGAATATGTTTAATAAGCTGACCTATATCGAATTAAACCTTTAAATGTTTAGAGTAAAACTAAGTCAGTAGCTCAACCCTTACGGGGGAGTTTGCTAAGTTGAAATAGGTCAACTATCATGGGGGAGCTCAATACTGAGTTCTTCGCTGAATAGTTTTGCCAACATCAAAATGGGGGAGTTTGTTGAAACACCTTTCCACATAATTTTGATTTGACAAAATTGTTTAAGTATAATTGAAATACATATTCTAAACACACTAAGTTTAAATGCTTTGATTTATTATACTAATGTGTTTGTTCAATGTTGAGTTAAAACTGTTTATAAGACACAAGAATTAAAAGGCCCAAGCCCAATACAAGTGTTAAATCCCAAGTCAAACAACTCAGTACAACTCGGCCCGCGTTTGTTAGAACGATGTCGCTTTGGACAAAACGCAACTCAGCAAGAGAAGGATCTAGAAGACCTTCGGGAACAACTTCAAGATGAAGCTGCTGAGTAGTCTCGACAAAAGCGTACAAGACAGCAGCTGGCAAATGAAAACTTCCAGACAAAGTATTTCTACTTTGGGTAAAGTTCAGACGACACAGTATGCTGTCCAGTTGACTTTACCATAAAAGGAGAGACAGTCTGATGAGCTGACCGAGGACAAAAAATACACAATTCTGATTGGCCGAGAGCTCTGAGCAAGTCAGGATGACAATGACAGGTAGTCGTTTCCCTCCAACGGTTATTTCGAAATTCGAAATGACCGATGCCCAGACGTCTCTATAAATAGTGCCATCAAAAGCTTCATTCAACACAGAACTTGATCAAGCCATTACGCTGACCAAATTTCTACACAAGTTCTGCAAGCAAAGAAGCAAAGCAAATCTTACACTACAATTCATACATTTGTGTAAAAGTCTAGAGTGATTATTTCAATCGTCTAAAGTGTCTTAGCAAATCTTTGTATAGGAAAAAACACTTATCATTTCTAGAGATTAGAAAGGAGAGGCTGAGTACTCGGTTATAGTACTCAGCGAGAGATTAGGACTGAGTAGAGGTATAGAGGAAGGTACTCTTATTATACTCAGTTTCTAAGATTGTAAAAGGTTTGAGGCTCTACCTTTAAAGAGCTCAGTAGAGGATTCGAAATCTCGGAACGTGTTCCGGGGACAGGACGTAGGCTTAGAAGAAGACGAACCTGGATAAATCTGCTGAGTAAAGTATTTCTTACCTTTAACTCCTTATTTATATTGCTTGCTTAAAATAACCAAAAACTGACCAAGTAAGGAGGTCAAGTTTGAGTTGTGCGCGTTAAACGTCTGAGCTCAGGAATAGACTCTAAGTGCTATCTCCTGACTCAAGATAAGAAACTGACCTAGTCACCAGTTGACTAAGCCAGTATCTTGTTGTTTACTCAGCGCCGCTGTTAAAACCTTTTTCCTTAGAAAAAGAAGTCTGCCCTAATTGCAAAAAAGTTTAAATAGTTCCTAACCCCCCCCCCCCCCCCTTGGAACTATACTTGCAACCTTACAAGGGACCAACACCTTCCTCAAGCTGATGCAAATCAATCTACTCAAGCTGAGTCCTCCCAATTGTCAGGTATCACTCAGCTCCTAAATGAACTCAGGGGACTGAAGGATCTGGTCAGCATCATGACTACGGTTCAGACTCGGCAACCCAATCAAGATCAAATAGCAAAACTGACCGAATTGGTGCTCACAATGGCGAACCATATGAATTCGCTTGAAGGCAAAATTCAACAGCTAACGGAAGTCAATCCAGGGTATGCCACTTCTACTGAACTTCAAGGATATTTTACCAAGTTAACTGAAGAACTGACCAAATCAAGCGCCCCTGGCAATGCTGAGTTTGCCACCTCTGCCGAACTTCAATAATGCTTTACCAAGCTTCATGCTGAGCTGACCAGTACGCGTGACCTCGTATCCTCCTCTTCTCAGTGTATAATTGACCAGCTGAGTGAAGCAGTAAGCATACTCAACATCAACAAGGGACAGATGGATGTTGATCCAGTTTCCAACAGTGAACTCCTGAGTTTTTCCCATGCCATTATGAAAGCCATGCGCATCAACAATGCCCAGCGGATGTTCTTTGATTCTGCCTTGCTCAAGATGTACCATCAATCTTTTGGTCAGATCACCGGCTCGCTCACCTGGCTGAGCAAATCCCATGAATGCCTATTTAGCATGATCAGCAGCTCCCTCTGGGTTCCTCGGCATGTCCAGGATGACAGTGTTCCTGTTATTGATGGTTTGGGTGAAAGCACTAAGCGGCTTCAGCGCTACTCCCATTACCTTTCCAATGCCGCACGAAATGAAACCTTCCTTTATAAACCCGATGATGGCAAAACGGGGGAGACAAGTCAAGGTGGAACTCAGCTTCCAGGTAATGTCTCAGGAAGTAAAGACAAAGGTAAAGGAATAGCTCAAGCTGACCACCAAACTCAGAAGAAGAAGAAGTTGAACTAGATGTAGTCTAGTAAATGTTTGTTTAGAACGTGCATAGAAACCTTCATATATGTGTTTGCTTTATTTTCTTATTTAATCTATGCCAAGTACTGTTTTCTCAATATAGTCGATAAAATTGAACAAACAAGTTAAGAAGTAAAACATACTCAGTATAAATTAACACTAAAACACTTAGATAATAAACTGAGTAACAACATACTTCTAATATTTTTGAAAGCTGACTTAAAACTCAAAAATCCAGATCTTGAAAAATCCAACATTAAAACTAAGTCAGTATACACAAATGTCTTAAAGATAATTCAATTAAATCTTGGAAGGTTTAGAATTAAGTTAAGACAATATGTGCAACCCTTACGAGGGAGTCATTTCAAAAATATCAATCATGGGGTAACTTATAACTGAGTTCCATAATTATGTATTTTGCCAACATCAAAATGGGGGAGTTTGTTGAAACACCTTTCCACAAGATTTTGATTTGACAAAATCATCCATGATTAAGAGGCAATTAAATTAAATGCTTTGATTTAATTGTACTAATGTGTTTGTTCAATATTGAGTGCAAAAATATATATTTATAAAGTAAGACAGGTCAGAAGACAGCATAAGCCAAAGCTGAGTTAAACGGAACTCAGCATGAAAGTATGAGAAGCTAAGTGGAGTAGAACTTAGCATCAGAAGCTTCCTTGAAGTCCCCAGAGCGAAGCTGACTAAGAAGGAACTCAGCTTGGAAGTAGAACATTCGGAGATAACGAATGAAGCTGAGTGACAGTCAGGACAGCATGGAAGATCCGTTCACTAAAGGACAAAGTCTGCCCATCTTCTGCACCAATATTGGAACCTCGAAGACACACAAAAGACTAATTCCAAGAAACATGGGTCATTGGATTATTGGTGAAAGACAACTGGCACAAAAAGACAAGTCTGATGCATGAAGACAAAACCTGACGCCTGGAGAAAACAGAGGAAGAGAATGGTGGTACAGACTGAAGCTGACCAGAATCTATCCCCCAAAAGAGCCATTTTGGTGTTAACGGTAACAACAATTCAAACGATCCAAATCTGTAGTTTTCCTTCTATAAAAGGACAATGAAGAACATTGGATACTTACTGAAGCATCAAAAGAAAAATACAAAGAGAGAAAATCTTGAAAGCACTCAAATACAAAAAGATCTTACACCAACGTTTCCATTCTCTGTGTAAATGCTAGATTGATTGTTTTGTAATCATCTAAAGTGTTCTTTAGTTGAAAAAGAACAAGTTTGTGATCAATAGGAATATTGAGAGTGTTAAGCTGAGTGCTTGGTTGTAAGCATTCAGTGGTAGAGAAATCTAGGTGCTGGGTTGTAGCACTTAGTAGGAGTTGAGTAGACGAATAGAGGAAGGTACTCTTGCATATTCAACTGCCTTGTAATTGGTTTGTGCTCTACCGTTAAAGAGCTCAGTATTAGATTCAAAAAGCCCGGAGGACTCTAGGGACTGGACGTAGGCAGAGAGGCCGAACCAGGATAAGTGATACTGAGTAATCTCTAAACTCTCTCTCATATTGCATGTGTTGTTTGCTTTATTTACTCAGCATATAAATTGCCAAAGCTGACCCTGAGTAAATAAGTGGTGCTGAGTTAGAAGCTGACCTCCAAGAGTGTCAATTCCTAACTTACAAGAAAATACCTTTAGTCAACATCTGACTAAAGCTGTCTTAAAACATATCTCACCAAGCTGACCAAAAGCTGAGTTAACAAACTCCTAAAACAACTTCTAGTCAGCATAATTGAACGCGAAAAAGTTATATTAGTTCCTAACCCCCCCTTGGAACTAATTACTAGGGACCAACAAAGCTGTCAACACAGCATGTTATATATTGAATAGGGCTTTAGTTAGACCCATATTAAAGAAAACTCCCTATGAACTTTGGAAAGGACGAAAGCCCAACATTGGCTACTTTCGTGCCTTTGGGTGTAAATGTTTCATACTCAATACAAAAGACAATTTGGCAAAATTTGATGCCAAAGCTGACGAAGCAATCTTTTTAGGGTACTCAACAAACAACAAAGCATATAGAATTTATAATAAAAGAACTCAAGTTGTAGAAGAGTCAGTCCATGTAGATTTCGATGAAACTGACCCTGCAGGTAAGACAACTCAACCATGGAGGATGAGCCGAACTCAGCTCATACTGACCTAATTGGAGGTGCTGAGCCATCAGCACAAGAGCTGACCAAAGGTAAAATCGAAACTGAAATTACCTTTGCTGACCAATCTGTCCCTGCAGAGATTGCAGAAACACCTGTTCCAAACAACTCAACATTACCTAAGGAGATAAAAATTCCAAAAGGACATTCAGAACAGTCCATCCTTGATGATTGATGCGTCCCCACCTAGGTTAGAGATGGGAACTCACTAAGGGATAAGTGTACCCCATCGTTATCAAGTAATAAATTTCTGGTTTAAGTCCAGGTTATCGTCCACAGGATTTATTTCTGCAAGTACCGAGCTACTCGATCTCGGATGTTATCTAGGCTTAGGGGGTTTTGAGTTTGTTTGTTTTAATTAATCTACTCCTAGGTTGAATTATGCTAATCCTAGCTAAGTTATCTAGTTCTAACTAAGTTATTCTACGCCTAACTAAGTTACTCTACCCCTAATTGATCTTTCATTAATGAAACTATTCGAAGGAACATGGTATGAACGATAATAATAAAGATAGATTATCAAGTCTATTGAATAAAAACCTAATCTGAGTCACTTGTATTCAAGGCGATTAACCCTACTTACCCTTCTGAGGTTCCTAGCACGTGATTCCCTAAGGCCGAAACTAGGTCCAAGGCTCAATAAATTGGCGCTTAATCAACTAAGAGGTCGTCAATCTCTTAGGCTCTGACTAGGTCAGATTCAGCTCGCAATATGTGCCTACTAGATTTTGGGGCTTTTGAATGAGTTAAACCAATTGAATAAAGCGTAAGACAGAGATTAGACAAATAATCATAGAACAAAACAAGAGCTAAATTATTATTAAAGGCGAAGATAATTGTCACAAGATACAATAAGTCAAGTTCGGCAACTGTATCAAAGAGTACAAACATGGAAAGATAAAAGGAGATACAAAAATCCCTTTCAGGGAACTTGTTTACTCTGCAGCCGGCGACTTGATCTTAAGGACGGACCTTGATAATTCCTCGAGAAAAAGCTTTGAAGGAGCTTCAATGGAGGTTGAGGAAGATGGAGAAGATGGAGAGGAATTACAAGGGGAAAGCTAAAATAATTTACAAAAACGAAAGATGTCTAATTTACATTGGAAAAACTCTATTTATAGACGCGGTTCGGGCCCTTTTCTTGACCTAATTCGTGTCCTTATTGATGTAGGAAGTTGTGGGGTCCATCGTGGCTTCGTGGGGGCGGAATTGGTCTTTTTGACCAATTCCCGCAGGTCTGCTCGCCGAGCAGGGCGAGCTGCTCGGCGAGCAGGGCTACTCGCGACGAGCAGCGCCCTGCTCGGCGAGCAGGCGCCTGGCGGCCTGCTCGGCGAGCAGGCACAGTGCCTGGGCGGTGCCGGGGCAGTGCCTGGCCTGCTCGTTGAGCAGCACCCGGGCTGCGCGCCGATGCTCAATTCGCCGAGCGACTGCCGGGGGTCCCCGAGACTCGATTTTTGCCTGAAATTTGATCATGTTTTAACCTGCACACGCACATAAACTCCAAACAACATTAGTCCAAGGGCTAAATTGACCCGTCAATCGCTTATTTGAGCGAACGCTTCGTTTGGTGCGACTTTTGACGGATCAATTAGCTTCAAAAGATAACGGAATTATAATATGCATGCCATTTTGGCCGTATTTGCCTAAATTGATCATAAAACGAGCCTAAACAACGAAAAGTAAATAAAACGTTTCCAATTTCTAACTAACTCACACAAAAGCATTTAAATGCGAGAATTGCTCGCTTATTAACTAAATAACGCTAAAACCCGTCCTAAAACCGTACCGAAAGATAGGGGTTTTTGACCCCTATCAAACCTCCTCGCACTTAAAACTTTACTTGTCCCCAAGTAAACTAAAAAACTAAACCCATAATCACAAGCAAGCTAGAAAACCTCCCGGTTTGACTAGGTGCTTGACACAATTTCGAGCATCTGTAATTACATGCATTCGGAAATACAAAGTAGAGACACGATATCCAAAAGTCGCATTTCAATTATCATAGGTCATAGTTTTAAGCAAAAGGACACATGTTCAATTAAACGAGCTTGAGGGGATCGCTAAGTAAAACACCTCACCATAGGTAGTTCACTCATTTCACACAATTTTTGGTGGCTAAGGTGTTTACTCTCGGCTTATGTTCTTGCTTAGGATTACGTTGATTTTGCACGTTCATCCGCGTTCCTCTACTATGCTATATGATTCCGATGATATAAAAAACAGCCTCTAATCGGGGTAGTAATGTGGTTAGAGGGTTAAAGGTACAACAAGGGTTAATAGTCCTAGCGCTACAAAAACAAAGTTTAAATGGCTTTAGCAAATATGAAGTGACTGAGCTTTTTTATTCATCCCTTATTATTTTCTTTTTGGGATGTTTCCTTGAGACGTTTTTGATTTTTTTAAGAACTGGGGAATGAAGTTCTTCCCTTTTGTTCATCTCTTTTCTTTTCTTTTTTTTCTTTTTCTGTTTTTCTCTTTTTTGATTTTTTTTTTTGGATAGTGATGCTCATTCACTTCTTAGCCTTTTGGCTTGCTACTGTAATGCCATAAACAAAGATAAAGCGCTAGAAAACAAAGGCTCTAATTGAGCTTTGCAAAATAAATTGGGTTAAATAGCAAACCAAGTTGTGGTTTGCAAAAACAGGTTAGAACGAAAGAAAAATCTATTAACTACAAAAATGTAGGCTCAAAGGGGCTTCCTAGAGTTGATGAAAAAGAAAAAATAAGGTAAAGAAAAGGGTTAATTCTAATGAGGCTGATTCATCGTTTATCATCTCAAACCATTGCATGTAGGTTCAACATAGTATTAGGTGCAAAATCTGTAATCTTCCACAAGTCAAAGCATTCACACAAAAATGTCAAGAAAAAGAGCTTTTTGATGTTCGCTCTTAGGCTCAAATTCAACTCACAATTCTTTGGGTTTCAATTTTGTGTTTACTAGTTTTCCCCAAACTCAAGTTTAATGTCACATGCCTTCAATTCTTAAGTTATCTACCTAAGTAATGATTTTAGCATTTCTTCAAAAGTAGGGTCTAAATGCAAACCTTAGCTCATGCTTTTACAGATACAAGAGTTGTGTCCCACATCTAAACTAGTTGTCATGCAATTTTAGATTCGGTTCTTAGCCCTCAAAGACAAATAACGAAGTTTAGATTCGAAGGAGGTTCACGGTTTTAGATCCTAAACATGCAAAACCTAAATAAAACCCGGAAAACGCAAAACTAAACTAGACACGACGCAACAAAAATTTAAAAATTATACAATTTTTGTAAGTTTGTCTACCCCTCCTCCTCACACTAAAAATATGCAATAAGTTCCAACATTGCATCACAAACCATAGAGTACAAGTGCAAAAAGTTAGGGTGGAGAAGACAAATTACTGATTTTAGCGCAATCGCCAAAAGCTTGACGATTTGCGGTGGCAAATTTTATTATTATTATTATTATTATTTATTTATTTATTTCAGCTTCGTTCGGGAAAAAAAAATCCTGAACCGCTGCTTATCTCGGCCGAGCAGCGGGCTGGGCGCAGTGCCCAACGGCGGGCTGCACGCCAGCGCCCAGCGGCGGGCTAGGCGCAGTGCCCAACGGCGGGCTGGGCGCAGTGCCCAGCGGCGGGCTGGGCGCCAGCGCCCAGCTCGCGGCGAGCAGGGCCTCCTGGGGCCAAAAAAAAATATTTTTTTTTCTTTTTTTTTAAATTTTATTTTAAACCTGAAAACTTTAAAATAAAAAATAAAAATAAAATAAAATAAAACTAAACAACTAAAAAAATATTTTTTTTTTAAACAACACTTTAAAAAAAACGTAAAAGAAAACTAAAAAGACTAAACTAAAAGATCAATGTATAATCTAAATAAAACAAACCTGAAAAGTTTTATTAAAACTTGGGTTGCCTCCCAAGGAGCACTACGTTATAGTCGGTGAGCTCGACATAGAATTCCCGCCTAAGTGTATGCTTCTACTCGCGTTAGGAACTCGAACTCCTTAACAAATAACCCGTACCTACAAAACGGATTAAGAGCCTCAAATAAGTTTAATGAAAGTGGGAGGCCGAATTTAAACATATTATGAAAAAGTTTGGTTTGCTCCCTTTTGGATTCTCTTGGTAGGTCGAAGAGAATGAAAACTTCTGAACAAGGAGTAAATCCAAACTTTTCGAACTTTTGAGGAAAAGGTAGTTGATATACACAAGCTTCGATTTGATCGTTTATTTCTATCACATGATTTAGAATTTCAGATTTTGAACCGGGGTTGCTTACCGCTTCCGGTTCTTCACTTACCTCGAGTGATGCATGTGATAGTGGACTTGGTTCTACCTTTTTGTCATTCCTCAAAGAGATGGCTTGAGCTGATTCCCTTTGTGGGATTTCTATGTTTTCCTTTATGCTTGGGAGAGCATCTCGGGATTGCTTTTGCATCTCTTGGTTTATTTGAGCCAGTTGGTTGCTCAAGTCCTTGCAAACCTCCTCGTTGATTGTAAGTCGGGCTGATATTCCTTTCAAAAGGGACAGCACCTCATCTCGTGAGCTAGAGGGTTGTGGAGGAACTTGGTTTGCTTGTTCATAAGGGAACATTCCCAATTCGTTTTCCCTGTGCTCATTAACAAACCTATTTGGAGGCCTCAACATGTTAGGGTTCCCGTAGGACAGATTTGAGTGTTGAGGTCTCCTCCAATCACTACCATAAAAGCTGTAAGAATTGGGGTTAGAATTATACCTTTGGTGATTACCCACAAAACTTACACTTTCATTGGTGTTGAGGCTCAGATTTGCCATCAAGATATCCATTTTCTCATTTAAGTCGGCCATGGAGGGATTGGGAGCCTCATTCTCCAGGGTATGAATGTATTGTCTTGATGGGATAGTAAACTTTTGAGCTTGCCACTCGACTTTTTCTTGCCAATTCATTGATCAGAGAATGCTGAGAAAAAGTGAAGTTCTAGCACAAAAGTTGATAAGTAACAGTATACAGATATGAACAAGTATAGAAAAGTATAAAGAAATCATATATCAACAAGTATAAACGATATAAACAAAGATATTCACAATGAATGCCTAAACTAACAAATCAACCTTTGGTTCGATATTGCAGAAGAAATAAATCCCCGGCAACGGCGCCAAAAACTTGATGCGTCCCCACCTAGGTTAGAGATGGGAACTCACTAAGGGATAAGTGTACCCCGTCGTTATCAAGTAATAAATTTCTGGTTTAAGTCCAGGTTATCATCCACAGGATTTATTTCTGCAAGTACCGAGCTACTCGATCTCGGATGTTATCTAGGCTTAGGGGGTTTTGAGTTTGTTTGTTTTAATTAATCTACTCCTAGGTTGAATTATGCTAATCCTAGCTAAGTTATCTAATTCTAACTAAGTTATTCTACGCCTAACTAAGTTACTCTACCCCTAATTGATCTTTCATTAATGAAACTATTCGAAGGAACATGGTATGAACGATAATAATAAAGATAGATTATCAAGTCTATTGAATAAAAACATAATCTGAGTCACTTGTATTCAAGGCGATTAACCCTACTTACCCTCTTGAGGTTCCTAGCGCGTGATTTCCTAAGGCCGAAACTAGGTCTAAGGCTCAGTAAATTGGCGCTTAATCAACTAAGAGGTCGTCAATCTCCTAGGCTCTGACTAGGTCAGATTCAGCTCGCAATATGTGCCTACTAGATTTTGGGGCTTTTGAATGAGTTAAACCAATTGAATAAAGCGTAAGACAGAGATTAGACAAATAATCATAGAACAAAACAAGAGCTAAATTATTATTAAAGGCGAAGATAATTGTCACAAGATACAATAAGTCAAGTTCGGCAACTGTATCAAAGAGTACAAACATGGAAAGATAAAAGGAGATACAAAAATCCCTTTCAGGGAACTTGTTTACTCTGCAGCCGGCGACTTGATCTTAAGGACGGACCTTGATAATTCCTCGAGAAAAAGCTTTGAAGGAGCTTCAATGGAGGTTGAGGAAGATGGAGAAGATGGAGAGGAATTACAAGGGGAAAGCTAAAATAATTTACAAAAACGAAAGATGTCTAATTTACATTGGAAAAACTCTATTTATAGACGCGGTTCGGGCCCTTTTCTTGACCTAATTTGTGTCCTTATTGATGTAGGAAGTTGTGGGGTCCATCGTGGCTTCGTGGGGGCGGAATTGGTCTTTTTGACCAATTCCCGCAGGTCTGCTCGGCGAGCAGGGCTACTCGCGACGAGCAGCGCCCTGCTCGGCGAGCAGGCACAGCCTGCTCGGCGAGCAGGCACAGTGCCTGGGCAGTGCCTGGGCGGTGCCTGGCCTGCTCGTCGAGCAGCGCCCGGGCTGCGCGCCGATGCTCAATTCGCCGAGCGACTGCCGGGGGTCCCCGAGACTCGATTTTTGCCTGAAATTTGATCATGTTTTAACCTGCACACGCACATAAACTCCAAACAACATTAGTCCAAAGGCTAAATTGACCCGCCAATCGCTTATTTGAGCAAACGCTTCATTTGGTGCGACTTTTGACGGATCAATTAGCTTCAAAAGATAACGGAATTATAATATGCATGCCATTTTGGCCGTATTTGCCTAAATTGATCATAAAACGAGCCTAAACAACGAAAAGTAAATAAAACGTTTCCAATTTCTAACTAACTCACACAAAAGCATTTAAATGCGAGAATTGCTCGCTTATTAACTAAATAACGCTAAAACCCGTCCTAAAACCGTACCCAAAGATAGGGGTTTTTGACCCCTATCAATGATGCCAACAACAAAGTAATGACTAGAAACCAGCTTAGGAAATTCCTTAGCAATATTGCTTTCGTATCAGTTCATGAACCAAAGAACTTTGCTGATGCTGAGCATGATGAGTATTGGATCAATGCTATGCAAGAAGAGCTTGACCAATTCACGAGAAATGAGGTATGGGATTTAGTACCTAAACCTAGGAATCAAAAATCCATAGGAACTAAGTGGGTTTTTAGAAACAAACTAGATGAGCATGGAAATGTAGTTAGGAACAAAGCCCGACTTGTAGCCCAAGGCTATAGTCAGCAAGAGGGCATTGATTATGGTGAAACTTTTGCACCAGTTGCTAGGTTAGAAGCTATACGTATATTGTGTGCATATGCTAGTTTCATGAACTTTAAATTGTATCAAATGGATGTTAAAAGTGCATTTCTTAATGGCTTTATAAACGAAGAGGTATATGTTAATCAACCTCCGGGTTTTGAAGATCCAAAATTTCCAAACCACGTTTATAAACTCAAGAAGGCCTTATATGGCCTGAAGCAAGCTCCAAGAGCTTGGTATGAAAGGTTGACCAACTTCCTGCTGATCAGGAATTATGTCAGAGGAAAAGCTGACACAACCTTGTTCATTAAGAAAAAGGGTAAACATACCCTACTTGCACAAATCTATGTAGATGACATAATATTTGGTGCTACTGACGAATCTTTGTGTCAAGAGTTTAGCAAACAGATGCAGACTGAGTTCGAAATGTCTATGATGGGAGAACTCAGCTTCTTCCTTGGACTTCAGATCAAGCAAGGTAAGAACAGCATCTTCATTAGTCAGTCCAAGTACACCAAGGAGATGTTAAAGAAATTCGATATGGAAGATTGTAAGCCCATATCAACCCCTATGGGTACTGATATTGTCCTATGCAAAGATGAGAAAAGTAAGTCAATAGATAGTAAACTTTATCGAGGTATGATAGGCTCCTTACTTTATCTCACTGCTAGTAGACCTGATATACAGTACTCAGTATGTTATTGTGCAAGATATCAAGCTGACCCAAGGGACTCTCACTTAATTGCTGTAAAAAGAATTTTTAGATATTTGTAGAGCTCAGTTGATGCAGGTTTGTGGTATCCAGCTTCAAATGACTTCACACTCATAGGATACACTGATGCTGACTATGGACGGGATAAGCTAGAACGTAAGAGTACTTCAGGAGGATGTCATTTCCTTGGAAGCTGTCTAGTATCCTGGTTCAGCAAGGAGCAGTCATCAGTTGCTCTGTCTACAATTGAAGCTGAGTACGTTGCTGCTGGAAGCTGTGTAGCTCAAGTCCTATGGATAAAGCAACAGCTTGAGGATTATGGAGTAAGAACTGAGATAATAGAGATCAAATGTGACAACAAGAGTGCCATTGATCTATCCAAGAATCCTATCCAACACAGCAGGATAAAGCATGTCAGCATAAGGCATCACTTCATCAGAGATCACGTACTAAAGGGTGAGATCAAGCTGACCTATGTGCCAACAAATGAACAGCTTGCAGATATTTTCACCAAGCCTTTGGCTCGTGAGCAATTTAACATACTAAGGGAAGCTATCGGTATGTCTAATCCTCTTCAATAATTCTAAATATTTGAATAAATGTTGAGTGATTGTCATGCTAACTGATATCAATCTAGTAACTACTGCACATTGAGCTTAATAGTCTATGCTGAGTAGATACAAATGTTGAGTAAAAATTCTGTGCTGAGTAGATAAACATATTGAGTAATCACCTTATGCTGAGTAGATGTACATGCTGAGTGATTAACGTATGTTGAGTTACTAAGAGATAGAAAATCCATCTACGTAAAATTAAATACTCAGTATCATAAACGATTCATATTCTGGCAAACTGAGTAAAAGCCCACTTGTACCAATGAACAATGACACGTGTAACAAATCATACCTAGAAAAACGCAAGTAATAATGAATACCCATGCGCCGAACCTGTCATAAATGGCAGAATCCTTGTCGATTAAAATCCCAAGAAGAAAACGGCTAGTTCATTAATTAGGAATGATTCAAGACTCTATAAGTAGTGAAAGGATCCCCACTCATTATTCTTTACGCTTAAAATCTTCTGAAATCGAATCCTTCTCTCTCCCTAAACCTTAAAACCTTCATCTGTAACAATGGCTTCCGGCAAAAACGAAATCCCTAACTTCACCACTCAGCTTGGCCATGTTGGAAATTAAGGCTAAGGTATAGCAGCGGAAATATAAAAATTTTAGCCTATTTCCTTTTAACCATAGAATCCGTTAATCGTTATTTCATATAAAGAGGGATAAGAAGGAATACCTTTCGATGAACAATCTACCGTTGTTAAAGAAGCGCCCACAATTCTTTTCCGAGTTCCCAAGCACGAAGTATAACACGGTGAGGTTAAGTTAGAATCAACCCTTATGAGATGCAACCAAAATAGATTGCCTCTAATTAACCAACACAAGATCAAAGAGAAAAGGAGATGAATGAGATTAATCAATTGACGGAAGCCGTATGAATTCTTGTCCATGAACTAGGGGATGCGAATTCACTTTCTCTCTCTTAATGTAGGTTTCGAAAATCACAATAAGGGGAGGGGGATTAGCTTTTTCGAAATTCTCATAAGGAGGGGGTATATATAGTCACTTGTATCTAAACCCTAGTTAGATAGGAATAGGTTACTTAACAGGAATTCCATTCGGAATAGGATTCCTAATTATTATCTTATAATATATCAAATACATTTAGGATAATAATAAATAACCTAATTGGATAATAATAGGAGTATATTAATCTAATTAAAACTCCTAACTTAATTATCTCTTAATTAATTGAATTCACAAACCTAATCAAATTAGGATTAATGGAATTAAAATAATTCCTTATTTACTATATATAAATTTCGGCCCCCTCCATTTAAATGGGCCTTACTGGGCTCAATTGGGCTTCCATCTATTAATCACATCCATCTCTCTTTTGGTTCCAAGTCTTATGTGTGATCCATTAGGTTCTTACTACTTCTGGCCGTATGCAACTATTAAATTAATTTCTTCAAGAATTATATTTAATCCTTGCATAACGGAATGATGTACTGAGTATGTTATTGGCAAGTCTGTAATCATTCCCCCAGAGTCCGTTAAGAAGACAGGTTGATTCTATCGTTAACCCTTCCGTATTAGTTACAGTATAATTCGATCCTTTATCAACTATATCCTTGAACTGAATCTTATGACTATGGGTGATGTCAAGTCACATATAGCGAGACGTTCGTTTTACTTGTACAGGCCGAGTCAACTCAAATAGATAGGTTAAGTGAAATCTGTATTTCTACTCTTAAGCTATCACCTTGCAAGGATTTAGAGTCGAGTCTTCCACAAGCGATCCTTGGATATATCTCCCATTAATCAGGAGTGATAAATGCTCAATCCAATGTATAACTACCCTGACATTACCTCTTGTGACACCCAACCTTTGCAGTTCACACCCCAGAGTCATCTCTGTTAAGGATCGTGGGACCACAGGATCAAAGTCTCACATTCAGTAATTCAGGATGACCAATTAACATTCCTTTGAGTTTGAGGATTACTTGTACCTATTAATACCAATGAGATGAACAGGTGACAAGGATGAATCTACCCATCCTGTTATCTCAAATCGGATCCCCAATCCTAATGAACGACGTTTCATCGGATCTATGTAACTGTCCAGATATCTATATATATGAAGCTTGTGAGATCAGCTTTCTGTCGGACAGAAGACATTGTTACATACAAGTCTCAACAGTGATATATCAATCCTAAACATATCACTTGACTTGGGGTGGTTTTAAGTTTATTAGTTTATTATAAAGTTTTGTCTCACGTCATGCTTGTATGAACACTTTATAATCACTTTAAACAAACTTACGGATTTCCTTTTATTAGACTTTATTTAGTGCTTAAAAGGGATTGCCTTTATATAGTTATAAAACATATATCTCATTAAAACAAATGATATAAAGAACAATTCATTTACATTAAGTTTGTATCCTGTAACAATTGACTATAGGACACTAAACCCCAACATACTCCCACTTGGACTAAAGCCAATTGTTTCTAAAACTTATCCCAGTAGAAGTTAAATGACGATCATGTACTTTCTGGGTTAAAGGCTTTGTCAACGGATCTGCAACATTGTCCTCTGTAGGTACTCTTTCTATTCTCACATCTCCTCTAGCCACAATCTCTCTAATGATGTGGTATCGCTTTAGGTAGTGCTTGGATGCATTATGAGACCGTGGTTCCTTTGCTTGCGCAATAGCTCCATTGTTATCACAGTACATAGTAATGGGATTGACAATGTCAGGCACCACACCTAGTTCTGTAATGAACTTTCTAATCCAAACTGCTTCCTTTGCTGCTTCCGCAGCAGCGATGTACTCTGACTCGATCGTAG
Source organism: Euphorbia lathyris (assembly GCF_963576675.1). Lineage (NCBI taxonomy): Eukaryota > Viridiplantae > Streptophyta > Magnoliopsida > Malpighiales > Euphorbiaceae > Euphorbia > Euphorbia lathyris. Next base: position 23,045,391 of record NC_088914.1, read on the forward strand.
AGAAAGCTACGCTTCCCTGCTTGGAACTTTTCCAACTGACCGCGCCCCCATTCAAGATAAACAGGTATCCTGATTGGGATTTAAAATCATTCTCATCTGTGAGATGACTAGCGTCTGAAAATCCTTCAATTTTCAGATCTCCTTCTTCGTACACTAGGAACATATCTTTAGTCCTTCTCAAGTACTTAAGAATGTTCTTGACGGCAATCCAATGCTCGTCTCCCGGATTCCCTTGGTAACGACTCGTTACAGATAACGCGAACGCTACGTCAGGTCTAGTGCATAGCATAGCATACATAATCGAACCGATCGCGCTGGCGTACGGGACTACAGCCATGCGTCGTTTGTCATCATCAGTTTTAGGACATTGATGATTGTTTAACTTTACTCCATGTACCATGGGTAAGTTACCTCGTTTCGATTCAAGCATGCTAAACCGATTTAGCACCTTTTCAATGTATGTAGCCTGTGAAAGACCAAGCAGTCTACGCGATCTATCCCTGTAGATCTTTATACCAAGTATATAGGCTGCTTCACCAAGGTCTTTCATTGAGAAGTTACCGGATAACCATACTTTCACCGATTGTAATAGAGCAATGTCATTTCCCATTAACAGTATATCGTCCACATATAGTATGAGAAATGCTATAGAGCTCCCACTTGCTTTCTTGTAAATGCAAGCTTCTTCGCAATTTTGTTCGAAACCAAATTGTTTTATGGTTTCGTCAAAACGCTTGTTCCAGCTTCTAGATGCTTGCTTGAGTCCATAAATGGATCTCTGAAGTTTGCAAACTTTATTTGCATCCTTTGATATGAAACCTTCAGGCTGCATCATGTATACATCCTCAAGCAGATTTCCATTTAGGAAAGCTGTTTTCACATCCATTTGCCAAATCTCATAATCAAAATGAGCGGCAATTGCAAGCATGATTCTGATTGATTTGGACATAGCAACATGAGAGAAGGTTTCGTCATAATCAACACCTTGTTTCTGACGATATCCTTTCGCTACCAACCTAGCCTTGTAGGTGCTAACCTTTCTATCCATATCAGTCTTCTTTTTGAAGATCCACCTGCACCCAATGGGAATTATCCCTTCGGGTGGATCAACCAAAGTCCACACTTGGTTAGTATACATGGAATCCATTTCAGAATCCATGGCTTCAAGCCATGCTTTAGAATCTGGACTAGTAAGAGCCTATTCGTAGTTTTCGGGTTCGTCGTCTAACACGGGAACCTTGTTATCATCTCCCACTAGAAAACCATATCTAACTGGGAGTTCACGAACTCTTCGTGATCTACGAATAGGTGCCACTGGAGTCTCATCTAATGGGACTTCTTCGGGTACCTCAACCGCTTCTGTTGTTTCAGTCGGTGTTTCTTCCTCTTGAACTTCGTCGAGTTCAATCACGCTTCCCTTTTGTGTTTCTTCGAGAAACTCTTTCTCTAAGAAGGTTGCGTATCTGGATACTATTACTTTCTGATCATCTGGATGATAAAAGTAATACCACATGGTTTCTTTGGGATATCCAATGAAGAAACATTTATCAGATTTAGAATCTAATTTGTCGGACGCTATGCGTTTGACATATGCTGAACAACCCCATACTCTCATAAATGAGAACACAGGTTTCCTACCAACGAACAATTCATATGGTGTGGAACTAGCGGATTTAGTTGGTACTCGATTTAGGGTGAAGAGGGCAGTTTCTAAGGCATAGCCCCAGAACGACTTTGGAAGTAAGGCCATGCTCATCATGGATCGTACCATATCTAATAGGGTACGGTTTCTCCTCTCGGATACACCATTGTGTTGTGGTGTATAGGGAGGTGTCCATTGTGAGCATATCCCACATTCAGTTAGATAATTCAGAAAATCATCTGAAAGATATTCGCCACCTCGATCGGATCGAAGCGTCTTTATTTTCTTTCCTAATTGATTTTCCACTTCATTCTTGAAGCATTTGAACTTGTCAAAAGCTTCTGATTTGTGCCTCATCAAGTAGATGTAACCATATCGAGTATGGTCATCTATGAAGCTTATGAAGTATCTGAATCCTCCTCTTGCTTGGACTGACATAGGACCGCATACATCTGAATGAATAAGTCCTAGAGTGTCTGATACACGCTCACCTTTATTGCTAAAGGGTGTCTTTGTCATTTTACCTTTTAAACATGATTCGCATGTTTCCAATGATTCAGGATCAATTGGATCTATAAGCCCATCTGAATGTAGCTTTAGCATGCGTCTCTTGTTTATATGACAATGCCATAAGTAAGTTGAATTATCTAGCTTATGTCTTTTGGTATCAATTGCGAAAACAGAAATTAACACATAAATCCCATTTTGGTGATATTCCTGAGAAATAGAAAATCGAATCTCTATAAAAATTGCAATGTTTGTTCTTTATAGAACATACCAGACGTTGGAGTACCGGCTTTTCCCTTCTGGAGGGTAGCTCGGTACAAAGAACAATTTCTCTTCCAATGCCCCACGTCACCACAATAGTGGCACTTTCTTTTAGGCTTCTTCACTTCCTTTCCCTTAACTTTAGTGGGCATGGATTTCTTACCTTTCTTGGGATGTTTAGGATTGGGAGAATTCCCTTTCCACTTCTTTGATCCCTCTATGACAATAGCCGGTATTGCCTTGTCTTTCTTCATATTGGGCTCAACTGACTTGAGCATATTTGCAAGCTCTTCAAGAGAGGTTTGCAAGTCATTCATCTGATAGTTCATGATGAACTATGAATAACTCTTTGGGAGGGATTGAAGAATTAAGTCTACACTTAGTTCGTTATCCATCGCGAATCCAATACTAGAAAGTTTGGTAATGTAGCCAATCATCTTGACACAATGTGTCATGACTGATGTGCCCTCTTGCATCCTGTAACGATATAACAGCTTGGATATCTCGTAGCGTTCGCACCTGGTTTGTTTCCCAAACAATTCCTTTAGGTGCATGATGATGGAATGGGCATTCATTTCCTCATGTTGCCTTTGTAATTCCGATGTCATCGATGCAAGTATGATGCATCCGGCATGATCGTCATCAGCCTTGTGCTTCTGGTAAGCATCAATTTCCTCGATGGGAGCATCATCTTCAGGGACAGGGGGTATCGATGTATCAAGTACATACCCAATTTTCTCGAACTTCAAAACAATTTTGAGGTTGCGAAACCAGTCGGTGAAGTTTGAACCATTCAGTTTGTTATCGGTAAGAATGTTTTGCAGATTGGTTTTAGTCATGATTTTAAGAGTGTGTGTTTAAACAAAACCTGAGAGTGAGAAAGAGTAAACGTATGTCATTCATTTGCTTTAAAGTATAACAATCTAAAATTATAAGCCTTTTAATTTATTTCAGATTGCTCCCACTATTTTGCCAAATTAATAACCCTCCATATTAATTCGAAGAATTTCACAAATCCTTTAGTGAGCTAGGATCCTAACTCCTGAGATTTCGCCTTGACTTTAGCCAACAAGCTAGTCCCATTTGTTAGGTAGATTCATGCAATCAATCACATCTCGAATGTGATTCCTAGGTTATTGGGTTACTAACCACATTAGTAACTAATATGTCATTCATATTAATCCCAACCATTTTGCCCATTAGTTTATGACAACATGAGTTTGCCCATCCAATTATCATAATCTAATTTAAGTACTACCCCATATTCATGAAAGAACGATTTTCGATAATCCAGGTGTTACCATAAGACCCCGAGCTTGACTTTAGCCAACAACCCAAAGGCCCCCAGTACTGCCGGCTGAATTATAATATTAGGGAAGGGCAACCGATTTTAATAACTTGCTTATTTACTTAACTTTTCAATGAGGGATTTTTATTTAAGTCTCATAATCTAACTTAGTCTTGATTTGCTTTAGCATACATCAGACACACATATATACATACATTGGCGTTATGGACATATCATCTAAATTATTCCGTCGAGCCAGAGACGGAATAAAAGGCCAAACCTAAGGAAATACTAACTATTACATATTTCTCTTTAGGTCCTCCGTCTTCTCCATGGCGCCTTGAAATTACATATTAATTTCTATACTACTATAAGAAAACTTCAATTGAATTGAAGGGAATCAGATGAGAGGAGAAATTACAATAGATAGTAGAAAGACAGGACGCGCAGGCCCTATTTCAAAAATACCAAAAGACTAAAAGAGGGTCCAAATATATCCATAACTCCAAACATTCAAAGACTCAATTAAATAAATTTAATTGGTTGATTACATAACCACCTTATGTAATATTTAGGTTAATCATATTAACTCGTCAAATTAACTTTCATCCAATTTTACATCTTATCGTTTCATATCTTTATATTAACCCTTAGATTAATATAACCATATAAAACGTCGATTATGCATGTCCCAATTATTTTGATTTCAATTCATTTAACGCTTTGATTTACAACTTGGTAAAAACAAACTTTTAAACGAATTTTTCATTCGATAATCAAAACAGAAAACTATTGATTTCCGAAACATATATATATATATATATATATATATTATTTACAAGCCGATTTTAACAATTAAAATCAAGTGGGATTCGGGCTAGGGCCCGAAACTGGGCTGCTGCCGTTTGGCAGCAGCCCCGCGGCTGCGCACGCGGCTGGTCGCGCCGTGAGGCGCAACCCGAGCCGCTGTCGTATATTTTTTTTTATAAAATATAAATATATATATCAGTTTTTAAAACGATTTCAAAAACGATTTTCAGAAATAGGAAAAACTACAATAGATTTCCGTTTTATCTTTTAGAATTAATAAAACTAATTTTATTAACCTAACTATAAAACAAATAGATTTTGTTATAATGATTATCAACCGAAATAATTAGGAACATACGCATAATCAATTTTAATTAACAATTAACTAAAATTTATTTATCTTTAGAATTAATTAACCAAACAATTTGTTAATTAATCCTAACCATAAATATTTATTCAATCCTATTGAAAAAACTTCTAAATTTTCATATATGAAATAACGGATTTAACGATGGCTCTCATACCACTGTTGGAAATTAAGGCTAAGGTATAGCAGCGGAAATATAAATTTTTTAGCCTATTTCCTTTTAACCATAGAATCCGTTAATCGTTATTTCATATAAAGAGGGATAAGAAGGAATACCTTTCGATGAACAATCTACCGTTATTAAAGAAGCGCCCACAATTCTTTTCCGAGTTCCCAAGCACGAAGTATAACACGGTGAGGTTAAGTTAGAATCAACCCTTATGAGATGCAACCAAAATAGATTGCCTCTAATTAACCAACACAAGATCAAAGAGAAAAGGAGATGAATGAGATTAATCAATTGACGGAAGCCGTATGAATTCTTGTCCACGAACTAGGGGATGCGAATTCACTTTCTCTCTCTTAATGTAGGTTTCGAAAATCACAATAAGGGGAGGGGGATTAGCTTTTTGGAAATTCTCATAAGGAGGGGGTATATATAGTCACTTGTATCTAAACCCTAGTTAGATAGGAATAGGTTACTTAATAGGAATTCCATTCGGAATAGGATTCCTAATTATTATCTTATAATATATCAAATACATTTAGGATAATAATAAATAACCTAATTGGATAATAATAGGAGTATATTAATCTAATTAAAACTCCTAACTTAATTATCTCTTAATTAATTTAATTCACAAACCTAATCAAATTAGGATTAATGGAATTAAAATAATTCCTTATTTACTATATATAAATTTCGGCCCCCTCCATTTAAATGGGCCTTACTGGGCTCAATTGGGCTTCCATCTATTAATCACATCCATCTCTCTTTTGGTTCCAAGTCTTATGTGTGATCCATTAGGTTCTTACTACTTCTGGTCGTATGCAACTATTAAATTAATTTCTTCAAGAATTATATTTAATCCTTGCATAACGGAATGATGTACTGAGTATGTTATTGGCAAGTCTGTAATCATTCCCCCAGAGTCCGTTAAGAAGACAGGTTGATTCTGTCGTTAACCCTTCCGTATTAGTTACAGTATAATTCGATCCTTTATCAACTATATCCTTGAACTGAATCTTATGACTATGGGTGATGTCAAGTCATATATAGCGAGACGTTCGTTTTACTTGTACAGGCCGAGTCAACTCAAATAGATAGGTTAAGTGAAATCTGTATTTCTACTCTTAAGCTATCACCTTGCAAGGATTTAGAGTCGAGTCTTCCACAAGCGATCCTTGGATATATCTCCCATTAATCGGGAGTGATAAATGCTCAATCCAATGTATAACTACCCTGACATTACCTCCTGTGACACCCAACCTTTGCAGTTCACACCCCAGAGTCATCTCTGTTAAGGATCGTGGGACCACAGGATCAAAGTCTCACATTCAGTAATTCAGGATGACCAATTACATTCCTTTGAGTCTGAGGATTACTTATACCTATTAATACCAATGAGATGAACAGGTGACAAGGATGAATCTACCCATCCTGTTATCTCAAATCGGATCCCCAATCCTAATGAACGACGTTTCATCGGATCTATGTAACTGTCCAGATATCTATATATATGAAGCTTGTGAGATCAGCTTTCTGTCGGACAGAAGACATTGTTACATACAAGTCTCAACAGTGATATATCAATCCTAAACATATCACTTGACTTGGGGTGGTTTTAAGTTTATTAGTTTATTATAAAGTTTTGTCTCACTTCATGCTTGTATGAACACTTTATAATCACTTTAAACAAACTTACGGATTTCCTTTTATTAGACTTTATTTAGTGCTTAAAAGGGATTGCCTTTATATAGTTATAAAACATATATCTCATTAAAACAAATGATATAAAGAACAATTCATTTACATTAAGTTTGTATCCTGCAACAATTGACTATAGGACACTAAACCCCAACAGGCCAAACCTCTGGCAAACCCACTCAAGCTGACCCCGCCGGTTCATCAAAGCCAGTAGAAAGGAACATGATCAAGGTCTATAAGAAGGTCAACAACTTGGAGGTTCTAAAATGCAGATGGTTCTCTCCAGGATTCATCACTTCTGAGAAACCGTTCTGTGACTGGATCGAGAAGAACAAATGGATCGGTCTCTTCTCACTCACTGGAAAAACATACCCTAGGCTGGTCAGAGAGTTCTATTCCAACATGTTTGTTGATGAAGAAGATGCTGACTATTTGGAGACCACGGTCAAAGGACATAAAATCACCATAACCCCTGCCTATCTAGCTACTCTGCTAAACTTACCAGACGAAGGAATGGAGTTTAGGACAACAAAAGAAAAGGTACCAAAGGAAAAGCTTGACCAGATCAAGGGGTTCTGCAAACCCAAGAATCATAAAGGTGAAATGCCCAGCACCTGTATGGGGCAAGAACAGAAGATGGCTCACTACGTGCTGACCAACTTTATCTTCCCCAAGCTAAGCTCAGCTTCCTCTGCCTCCAATTTTGAACAGTGCTTCATATGGCACATGTTGACCTACACTCCACTTAACATGCCCGTCTTTCTGGTTGGGGCTCTTCAACGCAGTGGAAAGAAGCTCAGGCTGGGGTCTCTGATCACTAAGATCATTGAGGACCAAAAGATTGAGACAATCAATGAGACTGAAAGCTGGGGGAATGAGATTACAGCCGCCTTGCTGGTTGGGTTACTATACAATTAGCCGTTAAAAGGATTTGAAGAGGTTGAAGATGAAGAGGAAGAAGATGTTGATACTGAACAGGTTGAAGAACCTAAGTCAGCTGAGCCTGAGAAGAAGAAGAAGAAGAGAAAGGCCATTGAAACATGCTCAAAAGACATCAATTCTTTCCCAAAGAAGGTAAGACTAGTGTCTCAGGAAAAGAAAGCTAAAGCTGACCAGGCTAAGGAGAAAGCTGAGTCGGCAGAGAAAAGAAAGAGGCCAGAAGAGCCTGAGGATGAAGAAGAGGAAACTCCGGAATCCCCTTTGATGAAAAAGAAGAAGGTTCATACCTTAAAGACAGTTGAAGCTAATCCCTTGGATTGGATTGTACCTCCAAAAGGCCATAGAATTGACCTAGACCAAACTCATGCTGAGCCGGTCAAGGATGCTGAGCAAGAAACTCCTATTGAGGAAGAAGTCAATACCGAGCAGGAACAACCTACTGATGTTGAGCAACATCAAGATAATGCTGAGCGAAGAATTGAGGAAGAAGAAAATGTTGATGAGGAGGTTACTCATGCTGACCCATCTCCTCCTAAAGAAACAAGGTTCAAGCGGCTCAAGAAGAAAGCCCATAAGACTCCAGCTCTTGACCTCCTTACAGACTCTCCTCTTCAAGAACCATTTACTGACCTATCTGAGCTACAGTTCATGTACTTTGCACACGATACTGAGTCTCCCTCAAAATAAAAACAAGCCTCTGTTACTCAGGATGAGGAACAAGCCAAAACCTTTGAAGATCCAAATCCAACTGCTCAAGATGGAACCAATCCTACTTCAACTTCACCCACTCAATTTGAGCAGGTCAACATGACTAACCAAACTCCACCTCCAACACAGCATGTTGATAAATCAGCTCCTGAAGCCAATCTGCATCACAGCCCTATCACCAATCAAGATGATCAATCTGGCAAACAGCCAACTCCACCACCATCAAGCTCAATTCCAGCCTCTAAGACAAATGCTGCTCAATTCACATACTTGAATGCTACTGAGTCAGGACGACGAATCATTGCCTCTGCTCAGTCCTTGCTTCAAGATTTGAACCATCCTCAAGCTGATGCTACTTGATCTTCTCATGCTGAGTCCTCCCAACTGTCTGGTATCACTCAGCTTCTCAATGAACTAAGAGGACTCAAGGATCTTGTAAGTGTTATGACCACCGTTCAAACTCAGCAACCCAGGCAAGACCAAATAGCAAAGCTGACTGAATTGGTACTCACAAGGGTGAACCATCTGAACTCGCTTGAAGGCAAAATCCAACAACTGTCGGAAGTTAATCCAGGGTATGCAACTTCCACTGAGCTTCAAAGCTATTTTGCTAAGTTAACTGCAGAACTGACCAAATCAAGCGCAACTGGCAATCCTGAGTATGCTACCTCTGCTGAGTTATAAGACTGCTTTGCCAAGCTAACTGCTGAACTGACCAGTACGCGTGAATTAGTATCTTCTACCTCTCAGTGCACCATTGACCAACTGAGTGAAGCGGTAAGTCTACTTAATGTCAACAAGGCTCAGATGGATGTTGACCCAGTCTCCAATGATCAAATCTTGAGTTTTTCCCAAGCAATTATGAAGGCAATGCGCATCAACAATGCTCAGCTCATGTTTTATGACTCTGCCCTGCTGAAGATGTACCACCAATCTTTTGCTCAGATAACCAGCTCGCTCACCTGGCTTAGCAAATCACATGAATGCCTACTCAGCATGATTAGCAGCTCTCTCCGGATTCCTCGCCATGTCTAAGATGACAGTGTACCTGTAATTGATGGCTTGCGTTAAAGCACAAAGAGGCTTCAGCGTTACTCAAATGTCCTCTCCACTCATGCTCGCAACGATACCTTCCTTTATAAACCCGATGATGGCAAAACGGGGGAGAAAAGCCAAGAAGGAACTCATCTTGCAGGTAATGCCTCAGGAAGTAAAGATAAAGGCAAAGGAGTATATCGAGCTGACCATCAAGCTCAGGACAATATGAAGGAAAAGAAGAAGAAGAACTAGATATAGCTTAGTCAATGTTTAGAACTTAGCATAGAATCTTTCCTCATATGTTTTTGCTTAATCTATGACAAGTACCATTTTCTCAACCTGGCTGATAAAATTGAACAAACAAATTAAGAAGTAAAATATACTCAGTATACATTAACACTAAAATACTTATGTAATAAACTGAGTAACAACATACTTCTAATATTTTTGAAAACTGACTTAAATCCAATTAGCTCAGATCTTGAAAAATCTAACATTAAACTAAGTCAGTATACATAAATGTCTTAAGGTTAATTCAATTAAATCTTGGAAGGTTTAGAATTAAGTTAAGACAATATGTGCAACCCTTACGGGGGAGTTATTTCAAAAATAAATCAATCATGGGGTAACTTATAACTGAGTTCCGTAATTATGTATTTTGCCAACATCAAAATGGGGGAGTTTGTTGAAACACCTTTCCACAAGATTTTGATTTGACAAAATTATCCATGATTAAGAGGCAATTAAATTTAAATGCTTTGATTTAATTGTACTAATGTGTTTGTTCAATATTGAGTGCAAATATATATATATATATATATATATAAAGTTAGACAGGACAAAAGTCAGCATAAGCCAAGCTGAGTGGAACGGAACTCAGCATGAAAGAATAGAAGCTGAGTGGAGTAGAACTCAGTATCAGAAGTCTCCTTCAAAGTTGCCAGAACGAGGCTGACTAAATTAGAAGACTCCTTCAGAATTGTATAAACAGAACGGAGCTGACTAAGAAGGAACTCAGCATGGAAGTTGAACATTCGAAGATAACGAATGGAGCTGAGTGACAGTCAGGATAGCATGAAGGATCCTTTCACTAAAGGACAAAGTCTGCCAATCTTCTGCACCAATAATTGAAGCCTCGAGAATACACAGAAGACTAATTCCAAGAAACATGGGTCAATGGATTATTGGTAAAAGACAACTGCCACAAAAAGACAAGTCTGTAGGAAGAAGACAAGGCTGACACCTGAAGAAAACAGAGGAAGGGAATGGCCTGTACAGTCTGAGGCTGACCAGAAGATGTTCCCTAAAAGAGCCGTTTTGGTGTTAACGGCTAAAACAAATTCAAATGATCCATCTGCAGATTTCCATCTATAAAAGGACAATCAAGAACCTTGGATCATTGCCGAATCACAAAAAAAAAGGAAAAATCCAAGAGAGAAATCTTCAAAAGCACTCAAATACAAAGATCTTACACCAAATCTTCTATTCTTTGTGTAAATGCTAGAGTGATTCTGTGTAATCTTCCAAAGTGTTCTTTACTGAAAAGAGAACAAGTGTTTATCAATTGTAATATTGAGAGTGTATGCTGAGTGCTTGGTTGTAAGCATTCAGTGGTAGAAAAATCTAAGTGCTGGGTTGTAGTACTTAGTAGGAGCTGAGTATACGAATAGAGGATGTACTCTTGCATACTCACTGCCTTGTAAAGGGTTTGTGCTCTACCTTGAAAGAGCTCAGTATTGGATTGAAAATCCCAGGAGGAACTGGGGACTGGACGTAGGCAGAGAGGCCGAACCAGGATAAGTCGTGCTGAGTAACTTCTAAACTCTTTCTCTCAATATATATATATATATATATATATGTGTGTGTGTGTGTGTGTGTGTGTGTGTGTGTGTGTGTGTGTGTGTGTGTTGCTTGTGGTATTTACTCAGCATATAAATTGTTAAAACTGAAACTGAGTAAATCTGAGTGCTGAGTTGGAAGCTGACCTCTCAAGAGTCAATTCCCAACTCTCAAGTCAAGCAGTCTTAGTCAGCATAGAACTAAAACTTTCTGACTAATCAATCGGTCGTGCTGACCAACACGCTGAGTTAACAAACTCTTAAAATAACATTAAGTCAGCATAATTAAAAGCGAAAAAGTTACATTAGTTCCTATCTCCCCCTTGGAACTAATTACTAGGGACCAACAAAAACATCATATGGTATCGATGTCATAGGTGGTTCTCATGTAATGCTATAGATGAGTATTTAGATCCAAAATCACTACGGGACCTAGGTGAGACACAACATATTTTTTTTCTCCTAACGAGCCAGTGAATTGGTGTCAAGTATGGGTTAGTTAGGTATGTTCTGAATCACATCGAGGGACCATGAGTAAATCATGGGGATTGACTTGACACTCTCCTAAGTAATAGCAGATATCACACCCACTTGAGTAATGAAGCCGACGCCCACTTGAGTAGTGAAGCTGAGAAGTGTATGGCCACACTCGAATGAAGTAATTGGATATTTTTTATTCGAACTTATCAGTTCATTAGCAAATTAAGGAATGTTCGAGCATCAGATGAGGGTGACATGATCGTGTCTCATGTTTGACTTGATACCTTACAACAAATGATCACTTTGAGATTACAATTAGGTTCTCTGAACGGATAGATGAGATAACTATCTAAATTGGCTAGTCATAATAGCTTGCTATAGTACATCTATGACTTGTGAGATAAACTCAGTTTCGGTCAAATTCTCAGTATTAGATAGACCTAGACTATTTAAAACTAGACCGGTCGAGATAGCTTAAAATACGTATAATGGTTATATAAATTAACATATGAGAATTAGTTTATGTAGACCCGGGTGAACAATAGATTTCAATGAGATTGAAAATCAAGTTCAACCCAAACTCAAATCAAAAAATAAATAGCGGCAAAATTGTCTGAATATAGAATTTTGTGGTTAAAATGTAAATTCGATTTAATTTATATAGTTTAAGGAGGAAATTAAAATAGAATAATAGATATTATCTTAAATAAATAGCTAACTAATTTTTAAAGTTTTAACTAAATAGGTAGAATAACAGATATTATCTTAGTTAATTTTAAGGTTTAGTTATATTTTTCTTCATTTCTCCATTTTAATATTTTGATCATTAGTGAAATATTTTATTTGGTAATGCCTGAAGACATAGATAATATTAATTCAACCTCGTTAAATTATTGTATTCTCTTTATTTAGTTTATGCTCTACATTTTAAATTGTTGATTGTTTCAGCAATAATGTAATATTTTATTATTAAATTTTACATAATTATAAAAATTAATTTGGTGTAAATTTTATTTTATTAAAAAGCAATGGAAAATATTTTTAAAATTATAAAATTAGAGATATATAAAATTATAAATGTAAATTTATTATTTTTTATAAATTTTATAGATAAAATAAAATAAAATATCTAGATTGATAATAATAAATTCAATTGGGTAAAGAATAACCACATTAAAGTAGTTTTTTCTCATGTGTTCAGAGAAGGTAATCAAGTTGCGGATAAGCTGATTAATTTTGGTAGAGTTAGTTCGGATTTTTTGTTGGTAGGATGGAATTCCGGATTTTTGTTTTTTTCTCCTTCGTGATAATGCTTTAGGTAGGGATTCTTTCCGGTTTGTTTAGTTGTTGTTTTCTGGATGCTCTGTTGTTAATTTTTCATTTTGCTTTTAATAATATTGGGTATCACCCAGCCTGTATTAAAAAAAAAAATAGTTTTGAAATATCACCATATTGACCAAGGAAAACAAGATCATTTATTTCACTAAATAAATAACAGCAACAAAACCTTAGTCTCGAAATGATTCGAGATCGGCTAACATCAACCGTCATACGAAACCGTGAAATCAAATCATGTCAAAGATGAAAATCAAGATATTAATTTAATTTATAATACATTGGAGTCATTGTGGAGGATGTTATTGCAAACCCTTCTCCAATTCTGTGTATAGCTTAGACATGCAAACTCTGAGAATTTGGATTATTCTGAGAAAGAAGAAGACACATATGACATCTAGTAAAATGATGTGTAAGAAAATAAGCATGCAAAGGTGAAGTGTCACCATCTCATCCTCCATAAAAACCCTTCACTCTTCCCCCTTCAAACCGCACTCAATCTTCTCTTCTCTAATCAAAATGGCTAAATCTGCTCTTCTTCTTGTTCTTTGTCTAGTTGTTGTTTCGTTTCATGGCTCTGCCGCAAACAGGCAAGATAGGCAGCTCGACGAGTGCCAACTACGAAGCATAAATGCAAGGGAACCAGATGACAAAATTGAATGTGAAGCTGGTTTAGTTGAGACTTGGAATCCTAACCATGACCAGTTTCAATGTGCTGGTGTTGCTGTTATAAGACGCACCATTCAACCTAAAGGTCTTCGCTTGCCTATTTACAGCAATGCTCCTACTCTCGTCTACATTGTCCAAGGTATAACTTCATTCCATCCTCAATATGCACTATTAAATTTTAGAGGCGGATGTAAAAGTGACACAGGGTTTATTGATCCCGAGTTACAGAGATATAAAGAAAAACTGTAACGAATCTGTAAGACCCCCAATTTACACAGATTTAAAGAAAATTATAACTGCAGAAATATTTCTCGCTAAATATAAAATGCTGTCATTAATTTTCGTCATATACAGTTTATTGACAGAATCTAGAACAGCAGTGTCCGTTCTGATGTTTAGTCTTTAAAATACTGCTCACAGTTTATTCAGATTTTGTTTATCTGTCTTGGATTTTAGTTTCTAAAAAGAGCTCCCTAAGAATTTGTACAGATTTTGTATTAATGACGGAATGTGTATTAATGGCGGAATGTTTGCGACGGAATTATTGGGGATTTAAAAAATCTGTAAATTTTGAAATACATTTTTCATTGACTTGCTGATTCGGTCGCTATAAACATTCATTTATTATGAAATGCAGGTAGGGGAATGTACGGCGTTATGTTACCTGGATGCCCAGAGACATTCCAAGAGTCTCAACAATCACGTGGAAGCATGGAGGACCAAGACCAGCACCAGCAGATTCGTCGTTTCCGCCAGGGCGATATCATTGCTTTGCCTGCCGGTGTAGCTCACTGGGGCTACAACGATGGGAATGAAGATGTTGTCGCCGTTTCCGTCCTGGACACCGCCAACGGAGCCAACCAGCTCGACAACATGCCCAGGGTAAAATAAACTATTCAATTCAAATCAAACCTTTGGTCAATTTTCAGATTTAAACTCATCGGAGATAGAATGATTTTTTACTTTTTTGGGAGCAGCATTTCTATCTCGCCGGTAATCTTGAAGACGATTTCCGGAAACATTACCAACAGCAAGGCAAGAGACCATTATTCCCCAGCCCAAGATATTCCAGCCGCGGTAGACAGAGCGAAAAGAGCTCTTGCAACAATTTGTTCTGCGGAATGGATTCAAAGATGATCGCCGAAGCTTTCAACATCGACGAACAATTGGCGAGGAAATTACAGAGTCAGAACGATTTCAGAGGCGGCATTGTCAGAGTCGAGGAACAGCTTCAGGTAGTGAGACCTCCGAGGACTCAACAAGAGATGCAACAAATGGAGAGAGAACAATGCCGACCAGGAGGAGGTTGTGTTGCTAACGGCGCCGAGGAGACTTACTGTTCTATGAGACTCAAAGAGAACATTGCCGATCCTTCACGCGCCGATATCTACGTCCCTGAAGTTGGCCGTGTTAGCACTGTTAACGGCCACAACCTCCCTATCCTTCAGAGTATCCGGATGAGCGCTTCTCACGTGGTTCTCCACTGTGTAAGCCAAATCGATTCTATCACGGTGGCGCGTTTCTCCCACGCGCTTCCAAATTTCTCCTAAATTGACTGCATAGATCTGATTTTTTCTAAATTGACTACATAAATCTGTTTTCCTCAGGATGCAATGAGAATGCCTCACTGGCATTTACATGCGCACAGCATCATGTACTGCGTGGAAGGTCAGGCTAGGGTTCAGATCGTGGACGAGAACGGGAAAAGCATGTTCGACGGAACTTTCAGGAAAGGACAGGTCCTAACGGTGCCACAGAATTTCGTAGTAATGAAACAGGCAGAGAGCGAGAGATTTGAATACGTAGCATTTAAGACCAGCGCTTACACAATGACGACAGATTTGGCCGGGCGGACCTCCGCCTTCCGTGCTATGCCGGTGGAGGTGATAGCAAATGCATTCCAAATGTCGGTTGAAGATGCGATGAAAATAAAGTATGGAAGGGAAGAGACGACATTGGGAATGTCAAGAAGGCAACAGTCCAGAAGAATTAGCAATCTTGCAGCAGCTGCTGTGGCTACGATAGCTGAAGTTGCAACTTCTGTTTAAATGAGAGGAAATAAGCAGTTTAGCCTTTTTTGGGGTTAATTAATGTTAATCCATCCTCGCAATAAATAAAAACATCTCATGTGTAGAGGAAGTAGTACCTACCTACCTGCTTACCAATAAGCGTTGGCTTTTTTGTATGCAATAATAAGGTTCAAAACAATGCAATTACCTCTTTTCTTTCTTTTTCTTTCAATAATTATATAACAAATAATATAATAAAGGTCTAAACCACGCTCTAAAGTTATCTATTTTGTCACTTTGTCTCTATCCATTTTGGTCACTTTATCTCCCGAATTTAAAAGACAATCTATTAGCTACTCCAACTCTCTAAAAATAACATAATGCACTTTTTATTTTTATTTTTTATTTTTCTTTAATCAGAGAAAGGTTTGATCAATCGTATTTTGGTTGATTTTTCCATATGCAATGTAGCTTTTACCTTCAGAAAAAAAAATTCTTCTTAGAGCATATTTTGTAATAACCTCTCTAAACTCATACATATTTTAAAATAGGGAAAAGTACATACAAAACCTCTCTAAACTAATACATATTTTAAAATAGGGAAAAGGTTACGGAAAAGTATAAAAATAAACCTTGTGGTTACACCTATTTTCGAACAACACCTATGTGGTTTAAAAGTTTGCAAAATGGTACCTTGAGGTTCATTCTGTTAGCAAACACAGGCCAAATTGACTAACGGTGTTAAAAGTCAAAGGAAAAAGAATTAATTTGATCCTTATATTTATTTATTTTATAAATTAACCATTCTTATTATCTAATCATTGCAAACAACCCCCAAAATAAAAAATAAAGATCAATTAAACCATCTTTCCCATCCTCTTCTTCCTCCCTACATTTTTCTTTCATTCTTATGCCTAAATTTTTAGAATCTTCATCTTCTCTCTACGCTCTCTCTTTGCATGAACAGGTTTTTCTGAATTCCCTTAATAACGCACCTTTTCCCTCTTTGTCAGAGAACATGCTTTTATGAATCTATATTTTTAGCAAGTAATGGAGATAATGAAATACATGAACCCCAAGTGCCTAAGGTTGAAGAAACTTCAACTGAAATTCCCGATAAAGTCTTGTTGAAATATATATTTTTTGTTGAACCATGTCTGTCAACGGCCCTCAAGTAAAGTTGGGGTCAGAGTTATCCATTGTTTATGAACAATAATTGAGTTCAATATGGCTTGAGCTTTCATTGAAATGAATAATTGAGTTCTGAACCAATAAAACAGCTGAAAACGTTTTGTTGTTTAGAAATGGGCCTAAAAGAAACAAACTTAATTATTCATTTCTCCTATTTCACTCTCTTCTTTTCTACATCTGTCAAACTCAATGAATGGCTAATGATCTTCCCCAAACAGAAGGCCAAACTCTCTTCTTTTCTGCATCTGTCCTGCCGAGCGCTCCAGAACCCGCGGCTGGACCAGCGCTGCCGTGATTCTAAGTCCGTCCTCACTTTATTTTTCAAATTTTTCTCCATCACTATAATTCTAACTCTTATAATTATTTTATCATTAAAACAAGATATATGTTTACTTGGTCTCTATTGTTGTTGATATATCATTTTCAAGTTTTGGGATTTACAAACCTAGAAGTTAAAACAAGAGCTTCTAGGACATGCTGATGATGTAAGTTACACTTTCAAGGCCAACAATCCTTTGATCCTAATCTATATACATTATACTAATTGCTAAATTACAAATGGATAAATAGATAAGGTACATGAAGTTGTTTAATTCAACACCACAATTAATAAAACTTCATACAAGAGTCAATTACACATGAATCAATCACACAATAAGATTAAGGGGCCAAAGAAAATAGCAAAAAAAACACAGAAATTTCCACTAACCAGGTTGGAGAACTTGAAGAAAAAACAATGGTGAATAAAGCCCTAACCTGTGAAACAAAGCAATTCAATTATTCCTACTGCAATTAGAATTCTGCAGAATAAACCAGAACTAATTTGTTGTTGAAAAAAGCTTGCATAGGACAGAATTTAAATACAACGTGCAGCAACAAACCCCCCTAAAAGCAAGCAACACGCACAACTAAGAAATAGCAAGAAAATAGGCAAAAAAATCGAGCAAGCGTACCTGGTTCTTAGTCAATATCTTGGATTTGGCTTTAACACCCTCCCTAACAGTCTAATTCAAAATATATGCAGTTGACGCCAAATCAGAGAGAATACCGTGAATTTCTGCCCAAATCTCTCGCAATAGATTGCAGTCACCCAAAAGCATAGAAGATAACAAAAAAAAAAAAAGTGACAATGGCAGTTAGAGTTTTGATATGGTGTTCATATTTGTTCGCTGAGTAGTATTTCTTTCTACGCCTCTGGGGTAGGCGATATGGAAGTAGTATTTTTCTTGATTAGGGAGATAAACCAGATATATAATAATATACTGTATTAATTATATTAATTACCTCATAAAAATCCTAAACTTGTGCTAACTTAAAATTAACGAGGAAAAAAAGTTAAAATAGAGTTTTGTTAGCACTAAACTTCTAAAATTACAAGATAGAAACGTGAGTTATGGAGAAACAAGGAGAGAAAAAATAGGAAAAAAGTGGAGGGAAACTTAAGGAATAAAATTAAATAATTGTAACAAAATTATTTTAGTTACCCATAAAATTTTGTTATCACAAAATTAATAAATAATTTGTGACAATTATTATAGATTGTTACATTATTAGATTTTATTACAATTATAGATATATTGTCACATATTTTAAATATATTTGTTACAACTATTAATTGTAACTAATATATTTTAGTTACAAATAAAATTAATTGTTACAAAATTAAAAAAAATTTGTGATAAAAAAAATTTAACTTGTCACAATATTAATATTTGTGATAATTTTAAATATGTTGTAACATATTGAATATTTATTGTTATAATATTAACTGTCACGTAAAATTTTTAGTAATAAGTAAAGAATTATTGTTACAAATTCATTTATGTATTTATGATAATTTAAATTTTTTTATCACAAAATTAATTTATGTGATAATTAAAAAATTAATGTCACAAATATTAGCTTTTTTGTTACAACAATATACGTGACTGCTAAATTGTTGTCACATATTCAAGGATTTCTTGTAGTGATCTCTAGGTAACTTTTGCTTCATTGGATTCTTTCTCCTACTAGAATTTTCGTTTCAAGTTCTCATCTCCAATGGCGATTCTCGACGCGCCGGAGAACGCCTCCACTGCTGCTGATGGCTTTGCGGAATCCTCATCGGATTTTAATTTGTCATTTCAAAGAAGACGAAGCAGCGATGGCGATTATGTTGCGATAATGGAATCTCATAAAACTGTTGATCCAGGATCGGTGTCGGAATCCGAAACCTCGAAAAGAAATGGTGAAGAGGCCCGTCGTGATAAAGATAAAATTGAAAATCGTGGAGCAGCGGATATCAAATTCACTTATCGGCCTTCCGTGCCTGCTCATCGGACTCTCAAAGAGAGTCCTCTAAGCTCTGACGCAATATTTAGACAAGGATCGAGGACTCTGAACTATTGATCTTTTGGAGCCAAATTGTACTTCACTTTTCTAATTAACAAGTTGTTGGCTAATTGTTCATTTTTCTTTTTAAATTGATATTAAGAAAGCGTATTTTTGTTTTATTGCTGCATTTTAAGAAAAATTTACAATATTTTTTGCTTGTTGAGTTGGTTGTGTGAAGCAGGTAAAAGAAGAACATAATGGTTAATTAGTTTGAAATGTATTTTCTTGATGGGTTCTTAATGGTTAATCAACTAATCTTTACATTTCATGCAGGTCTCTTTAACCTCTCTATATATAGTAGTACTTATTGCTGTTAATTTCTGTTAATAAAATAGGGAGAGAAAATATATTTAAAAAAATTAAAGGGAGTGGAGAAGATGGTGTAATTGATCTTTATTTTTTATTTTGGGGTTTGTTTGTGATAATTAGATAATAATGGGGGGTTAATTTATAAAATAAATAAATATAAGGACCAAATTAACTCTTTTTCCTTTGACTTTTAACACCGTTAGTCAATTTGGCTTGTGTTTGCTAACGGAATGAACCTCAAGGTACCATTTTGTAAAGTTTTAAACCACATAGGTGTTGTTCAAAAACAGGTGTAACATAAGATTTATTTTTGTACTTTTCCCTTTAAAATATCATCCTGAAAGGCCATGTTGCAAATTTTTATAAGAAAAGACGCATTGTATATGGGAAGTGAATCGAAAGGCAAGTGGTCCTCACGGGTCTTTTTTGATTGAGAAAATATAATGGGCGGGTCATATCACTTTCAGGAAGTTGGAGTGGTTAAATTAGGTACAATTCTTGGGATTTTTAAAATTTTAATATTATTGATTAAATATATCGGATATTCTGAAACTATGCTGAATATTGAGAAGAAAAAATCCAAAATCGGATTGAACCATTAACTTTTTCTTTAGGACCAAATCAAATTATAATGTTGACTTTATTAGATACAATTCTAGAGATTTTTAAATCCAGGAATTGTGCCAAACCATACTCACCTACATACCCAACAGATCAAGTAGTCGATCAGGCAGTAGGACACCAACTTCAATTTGTGATCGACTGAATTGCAGGATACCATCAAATACTTAGTCATCTATATGACTAGGATAAGAGGGTGTTCATCGTGCACGAAGGAGCATTCTATTACAAGGTGATGCCTTTTGGGCAAAAATAATGGTGCATGTATCAACGATACGTCAATAAAATGTTTGAATAGTATATAGGAAAAACAATACAAGTTTATGTTGATAACGGTGGTGATAATGAATGCTCAAGATGAAAATCAACTTGGGGACATCAAGAAGGCTTTCGATATCTTTCCATGATATCAAACTGAGCTCAGTCCTCAAATATGCATATTCGAGATTTGATCATGCCAAATTTCTAGGTTTTATAGTCTCCAAGTCTCTAAAATAGGGATTGAACCACACCCTAACAAGGTGTCCACAGTGCTCGACATATAACCACTAAAAACACTACATAAGGTACAAAGGCTTAATGGAAAACTCATAGCATTAGGTTGGTTCATATTTATCTCCCATTTTATAAGCTTGCGAAGGAAGTTCATCCTTTTAAATGGGATGATAAATGTCAACAGGGTTTTGAAGACATTAAAAAGATAATGATCGAACCACATATTCTCATTGCGACAAAAGAGGGCGATATGTTTGAGCTTTACTTAAAAGTGGAAGAAGAAGTAATGGTTGTTGTTCTGGTGAGAGTTGAAGGAAAGAAAAACTTTCCGATGTATTATTTGAATAGGGTACTAAAAGGGGTGAAGCCTCAATATCCAATTACTAAAAAAGCATTATTAGCATCTTCTCCCTTACTTTCAGACGCGTACATTCTCTAGACATATTACTGAATAGATTGTTCGAATGTCTCAGTTTGATATACATTTTGACCATCGGTACTAAAGTTCTGATGCTTTCTAAATTTATTGTTGATTTCACAATAGGCACGATAGAGAACCAGGTTGAGCATTCTTTACCTACATCATAATGGTATATGAGCATAGATGGCTCTGCAAGTCAAGAAATATCAAGAATCAGGGTATATACAGCGATAGTCGATGTACCTTTCTAGTTTTCAATTCTCAATCGCAGATTTCATCAGTGTCTCTCTATGTCATTGCTTTCTGAATTCCTCCTTCACCTGTTTTCAACTTTTTCCGTATCAACATTTTAAATAAAATTCTAAGGGGAATTTCATCGAACATGTTATGGGCATATTAAAAGTTAAGAGATAATAACAGAGAAGAAGGTTGAGGATATGGACCTGCAAGCTTCGTAACAAAAGCGAACAAAGAAGAGGACCAAGAATAGCTGACATATCCAGCAATGTCTTCATTGATCTCCACCAAGTAAAGCAACCCTGAATTCTTCCTTTTCAGTTCTTCATTGAAAAATATAGCTACAGATTCATTTTTTGGGTTTAACAATTTCGCCCACGACCTTAACACAGTTTCTTGAATATCTCCGTAGCTCCACCATGGCACCATTGCCCTACTGCTTCCCTCCTCTACATAATAGGGCGAGCTTACCTGAAACGCTGAAAAAGAGCGAACTGGAGGGCGAACAGTAAAAAGGACTAAAAGAGTTTAAAGTTTCGATGAAGAAAGCTGCTTCAAGAGATTGAAGGAAGCTGCTTCAATGGATGATCATAAATGGGTCTAGGTTTTTCCAGCGTCGTCAACAATTCTTGCTTGACGAGCAAAAGAAATTATAAACGGATCATAAATGGGTCTAGGTAATTTTGCATTTGCATCGGCTCCTAAAAAAGCCGATGCAAATGATAAGTGTATTTGTGTCGGCCTTATAAAGAGGGCCGATGCAAATACATGGATAATTTTTTGCATCGGCCCGTAAGAAAGGGCCAATCCAAATAACTTACGTATTTGCATCGGCCTCTTTTAAGAGGCCGATGCAAAACGATAAACGGGCTTTTGGATCGGCCCTTAAGAAGGGGTCGATGCAAATAACAAATGTATTTATGTCGGTCCCTTCTAAGGGGCCGATGCAAATGTTTTACCTAAAGACAATTGCATCGGTCCTTATTAAAGGACCGATGCAAATGTGTTATTTGCATCACGTGTTAAAACGGCCGATGCAAATACAGTGATGCAAATGAACCTTTTTCTACTAGCGTATTATACCATCCGACTCAATTTTCCAGCCATAAACAATGAGGCAAAGTATGAAGCCTTCCTTGCAGGGCTTAGATTGCCATTGGCAGTAGTGCAATGACCATTAACAATATATAGTAACTCAAAGTTGGTAGTCATCCATATAGATTGTATGTACAAAGCTTAAAACTCATTTAAGATAAGATATATGGAGAAAGCTCAAACATTATTGAGTTTTCTCAAGGATAAATGTGTAATGCCCCAACTAGTTCTTGTACCTCGGGAGTAGAATCAGGCGGAAGATGTGTTATCAATAGCTTCTAGTAGTGATAAGTCGTTAGCTTGTGACATGTTTATCAAGAAACTAGATTACCCAACAATCATTGAGTTTTAAATGATGTGTTTCGACACAAGAGATCTACTACCTCTCAATGATTAGAAGCAGCCAATTATTTGCTACTTGAATGAGGGGGAACTCCTAGAAGACAAAGACAAAGTTGTAACAGTTGTTCGTAGGTCATAGAATTATGTTATTTATGAAGGAGCTTTGTATAGTAATCTAGCCATCAATGGCTCAAGTGTGTTTCCAAAGAATAGGGGTAGCAATGCATGTAGGAAATATGTTGGAGGTATTGCGACTAATTTAACGGAAGCAATTAATTAATCGCGGGGCATAAATAATATTTTGCAAGGATAAATAACGACTTTGAAAAACAATATTGTAAAATCTGAGTTTTTATTAAGCTTTTTTCGAATCCAATATAAAATGAACCTAAACCATATTTATAGGTTACAATGTAATGTGAATTCAAATATAATGGGAATACAAATACTATTTAAATTTCTCCTAAATACTAAGACTTAGACTTTACCAGCCATGCCATTCAAATTAAATACTATTTATTTGTTTTCAAACCCATACATGTGAATAGTGTGAACCTTATCATGTATGTATACAAACAAAACAATGATAAGGTTGCATTTATTATCATGTCAACCTCATACATGGTTGATATGCAATTTTAATTTTTTTTTAAATTAAACTTTTATTATTATTATTTAATTTTACGGACAATAATCATGAATTTGAACAGTCCTCCTTGATCTATTGTTCATAAACACCAAGTTTAGTTCGAATGAACTCAAACTTATTTTTCGGTAGTGCCTTCGTAAAAATACATGCAATCTGATTTTCACTATTGCAGTGAATCAGATTAACTTCGCCTTCATTTTCAGCTTCCCGAACAAAATGGAACTTGGTCTTGATGTGCTTCGTTTTTCAATGTTGAACTGGATTTTTCGCAATAGCAATTGCAAACTTGCTATCGCAAAATATCTTGGTCGGCTGGTTCTGCACTTCTACCATATCGGATAAAATTCTTCTTAGCCATATCGCTTGATTGACTGCTGAACATGCTGCAATATATTCTGCTTCTGTAGTTAACTGTGCGACTGTTTGTTGCTTTTATGAGGTCCATAAAAATACTTCGCTATCGATACTGAAATTATAACCAGATGTACTTTTTATGTCATCTTCTGAACCTGCCCAATCACTATCTGAAAACCCAATTAATTGATAAAATTTCATTGGTTTGTACCAGATTCCAAAATCAACAATGCCTTTGATGTATCTTAGCACTCGTTTTGCTGCAGTGAAATGAATTTGACTTGGATTCTGCATAAAACGTGATAATAGGCTTGTAGCGAACATGATATCCGGTCTGGTAGATGTAAGATACAACAAGCTATCAGACTTATGTATTGCCTTTGATCTACTGGAGGTGAACCATCTTCCTTAGCCAATTTTTCATTATTGATTAAAGGTGTAGTTACTGCCTTAGAATTCTCCATCTTGAATTTTTTGAGAAGATTGCTTGCATACTTCTTTTGACAAAGAAAAATTCCTTCAACACTTTGAATAATTTCCATGCCAAGGAAATAATTCACTAAGCCCAAATCCGTCATCTCGAAATTTTTCTTCATCTCATTTTTTAATTCGGAGATTAAGGATGGATTGTTACCCGTCACAATTAAATCATCAATTTAAAGTGAAACAATGATGATATTTGAATTTTTATCAGCCTTTATCTAAAGAGTATACTCACTCGAACTTTTCTTGAACCCTTATTCACTAAAGTATACGTTGATTCTGCTGTACCAGGCTCTCGTGGCTTGTTTGAGACCGTACAAGGCCTTTTTGAGCTTTAGTACCTTGTTTTCTTCTTTCTCAACAATAAAACCTGGTGGTTGCTCGACATAGATTTCTTCTTTGAGAACCCCATTAAAAAAGGCTAACTTCACATCTAGCTGATAAACCTTCCACGTCTTTTGTGCTGCCAGTGCAAGAATTGTACAGACTGTATCTTGCCTTGAGACAGGAGAAAATGTTTCATTGTAGTCGACTCTAAATTGTTGTGAGTATCCTTTTGCAACCAATCTTGCCTTGTGTTTTTGGATTGAGCCATCGGGGTTGAATTTGGTTTTGAAATTCCACTTAACGCCAATAACATCTTTGTGTGGTGGTTTTTCAACTAGCTCCCATATCTGATTCTTCTCGATCATCCGGATCTCCTCCTTCATTGCAAGCCTCCATTCATCATGTTGAGCTGCTTCTTCAAAAAAATTTGGTTCAAATGAAACATAATTACAAGATTGTACAACATTGGTGTTGTCGTAGAGATCCGTTAAGAGTCATGTCCTTCTTGGTGGAGATTCTAAATTGTTTGGATAATCATCATCATCACTTTTTGAACTTGAATCCTGCTGGTGCTCCTCCTATGGTTGACCCTGTGCTGGCCGAGTACTTTGCTGAAATGATGGAATGTCCACTAGTCTCTTTTCTTCTTTGTTTTGCTCCCAATTCCAAAAAGCTTCTTCATCAAAATTGACGTCTCTATTAATGACACTTTTTTATGTCTCCAAGTTGTATATTCTATAGCCTTTGGATTGAGAACTGTAACCAACAAAGATTCCCTTTTCAGCTTTTACTTTTAGCTTGTGTCTTTTCTCAACTGGAACGTGCATGTAGCAGATACAACCAAACACCTTGAAATGTCCGACAGAAGGTTTGTGCCCGGTCCATGCTTCAAGTGGAGTTATGTTTTGAACCGCTTTTGTGGTGCTGCGATTCTGAAGATAAACTGTTGTATAGACTGCTTCTGCCCAAAACTTGTTAGGCATATTTTTATCTTTCAACATTGATCTGGCCATCTCCATCACTGTTCTATTCTTCCGTTCTGAAATGCCATTTTGTTGAGGAGTATATCGAGTGGTGAGTTGATGAGAACACCTTCTTCATCACAAAACTTGTTGAACTATGTGGATGTGTACTCTGTGCCACGATCACTTCTAATTCTCTTCAGTTTACAGCCACTTTGATTTTCTGCCAGATTTTTGAATTTCTGGAAGATCTTCAGAACCTCTGATCTGTCTTTCATGAAATAAAACCTAAGTCACTCTTGAATAGTCATCTACGAACAAAATAAAATATTTACTGTTGTCAAGAGAGAGTCCTCATTGGCCCACAGATGTCTGTGTGTACCAATTGAAGCTTCTCCTTTGCTCTCCAAACCTTGCCTGTAGGAAATGAATGACGGCTCATTTTCCTAATTGACAGTCATGACAAACTCCAGTGTAGTCAAAGATTTTGGGTAGATCTTTCACCATGTTCTGTTGAGAGTAACTTCAAACTTTGAAAATTACTGTGTCTGAACCTCTTGTGCCAAAGCTAACTGTTAGCTTCAGTTTGAGCTTTCATTGCTGCCATAGCTATACTTTCCCATTTAATAGAAAATTCTTTGTTCTCCATCTTCACACATACAACCTCTCTTTGTTGAGAATCATAAATTGCACAAGTGTTTCCTTCAAAGTGCAAAGAATAACCATTAAACATCATATGTGGCACACTCAGCAAATTTTGGCTCAACCTAGGAACATACAAGACATCATTTATTAGTCTTGTTCCTTTCTTCGTGTTGATGGCGATCGTTCCTTTTCCTTACGACAGCTCCATTTCCCATCGTAATTGGAACTTAAACAGATTCATCCAGTTTGGTGAAGATGTGAGTGTCTTGAGACATATGGTTAGTTCATCCACTGTCTATTAACCACATATCTTTATTTTCTATAGCAGCTTGACAAGCAACGAACAAGTGATCTTTTTCATCATGAATCTCCTTACTGCTGTAGCTTGCTGTTGTGGATTGTTTCTGCAATCATTTTCGGTGTGACCGAATTTGTGACAATAATTGCATTTGGGTTTTCCTTTCTTCCAACAATTTTTCTCCAAGTGGTTTGTAAGTTGACATATGCCACAAGGAGGAAATTTCTCTTTCTTGTCTCCATCTTTGGATCTCGAATTGTTTCCCGAATTTTGGCCTCATTTTCCTTCAGATTCATTTTTTAATTTGAAAGAAGAGGATTTACTTTTGTGTCTGGACTACAAAGCTCCCTCAGAATGAATTTCTGCTCATCTGCAAATTATTTCTTCATGAGCTTGTAGAGTGCCTAGTACTTCGATGGCTGATGTCTGGGAAAGATCATTGGATTCAATGACGCTGACGACTGAATCAAATTTTTCAGTCAGTGTAATCAAGAGTTTTTGGATGACTCTTTGATCACTAATATCTTCTCCATAAGCTCGTAGCTGGTTCACAACTTCATTAACTCTTGATGAGTAAATTTTGATACCTTCACCATCTTTCATTTTAAGGTTCTTGAAATCTCTCCGAAGAGTTTGGAGCTTGATGTTGCGAAATTTGGCGGTCCCTTGAAATTCATCTCTCAATATTTTCCAAGCTTGTTTAGCTGTGGTGGCATTCATGATTCTGGAAAAAATTGAGTCTGCAACAGCATTGTAAATTTTTGCTAGTGCATCTGCATCCTTCCGAGTCAGTTCCTTTTGCTGATCTGGAACCGGCTTGGCGGTGCTGGTTGATTTTGGAGTTGCTTCTGCTTCTGCTGATGGAGAATTTTGTGGAATTCTTTGTTCTACAATATCCCACAAATTCGAAGCACGCAGTATCGTTCTGAATTTGATGCTCCAAAAATCATAATATTCATCGTTGAAAGTTGGAACAACGAGTGTTGAGTTGGTGACTTCCATGGAGAGAAATAATATTTTTGCTGGATTTGGTTATTGGGAAAAAAGTGAATTTTTTTTATTTAGCCGCTTGACCGACTAAGCTTTGATACCACTTGTTGGAGGTATTGCGACTAATTTAGCGGAAGCAATTAATTAATCGCGGAGCATAAATAATATTTTGCAAGGATAAATAACGACTTTGAAAAATAATATTGTAAAATCTGAGTTTTTATTAAGCTTTTTTCGAATCCAATATAAAATGAACCTAAACCATATTTATAGGTTACAATGTAATGTGAATTCAAATATAATGGGAATACAAATACTATTTAAATTTCTCCTAAATACTAAGAGTTAGACTTTACCAGCCATGTCATTCAAATTAAATACTATTTATTTGTTTTCAAACCGATACATGTGAATAGTGTGAACCTTATCATGTATGTATACAAACAAAACAATGATAAGGTTGCATTTATTATCATGTCAACCCCATACACGGTTGACATGCAATTTTAATTTTTCTTAATTAAACTTTTATTATTATTATTTAATTTTATGGACAATAATCATGAATTTGAACAAAATATAAAGAGGAATCTGAGGGTCACATCAATGAGATAAAACCATAGCTTGAAAGGCATGGCTATAGGTTTTATGTTTGTAAAGGATGTGACTATGGATGCCAACGACCTTTTGGAGGATATCTAAATGATGGGACCTCTTAGAGGAAATTGGTTTGTATGCATTGGTAACTATGGATGCCTCCAAACAAAAGATGGAACAACATTATAATAAACGAGTTCATGCTCGAAAGTTCCTTGTGGGAGACCATATTCTTCGAGATGCAATAGCCTCCCAATCTCCTTTGGGAAAAAGAAAGATTTGCTAGAATTGGGAAGGTTATGTTTTCTTAGAAGTTTTAACGAGGGGAGCTTATAAGCTAGCCGGTCATGTCGCTCCCTAATGCATGAATGTACAAAACTTAAGAAGTTATACAAATAATATCAAGTATAAACGATCTTTTTTTGGCTTAAGTTGATCTTACAATTATTTTCTTAAAACTCACTTCTCGAATGAGGATGGTATTCCAATACGTCATTGCGATATGAACACCTTTTTTTTAAACCCACTTCTTGAATTTTAACCTCAAGTTATGTACTTTTAGAAGCATTGGCAGACACTTTGGAGCTTAACTATTTCCGGTTAGAGAATGGGTTCTCAACCTCTTAAAGTGTCACTTCAAGGTCGAGATGTGCTTTATCCTCATAAAGTAATATCTTGTACATTGCAATGTTGTCATCAAGATGTTTAAGGGAAAAAGATGAGAGGTAAGGGTGGCTAGCTGACTGGCCCAAACTCGACTAACTGCTGAGATTAATGATGTCTTTTTCATTACTTATGAGATCCTTTTGAGATTCATGAGCTTTTGACAATAATCTCTAGATCTATCCTTTCCTCGGTTTCTCGCTCTCGTTCTATTTCCCTTAATGTCTTGAGCTCTTGTTATGCCTCCTTTTCAGCTTATTTAGTTTCTTTAGTGACTTTTGTTGCCTCTGCATAGGCTTGTTTGCTCCTTTTTGGCTTTCCCCTAGAAGCTTCATTGTGACTCTTACATTTCTTTTCGTCCTTTAGAGAAAGAACATCAGTGTGTCCTTCTGTCTCTAGATCATGTTCATGAACATTTATAGTCTCTTCCGGGATTCCTCGGGTTGGAGTGTGTTGATAGGCATGTCAAAATATTGAGTTCTTCTCTCAACATTGACGGTATCCTGCTCCAATGTAAGGGATCGATCCATGCATGTTTTCTTCTTTCCGAGTTAAACGATCACAGCTTGGCTTTTGACAGTCAAGTCTCTAAGTTATGGCTCAGCAATTCTCTTGATTTTCCTCTTTTTCTTTCTCTTTATCTTTCCTATACAAATAAAAGCAAATTCATGATAAGAAGGTATATTGAAACGAATGACTAATAATTCTCAATGATATACCTTCGTTGAGTTCTTTAGACAATGATTATGTGACCACTTAAGGAGGAATTTGTTGGGAATAACCGGAAAATATTCCGTAGAAAAATATTGATGAGCAAAATAATCAATAAAAATGACACCGATAATTTTAACGTGCTCGTCCTTATAGACTACGTCCATGAATAGGCTCGAGAGTATATTCTTCGACTATAAAATAGTAAGTGTACAAGATGGTCTTCTCTACAAACTTTCTAGAGTTACAATGAGATAAAACAAAAATAGCGGCACTCAAGTGTTTCCCAGAAATTCCCAAAATAATTATCTTATTATTTTGTCTCTTCCTAAAAATAATTAGACTACCCTCAAATCGCTCTAACTCTCTATGAATAATTTGCTCTCAACTCCAGCAAAATAAATTCTCACTCACTCTCAATTTTTTTTCTTCCTCACAATAAGCATCCACCCCTTGGCATTTTATACTGCCAAGGGATGGGAGGCCAACAAGAATATTAATTTGTTCTTGTTGGGAGGTGATGATGGGGTGGCCGAATTTATGCCACCCCAAATTAATAACATTGACTTTTCTTCTTCCTTTTTCTTTTTCTTTTTTTTTCTTTTTTTAATAATAACAAATTACAAAAACAATCCCTCAATAATAAAAATTATAAAAATAGTCCCTCATCCATTGGAACTTCACAACAATTATTATTATTTTTATTTAGATATTTATTTTATTTAATTGTTTTAAATTAATAGTTAATTTTCTCAACAATCTTCCTCTTAACTATTAACTAGTACGAAGCCCGCGCATTGTGCGGGTATTGAAAATTGATTGTAAAAAAATATAAAAAATAGTTTAAAGCACAATGAATATAAATAAAAAATATGAATATAATTTGTCATATATATTTTTTTATATAAATTTTATTTAATTTCTATTTTTATTTACGTGAATAACATATTTAGAATTATATATATAAGACTTCACATTAACCTTTTGAAATATATAGTTGAAAGTTATTTTTGAATAGGTGCCCGCTATGGTTACTTTGTTTTTTATAAAGTACCGTTACTTGGTGTGGTTTTCACCATTGGATTAATTTTATTTGGTATATTCATTAACCTTATTATATATATATAGTTGAAGGTTATTTTTGAATAATTTCATAGTTTGGTATATGCTGCAAAGGTTTCAAATCAACTTTTTACTTGTAACTTTGATATTATTTGTCTCAACCATTTTACTACACAATACTAATAATCTTTATTCATTACACGCAATATAGAAGGCTTGACACTTAGTTGAATATTTGTAGGACTTCTAACAGCTTAAATATAATAAATAGAACCCTTCCAAAAAAAAATATATGGTAAAATAGAATCACATTGTTGTTCTATAATCAATGCCAATACAAATAATTAAATTTAAACACATGTGGAAAAAGTGTACAGTTAACTATTTAGGGGTGTTTGATGATATTTTTCATGCTGATTTTCATTTTTTTACTTAAAAAAAGATGGATTTATGTGTTTGGTTAGATACTTCTTGTTTGTCCTTTACATTTGAAAAGTACCATTTTTGAAAAAGTAATTTTTTCTATCAGCAAAGAGCAACAGCAAACAATAGGTAAAACAAATAGACACTTACTATTGAGAACAAACAGATTAAGAGTTGGTTTCCAATGTATTAAAAGAAAGTAATAAATTTCCCTATAATAAATTCATTGACACATCAATTTAAGTTATTTGCACCCAGAAATAAACATTCACATGTAAACTATAGTCCAAAACATCTTGGCTATACCCTTTAGAATTTTCAGAATTTCATTTCATTCGATTGTTTAGGGCTTTCATTTTCAAATTCATTTATTTCAACAAAAGTACAACAATTAGAAGTTAGTATCTTTAGCCTTTGTAGAACTAAAGAATCTATAATTATGTTAGACCAGATGATCACCTTAGCAAACAATTATTTTTGCATAAATTACATCAAAACTAAGACATTTATTTCTCCATCAAAGGAAAGCAAGCTCAATCCCACGCAATTACTTACCCTCTCAATAACGCAAATACGTATTAAATACACAATTGGTCACTCAATTTACATAGTTGTGTCAAAATGGTGACCCTCCCCTAACTTTAATTTGTTTCAATACAATCACTCAACTTTGACTTTTATCTCAATTTGGCCACTCTACCGATTTCAGTGGATAAACGCATTAGAATGATGTCATGACTGATACATCAACATGAGTCAACTAAGATCTCTGATCGAAACGACACGGGACAGCAACATGTCGGTTATTTTATGAAAAATATATATTTTGTTTTTCCCATAAAAATAACTGATATGTGATAGCTAAGTGGAGCATACGTGGATGTCATGTGTTGTTTCGGTCATAAATATAAGTTGGCTCATGCTTATATGTCACACAGGTCATCATTCCGATGCTTTTTAATCACTGAAATCGCGAAATGACCAAATTAAGGCAGAACTCAAAGTTGAGTGATTTATTGAGACAAATTGAAGTTGAGTGACCGTTTAAAGACAACCATGCATGTAAGTTCAGTGACTAATTATGCATTTAACCCGCATCTATCAATTCAATGGCTTTTAACAAATTTGACCTGCCATCCTAATTCAGTACATCCAAATTTAACCTAAATAGAGAATAATTCACTGTTCTTAGAAATCGATAAGCACATTCGATGGATAAAATATGTTATAGATTTTAGCATTCTACAAAACAGGACAATCAATCCAATAAAAACAAAAATCTATGAAATCAAACCCTAAAAACAATAAAAACGAAGAAGAATAAGTAGAGAGAATCACTAAGAACTGACCTATATAGCTATCCGAAAGGCCTCAACATTGTCGACCTGATAGGAAAATTGGACACTACTTTCATTCCATTTAATATTTATCGTTGATTAGATGATGGTAGAACCTGCAAGTAAGGTCTTGCTAGGTTGAACATGCAAGACCATTAGACAACACCTTGTGTTTTCTATTTCACGATTTGAAAGAATGAAGAGAATTTCTAATGAAATTTGTAGATATAGAGAGGATGAAGGAAATTGAACAGTCAAATAGAATATGCAAATAAGAAGTTTAAAAGACAATATTTATTTATCAATTAATAATAATAATGGATGAAATAATTATATGGAGAGGAAAAAATTAAATAATATATTTTACAATATCAGTTTTTCCCACATGCGTTACTTTGCCTTTGCTAAATTGCTTATATGCTTACACCTAAGCAAAAATCCTCTCTAAATAACTTGATCATTTTCTCTTTGCTTTCATAATTATATATATAGTATAGATTTAAAACTATCTTTTTTTTAATATATATATGATGTACTTTCTCATCATCACCTTGTAAACGGAGCATTTCTCTCCGCAAACAACTTCTCGGAGCACTTCTTACCGAATCGATTTGTTGAAGCATTTCTCATCAATCTAAAATTATTGGAGCACTTCTCTTCAAATTAAGCAAATTCTTCTTCGTCAACATTATGTGTCAAAATGACACTTTCTTCTCTCTTGTTCCTGCAATTCCGTTGCATGTGCCTAAACTTCTAACACTTGAACATTAAGGCTTCCCCTTGTGCCAGCAGTCCTTCTCATCATGACCATGCTTTTTGCAGTTACCACAGTGAGGAATTTCCCTTTTTCCTTTTGAACCTTGGGCAAGGAAAACTCCCTCAACTGTTTCCTCATTTTCTCCATTTCTCATTACTCTTCTTTGTTCTTGAGCTTGAAAAGAATTAATTAATTAATTCAGATAAGGGTAATTGATTTATATCTCTTGAATCTTCAGTAGATGAAAGTTTTGCCTCAAACCTTTTAGGCAAGCTTACGAACAATTTTCGACAACGCTGCTATCAGGTCGATCTTCTCCCATTAGCCGGATTTTGTTCACGACCGCCACTAACTTGTCATAATACTCATGTATCGACTCATTTTTTTCATTCTTAGAGTCTGAAAATCTCTTTTGAAATTCAAGACTTGCATCCTCTTTGTTCGTTCATTGCCTTCATAAAGTTCTTTCAACTTTTCCCAAGCTTCATTTCTTGTTTCACAAGTCATAATTCTCATGAAAATTGACTCTGAGACAGCACCATGAATAATAGATAAAGCTCTCGGAGCTTTAAATGATTCCTCTTCATGAGCCCTTATTTAATTTAGAGTTTGATTGTCTCTAATAGGTTTTATCTCCTTCTTAGATTCAACCCACTGCCACAAGTCCAACCCTTTTAAATGAGTTTTCATTTTGATAGCCCAAATTTGATAATTTTCGCCATTGAAACTTGGAGGAGAAAAAACTGATGATGATTGGTTGGCTGCCATTCTCAAAACTCACTGATCCCTTAAGATCGTTGAAGCTCTGATACAAGTTATCGGGAATAATGGGATAATATTCCGTAGAAAAATGTTGACGAACAAAATAATCAATAAAAATGACACCGATAATTTTAATGTGGTTCGCCCTTACAGACTACGTCCACGAACAGGCTCGAGAGTAAATTCTTCCACTATAAAATAGTAAGTGTACAAGAGGATGTTCTCTAGAAACTTTCTAGAGTTGCAATGAGATAAATAAAAAATAATAGCACTCAGGTGTTTCCCAGAAATACCACAAAATAATTATCTTATTATTTTGTCTCTTCTTGAAAATAATTAGACAACCCTCAAATCAATCTAACTCTCTATAAATAATTTGCTCTCAACTCCGACAAAATAAACTCTTATGTTGAAACACCTTTCCACATGATTTTGATTTGACAAAATTATTTAAGTTAATCCCATGATTAAACAATTGAATTTAAGTGCTTTTGATTTAATTGTACTAATGTGTTTGTTCAATGTTGAGTAAGTTAACTAACAAGAACAGGAACCGAGAGTCTATAAAAGAAAGACAGAACAAAGTCAGCATAAGCAAATCACACAGCAGAAGCTGAGTGGAATACAACTCAGCGTTGCAAAAGAAATGTCTTCTTCAGAAAAGCTTGAAGGCGAAGCTGCGGAGTCAAGATGAGCAATATTCAAGTCGCCGCTAAGTCAAGCTGAGTGATAATCAAGTCAGTGTTGAATGATCCGTCAAAATTGTGAGACAAGGTCTGACACATTTTAGAAGCCTCGGAAATCCGTTCCAAGGACCTTTTCGAGACGCATGGATCGTTTGACTTTTGGAAAGAAGACAAACCTGGTGCTAGAAGACGAACCTGGTGAAAGAAGACGAAACTGGCAAACCTGGCTCCTGCTAAAAACAGACGACAGGATTGGCCTGCAATTCTGGAAGCTGACCTATCAATGACGAAAGAAGACCGTTTACTCTCAACGGATATGTCTGAATTCAAATCATTGAAGCTTCAGAATTCACTATAAATGGACAAGTTTATCACTTGGATCATTTGCCGAAAATACAAGAGACATACAAACAAGCAAAATCTTCACTAAGTCAAAAATCCAAAAGAGAAGCTGTCTGAATAGAAAAAGCAAGTTCTTATACCAAATTTCAATCATTGTGTAAAAGTCTAGAGTGAATTTTATTCATGTAAAGTGTTCTTCATTTTGTGAGAACAATCTTATATCAATTGTAAAGGTTAGAAGAGTGAAGCTGAGTACTCAGTTGTAGTACTCAGTGGTAGAGAAAATCTGAATACTCGGTTATAGTGTTCAGTGGTAGATATGATTGAGTAGACAAATAGAAGACGGTACTCTTGCATACTCAGTTGCTATTGTAAACGGTTTGTGCTCTACCTTTAAAGAGCTCAGTAGTGGATTGAAAAAGCCCGGAGGGATTCTGGGGACTGGACATAGGCGGAGAGGCTGGACCAGGATAAGTCCGCTGAGTAATCTCTAACCCTTTCTCTTGATATATTTGTATATGTTGCTTGCTTAAAATTACTCAGTGAATAATCTGTATAAGCTGAAGCTGAGTAATCTGGGTGCTGAGTTGGAAACTGACCTAAGTGTTACTTCCCAACTCACAACTGAAACAGCTCTAGTCAGTATCTGATTAAAGTTATATCACACCACACTCAGCCCCGCTGACCTGAAACTGGGTTAAGTTATCAAATATTTAATTAAGTCAGCATTATTAAGCGAAAAAGTTATATTAGTTCCTAACCCCCCCCTTGGAACTAATTCTATTACGTTACACGGGACCAACATCTTGCTCACTCTAAATGTTTTTTTCTTCCTCACAATAAGCATTCACCCCTTGGCATTTTATACTGCCAAGGGATGGGAGGCCAACAAGAACATTAATTTGTTCTTGTTGGCAGGTGATGATGGGGTGGTCGAATTTGTGCCACCCCAAATTAATAACATTGACTTTTTTTTCCTTTTTTTTTAATAATTACAAATTATAAAAACAATCCCTCAATAATATAAATTATAAAAACAGTTCTTCATCAATTGGGACTTCACAATAATTATTATTTTTCTTTATTTAAATATTTATTTTATTTAATTGTTTTAAATTAATAGTTAATTTTCTCAACAATCTTCCCCTTAACTATTAATTTAAAACTATCTTTTTTTTAATACGTATATGATGTACTTTCCTATCATCATCTTGTAAACGGACCACTTCTCTCCGCAAACAACTTCTCGGAGCACTTCTCACCGAATCGATTTGTTGATGCACTTCTCATCAACCTTAAACTAAGGGAGCACTTCTCTCCAAATTAAGCAAATTCTTTTCCATCAACTTTATGTGTCAAATTGACACTTTCTTCTCTTTTGTTCCTGCAATTTTGTTGCACATGCCCAAACTTCTTACACTTGAACATTAATGCTTCCCCTTGTGCCAGCAGTCCTTCTCATCATGACCATGCTCTTTGCAGTTACAACATTGAGGAATTTCCCTTTTTCCTTTTGAACCTTGGGCAAGGAAAACTCCCTCAACTGCTTCCTCATTTTCTCCATTTCTCATTGCTTTTCTTTGTTCTTGAGCTTGCAAAGAATTAATTAATTCGGATAAGGGTAATTGATTTATATCTCTTGAATCTTCAAGAAATGAAAGTTTTGCCTCAAACCTTTCAGGCAAGCTTACGAACAATTTTCGACAACGCTGCTATCAGGTCGATCTTCTCCCATTAGCCGGATTTTGTTCACGACCGTCACTAACCTGTCATAATACTCATGTATCGACTTATTTTTTTTCATTCTTGGAGTCTTAAAATCTCTTTGAAATTCAAAACTTGCATCCTCTTTGTTCGTTCATTGCCTTCATAAAGTTCTTTCAACTTTTCCCAAACTTCATTTCCTGTTTCACAAGTCATATTTCTCATGAAAATTGACTCTAAGACAGCACCATGAATGATAGATAAAGCTCTTGGAGCTTTAAATGATTCCTCTTCATGAGCCCTTATTTAATTTAGAGTTGGATTGTCTCCACAAGGTGTTACCTCCTTCTTAGATTCAACCCACTGCCACAAGCCCAACCCTTTTAAATGAGTTTTCATTTTGATAGCCCAAATTTGATAATTTTCGCCATTGAAACTTGGAGGAGAAAAAACTGATGATGATTGGTTGGCTGCCATTCTTAAAACTCACTGATCCCTTAAGATCGTTGAAGCTCTGATACATGTTGTTGGGAATAACGGGGTAATATTCCGTAGAAAAATGCTGACGAACAAAATAATCAATAAAAATGACACCGATAATTTTAACGTGGTTTGCCCTTACAGACTACGTCCACGAACAGGCTCGAGAGTAAATTCTTCCACTATAAAATAGTAAGTGTACAAGAGGGTGTTCTCTAGAAACTTTCTAGAGTTACAATGAGATAAAATAAAAATAGCAGCACTCAGATGTTTCCTAGAAATACCCCAAAATAATTATCTTATTATTTTGTCTCTCCCTGAAAATAATTAGGCAACCCTCAAATCTCTTTAACTCTCTATGAATAATTTGCTCTCAACTCCGGTAAAATAAACTCTCACTCACTCTCAAATTTTTTTCTTCCTCACAATAAGCATCCACCTCCTGGCATTTTATACTGCCAAGGGATGGGAGACCAACAAGAACATTAATTTGTTCTTGTTGGCAGGTGATGATGGGGTGGCCGAATTTGTGCCACCCCAAATTAATAACATTGACTTTGCTTTTTCCTTTTTCTTTTTCTTTTTTTAATAATTACAAATTATAAAAACAATCCCTCAATAATATAAATTACAAAAATAGCCCTTCATTAATTAGGACTTCATAATAATTATTATTTTTCTTTATTTAAATATTTATTTTATTTAATTGTTTTAAATTATAATAGTTAATTTTCTCAACAGAGTTCGAGGTGCTGGTGGAGGTGGATGTGGAAGTGGCATAATAAGGCTATCAATGCCCATTGAGCCGCTCAAGCTACTCGAGAATAGCTGGTGATCGATGCTCACATTCTCTTCAAAAAAGTCAGGTCAACCTTTGTCGGGTCGAGATCTAAACACCAATCTACTTTCTCGTCTTTATTCATAGCACCCATATATAGAGGAAGAAACATAAGATTGTTAAAATAATATAATAAACATAATGTAATTTAAAAGAAAAAATAAAAAATAATAATAAAATAATATGCAAATGTCAATGGAATCACATGGGTGTGGTGCTCAATTCAACCAGAATTGAATGTTGCCCATCCATGAAATTATAGATGTTGAATAATTTGGATACATACAAATTATATGTATGATCTAAATATTTATATGGTTTTAAATTAAATTAAAGACCTAATGCTCCTCCAGCCCCCTTAACTTGTCCAAATTTGTCATTTTACCCCCTCAACTTATCGAATGTCATATTTACTCCTTTAACTTTATAGAAGTGGTATTTCTCACCCTCTCAACTTGTCCATTTATCCTCCCAACTCATAGAATATCCTATTTACCCCCTTAACTCCATAAAAGTGGTATTTCTCATCTCCTCAACTTGTCCATTTACCCCTCTCCAACTTATAAAATATCCTATTTACCCCCTTAACTCCATAAAAGTGGTATTTCTCACCCCTTACAATCCCTCATCGAGGTCTAAATTGATACATTTTTTAAACGTTAAACCTATATTGATGTTATTTTGTATGTGGAACCTAAATTGATACTTCCTCAAAATCATAAGAGTGATGCAAAGTTCTTGTGTCGCACCCCTGTTGTGTCGCATAAAAGTGTGACACAACAACCTGAAAAAGTGCGACACAAGTAAGCATTTATGTACTAGTGTCCCTACATATAATGTCTTTAACTTGTTTATATTAATGTTCTTGTTTTTTTATAAAAAAAAAAGATGTTCTTGTTATTTGTATCTTTTATTCATTCTTTCTCTTTTCAACTTTTTTTTGCTAGTTAAATTTTAATTATCTAATTATTGTAATACAATTTATTATAATAAACACATGAAGGGTCAATATAATTATCAAATTAAAACAAAATAAAAAGTTGATATTAAAAATATATATTTTCAAACTCATTTGAATAAGTGCCATTAATTTTGCACTATAAAGGGATAAGAAATACCACTTTTATGGAGTTAAGGAGGTAAATAAGATCATAAGGGGTGAGAAATACCACTTTTATAGAGTTAAGGGGGTAGATAGGACATTCGATGAGTTGATGAGGGGTAAAATGACTAATTTGGACAACTTAAGGGGGTAGGAAATACTATTTCTATGGTGTTAAGGGGGTAAATAGCACATTTGATGAGTTGGAGTGGTAAAATGACCAATTTGAACAAGTTAAGGGGGTTGGAGGAGCATTAGGCCTAAATAAAATTTGTGTGGAATATCTAATTTAAAGTGTATGTAACCATGCTTTATAAATTAGAGTATGTGTTTTTTATTGTGTGATGAAGAAAATGAAGTGAGTGTCAAATAGCAATAAAAATATTTAAGAGCTTTTGTATCATTTTTCTTTGGGAAAGTACAAAAATAATGTTTGTGGTTTGCCTTATTTACAAACAAAGGTCTATGGTTTATAAGTCTGCAAATAGAGGTCTATGATATGATTTAATTTACAAAATAAGGTATTTCATATTGCATTGTTATTTTCTGATGCAATCAAGAAATTTTTTATTTTATTTTTTAATTACATTTACATATTGACAAAACACATATCCAAAAATTAAAGTGCAGTTGTGTGAAATGAATTCCAATATCAATTTTAGTTCATAAACGGTAAATTAGTAAAAAATGCAAAATTTCCGCCATATGATTTATGGTTCGATTTTGGGAGCTGCATTTTAGGAGAAGGGCCTTCTTTTGTCGATATGTACAATTTGTTTCAAGATAAAAATGTCATTGGTTGTACCCAGAACTTAACAGTGTAATCTGAAATACCTTATTTTGTAAATTAAATCATACCACAGACTTCTATTTGCAAACTTTTAAACCACATGACTCTATTTGCAAATTGGATAAACCACAAGCATTATTTTTTACTTTTCCCTTTTTCTTTTATCCTCTAAATTATTAGTTCTTCAAAATAATAAATCGTCCTTTCCGAATATCAATTCTAGTCCCTTTACTTCCAACAAAGTGGTATCAGAGCCACGTTACAAGAGTGAGTCTTCTGCAAAAATAATTATATTGTCTCAAAACCAAGTGTTCCAAAGACCCTATAAAAATGTCAAACGGTCTCAAACTTCCTTATCAATACCCTCAGCTCATCAAAACCAATTATTCAAGTTGGTGTATTTGAATGGAGACATTACTCGGATGTCAAAATGTAGAGAAGGCTACGTAGTCCCGGCCATCGAGGCAACGTTGCCACATACTGAAAAACATACTCTGCAGAAAAATTGCAAAAGTGATCAAAAGGCACTTACTCTCATCCATCAAGGTTTGAATGAATTAATGTTCGAGAAAGTAGCCGAAGCTACCACCGCCAAACAAACGTGGGAAATCCTACGAGTTTCTCTTCAAGGTGAGGAGAAAGTTAAAAAAGTTCGTTTACAGATGCTAAGAAGAAAATTTGAGACGCTGAGGATGAAAGAGACGGAGGTCATTAGTGATTACTCATCCCGAGTAAAATCTATCAATTTTAATGTGGTTTCCCCTTACAGACTACGTCCACGAACAAGCTGGAGAGTAAATTCTTCCACTATAAAATAGTAAGTGTACAAGAGGGTGTTCTCTAGAAACTTTCTAGAGTTACAATGAGATAAAACAAAAATAACAGCACTCAGGTGTTTCTCAGAAATACCCCAAAGTAATTATCTTATTATTTTGTCTCTCCTTGAAAATAATTAGACAACCCTCAAATCACTCTAACTCTCTATGAATAATTTGCTCTCAACTCCGGCAAAATAAACTCTCACTCACACTAAATTTTTTTTCTTCCTCACAATAAGCATCCACCCCTTGCATTTTATACTGTAAATGGATGGGAGGCCAACAAGAACATTAATTTGTTCTTGTTGGCAGGTGATGATGGGGTGGCCGAATTTGTGCCACCCCAAATTAATAACATTGACTTTTCTTTTTCCTTTTTCTTTTTCTTTTTTTTTTCTTTTTTTAATAATTACAAATTATAAAAACAATCCTTCAATAATATAAATTATAAAAATAGTCTTTCATCAATTGGGACTTCACAACAATTATTATTTTTATTTATTTAAATATTTATTTTATTTAATTATTTTAAATTAATAGTTAATTTTCTCAACACTCTTCCCCTTAACTATTAATTTAAAACTATCTTTTTTTAATATATATATGATGTACTTTCCCATAATCACCTTATAAACGGAGCACTTCTCTCCGCAAACAACTTCTCGGAGCACTTCTCACTAAATCGATTTGTTGATGCACTTCTCATCAACCTTAAACCATTGGAGCACTTCTCTCCAAATTAAGCAAATTCTTCTTCGTCAACTTTATGTGTCACATTGACACTTTCTTCTCTATTGTTCCTGCAATTCCGTTGCATGTGCCCAAACTTCTTACACTTGAAATATTAAGGCTTCCCCTTGTGCCAGCAGTCCTTCTCATCATGACCATGTTTTTTGCAGTTACCACATTGAGGAATTTCTCTTTTCCCTTTTGAACCTTGGGCAAGGGAAACTCCCTCAACTGCTTCCTCCTTTTCTCCATTTCTCATTGCTCTTCTTTGTTCTTGAGCTTGCAAAGAATTAATTAATTCGGATAAGGGTAATTGATTTATATCTCTTGAATCTTTAAGAGATGAAAGTTTTGCCTCAAACCTTTCAGCCGACAACTCTACTATCAGGCAGATCTTCTCCCATTAGCCAGATTTTGTTCACAACCGCCACTAACCTGTCATAATACTCATGTATTGACTCATTTTTTTTCATTCTTAGAGTCTCAAAATCTCTTTGAAATTCAAGACTTGCATCCTCTTTGTTCATTTATTGCCTTCATAAAGTTCTTTCAACTTTTCTCAAGCTTTATTTCCTGTTTCACAAGTCATAATTCTCATGAAAATTGACTCTGAGACATCACCATGAATGATAGATAAAGCTCTTGGAGCTTTAAATGATTCCTCTTCATGAGCCCTTATTTAATTTAGAGTTGGATTTTCTCTAAGAGGTGTTACCTCCTTCTTAGATTCAACCCACTGCCACAAGCCCAACCCTTTTAAATGAGTTTTCATTTTGATAACCCAAATTTGATAATTTTCGACATTGAAACTTGGAGGAGAAAAAACTGATGATGATTGGTTAGCTGCCATTCTCAAAACTAATTGATTCTTTAAGATCGTTGAAGCTCTGATACCAGTTGTTGGGAATAACGGAAAAATATTCCGTAGAAAAATATTGACGAGCAAAATAATCAATAAAAATGACACTGACAATGTTAACATGGTTCGCTCTTCTAGAATACGTCCACGAACAGGTTCGAGAGTAAATTCTTCCACTATAAAATAGTAAGTGTACAAGAGGGTGTTCTCTAGAAACTTTCCAGAGTTACAATGAGATAAAACAAAAATAGCAGCTCTCATGTGTTTCCTAGAAATACCCCAAAATAATTATCTTATTATT
Organism: Euphorbia lathyris; assembly: GCF_963576675.1. Lineage (NCBI taxonomy): Eukaryota > Viridiplantae > Streptophyta > Magnoliopsida > Malpighiales > Euphorbiaceae > Euphorbia > Euphorbia lathyris. The sequence goes on from NC_088914.1 coordinate 23,087,902, forward strand.
TTGTCTCTTCCTGAAAATAATTAGACAACCCTCAAATCTCTTTAACTCTCTATGAATAATTTGCTCTCAACTCCGGTAAAATAAACTCTCACTCACTCTCAATTTTTTTTCTTCCTCACAATAAGCATCCACCCCTTTGGCATTTTATATTGCCAAGGGATGGGAGGCCAGCAAGGACATTAATTTGTTCTTGTTGGCAGGTGATGATGGGGTGGCCGAATTTGTGCCACCCCAAATTAATAATATTGACGTTTCTTTTTCCTTTTTCTTTTTTTTAATATTTACAAATTACAAAAACAATCCCTCAATAATATAAATTACAAAAATAGCCCTTCATCAATTGGGACTTCACAACAATTATTATTTTTCTTTATTTAAATATTTATTTTATTTAATTGTTTTAAATTATAATAGTTAATTTTCTCAACAGAGTTCGAGGTGCTGGTGGAGGTGGAGGTGGAGGTGGATGTGGCATAATAAGGATATCAATGCCCATTGAGCCGCTCAAGCTGCTCAAGAATAGCTGGTGATCGATGCTCACATTCTCTTCAAAAAAAGTCAGGTCAACCTTTGTCGGGTCGAGATCTAAACACCAATCTACTTTCTCGTCTTTATTCATAGTACCCATATATAGAGGAAGAAACATAAGATTGTTAAAATAATATAATAAACATAATGTAATTTAAAAGAAAAAATAAAAAATAATAATAAAATAATATGCAAATGTCAATGGAATCATATGGGTGTGGTGCTCAATTCAACCAGAATTGAATGTTGCCCATCCATAGAATTATACATGTTGAATAATTTGGATACATACAAATTATATGTATGATCTAAATTTTTATATGGTTTTAAATTAAATTAAATTTGTGTGGAATATGTGATTTAGAGTGTATGTAACTATGCTCTATAAATTAGAGTTTGTGTTTTTTATTGTATAATGAAGAAAATGAAGTGAGTTCCAAATAGCAATAAAAAAGATTTAAGAGCTTTTGTGTCATTTTTCTTTGGGGAAAGTACAAAAATAATGTTTGTGGTTTGCCTTATTTGCAAACAAATGTCTATGGTTTACAAGTCTGCAAATAGAGGTCTGTGGTATGATTTAATTTACAAAATAAGGTATTTCATATTGCATTGTTATTTTCTTATGCAATCAAGAAAATTTTTATTTTATTTTTTAAATTACATTTACATATTGACAAAACATATATCCAAAAATTAAAGTGCAGTTGTGTAAAATGAATTTCAATATCAATTTTAGTTCATAAACCGTAAATTAATAAAAAAACGTAAAATTTCCACCATATGATTTCTGGTTCGATTTAGGGAGCTACATTTTAGGAGAAGGACCTTGTTTTGTCGATATGTACAATTTGTTTCAAGATAAAAATATCATTGGTTGTAATGAGAACTTAACAGTGTAATCTGAAATACCTTATTTTGTAAATTAAATCATACCACAGACTTCTGTTTGCAAACTTTTAAATCACATGACTCTATTTGCAAATTGGGTAAACAACAAGCATTAGCTTTTTTACTTTTCCCTTTTTCTTTTATCCTCTAAATTATTAGTTCTTCAAAATAATAAATCAAGTCCTTACCGAATATCAATTATAGTCCCTTTACTTTCAACAAAGTGGTATCAGAGCCACGTTACAAGAGTCAGTCTTCCGCAAAAATAATTATATTGTCTCAAAACCAAGTGTTCCAAAGACCCTATAAAAATGTCAAACGGTCTCAAACTTCCTTATCAATACCCTCAGCTCATCAAAACCAATTATTCAAGTTGGTGTATTCGAATGAAGGCATTACTCGGATGTCAAAATGTAGAGAAAGGCTACGTAGTCCCAGCAAACGGGGCAACGTTTCCACATGCTAAAAAACATACTCTGCAGAAAAATTGCAAAAGTGATCAAAAGGCGCTTACTCTCATCCATCAAGGTTTAAATGAATTAATGTTCGAGAAAGTAGCCGAAGCTACCACCGCCAAACAAACGTGGGAAATCCTACGAGTTTCTCTTCAAGGTGAGGAGAAAGTTAAAAAAGTTCGTTTACAGATGCTAAGAAGAAAATTTGAGACGATGAGGATGAAAGAGACGGAGGTCATTAGTGATTACTCATCCCGAGTAAAATCTATCAATTTTAACGTGGTTCCCCCTTACAGACTACGTCCACGAACAAGCTGGAGAGTAAATTCTTCCACTATAAAATAGTAAGTGTACAAGAGGGTGTTCTCTAGAAACTTTCTAGAGTTACAATGAGATAAAACAAAAATAACAGCACTCAGGTGTTTCTCAGAAATACCCCAAAGTAATTATCTTATTATTTTGTCTCTCCTTGAAAATAATTAGACAACCCTCAAATCACTCTAACTCTCTATGAATAATTTGCTCTCAACTCCGGCAAAATAAACTCTCACTCACACTAAATTTTTTTTCTTCCTCACAATAAGCATCCACTCCTTGCATTTTATACTGTGAATGGATGGGAGGCCAACAAGAACATTAATTTGTTCTTGTTGGTAGGTGATGATGGGGTGGCCGAATTTGTGCCACCCCAAATTAATAACATTGACTTTTCTTTTTCCTTTTTCTTTTTCTTTTTTTTTCTTTTTTTAATAATTACAAATTATAAAAACAATCCTTCAATAATATAAATTATAAAAATAGTCTTTCATCAATTGGGACTTCACAACAATTATTATTTTTATTTATTTAAATATTTATTTTATTTAATTATTTTAAATTAATAGTTAATTTTCTCAACAATCTTCCCCTTAACTATTAATTTAAAACTATCTTTTTTTAATATATATATGATGTACTTTCTCATCATCACCTTATAAACGGAGCACTTCTCTCCGCAAACAACTTCTCGGAGCACTTCTCACCGAATCGATTTGTTGATGCACTTCTCATCAACCTTAAACTATTGGAGCACTTCTCTCCAAATTAAGCAAATTCTTCTTCGTCAACTTTATGTGTCACATTGACACTTTCTTCTCTATTGTTCCTGCAATTCCGTTGCATGTGCCCAAACTTCTTACACTTGAAATATTAAGGCTTCCCCTTATGCCAGCAGTCCTTCTCATCATGACCATGTTTTTTGCAGTTATCACATTGAGGAATTTCTCTTTTTCCTTTTGAACCTTGGGCAAGGAAAACTCCCTCAACTGCTTCCTCCTTTTCTCCATTTCTCATTGCTCTTCTTTGTTCTTGAGCTTGCAAAGAATTAATTAATTCGGATAAGGGTAATTGATTTATATCTCTTGAATCTTCAAGAGATGAAAGTTTTGCCTCAAACCTTTCAGGCCGACAACTCTACTATCAGGCAGATCTTCTCCCATTAGCCAGATTTTGTTCACAACCGCCACTAACCTGTCATAATACTCATGTATTAACTCATTTTTTTTCATTCTTAGAGTCTCAAAATCTCTTTGAAATTCAAGACTTGCATCCTCTTTGTTCATTTATTGCCTTCATAAAGTTCTTTCAACTTTTCTCAAGCTTTATTTCCTGTTTCACAAGTCATAATTCTCATGAAAATTGACTCTGAGACAGCACCATGAATGATAGATAAAGCTCTTGGAGCTTTAAATGATTCCTCTTCATGAGCCCTTATTTAATTTAGAGTTGGATTTTCTCCAAGAGGTGTTACCTCCTTCTTAAATTCAACCCACTGCCACAAGCCCAACCCTTTTAAATGAGTTTTCATTTTGATAGCCCAAATTTGATAATTTTCGACATTGAAACTTGGAGGAGAAAAAACTGATGATGATTGGTTAGCTGCCATTCTCAAAACTAATTGATTCCTTAAGATCGTTGAAGCTCTGATACCAGTTGTTGGGAATAACGGAAAAATATTCCGTAGAAAAATATTGACGAGCAAAATAATAAATAAAAATGACACTGACAATGTTAACATGGTTCGCTCTTCTAGAATACGTCCACGAACAGGTTCGAGAGTAAATTCTTCCACTATAAAATAGTAAATGTACATGAGGGTGTTCTCTAGAAACTTTCCAGAGTTACAATGAGATAAAACAAAAATAGCAGCACTCAGGTGTTTCCTAGAAATACCCCAAAATAATTATCTTATTATTTTGTCTCTCCCTGAAAATAATTAGACAACCATCAAATCTCTTTAACTCTCTATGAATAATTTGCTCTCAACTCCGGCAAAATAAACTCTCACTCACTCTCAATTTTTTTTCTTCCTCACAATAAGCATCCACCCCTTTGGCATTTTATATTGCCAAGGGATGGGAGGCCAGCAAGGACATTAATTTGTTCTTGTTGGCAGGTGATGATGGGGTGGCCGAATTTGTGCCACCCCAAATTAATAACATTGATGTTTCTTTTTCCTTTTTCTTTTTCTTTTTTTTTTAATATTTACAAATTACAAAAACAATCCCTCAATAATATAATACAAAAATAGCGCTTCATCAATTGGGACTTCACAACAATTATTATTTTTCTTTATTTAAATATTTATTTTATTTTATTGTTTTAAATTATAATAGTTAATTTTCTCAACAGAGTTCGAGGTGCTGGTGGAGGTGGAGGTGGATGTGGCATAATAAGGATATCAATGCCCATTGAGCCGCTCAAGCTGCTCAAGAATAGCTGGTGATCGATGCTCACATTCTCTTCAAAAAAAGTCAGGTCAACCTTTGTCGGGTCGAGATCTAAACACCAATCTACTTTCTCGTCTTTATTCATAGTACCCATATATAGAGGAAGAAACATAAGATTGTTAAAATAATATAATAAACATAATGTAATTTAAAAGAAAAAATAAAAAATAATAATAAAATAATATGCAAATGTCAATGGAATCACATGGGTGTGGTGCTCAATTCAACCAAAATTGAATGTTGCCCATCCATAGAATTATACATGTTGAATAATTTGGATACATACAAATTATATGTATGATCTAAATTTTTATATGGTTTTAAATTAAATTAAATTTGTGTGGAATATGTGATTTAGAGTGTATGTAACCATGCTCTATAAATTAGAGTTTGTGTTTTTTATTGTATAATGAAGAAAATGAAGTGAGTGCCAAATAGCAATAAAAAAGATTTAAGAGCTTTTGTGTCATTTTTCTTTGGGGAAAGTACAAAAATAATGTTTGTGGTTTGCCTTATTTGCAAACAAATGTCTATGGTTTACAAGTCTGCAAATAGAGGTCTGTGGTATGATTTAATTTACAAAATAAGGTATTTCATATTGCATTGTTATTTTCTTATGCAATCAAGAAAATTTTTATTTTATTTTTTAAATTACATTTACATATTGACAAAACATATATCCAAAAATTAAAGTGCAGTTGTGTAAAATGAATTTCAATATCAATTTTAGTTCATAAACCGTAAATTAATAAAAAACGTAAAATTTCCACCATATGATTTCTGGTTCGATTTAGGGAGCTACATTTTAGGAGAAGGACCTTGTTTTGTCGATATGTACAATTTGTTTCAAGATAAAAATATCATTGGTTGTAATGAGAACTTAACAGTGTAATCTGAAATACCTTATTTTGTAAATTAAATCATACCACAGACTTCTGTTTGCAAACTTTTAAATCACATGACTCTATTTGCAAATTGGGTAAACCACAAGCATTAGCTTTTTTATTTTCCCTTTTTCTTTTATCCTCTAAATTACTAGTTCTTCAAAATAATAAATCAAGTCCTTGCCGAATATCAATTATAGTCCCTTTACTTTCAACAAAGTGGTATCAGAGCCACATTACAAGAGTCAGTCTTCCGCAAAAATAATTATATTGTCTCAAAACCAAGTGTTCCAAAGACCCTATAAAAATGTCAAACGGTCTCAAACTTCCTTATCAATACCCTTAGCTCATCAAAACCAATTATTCAAGTTGGTGTATTCGAATGAAGGCATTACTCGGATGTCAAAATGTAGAGAAAGGCTACGTAGTCCCAGCAAACGGGGCAGCGTTGCCACATGCTAAAAAACATACTCTGCAGAAAAATTGCAAAAGAGATCAAAAGGCGCTTACTCTCATCCATCAAGGTTTGGATGAATTAATGTTTGAGAAAGTAGCCGAAGCTACCACCGCCAAATAAACGTGGGAAATCCTACGAGTTTCTCTTCAAGGGGAGGAGAAAATTAAAAAAGTTCGTTTTCAGATGCTGAGAGGAGAATTTGAGACGATGAGGATGAAAGAGACGGAGGTCATTAATGATTACTCATCCCGAGTAAAATCTATCATAAATCATATGTGGCAGTATGAAGAAAAAATTGAAGAGTCTAGAATTGTTGAAAAAATTTTGCGATCACTACTACCAAAATTTGATTACGTAGTGGTGGCTATGGAGGAGTCCAGACATCAACGAAATGTCAGTTGACGAAGTTGTAGGGTCATTACAAGCACGCGAGGAGTGGTTTGAGAAACGATGAGAAGATTATGTAGAACAAGTCTTAGCAACGAAGACTGTGTTTAAAAATGGCAAAAGTAGTCAGTCCGGCAGAGGACACGGAAGAGGTTGATGAGGAAATGGTAGAGGATAAGGACGTGGCAGAAGTCAAGGCAGAAAGGAAAACAGCAACAACAACAATGACAGAAGCAATTAATTCACCAAAGGCACAGGAAGAGGCCGAGGACAAGGTCAATGAAGAGGAAACTTGAAGCCGAATGAAGGATGTGACAAGTCCAATATTCAATGTTACAATTGCTCTAAGTACGATCACTAGGTGGTGGAATGTTGGAGTCTGTCTAAGGAGGCAGAGGAGACAGCTAACAACATCCATGAAGAGGAAGTAACAGGCACGGTGTTACTTACCTACGAATTAGAAGAAAATCGCGAGAATAACATATGGTATCTTGATAATGCGGCAAGTAACCATATGGGTGGTGACAAGAAGATGTTTGTGGAGCTGAATGAATCCGTTCGCGGTAGTGTTGTATTCGGAGATTCCTCCAATGTTTCTATCACGGGGAAAGGAACCATCTTTATTCGACTTAAAAATGGCGATCACCAGTTTATTGATAATGTTTATTATGTTCCTAAAATGAAAAGTAATATTTTGAGTTTGGGACAATTAGTGGAGAAAAATTATAAAGTTCACATGGTGGACCAGAAACTACTCCTGTTGAATGAGAAAAAGGAGTTGATTGCACGGGTACCCATAGCGAAAAATAGAATGCTCGCAATTAACATTCAGATGGACGTGGCCAAATGTTTGAAAGCGTGTGTGCAAAGTCACATTGCTTTGGCATCTACGGTATGGGCATCTCAATTTTGAAGGACTAGAGATGTTGGGATAGAAGTAGATGGTAAACGGATTCCCTCATATTGACCAGCCTCATCAATTGTGAGAAGGATGTCTTATTGGAAAAAAATTCAGAACCAGTTTTCCAAAGGAGTCCATGTCAAGAGCAAAGCCACCACTTGAGCTAGTTCACACAGACGTGTGTGGGCCGATCACTCCACAGTCCCTGGGTAAAAATAAATATTTTCAACTTTTCATTAATGATTATAGTCGAAAAACTTGGTGTATTTTTTTAAGGAAAAAATGTAAGTTTTTTAGACATTTAAAAATTCAAAGTCCAAGTGGAGAAAGAAAGTAGCCATTTTATTAAGGCACTCAGATCAAACAGAAGCGGTGAATACATGTCCATCTCTTTCAAGCAATTTTATGCAGAGCATGGAATCTGTCATTTCCTTTCAGTTCCCAGATCACCTCAACAAAATGGCGTAATCGAAAGAAAGAATAGAATGGTGCTCAACATGGTGATGAGCATGTTAAAAAAGCAAAAATTTACCGAAAGAGTTATGGACCGAAGCAGTAGACTGTGCTATCTACCTGTTGAACATATCGTCAACTGTCAGTGTTTAGGATCAAACTCCATAAGAAGCATGAAGCGGAATAAAGTCTAGTATTTCTCATTTGCATCTTTTTGGCAGTGTTGCTCATGTCCATGTGCCAGATGAAGAACACAAGAAGCTAGATGATAAAAGCAAGACATACTTATTTGTGGGCTATTCAAAACATTCTAAGGGGTATAAAATGTTCGATCCTCGGACTCAGAAAATCATCATCAGCAGAGATGTCACCATTGATGAAGAAGCGGTTTGGGACTGGACTGGTGAAAAAGAAAACAGCTACAGTTTTTATCCTTTCATGGATGAAGATAATGATCAAGAAGAACCAACCATATTTGTAGCCGCAACACCAATAATCAGTTTGACATCAGCAAGTTCATCCAGTTTGAGTTCGAGTTCATCCTCGAGTGATTAAGACAGTTTAGATGACGGAAACCTAAAAAATTCATACCTATTAAAGATCTCTATGATGTAACAAGAAATCTCGATGATGAATTAACTCTTGTCAATGATGAACCAATAGATCCACAAGAAGCAATTAAAGATGAAAAATGGAGAAAAAACCCCATGGAAGAGGAGATTCATTCGATCGAGAAAAATAAAACATGGGAGTTGACATCACTTTCGGCCGATCAAAAACCCATTGGAGTTAAATGGGTGTTCAAAGTAAAGAAAGATGCAAACAGTGAAATTATCCGATGTAAAGCAAGTTTGGTGGCGAAAGGGTTTAATCAACGACTCGGAATTGACTATAATAAAGTTTTTGCTCCTGTTGCCAGAATAGAGAGTATCAGACTGGTAATTTCTGTAGCTGCTCAACACGGGTGGAGAATCTATCAAATGAACGTGAAATCCATATTTCTCAATGGATATCTGGAAGAGGAAATTTATATCCAGCAACCACTTGGGTATGTTATGAAAGGTCAAGAAAATAAAGTGCTAAAATTGAAAAAGGCACTTTACGGTCTCAAGCAAGCACCACGAGCCTGAACAGCCGCATTGACAAATATTTTCAAGAAAATGGTTTTGTCAAATGCTCACATGAATATGCGATGTATGCAAAAGTGAAAAATGGAGATATGTTCTTTGTTTGTTTGTATGTAGATGATCTCATTTTATAGGGAGTAATCCAAAAAAATTTGAAGAGTTCAAGCAGACTATGACTCGTGAGTTCGAGATGGCTGATATTGGTCTAATGTCATATTATCTTGGCATTAAAGTGAAGCAGAATGATGACGGAATATTTATTTCTCAAAGTGGTTTTTCAAAGGAGATCTTAAAAAAGTTCAAGATGGAAAATTGTAATTCCGTCAGCACACCAGTCGAATGTGGAATCAAGTTGACAAAAGATGAATGTGGAGACAGAGTCAACCCGACATTATTCCGAAGCTTGGTCGGAACTCTCAGATACTTGACATGTACGAGACCGGATATTCTTTATGTAGTCGGCTTAGTAAGTCGGTACATGGAAGCCCCAATGGTGTCATATTGCAACACAGCCAAAAGAATTCTTCGTTACGTTAAAGGTACAACTAATTTTGGTCCGGTGATTAAAGCCCCAATGATGATTTCAAATTAGTTGGGTACAGTGATAGTGATTGGGCCGGTGACAGAGATGATTGAATAAGTACAACTAGATTTGTATTTTTTCTGGGTGAAATAGCATTCACATAGAGTTCAAAGAAGCAACCGATCGTGACGTGATCTACATGTGAAGTTGAATATGTTGTTACAATATGGCTTCGAAGATTGTTAAAGAATTTTAGATGGAAGAACGAGATTCGACGGAGATTTTTGTTGATAACAAGTCTGCATTGGGATTAGCTAAAAATCCAGTATTTCATGACTGGAGTAAACACACTAATACGATCATTTTATTCGGGAGTGCATTGAGCAAAAGGAGGTGACACCGAAGTACGTGAAGATGCAAGATCAGATTGCAGATATTTTCACGGAACCGTTGAAGTACGATGTGTTCGGTCATTTGAGAGCTCAACGGGGAGTCATGAAAAATTAAGTTTAAGGGGCATGTTAAAAATAATATAATAAACATAATTTAAGAGAAAAAAAATTAAAAAAATAATAAAATAATATGCAAATGTCACTGGGATCACATGGGTGTGGTGGTCAATTCAATAAGAATTGAATGTTGCCCATCCATAGAATTATGGATATTGAATAATTTGAATATATACAAATTATATGTATGGTCTAAATTTTTGCATGGTTTTAAATTAAATTAAATTTGTGTGGAATAGGTGATTTAGAGTGTATGTAACCATGCTCTATAAATTAGAGTCTATGTTTTTTATTGTAAGATGAAGAAAAGTGAGTGTCAAATAGCAATGAAAAAGATTTAAGAGCTTTTGTGTCATTTTTCTTTTATCCTCTAAATTATTAGTTCTTCAAAATAATAAATCAAGTCCTTATCGAATATCAATTCTAGTCCCTTTACTTCCAACAAAGATAAGTTAGAAGATAAAAAATGTGTGTTATATGTTCTCAAGAAAAAAAAAGGAAGATATGGCAAGAACCATACTCCACCGCTCGGGAGTGTATCTCATAATGACAACCCTGACTTGCTCTAACAATTTCACCTCTCAAGGATAAAGGCATTATTATCCATTACATTGTTGGCTCGATTATTAGGTTCAGACGCCTCTAGTGCGTAAGCTCTTCTAATTCGATATATTATGGAAATTATTACAAACCTTCTAGGGTAAGTATGTTGGGAACCTCAACTAGATGATATTTCTTTAGAGAGAGTAGGCGACGATGATGGTTAAACATAGCACTTAGAGCCCTTTAGAAGTTATTTTCATACTTCCACCACTTTTTCTTGCCTCTTCATATAACATACACAAATTGGTTTTTGCATTGTTGAAAGTTTGAGAGACAAAAAACTCATTTGTGTACTTGGCCTGGAAGAATGTTCTAGTGTATCGCGTGACAGTTTCTAGTTTCTCAATGGAAGGGTTCCTATCTTCTTTATGGGAATCATCGATTCTTATGCGAAGCATCTCCCTCAAGAATTGGATCCAAGCGAGGAAGTCGGAGGATGAACGAAGCATAGATGATCAAGCGAGAAAAGGGGCCAAAACAGCCCCACACGGCATGCCAATCATTACGCATGTCGTGTGGAGTTGAGTCTGATCCGAGGGAGCGGCACGAGGAGCTGGCATGACTAGAATACACTCTTAAAGTCATAATCTGACCCGCACGGCATACCACTTAAATGGCACGGCATGCGGGTATGTTCCTGCCGAAATTGGCTGAGTTCTGAGCTTTTTGCGGCATCAGCTACATCTTTGGCGACGACCGGATTCTTTTCAGCAACGGTATGTTGATTTTCAGTGACAGAATATTAACCTTTAAGGATGAAGAATCGGTTGTCCAGACTAAGAAGAAAAGATGCCCAAGGCTAGGGGACAAGGAGACTATGGCTGTCACAATTACTTACACTCACTAATTACCATTGTGCCATTTAACCCTATTGTTTGTACTCTCCTTTTCTTTGCCTAATTGCCATTTTGGCATTTCCTTCCCATCCTACCTCTTAGCACTCTTGTTTATTAATAACCCTAGTTAGGCTTTGTAGTCTCTTACTTTTATTTTGTTGAGCTATATAAGCTCCTACTATTGTAAGGATATGCAACTTTTATCAAATCAAAATCTTCTTCATTGAAGTTTGTTAAGGTTTCTAACCTTCAACAATGGGGGATCTTTGATTTCCTACGGATTTAAACCGTAAAACATGGATTAACTCCTTCTAGTTTAGCTAGAGAAAAAACATCTTTGTTAGTTTACGATTAAAACTAACACGTCCCGATTTAATCTGTATCAAATTCAATAAATGTTTAGGGAAGATGAAAATTTTGTCATCTCACAAGAAAGCGGAGAACAAGCTATGGATCTCTAGAAATAAAAGTCTAATAGACATAGATGGAAAGCAGAAAAGTGTTGAAAAAATGGTTAAGGGGAAAAACTGACCTGAATTTGGTAGAGTTCTTTCTCTTTGGAATTCAAATGAAAATAAAAGGTAATCTTTATGCCTTATACCCAAGAATTGTTAAAGGTGAAAAGATTTTTTTTTTGACTTTGTAATAACCCAGTCTTGAGCCAAACATATATTTTTAATTTTTTGTTACCTTAATTTAAAATACTAAATTGTATATTTTACAGTTTAGGAATTTTTGTTTATAAATTATATATTTTATAACTTAGGGATTTTTAAAAAAAAAGCCAAAACTCTGGCTAAAAGAAAGTAAACCTACTTCTACACTGAAAAGAAAAGAAAACTATCTTTTTTCTTCTTCTTGCCGCCGCTGTCTTCCTTCAAGGCTGCTTTGATCAAAATCTTATTTCCCTGATTCAAGTTCATCAAGTTTTTCTTCTTCTTAAATCCACTCAATCTTTGTAAGATAAGTTTTATTGTTTTAAAAAAAAAACCTATATAGGATTTGTTGCTATGAATTGATTATTTTCAATTGTGAGTGAAGGCTTTGGAAAATGAAGTGGAAGGTTGAAACTTTTGATTTAACATGTCTCTACAACATATGCTTGTCTAGGAAACACATTCATCATTCCTATCTACCTATCATACCCATTTATAATTGATGAGTGTTGAATTCACCAAAAATAAAATACCTACTCTTGGAATCTAAAAACTGTAGTAAATATGGAGTAGGGTCGAATCCTCAGAGACTGTTAGAATTATAACTTTTCAGAATTAACAATTAAAAGTAAAAGGGGGGTTTTTGGTTTGTAGAATGAAATAAATAGAAAATAACAAATAATAATAATATAGGAGAAAAATTAAATAGATAAGAAATATTCCTACCAAAAAAAATAGATAAGAAATATATATGAGAAAGATTCCAGCTAGAGGTTAGGTTTGAGTCTTGAATTGAACAATTGATCATCGATCATAGAAAATATAAATTTCAACCCTTCAAATAAATTAGCTATGATTATTAAAAAGCATTAACAACCTATCTTTTCTTACCGATTGGACAATTAAGAAAAGCTCATTAATTTTCCCTAATCAATTAAACAATTCCAAACAAGCTTCAGAATTTAATTTGATTGAAAGCATTAAAGTATGAAAGAGATACCAATTCTACTCAATAATCACTAAAGCAGGATTATTTAAAGCATATCAATTACATTCACAACATAGGTTAAAAGCTTGTCCACAATTAACTATGTTGTTTGCTACTTGCATTAGATGAATTAAACGATTACGTATTTAAACATCTAATTAGCGAAACGATTACAAGTAAATAATCAAATCAAGGATTCAATTAAATCATGCAATACGAACAAGAACAGAATAGAAATTGATTACTTGAAATAGATGAAAAAGATTAAGTACAGAATGATCTCCCAATTGATTGTTCAAGACCTAAAAACCTCTAGCTAGAAATTGGAAATTAGTTCATCTTGGAGGAGGAAGAAGCCATGGAAGAATGATGATACATGAAAAGCTTTTGATATTTTTCTTTGTTCTCTTTGTGTGTGTCTTCTTTTATGTGTGTGTCCTCCCTCTCAAATGTGGTTCTGATTGTCTCTTCTTATAGCTTTCACAATTGTGCCTCTTGGCTTTTAGGAGAGAGAAAAACTGACTCTTATTAATTCCTCATAAAAATATTAAGAGAACCTTTCCTTTAGAACTAAACTCTAAAAGAAACTGCCTTTTAGAATTAAACTCTAATTAGGACTATTTAAGAAAATCCTAATAGAGTTAAAATCTCATAAATATTATATATGTTAAGAATCTCATAACATAAGTCATCAATTCTCCATTAACTGCTCATTGATCCACATGCATAGGTTAGGACAGATCATTATTTGAAACACCTTTTCACCACATGACTTGACAAATTTCTTCAAATTCTCTTTAAGCTCCATAAAATCACCATTTTAACCATCAATTTGAAATTGAGTCTCAAAAATACCTACAAAACAGAAAACAAGGTAAACTTTCACCTAAACAACAAAACTAAAACTAAACCCTAAGGAATTAAGATATAAAAATATGTATAAATATGGACCTATCAATAATATTATATATACATGATACAACTTTTTCCAAACCCTTTCTACCTATTTGAACTATATTTAAACATGTTAAGGTCTCAGTCACCCCTAAATAAGATAAGGTTTCGAATCGCTGCGAAGCAGTTGTGAATTGGTCGCAATAACCTCTGGTTCATGTAGTTTCCAATGGAAAGTATATGCCTCTTCCCTGCACCCTCAAGAGACAAACCTAGTCGTCCAGTGATGGGGCCAAGGTCATCAGGTCGAGGAATATAAGGTCCAACCCTAGACTCAAACCATTCAAGATCTAGGTTGGTAAATACCTTATTATTCTTATTGAACGGATACCTTACCGGTCAAGTCATCGGAAGAAGGATTGTATCTATATAGTTTGGAAAAATGCTTAATTACGGAAGGTTTATTACCTGCTCCCATGAGTTTTAATTGTTTCCACTAGTTTTGATTTAATTAAGATTTGGTTAATTCATTTTTCTCATTTCCATTGAACCAATAGGAAATTCTGATAATCCGCAAGTTGATTAAGTCGAACCCTTATAGCTCTCGTGTCTGCTTGAACTTTCAGGTGAGTGGTAATTATAGTACATGACTCTGTTTGATTGAAATATCATACTGAAAAACTGTTTACCGAAAATTAGCATTTGACTGTATATTTTCTTCCATAAAAATGTATATCTTGAACCTTATGTTTACTAAACATCCTTAGTATTAGAGCGTATATTCTGGGAACATGCCTTTATATTTGATTTGTTTTATTATCAGTTACAATGAAATTATTAAAATTTGATTTGATATAATTTGTACTTTCTGATACGCGATTTATCGCAATTATTACTTTTATTTTAGAAATCTAATAATTTGTTCAATCAATTATGATTTTCTAAATGTATACTATATGTTTTCAAACTGGTACAAGTGCTCAATATATCTGTATCTGTTATCTGGCCTCTCACCAATCTTCATAACATTAGGACTTTGCATTTGTCTTCGAGTCATGATGTCAGTTGTCAGTTTTATCGTCAGTTGTGTCAACATTAGAATCATGCATAAGATCGGTGAAGGCAATTATCTGTTATCTGTATCTGTTATTGGTAGCACTTACCATTTATCTGGCCCTGGTGGTGTGCAGTATCACCACTCTATTACACTGTATCATGTGTTTTAAAGTTTTGCCTTATTCTCTGATTATTCTAATTTTTGATATTTTGAAAGGCTTTAGTATTATGTTTGACAATTGATTACCAGTATTTTGATTTGATTATCTTATATTGACCTTTTAGTTTAACTGATTTTGAAATACTATATTTTGAACTATACTAGTCATGATTTAAAAGTATCAGCATGCCAGCCTATTCCTTTTCTATTGTGTTCTATAGCTACTGCTTACTAAGGTTTTCGCTCGTATAGATAAAAATCTCATACCACGTTGAATCTTTTTTTTTCAGATTAAAGTCTCTGTTTGTGAGGTAACCCTTGAATTAATGTTGAAGCATAGTGCTTAATAATTTAGTTTTGGTTTATATGTTGGAAACTTTTGTTTATTGAGGTTTAGACTAAAGTTAACTCAATTTATGCGTCGGTCATGGCCTAGGTTGGGTCTTGACAGACTTGGCCCGAGTCTATATATATTTTCATCACTAAAAGTAACCATCAATCTTACATCAATAGTTACATATGTCTCGATCTACAACAACTAAACCTTGGGATAAGAGACATTAACTACTTCTTCATATCAATGTTCACGATGGAAGACAAATGGGAAGGGCATCTATTTCGGATCAAGTCCAAAACAGAGGTCCACTTTTCTAAGCCCATCCAATTCTAAAAATCCCACTAATGAATGAGAATTCTACAAACCCATCATCGCCCAGTCTAGGTGCGAAATGGTACTATATATATATGTGTGTGTGAAATTCACTTTTTTTATTCTTATTGTATATGTGAAATTTCACTTTCTTTATTCTTATTAGTTATTAACTTTGGCATCATAGTGTACTTAGGATACCCACCCCAGCATAGGTCAATGAATAATAAAAAATCAACTCGAAGGTTGGACTAAATGCAACACTTTTTGTTCTAAAAAATGAAATATGAGAGAGAATTTCATATATGAAAATAGTTGTAATCTCGACTAATATAATTGTTTATTTATTAAATAATTAAAACTTAACCATTAATTCTGTAATTAATGATTGAGATGTATTCAGCTTCACTTGTTCAAGTTGAAACCCAATGTGTGAGGATTCAAATCCAATAAAATGTATGTGTCTTATTTTATTAATTTTTAACAAATATAAATAAAATAAATATATTTAATATATTTAAGATTATTTAACTTATGTAATTAATGCTTAATAATTTAGATCTTGTTTTCATTAATATTAAATATGAATTACTTAAAAAAAATTATATTCAATTTATTTGACAATAGGTATATAATTATTTGTTTAAAAATCAAGGTATGTAATTGTTCTTTATCTTAAAATAAATAACATTTGCTATCTTAATTAAGTTTGTTTTACTCTTAATTAAGTTAAATATTATAAATATAATTATTATTTTTAGAGAATAAATATAATTAATATATAAACAATGTAGTTAATGCATTTGAGACAAGAATAATACAATAATGGAACATATTATATAATAATAGAACACTGCATAATAGGTCATTGAATCAACAACTACAAAACGATTTAGTTGAAGGTTTTGGAATCACTTTGAGAAAGAAGAAAGTGATGATTGATGTAGTATTTTATTTTTATAAATTTTATTTTTATTTGAGTTTTATTATAATTTTGTTTTTTATTTTACTTTAATAAATGAAATGATGTGTTCTTTAATTTTAATTAAATTTTGTTTATTAATTTAAATATTAATTGATCCAATAAAATTGAATATTTTGGATCATTTATTAAAAACTAATTAACTAATTAACAATAATTTTATATTAAAATATTAATTTGGTCTTACAAATTGAATATGGTATAAATTGCAAAACAATTACATGGATAAAATGTATTTGAAAACGTGATTGAAATTTTATTGATGTTACAGTAGGGACCACATGCTGTAATTGCAGAGCACTTACAGGATGGAGATGTTGTAACAATTATACTAGCAATAATCAACAATTATAAGTTATAGCAAAGTAAACTTATAATTATAGCAAACAGTAAATAGCTACCATCAACGTTAAACAATAACTATACAAGTTAAACTATTGCTATGTAATCTTTAATATAAAAAAAAAAAGTTGAACTAAATTACAATCTGAACTATTACTAAGTAAGTCATTAATCTTAAATATGGAGAGGAGAAAAAAGAATGAAACAAATTAATACAAGAAATTGGATCAAAAAAAGAGCTAGCTATCTATTGGAAAGAGCATAAGTAGGTAAATAGGGTTTGGTTTTAGATCTATAATACACCTTTTTCTTCTTGAGGTTAGTGTTATCAATAGTAATTACTAATTTGCCAGGTTCGTAAATATAGAAAGAATTCCTTATACTTTCTCCGATTCTCTTTTCCTTGTATTTTCGTAGTAGAACTCTATATGAACCTTCATCATCGGGAATAAACTCTTCTTTACAGGTCACATCCCATCCAACCACGGTAAAATCCCATATCATTGTCACTCCACCCTAATTTTACAAAAATAAATAAATAATGAAAATATAAGTTGAATATATACTATAATATATGTAGGGTAAAGTCTAAAAAGAAACTCTTTCCTTTCACGTATGGAAATTTTTATCCAAATAGGAACTGAGGTTTTTTTTTTTTTTACTAGATGACGGGTTTTTGCAATGACCTCAAATTAAAATGAACGTTGACGACCTCAAAAACTTGATAATATTATAAGCAATTTTAATTCTTCAACTTTTTAATTTTGAGGTCATTTGGGTGTTGTTTAGTGAGGAGAGAAAGTGAATGTTTAGAGAGAGAATGTTCCAAAAATGATGATTTTGAAAAATAAAAAATTTGGTTGCATTTTACATGTGGTACTAAACAACTTTAATTCTTGAAATTTTCCATTTTAACATCGTTAACGGTTATATTTATAGTGTCAAACTAAAATATCATCGTTTTTAGTAAAACAAAAACCTCATTCCTCATTTCATCAAAAAAAAAAAAAATTATAAATACCTGTTCGAAAAACATGATAACACATTTTTTTTTTAACTTTACCCATATAAGGTGGATGAGGGAAAAAGGGTCGCGAATGGTCTTTTGATCTCATTGATAGAATCTCTATCGCTAAATGTATAATTTTTTTCTATTTCATTCTATTTCACTGTAGCAGATTTTGGATCAGAAAGAATTTTTATCGCTAAATATATATATATATACTGTCTTTATTTCATTCTCTCCGACTAACGGATTTGACATCAACGACGGAATTTTTAATATATTTTAATCTATTTACTCAGGGATTAGGTATATAGAGATAATAGTAGTACCTCAAAAACTGGAACAGTGATGCAGCCAGATGAATTTCCTCTAATAATGAGCTCAGAAGCAGTGTCCTCCGCTAAAAATTCAGCATCATTCGGTCTTCGTAAACCACCGTACTCAACCGGAAGATTTTCTGGTGATATGTACCTTCACATTAATTTTAACAAATCAATTTTCAGGTCATATTTATACACACAAATTATAGAATAGAAAAAAAAAGGGGATTATTATTGTTACTTTAAAAGGGTACGAGTGACTTTTGATCTTCTAGCAACAACTATTTTTCTTTTAGCTCCAGGAAACATGAACTTCTTGGATACCAAATATGATGTGTAATACCAGAATGGAACATTTATCAATATCTGAAACAAAACATTGATTAATAGATCAGTTCAATTATAAAATTCATTTCATTTGTATCTGAAATTCTGGAAATATTTTTTTTTTTTTTTTGTGGTTTTTCTACATCACATATTAAAAAAGGGGTTATATATCAACAGATGTGATGTGGTTTCACTCATTTGTAGATTGGTATCAATTGTATTTTTCATTATAAATGCAATCCTTTAGTTTGTAAAAATTTCATTTTTCATTGGCTTTATCAAATTTGGCTGATAACAACTTCAAAATGAAAATTTTCAAGAATTAAAATTGTTCAGTATCATATTTACGAACCACATTTTTTATTTTCAAAATCATAATTTTTTGACATTAACTTTCTCTCTCAAAACACCATAATGACCTCAAACCTAAAAAGTTGAAAAATTAAATTTGCTTAAAATATCATTTAACTCTTGAAATTTTTCATTTTGAGATTGTTATCGGTCAAATTTGGCAAAATCAACAAAAAAATGAAAATTTTGCAAACCACATGATCACGTTTATAACAAAAAAAAATACCACAAGTAACAATCTACAAATTTGTGAAACCAAGGGTATCTATTTATAATTAACCGTTAAAAAATGCTTTCAATATACATAATAAATAACGCTCTTTTAACCGAATTATATATTCAAAATCGACTTTTTTTTTCATTATGAGCTTAATGCAAGAGCAAAACTACTGGGGTCATAGAGGGTCCATCAACCCCTCGTTATAAGATATTTTCCATTGATCCCCCAATTACGGGAAGAAAACATGGACAATTATATCTACAATGGAATATTGCATCGTTATACATAAATATTCCGTCGGCAATGTTGTTTTTGTTGTAAAAATTTGACATCACCGACGGAATTCGGGACGACTATTTCCATGGCTTTCTCATAATCCCCAAACAATTAATACTTAATACGCTTAAAATGAAAGATTTTGGAATGCTTTTTGCCGGAAAAGAAACAAAAAAAAAAAAATTATACTTACATTCTTGTAAACGAACTCAGGATAATTGGTAGAAAGCAGGACAAAAGATTTCTTGATAACAGAACGAAGTTCTTTCATTTCAGGACCTGGACTGTTTTTAAAATCTGTAATCTGAAGAACAGAATCAGCTTCTTCTCCAGCTTTCAAACTAATATTTGTAGCACATTTCTCCATTAATTGTATTTTCCATCTCAAAAATCTCTCTCTACTTTCTTCACTTCCCAAAACTTTTTTATACAATCCTTTATCCTTGAATGCTCCATACACAGCATAAAACAAAGGATGCCCTTTCTTATCTACATCATTCATAAACATCACATTCTCAAGATCGCGATCCAGATTCAAATTCTCTTCGACAATAGCGTCGGTTTTATAATCCTTCCTCCAAATCAAGGTTTTCTGCAGCATTTCAAAAGCTTCGTCGACTTTGAAATCTCTGGCTTTTAAGAATTTTAAGAGCACGAAATCTGTGGATTCGTGGCATTTGCTTGGTAATAGAGGGATTCCCCATAAGGAAATCTCTCTTTGTTTAGTACCGTTTTTGTTTTGCTTTTGATTTTTATTATTATTATTATCTGATGATTTGGGGGTTTCGAGAATGTAATTTCCGAGAATTGCATCTTCAACCATGCATCTGAAATCTAATAAGGCTTTTTTCTGCCTCAGCTTCATTTCGACGGAGGAAGATTCATCTCTTGCAGTTTCAGCTTGACTTACTGATTCAATATCTGAACAATCTGTGCTTCTACTGTCGCTTGATTCGATCCATCCGTACAATGTATCCTTCTCTTCTCCTGCGTTACAGCATTCGGCTAATGCTAATTCATCTTCGCCTTCTTCGAATGTCTCCTTCATTTCGGAAAATGGAAACAGAAAAAATCTACTTTCTTTTTTATTTTTATTGTGATTGAAGAATGAAATTAAAGGCTCTGGGTTTAATCAGCCATATTTAGGTTGATTCTATAGAAGTTGGGAAGAATTTCAGCTTTTTCAAAGTTAATTTTATAATATTTTTGTTGGTCCAAGTAAAATAGTGTTCACCTGGTTGCATAAAATATTATCAAGTATCTAAGTTAGAATTCTCCCCTCATTCTAAATAAAGAAAAAACTAAAAAACTGAAAGAATTTTCCTTCATTATTAATTGAACAAAAGGTAGAAAAAATCCGGTTGTGAAAAAGAAAAAAGAAGGCCGGTAATCCAACATTGAGCAATTTTGTGCTGTAGATTAAAAACAGTTAGAAAAAGTCCAATTGAAATACAAGGTTCAAATTTACCTTATCAAATTATAGCAATCCAACTGAAAACGGTAATCATGGATTTCTTTAATCCAAGAAAATGGAAGTTACAAGTTCTTTTTTCTTTGACAAAATTACAGAGTACGATAAAACTTTTACAGTAAAATAACCTCTACTTTTGAATATTGTCATAAAAATAGAAACTATTTTGATTATGTCAATTATAAACCACACGAGGACGTTTTATTTAATATTAATAATTAAATATGATTTTTCAATACTTATCCATTAATTATAGGGTAAATTTCAAATAAAACCCATGTAGTTTCACTAATTTTCAGATTCGTGCCTGTGGTTTACTTTTTGTCAAAACGAGGATTGAGGTTTCGCACTTGGATTAATGCTATTAAAACCATCTTGAACGACCTGAAAATGAAAATTTTCAAGAATTAAAGTTGTTCAATGCCATATTTTTTATGGAACTACATTTTCGATTTTCGAAAATCATCTTTTTTAGAACTTTCTCTCTCTAAACATTAACTTTCTCTCTCTTTACCAAACATCATCTAAACAATCTCAAAATAAAAAAGTTGAAGAATTAAAGTTGTTTAGAATATTAGTAGTTCTTAAAATATGTCATTTTTGAAGCCTTCTATGGTGATTTTAATAGTATCAATCGAAAAAGTCCTTATTTTGCTAAAGTTGAAAACCTCAATCCTCGTTTTGACAAAAAGTAAACCACATTTCTTTATCTGAAAATTAGTGAAACCACAGGGGTTTTATTTGAAGTTTACCCTTAATTATACCAAGCTAAAAATCAATGTTATCAGAACTGGAGCGGACATCAAACCGGATTAGTGACTGGGTCACGGGTCACTTGGTCGGACCGGATGGCTCAGATTGGTCGAACCGGATGACGTAATAAATAAATAAATAATATTTATATATATTAAATATATATAATTATTTTAAAATTATTTTTATAAATTATATATATCCAAAACAAATTATAAACAACTTTTGGTTTGTTATTTTTTGTCAACTTGAGACTTAAATATATAACGGATAAATAGAATTTAGAATAACTTGAAATATGTAAACGTATTCTATGAAATGTTGTCTTTTTAACGATATATTATAAACTCAAGACGGACAAGTGAAGCCCGATCTCCTTTTGCTAGATTTTATCTCGTTTTCTTTTTTAAATTTTCTATTACATTTTTTTTCCTTAAATTGTATTTTCCTTTCTTTCCATTAAAATTTTTTTCCTTCAATTTTATTTTCCTTTTTCTTTCCATTAAATTTTTTTTCCTTAAATTGTATTTTCCTTTCTTTCCATTAAAATTTTTTTCCTTAATTTTTTTTAAAGTAACAACCGGTGTGAACCGGATTGGCCAGTTTCCAGTTTAACCACCGGTCAAACCGGTCCACTGCCGGTTCACACCGGTTTTTAAAGGGTTCATCAACCCAAACAAGCTTGGACCGGACTGCCTACCAGTTCCCGGTCGAACCGGTCCGGTCCGGATTTGATAACATTGCTAAAAATCTCTTATCAATTCTTTTCTTTCTCTCCTATCTTTTACTTAAACTTTCTATATTCTTTTTCTTTTTCCTATCCTTTTCTTCATCTAATTTTTTTTTTCAACCCTTTTATATCCCTATGTACTATATTCTTTCAATTTATTCTAAGTCAATATATTTTAGAATTGGGTTAAGGTACAAAAATACCCCTAACGTTTTGGGCTAGGAGCAATTTTACCTCTAACATCTAAAATAGTGCAATTTTACCCCTAACGTTGATAAATTGGGTCAATTTCAGACACTATTATAAAACACAGAAATTTTTATTCATTATTCTGCACCAATTGCATAATAATTCGTTCTAAAAAAAGA
Source organism: Euphorbia lathyris (assembly GCF_963576675.1). NCBI lineage: Eukaryota > Viridiplantae > Streptophyta > Magnoliopsida > Malpighiales > Euphorbiaceae > Euphorbia > Euphorbia lathyris. Next base: position 23,110,770 of record NC_088914.1, read on the forward strand.
ATTTCATGTTTTTTATAATTTAATAATAGAATTTGATATTAATATTTATAAATTCGGTGGATTTTTTGAATTTTTTTTGTCTAATCCGTACAAAAAGACAGTATATTTTTTTATTTTTTTCACATCCTAACAAATGTTTGTGATTTGTTACTGATAAAATGACACATGTATGAAGTGTAGATAACAAGATTCATGACCGAGAAGACAGTTTGATGAATTATTTCTCAAATTGATCCAATTTATTAACGTTAGGGGTAAAATTGCTCTTGGTTTCCAACGTTAGGGGTAAAATTGCACCATTTTAGACATTAGGGGTAAAATTGCTCCTGACCCAAAACGTTAGGGGTATTTTTGCATCTTAACCCTTTAGGATTTATAATTTATAAATTAAGGCCTATAACTTATGTTTTAAGATTTAGAATGTATAAATTTTATAAAATATGATTTAGGTTTTTTTTAGAGGGCATTAGGTACGGGAGATAAATGGGGTGAATAGAAAAAAAAAATCTCAAATTCATTTATCTCATGTTTATTTTAGAGATAAGGGAGCGATAAAAGTCATGTCCCTCCAATCTTATACCTAAAGGAGAGGTATAAAGCGGGTGAGATAGCTCCTACAATTTTAATAGGATGAAAAAGCCATATTTATCCCTCAAATCAATATTATCTAATTTAGATAGTGGTAATATAGTAAAATATATTATTTTATTCCTATTTGTATCTCGCAAAATAAAAAATGGAATAATAATTTTCAACTATCTTAATTTTATTTTATCCTCATCTTTTATTTTTATCCATATCTCAACATTTATCTTTATCCATATCTCCATTAAATATCAAACGCCCCTTAAGATATAAAGTTTAAGGTTCATGTGAACACTATTATATTTTAGAACCTAAAGTTCATAAATTAAGGTCTAGAATTTATTTTTATTTTTTTTAATCAACTAGAATTTATTTTTTAAGATCTAAAATTTATACTTTTAAAATGTAAAATCTTATATAAAAAAATTAAGTAAAATATATATAATTAATTTATTTGATACATATATATGTGTGTGAATTAGGAACCCACTTTTACCTGCACTAAAAAAACCACTAGACATTTTACAATATATTAAGAATTAGATTACCACCATTGATTAAGTGATAAATATTATTATATCTTACTCTTACGTAACCAACCCTTTTTCTTTCTCTTTTTGAGGTCTTCCTCAATTAAATTTAGCAGATTATCAACTGCCCAAAAGCTCGGGAAGAATGGTCTAGTACAAGTTGGTTCTAGACCAAAATAGAATTTCTCGATCCGATTCAAATTATACATGCAGGCAAATCCAGTTTTTGCAATACATAACAAAGATGACGAATCTATCAATGACCAAAGATCTCAGGTATGCCTAATAAGCTTAATGTGATACAAAACCACCAATTTAACTACACTGAAAAATAAATCATACATTCATACAATCATCTTTTCTTCATATTTACATGAAGTACATGTAAGGATGTTAGCAACTGAGGTATTAACAGAGTAGAAGAAAAACAATCTATACTGCTGCTGTATGATCAGATGCTGAATCCTCAAGATTCTCGATATACCGACAAATCGAATGTCAGAGTTCTTGAGCAACTGCATAGGAAGTTAGAAGTGTACATGTCAGGGACTAAATTGACTTAGATACTGAATGAGGATAACGTAACTGCTCTTATCTTGAAACATATAAAGAAAGATAATAATAATAAAAATATAAAAATATCACCTTCTCTCCGAGTCCCTGTAAACCCCAACCAAAGCTTCAGCCTTGTCATAAAAACTATCCTTCAGAGATATCACGATGCTCTGAAAACCAATGCCGATATCGGCATCCTGATTATTCCGGGCTCCCTCGCATGATTTTGAGCGAATGAATCGAGCAACCTTGGCGACATTTAAATTATCCAATGCAGCATCAACTTCATCCAGTATGAAAAATGGCGAGGGTCTATAGCTGAAGTCACTCAAACACAGACAATATTAAATACAAATTAAACTCGGTAGCCTACCCCCTGATCCCTACACTAAGGCTAGGCTTGGTATGATACTCTCAATGCAATATAATCAAACTTATATTATATGTAATGTTAATTACTCATAAATTAAACTAGGTAGAATTTTAAAATTACATTTTAATAAACAGAACTGATAAGGTTGGAGTGGAATAAAACATGCACGCTCGAAGGAGAGGAAAGCAGGAGAAAGACAAAGGGACAGGGCAACTTATCAAATTAGGTTCAGCAATGGACTATTGCTACCTATATATGCAATCAAAATTACATCTGAAAAATCCAATTCCCAGCTGAATTTTCCAAACTTGTTAGAAAGAAGCCAAATGAGCAGGGACATTTAACAAAAAGGGACCCAGAGGTCAATAGCATAGACTTCCACTTTAGCAGGTCTTTTTTGCAATAAGAGAACCCACAAAAATGCAGCAAGGAAATACTAAAGAACATGCAAGATATGTTTCTGCTTCTGAGAAGAATACGAAACGTTTAAGCTACGCCGACTCCTTTTAAAATAATAGAAAGAAATTGCCAAACAAACCCAGCAGCTATTTGATCAATCCAGATATGTATGAACAAGCCATTAATCTAATTATATGGGCATACCTGTGGATACAGAAGAGTAGTGCCAGTGCTGCAACAGTCTTCTCGCCACCAGACAGCTGTTCCATATCACGGAAACGCTTTGTTGGGGGCATAACACTGTATTTGATGCCATGTAAGTAAGGATCATCCTCATTTTCCAAGTTCAAATATGCTAATCCTCCCACTTGGTGCGTTTGACTGGTTGTTAATTGTTTGTAGATTTTGTCAATGTTTGTTGATATGTGGTTGAAAGCTTCCATAAATAATTGATATCTGTATAAACCCAAATGAAGTCTCATGAGGCATTTTTAATAAAACAACAGAACAGTTGCTTTTATCATAATTCACTTAAAGCAAGCAAAACCAAATTTGCACAAACACAGAAAAAGATTTAACATCAGTAGGAAAATGGCTGGTAGCAACACCCACGTAAATTGCATATTTTAGATATATAGTCTTCTAAGAACATAGAAATATCAAGTGTACAAGAGCAAACTCATCCACTGGACAATCTCCAATTGAAGATTATGCATTTTCTCCGTTTATGCATATAAGTGTTTACACCATCAAAAGGAGCTGTCAAATATCAACTTCTTAGTTTCCCATAACACAGGAAAAGTTGAACCCAGGACCACATTGAGAGCCCCTCAAGCATTTTTGTTCCTTTCTTTGTCCACATATACCCAAAATATCCATTAGAAATTCGTAAAAACGAATCACAATGAAACAGCAAATGGTCAACTAATTTCCTGAGTTTTTCAATGATTACATATTTCATCCTATATATATACGCGTGTGTGTGTATATATATATATATATATGAAGAGGGTCTACAAAATCCACTGTACCAGCTGCAGTGGAGGCATTACAATAATTTGTTCCCTTTGTGGATGTCACAAAAGAACAAAAACAAGAACTAGCCAAAGTGAATGAACATTTAACAGACCATATACACTCCAAAATTCATTTTTGTTTGACATTATGATTGAGATAGTTTGACCTGACAAGCTGGCAAAATTATGTTCTCCCAAACCTGCTCTCTTCACAGAACAAGGAAAAGAAAGAACAAGAAAGAGAAAAGGGAAAAAATAAAAAGCCACGGCCAAACCTAAATGTCTCATCAATTCTGTAATATTTAATCGCACTTGGGCATAAATTTCTTTTTGTTCTGGAAATTAAGATGAGACACATGTGAACCTAGCATCAGACAAGGATTGCTGGATGTAGCATCCTATTGCTAGTTCTATCTCCCTCTATTTGCCATAATTTTCTGAACATAAACTTCATGGTGGTGTTTTATGATTTCCCTGATTATTATTTATCATCTACCTCACCATAGAACAGAAAAAGAATGATGCGATTATCACCTTCTTTGCTTAACTGAATTGTAAGCATCAGCTACTTGCTTCTCCTCCTTTCTTGCTGATTCAAATTCTTCGGTCACTTCTCTTTCCTTCTCTTGCAAAGCCTCATACTGATCCAGAGCCTTCAAGTTTGGAGCAGTTTTATCAATTTCTGATAGTATGGCATCCATTTTTTGCTTAAAATCCGCCTCAATCTTTTCCCTGTCAGAAGGTCTCTTATCCTGAAGAAGAGATCTGTTCAGTTGGCTAAAATCAAAATATGGGCCTGGAGTCGAGTCAACTTCCATCGGATCTGGAACAGTAGGAAGGTTAATATGCTCTAATTCACATTTCTCCACTATATCCTGTTTCCAAGCCAGTAGTTGTTCTATCTGTTCCTCCTGTAACCCAGGGAAAATGATATCAGTAGAAATTTAATAAACAATAGTTCAGTTATCTTCTTCCCTGCCACTTCTATAGGATCATGCAGAAAGAAATATTGGGGAGAATCGGCCCTTACCTTTGAGTTTATCTGGCGGTTAAGCTTTGATATGCTTGTTGCAGCTGCTGAAGCCTGCTTCTTCCATTCAAGCATCTCCTTCTCACACTCTTCTGACTTGGACTTCCACTCTATAAGAGTATTTGGTAAATCATAGAATACAGACATTACATTATCTACTTAAAGAAGCAAAAGAATTATCAAATGATATTTGACCATTTGATGCATACTCAGATTTGTTTTAAACTATCATTATGTCTTCTTGATCTGGAAAATGGTTTTATTATTATTCATGACATTCAACGTAAAACTTAACCTTTAATAACTCAATTTTGTGAATACTTCAAATTTCATGCAACTTTCCAAAATGAAACCTCTATGTTACTAGGAGCCTGACTCACAGAGTTCAGCACGTTGGAACTTCAGGATTATATACCCAAGAAGGAAAGTCTGCTTTATATCAACAAATGAAAATCCAATCATACCTTTCACTTCTTCCTTCCATCTATCAATGTCATCAGTCATTTTCTCCGTTCCTAACTTTATATCAGCCTCTTTTTTCTGAATTTGTTTTGTTTCATTTTCTAAAGCAATGATCGAAGCTTCCAACTTCTTAATTCTGGAACCCATGTCTCGCTTTTGCTCATACTCCAACCTGAAAATAACAAGATAGGGATGGATGGCCAAGGAACATTATCAATACAAATGTTAAAGAACCATGAATGGACTCCGGAGAGGCTCCCTTCAAGTTATAGAAAGAGAACAAGCCAATATCAACCAAATATAAATAATAGTGGACTGAGTTGTCAGGATCACATCAACAATTTCATATAGTGAACTAAACAATTGAGGACACATGACAGACCCCCTACATTAGTAAATACATCCAGTACACTAGTAATTATCCAGAATAAACATGTGATATATTAGAAAAACAGTTGGTTCAAGATTAAGAGAATTACTGCAGGCTTCCCAACTCTATGAACATCAGAAGTAAGACTTTGACAAGGTAACAAGACCAAAATTCTGGCTCTCCACTCTCCTTGCTTCATCTCATCCCTTCCTTAACACAAAAACCATGGGATTCTACGCTCTATTTGTTAAAATCAAATACTATAAGTGATGCACAAAAAGAATGCACGACCCGTTGAACACGAATGGAAGAATACAATTAGTTCGGAAAAATCCCATCATGATTCAACAGAAAGTTGACTGCTAAAGTGGGGTTAAGATCGTCCTTCTCATACTACATAATCTAATGGGTTTTCTCTTAGTTGATGGTAGTATATATAACACTAGAATCTAGAGGACTTATGCATGTGTGAGTAAACAATAGACAATTCACTGCCAATCTTTGTGATTGTATTATACCAAACAATAGATAACTACACCTAACCAGAAATGGACCCTAATCTAATGCCTTGACCTCATAAAGGTTAATTAAAAGAAGTGTTCAGCAGAAAACATCGGAATCATCTAAGCCACTGTACAATGTCAAAAGAACAATGCCACCAAATGAAGAAGCCAAACAAAGACCTTTCAGATATTGTAAATTCTTATGTAGCACAATTAATTCACAAAACCCAATGTCCTGCAATTCTAAAACAGCTTCACCACCTACGCAACCAACTTCTGCTCCGTGAAACAATCTCAATAACAAACCCTGTGACCTTATCTATTTACAATGCAATCAAACAAAAATGATATTAAAAATGGTTTTTAGGTGCAATGCATAATCAGATCAGCTATACACATACAAATGTAAATGGCAGTCGAAAAAAGCAGAAAGTAAATTATTGCAACAAGAATAGTTGTTAAAGGCACGCCTCACTCAGGGCTCAAGGTCTTGAGCTTGAATGCAGAAAGTGAGGCGCTGTACCAAAGGAGTGAGGCGCTGTACAAAAGGCTCTCGCCTTGTGCGCGTCGCTTGGGCCTCAGAGCCTCGATCAAGGCGCCTGAGGGTTTTCGCTAGGTTTTTTTATTTTTTACTGTTTTCTATAAAATAGATGTTTGATTAATCTCAACCACTAATCTAATAAGAATATCAAGAGTCATAACTAAATATAGAAAGAATAGAGAAGGATTAATAGCCTCCTCCTCCACTCCACGCAAAAATAAAATGCCACAGACACACTAAAGACGTTAAATATATGTTAATGTCTATGTCTATATGAAGTATGAACTTAACTTGGTGTTTTTGACATTTATGATTTAGTATTATGTTTTAATGTGGTTTTGTTTTGTGTTGTGTGGTCATAAGTGTGTTTTTTTGGTTTTTGCTTAACTAGTAAAAGATTTTTTTTTTGCGCCTTTAACAACTATGGCAACAAGCAGAATCAAATCACCAATATGACAAGGCCATGCCACATACAAATGTAAATGGCTGGCGAAAAAAGCAGAAGTAAATTATTGCAACAAGCAGAATCAAATCACCAATATGACATGGCCATGCCACATACAAATGTAAATGGCTGGGAAAAAAAACAAAAAAAAAAGCAGAAAGTAAATTATTGCAACAAGCAGGTCAAAATTCTCAGCCTTGGACATAAGTATCAATCAAAGGTAGATTTGCAACTTCTCAAGGAATAGTTGTCTCCCCAAGGATATTGACAACAAGAGTGGTGGCAGCAACAATGCCAAAATCCAGCTTAGAGTTTTAAACAAAACCAAGGAAAAACAACAAAATTGTAGTTTTCAGGCAATCATAATGCTAGGTCTTCTCTCATTTAAAATCATCGTAAATTATTGGCAAGGCTGCAAGAAGTGGACTATTGCTCTTTTTTTCCTAAGAAAACTATTATTAGATCAATCACGAAAAATACAAAGTACACGACCACAGCACATAAATTTTACAACACAAGGCAACAAGAAAAGAAACATACTGGTACTTCAACTTTGCCAGCTGATTACTCAAGCTAAGCCTTTCCTCAGCAACATGTTGTGCAGCCTTTACATGGTTCTCCTCATACTCACGGATATTTGTTACTCCTACTGAATTACTAAAATCTTTGTAAATCCGGTCAACAATCACATTGATTCTCGTCTCCAACTTCCTGATATCAGCACCCCTCTTCTCAACAGAGTCTTTCAACTGCAAGCAGTACAAATGTAGACATATTTCCGTCATTAGGTATAGCAAAATAAAGTTGGTGACAAGCATTGTCATAATCATTCCTCACCTTACGAAGTTCAGGTTTCATACGATCAATTTCCTCTTTAATAATCTGCTTTTCCCTTTTCAAGTTTTCAAGTTTGTCCTCGATACTTCGCTGCAAGAAAATCAACAGAAGCAGAATCAGTCAATGGAAGCCAATAAAGGAAGAATCAAGGAAAACACATTGGAAATCATCTAGGACGCAAATCATCATATCTTCCCACTATCCACTCAAGACCAGGATCAAATTTTTATGTACTCTCTTTATCCTGTCAAACTCCTTTATCAATCTTTCTATACCATTAACACTCAACATCAACCAGAGTTTATAACTTTCAGGCATGCCATTAAAAAGTAATCTAGTGTATTGTGTTTTTAGATACAACTTTGTTCGTACGCATAGTTTTATGGACTTCATCAATAAAAACTGGAGCATGCAAATGTCCAGAAAATAATAGATAAATAAATAAATAAGAAATATTTTAATCACAGTATAGGGCGATTGAGAACTTAATGCAAAAGGTTCCCACTATGCATAACCCATGAGGTTTAGGGAGGGTCAGCCTATTCTAAGCAGCCCTCTAGGTCATGCTACAGAAAATTTACTGTTACACCAAAGCTCACCCTAATTTAATCAGAGTATCATGAAAAAGGACAACCTTCTCAATCTCTGCATACTGAATCTTCTTTTCTAGTCCACTAATTTTCCCAGATGCTTCAGATTCTTTCAGATGCATCTCCCTGATTGACCCAAGCTCCTCCAACTCTTTCTCAAGTTGTTCCTTCTTCTTTTTTAGTTCTGTAGACGATCAATTGTTAGCTCTGCAAAACAGTGATTTATAGATTGAACAAAACGCCAGTTATTGAGTTTACTCAGAATAGATTCTTCAACTTTTTTATCATCCCACTGTTTTGACCTTGCTTCCATTCCACCACTAGTACCACCAGTCATTGTGCCAGCCTTTGTGAGTAGTATCCCATCGACAGTTACAACTAATAATAATTATATAAAAAAAAAGTAATATATTCAATTGCAAAAGGAAATATCACGAGATGCAACCACGTTAACTGAAAAAGGCAGTATTCACCTTTAAACCTTTCCCCGCTCCAGCTAAGAACCTTGGCCTCATCTAGGTCATCACAAACTAAAGTATTTCCAACAGCAAAAAGAACTGCTTTCTCTAGTACTGGATCAAATGTGCAATTGTTAAGTTCACAAAATTATAATACTTTAATTCCCCCCTCAGTTCACACAAAAAGTAAACAATAACATTTCTTTCCAGAATTTCTATCTGTTGGTATTTTTCTTGATTAGCAAAAGAGTAGAAGGAACAGCTGAATGAAACACAATTAAAACAAAATAGGAAATCATAATACAGGTAGAAAAATACAGCGAGTAGAATCTACTCACCACATTCTACTATTCCCAAAATCAAATCAACAAAATCAGACTAGCAGATGTTTTAAGATAGAAATCAACAAATCCATACTATGTATTAAGTTCCTTGAAGTTTCACCAGTTTTCATATCAACAGATATCTACCCAGTACCAGAAATAATATTATTTTCAAAGCCACGATCACAAAACCGCTACTTGACTCAATCTTGCAGCATATATCTAATCAAGATGTCAAACAAATTTGTCCTTGCTGATAATGAAGCTGATTGTACCAATATACAGCTTCTCACTTGATGCAATTATAGGCAACTCATACTGGAGCAATTAAATGAAACATCTTCGTAGAAAAACATTAGACATGTGCAGCTCATGAAAGAGAATATCAGGCATAGCATGTTTCAAGTACACTTACATCCGAATTTGCTTAAAGCCTAGCTTGGAATTCATTTCAAAATTTATAATACTGAGAGGCTGAATTTCAACCATCATAATCAAGCTTTCCAACACAGATTGATGAAATGACATCAGAAATTATATAAAAGACATGATAGTCTACCTATGAAGAGCTAAAAGATGGAATACTCTTCACAAACAGAGCAGAGATGGGCATAAACAGAATTCAACCATATGTCAAGAAGGCATAATGCTAGAATTATTTTCTTAACCAACTAGAATTGATTCAATAATCCAGAAGAGTTCCATCTAGGACTCATGCTTCAAACCCAAACCCTTGATGAAGAATAATAACGATGATGGGTGGGGAGGGGTGTGTGTGTGTGGGGGGGGGGGGGGGGGGGGGGGGGGGGGGCATGCACCTTCATGGAGTCATAAGATGGATATTAGTTAACAGACAATCCAGTAATTAGAAGTTCCAACAAACCCAGCAGTATTCCTTTGTAAGTCTTGCTAAAATATATACCACATAAGAATGCTAACAATTGGTAAATTCATGTAATACGATTGGAGTGAAACAAACATTCATGAGCAAAAAACAACTACAAATTGAACCAATTAAAACAACAGAGCATTCAAATGAATGAAGGAAATAAGGTACTAAACATGCAGCATATTCCAAAATCTAGTAAAGTGAAAGCCAAATTGAATTATTTATGCAAGCAAGCATGATTTTTTTTCCCAAAATATACCAAGAAACTGAAAATAGTCAAATATTGTAAAGGATATTGGATCACATCAAAGATCAACTTTGCAGTCCCGCCTAATGTACGCAACCTTTCAAAAACTGGCTTTACACGAACAGATTGAAGAGGTATAAACGTTTGAGGAGGAAGTCTTTGTTCTTTCAAGTACTGCACAAACCAAATAGTACCCACACTTGTATTACCTTGAAAGGAACTATAATATCAAAGAATACCAATCAAAGTTATGCAGTAAATCAGGTATTCAATGACGTTGAAATTTTGATCAAAAAAATGACATGTTGAAATGCAATATAATTAAAAAGCAACATAAATATAATTAACTAAATTTAAAAAACAATACTAAAACATTAGCACCAGAATAAGTATTACCTTAATGCACTCTTTTCCTGTATTTTCATCTTCCACTACTACTGCATCCATGAATCTTCCCATGGCTACAGTAACAGCAAGATTGTACTTCTTCTGGGTTGGCCTACAAAGATCAATCATCCGCCCATGAACTCCTTGAAACAGCCTCTTGAGAGTCTCAACTGCTTGAGACAACCTAGAATCTCTCTCATTCTCGTATCTATCAGCTTTCACTTCACGTAGCTGGATTTCCACTTCACCAATTCTAGACTTCAAATTTTCATATTTATTCCTAATTAACAAAAATAACCGTCAAACCAACCTATAATTTTGACTTTAAGGATTCCAAGCAATCCAAAATTTCAGGAACAAATCTAAACAAATGAAGAGAATCAAGTGAGACCAAAACCCACATATCTAAGCCTAAGACTATGCAAATTCCATTGGGAAGTGAACTATCAACTAAGCCTTAATCCTAAAAATAGTTGGGATATGCCATATGATTTTTTTTTTATTTCACTCCATAGGGCCACCTATTTACAAAGGGCCTAAATCCTTCCTCACTCTTTCCCTCCATGTCACCTGATGTCTGCTTCTCCTGCTAGTTAGGAGAAGCAGAGTCTGCCTTATCTCGTTGATTCTTCTTCTTCTGGATTCTCTCACTTCGTACAATTCAACAACTTCTTCGATCAACCTTAAGTGCGTGTGCATTTACTAGTCTACAGTGTATGTTACGGACAAGGTATCACATATGAACTGCAAGTAACTTGAATACCTAGAATCCCTGTGTTTATCTTGCAACTGGCGTAATTCCTTTTTCAGATCTGCCAGTTCCTTCTTATTTTTTGTAGATGTATCATGAATCTTCTCTTGTCTTGCTCGCAATTGTGCCTCTTGCCCTTCCAGCTCATGCTCCCGATTTTTCAATTGTTGGAGGTTTTCTTCCAAATTTTTTTGAGCTTCCATGTCAGCATGCTGTTGCCTATCAAGAACCTCTTTCTCATCCCTTAGCTTGACAGTTTTCATACCAGCATCCTCCTTACTGCATCATTAGTATTGCCATTAGAATGTACAGAAGAAAGGTTGACCAAAACAAAAGAAAGCCTCATATGTGAATGTCTTGTTTAATTAAAAATTATCAGCTAGCATAGTATAATACAACTTATGACTCCGCAGCCATCATCAACCACTTGATTATTCAGCATGACAGCGGTGGACCTAGAATGGCAATAACAGCTATGTATTTGAGAATAATAAGTTAGTCAAAGCAACAACCAATTAGGATCACATGGAATATACACACACACACACACATTCATCTAGGCACACTCCTACGAATTAAGAGATTTGTCAAGTTGAATAGAACCAATTTTTAACTCGACCATAACAAGTTAGTCAAAGCAACAATCAATTACTATTATTCAACAACCTAGTTTTCTTTGTTTGCTTTGGTAAATTATCAACTCTAAATTTTTTATTATGGCTACTTCAAGTTAGTAGTTTATCAATATTGGTGTAGCATAAATAAATGTTGCTCTTCTATAAATAAGGAACTTTCAATTTGTTGTTTCAGTAAGGTTCAAACTGAACAGAAATCTGCCTGAAGAAACTTACATCCGAAAATATTCAGTTAACTGACTGTCAACCAAGGGAAGTTTTTCACCACCATCTCTACTTTTTTCATGCAGATCTTCCAGTTTAGCAGTCAGATCTTGAATGCCCTTCTGCAGCTCGTCTATCTCATCAGCATGGTTATTCCTTTCTTGTCTCTTCTTTTCAAGCTCTTTACGGCTATTCTTGATTTTTGAATTTATGCGTGACATTGCCTCGTTTAATTTCAGAAGCTCGGGTTGCTATGAGCAGAAAAAAATAAGAAATAAATAAATCATGAATTACTACTCTTTTTACTCTCAACAAAAAATGTCTATTATAAAATTTATAAGCCAGCAATGGTTGATGAATTAACGAATTTCCATAATACTGTTTATTACTAAAAAAAAATAGTTCCAAAAAGAAAAAGGGAAAAAAAAGCATCAAAGCATCTATTTGTGACGGAAAAAGAATAAACAGCAAGGGTAACAAGTACTTCAAAAATCTTAAACCAATAACCCCAAATAGCATTCAAGAGACTTATGTAAGTTCAAAAAACAAAATGTACTAAAACAACTTGCAACTGACTATTTCTTCCTGAACAAGAAACTCATTGACCCAAAACTTAACAATGCCCATCGTTCTTTATGAATTGCCTTCTGTGGAACCAAAAATTTTGCACAATGTTCCAAAAAGATAGTAAAAATGCCTCATTGTTTGTCAAATTTTAACTAGACAAAGCAAGTTGGGAATTTTGGATAAGCTATGACCTACATAATATCTGCCGGTGTGCAGGCATGTCTTCTACCCTGCTTATGATGGCATTTATTTCACAACCTCAAATTGAATGAAAATCTGTCAAACCTCCAAGGAGCTAAATAATGAATGGCATTAAGTAGAATTTTGTGGACAAAATAAATTCCAGCAAAAACTCACATTCTTGTCCAGTTTAGAACTTCTCTCTGAAATCTTCTTCTCAAACTGTGCAACCTCTTTCAAGTATTTGGCCTGCTCTTTCTTCTTCTTACTAGCTTCCAATTCAAACCTCTCCAGTTCCTGCATGACACCTTCACGATTTGTCCTTTCACCTTCAAGGTCATCATTTGTCTTTGTCATGTCCTTATCTATAGTAAATAATTGCCATAAGAAGTGTTCTTTCTTTAAAGCTTTCTGTGGACAGGGAAAAAAACGTTGAAGCAATTACTTCTCTAAGAAGATAAAAGAATGGTTCACATAATACATGATCAGCTTCTTATTACAAAAGGATGGCATGGTAACTCGCATAGAAATGTTACAGCTATACCAGTTGATCTTGTAGGCGAAGATGCTTTTCTGCTTCTTCCTTCTGCTCTTTTTTCTGCTTCCTCTCCATTACAACAGTTCTCTTTTTCTGATAAGCTAGAGCAGATTTTTCTTCAGCCATAGCTTTCTTTTCTTCCAGTTCCTCGTATTCTCTCTTGAGCTCCTCAGACCCAGAAATTTGCTCAAGCAATGCAGTCAGTTCTTTGGGGTTTTTAGATGCAATTGACTCCACATCACCCTACGTAAAAATGTATGAATAAACAAAAATATTCATTAGAAGTACTCTCCAAGTCTAGAAAATTCAGTTATCACAGCCATCAAACTGGCTAAAAAGAGTATTTCAAGTGTTTCCAGCAATCACTTAAAAGCTTGCTGAACTTGAACCGATGAATTCTGCTTTCTTCAGGTTACAAGACAAACTAAGTAACTAACTATTCAACAGTAACATAAATGAGATACAAGAAAATGATTTAAACCTAGATATGAAAGTCTATGCTAAGCACAGAATTGACTGCGCAAACATGTCAGATGAGAATATGTAAATTTTTGGGTGTAATTGGGAGGGGAAGGCTTGCCCCTAATACACCCTTGTGGTGGGACCCCTCCCTGGACCCTCGCTTAGCGGGAAGCGTGGTGCACCGGGCCGCCCTTTAATCTTATCCAAATCCCATAAACGTAATAAAAAAAAGAGTCTCCAAATGAGAAGAATAAGAACAAGAACAATCACTGGAGTAGGAGTTTGAACAAGCCAAGTACATCAATGGAGTGCACTACCTAAAGCTCCATTAGAAAACTCCATTTGGACTTAATATACTTATTTTCCCATATTTAAACTAAACTGATTACAATACACAAACACGACTCCATTATTATGCATTCAAATAGAAAATTTTCTTAGATCTTAAATTAAAGCTCAAAAACTCTCAATTAAGCTAGAGTCAACACCAATAAGTTTAGACAGCTACATGAACTATTATTAATTATTGAAAGGATTACAGCACCAAATACGTTCACACAAAATGGGGCAAAATTAAAGCATCAAAATCACAATCCACAGAGAACAAAATCAGAACACAAATTCAAACAAAAAATAAAAAATTAATCACCTGAAACACCAAAAAATTCCTAGCCTTAACAAGAATTCCCAGCGACCTTAATCTCCCATTGTACTCATCCCAATTAACAACCTTCCCATCAATACGATACTCACTGCTTCCGGCACTCGTAATAGTACGAGTGAATTGGAGTTCAGACTCATTAGCCAACAAATATACCAGTCGCACAAAAGCCCTACGACCTTTCTGCTCCTTCTCACGGTCATCATACGCATAAATGAGATCCTTAAGCTGAGCCCCACGAAGTTGACCCGTTCGAACACCGAGAACGAAGCTAATTGCGTCCATTAAATTGGACTTACCAGCTCCATTAGGGCCAATTATGGCGGTGAAGTCCTTAAAAGGGCCAATAGTCTGAAGGCCCTTGTAAGACTTGAAATTCTCCATCTCTAATTTGAGAATTTTCCCGGAAGAAATCATCGAAGGCATAATTTGGTAAATGGAAAAGACGAAAATTAGGGTTTCGTTTTAAAGTGAAAAGGAAATCGGAGAGACACTGGAAGTGTTGAAGGTAGGTAGGATGTATCACTGAAGAAGTATGGATTTTTTATGGAGGGAGCCGTAGCTCGCTGAGAAAATGGAATTGGCGGGAGGGGAACTTTTCTTTTTGGAAGAATTTTTAAGGTGCGTGGGCTTCCATTTGCGAAGCTTGTAGTCGGGAAAGGACGAAAGGAACTGAAATTTTTTTGTTCTTTTTGGGCTTTTTAAAAAAATTTAATTCATAAGTTCTCCGTTTATTACAGTTCTGCCCCGACAGTTTGAAACTTCTCTTCTTCTAGTTCTCGCTGAATGAAAACACCCCCTAACTCGTCCAAATTATTTAAGATGGCATAATATATATATATCACACCTGAACTTTAATAAAATAGTCGTTTAGCCTCCTCAGCTTCTTAAACAAACTATTTAACTCCGGACTAGGCTGTAATCAAACCGAGCTGAATTTTGTTGGGTGCAAGCTCTAACATTTTGTTCGTGGGGTATTCGTGAAAAGCTCGTTTAATAGCTCGTTAATTCTATTTTACGAACTTTGCTTGGAAAAAATTCATTAATTATGTTAATTTGAAATTTGTTTAACACAAAATCACATGGTTTTGAAACTTACAAAACTAGAGTTCCACACAAAACTGCATAATTTTACATTTCGCGCTTTATAGAAATACTATTATTTATAAAAAAAAATGGAATCAAGCTTACTCACGAGTTTATTGTTGAACATTATAATCGAACTTGTTCATGAGCTTATTCATGAACATATAATGGAATCTGTTCGCAAGTTTCGAAAAGAGCTTCGTCGTACTCGATCTCAACTCATTTATAAATCGAGTTGAATACAATCAAACTTTTATCGAGCCAAAGGTTTATTTAAAGCTCTACTCTTGACAAAAATCAAATTGGAACTAAATAACTCTTTACTGGGAAAAAAAAAAGTCACAAAGTGATTGTGACACTAAATCTGAGAAAAGAATATAGTAAAATTAAAAATCATCAATAAAAATGACATAAATAATTTAATGTGGATCTACTCCACGACTAAGCTCAAGAATTAATTATTTCACTACAAAATGTTAAGAAGGTAAAGATGGTGTTCTCTAACTAATTTTTTAGAATTACAAAAATTAAAATTAAAATAGTAACACTTACAAGTTTACACGAATTACCCAAAGATATTCATCTTACTATTTTATCACTTCCAAAACATTTAGACTACCTTTTCTAAAAATTATGTCTCTCAGATCTCACAATGGAAAATTCAAAGATATCTCTCTAAATACAATTTTATTTTATCTGTTTGTATCATATGCCATGGATTTTGGCTTAATTGACATCTAAAATCCATAATCCCATGGGACAACGCTAATTATATTGTTGTCGCAATTTTTCATATAAGACAACACGATAATTAGTGTTGCCTCTATCTTCAAAGTGAGATAGCATCGTGATTGGTGCGTTTTCGTCTAACATTTATATTTAAAAAAATATAAAGGTTCCCTCATGTGAGAGTAATTTTATATTGAACAATTCTCCCCCTCTCGATTATATGAGAGTTTTGTTATCTGTGTAAACATACGGCAGTTTTTGGACTTTTCCTTTGATAAGATCTTTATTAACATGTCAGGTTCATTTTTATCTGAATGGATCTTATCAAGCTTTAGTAGGTTTACCTATAACACATCCCTCATCAGTGATATATCGTATTGATATGTTTTGATTTTGAATCGAAAAAGGAATTCTTTTCAAGGTGAATAACATTCTAACTGTCATAAAATAGTTGATGTTTTTCCTCATGGAAACCAAACTCATCAAAGAACTTTTTGATCCACAATAATTCTTTACACATGTTGGTTGTTGTAATAAACTTTGCTTCAGGTGTGGAAAGTATAACATGTGTTTATAATATTAACTTGCATGGTATCGGTATTTTTCACATGGACCCTGATGATCACGTGAATTTGGTCATTCGCCGTTAGATATAGGTTGATTAAATCTAAGCCTTAAGATGCTTTGAATCTCTACCTTAGGATTTTAATCAGTCTACATCTAACGGTGAATGACCAAATTCACCGTGGTCATCAGGGTCCATGTGAATACTACTGGGCATGGTATAGCTCCCTCTACAAATCTAATTAGGTAACTCAATGTAGACTTTTGCATGTCAACATATCCAACCATATTTGCATCTAACCAATTAACACAAATTTGGTATCTCCAAAACATAAACATGTTTTGGAAGGAAGATACTTGAATATTCATGTGACAGGTCCAATGTTCCTTTCCTGGATTGGAGAGGAATCTACCCATAACACTAATTGTATGTGTAATATTCGATCATATGCATATCATGGCATACATTAAATAACTTTGCTCATTTTTTCTTTCTCTTTATCCATTGAAGGGCTCTACTTGAAACTAGATCTAAAATTATAAGATGCCCATATTAAAACGTTAAAGCATTTTCTCAATGTATTCTTCTGTAATAACCATATTTTCTTAGATCTTTTGTTTCAAATTATTCTCATACCAAAAATCCATTTTAATCGTCCTAAGTCTTTCACGGAAAAAGACTTCCTTAGTTATTTCTTCAGATTGTTTAATTTTGGAAATATCCCCGTCAATAATCATCATGTCATCCATATAGAGTAATAAAATAATGAAATCATCACCAGCGAATTTTTTTAATAAAGACGCAATGGTCTAGAGTAATTTTCGTGTACCCTTGCTCCCACATAACTAACTTGAAGTTCTTGTACCACTGCTTTGATTCTTCAAGCTACAAAAGGGTCATGTTTAGCTTGTAAAGATAATCATTTATTCATTTCTTCTCAAAACCCTATGGTTGTTACATGTGTATTTTTTTCCAAATCACCATGAAAGGAAGACAATTTTCACATCCATTTGTTGAACCTTCGAGTCATGACTTGCTCTTAAGTCCAAAATAGTACAAATGGATGTCATCTTCACAATTGGTGCGAAAATCTCATCAAAGTCGTTACATTTTCTTTGACTATATCCCTTCAAAATCAACCCGGCTTTGAGTCTCGATTGTGAGTAGTTTATGCATGCTTTATCATGAACATTCACATGTTTTTCAAAGCCTTATTACCTTGAAGAAACTTCATCGTCTCAAAAAATTTTATCTCGTGCAAGGATTTGATCTCATATTGCATGCTTCTGGTCCACTGGTTCTTGTGTTTATCATCTATCATTTCTTTAAAGCTCTCTGATTCTCCCCTATCAATCACTAAGAAGTGTTTATTTGGAGTATCTAGTAAATCTCTGAACAACTCTACCAAATCTTGTTCAAACTAAAGAACCTTATGGAGCTGATGCTTGATTATGGGCTTCTTTGCAAGCATTATTTGGTTCATTCTCAATGGGAACATCTTGATCAACTATTTCACGTTGATCGATTTGAATTTATTCTACAACGTGTTCTAACACCAGTGTTGAAAGAACTAGTTATAGGCATGTCGAGCTAGTGTCATATCTAAAAGCATATTTTTCAGACTTCTCAATGTCTCAATAATCAAATCTTTAACAAATATAGAATCACGACCTCTTATAATCTTTGTTTAACTAGATCGAATAATTTATAGCCAAATTCATCTTAGTCATAACTGATAACTACATTGTCATGTCTTTACATCAAGTTCAGATCTTTCATCTTTAGGAATGTGGACAAAAGCTTTACAATCAAACACTCGGAGATGTTTGTAGGAAACATCATTTCCAAACCCCATATTTTTTGAAATATCATGATACAAAGATAAACATGGTGAAAATATCATAATATAAGATGTTGTATGTAACATCCGTAATTTTATAAAAAGGGTGTTTTGTAAAATAAATTTTTTAATATATATTGTAATTATATTATAATATTATAAAATTATAAAATTATTAAAATCTTAATGGATCATAAAGAATTATTATTATTGTTTTTATTTTTTTTTAATTATTATTTTTATTATGATTATTAATATATTCTGTTATTAGTATTATTATATTATTAGGAAAGAGCTAGTATTTGTTGGGTTTTTCTAGTACCATCGTTTTATACCTGCTCAGCAAACTTTCGTTTTCGTCTTCGTTTTCTATTCTATTTTCTTTCGTAACTTATTATTTCGACCACCTCTTCAAATGAAAATTTTATCATTAAATTTCTTGTTCCATGAGGAACATTTTGAAACCAATATTGATATTTTTCTAATTGAAAAATATGGTTACCGGGATGGATATTTATCATCGGAGAAATATTAGATATCGGCATTTTAATCGGTTTTGGTAATGAAATGAGTGTACTTTTGGACGCTCCTGATCGTTGGCTATCTAGTGATAGTCTCGGTTCGCGATTCCGGTATCTCCGGCGAACTTCCTGCGGCCGACCACCGCGCTCCGGCGAAACTCCGGGGAGACAGTAATGGGTCAATTAGAATCCGAATAATTTGATTAGCTTTTTGGGACGAGAGGTAAACTTAATTGCTTATGTTTATATATACGTTTATATATATATATATATATATATATATATATATATATATATATATATTTATTCATGTGAGTGGCTATTGATATGTTGTCATATAATAATTAAATGTACGTTGAATGAATGTTGAATATTTGATTATCATTTAATTGTTACTTGATTTATATATATATATATATATGGTGATTTGAGATTGGAATTTCAAATGTTCTCTGTATGGTTTAATTTATTGAAATAATGTTTTATTTCTTTTAAAATCGTGTTGCTCATGTATTTACCTATTGAGGTAATTAGGTGTGAAATTATACCATGGTTAAATGAGAATGCATATGAGTTCAGAAGATTATGAATTACGAAATTGTGTTGGTTTATGTTTGAGTTAGAACGAAACATAAATAGTTAGCTTGGGTGGGTATATGCAATGGTCTTGAGGTTTGTTGATACTGTGATCACAGGCACCTGAGTAGGGTGTTATTTTACTCTGATTGAGTTTGTACTGTGTCCTGAAACTAAGGGCAATAGCAGTACCGTATTATTGGGAAAAAAAGACGAAAAAATAATCATTATGAGGTTAAAAGGGTACGTGTCCTGAAACTGGGGGCGATAGCGTACACATACATTGGAATATTGTTAACCATGAGACCATTGAGTATATTTCACTTAGGTCTAGCTGGGCCCTTAAAAATAAAGATAATAAATTATAATTTTGTTGTTCGAAGTAAATCGAGTCACATACGAGATGATATGTGTATATCTCATGCTTGATTGATTGATTGATTTATTAAATGTGAAGATGTATGGAATTATATATATATAAACTTATATATATAAACAGAGGTAATTATGCTTATTGAGTAGGCAGCTCACCCCTTGCCACGTTGAAATTTTTAGGCTAGGTTCAGAGGTTCTCCTATTTGCTAGATTTTCGAGTTTATCCTGCATTCAGACTGGCCATCACAAGCGTCTCATTTCCATTAGCAATTTCATAGACATTCATTAGGATTTATTATATTATTGGATTGAATTATTTACTTAAATTTAAATGAATATTATTGACAGATTAAATTATTTGGTTGGTTATTTAATTCTTGGGTAAATTACACCAATAGTACCTGAACTTTACCTATTTTACGCTTTGGTACCTAGATTACATTTTGTCCCAAAAAAATACTCGAAGTAACGATGACCGGACAATTTAGTAAATTTTACTGGTAAATGACCGGTCAATACAAGTTTGTCTGAGTAAATTACATCAATAGTACCTGAACTTTTCCTAATTCACACTTTGGTACCTGGATTTTTTTTGTCCTAAAAATATAACTCAATACACTCAATTAACATAAAATTATAATACTACCCTTTAATATATATGTAGAGCTAAAGGGTAGTATTGCATATGTTAATTGAGTGTATGATGAGTCTAAATTTCTAATTTAAAATGGTCAAACTCACGTTGATTGGTCAAATATACTAAATTATCGATTCATCTTTACTTGAAGTGTATTTTTTGGACAAAATGAAATTTAGGTACCAAAGTATGAATTATGGTAAAGTTTAGGTACCATTAGTGTAATTTACTCATCAAACCCGCATTGACCGGTTATTGACCAGTAAAATGTATTAAATTGTCCGGTCATCGTTAGTTCAGGTATATTTTCGGGACAAAATGTAATCTAGGTACCAAAGTGTGAATTAAGGTAAAGTTCAGGTACTATTGGTGTAATTTACTCTTTAATTCTTTGGTTATGAGATTTTGATAGGTATTAATAAATTGGGAGCCTTTATGTAATTATGTTGGTGTTTGTGCTTAATTATGATAATTGTTTGGTTTACCAGTGTTTTCAATGTGACCCGGGATGGGGGTTACATTGTAACTAGAGTTTCACTCTAGAACTCCTTGGATAACTTTGGGTAAATCACATACATGGTATACAACATTTATTCAATTTCACACTTTGGTGTACATCCTTCATTTTTTCACACAAAAATACTTCAACTTAATGGTGACCTCCCACTATAGTGCACGTGAACGAAAAATTATCGGTCAATGTGCCATGTCACCATTTTTCAACTCCTTTAAAATAAATTGCAGACCCCACCATTATTGAATTACTTTTTACCCTTCATTTTTTTTTTCTCAAAACCATTTTTAGCTATCACTTTTTTTATGATTTATCCTTCTCTCTCCATTTTTAGTTTGCAACTCCCCCATTTCTCTCTAACTCTACCACTCCTTCATTCTCCATTCTCCTTTTAAATTCTGATGGACTTGAACATGGCTACCAGAGAGAAAGTCTCGTCATAGTCAACTCATTGCCTTTGATAATAACCTTTCACTACCAACCTAGCTTTGTAGGTACTAACCTTTCCATCCACGTCTGTCTTCTTCTTGAAGATCCACCTGCACCCAGTAGGTTTTATCCTTTCGGGTGGATCAACCAAAGTCCACACGTGGTTAGTGTACATGGAGTCCATTTCAGAATTTATGATTTCAAGCCATGCTTTGGAATCCGGACTGACAATAGCCTCTTCATAGGTTTCGAGTTCGTCATTTAACACAAGAACCTCTTCATCACCTCCCACTATAAATCCAAAACTCTTTGTGAGTTGATGAACTCTTTCAGACCTATGAGGTGGTAATGCTACTGGAGTCTCATCTAATGAGACTGGTTCGTGTTCCATTATTGCTTCCGATGTTTTAGTTGATGCTTCTTCTTGAACTTCTTCAAGCTCAATCACGCTTCCTGTTCGTATTTCTTCTAGAAACTCTTTCTCCAGAAACACAACGTGCTTGGATACTATTACTTTCTGATCATCTGGATGATAGAAGTAATATCCCAAAGTTTCCTCGGGATATCTAATGGAGAAGCATTTATCAGATTTAGAATCTAATTTATCTGATACAATGCGTTTAACATATGTTCAACTCCCCCAGATCCTCATAAAAGAGAACTTGGGTTTCCTACCAATGAACAGTTCGAATGGTGTGGAACTAGCGAATTTGGTGTGTACTCGATTTAGGGTAAACATTGAGATTTCTAAGGCATAGCCCCAGAATGTCTTTGGAAGAGTGGCCATCCTCATCATGGATCGTATCATATCTAATATAGTAGGATTTTTCCTTTCAAATACACCATTGTGCTGTGGTGTATATGGAGGAGTCCATTATGAGCGAATCCCACATTCGTTTAGATAATTCAAGAAATCATATGAAAGATATGCTCCGCCTCGATCTGATCGAAGTACTTTAATAGTCTTTCCTGTTTGATTTTCTACTTCATTCTTGAAACATTTGAACTTCTCAAAATCTTCTGATTTATACTTCACCAAATAAATATAACCATATCTAGTATGATCATCTATGAAGCTAATGAAGTATCTAAATCCTCCCCTTGCTTATGCTGATATAGGACCACATACATCTGAACGTATTAATCCTAGAGTGTCGGATACATGTTATCCTTTATTGCCAAAAGGTGTCTTCGTCATCTTTCCTTCCAAGCATGATTCACAATCCATTAAGTCAATAAGCCCATCTTGATGTAGCTTAAGCATGCGTCTCTTATTTATATGGCCTAGACGATAATCCCACAAGTAAGTTGATTTATCTATCTTTTGTCTTTTGGTATCAATTGTGAAAACAAAAACTTTATCATTCAATACATAAATTCCATTCAATGATATTCCTGAAAAATAGAAAATCTCATCTCTATAGAAATCAAAATTCGGGTTTTTTATTGAAACAATAAAACCATTATCAACAAGACAACTAACATAGATAATGCTGCGAGACATCTCAGGAACATATAAAGAGTTCCTTAATTCTATTACAAGTTCAAATGGTAAAGCTAAGACATAATCTCCAGTTGTGAGTGCAGCAACTCTCCCCGTTTCCAACCCGAAAGTTTATGTCTCCTTTCTTCAAGTCCCTAGTCCGTTTTAGTTCCTGCATATTTGTACAAATATGAAATCCACATTCCGTATCTAATAGCCAAGACTCAGACTATGAAATTGAATTAATTTCAATATAAAACATACCAAATGTTGAAGCACCTCCTTTTCCCTTATTGAGGGAATCCAGGTACTCCTTGCATTTTCTCTTCCAATGTCCGTCTTTACCACAAAAGTGGCATTCTCCTTTGGGCTTCTTGACTTGCTTTCCTTTGGCTTGACTTGGTTTCACGCTCTTGTTCTGCTTGGAATCTTTAGAATTGGGAAACTTCCCTTTTCTCTTGTGAGATCCCTCAATAACAAGTGTATACACTACCTTGTCTTTCTTTATATTGGGCTCAATAAACTTAGCATATTCAAGAACTCTTCAAGAGAGGTCTGTATATCATTCATCTGATAGTTCGTGATGAACTGTGAATAACTTTCTAGGAGGGATTGTAGAATTAAGTCAATATTTAATTCATGACCCATCACAAAACCAATATTAGAAAGCATGGTAATGAAACCAATCATCTTGACACAATATGCCACAACAGAAGCATCATCCTGCATCTTGGAGTGAAACACCAACTTCACTATCTCATAGCATTCGCATCAAGTTTATTTCTCAAATAGCTCCTTCAAATGCATAATCATGGAATACTTCTCAAATAGCTCCTTCAAGTGCACAATCATGGAATACGCATCAATGTTCTCACGTTGCCTTTATAGCTCTAGTGCCATAGCTGCAAGTATGATGCATCCCGCATGTTCGTCATCCGACTGATGCTTCTGATAAACATCGATCTCTTCGATAGGAGCATCATCAGCCGGAACGTTGAGTATCAACGTATCTAATACATATCAAATCTTTTCAAACTTCAAAACGATTTTGAGGTTGCAAAACCAGTCGGTGAAATTGAACCATTTAGTTTGTTATCTATAATGATATTACGCAAATCCGTTTTAGACATGATTACGAGTATTACTTTTATAACTTGAGAGTAAAAAAGAGTGACGGGTGTTATTCATTTGCTTTAAGTATTCCATTTAAACATATGATTTTGCAGTGTAAATTGCTCCCACTATTTTACCAAATTAATAACCATCTATATTAACTCGAAGAAATTTTACAAACTTTTTAGTGGGCTACGGTTCGTATTAGGATTATCAAAACGAAGTTTTTCAAATTAAATATAACACCTAAATTTATTAAATAAAAAATAGAAATTAATTCAATAAATTAAAATAGTAAAAGACGGAATAAAATGGGTCTAGTCCTCGGATTGTTACCTCTGGTGGGTAACGGAGTCCAAATCGAGTCGATTAATTAACGTTTGAGTCATCTTTTTTGTGTTTAGTGTAGATTCGGGTCTCGCCAAAATTCCACAGCGGTTCCAGGTCCTCCAGTTTTGCATTGGACTCCGTGCTATTTATAGGCACGGAACCTAAGGGGCAACTTGCCATTGCCTCAGCCAAGGGCAAGTTGGTTGCCCTCAGTTGAGCTGAGAGCAAGCTGAATTAATTTTTCTTTTAATAAAAATGCAATTGAGTTCGGCCAATTGCAGTAAATTGCACTTCGCCGAAGCCAAGTGCCATTGGCCTAGCTCTGTCACGGGTCTTTCAAAGACCCGTGAAGAAATTTAGCTGCCCCTCGATGGGGCCGCATTTTAAAATAAAAAATAACAAAACCGCAATTGTTTTTGATAAAAAAGGAATGAACACGCCATTTTGTTCGGAGGAATAATTAAATTTGGTTTTTAAATGTTGCTTCGATTTTCGAAATTCAATTAAAACTAACGACCTAAAATTCTACCTAAATTAAAATTGAAATAAATTGGAATGAGGTGACACCAAACCCGAGCGCGGGGATTAAAATTCCGTTCGCGGAACCGATTCAACCGTCACCTCGATTTAATTTTAGAATTCAATCGAGCCGGTTTTAATGGTTCCTCCAAATGAAATTTTTATTTATTATTTTTATCGACTCATCGTTTATCTATATTGACTGATTTGGATTCCTTTAGATAAATTTTCTTCATCGGTCCTCCGACCCTAGTGTCTACAACTTTCCTCAGAGGCATGTCCGTTCTTACCACGATTGAGTGGCTTTGAAAGTAATGTCGTAGCCTCTGCCCAGTGGTTACGACCTCAAATGCCAATTTTTCCAGCTTCGAATGTAGTTTATGCCCTCTAAAATGTAAAAGACGAAATTGAGTTCAATTCACATGAAAAAAAAGAAACAATTGGTTATAGACACATATTTTAGAAAAACATAAAATTTGAAATAAAATGTTTACGAAGTGCTTTACTTTATGAATTATATATGTAATTTTTAAATATATTTAATAAATTATTATTTTATATTTTTAGTGGGTCTCAAAGAAATTTTAAAGTTATTATCTTTTGCATTTAGTGAGATTATTATTTTATGCCATTCGTTCAAGTCGGGACCAGAAAAAATTATTATTTAATTGAGATTATTAATTTATCAAGATTTTACTGTATTTAGTAAATTTATGATGACTTTCACTATTAAGATGCATAAAAAAAACTAATAAGGTGATACATATAACGTATAAATGACCAGAGTGTTGATGTGTGATAAAATGCCAATTGATTATATATCAAGTTATCCACTAAATGTTATACTAAACATGTCTAACTTTTAAGGCTGATGTGGCAGAAATGACCCAATTACACAACACAAAATCCACATACAAGTTAATGTTAAAATGTGTCGTTTTCAATTGACATAAAATTGTCACCCAAATTTTTGAGTTAATTTGGATTAGTATTTACTCATTTTGACACTAATCCAAAATCCAAAGTAATTGTCAACTATGGCATTATGCCACATCAATATTCCAGTAAATTTTCGACTGAAATGGCGCCATTAAAATAAAATGTAAAAATTCAATTATCTTATTGCAAAAAAAAAAAATTAAAAAAAAAAAATTCAGTGATATTAGACCAACTCTAATGGAAGGATTTTTGTTGTTATAATCCTACATGGGGTTGTAACAAACCAGTATATTAGTTGTTATAATATTTTGTTTGTTACAGATTTTAGTAACAAGGAAATATAAAGTCCCTAAAATCCAAAAACACAAAGTTTGGCAGCCACGCATGGCTTTATGGGCGCCAGATTTGGCGCGTGGATTACACGCGCCATATCTGGCGCTTATAGAGCCATTTGTGGCCGCTTTTTCATATTGAAAAAGTTGTTAAAAGTGCCATTCAGTACGCGGTAAGTTACATTTTTGATACCTATTTGTAATTAATAATTTTATTTTTACCCCATAAAATTTTAAAAAACTCTTCTCCTCTAGTGGATTGTTACTAAACCTTGTTACTTTTCCTCCTTAAGTCACAATGGTTTTTACCAACCATTGTGGATGCTCAACTCCCAAATTTCTGCGACTTTACCTGGCTAAACGGTCAATCAACTTGAGACCGCAGACCATAAGAAAATACTCTTTCCGGGCACAGATAAGCACAAGGGAAAGGATATTCAAGAAAATATAAAGGGAAACATACAAATAGCACAATATTTTCCAGAAAATCCAATCATCCAAAACTGCTGGAACATTAATAACCAACCAACAAGTATCTCAAATATTATTTATATCCACTAGCAGGCATAAATATATAAGTAAAACAGGTTGATAAGTTGATCACTAATTCATGCCAAGATAAGAAAAAGATGAAAAGTTTGAGACAAATTAGGGATCCAAACACAAGTACAAAATGCCCAAAGGAAAGACAACTAACTGCATACTTATGATTCATCATCTCTCTTCTTGCTGCTGGATTCATCTCTACTGTTGCTGCTGGATTCGTCTTCATTCTTGCTGCTGGATTCGTCTTTATTCTTGCTGCTGGATTCATCTCCCTTATTCTTACTAGATTCATCAATGCTCAATCCTTTCAAGGAATCTTCTGGGATCATATCTTTGTCATGTTGAACTACAACAGGCACATTATCCCTAGTATCATCAGGTTTCTCAGGTTGCTGCTCTTCGGATTTTAGACAGGCTTCCAGCTCCTCGTATCTGGAGACTACCTGTTGCAGCTCATCATTGAGATTGAGAGCCTCAAACAGCATTGCCTCATCATTAGTTGTGCTTTCTATGATTCTCTGTATCACAGGTTGTGATTGCCTACACTTCTCTAGCAAGCTCACTGTAAGATCCTCCTGCACCCACATTTGTCATAGTTGCAATCAATTCATCCTAATGCATTTCTGCCAATTTAATCCTTTTCTGATTTAAGTATATACTTCTTCACAAGTCTATAGATTTGGCTATAATCATAAAGTAATAAGCTGTTGCCAAATTTGATAGCAAGATGATAAACTGAAAATAAGAAATGAAGATAGAGAAATAAAAGACGTTTGCATAACAATTTCTGATGGAGGGACACTAAGAAAAGAGATTACCTTAATTGCCTTTGTTTCAGATTCAGCATTCAAAATGCTAGAGAGAAGTTCAATGCTGTTCCTAGTTGTTACAAGGTATTCATTTTTTTCTTCAACAGATTGGTTTCCGATGTCATATGACTCATACCCAAAAGCAGTACTGTTTGCATCAAATTCTGTTTCAGGAAAAGGATATCTTTCAGGAGGAGGAAGTGGTTGCTGATGAATGTATGACTCCAAGGAATGCTGCATGGGCAACGAATTCCCGTCTTCCACTGCCTGAGGCACATTTCTCTCTTGCAAACTCTGCCATGACAGCATAAGGTTGATAAAATTGAAAAAGAATAAAGGATGGATAGTGCTTTCAATAACTTTATTTAACAGAAACACCAAGGTGAAATACTGATGCATGTTGTAATCAGCAGAACTCAAGTTACTAGTAATATATTGGCTGAAAGAAATTGAAAAACAAAGAATGATATATTTCTAGCACCATTTTATCACCTAGAATAAGAAGAGAAGAATACAAGTTCATCAACTGAAATTGATGTACAGCAAACTGACATTTTTGAAAAATATGAGATACGGGTATGGCAGGGATATGCCATATATATATAACCATAAATCACATTCATAAGTCATTATAATATCATAAATAACACTCATAATAGCAAATAAGTCATTAATTCATAAAAAAAAACATCTAATACTTCAAACTATTTAAACTACCAAGTCTAAAGACTATTTTAAGACATTTTCATGATCTTCATCTACAAACATTTAATAATGATTAGCTTTTAGTTTTTTATTTATTTATTTTTTTTTGCAAATAAAAGGGTGGGTGCGGGCTGGTTTCATTAATTATTTATATCAGGGATTTTATATATTAACCCCTATTTTTGTAAAGTTATAATATAAGAAACCCTAAATTTTACCTAATTAACTCTAAAACGTATCCCCATAATTAAAAGAAAAAAGAAAAAAAGGCATACTTGTTTTTCCGTATCCCCACGTATCCCCAGAGTATCTGATACGCATACGTCAACCTCTTAGAAATATCGGTTCTTCATAGATTGAAAGGCTTTGCGTGTCAGAAATATACTGCTCAATGAGAAAGGAATTTAAGGTGGCAATTTCTCACACAATAACATGAGTTATTGAGACATCCCAACTAACATGACCCCCAGTTGACATGATTTTCATTTATGATGCATTTACATCATATATGGCATGAAATATAACATAACACGGTTATGACACCCTAGCGCGAATTGTCACCCTTAGCATGTCAAGGTGCTTTTCTTCTTCTGAACATCAGTAAGGTCAGAGATATGGTTTAGCACTGAGCTTAGAATTTATGCCACACCACAATTGACAATAACTGTTGATTTTCTTTCTTTAAGGAAAGCATGACCGTTCCACAAGCTTCAGCACCTCATCACACTGATTTTGGAAGCAGTTAAAGGATAGAGCTGTGGTTCAACATGACAATTTATTTGCAACATTCATGCATATTATACAACATAGTAATAAGCTTATTGAGTTTCAGGTTTTATGTCAAAGTCTATTTTAGAGCAATGGAGGCAGATGTATCAGGAAGAGGATTTACCATATATGTTTGCCGAAAAACGGGTAGATACTCGAGATCCACAGACTGCCCCCAAGCCCTAATCAACTGTGCAGCCCTATCTCTATTTCCCTGATCCGTTTGTGGATTCTCAATCATCTTTACCATCTCATCCAAGACTTTCTCTGATGCTACTTCTGAGAACACCTTCTCACAATTCATAGTACATGCCTCTAACAAATCAAGGCTCAGTGTTTGGCTCACCGAACTCTTGCCTGCAAGCTTCTTTTTTATAGCCCTAACAATTTCAGTGCCATTGAACTCTTCACTGTTGATCATTGCACATATCCTCAAGTTCAAACCCCAGTTTGATTCCTCTAGAGTCTCAGCTGTGGCCTCGTCAACCATTTTAGATTCAGGCGTAGGGGTTTGGAGTATTTCCTTCATCTTATCACTTACTAGTCGACTCATTTGAGCTCCTCCTATCTTCAAACGTTCACCCCATTGGGATATTTTCGACTTGTCCATTTTGTATAATATTTCCAAATCGCAGACTTCAGAAGCAACAACAAACCCTAATCAAATAGTACAGAAACTCAGACTAAGCTTCTTTTCTTATGCAGTAAAATACAAAACTACAGCATAAGATGAATACACCACATAACATAACTTGGCACCACAGAACCGATTCTTAAAATTAATAATTAAAAAAAAAGGCAAATAAAAGATTCATCTATTTCTGACATTTTCTAACCGCCGTTCTTGAGACAGTGATCAAATTGTTCGATCATTTTTTTGGGAAACCTCAATCAGCTGTAGATAAACGCTTAAAACAGTCCCGCTCTCCCTTTTTGGAAACAAAAATCATAACATACATCTCCCCCGTATCATTCATTTGAGCTGACTTGCTCCAACCAGACCCAAAATTGATACTGATAGCGAAATCAGGGGAAAAAAAGGCCTACTGCAGACGATCTAGTTATCTACCTCAGAAACAGCATAGAAATGAAATAAGCAATAGAAAAAATACAAATCAAGATCTCAGAAAAAGGGAGAGAGAGCAATTGAAATAGAGGGTGGATTTTCCTCTAATTTCTGGGCAGCCAAACAAGAGGGTACAAATGGAAAGTTAACGAACCTGAGTTCAGCAAGTAGTGAGTCGGAGAATTTGAGTTGCCATTAACGCATATAAACAAGTGCGAATCTAAAACTAAAACAGAGAATTGAGTCGTTAGCCGATGAGAGGGGAAAAAGGAAAGCTTAAAGAGGGGAAAGTCAAAATCTAAGATACGCGTGGCTTAATAAACTGCCACGTAGCAAAAGGTGGATCCCACAGACACTTTAACTGCCTACCATAAATATGGTAACACAAGTCGTGTCTCTGTCCCAATACTCTTTTTTTTTTTTGGTTACAGTTGAGGGCTAAAGAGCCGGGAAGAAAATCTGCTGTCCCCAAATGCCTGTCCCTCTATCATTTAATTTTTGACATGTGTCAATTGTATCCAAATCAACTATTTGTACTCTTAACTGACGTTAACTTACTGAGTCCCAAATTAAGTAAACCTCTTTCAGCAGTAAGAGAATACACATCACGATTTCTTCGCAATCGTCTTTCTCTTCCGATCATCCCGTAGTCGACTTTTTCTTTCTCTTCCGATCATCCCATCATCTGCATATTAGATTTGCTTCCTACAATCATAAACTTGCTTGTTCGATGATCAACCTCCATCAAATTTTAATCGAAGAAGTTTTCTTTATATTTCTTTGGAATTAAGTGTTTTGCAATTATTGTTTGTTCATCCATTTCTGCATTTTAGCTTATTAGATTTTCATACAGAGACATGAAGATTTGAGAGGTTGAGCTTTCAAAATTTTAATTTTGATTGAAGATTTTTGCTTATATTCTTGTTGGAGTTAGTGCGAAAATAAGGAAAAAGAGGTACAGAAAGGAAGGGTTGTTTTAGCAAAACTCTGCAGAATTATTGTTTTATGTCTGCAGAACTATAGAAAATCGATTATGTGAAAATGACTGATTGAAGATTAGTAGTTTGAAAAACAAAACTATATAAAGATTGCAAACAAATTGGTAAAACCAGAGAGATTGAAAGAGAAGACGATTTCTCTGTTTGGGACTAGAGTTAATGTCGTTAAAAGTGCAACTAACTGGTTAGGATACAATTGACACATGTCAAAAATTAAATGGGGGACAGATAGAGGGACATGCATTTGGGGACAACAGATTTTTTTCCAAAGAGCCAAAAATAAATAAATAAACAAATAACGAGAAGTCATCCCTATCACATAAATGTCTAAAGACTTACTCCCTCCATTCCATTATATAGGTCATTCTAGCAAATTAGTTTTTCCCCTAAATATAAGTCACTGTAGGATTCCAATGCTTATTGCCCAATAGTGATATGAGAGAGAATTGTTTTTTGTATTGGTACATGTGTTTTTTAATATTCCAATGCTTATTGCCCAATAGTGACATGAGAGAGAATTTTTTTTAGTTAACCAATATATTTCTTAATTTGTATGAAATACCCTAGAATGACTTATATAATGGAATGGAGGGAGTAATACATTACAAGCTCCTCAACTTGATAATTATAGATTAGTTTCCTAACTTTTTAAACTTGCTTATTTTATATTATTAGTGTCACGACTCATCCCACAGACCGTGACCAGCGCTAGGGAACGGATAAGCTCAGCTACCGAAACCTGTAGCAAGTCTTAATATAATATACGATCAACCTTACCAATAGTCTTAACATAATTTAATATTAAATCCTTAAAAAAGAAACACACAACATAATCCTCAAACTGGTACTGCAGTTTAAAATATAAATTTTTAACATAATCCTTAAATAGTCATACATAGTAAGATAGATGTGCTGTCCGACGAAATAAACTAGACTGCAACAGACTTCTAGTCACCTGAAAAATTAAAGGAGTCAAATCTCCCATAAATTAATTATATGCAATTCATGAGTAATTTAACATTTATGTCACACACAGTAATAATAATAATAATATATAATATAAATGATCACACAATATGCTTTTTATAAAACTGTCTTATAAATAAATAGATAAGTGGTTTAATACGTGTTGGACCCTAAACCTCAATACCCAAATTATCCATCATCTAAATATAACCAATAAGCTCACTTATATCCAATGACTGGGGGACCGAGAATAACTCAACCGACCACGCACCCAGTAGCTGGAGGACTGAGAATAACTCAACTGATTCCGTACCCAGCCTCACTTAAATCCAAAATTCACATATCATATAGCCCGGGAATATCTCAACCGAGCTTATCTATATATCATAACATTCACAATATTAGTATCATCAATATCGAATAACTCGATAGTACCCGTACGTACAAGGTCCTGATGCCGCTCACCATGAAGCATGTCCATAACACGTATTTATCCACAAATAATTACGTATAAATTATTATAAAAAATAAGATACTTTTAAAAGTGAAAATAATACTTTACTTGAAATATCATGAATTAATGTATTATGAACGCAAATGCTAAATTAAAAATGCATAACATATAATTAACTCACAAATTGCTCCTAGCTGACTGTTATAGTTTTCAGGTATTGCTCCTCCTCCTATCGGTTGAGTATCTAAAAGAGATAATATTATTTTTAGAATTTATATAGGTTTAGGAAAATATTGAAATTTATTTCGTCACGTTTTATAGACTTTCTACCGAAAATTCGGCAGAGTCCCCCTATAAAACGAACATCCTCCTAGTAATGACTAGGGTCAATCCTGCAATAAAATACACTTCTATATTAAAAAATATTCAAAATCCAAATTGGGACTCCATAGACTGCAATTTATCAACCCGATTGGACATCAATCATCCGACAATTTCATAACTGTCAGTAATTTCAATACTTTACTTCCAAAATTACTCATCATCAAGCAACATATAAACATATATATTTGTAATTCATTTTCACAATATCTATTTCGAACAAATTAACTAATCAATAATCTTAATGATATAATTAATTAATTAATTATGCTTAGTCCAATCTCCCTTCAACCTTTATTTTTAAACTTATATATTCTGAATTTTTATTTAAATGAGGATCCAAAAATTATTTTTAACCCAACTTAATTTATTTTCCTTAATTTCATTTAAGAATATACTTTTGTAATTTATATAGACTAAACGGTAAGGAATTTGACCAAGGTCCAAGAATTAATGTTGCTTCAAATAATATTTAGAACATTCTGAAGTTAACCAACTATTTTTTCTGTACTTATTTTGTATGTCACTAGAAAACATCATCGGTGGTCTCCGCCTATCGGAAAAATTAAAGTTGATTGTTTTGAGAAACTAATTATACCACTTTGTTCCTTATGATTCCAAGAGTCTATAATCACTCTCAAACCACTCAAATTCGACTGGAAAGTTAAACTTTGGTTAGATTTCTTACTTTTTTTCGGTGTAGCTCCGATCACCCCTCAAAACTCCTTGCATGCATCAAAATCTAGTGTATCCATAGGTGAATCGACCCCCTGAGTCCATTTTTTTGTGTTAGAATTGCAAAATAATGAACATAGGACCGAGAAATAGAGAGAATAACAAAAGTGACGAATTTTCTCTCTCTAAACGATTTTGAAAAACTCAAAATCTCACAATAAAACTTACGTGCACTTGTAGCTAGAGTTAAGAGCTTCGTTTTGATATAAAGAACGCCAAAAACGGTGAAAAAATGAGAAAAATTGAGGTTAGAGAAGGAGGAATGGAAACAAAGCTTCAATGTAGTGTATGAGGAAGAAGAGATTGCGCGTATGTATGCAGTGTTCTTATTTGATATTTTTGGTCAATTTACATATTTGTCCCTACATTTATAATATCTTTTAAAAAATTTCTCAAAAGTAATTATACTTTAGCTTTAACTCCTTCTAATTAATTCAATTAAGCAAATAGCTTATATATATATATAATTTGGGGTATTACAACTAGCTTCCTAAATTTGTCCATAAAAATTGATTAGCTCCCTAAACTTTGCAAGTGTCTCACCAACTGCCTAAACTTGCTTATTCTATAACAACTAAATACAAAAACCATAATACTAATTCGGATTAAGGTGCAAAAATACCTCTAACGTTTTGGGTCAAGAGTAATTTTACTCCTAACGTCTAAAATGGTACAATTTTAGCCCTAACAATGGAAGCCAATAGCAATTTTACCCCTAACATTAATAAATTTGGTTAAGTTGAGAAATAATTCATCAAACTGTCTTCTCGGTCATGAATCTTGTTATCTACACTTCACACGTGCATCATTTTATCAGTAACAAATCACAAACATATGTTGGGATGTGAAAAAAAAATATACTGATTTTGCACGAATTGGACAAAAAAAATTCAAAAAATTCACAAAATTTATAAATTTGCTCTTGACTACTAATGTTAGGGGTAAAATTGCTTCATTTTAGACGTTCGGGGTAAAATTACTCATGACCCAAAACGTTAGGGGTATTTTTGCACCTTAATCCGAGTTAGTATTATGATTTTTGTATTTAGTTGTTACGGAATAAGCAAGTTTAGGGAGCTGGTGAGACATTTGCAAAGTTTAGGGAGCTAACAAATTTTTATGGACAAGTTTAGGGAGTTGATGATACGAAATAAGCAAATTTAGGGAGCTGGTGAGACACTTGTAAAGTTTATGGAGTCAATCTACTATTATTGATAAGTTCAGAGAGCTGGTGATGTATTAGGCCTTAAATAGAATACTCTAGATGCATAGAGAGGCTCAATCCATTTTTATAAACCCAACATATATATTTTCTTGCGATCTTAGTCATCTGGTCAACTGTCCAATTACCCTCTTAAAAGATATGGACAAAATTAAGGTCTCAATTATCATGCTTAAACAAGGAGTAGTGGGATAAGATTCCAATATAAAGATGATGTTTGTTACTCTTTTCAACTAAAGAGAATTTTTTTAGGAATAAACACAAAAAATTCAGAGATTGTTTAAGGAAGAATTTATGAGAAAATGACCTCAGTAATAATTCATTCTTCATTGATCGGAAAAATATGACCTTACAACAATTAAAAAGGGAAAAGGAGCATAAAACAACAAAATAGGAAAATGGCCTCATTACATATAGACACTGAGGCAAAAGATATAAAAACAATAATAAAGGAAAATAGCAACAACAGTACATAAAGCAATAAAATTGAGTTGAATGGTCATTAATACTCCCCCTCAAATTGTAGAGGAAGAATTTGCTCCCAGCTTGGAAACATGAGAAGAATGTTGTTTGACTGAGAGAACTTTTGTGAATAACTCAGCAACTTGTTGAGCAGATGAAATATAAACTGGAGTAATTATTCATGCTTTGATTTGATCTCGAACATAATGGTAGTCTATTTCCACATGTTTAGTTCTTTCGTAGAGAACATGATTAGGTGAATCACTAAAGAAGATACAGAACCCAGTTGTAGATCTTCTGGTCATGGGACAGCTAGCCCAGTCACTATCACAGTATAACGTAAGAGAGGCAACAAATGATACAGCAAGCAATATACCCAGTGATAAAGTTCCTGCTAAATATCAAAGAACTCTCTTTGCATCTTGCATATGATGAGATGTAGGTTGATGAAGGAATTGGGTGAGAATCTGAATTGGAAATGATATGGTTGGTCTTGTTATAGTGAGATATATAAGCTTACCAAGCAATCTTTGATATGGTGTAGGATTTGATAGACGAGTTCCTTTGTTAAGGGTGAGTTTAAGATTCCTTTCCATATGGATTTTGAGAGGTTTAGTGTTTGTGTTGTCTCTGAAATGGAATGACACTAGCAAGTGCACTAGGTCCCAAGTAATAAAGTGAAAGTATATTATCGTCTCCTCATGGATAGGAAGACTAGAAATTATGGAGTTCTTTTATAGAACAATATGGTTCTTAGAACAGTGGATCAGTTATGATTATAAGTGTGAGGAAAGTGACTAATGATTTAACTCTAAAATTAACAAGTAGGTAATTTAATCTAAACAGTGGCTACCCATGCAACTTAAAGCAAGATTGGTTCAAGAATTTAATAGAACAGGCAGGAAGCACAACCAGACGGCTGGTGAACAAGCAGATTTTCCACTATTGAGCAATATTATGTACGTAGACCCCAAGTGACTCTCACTAATCTCACTAAGGCCAGGTCTCCCATGTTCCAGAGATTCTTCTAAGAGCATGCAAACTAATATAAAACGTGGGCTCGCAAAAACTCTTATGTATTAAGAAAAGAAAGCAATTAACGTTAAAACTAAAAATGTTAGGCACATCAATTGATCGTGTCTCCATCCTCAACTAGTATGTGTTAGATTGCATTTTCTATTATCTGACCCGAGTCTCCTCCGCAGTCATCCAACTAAAGGATAGGCTAGCTAGACCTATCATGAATTTAGCACCCAACCTAACCATCATCTAAAAATGATCTTGCATACAATAGGGGCGGACTACTACTTGCATCAACTAGTCTTAGGCCGGCTTCGGCCCGTAGAGTGACTACTCACTCATACTCATACTTGAAATAAAATAAAGATGTAATGAAAACATAAGACAAGAACTGGATTAAAAGGGTGTGAGATCACTGAGGATCTCACTTCCAAAATACAACACTTTAAGTTAAAGAAAAGTACTAAAAGATAGATTGAATTGTGTCCCATAACTTCCCACAAGAAGCTATATAAAAGGGACACAAAATAACAAAATGAAAATACAAACAAAATGTAGGAAATTTACAAAGAACAGTCTGGTAGAACAGATAAATGTTTCAGAAAAAGACAAATAAAAAAATTAATAGAGGTAAAAATTCTTTTTTTTTTATATAATAAGAAAATAGTTTTATTGAAAACATAGTTATATTTTAAATGGTTAAATTCAGATAAAACTCATATGGTTTCATATTTTTACAGATCGGTATCTGTAATTTTTTTTTGTTATAAAACAAACCATGTAGTTGGCACTGTTAGTAATTTTGGATTGACTTTGTCAAATTTAGCTAATAACAACCTCAAAATGAAAATTTTCAAAAATTAAAGTTGTTTAGTATCATATTTACTATGGAATCACATTTTTTATTTTTCAAAATCATCATTTTTTGAGTTTTCTCTCTCTAAACATTAATTTTATCTATCCTAAAAAAACAATACTTAAATGGCCTCAAATCTAAAAAGTTGAAGAATTGAAGTTGCTTAAAATATAATTTAATTCTTGAAAATTTTCATCTTTAGGTCATTATCGGTCAAATTTGGCAAAGTCAACCCTAAATGACTGACGATGCCAGCCACAAGATTTGTTTTGCAATAAAAAAAACCACATATATCGATTTGTAAAAACGTAAAACCATATAAGTTTTATTTGAAATTAACTATGTTTTAAAAAGTTATTGTCACACTTTTGTGGAAAAAATGACATCGATTTAATTGTTATTATTTTTAAAATTTAAAAAACGTAAAATAAAAAACTTAATACATAAAAATTTGAAATTATTTTATTAGTTAATGTTTTATTAGTACAACAAGCCCTTCATTATTTTTTTCATTAATAACTAAGTTGATGAATTCAAGTTGTTAAAGCAATAAGTTAAATTTTTTCATTAAAAAATTTTTTCTTTGAAAAATATAAAAAAATTAAAATCGTAGCCTCATAGTCTCGAGCTCCACAAAACGGTAGACTACCATCAACAAAAAAAATGAGGTGAGAAAGGACTGGTGCATTCCACAAAACCTTACACCCTGACAGAGTACCAGAAGATTATGCCATATGTAATACACGCAGATGGTATAGAGATACGGGGACAAAGAGTCCTTTTGCCGAATACCACGTTTAGGAACGATGTGCTCTACTTTGTTGCCATTAACTTTTACTATATAAGCCATAAACGAGATACATCTTATCATCCAATGAATCCCCCAGTTTCAATAACATCTCATGTAAAAGCCTTATTGGGCACTATCATAAGCTTTGTGAATAGATTTTTATCGTCCCCGAGCTCCCTTTCCATTTTTTCTTACACTTCATCGAATGAATGATCTCGAAAGCCGAGATAACATTATCGACAATTAACCGACCTGGAACAAAAGCTGACTGTTCTTCAAAAATAATACTCGGGAGAATCGCCTTCAACCTATTGTAAGAATCTCAGAAATAATTTTATAAAGAACATTACATAGGGCTATTGTCCAACAAATCTCCTGCCCCATAGATGAATCAATCTTAGGTACAAACATAATCGTAGTATTAGCAAGTGTTGAGAGAAAACAACTGCTTTCTAACCATTCCACTCGACACGAAACACATCATCTCCAATAATGTCTAAATTTCTACTTAAAATTTACATTTTTTCATATTTAAATCTAATTAGATCAAACCGCTCAACCGAGACTCAGTTCACGGTTAACCGGGATGGTTTGAGCGTTCTGACGATGAAAAAATCGAACTACCTCTATCCGTACCGGTTCCGGTTGAACCACCGGTTTGTTCCGGATCTAATAACTATGGATTTGATGGTATAAGTGAAATAAAATGGTAAAATGGTAAAACAGAACTTTTGTGGTAAATTTGTTAATTTTTTAAAGATGGATCCGGCAATACCAAACCCGTGAAC
The DNA here is from genome assembly GCF_963576675.1 of Euphorbia lathyris. NCBI lineage: Eukaryota > Viridiplantae > Streptophyta > Magnoliopsida > Malpighiales > Euphorbiaceae > Euphorbia > Euphorbia lathyris. Next base: position 23,149,862 of record NC_088914.1, read on the forward strand.
ATTTACAATCAACCACAAATTTAATGTATTCTCGACCCGAACCGGCCAGGAAGGGTACGAACAAAAGGCGCAAATCATATGCGCACAAAAACGGAATGCAGAGCGTGGCGAACTTCAAACTACAAGCATTGTTACAGCACTGAGTGAGCGCTAATGGTTTCTTTTACGACTTGGTTCCGATACCTCGCCCACAAATGCGACTACTCAATCTCTATCTGCCAGAAGGTTCTTGTTTCGTGCTCCCTTTAACCAGCACATTTGTTTTTGCGAATTTTGTATTGGATTAATACAAAGGGTTTATGTAAATGGCTATGTGGTAGTTTTGATTCTGTAATTTTCTTTTGGAATTCTTTTGGCATCGGGCTTGTTTGATTTTAATGCTTCGATTTCATAGAATTTAGGGATTTCGGGAACAGGTGTCTCTAGTGATGTTAGGAGCACAGTTGATGCTAGTTTATCTCTACTTAAAAAAAAAAAAAAATTACTTCTGATGAATTTTAATGAAATTTTCCAAGTCAAAACACTGCTGCGTTAGCATAGCCCTGTACTGATTTTTATTTTTTTTTTAATTTTTTTTTTTGTGAATTTTATCTTCTTGTAAGGTGTTGGATAGTCATTGACCAATATAGAAAGAGTTTAAGAAGTTCTATGTGATGTACAGACGGCTTTAGATCTTATAAACTGTTAGTACTTATGTGACTTGCTAAAGTTATATAAATCAGCATTCTGGAGTAGATAGTTAGCATAACCATAGTTGATATGTATTTTACAATCAGACAATTTTTTGTTCAGCTTGACAAATCTGGTTTGAATTGCTTTTTTTTTTTTTTTTTTTTAAGTGTGTGGCAACAGCAGCTTGCAACAAAATTTCACAGATAGTTGATTCTATACTCTTGATTTCATTCAGGGGATACTTTTGTGATCTTTTAAACTGGAAGGAACTTTTTTTGTGTAATTTTTTTAAAAAAAAGTTATGGAAGATAAGCTGTTGTAATCAAATTAAAATGTAAGTTTTCAAATTCCAATCAGAACAAGCAAAACGTTGTAATGAGTTTGCTTAGGCTCATGTTCAATTCCTGATGTTCACAATCTTGTAAATTTCTCTTGCTGTATATGTTCAAAGTCATGAGACAATTAATGTGCTAACTCTCATGTAATGCTTTATATATGCCAATAATTGTGGTTCGTCATGTGAAACCTATTGTTAGGTTGATTTTTCCAGCATAATTGTTGTTCTCCAATGTTGTGCAGAGCTATTGGAAGGGTCAACTTAACGAGATAGAAGCTTTGGATGCAATATTGAAAAATATATTTCAGGGGAAGTTGACATATTTACACTGGAATAAAGGACAAGAAATGGCACCTACGATTGGAGATCAAGGGGGAACTCTTCTTGTTCGGAAATTACCGGCTGTTAGTCCAACGTAATGTTACTTCTCCCTTTTACTATATTGTGTTAAGTTAATGGGAGTCTCTTTGATTCACAATTAATGCTGTCAATGCCGAGTACCTTATTAATTGATTAATAGTATAGCTGACTCAGAAAATGAGATGTTTTGAATGTTAGTTAATTTGTTCAGATTCGTAAACCCTTGCTGGATTGGGCTGCAATAGGTGATATCCAGGTTTAGGATAAATTTTGGTGACACCTGTTTGTTGTGCTTATAAGACCCTTGCCTTATAATATATAATGATGCAGAGCAAGCAGTATATCAGAGATCCTAAGTTTTAGATAGTATTGGGATGTACTTGATCAGGCAATGGATGCATATGATGCATAGGGGTTTGAGATGCATGATATTCTGCCTAAGATGATCAGGCCATGGTTATGGGTGTGTTTAATTTGGACTAGTAGTAGTAAAAACTTAGAAAATAGGCTTTTTATATTCAATTTCCTGAGTTGTTCCATTATTTGATTTGTGAATGGGTTAGGTAGTTGCGGCAACTGGTTGCAGTGTATGCTTCTCTTGGAAATAACTTGATTCAGGAGGAAATGTAACATAGAGCCTATCACTTGCATTGTGGGCTCTATGCGACTCCAGGTTATGATGGAACATCTTCCATCAGATCATGTTGTAGATTCTGTCTAAAGCTGACAGACACTATTAGGCTTAGAGGCTGCATTTTACCTACCTTATAAGTAGCCAATAAGGGTTTATTTATCAACTGTAGGTGATTCATTTGCTCATATAATTTTTTTGTTGTGTTTACACGTTTGCTGCTATTAACATGATTTCTTAGTCATTCTTTTTGCTCTTAAGTTCATCCATGAAAACATATTATGATCAATTGTCAAATGTTTTTAGCTTAAATACAGGTAAATCAAAAGATTGGGAACATGGACAAGAAAGTAATTAATCGGTCTTGCTTAGGCCTACTGCTGCAGGGTTCTTATTTACCAAACTTTAAGATAAAACTACCTTTTTTCGTTAAACAAAATCTATTTCAACATCATCCAGGCCCAGTTGTGGTTTCTTGTTTATTGCAAATCTGGATTCATTCACGTGCGGTCATTATCAATTTTTTTTATATATATTTGAATATTTCTCAACGCTCTTTATCTTTTGTTGAAAAATATTGTAGCCCTGACTACATATTTCGTGCAGGAATGTTGATGTTGGAGATGTAGTGGTTTTGAAGGATCCTGAGGATTCGGAGAAATATTTAGTTAGAAGATTAGCTGCTACTGAAGGACATGAAATGTCGTCTACTGATGAGAAAGATGAACCTTTTGTTCTTGAGAATGATCAGTGTTGGGTTTTGGCTGATAACGAGAAGTTGAAGGCCAAGGTATGTGTTGTCTTGCTAATATGAAATCTAATCCATAAAGCAGACATATCTGTATCAAATCCATTTCATTTTCTGTGTATACTTGTTAAACAAACGTATATGAATTGTACAGTAGCTAAGGCAACATTCTACTCCAGTACGTATTCTACTCCAGTACGTGTGGATTTTACTTTTATGTTCCATTTTGTCATGTTACCGGTTCACCATTTAATATCCGAATACTTGTGCTAGTCTTACAATGAGAAGGTATAAACGACCTGTGATTTTGCTTGTTAGATAACTTGAAATTGGTTTATGAAGAAATTGATTCTTCATGAAAGATATTTATCTGCAAGCCATCCTTTCTTTTTTCATTGATGAACAAAGTGGTGCAGTAGTGTTCACCTGGACCTTGAATGACCAAATGAATTTGGTCATTCACCATTAGATCTAGGCTATTAAATCTAAGCCTTAGGATGCTTTGAATATCCACCATAGGATTCTAATAAGTCTAGATTTAATGGTGAATGTCCAAATTCATTTGGTCATTCAAGGTCCAGGTGAACACGAGAGGTGGAACATAGAAGACGACTATGGAGTTCTAATACATGTGTTGGTTCTGGATTCTTATATCTTTTTTTGTTGTTCAGTTGATCTTTGAAGGAAAGATTAATTTGCAAGTATCCAAACTGTGAAGTTCAAACAACAATATTATTTGGATGTCTTTTCATTCTGCAAAACTGAAGACTCTACTTTTGTATTTCCAATGTTTTCTAATCGACTAATTTCTGATGAACCTTAACTTCTTTGGTTATGTGCGTGCTTGCCACTTCATTTATTTTGCTATTTTATTTAAAGGTCTCTGTGTTAAAAGCACCATGGTTGTAGCATAACCTCCCTTTTTCTTTCTTCTGCTTCGCCTTTTCTAGACCAAAAGTAGTGGCATGTTGTAAAATTGGGTATGCAAATGCAGTCTTTTTCAGTTATTTATTCCGGACATCATCTGTGCGAGCATGTGAATTAGAGGCATAGGTTCTGTTTTTTCCTTGATATATGCATCAAACAGTGCATCGATGTGTGTATTTGTATTTTGAGTATCAGTGATCCAATTGCCTATTCATTTAATGAACTTCATCATAAATTATCCAAATTCAAGGAGTCATATGTATCTGCTTCTAGGCGATTTATGTGTTTCTTTTCATCTTTTATTGGATGCACAGGAAGCCAATGATAGCCGAAATTTTGGTCCAGTTCCTATGTCGGATATAGTTGGCCGAGTGATTTATTGTCTGCGAACTGCTGTGGATCATGGTCCTGTTCAGAACAGGTGAGCTACTTGACTTTAAATAGTAGATTTTTTTTTCTGTAAATTGAAATAGGCAAAGTGTAGCTGAATTCTTATGTTAATGTACCAGTCAATTCAGCATGCACAAGGATATTCCGGTGTTGGAAGTGGAACTGGATGTGGAGGAGTTGGCAAAAAATCACAAAGCATAAACTTTGCACATGAAAAAAGCTTCTACTGTTTTTGGTTTGTGCATGTAACTTTTATTTCTCTTCCCACATTTACTTCACCAGATGCTGTTTTGGATAGGACTGCAAAGTATAAGAATAAAATGATTGTTTAGGTTTGCATGTTTACTAAGAGAGGACTGCATGATTATGGTTTCTTCTGGTGAGGTGCGGCAACTGGTGATTATTGCAGCTTTCTTCGCCACGGAAAATCTTGAAGAGGGTCCTTTATTCAATTGAGTTTCAACTTTATTTGACATGCATCAGAACAGGATTGTAAACTGAAGATCTAGACCAGGAAAATCAATTGAATCCTTCTATAGCCAGGTTCTTGATGCAGTTGTGCTGGATTCCTCATTGCCATATATGAAACTTACTTGGATATGGCTTTTTATACTTTATGCATGGGAATTTGTTTCTTTTCCTATTTTCTTTATTTTCAAAAGTAATGGCCAATACATGCTTCATTGTTGCTCTTATGGGGTTGAGCTTCTACTTAGAGATTCATTAAGATTTCGTGTGGAGAAGTTCTGAAGTGGTCCTGGTTCAATGGGTTTTTTCCGATTAGAAAAGCACATGTATACCTGTGAGCACAGACTATTTCGATCCCTTGTTCTGAAATTTATTAGGTTTACTATTTACCCTGAATGAGGATGCTTGATTGCATTAGTTGTTTCGGTTTAAGGGAAAGTTTCAGACTGAAATGATCAGAAAACCCTAAAAATAGCTAAAATTTCAAATCTGCTGTGCAATTTGCAGCATAGTCAATCTCTGCAATCTTATCTCTCATCTCTTTTGGATTGAAGGCAGTTTTAGCTTCTCTATTTTGGATTGAAGGCAGTTTTAGCTTCTCTATCAAAAAACACTTAAGTCCTAAACACTAAAAACTTATGGATATTTCAATCTACATCCAAAAACATCTTTGCTTATCCTGAATCCGAGTTTTGATCTTCTCACTTTGTTTCTGGATTCAAAATTTGGACTTCCCTAGTACATAGATTGGGACGTGGGAATGGTTGAGTCATTCAACATGTATCGTTTTGGCATCACACCCAAAAGGTAAATTTTGAGAGGCTTTAACACATGCTTTTATTGCTTTAAATGTGGTTGGAATTAGGTTTAGAAGCTTAAAATTTACTCAAGGTGTCATGATCGGTCGGCCATCTTCGGTAGCTGATCACTATATTTGGTCTATTTGATCTTTTATTTGGCCTTCTTTTTTATATATCATTATTTCATGTTATACTGTTTGGTAGATTTAGGCAAAAAGCATAATTAAGCTCCTGAACTTTACTTGGATCAAGCTCCTGGTCAATTATTTTTCCACATTGAGCCCCTGATCATTGATTTTGTTATGGATTTGGCCCTTATTTAACTTTTCGGTCGAGTTTAGGAGATGAGAAGATCGATTTGACGATTCTAATGTTGAAAATCACAAAATGAGAGATGAGAAAATTAAGTTTGGAAGAATATACTGAAAATTAATTTCCATAATTTCGTTTTAGTTTTTAATTTTTATCTCTCCTAGTCAAGGAATTCTTATTTTTACTTGTCCATGTCAACAAGCCGAATCGCCCTAACGATATATACAGTCCAAACTCGATGGAAAAGTTAAATAAGGATCAAATCCATAACAAAATCAATGATCAGGGGCTCAATGTGGAAAAATAATTGATCAGGGGCTTGATCCTTAAAACAGGTAAAGTTTAGGGGCTTAATTATGCTTTTGCCATAGATTTATGAGCAACTACCGGTTACTGATATTGATGTTTTTAACCTAGTTTACTAAAAACCAGGGTAGAAAAATGCCATTCTAAGTGTTTGAAACCAAAAGGTTCAATCTTTATTGTTTTCCTTTCAAATATGTAGTTTTCCAATACAAGTGATGCATTTTTTCAAGTTTGAAATGTAATTTTGATGAAATAAAATCAATGTATTCATCAAAATCGTTTTAAAACACGTAAAAATCTATAGTAACTATTTTTTTTTTTGTTTTTAGGCAACATAGTCAAATTGACTATGTTGACATCTAGGGATGGACTTAAACCTTATTTGGATGGAGTGTAGTTAAGCAAGGTAATGTAAGGTGAGCTGTATGAAATAACTTGTTGTGTTTAGATAGAAAAAATGTAAATGACGGTTTAATAATGTAATTGTATTTGTTTGATAGTAAAGTAATGTAAGGTAATGTTATATATAAAATTAATCTTGTATCCTTACTATTATAATTTCTATTTTTCTAGAAACGACATTAATCTTGTTGAGAGATGATTATTTATTTTGTCGACAAAATTTAGAAGCATGTGTGATATTTTTTAATCCAATGTACTTGAAAATTTCAAGATCACAAATAATTTTTTTTTTTCTTACTTTCATTTATGTAAATAAAATAAAAGGCAAATGTAATTTTAAAAGAAAAAAAATATACCATGTTTCCTCTCCAATTTGAGGCGTAAGCAAGACTATCAAAATCTCTCGTTAACTATTTTCAGTTAAATGCTAGAAAACTCTATACTATAATTTTTGAGGTTTGTATAGATTTCCTAAAGCTGGTGTCTAAATACATTTTAAATAAATTATGTTTATAGATGTGATTAAATTTAAAACTAGTCGAGTATTAACAAGTAATTCAAAAAAATGGTGACCAATTAAGAAGAAAAATGAAAAACGTAATAGAAAAGGAAAGACCCATCCAATATAACCAAACCCGTATTTGGGTCCAACTTTAAACACTTGTATTCAACCCGCCGGCACCGTCTTCGTATAAATTGGGTACTCCGCTAGCTCATCCGTGTTTACCCTTTCACAACACCCAAAAGCTCCCTTATCAATGGCTAATATATAATCTGATTTAAATCCCTATTAACTTTTCAAAAAATCACTGCTTCGAAATTACTTACCCAGAGAAAAAACTCCCTGAAATGCAAAGGCGCCATTAGGTACCAGGTTCAAGCTAAAGAGCTATGTCGCAAGCGGTCCATCTCCATCTCCATCTCCATCTCCTCTCCAACAACATTCCAGGCATATTTTTCTTTTTCTTCATTCTCTATTCTATTTACCGCTTTTTGTTCCTCTTGCGTGTTTAGACTCTGTTCGGTTCCTGGGAAACCGAAGTGAAAATGGAGCGAACTATGGTCTCTGAGACTCTTTTTAGGTTATTTCAATTTGGGTGCTCTATTTCCGGTTTCGTATTTTTTTTTTTTTCTGCAGGTCCTAGCAGCCAAACAAAGTTTAATTTACAGTAATTCGTACGGCGAGCCTTATGCTGTAGTGCTTGTATTCTGTAGCTTGAAAGAAGTTTTTGCAGATTGGTTTCACCCTTGTGCGATTTGCTCCCTTGTTTGAACTATTCTCAACTGGCTAGTAAAGACCAGTCCTTTTAGTCCGTTAAAATGTCGCGAACTTTTCAAAAGAGCATGCATATATTTATGTATTTAAATTGTTTGTTGCTGTGAAAACTCTTTAATCCCTAAGCTTGCATTTGTTTGGTTGGATGCGTGCATTTTAGTGGAACTTCATTAGAACATTTCATCGCTTGTTATCTGTATTTCCATTGGCTGGCAGTTCAAGAGGTTGTTGCCCACCAGCTATTTGATGAAATGCTTTTATGTTCTGCATGGAAATAGAGGCTCCTTTTGTGTGCTAGTTTGTGTTTTTCATGGTTTTCTGTTCTTAATTTTGAGAACTTATTATTTACTTTATATGACAGTTATCTTAATTGTGTTGTTGCTTGTCTTCTTTTCAAAATTTTCAGGGTTCTTGTTGTTGTGTTTGTATATACATATAGGCACACGAGAACCAAATAAGTTTTTGTTGCTTCCTATTGCAAGGAGCTGGAAGGAATAAAACTGTTATGTACTCAGATATGCTTGTTGAAAACTGTTAGACATCTATATGTCCTTGTCTAAGTTCAGCTCCTTAATTGGCTTCACATTTTAAACTAAAGGTTGCCTCTGTGTGGGGGTTTGTTAGAGGTGGATTCATGATTCCCTATAAATAAGCCGTGCCTGTTCCGTTTATTTAATCAATTTCCGAAATTTGAGAGTAGGTTGGAGAAAATATTTGTGTAAAAGATAGGTCTATACATATAACCTAAGAAAATTGCAGGTTTGACGATGGAAATGAGGAGTAAAGAGTATTTGTTTCCATTTATGTGTAGTAAATGTTGTTAGGCAGTGCCATTACTCTTTTTTAAGTTGATTCTCTCAGAGCAGGAGTTGGGCATTCGGTGCCTAAATTTTTTATATTCTCTCATCAAATAAAACAAGTGAAACAGACTATGAAGTCTTAAATAATCTTTCTTCCTAAATGGACCCTTGCAGGTTATGGACCTTCGGAAAGCAGGTGTCTCCCTCATTCTGGAACTTCTTCAAAATCAGTTGCTGTATTGCCTCTTTCTTCGTGCAGTAATAACAGAACTTATTCCCAGTTCAAGATTGGATCTTTGAAATGTGCTTCTGGAGCAGCATTTTTCGTCTGTAGAGCAAGTTCTGGTGGCCCTAGAAGAAACTCAGACTTTTCAAAGCAAAACAGACAGAGTTACTCCCGAAACAGGAACAGACACAGTGAAGAGAAAGACAACTTTGAAAACCTTGATGAATCTGATCTGTTAACATCAAAGAACGGACCGTTACTTTCCCTCTCAAACACTCCAAAATTTCAAGCCACTGCAGCCCCAGGGCCTCGTGAGAGAGAGATTGTTGAGCTATTCAGGAAGGTACAAGCTCAACTCCGTGAAAGAGCATCAGTTAAAGAAGAAAAGAAGGTTGAAGCCTCCAAAGGTAAAGGTAAAGAGAGCGAAACTGTGGATTCCCTCCTTAAGCTGCTTAGGAAACATTCGATCGAGCAAGGTAAGAAAAAACCAAGCAACACCATCAGTGGAGACTTTGGGTTGGACCAGCCACCACAACAGAATGGAACGGAAAGTGAGGACAGAAGCAGAACTTCCCATAACCAAAAAAGCAAAGAACGGAGTGCCATTGCAGAACCCAACTCTACTTCCTCTACATCTATCAGTAGACCACCGTCAAATTTCCGACGCAAATCTCCGGTTCCTAAAGTGAAATTCGAGCCCATTTATTCAATTTCAAGCCCTGTTAATTCCTCGTCTTATTTGGATTTGACTGTGGAGAAAAAGATGCAATTCGAGGTGGTGCCTGGCAATGAAGAGCAGCCTCAGTTGGATACAGAGGAGACAGAGACAGAGACGGAGCTGGAAGTGGAGCAGGAGTCGGAGTTGGAGTCTCCCTCTTATCCTAATGGTGTCGTGTTTGATGAGTTACTTGAAGGGGAATCTTCAGATACTGAGAACACTGATGAAGACGATGATAAAGAACCACATATCGAACATGAGGATTTGAGTTCATTGAAGCTGCCAGAGCTAAGAGCACTCGCAAAGTCCCGCGGTATAAAAGGGTTTTCAAAGATGAAGAAAGGTGATCTAGTGGAGTTGCTAAATAGCAAGTAGGCCTGAATATTGATTGAAACAGCAGAGAGAGAGAGAGAGAGAGAGAGAGCCATGAAGTGGTGGCCCGATTGATTCGGTCTGGCCTGGTCGGGAACAATAGATGAGCCGCTTTTAGATAGTTTCAGTTTTGAGATGATCCTTTTTGTTTCCTCATAATGTAGTTTTGTTGTTTGTGTTTGCTTATGATTTCATGTTGTATTTAAATTCTGACGTTGAAGGTGTTGTGAGAACCTAAAGAACAGATGCATATATTTTTTTTCTTCTTCATCAAAGCATTCAACTGATATGCTTTTGTTCAATAGTGTCATAATTGTTTGAAGTTCATTGTGGCTTATAGCCAGTGCTGGATATTTCTGACAAGACAATACCATTCACAGAAAAATCCATTTTATACAACTATTATTTATTATTGGGTTAATTACAAAAAACTACCATGTGGTTTGGCCGATTTGCGATGTGGTACCTGTGGTATTTTTTTGTTACAAACAGGACCTCGTGGTTGTCACCGTTACACAAATAAAGGAGACGGTCAAAATTCTGTTAAAAAGCTGACATGGCACAGGGGTAATTTAGAAAATTTGATTTTTTAATTTTTTTTTAAATTTTTTATTTCTCTCTCTCACCCCTTCTCTCTTCTCCATCGATCTCTTCTTCTTCATCTTCTTCATTGATCTCTTCTTCTCCTTTCTTCTTCTTTCTTTTCTTTTCTTCTTTCTTTTCTTTTCTTTTCTTTTCTTCTTTTTCCTCCTCTCTTCTTCTTCTCCTCTTTTTTTTTTTAAATTTCCGGTAAATTCCAGAATTCTGGAATTTCCAGAATTTTGGAATTTCCAGAATTCTGGAATTTGCAGAATAAAAACAAAAAAAAGAAGAAGATGGGGAAGAAGAGAAGAAAGGAAGAAGAAGAAATGGGGAAGAAGAAGAAGAAAAAGAAAAAGAAATGGGGAAGAAGAGAAGAAAGGAAGAAGAAGATGAAGGAGAAGTGGACATGGTGGAATGAATACTGAAGAGAGAGAGAGAGAAAATCGATATTGAGGAAGAAGAAGGGAGGAGGAGAGAGAGAGAAAAGTCAACAAAAAAGTCAAAAAAAAGTCAAAAAAAATTGTTTCCGAAAATACCCCTGCGATTTAACAGTCAAACTGCCGTTTCTTTGATTTTGCTAACGGTGACAACCACGAGGTCCTGTTTGTAACAAAAAATACCACAGGTACCACATCGCAAATCGGCCAAACCACATGGTAGTTTTTTGTAATTCACCCTTTATTATTTTTGTTGCATTTATATTATATATTATTATTTTGTTGCATTTATATTATATATAATTATATGCAATATATAGATCACATAAATAATTATTACACTACAACAACTGTGTTTTAACAATTATATCATGATAACTGTGTTTTAACATTCTTACAAAGTATGATAGTTATGTTTTGATATCCTACATATTTGTAGCTATTACTACAAATTAATTCTAATATATATGAGTTATGGTGCCTTCTATGCTTACTTTGTTTTTTCCACCATTGGATGAGCTTACTTTGTCAAAGTTCATCACCATCCAATGGTGGAAAAAACAAAGTAAGGCTTACTTTGTCAAAAACAAAGTAACCATAGCCTAACCCATGAGTTATACCTAACAAAATAGGGTTAGATTATGCTTACTTTGTGTTTGACAAAGTAAGCCTTACTTTGTTTTTTTCCACCATTGGATGGTGATGAACTTTGACAAAGTAAGCTCATCCAATGGTAGAGAAAACAAAGTAAAGCTTACTTTCTCAAAACAAAGTAAGCATAGAAGACACCTAATAAAATAACTCTTATATTGACCCTTTGAGGGTTTTCTCTCTCCTCACTCACGCTTAGGATTTCGAGATTTCTGAGAGATGGAGACTTTTTCTGATCATTAGTGGATTGGTCGTGACTGACATTGTTTTTCGTCTAATGTGGAGAACGGATTAGTCATTTTGGAAGCGGTTCTTACTTACAGATAGAGAGGAGATTAATTGAAGGTATGAGAAGAGATTGAAGATCGTAAGAGTAGTTTTTTTCTGGTTGGGAGGAACTTATCTCATCACATATGAGTTTACACGTCATCTAAATACCACTACTTCACTCAGAATTTGAACAAAATAAAAATAAGGCCTGATGCTTCCTCAGCCCCCTTAAGTTGTCCAAATTGGTCACTTTACCTCCTCAACTCATCGAATGTCCTATTTACCCCCTTAACTTCATAAAAGTGGTATTTCTCATCCCCTCAACTTGTCCATATATCCCTCCAAATCATAGAATGTTCTATTTACCCCTTTAACTCTATAAAAGCGGTATTTTTCACCCCTTACAATTTGTTATCGAAGCCTAAATTGATAACTTTTTTTAAACGTTAAACCTATATTTATGCTATTTTGTAAGTGGAACCTAAATTGATACTTCCCTAAAAATCATAGGCCTATTTTGATACATTAACTTGTTTATATTAATGTTCTTGTTATTTGTATTTTTTATTCGTTCTTTCTCTTTTCAACTTTTTTTACTACTATAAATGGATAAGAAATACCATTTTTATAGAGTTAAGAGGGCAAATAGGATCATAAGTGGTGAAAAATACCACTTTTATGGAGTTAATGGGGTAAATAGGATATTCGATGAGTTGAGAAGGGGTAAAATGACAAATTTAGACAAGTTTAGGGGGTGAGAAATACCATTTTTATGGAGTTAAGGGGGGTAAATAGGACATTCGATAAGTTGGAGGGGTAAAATGACCAATTTGGACAAGTTAAGGGGCTGGAGAAGCATTAACCCTAAAAATAATCTTGGAGTTGGGTTGTAACCCGCTTAGGTTAAGGTATGTAAATTGTAAATTTTGGTACACGCACTAAACAAAAAATATATTCAATGGCATTGAAAACTGTTTTTCTAACAAGCGAAAAAGAAGAAATGAAAGTGCTTGAATTTGGGTGATTTTTTTTGGGTGTTGTTAAACCCAGCCCCAAATTCCCACCCTTAGCCTCGTGAAAGGACGAAAATGCTCTTTCATGGGTTTTGGGAGGGGAATTTCTAATTTTTTTGTCAATCCGATACGCGGGCGTGTGGATATCACGCCTCACCGCGTGGTCGGACGTGATATACACACGCCTCACCGCGTGGTCGGACGTGATAGCCCCACACCTCACCGCAAGGTCGGGCAGTTGGCTATCACGTCCGACCACGCGGTGAAGCGTGATATCCACACGCCCGCGTGTCGGATTGGCAAAAAATATTAGCTTTTTAACCACGTAAATAGTTCGTTAAACCCGTAAATAGGCCTTTAAACCCGTAAATAGGCCGTTAAGCCCGTAACTACAGAATTGTACGTAACAAATAAAATTTAAAAACATAAAAATTAAAATAAACATTAATAACCATAAACATTTATAAACGTAAAAGAGTAAATATAATATATACAACAAAAAGTGTTAAAATGTATGAATTTCTACAACAAAAATTCAGCTCGCCCGACGCCACGCATCCATAAACTCATCCATCTCCCTCTTAATGCGTGGAACATCCTTATCAGATCGGTGGGTAGCCGATAGTTGGGTGACACGCCACAATCAGCTAACCCACTGCAAAAAAAATAAAAAATAAAAAATAAATATTAAACACATATAAACTAATACTAAATAATAATATTAAATAATAATAAACTTACAAATTCGCTGTTGGCGCGAGCATGCTGTACCGGTGCAGCCTGTGGTGCATGAAGGAGATGGGGATGCGAATGTCGCCGATACCAGTCCATATAAGCAGGCTCACAGGCAGTGGGTGTTGAAACACCTTTCCACATGATTTTGATTTGACAAAGTTATTTAAGTAAAATTAAATATATTCTAAACGCACTAAGTTTAAATGCTTTGATTTATTACACTAATGTGTTTGTTCAATGTTGAGTTAAATTGTTTATAAGACATAAAGACTAAAAGGCTTAAAGCCCAATACGGAAGTCAAAGCCCAAGTCAAACAGATCAAGACCACTCGGCCCGCGTGTACAAAACGCTGCCGTTGTGTACAAAACGCAGCTCAGCGAGAGAAGGATCGAGAAGACTTTCGTTGAACAACTTCGGAACGAAGCTGCTGAGTTGTATCGACAAAGAGTACAAGACAGCAGCTGAGCAAGAACAACTTCTAGACAAAGTATTTCTACTTTGGGTAAAGTTCAGAAGACAGAGAAAGCTGTCTAGTTGACCTTACCATAAATGGAGAGACATTCTGCTGGACTGACTAAAAACTGCTCAGCACTGACCGAAGACAGAAGATACTTGAATCTGATTGGCCAAGAGCACTGAGCAGGACTGAGTGACAACGACAGGAAGCCGTTTCCCTCCAACGGTTATTTCGAAATTCGAAATGACTGATGCCTCAGATGTCTCTATAAATAGGGCCTTTCAGTTGCTTCATTCAACACAGAACTTTCATCAAGCCATTACGCTGACCAAAATTCTACTCAAAGTTCTGTGAGAAAAAGCAAAGCAAATACTTACACCAAATTCTATATCTTTCGTGTAAAAGTCTAGAGTGATTATTCAATCATCTAAGGTGTCTTAGCAATTATTGTTTAGGACAAATCTTTATCATTTCTAGAGATTAGAAAGGAAAGGCTGAGTACTCAGCGAGAGATTAGAAGTGAGTAGAGGTATAGAGGAAGGTACTCTTGTTATACTCAGCTTCTAAGTTGTAAAAGGTTTGATGCTCTACCGTTAAAGAGCTCAGTAGAGAATTCGAAAGCTCGGAACGTGTTCCGGGGACAGGACGTAGGCTTAGAGGCCGAACCTGGATAAATCTGCTGAGTAACATCTTTCTAACCTTAAACTCCTTAATATATACATTGCTTGCTTAAACAAAACTGACCAAGTAAAGAGGTCACGCTGAGTTGTGTACATTGAGTATCTGAGTTCAGGAATAGACTCAAGTGCTATCTCCTGACTCAAAGAAAGAAGCTGACTTAGTCACCAGTTGACTAAGCTAGTGTCTTAATTTACTCAGCGCGCTGTGTAATCCTTTTTCAAAGAAAAAGAAGTCAGCCTTAACGTACTAAAATTTTAAATAGTTCCTATCCCCCCCTTGGAACTAACTTGTTACGTTATAAGGGACCAACAAGTGGTATCAGAGCTTAAAAGCTCACTGTGAAAGGTTTAACTACCTTGAGCTGATCCCCACTATGGCTGAAAACAGCACTCGGTTTCTCCCAGGAAACCAGACAACTCAGATCTTACCTGAGGGGCTGTCCATTACTCGGCCTCCCCTATTCTTCGGGTCTAACTACACCTTCTGGAAGAATAGGATGAAAAACTTTATTCAGGCAACAAATATGAGTGCATGGATTTCAATAGTCCAAGGCCCATTTGTTCCTGTTAAAGTTGTGGCTGGCCAAACAGTTGTTAAAACTGAGGCCAAATGGACAGAGGATGATCTCAAGAAGCTAGAAAATCACGCTTCGGCTATAAACATGTTTCACTGTGCACTTGATGCTGCAGAATATAACAAGATATCAGGTTGTGAGTCAGCGCAAGAGATCTGGAAGAAGCTGGAGGTCACGTACGAAGGAACCAACAAAGTAAATGAGTCCAAGGTGAACCAGCAGATGAGACTATACGAGCTGTTCGAAATGAACGATGATGAGGGAATCTCTGACATGAATGCAAGGTTCACAAACATCGTCAACGAGCTCAAGAGACTTGGGAAGATCTTCACTGAGGAAGAACAAGTCAAGAAGATTCTTAGGAGTCTTCCTAAAAACTGGCAAGCAAAGAAGACTGCTGTTGAGGAAGCTCAAGACTTAACCACCTACAAATATGATGAACTCATCGGCTCACTGCTGACCCATGAGATCTCAATGAAGAATTTCGAGGTGAAGGAAAAGTCTGAAGACAATAAGCAAAAATCTCTTGTCATGAAAGCTGACTCCACTGATGGGAGCTCAACAGATGATGAGGAGATGGCTATGTTCACCAGGAAGATGAAAAGGCTGTTCAGAAAGAATGACAAATATTCTAAAAAGCCTTACAGAAAGTTTGATAAGTATAAAGCTGAGTCCAGCGACAACAAATACAAGAAGGACAACTCAAAGCCCATTACATGCTTTGAATGTCATCAAACTGGCCATATCAAGTCAAGCTGCCCCACGCTGAGGAAAGAAAGGAAGAACGGCAAAAAGGCAATGGTGGCAACATGGAGCGACAGTGATGAGTCTTCATCATCAGAAGCTGATGCCATTGAGTCAGCAAAGATCTGCTTTATGGCTGACGAACTTGCTGAGCCGTGCGTCTCTGAGCATGCTGACCCCTCCATTGCATCTGACGATGAGGAGCAATCAAATGAGGTAATATCACTACCCCAGCTCAGAAATGAAATGGTTAATGCCCTGAGTGACCTCTACACACTTGTCAAAAAGTGTAATAAGAAAGTTAGAGCACTCAGCAGGCGTTGTGACGAGGTTGAAGAGGTCAAGCTGAGTGACCTCAGATTCCTTCTTCAGGACAACTCAACTTTGCATGATAACATGGAGATCATACATAAGTCTGTCTCTGAAGTCCAATCAGATTCTAAGAAACTGAGAAAGGACGTCACAACTATCCAGAACCAACTAAAGGTTCCAAACAAAAGAAATATTCCTCTGAATACTCAGTACCGAGGTACTGGTCAGCAGAGATGGAATCCTCAGCGAAATGTCCAGTGTGACTTCTGTGGGAAGAAAGGACACACCACAAAGGTGTGCTGGCACGCTCAACACTGGGGTGCTGACCAGTCAGTGAGAAATCCTAAACGGAAAGTCAGCTGTGACTTCTGTGGAAAGAATGGTCATACTGTCCAAGTATGTCGCCATAAAATAAAATATGATACTTTACCTGTTGAACCTAACAAGCCAGGACCCAAAAAGAATTGGGTACCTAAAAGCAACTAGCTACATTGCAGGTAAGCCTGAGGTGTGCTGAGAAGTAAAAAATGTGGTATATTGACAGCGCATGCTCGAGGCATATGACTGGTGATGAAACTCAGTTCATCACATTTGAGCGTAAACGAGGAGGAAGCGTAAGTTTTGGAGACAACAAAAAGGGTAAGATAGTAGGGTCAGGAACCGTTGGAGGTAATCCTACTATTGAGTCAGTCTCCCTAGTCAGCGGACTCAAATATAACTTACTCAGCGTAGCTCAGCTATGTGACAATGGGAGAAAAGTTATATTTGATAACAATGGATGTAAAATATTCGAGGGTAAGACTAATGAGTTAATTTTAACTGCCCCTCGCATTGATAATGTCTTCATGCTGAACTTAGAGAAAAAGTTTTCAAAAACTGTATGCTTAGTATCAAAGGAAGAAAATTCCTGGCTATGGCACAGGAGACTTGGTCATGTAAGCATGGACCTCCTGGCCAAATTAGCAAGAAAGCAATTGGTTGAGGGACTGCCAGAACTTAAATTTGAAAAAGATCAACTATGCCACGCTTGCCAAACGGGAAAACAAACCAAACAATCTTTTCATAGTAAAAATATTGTCTCAACTAAGCGCCCGTTAGAGTTACTACACTTGGATCTCTTCGGTCCAGTCCAGCCGCTGAGTCTGGGTGGAAGAAGATTTTCCTTGGTCATTGTAGATGACTTTTCTCGGTA
The DNA here is from genome assembly GCF_963576675.1 of Euphorbia lathyris. Taxonomy (NCBI): domain Eukaryota; kingdom Viridiplantae; phylum Streptophyta; class Magnoliopsida; order Malpighiales; family Euphorbiaceae; genus Euphorbia; species Euphorbia lathyris. The sequence continues at coordinate 23,167,256 of NC_088914.1, forward strand.
CACTTGGATCATCTTGCTGAGTAGCAAGGATGAGACCTTTGAGACATTTTCAAATTTGGTTAGAAAACTTGAAAATGATAAAGACCTAAAGCTGGCTCACATCCGAAGTGATAATGGTGGAGAATTCAAGAACCAACAGTTTGTTGAATTCTGTGAAACCAATGGCATTGACCATAATTTTTTTGCTCCTAGAACGCCTCAACAAAATGGGGTTGTAAAAAGGAAGAACAGAACCTTGGTTGAAATAGCCAGGACAATGCTGAGTGAGCATAGGCTTCCAAAGTATTTTTGGGGAGAAGCTGTCAACACAGCGTGCTATATTCTTAATAGGGCTCTTGTTAGACCTATACTAAAGAAAACCCCCTACGAACTTTGGAAAGGACGAAAGCCCAACATTGGATACTTTCGTGCCATTGGCTGTAAATGTTTTATTTTAAACACCAAAGCATACAGAGTTTTCAATAAACGAACTCAGGCTTTAGAAGAGTCAGTACATGTTGAGTTCGACGAAACTAACCCTGTAGGAAGATATCGGCCGCTGACCGAGGATGATCCACACTCAGTACCCGCTGATCAAGATACAGCCGCTGAGTCATTCCCTTAAGGGTTGACCCAAGGTAAAAGTGAACCTCAAATTGTTTTCACTGACCAGTCTACACCTGCAGAGATTGTTGAAACACAAACAGCACAAGACATCAATCTACCAAAGGAGATAAGGATACCAAGAGGACACTCAGAGTGTGCTATTCTTGATGCCGCTGAGAATACCCTGATGACAAGAAACCAACTCAGGAGATACCTCAGCAACGTAGCCTTCGTCTCAGTTCAGGAACCAAAGAACTTCGCTGATGCTGAGGAAGATGAATTCTGGATGAGCGCAATGCAAGAGGAACTTGATCAATTCAGAAGAAAAGATGTATGGGAGTTAGTGCCACATCTAAGAAGTCAGAAGACCATTGGAACAAGATGGGTCTTCCGCAACAAGCTGGATGAACAAGGAAATGTAGTCAGGAACAAAGCAAGGAGTTGTAGCTCAGGGCTATAGTCAGCAAGAAGGTATTGACTACGGTGAGACCTTTGCCCCAGTGGCAAGGCTAGAGGCTATTAGAATTTTATGCGCTTATGCAAGTTATATGAACTTTAAACTGTTCCAAATGGATGTTAAAAGTGCATTCCTTAATGGAGTTATAAACGAGGAAGTTTATGTTAATCAACCTCCAGGGTTTGAGGATCCTAAATTCCCAAACCACGTTTATAAACTCAAAAAGGCTCTGTACGGCCTCATGCAAGCACCACGTGCTTGGTATGAGAGGCTGACCAGTTTCCTACTGACCAGAAACTATGTCAGAGGCAAAGCTGATACAACCTTATTCATTAAGAGAAAGGGTAAAGATACCCTGCTGGCTCAAATATATGTGGATGATATTATTTTCGGTGCTACTAATAAGTCAATGTGCAAGGAATTTAGCAAGCAAATGCAGACTGAGTTTGAAATGTCAATGATGGGAGAACTCAACTTCTTCCTTGGACTTCAAATCAAACAAGGGAAAAATGGCATCTTCATCACTCAAGCTAAATATGCCAAGGAGATATTGAAGAAATATGATCTTGAAAATTGCAAGCCAATATCTACTCCTATGGGCACTGACACTGTCCTTTGCGCTGACGAGAATGGTAAGTCAGTAGACAGCAAATTGTATCGAGGTATGATAGGCTCTATACTTTACTTAATAGCAAGTAGACCGGACATTCAGTTCTCAGTATGCTACTGTGCTAGATATCAATCTAACCCTAAGGAATCTCATTACATAGCTGTAAAAAGAATCCTTAGATATTTGCAAAGCTCAGTGAACGCAGGTTTATGGTATCCCAACACTCATGGTTTCACACTCGTTGGATACACTGATGCTGACTATGGACGAGACAAGCTTGAACGAAAAAGCACCTCTGGAGGATGTCACTTTTTAGGAAGCTGTCTTGTATCCTGGTTCAGCAAGAAGCAGGCATCAGTAGCCTTGTCTACCACTGAAGCTGAGTACATTACTGCTGGACACTGTGTTGCTCAAGTCCTATGGATTAAGCAACAGCTTGAAGACTATGGTGTTCAAACAAAGACAATTGAGGTCAAATGTGACAACAAAAGTGCAATTGATCTATCAAAGAACCCAATTCAGCACAGCAGGATGAAGCATGTCAGCATCAGACATCACTTCATTAGAGACCATGTACTCAAGGGTGAGATAAAGCTGACCTATGTCCCAACGGATGAGCAGCTTGCGGATATCTTCACAAAGCCACTGGCTCGTGAGCAGTTCAGCATACTGAGAGAAGCCATTGGTATGTTTAATCCTCTTCAGTAAATTCCAGCTCTTAATATAGATTCATGCTGAGTGAATTACCATGCTGAATGACTTATGATATTATTTGCTGAGTGAATAGATGTATGCTGAGTGTTTAATGCTAAATAAATGAACATCACATACTGAGCAAATATGAGCACTGAGTAGTTATCTCAAACTAAGCAACCAACTACTTGAACCATCCAATTGTATAAAACTGACTACTCAGAATATAGAACGTTTAGAATTCTAAACGCTGAGTACAAGATCCGTTGCATTTAATGCTAAAGCACGCGAATAGCCACCTAGGATGACGTATGCGCCGAATGTGTCATAGGTGCCAGGATCCTTGTCGGTTGACAATCCCAAGGCTAAACTGACACATGGATTCGATAAGATCCACCTCACACCGCTATAAATAATGGGTAAATCCCCATTATTTATCTCTTTACACTTACCGAATTCTCTGGCATAAGCAACTTCTCTCTAAAAACTCTCAAAACTTCCAAACCCCTCTCTGAAACTATGACTAAGATTTCAGTGAACATCTCCGGTGTCGGTCACCCTAAGACCAGTTCCGATGAACCTTCCAAGCATACTACTCTGCCTGAAACGACTAAGGCCACTACACCGAGCAAAGGCAAAGCGGGCCAAGCTACCTTCTCTAAAGGAAAGCCGACCAAAGTCAGAACCTATACTAAGGTCTTCGAAGACGTTAGAGAGTACAAGATAGACTTCTCAAGATGGTTCTCTGAGGCTTTCATAGAAACCGAGCAACCATTCTGTGAATGGATATCGAAGAATGGATGGACAGAGCTGTTCTCTATCAGAGATCCAACTTACCCTGACTTAGTAAGGGAATTCTACCATAATCTACGGGTTGTTGACGATAACCAGGACTACCTAGTAACTGTGGTAAAAGAGAAAACAATTTTTGTCAACCCTACCTACCTTACCAACTTGCTGAAATTAAAGAATGAAGGGACAAAACTAAGGAGAACTGGTGATCATGAAGGAACTGGGTACTTAGCCACCTTCTGCAAGCCCCCTGGCCATTCTGGAGAAATCTCCAGTTCCTCAAAGGGCCAGCACCAAAAGATGGCACACTACCTGCTGACCAATTACATCTACCCTAAGATTAATTGCACCAGCTTAGCGACAAAATTCGAGCAGTGCTTCATATGGCATATGCTGACCTACAAGCCCATCAATATGCCAGTTTTCTTAATTGCTGGCTTCCAAAGGAGCACTGGAACTTTAAGGCTGGGCTCACTCATAACCAGAATCCTCATAGACCATCAGATTGACCTATTCGAGGAAACTGAGGCCCAAGGCTCTGAGATCACAGCTGCTGCGCTGCGTGCCTTGAAGTTTGACCAACCTGTTAAGAAAGCCAAAGGTGGTGATCAGCCTGCTGAGGAGACTGTCCCAAAGAAGGGCAAAAGAACAAAGGCTCCAGCTGCCCGCAAAAGGAAAGCTATTGGGACTCCTTCAAAAGACGTTGAGTCTCCGGCCAAGAAGCTGAAGTCAGCTGCTCAAAAAGGTCAGGAGAGACCTAAGTCAACTCAGAAGAGAAGCAGGCAAGATGAGCCTGATACAGAAGAAAGAATGGATGCTGATGAGCAACCTCTGAAGAAGAAGAAGTCTTCAGAACTGACCCCTATTGATGCTATCCCCACCGACTTCATTAATCCTAGTGATTCTCACTTCACACAATGTCAAGGAACTGAAGCTGAGCATCAAGAAGACGATGTACAACTGGATGATCAGTTCATCACTCAGGTGGAAGAAGAATTAGATAACGAAGATCAGGATGATAAGGAAGCAGAAGAAGGAGAAGATAGTGGTCAGGATGACATTGAGGAGACAGCCAGTGAAGAGGAAGCTGCTGACCCAACTAATATTGAGTTGGCTGCAGAAGAAGAACAAGAACAAACTGACCAGCTCAATGCTGATCAAGAAGAGACTTCTCCTCCTCACTCAGTAGAGTCTATCCCAGCTGACACTGCACCTCCTCGAAGAAGGAGACTAGTAAAGACAAGTCAGACAACTGTCATTGACCTTCCTATCCTGAAGCCGACCAAAGACCCTTCTACACTTAAGCTAAAGTTTTTCAGTAAACAAACTTCTTCTTCTCGACCAGTTTCTCTTGAAAAGCAAGCCTCTGTTTCTTCACTACAGGAATAAGCCGACTTGAATGCTTCTACCAACCCTTCAAGCCAAACCGAGCAAGTTCTCGCCAATACTGATGCTCCAAGCACTGTGCTGACTAAGGAAATTCCTGCCCCTGTCAGCACTGAACCCATTCAGCCTACCTCTGCATCAACAATCATTCCTGACGATCAATCATCTCTACAAGAGAACCAAATGCAGATTGACAACCCCCTTCCAGTCACTGACCATGTCATCCCTGAGAAAAATCCTACTCTTCCATCAACTGGTCATACTGAGGAAACTCGGCAACCTGATGAAGGATCACTCAGCTATCTTCATGCCACTGAGTTTGGTAGTCAACTCATCAACTCGGTGCAGTCATTAATCAAGGATCTTCATCAAAATGCTGAACCTACTACTGGGTCTACCAACAATGAGTCAACTCAGCTGTCCCAAGTCACTCAGCTTTTAAATGAAGTTAAAGGACTGAAGGATCTGCTAAGTGTTATGATCTCTATTCAAACACAACAGCCCAAGCAGGACTCAATAACGAAGCTGGCTGAGATCCAACTGACAATGGCTCAACATCTCAACACTCTTCAAGAGCAATTCCAGACCTTGTCAACTTCAAACACTCAATATGCCACTTCTGCTGAAGTTAAGATGCTATTTGCCCAGCTTCACACTGAGCAAAACAAGACCAATGATCAGCTGGCTTCTTACTCTCAATGCTCGGTGGAGCAAATTAGCGAAGCCGTTCGTTTGCTGAACTTGAATAAGCAAGAGATGGACACTGACCAGATGAAGCAGAATGAGATACTGGTCACTACCCAAAAGACCTTCACCCATGTGCGTCACTACAATATCCAGCATCAATATTATGACTCAACCTTGCTGAAGATATTTCATCAAGTTTTTGCTGCACTGTCAGATACAATTAATTGGGTGGGTAAGTCTCAAGCCTACATACTGAGCATGCTCAGCGCAGCTGAACTCGGTATACCTAAAGAGGTCTTGGATGAAGGCGTTGTTGTCTTCGACGACATCAATGAAAGCGCCGACAAGCTTAAGGAGTTGTCCGCCACACTGACCAACGCGGTCTTAACCGACTCCTTTAGAATTCCTCCTCCTCCCGATGCTGACAAAACGAGGGAGAAAGAACAAGCTAGAACTCAAGCTAGAACTCAGCAGGAGGCTGCTAGAAGTAGTCAGTCTAAGCATAAGAAGAAGAAATAGAAATAGGCTAACTCAGTATTATCTTATTATGTATCTTCTAATACATCAACTGTGTTTACTGTTTATAATACTTGTTGATGATATGCTGATAAAATGTTTGACATTATCGTGTATGCTTATTAAACACTGTCTCATAAGACCCATTGAACAATAAAATACTCAGCGCTCTCTGAATGATAAATCTTCCGCTTAACACTGAGTAAAATAGAATATATTCCATTAGCTGACCTATATCTAAAAACTGACCTTAGACTTACTGGATTAAACCTTAAAATGTGTAGAGTAAAACTAAGTCAGTAGCTCAACCTTGACGGGGGAGTTTGCTAAGTAATATTAGGTCAACTATCATGGGGGAGCTCAACACTGAGTTCCTCGCTGAATAGTTTTGCCAACATCAAAATGGGGGAGTTTGTTGAAACACCTTTCCACATGATTTTGATTTGACAAAATTATTTAAGTAAAATTAAATATATTCTAAATGCACTAAGTTTAAATGCTTTGATTTATTATACTAATGTGTTTGTTCAATGTTGAGTTAAATTGTTTATAAGACATAAAGACTAAAAGGCTTAAAGCCCAATACGGAAGTCAAAGCCCAAGTCAAACAGATCAAGACCACTCGGCCCGCGTGTACAAAACGCTGCCGTTGTGTACAAAACGCAGCTCAGCGAGAGAAGGATCGAGAAGACCTTCGTTGAACAACTTCGGAACGAAGCTGCTGAGTTGTATCGACAAAGAGTACAAGACAGCAGCTGAGCAAGAACAACTTCTAGACAAAGTATTTCTACTTTGGGTAAAGTTCAGAAGACACAGAAAGCTGTCTAGTTGACCTTACCATAAATGGAGAGACATTCTACTGGACTGACTAAAAGCTGCTCATCACTGACCGAAGACAGAAGATACTTGAATCTGATTGGCCAAGAGCACTGAGCAGGACTGAGTGACAACGACAGGAAGCCGTTTCCCTCCAACGGTTATTTCGAAATTCGAAATGACTGATGCCTCAGACGTCTCTATAAATAGGGCCTTTCAGTTGCTTCATTCAACACAGAACTTTCATCAAGCCATTACGCTGACCAAAATTCTACTCAAAGTTCTGTGAGAAAAAGCAAAGCAAATACTTACACCAAATTCTATATCTTTCGTGTAAAAGTCTAGAGTGATTATTCAATCATCTAAGGTGTCTTAGCAATTGTTGTTTAGGACAAATCTTTATCATTTCTAGAGATTAGAAAGGAAAGGCTGAGTAATCGGTTATAGTACTCAGCGAGAGATTAGAAGTGAGTAGAGGTATAGAGGAAGGTACTCTTGTTATACTCAGCTTCTAAGTTGTAAAAGGTTTGATGCTCTACCGTTAAAGAGCTCAGTAGAGAATTTGAAAGCTCGGAACGTGTTCCGAGGACAGGACGTAGGCTTAGAGGCCGAACCTGGATAAATCTGCTGAGTAACATCTTTCTAACCTTAAACTCCTTAATATATACATTGCTTGCTTAAACAAAACTGACCAAGTAAAGAGGTCACGCTGAGTTGTGTACATTGAGTATCTGAGTTCAGGAATAAACTCAAGTGCTATCTCCTGACTCAAAGAAAGAAGTTGACTTAGTCACCAGTTGACTAAGCTAGTGTCTTAATTTACTCAGCGCGCTGTGTAATCCTTTTTCAAAGAAAAAGAAGTCAGCCTTAACGTACTAAAATTTTAAATAGTTCCTATCCCCCCCTTGGAACTAACTTGTTACGTTATAAGGGACCAACAGTGGGATCGTATCCAACGGGTCGACATCTCCTCCGATCAATGCCCCGAGCCGATGGAAATCTCCGCCACGTATCCTCAACTGTGACTAAGGAATGCGTGAGCTTATACGCTATAGATCTCCATGGTCGTACTGCTTTATCAGGTCTAATACGCTCAGCTGGGATAGGCTGAATATATCCGACCTGTCGCAGCGCTCGATCGGGCATATACGGCTCGATGATGTCTCTACACCGTATCCAACCGGCGTAGGACACTCGAAGACGATCATCATCGGGGACAGGACCATAAGACAACCATGTCACCTGGAAAAAAGTAATACTCAATAAAAAATAATAATATACTATAAATAATACTTAAATTAATTCTAAAATTTTATAAAATACCTTTGCCGCCGTCATACGGTCCAGCTGCCCGCGAAAGGTATCTAGTCGGGCGGTCGTCTTGCCTGGTACCCCGACCTCCCATCTCAGTGCACCGGCATGGTCAGCTGGGATCAAGTGAGCTCCTCTATGCGGCCGGAACACCGGAAAATACTCGTATATCCATGCCTGCAGTAGAGTCAAACATCTGCATATACCTGAACAGTCTCTCCTGCTCGCTATCCCCGTCGATCGGGATCCGAAGAATCTGCCACACATCATGCAGCTGGATAGTCATCTCCCCGAACGACATGTGGAAGGAGTTCGTATCAGGCTGCCACCGCTCCACGAACGCAGTCAACAGCGGAGTGTCGAGGTTCTTGAACATGGCATGTGGAAGGTGAGACAAACCAGTCCTCTTGATCATCTCCCTCAGCTGTAAAATGACACATATACAATTTATACAATTACTGAATGTTTTTTTATGTTTATAGTTAAAAATACAAATTACAATAAATGTTGACACACTATATTATGCTTACCTCGGGTGATGCATCAGAAAACCACTGACACAAATCTCGGCATGCTGTTGATCTGTTGTAGCATGTCAGAAACGACCGAATCTCTCCTCCCAACATCCGTGAGGCAACATGTCCTAGAAAACTAGGAATCACGGAACCATCAACGGGACCACCATCAACCGGTGCAGTAACTACCCAGCTCTCGTCCTCACTAGCTTTGGGACGTTTGCTTGTCCCTGAAAATTATAAAATTATATTAAAGTATCCTAAAAAATACTAAAATATACCAAATTATAGTACAATTATACTAAAATACTACTAAATTATACTAAAATTATAAATTATACTAAAATACTACTAAAGTTATACTAAAATTATAAATATACTAAAATATACTAAAATTATACTAAAATTATAAAAAATACCTGTACTCGCAAAACGACCTCCTACGCGCTGGGTCGGCTGTCTCCCCGGGGCCGGCTGCTCATCGCTCTCCTCAACCTCGCGATCATGTGCAACTGCAGACCGTCGCACTGCCCGGGCTGCCACATCCAGGTAGTCCTCAAAAGAATCGCTATCATGCTCTCTGTCCTCAAAATCAGTCGCCCCCTCTGATCCATGAATATCGGGCTGATCCGCAATCGGCCCCCTCCTCACCTGCTCCGTCGCAGCCCCTCTCCGCCTACGACCAGATATATCTATACCACGCAATCTCGTATGCCGTGGTGTATCATCCTCGTCGTCCATATCTAGACGACGAGCAGATGACGGGATGGATTTCCCACCCCTAGTAGGCCGCTCCGTCTACAAAAAAAATTACACTAAATTAATAAAATTGTAAATAATGTAAATTATACTAAATTTATAAAATTATGCTAAAATACTACTAAATTAATACAAATGATAATAATAAATTACACTAAATTAATAAAATTATAATAAATTATACTCAATTTATACTAAAGTTATACTCAATTTATACTAAATTATACTAAATTTATAAAATTACCCTAAATTAATAAAATTATAAAAATCATGCTAAAACTATACTTAATTTATACTAAAATTAAACTAAAATTATAAAATTACACTAAATGTTAAATAATATATTTTTTTATACAAAAACGTGGGGCTTAAGGGAATCACGCCCGAACCACTGGACGGGCGTATGAGTATCACGCCATATCAGTGGTTCGGGCGTATGAGTGTCACGCCCTACCACTGGTACGGGCATGTGGCTATCACGCCCGCACCACTGGTCGGGCGTGATACTCATACGCCCGAACCGCAGATCGGACGTGATGTTCATACGCCCGACTGTGATTCCGGCGATTTTTTTCAAATAACCAACACATTCAATTCGATCTAAAAATCAACGAAATAAAGCGGTAAATCTTACCATTTTAGCTTTTCCTTTACGGCTTCTGTCACCATCCATGATTCGGTTCACTAATTTGTCCGGATTTGAGCAAAAATCGTATAGGGTTCTTGAGAGGTTTTGAGTTTTTTCAAATTTAGTGCAAAGGGTAGTTCGGTCTATTCCAGGGGCTAGAAGTATAAATTAGTGGCTGGGTTTAGTAACCCACTTCTTTTTTTTTTTTTTTTTTTTTTTTTAAGATCAGAAATGGAATTAATCTTTTATTGAGAATAAGATCACAAAAATTCGATCTTTAATGAATGTTTTTTTTTTTTGCTCTTTAGGTTAAAAACTGATGTTAGGTTCTTTGTATGCTAAGCTTTTCCTAAAAGTTCAAATCTGGTTGCCCAAGCCTTTAACGATTCACTATGAACTAAAGAATCGAAAATAAGTGGGCGGGACATAAGCAATTTTAAACAATCTTTTTTCAAATCTTCCTAAAAAAAAATCTGCAGAGATATCTTAAATCCTTACAAGTTCAGAATCCTTAAACTAAATGTTTCTTCAAATTTAAATTTCAAAAATAAAATCTTCTAAAAACAACTTTAATTAAATTAAAACAAAAATTAAAAATATCCTACCCAATTAATTAATTAACACCTAAATCTAATTTAAAGACAAAATTAAAAGAAAATAAATATTAAAAACACATAAAACATGAAATTGATTCTAAAATGAAAAGTTGATTCTAAAAATTGAAACTATACGAAATTGATTGAAAATTACTGAAATTAAATCTAAAAAGATATCAAATCAACATTAAAAATAAATTAATGACAAAACATAAATTTGACTAATAACAAATAAAAATAGCTTAACGTAAACCAAAAAGCTTAAAACCATACTAAATAATAAGGATTTCCTATCAGCTTCATTCTCGAGCAGTACTTACATTCTTTAGCTTGTTCATCGAAAGCTCCCAAGCATATACAAGACCAGTCTTGGGCATAGGTCAGGAGTCAGCGGTCTAAAACTTAAAGTTAAAAAGAGCCAAATGTTTTTTACAATATATATAGTAATTTTTTATTATTATAAATGTAGTTATAATTCGAGTTCAGACTTAAAAGAGACCAAATAATATGATATTTTATGCTTAAAATGAATCCAAATTTTTATTTTAAACTTTTAAATAGATTTTTTTAGGGATAAGGTACCAAAATAGACTTATGGTTTTTGGAAAAGTGTCAATTTAAACTCCACATACAAAATAACACTAATATAGGCTTAACGTTTAAAAAAGGTACCAATTTAGGCATTGATAACGGAATATGATATGTCATTCATATTATTTTGTTAAGTTCTGTAACGGAATAATATGAATGACATATTAGGTTAAGATTTTTTTATGGGTGCAGTGGATTGATAAAGAAGGAAAAACCCCTCTTATTGTGGCTGCCATGGATTCTGGATTGTTAAATGTTGCTAGGACTTTGATTGAAGTGGGAGCTAATGTTAATGCTTATCGTCCTGGTTAGTTTCTATTTTTTAAACTATCTGCATTGTAATCATAATATATATGATTGGTTTCATATTTTGGTTTATCAATTGCTTAACTAATAAGGCGCATCCCCCTACCCCTAATATGCAGGGCGTCATGCTGGTACTCCTTTGCATCACGCAGCAAAAAGAGGCCTACAGCAGACTGTTCTTTTACTTCTCTCTAGGGATAAGTGTACCCCGTCGTTATCAAGTAATAAATTTCTGGGTTTAAGTCCAGGTTATCGTCCACAGGATTTATTTCTGCAAGTACCGAATTACTAAGTCTCGGATGTTATCTAGGCTTAAGGGGTTTGAGTTGGTTTTGTTTAATTAATCTACTCCTAGGTTGGATTGCACTAATCCTAACTAGATTATCTAATTCTGACTAAATTATTCTAACCCTAACTAAATTACTCTACCCCTAATTAAGTTAAACTACTCCTAAATGATCTTTTGTCAATGCAATTATCTAAAGGATCATGGAGGGATACGATGATCATGGAAATAGATTGTTTAAACAATTGAATTAAAACCCAAGTCACTTGTGCTCGAGGCGATTAACCCGACCTATCCTCCTAAAGTTCCTAGTTCGTGATTCCCTTGTAAGGCCGAAACTAGCTCTAAGGCTCAGTAATTTGGGCTTAATCTTCTATAGGGTCGTCAATCCTATAGGCACTGACTAGGTCAGATTCAGCTCGCAATATGTGCCAACTTGATTTTGGGATTATCGAATGAGTTAAACCAATCAAACAAAGCGTAAGACAAAGATTCAAAGCATTAAAACAATTGAAGAAACAAAACTATTATATTAATCAAAGATGGAGAACATTGTCACGAAGTTACAATAAGCCTAAGATTCATAGCATGTATCATAGGATAAACAAGTTATAAAAGAAGAAAAATCCCTTTCAGGGAACCTGTCAACCAATGCAGGCGTCTTCCTAGGACTTAAGGATGGAGCTCGAGCAATCCTCGGTGAATGGAGCTTCGGAGGCGTCTTCAATGGAGGTTTGAAGGTTTTTGGAGGAGGTGGAGAGGATTTCTCGAGGTGGAAGATAAGAAAATTACAAAAACAAAAGATATCTAATTTACAATTGGAAATTCCTATTTATAGCCGCGTCTCGGGTCTCGTTTTGACCTAATTTCGTGTCCTTGTTGGTGTAGGAAGATGTGGGGCCGAACGTGGCTTCGTGGGGGCGGAATTGGTCTTTTTGACCAATTCCCGCAGGTCTGCTCGCCGAGCAGGAAAGGCTGCTCGCCGAGCAGGATTGCGACGAGCAGCCCCTGCTCGCCGAGCAGGCGCCTGGTGGCCTGCTCGCCGAGCAGGCGCCTGGTGGCCTGCTCGCCGAGCAGGCCTCCAGGGGCCTGCTCGGCGAGCAGGCACAGTGCCTGGGCGGTGCCTGGGCAGTGCCTGGGCGGTGCCTGGGCGGTGCCTGGGCATTGCCTGGGGCAGTGCCTGGGCGGTGCCTGGGCGGCCTGGGCAGTGCCTGGGCGGTGCCTGGACAGTGCCTGGGCTGCTCGCTGAGCAGCGCCCGGGCTGCGCGCCGATGCTCAATTCGCCCGAAGCATGCTCGATCCGTGCCGAGTGACTTCTATACCCTTTTTCGTCCGAACTTACACCTGCACACGCATAAAAACTCCAGAAAACATTAGTCCAAAAGCCAAATTGATCCGTCAATCGCTTATTTTGAGCAAACGCTTCGTTTGGTGCGACTTTTGACGGACCAATTAGCTTCAAAAGATAACAGAATTCTAATATGCATGCTATTTCGGCCGTATTTGCCTAAATTGATCACAAAACGAGCCTAAACGACGAAAAGTAAATAGAACGTTTCCAATTTCTAACTAACTCACACAAAAGCATTTAAATGCGAGAATTGCTCGCTTATTAACCAAATAACTCTAAAAACCGTCCTAAAACCGTACCCAAAGATAGGGGTTTTTGACCCCTATCAGTTCCCTCGTAGGTGACTTCCAGCTTTTTCCAGATCTCTTGTGCCGACTCACAACCTGAGATTTTGTTATATTCTACATCATCGAGCGCATAGTGAAGCATATTGATAGCCGAAGCATGGTTTTTAAGCTTCTTAAGATCATCCTCTGTCCATTTGGCCTCAACTTTTATAACTGTTTGGCCAGCCACAACCTCGACAGGTACAAACGGGCCTTGGACTATAGATAGCCAGGCACTCATGTTTATAGCCTGAATGAAGTTTTTCATCCTATTCTTCCAGAAGGTATAGTTTGACCCGAAGAATAGGGGAGGCCTAGTAATGGACAGCTCCTCAAGCAGTATTTGAGTTGTCTGGTTTCCAGGGAGAAACCGAGTGCTATTTTCGCCCATGGTAGGGATCAGCTCAAGCTTGTTAGACCTTTTGAAGTGAGGTTTTAAGCTCTGATACCACTTGTTGGTCCCTTGTTTAGTTGCAAGTATAGTTCCAAGGGGGGGGGGGGGGGGTTAGGAACTATTTAAACTTTTTTGAAATTTAGGCAGACTTCTTTTTCTAAAGAAAAAGGTTTGAATAGCGGCGCTGAGTAAACATCAAGATACTGGCTTAGTCAACAGGTGACTAGGTCAGTTTCTTAGCTTGAGTCAGGAGATAGCACTTAGAGTCTATTCCTGAGTTCTTACGTTTAATGCGCACAACTCAACTTGACCACTTTACTTGGTCAGTTTTTGTTTATTTAAGCAAGCAATATAAATAAGGAGTTAAGGTTTAGAAATACTTCACTCAGCAGATTTATCCAGGTTCGGCTTCTTCTAAGCCTACGTCCTGTCCCCGGAACACGTTCTGAGATTTCAAATCCTCTACTGAGCTCTTTAAAGGTAGAGCCTCAAACCTTTTACAATATCAGCAATTGAGTATGACAAGAGTACCTTCCTCTATACTTCTACTCAATCCTAATCTCTCCGCTGAGTACTTAAAACCGAGTACTCAGCCTCTCCTTTCTATCTCTAGAAATGATAAGTGTTTTGTCCTAATACAAAGATGTGCTAAGACACTTTAGACGATTTACAATCACTCTAGACTTTTACACAGATATGGAAAATGTAGTGTAAGAATTTTGCTTTGCTTTTTGCTTGCAGAACTTGTAGAGATTTGGTCAGCGTAATGGCTTGATAAAGTTCTGTATCTTGTGAAGCTTGTGATGGCACTATTTATAGAGACGTCTGGGTCATTGGTCATTTCGAATTTCGAAATAACCGTTGGAGGGAAACGGCTATGTGTCGTTGTCACCCTGACTTGCACAGAGCTCTCGGCCAATCACAATCGTGTATCTTCTGTCATCGGTCAGCTCAGCATATGGTCTCTCCTTTTATGGTAAAGTCAACTGGACAGCATACTGTGTCGTCTGAACTTTGCCAAAAGAGGAAACACTTTGTTTGGAAGTTTTCCTTTGCCAGCTGCTGTCTTGTACGCTTTGTCGAGACTACTCAGCAGCTTCATCTTGAAGTTGTTCCCGAAGGTCTTTTAGATCCTTCCGATTGCTGAGTTGCGTTTTGAACAAAAACGGCAACGTCTTGACATACGCGGGCCGAGTGTACTGAGTTGTTTGACTTGGGCCTTGGCTTCCGTAATGGGCTTGGGCCTTTTGATTCTTATGTCTTATAATATTTTAACTCAACATTGAACAAACACATTAGTAGAATTAAATCAAAGCATTTAAACTTAGTGTGTTTAGAATATGTATATATATTATACTTAAACAATTTTGTCAAATCAAAATTATGTGGAAAGGTGTTTCAACAGTATGGATATACCTCGCGAATCGATTAGTTCGCGAAGTCTGCGAATAGATCCTCACGTTTCAGACTCGCAGACTTCGCGAAAGGATCGATATGCGACGTAGATAGTCACGTTTCTAACCTCGTAGACTTCGCGAAAGCATCGATATGCGAAGTAAAACCCTGCACATTTACATTCGCATGCTTCGCTAATCTTCATTTCGTGAAGCCAAAATCGTCTTTTTCCCTGCCTAACAAGATTAATTTTTTCTGTAGATGGTTGAATACGTAACATCCCTTTCTGGAAGGCGGCGTACTGGGCTGCAGGAGAGATGATTTTCCTTCCTGTATAGGGATAAACTTCCCCAAGACTGACACATTCACTCCTAAAGTGGTTGGTTAGGAGAGGTTTTGTCAATCTTGGGGTGCACCATGGGACACGTCCATCCCATGGTGCCAATCTTCAAAGTGGACCTAACTTAATCCGGTACCAATCTTGAATCGGATGAGTAATCTTGGTGTGCACCGTGGGACACGTCCATCCCAAAAGGTCTGGAAGTCCAGACCTTTTGGGATGGATGTGTCTT
Source organism: Euphorbia lathyris (assembly GCF_963576675.1). Taxonomy (NCBI): domain Eukaryota; kingdom Viridiplantae; phylum Streptophyta; class Magnoliopsida; order Malpighiales; family Euphorbiaceae; genus Euphorbia; species Euphorbia lathyris. The sequence continues at coordinate 23,182,828 of NC_088914.1, forward strand.
ACGGTGCCCACCAAGATTACTCATCCGTTTCAAGATTGGTACAGGATTAGTTAGGTTCACTTTGAAATGATTCGTTAGGAGAGTTCATTGTGGCAATCTTGTTGTAAAATTTGATAATGTTATGATTTGAATGTTGTTATTGTGGCAATCTTGTTGTAAATTTTGATAATGTTATGATTTGAATGTTGTTATTGTGGCAATCTTCTTGTAAATTTTGATAATGTTATGATTTTAATGTTAGAATCCGTTGTTGTTTGCCATTTTTTGTTATATACCACTTCGCGAATTAGCTTCAAGTCATATGAATGACATATTACGTTCCATTATCGATGCCTAAATTAGTACAATTTTTTAAACTTTAAGCCTATATTAGTGTTATTTTGTACGTGAGCCTAAATTGATATTTCCCAAAACCATATACATATTTTGGTACCTTATTTTTATTTTTTATTTTTATTAAGGATCATTTATCTCTTATTTCATCTGGACCATAAAATAACAGGACCCTCCGAGCATAGAGAGTCCACTATGTGATCTGTTTATGAAGATTACTGTTGATGCAACCTGGTCGGAGGGAGGGTATAATGGAATGGGTATGGTATGCGTATATTGTGTTGGCAAGGTGTCCATTGGATTCGTGTGGCTCTCCTCTACTGTTCAACTCAGATATGATTATTTGGTGATTTTTTAAAATTTAAGTAAAATCTCAAAATGTTGATAAAATCACCTCCCAATTTCAATACCTATAGATTTCTAATTCAATATAAGAGTGCTTGGTAGCTGATTTTCATGTTTTGTCTTTCTATTTCAAAACCGAGAGTTTTAGGTGTTTGCCTTTTATTCTTGAAAAGTATCATTTTATAAAAGCAGAAAATCTTGTTTTTTGAAAAAACAGATTTTTCCAACAAGAAACAGCAAATCGTAACAACAAATAGTAGATAAAACAATAACAAACAGACCCTAAATATATCCAAATCAAATCTAGGGGTAGGTTCCTACTATAAATGTTTTTCCTATTTTTCCTATTTTCTTACATTTGTGATTTAAAAGAAATTAAGTCAAACAAAAATAATTTTCCAATTAAAGATCTTTTTAGAACAAAAATAATTGTTTAATTCATAGTAAAAATAATAAATATTGATATAAGTACAATGTAAATGTATTTTAGAGAACATTGAATCCGTATCAACAATATCATAAATCCGTATCTTCAAAATCTAGATAAAGAAGATGAGAATTTTTGGTAGGCAGTTTTAGGCAACAAGGAAAATTTTCATAGCTTTCCAAAAAAAAAAAAAAAAGGAAAATTTCCATAGAAACAAGAAATAACTTTACACAAAATATAAATAAAATACCCATTAGCGAAACTGATTGGAAATTTCCGCCGCGAAAGAAATTGATTCAGCTTCCCTTAATAGCTAAGATTTGATTCCAATCCAAACATTGCGCTCTCTCTCTCTATCGCCGTCCATAAATATCTTTATATTTCAATTATTATTAACAATCTCTATCTTCCTCATATCGCTTGATTTCTTCTTGCTTGATTTCTCTCCAAAAGAGAAAAAACTGCAACAATCATCAGAAAAAGAGGTATAAGACACCTTATTGTAATTATGGGTCAGAATCAAAGTCTTGATTCTATGACCCAAAACCAATCCAAAGACAAGTTGTTGTATCAGTTGGTTAATACTGGCAATGTGGAAGCCATTAAAGCCCTTTGTAGAGAAGCTGTCAATCTCGAGGTATATAGATAACTTATTCTTTACTTTTTATTACGTTTTTCTTCAATTTGTTGCTCACATGTTCATACTTCTTTTTTATTTACTTTTTTGACCGTTTAGGCTAAAATTACGTTTCTTATTTACAATGAGGTGTTTGATTAGTTGATTTTGCAATTCGAAATTCTGTTTTTTTTTTTTTTTTTTTTTTTTTTTTTATGGAGAAAGTTGAGGATTTTAAGATTTTTTTATGGGTGCAGTGGATTGATAAAGAAGGAAAAACCCCTCTTATTGTGGCTGCCATGGATTCTGGATTGTTAAATGTTGCTAGGACTTTGATTGAAGTGGGAGCTAATGTTAATGCTTATCGTCCTGGTTAGTTTCTATTTTTTAAACTATCTGCATTGTAATCATAATATATATGATTGGTTTCATATTTTGGTTTATCAATTGCTTAACTAATAAGGCGCATCCCCCTACCCCTAATATGCAGGGCGTCATGCTGGTACTCCTTTGCATCACGCAGCAAAAAGAGGCCTACAGCAGACTGTTCTTTTACTTCTCTCTAGTGGAGGTATGCCTTTTAGCCCATTTGAGTTTGCTTGGCTTCTATATAATCCTAAAACATGGAGTTGTGTTTGATACTCCTGTATAAGCCCTGGAAGTAATGTGATTTAGTTATTCTATTAATGTTTCAGCGAATGCTCTAGTTAGGAATGACGATTGCCATACAGCTTTGGATGTTGCTAGATTAAAAGGCCATACCACTGTTGTCCGTGCTATTGAGGTATGCTTGAGAGTTTCAGTATTGCAAATTCACCCAATTTCTTCATTTATACTGGAAAACGAGTTAATGGTATGTCTAAAGTTCTTTTTTTTTTTGTCACTTTTAGAATCATATTGGCTATTTCTCTGGATGGCTGCGAGAGTTACATGGTCCTAGCTTTCTGGAAGCATTAGCTCCTCAATTGCTATCAAGAAAAATGTTTGTACAATTTCTGCTTCATAATTAATTCATTTCCATTATACTCTTCATTTGTTCCCCTTCCCCCCCTGCTCTGATATAATTGCTTTTACAGAATCATATGTACATATATATGCCTTAAGCTGTGTGATTTTTCTTCCACCATTTTTAGGAAGCATGATATTAATTGTAAGCTGACTATGGCTCACTGCTTGCAGTTGGGTTGTTGTTACACCTTGTAGTTCCAGTAATCTCGGGAAGCCTGTCAAGTTGGAACTTGCTATTTATCCTACTTTGCAGGTATGCTAACCTCAACATTATTCTGTAAAATATTTCTGAAGATATGTAAGCTTGTTATTGTATGGTTTAGTCGAACAATGTTTTCAAGTTTTCTAGAAAATTGCTGTAGTTAAAGCTTGGACCCTTAGCTCTACTAGATGACCTGCTGCAGAAAATTCAATAAAAAAGAAAATAATAAGATTAAATTTTGTAGCTATTGGTTTTGATAACATTTTACATCAAATAAATTTTTTCCTTGAAAGAAAATGATTTTGAGAAAATATACTCTTTCTATAAATTTTTATAGTGATTTGACGGCTTGCGCAGTTCTTTTTCACATGCTAGAGCGGTGTCTACTTGCAATATTGGCAGTCTTCTTATTGGCTTGTGATTGAATTGCTACTTTTTTGCGTTGGTACACTGCGGTTCTATAGACACATTTATTCCATAATATTGTTTTTATACTCCTTTCGGGCATTAAATTGATCATAATTGAATCAGGCCACTGAGGCAGCTAAATGGTTTGACAACCTATATTAGTCTAACAATTCTTTCTCTTTAGTTGTGAACACCGTGCACTTTAAATTCTGAATTGACTATCTCAAGCTCTTTAAATGATTCAGCTATATCTGTATCGAGTAATCTGTGAATCTTTCAATCACAATCTGGATTGAACAGGACAGTCAACCTCGTAGTCTTATTGCTCTTTGGAAGGCAAAGATTGAGGAGCCCAATTTTCAACGAACAGATCCAGTGTTCATAATTTTTGACAATTCTACGAGTAAGTCAATCTGTTAGATGTTCCACTTTATCTTTGTTGTTCATCTGAAATTCTTCTCGTTATTGTAGCAATATGTTGGATAGCATTGTGTTTGGATCTGATTCTCCCTTAAATGCATGATTTCTTAATCTTAATCAAAAGTTGTCATCTTGCAATGTCTAAGAAAGGAGAAGAGGGCGGGGCGGGCTGGGCAGAGTTGCAACTGGCATGTGCAATAATTCTTTTTCATTTAGATAACTTTGCATATTCTAATGTGAAGGAAAACGGGAACTCGTTGATTCTTTTGTTGACATTCGTTTCTTTCAAAGATGACGCCTTTTGTATCTCTGAAATATTATCCTAGTACAAAAAAATGAATGTTTGGCTGATGATTGAATTGAGAATTCAACATATGAACACAGTGTAATTCTACTGCATTTGTACTTGTATGACACTTCCTCTGATATGTCCAGTGCTCATTAACCTCTGAACTGAAGAATTTTTTGTTCATGTACCAGAAACTCGATACAAATTTGCATCACACAATGAGGAGGACAAAGAGCAGCTTCGCAGATTTTATGATGCATGTAGAGGAATTAATCAGGTATTCTTCCATTCTCATTTTCTGCTGCATCTATGATTCATCAATTGAAATTTGATAGGTGTCCTAAGAATTGGTTGATGTAGATCATTATGGGTTTGGAACAAAAATAAACTTGTTTTCGCTCTCATTTGAAGCATCACATAAAATGTGGTATTCGGTTGGTCAGTTACTAACGAGTTGCTTTTGTATGTCTAGCGCCAGTCGATAGATTTGTCCCAAAAAATGGCATTTGCTCGCCTTTTGCATTTTATAGTTTGTATTACAAGTTGCAATCACCACCTAATGTTTCAGTACCATTTGTTTCAGGTTATGCCTCCACCAGCTAATCATGATGCTCAAACAACATTTCCTCGCATTGGACATCAACAGTCTGCAGATGCTCTGGAATTGGCAATGGCCATTAGTGCTTCAATTGCGTCTGCAGCAGAAGAAAGGCCCGCATCTCTTAATACTCACCAAGGCTCCGAAACATTTAACACAAATGGCTGGGGAAGTTCCTCGCAGGGTGCGACTCACAATGGATGGGGCACAGCTGCTGCTGCTGCTGCACAGTCAGCATCTCCGAATACTCACCAAGGCTCCGAAACATTTAACGCAAATGGATGGGGAAGTTCCTCACAAGAAGCAAGTCACAACGGATGGGGCCTAACTGTTGCTTCGGCGCAGTCAGAGGCAAGCAGCAGCAACAATCAAGGTTGTAGCGAAACTCAAGATACTAATATTGTTCATGCAAGTGGCATAAACACTAGATGGGCTTCACCGGCACCATCAGCTCCCTTTATTCCTGAAGAGACTATTGATGAAGGTCTAATCCGCTATCCTTCAATCGAGGGACTAGTGGATTCACCTGTACCACTTGTTGAGCATGGAGCTCCTGTGAAGAACGACGACGGAGGTGGCTCTTCCTCATGTATAATATGTTGGGAAGCTCCAGTTGAAGGTGCGTGCATCCCTTGCGGTCACATGGCTGGTTGCATGGCTTGTTTGAATGAGATCAAGAAGAATAAAGGCGTTTGCCCAGTTTGCCGAGCCAAAATAAAGCAGATTATAAGGCTGTATGCTGTTTGAAAAACCGGAATGTACTTGAATTGCAGGTGGTCTGTGGATATTTCGTTCAAAATGCTCTATAAAGTTTTATATGAAGACTCAAACTAGGTTAGCAATGCTGCACGACACAGAAGCAAAAATCGTGTGGAATTTTGGATTCAACTGTAATTTTTTGAGGCCTTTTTTCTTTAGAAATGTAAGAACAAAAATATTTCTTTTGAGGAATCCTGTGACAAACTATTATGCAATCTGGAATCCAGCATAGAACTGAAGGAAGTGTGACTTTTGCAGGCGGCTGGATTGTTCTAATGAACGAGAACAGGAGCCTGTCTTTTGGTTGCTTTGAATCACTTCTTCATGGAAGTGAGATTGAGCAAGTATTTTAACATTGATTAAAACATTATCAGTATAGTTGTTAGAGTCACGAGTCGATTCGTACGATTCAATTCATGAAGAATTCGAGTCATATCTATGGTACGACTAGGAAGCTTCATGAATCGGCCGAGTCACTACCGATTCGGCCGATTCATCGAGTCACCGAGTCACCCGAGTCGGTCAATTCAGGCCACCATTTAAAAAAAAATCAATTTTTAACTACTAAAAAATGTAGAGCAGAAGAAGATGACTATTCACTTTACAAAAACAAAACAAAACAAAAAAACATACACAAGTTATGAAACACAAATAGTTTCAATTAGATGACTCTTTACTCTATTTATTATTATCTTCTTCTACTCTTTATTCGTTCTATTTTCCATGTTCTGTCTGTCTCTACTTTCTTTTATAATTTGATATAATTTCTATTTAGATATTAAAATTGAATTTTTGGACTAGTATATAAAGTTAAATATAATTAATATTTTATTTTTTTTATAGCATTTTGAATTTGATCCGAATCTTATGATTCGATTCACGAGTCCCTATTCGTAAAATGAGATTTCGAATCACGAGTCGAATCTGGATTGATTATCAGTGTAAATATTGTAAGTATAAAAAATATTACCAAATTTGGCAACATTAAGGAATGTGGAAGGCATGTAGGTATAAATTAATTCTTGTAGTATATAAATTTTAACACATTAATGCTTCCAAACTTTTATTTTTGCTCACACTATTAACAATATCAAAAAGGAAAGGAATAAGGTCTAAATTTGCTCCTTTTGTTATTTTTGGAAAGTTTAGATTTACTTCAGACGAACAAAATAGTAAAATATTACTTTTAACCTTTCTGGTCAAACTCAATTTTACTCATAATACCTAATAAAAAATTTGAGTAGACCGGTCATTTAATTATTATATCAGACATTTTCAACATAAATTATATCAAACATGTTTAGTGTTACAATCACAATTACAAATAACCTGCCAAAATATCAACAAATAAATCTACCATATATAAGTTCAACAACTTAACAAAATGCACGAAACTATTTCAGTGTTTCGACAATTGCAAACAACTTAACAAAATGCACGAAACTATTTCAGCGTGTCGATAAATTTTTTGTTGTTAATTTTGGTCATTTTGCCGCCTGAACTCACGGGACGACCTATTTGCCCCCTCAATTATTTAAAAGTGGTATTAGCAACCCCTTCTTTTTATTATACCGAAAACAAGATGAAGTTCCAACATTAATACAATTGTTCATGGAAGTATTGGAACTGGCCTGTATATATGTAGATAATTTAGAATGAGTTAAAACTATATGTAATTTTTACAAGAAAAACATGTCATGATTGGTTCTGTCAACTTTTAAAGAATTGAAGGGGCAAATAGGTCATCTCATAAGTTCAGGAGACAAAATGACCAAAAATGACAAGTTCAAGCGATTTTGAAACCTGTTTGTTTGAGTTCACTTTCTATGCAAATTAGAAACCGGTCTCTCTAGGACTGGTTTCGCATTAGTTAGCATAAACCTTATATGTTAGAGGTAAATCTGTAGATATCAAAAGTGGATAGATTTCAAAGGAAAAAAAGTTAGTTTGTCAGCGTGATTGAGAGGTGCTTCTTGTGATTGATTTGCGAGGTAATTAGATTTTGTAGAATCTTTTAAGAAAAAGAAGAAACAGCAAATTGGCAAAATAAAAAATGTGCAGCTTATTAGAATAGTATTTATTCCGTATCTGTATCTATATGTAAAGATATCACTTAACTAAGTTTCCTATTCTTTAGCCTAGAATATAGGTTCAGTCTTTGACTGTTATGTGAACTGTACTGTATATATATTGGTTCTACACATTAATAACAATCAAGCAACAATTCTAATTGTTACATGGTATCAGAGCCTGGACCCGCTTACAAGAAATATTCTCTGACAACAAGCACTCTCGTGCTCTATTTCTTCAACAGGAATTCTCCAAAATTAAATTGGATGATTTCTCAGACATCTCCTCCTACTGCCAGCACCTCAAGTCTATTTCAGATCAGCTCTCTAATGTCGACTGCCCTGTTACTAATGATCAGATGGTTCTACAGCTCATTTCTGGATTAACCGATGCATACGATACTGTTGGAACTCAAATTTGGCACGGAGATCATCTCCCCACCTTTCCCAAAGCTCGCTCCATGCTAATACTCGAAGAAACAGCTCGAGCTAAGAAATCTGCCCCAACCACGGACACAATCGCCCTTACGGCAGCGGCATCCGATTCCCAGAATCAACCACCTCCGTATCAGCCCACAAGGCCGCCTCACTACCATCCCGCTCAGCCTTATCGCGGGGGCCGATATCATGGCCGATCAGGCCGCGGCAGACACGGGGGGCGTTACTCATCGCGCCACTCTGGCTCAGGGTACCGCCACCCGCAGAGTCCCTCCTAGACTCCCTACTCACTATGGCCGCCGCAACAGCCCTGGGCTACACCGCCATGTCCATATCCGACAGGGTCTTGGGCTCCTCAACCGACCTCCGGACATCCCTCTCAACAAGGAATCCTTGGACCACGACCTCCTATGCCTCAAGCACATCTCACCGTTGCAAATCCACCGTATGTTCCAACTGATATAGCAGCCGCTATGCACACCATGACCATCACACCACCTCCTGATCAGTGGCACATGGATACAGGAGCTACATCTCACATGACGGCTCACAAAGGTACGCTCACTCCTTATTTTCATTCGAGCCTCAATAGTAAAATTATTATCGGTAATGGTAATTGTGTTCCTATTTGTGGTTCTGGTAATGCAACTTTGCCTACTAAATATCAGCCATTAAAATTGAATAATGTTTTGCATGCCCCTCAACTCATTAAAAATCTTATTTCCGTCCGTCAATTTACTGTTGATAACCAAGTTTCTGTGGAATTTGATCCCTTGGGTTTCTCTGTGAAGGATTTACAGACGGGGACACTTATCATGAGATGTAATAGTACGGGAGATCTCTATCCAGTCATGTCTACTTCCTCCGCCTCACCAAAATTTCATTCTGCACTTACTGCTTTGTCTTCCGATATTTGGCATAGTCGTTTGGGCCACCCCGGACCACCGATTTTGCATACCCTGATGAATAAAGATTTGATTTCTTGTAATAGGAATAAGAATGTTTCTGTTTGCTCTTCTTGTGTCAATGGAAAACAAGTTAAATTACCGTTTCAGCCCTCTTATAATTCTGCTTGCATGCCATTTGATCTAATTCACAGTGATATCTGGACATCTCCTATCTTAAGTTCTAGTGGTCATCGTTATTATGTGATTTTTTAGACAACTATACAAATTTTCTATGGACATTTCCACTGGCTCAAAAATCACAAGTGTTTTCTGTTTTTCTTAATTTTCGTACCTTTGAACGCACTCAATTTGAACGTGACATTAAAGTTTTTCAGTGCGACAATGGGGGCGAATTTCAAAATAACTCCTTCCGTCAATTCTGTCAAAATCATGGCATTCAATTTCGGTTTTCATGTCCATACATTTCTCCTCAAAATGGGAAATCGGAACGTACAATTCGGACCATAAACAATGTTATTCGCACAATTATGAATCATGCCTCTGTCCCGTTTAATTTTTGGCATCATGGTCTAGAAATTGCTACTTACCTACTCAACATATATCCTCACAAAGTCTTAGGCTATGATTCACCCACAAAAATTCTATATCAACGGGATCCGTCTTACTCACACTTACGTATATTCGGGTGCCTATGCTTCCCACTTATTCCCTCTCCGTCTCGTCATAAGTTAGAGGCATGCTCCTACCCGTGCATCTTCCTCGGTTACCCGTCAAATCACAGGGGGTATAAATGTTTTGACCCGTCTAAAAACAGAATCATTGTTTCACGACATGTCGTATTCGACGAATCTAAATTCCCTTTCTCACATACACCGACTGATAGTCATTCGACACACTCATCTCCGAACCCGTCCGACGGGCTACTAGCCCCTATCGCCATTCATTCCTACCCATCAGCTCGTCTTTCGTCTGACGCCCCAGTCCCATTTCCTTCCATCTCGTCCAATACTAGTCCTGCGTCCCCTAATTCTACATCGTCACTTCCTTGCGTCCCGTCCTCTTCTGTCCCCTCTGTTTCGTCAAAACAGTGCGACTCGCCCTCCCCATCCATGTCGTCCGTCGCTCCCGTGTCGTCCCCTTCATCTCCTGGCCCCAATTACAACAGTCCACGATCATCACTAAATTCCCTAGAATCCATCAGTAGCTCTACTCATTCCTCTCCTCGCACAGCTTCGACTGTCGCACCTTCCGTCTCCGCCATTCCCCAGCCTACCGCTCACAAAATGACCACACGTGCACAGCACGGAATCCACAAACCACGTCGCATGCTTAATTTATCCACATCCGTATCCACTGACATATCTCCCATCCCCAAAACACCAGCCCTTGCATTGCATGATCCAAATTGGTCACAAGCCATGACTGATGAGTTTGAGGCTCTTATAGAAAATAAGACGTGGGTACTAGTACCCCGTCCAAAAAATGCTAATGTTATTCGTAGTTGGTGGATTTTCAGGCACAAGACTAAATCTGATGGCACGTTCGAAAGGTATAAAGCACGACTAGTGGGCAATGGGTCAGGACAATTGGCTGGCATAGATTGTGGTGAAACATTCAACCCTGTGGTTAAACCGGCCACCATTCGGGCTGTTCTTAGTATTGCTCTTTCCAAAAAGTGGAATCTTCGCCAATTGGATGTGAAAAATGCTTTCTTGCATGGTAACCTCAGTGCGACAGTTTACATGCACCAACCGTTGGGGTTCCGTGATTCGACACATCCTGATCATGTCTGTTTGCTTCAGAAATCGTTATACGGTCTTAAGCAGGCCCCACGGGCCTGGTACCAACGGTTCGCCACCTATGTTACCTCCATGGGATTCGTCAACAGCATATCAGATCACTCATTATTTGTCTATCACCATGGCACAGACACAGCTTATATCCTCCTGTATGTTGATGACATTGTCCTGGTTACCTCTTCTGACAAACTTCAAACTTCAATCTTCTCCAAATTGAAATCAGAATTTGTAATGAAAGACTTGGGCCAATTGCACTACTTCTTGGGTATTTCTGTCACTCACTCACCAGGGTCTCTATTCCTGTCTCAACGCAAATATGCATCAGAAATAATTGCTAAAGCTGGTCTCGAACCTTGCAACCCCGTGAATACTCCTGTAGACACCAAACAAAAGCTAAGCATTTCTTCAGGATCCACCTACCATGATCCAACTGAATATAAAAAATTAGTAGGTGCTCTTCAGTATCTTACACTCACAAGGCCGGGCATCTCTTATGCCGTTCAGCAAGTCTTCTTATTCATGCATGATCCAAAGGCATCACATATGGCAGCTCTTAAACGAATACTCCGGTACGTTCAAGGTACCCTTGATCTCGGCCTCACTCTCATCGCATCCTCTCCTAGTCAGTTGACATCATACACCGATGCGGATTGGGCGGGTTGCCCTGACACTCGTCGATCCACTTCAGGCTACTGTGTATTTCTCGGTGATAATCTCATATCTTAGTCAGCTAAGAGACAACCCACGCTATCTCGATCAAGTGCAGAAGCAGAATATCGTGGAGTTGCGAATGTGGTATCCGAAACTTGTTGGATCCGGAACCTCCTCCTTGAGCTCGGCTGTCCCATTCAAAAATCCATCGTAGCATACTGCGACAATGTCAGCGCAGTTTACCTCACAGGTAATCCCGTTCAGCATCATAGGACCAAACATGTAGAGATGGACATTCACTTTGTTCGGGAAAGGGTTGCTAAAGGTGAAGTCCGAGTTCTTCATGTCCCGTCTCGGCATCAAGTAGCTGACATCTTCACTAAAGGACTGCCTTCTCCTCTTTTTGAAGATTTTCGATCTAGTCTCAATGTTCGGCCTCCGAACATATCGACTACGGGGGAGTATTAGAATAGTATTTATTCCGTATCTGTATCTATCTGTAAAGATATCACTTAACTAAGTTCCCTATTCTTTAGCCTAGAATATAGGTTCAGTCTTTCACTGTTATGTAAACTGTACTGTATATATATTGGTTCTACACATTAATAACAATCAAGCAACAATTCTAATTGTTACACAGCTTTAATGAGAACTGAAGGTCTAGTTTTAGTCTTTACAACTAACAGATGGAAATACTTTTTACCTTAATTGACTGACTACCCACCTTTTGTTCTTGTTGAAAGAACAGACTGAAACTTATCACATGCCTTGCTACTTTGCTTCATAGAATACCTCAATGCTTAACTTGTCCTTCTCATCTATTTCTCCCCCCTCCATCACATCAGGGGATTACCCCCACCACTAAAAGCTACCACTCCTCTTTTAAGGCTGTAAATGAGTCCAACTGAGTGGTTCGGTGTTCGGTTCGATAAAAACTCGACTCTGTTGATTCGATTTATAAAAGAGTTGAGTTTGAGTATGGAGAAACTTGGCTCGAAAACTCGCAATCAGCTCGATTATAGGTTTGTGAATAAGTTCAAGAACAATCTCGATGATAATGTCCATGAACACGTTTATAAACAAACTTAATTCGATTTTTTTAATAATGATATTTCTATAAAGAGGGAAAATGTAAAACAATATAATTTTGTGTAAACTTTAATTAGTTTTGTAGGTTTTAAAACTATATAATTTTGTGTTAAACAAATTTCAAATGTTTTTAAGCGAAGCTCATCAACATAATTACCGAGCTCCTCACTAGTAGTTCAAGAACAAGATGTTGAACTCGAGTTCGAACTCGTCAATTTTCGAACTAGCCTTACTGATATAACATAGTAAATATTGATTTTTACTAATGCAACACGTTGCTTTAATAAAATGAGACATGTTGATTTGATGATATATTATATTAACTCGATGATATGTCAAATAGTATTACCGAAGTCTACTTTATATTTGTATTCTCAAAGAAAACCACATTTTCCTTTAAAAAAAATCATATTTTTCTACTCACAAATTGGTTATAATTTTTTTTATTTTTTTTTAACTTTTCCCTTAATTTTTCTTAAAAAAAATAAAAAATTCCCCAAAATTTGAATATGAAAGTTGATGATAATAATGAGCTTTAGTGATTGTGGTCGAGCTTGTTGTGTTATTGTAAAACTAATGTTGGTTGATTCGGTTACAACGCTTCAATTTTTGAGACCTGCTCTTAAATACACTCAAACACCCTAATTCTATAGATACCCTGAATTTTTTTAGGATAAAATATAAAATTAATAATAGTTGTGGTTTATTCCATTTATCAAGTGGATTACTATTTTCAGCCCCAAATTCATATACCCAATCTTGGAAAAAGACAATACTATCCCTTACTATATATTTAAAAACCCTAAACCCTCTCTAACTCTTTCAAATCTCAATTCATTCTTAAACCTTTGATTATACGTATAATGACGAGTAATTTGTCATCCCTGGGAAGAGATGAGAACGACCAATCCGCTGAACTTGAGGTATATTTTCGTTAAAAATTTTTGAATATCATGGCTGTCGGGGTTCAGAGCGTGTGAACATTGCGTCCCACATGTTCACACGCCCCACCTCAAGGTGGGGCGCAAGCAATGTTCACACACCCCACCTAGTGGTGTAGCACAATGTGCACAATGTGCACACGTTCCGTACCCAGAAAATAGAATTTTGGGCCAGAGATCTGAAATATTGGAGAATTTGATCATAATGGAATCTAATGTTCGTAATATACATACGCCTCACTTTGTGGTGAGGCGTAATAGCCTCACGCTCGCATATCGGGAAAAAAATAACCTCTTTCCCCACCCCAATACCTGAAAGGGCATTTTCATCCTTTCGGATGGCTAAGGGTGGAAAAATTAGGCTATGTTTAACAATAAACTTTATTAACTCATAAACAATTTACTATAATTTAATGTGTAACTATTTACTCTTAAAGGAAAGGATTTGGGATAAATATAAAGATTAATTTTGTAAATTATTTTAAATATAAAGCGTGACTTTGTAAATTATCTACCAGTATTTTTTTATTGATAGAATTCGCTTATTTTTTTATTGCAAACTGCAAAAATCACGTATGTGAAGCTTTGGAGTGTATTAATCCATTGTGCCTTACTGGTATGGTTGACCTTTATCTTGGACTAAATTACTGTTTTTTTTGTTTGGGACTAAATTACTGTTTGGTTCTTTTTTTTTGTAATTTTTATTTTTATTTTTTTCATTCTAAATAATAAAATAAAAATGTTTACGAGATTAAAAACTAACTATTTATAGTTATTTTGAAAGAAAATTAGATAACTTTTATCGACTATAAAAAACAACTAATAATAATAAATAATAGATATGAACAACGAAATAAAATTATAAACTCTAAATAAACAAAAAAAATGGACAATTTCCCGCTCAATCTCATCAAATATTTATTCTAATATGGATGACAATAGGTAGGGTATCCACATGCAGGGCCGGCCCTGGGCCTAGGGCCCAAGGTCGGAAGGGGGCCCAAAATTTTTTTAGCTTTGTAAATAAAATGCATATGTTTTAAGTATTATACATGAATTCGAACTAGCATAATGGTAATGCATTGTCTTTACACTAAAGAGGGTATGAGTTTGATTCTCATCTTTGTCATTTTTTTGATATTTTTTTGATGCATTTTTAATATATAAATGTTATAGGTAGTCAAGAGTAAGAAGACAAGTTTCATTTTATTACCTCATTTTAGAATAACTATTTTTAATTTGATTAAATTAAAAAATTAAAACAAAGTTTCATTTTATTACCTTGATTAAATTTGAAAATTAAAAATTAATTTATACAATGATATGAATAAAAATCAATGGGTTAAGGTGCAAAATTACTCATAACGTTTTGGGTGAGGAGCAATTTTACCCTAAAATGGTGCAAATTTACCCCTAATGTTGGTAGCCAAGTGATAACTTGTGGAAAAATCCTTGATCGGAGCACGTCCCTGTGAGGCGCCGTTGGGATCGGCCGGGGACACTCCGATGCCAAAGTCAGTAAGATGAATCAAGGAAACAAACTGAATAGACCAGAATTGTGAGAATGTGTGTACCTTGATAGCCTAGGGAATCAGGCTATATATAGCTGAGAAGTTGTAACCTTCAGGTAACTAGAAAGTCTCCATTAATGCTCCATTAATGGCGGTTACGAGTTATCTTTAACCTTTAACTAATTGATAATTCATTAATGATCTTTATGGCCGAGTCGGCGGCCAGCTGTTATAGTGGCGAATGAAGAGATTCGCCTCATAGGTCCGCCAACGGATCTCTCGGAGCTGATCCGTGGAGATCCGCCTGCCAGCTTCCCTTTGGGGATCACTACGCGGCGTACTTAGAGGTGAATATCCCTTTTGGTCATTGGGATAATATCTCGATGTTATCAGAAGCCCCCCAAAATGCCCTTAAAGTCCTTTAGGGCTTTTGAGCTCCCGCGCGCCGTCATAAACACCTGCATTAATGAGCACGCTGTTCAATGCCAATGGATGAATGACACGCGTAGTGGACACACTGTCTCAGGAAGGAGAAAACTTTCTTCTTCCTCTTTCGCTTTCCCTTTCTTCTTCACTTCTTCGTTTTTTCTCCATTACTCGAAGCTTTTTCCAGGATTTCTTCAGAGTTTCGCATCAAGCTTCCGATTTCTCATGTAAGTTCATTTTCTTTTGCTTAACTTTTCTCTGAATGTTTAGAAGTTCATCTTCGTCCTCTAGATAAACTTCAGAACTTTTTAATTCGTCTCCTCCTCCCGAAATAGAAGTCGATTTTAGTTGGACCACTTCGTCATCGGAGAACTCTCATTCTTCCGAGGGCACGATTAACTCTGATTTAGCTAGGTTTAGTAACTCGGCGCGTAATCATTATCAAACTCGTTCCACTAGAAACCCGACTCTTTTTACTTCTGTCTCTGTCGCCGCTCCGGCCAGTGCATCTAGGTGGTTTTCAGGGGTAATGGCCTCTTCTCCAATTCCTCCTAGGAAAAAGAATCCCCGAGCGGAGTCTACCCCGACTCGTATGAGCACCGCGGATCTAGGGGATCTGGCGAATCGCTTTCCCTGGATCAAGAACTATGAGACTCAGCTTGCCGCCTCTCATCAATGTCCTTCCTGTCCGCCTAGTGGTTTCCTTACAGTATACTGTAGTCACGTGGAGAGAGGGTTCCGACTTCCTCTTCCAAAGATGATGGCGGACATCCTCTCCTACTTTGACATCACGGTCAGCTAGCTACATCCCAACTGCTGGTTGGATATCGCTTTAGACTGCTACCTCGCCTCAAATTTAGGAGTGGTATATACGGGTCGTATCTTTAGAGCTTTTCACAAACCATCGAAACGGAAGTCCGAATCCTATCTCACGTTCGCCAAATTCGGAGTATATTCGCCCTTTAGTGACAAGATGTCCAATGTTCATTGCTGGGATGAGAAGTTCTTCTACGTGAAGATAAAAGATGGCGAACCACTGGGTTTTCCTTCGGTTTGGAATCCCAGGCCGTTACATATGGCGGGCGACATGCGAATTTTAACGGATAGTGATGAGAAGGTGGGGGAGCTCATGAAGCAGATCAAGGCGGATGCATGGACATATGCGGATGCCTTAGCTTTCATGATGAGTGATATTCCATTGATTCGCCAGGAAGGGGATCGATTCATTTATTCAAAGATTACGCAATTTGACTAAGGTACCTTTCATTTCTTCATGAACTTTGATTACTTTAATGTTTTCTTTGGCAGGGGTTTATCTAAGGCCAATCACGCTCTTGCAGAGAAGCGTAGGAAGTTTTTAGAGGCGGAAGCACGCAAGAAAGACCAAGCGGTGAACCCTCAAACTGACACTGGCAAACGTCCTGCGGAAACAGTGGTTGATCCGCCACTAAAGAGGAGGAAACCTAACACCACTGGAGGCCCTAAGCTTATGGTGGATGCCATGAGGTCCGCCAGGCCTGTTGGGGAGATTGCACAGGTAGGTTACCTTTTATTTTTATTCGTTCATCAAGTTTTGGACTTGAGTTCTGACTCTTGAATGTTTGTGTAGACGGCGAAGCCCGATATTGGTGGGTACTGGTCCGCCAAATTTGGAGCCCAAGGTTCTTTCGAGAATGAATCCATCCTAAATGATTTGGATGAGGCCCTGGGTCAGGTTGGCGAAGTGCAGAGGAACCATAACCAGATTCCTGGTTCCATTCATGCTCAAAAAGGAAAAACGGAGCTCCTCATGGTAAGTTCCTTTAGAAAGGATGCAGAAAATACTAGTTCTTCATCCCTTTTTTCCTTTTGATTGAATTGCTTGTTTTTGACAGTTGTATACTCGCATACGTACCATGGAAACAGAGCTTCTCCAAAATGTGGCGGATAAAGCAACCATCGAGAAGTTAAAGAAAGAGTTAGCGGAAGCCAATGCGAATATCGCTTCCGCCAATGCAAACCTTGTCTCCGCGAATGCAAACCTTGCCTCCGCCACAGCCGCCTTGGTTCTTAGGGATAAGGAAATTGAGAGACTAAAGGCACAGATCATGTCTGATGCCAAAAACCATGAGGACGCCCCTGGAGAAGCTGAATACATGGCGGGTGAGCATGCTTTTTACTACGGCAAAATGCTCATGGCATACTTCTCACTGGCGCATTCTGAGACTAATTTCACAGATCCGCAATTCGCCGTCCCCGAACCAGAGGATGTGGCGAAGTTCAACAAAATGTTAGATGCTAAGGAGTACCTCCGTGATTATGTCCGGAGATGGATGAAGGGACCCATGGAAGAAACCAAGCCATCTCCTACCGTCATATTAGATGAGCTTGAGGAGGTGCCCCCTAAGGCGGATGCGGAACCGATTCCTGACCAGACTCTTCCCCTTGGTCCTACATCCTCTGTGGATAAGGAGGTATCCCTAGCTGGCGTATCTGTGGATGTGGAGAAGGAAGATCCCCAAGCAAGCGCCGTGAGCAAGGAAAGCGCAAAGGAGGATGCTCCCATTGTTACTTAGTCTGTTTTTTTATTTGTGATATTGTAAAAACATCTTTAAGTACAATTTGTTTTGATCCTTCATGGAAGCTATGTTATTTTACTTTTACGTTTGCGTAAGAAAATATGTATAGGCATCTAGGATTTGTGTTGGAATAGACTCCATTGTATGAACCTTTGTGAAGGTTAGAAGCTGTTCTATTCCTTCTGGAGGAAGCAAAGCTGCCCAGGGGATCAATTTGCCACCTATCTTTGAGGTGAAAGTGATCCACCCGTAGGACTTGTGAATCCTTCTCTGGGAAGGATAAGAGTGTAAAGACCTTGCGTCCAAGGATCGTTTTAACTCTATTGGAGATTGGGATCCGCTTAGAGACGGACCCGCCCATAAGATTGATTCTCTTATGTCTTTTAAGGCGTGAAAAACGTAGCTATAAGATAGCGATACATTGTAAATATGAAGAGCGTTGGATGCCCCCCTTCTTTTTAAGACTGGAATATTGATATTGCTGCGATAAAAAGAACATAGATAATAGAACAAATGATGTTTATTAATAGGAGAAATGCTTTATTACAGCAAGCAGGTCTTATAGGTGAGCCTCGTTAAAACCTTTAATAAGAAAAACCACATGGGAAAAAGCTTATTAAAGGAAAAAGAGCACTCAAGACCGTGTGTACACTTCATTTTCTGACAAAGTATTTGCGGAGATTTTGGAGGTTCCATGTGCGTGGCAGTGTATTGCCCTCCATGTCTTGGATTTTAAATGTGGCGAATCCAATCTTGTCCACTATCTGATACGGACCCGTCTAGTTGAGTCCTAACTTGCCCTTGCCTTCTCGAGACTGGACTTTGTCAGCCTTTCGGAGCACAAGATCACCCACATTTAGATCCACAAGTTTGGCATTCTTATCATGGTAAGCTGCGATCCGCTGTTTATATGCCGCCATGCGCACGTAGGATTGATCCCTGCGATCTTCTATCTAATCTTGATGTTCCCTTAGCCGCTTACTGTTGTCCTCTTCACAATAAAAGGGTACTCGATCACTGGGGACCTGTATTTCGACTGGGATCACGGCTTCGACACCATGAGAAAGGGCGAATGGTGTTTCCCCTGTGTCCGTCCTTGGAGTGGTGCGATAAGCCCATAGAACACTTGTCAGCTGATCCGCCCACTTCTTATCATGCTCTTCTAATCTCTTCTTTATCCCTTTTATGATCGTCCGATTGGTAACTTCAGTCATCCCGTTGGACTGGTGTTAGACGAGGTGCCGCGGCCTAATCTCCCGGGCGGACCGGGGGGTGGACAACCTCATGGCGACGTAAGCGGTGATTGGCGCCGAAAGCAACCAATCGTGGAATCAAGCTGCTCGGCAGGACCAAAGCTCGGAGATATGGAAGAGTCGCCATCCACGAATGGGAAAATGAACACCGATCCCTTGCGGGAGACCGGTGTGGGTTCGGGAAACTTGGGTACGAGCCGAGAAGGCTAGCTCCTTTCCGGAGAAAGGCTACTAGGCACCCCGACATCGTCCGGTTATGAACCACCGGCCTCCTACTCAGCATGTTAGGCAATAACGGACTAATCGTACACTTCTTTAAGTTTAAAATTCATTTGAAACCTTTTCTTTCTCATTTTGGAAACCGTTTTGAGCATATATTATAGAAAAGCCACTTTAGTAAAGAATCACTCATTTACATCAGTTCAATATAAAGAGAGGGGAGGAAGGAAAAAGTGGTTTATTTACGATGTGATTTACATGTTGTGTCGCGAGTTAATTCTACACTTAACTTATTTCCCCAAAACGAGTTTATTTACATGGTTCGCACCTTAATCGCCGTTGGAACGATTTAGGTGCGCTTTAAAACCCTGTTTGATGAAGTTCACCCGAATCGCCGTTGGAACGACTCGAGTGTTTGAAAACGTTGAGATAAAAAAACCTTTAATAAGAAAACGTGGTTAAACATACAAGTCAATTTTATTTTGTACAAATCCTTTAAGAAAACGATTCAAAACTCTATTATTCACAAAGAAAACGATTTTAATTACAATGTTCGCTCAATCCGTCGTTGGAACGGACTAAGGTTTTAAAACGTGGTGTTTTGAGAAACGATTTGAAATGTCAATAAAACTCTATTTATTTACATTAGGAACCTCTAAAAATTCATTAGTTTAAATGATTAAATTAAAAACTCTTTTTGTGATTTATTTTTCCCCTTTTTCCTTAATGGATTCTCCACTTGTCATAATTACAACAATAAACATATTTAAACCAAAATTTACTCACAAATAAAGCCCCATTTGAAACATGGACCCCTAAATGGCCCAAAAGAATAAAGAAAATAATATAAGCATATATATATATACATTTTAATCCAAAAAAAGAAACATGAAATAAAAGTTAATGAAAAGAGACTATATAATACATATATGAAAATACTAAATATAATACATTTTTACTTTAAACATGTGAAAATAGTAAATAAAACTCCTAGATAAGAAAATAACATTTATCCCCAAAATAGTTTTATTTAATAATAACTAATATAGCCCAAATATCCCAAAACTATATATATACATAACTAATGTAATTTAAATGTCAAAATAATATCTATTTATCCACTAATTAATCACTCCCAAAACCCCAAGCAAATATTCTTTAAAAATGAAATTCATTACCATTTAAGTAAAGGAAAAAGAAAAGAAAAGATATATATACATATACTTATATTTAAAATAAAATAAAAAATGATATATAAACATCCAAAATAATTATATATACCAAATGTCTAAAAATAGTTTGAAGATATATATTACATAAATATACATATATATACAAAGGACCAAAAGCCTAAAAGTTAAGAAACAGGGACCAAAACAGCATTTTTTATATTCCAGCAGATTTACCGACGGAAAATCCGTCGGTAAACAGCAATTAGTGACAGAAACGGAAAATTACAGCAGCACTCCAATTGTTTCCAGATTTATTCAAAAGCTTTAAATTAAGTCTAATTCATTCGTTTTGGATTTCCGAACTACCAAAAATGGGTCATAGTCAATAACAGAAGTTCCTAAAACGACGTTTTTATTTTAAAACATTATTCGGAAATTTTTTTAAATTAAAACTTATAATTACAACGTTTTTTAACACCCGAACTACCTTTTTATCGGATCACGGTTCGTATTGGGATATCAAAACGAGGTTTTCTATTTTAAAGCAAAACCGAATTTTATTCAACACGAGACGAAAATTAAATAAATATGCCAAATTAAATAAAACGTGATAAAATAAAAGAATAACTAAATAAATAAAAAACTATAACATAAAAATAAATAAAGGAAAGGAATGAATTAAATAAAATAAAAGAGTCTAGTCCTCGGATAATACCTTAAATTCGGTATCTGACAGTCGAAGCCGATTGATTCCACGAGTCGTGATTTTTCGGTTTTTTTGTGTTTTTTTAGTAAAAATTTAACTTCGGAAAATTTGGATATTTTTTGGGAAAAAAAATATTTTCTCCAAAAAATTGACTTTCTCTCTCTAAAAATGTTTAGAGTGAGAAAGCTCCAAAAATTCTTCTTTTCCTCCAAATGCATGGGGATCCGTGCCTTTTTTATAGGAAAACGGATCCCCGGAGGAATGGGCGACGCCCGAGCAAAATCGGGCGTCGCCCAAGAGGGTTGGGCGGCCGCCCAAGGCATGTTGGGCGGCCGCCCAACCTTCCGTTGGGCTACCGCCCAACATTGTTGGGCGGCCGCCCAACATTTGTTGGGCGATCGCCCAACAGCGTTGGGCGAGCGCCCAACGCAAGGTTGGGCGCGTGCCCAACTGCCGTTGGGCGTTTGCCCAATGATCGTTGGGCGTCCGCCCGACGTGGTTGGGCGCTCGCCCAACGGCCGTCGGGACGCGTCTCGCGCCGTCGGGCGCGCACGTCCCGCGGCCGTCGAGCTCGCGTTCCGTACCGTTGGGCGTCCACGCATCGTGACCACCGAACGCGCGTTCCGTGCCGCCGGGCTCGTGCATCGCTCGGATGCCGAGCGCGTGCCATTCGTGGTTGGATGCGTGCGTCCGACGGACGTCGAGCGCGCGCTTTGCGTCGTCGAGCGAGCGTCTGACTGTCGTCGAACGCGCGCCGGCTGCTGCTAAGCACTCGCACCCTGCCGCTAAGCATTCGCGAGCCATCCGATCAACAACAGCGACCCGCTGTAACTCTTTCTTCCTTATTATGTACTTATTATTCTTTATATATTTTTTTGTTTTTCAAAACTTCCGGAATCAATTGCTTCAACCGTCTTGTTTTCAGGTTTTCGTCACAGGTCCTCCGACTCGGTGTCTACAGTTGCCCCTACTTTCCTATTTTGACAGTGATGTGTGTGTTTTGAAAACGTTTTTTGCTAACGCAACACATGCAATGTAAAACATATAAAAGTAAAAGACACGTAAAGAGTAGGAGGAAGAATACCTGACCTTCGCGCTGCGCGTTCGGGCGTCGTTCTCGATTCTTTCTGTCCTTGCCTCTGAATCGGCTGTCGGCGGATGTTCTTCTTACGGACCCTAGAGTACGTTGACTGTGGGTAAAATTGGCTCGAAAGCAACCTCGGTCGTGGACCGTAGGTAAGATGGCTAAAAAGCTACCTCGGTCGTGAACCGTAAGTAAGATGGCTAAAAAGCTACCTCGGTCGTGAACCGTAGGTAAGATGGCTAAAAAGCTACATCGGTCGTGAACCGTAGGTAATATGGCTAAAAAGCTACCTCGGTCGTGAACCGTAGGTAAGATGGCTAAAGAGCTACCTCGGTCGTGAACCGTAGGTAAGATGGCTAAAAAGCTACCTCGGTCGTGAACCGTAGGTAAGATGGCTAAAAAGCTACCTCAATCGTGAACCGTAGGTAAGATAATAAAAAGCTACCTCGGTCGTGAACCGTAGGTAAGATGGCTAAAGAGCTACCTCGGTCGTGAACCGTAGGTAAGATGGCTAAAGAGCTACCTCGGTCGTGAACCGTAGGTAAGATGGCTAAAAAGCTACCTCGGTCGTGAACCGTAGGTAAGATGGCTAAAAAGCTACCTCGGTCGTGAACCGTAGGTAAGGTGGCTCAAGGGCAAAAAAGTTCTTTCTAACGATTCTGAATTCTTTTAAAACACCATTGTCTGGAGCTAGTGTCTCGGAGGTTTAATGGGAACGTGTTTTGGTCTGGAATGATATAGACTAACGATTATTTTTCTGTTGACTGTTGTCTGTATTTTGACTGGTGTCACTATTCTGTAAAAATTGGCTGTTGTCTGGAGTTCATATCTTGACAGTATTGGTTGCTGTCTGGGAGAAATGCAGGCTGAAACGGACTGCAAATCGGGGGTCTGTGCACCTGGTAAATAATTATTTACTTTTTACCTTTATGTCAAATCGTACCTTTTTCAGTATTTACGGGAATGCCATTCCCTCTTCCTATATAAGGTGGTGGGGTTTCATTTCAACCCCACACCTTCTCTCTCTTCTTTCTCTCTCTAGACTTTGATTTGGATTATCCTCGGGATGGATTTGGATGAATGCGATGGCACGAGAGGCATGGGTGAGGTTTACGTGAACCTGGATAGAGTGGACCCTTTCCACGACCCTGAGACGCATCTGAGCCGGACACGCTGCAACGAGGTAAGTGCTTTCTCACTTTTTCGTTATTTGGTTCAAATTCTAGGCTTTAGTATTCCTATCCGAACATGATTTGCATGCTAACCTTCAGATTGCCTTAGAGGACTTTAGCTAGAAAACATGAATTTCTTCACTTACAAGTAACACTTGTTTATTTCTGCGTAAGAATGCGCGCTATATGCATGTGAATAGTAATCTTACGAATTTATGCATGCTAACAGTAAACAATAACGTGAATAGTACAAACGTGAATAGTGCACGTGAATAGTAAAAACTTAACTAATGCACGTGAATATTAAAAACGTGAATAGAGCACGTGAATAGTAAAACGTGAATAGTGCACGTGAATAGTAAAAACTTAACTAATGCACGTGAATAGTAAAAACGTGAATAGTGCACGTGAATAGTGCACATGAATAGTAAAAACTTAACTAATGCATGTGAATAGTAAAAACTTAACCCATGCTCCTTGTCAACGCGGACGAGAGTGATTTAAAGAATTAACTAAACCTTACATAAACAACCCTAAAGGAGCGATTTTTACAGAAAGTTGGTCCCAATTGACCGGATGTCTCTAGGTTAGATTCGGACTGAAAGAATACCTAGTCTTAACGCGTTTTCATCACACATGTGCTTTAGGAATCGTATTTAAATTTTCCTGTCTTGTTCTTTCTAGTTCGTCGAGATTTCTGGGACTACGGCCGAGATCCATACGTGGTATGCTAGGCTAGGCGCCGCGACGAGAGCCCGTGTGCATGAGTTGGGCTTCGAGCCTTTTATTTCAGCGTTGCCCCGCGCCAACGGGGTGTGCGATCGTTTTGGCCTGCGTGCCTTATGCGAGCGGTGGGTTGACTCGACCCACACCTTCCATCTTTCTTTTGGGGAGATGACTATCTCGCCCAGAGACTTCTCTTTGTTGACAGGGCTGCGGGGGAGCAGCACTCCAGTTCCCTTTTATTTTGATATGATGCGACCGCGGGTTGACCTTGCTAGGCTAGCTGCTTTGATTGGGCCGGGAGTTTACCTAGGCGCCAAATCTACTCCAGCGAAGTTTGTTTCTACTGAGAGCTTTTTGGGTCGCCGGGATTTTTGCGAGACCGACGATGCTGACTTGGCAGTTCGTAGTTTCCTAGTGTATACCCTGAGTGAGACGATTTTCCGCACCAAGGGCGGAAAGGTACACGCTGGTCTTATTCAGGCGCTTAGTGACTTGGATGCGGCGGCATCTTATGATTGGGCGGGAGCGGGCCTAGCCTTCCTTTATAAGTTTCTGGATTTGACTTGCCGGAAGCGCAAGGACTTCGGCGGTTACACATTTGCCCTACTGGTACATGACGCATCCTTGACTCGCCCATTTTATCTTCTTCGCGCTTTCATGCTCATAGTCCTTGTTTTTACCGCAGGTTTGGGCGTACGAGAGGCGGATTCTTCCCAGCCAGTCTCGGTCTCGGCCACGAGTACCGAGGCTCCCTCTCATGACCCGGTGGCGAGAGTTTGACCTAGGCACAGAGAGGAGACGGACGGTGGCATGGCTCCTAGACTGGATTGACTCCCGGACCCTGGGACAGGTAGATATCTTCTAGTTGTGCTAGATTCTTGTTTGAACTGATCTGACTTTCTCTTTGTGTGTTTTTTTTTAGATTAAGTTTAGGTGGGATGACATTGACTTTGGTCCCGACTATATGTACGTATCTTTGATCCAGGAGCAGCAGTGCGTGCTCACCGGCCCCTGTGTGCGGGCTTGGTATTTGGGAGACCGGGGCATCACCGGGATTAGGGACGCGCACTGGTCACCGGGCGAGATTCCCGTTTCCATGTTCGCGGTGCGGACCATGCCCCTGTCGGTCATCCGTCAGGACTTGACCCGTCGGTTCGTCTGTAGGGAGGTGTCGGTTCATGTCGGGGGTCGTGGTCCTTACCTATCGACTCTGTTTAGCGCAAGGGATGCCCCAGTGGTGGCGATGGAGGTGGATCCCGTGGCAGACGTATTTTCACGGGAGGCTGTCGAAGCAGTCTTCGGGCAGGAGGAGGTCCCGGTGAGTGGTTCAGCCTATTTACCTTTATCCATGAGATGGTTAGCGGTATTTATTGTGTTTTCATTTGCAGGAGGGATCCTAGAGGAGCGCTCATCTGTCGGACTTCTTTGATGGCACTGGTGCTCAGACATCTGCAGGCGAGCCACCCTACTATGTCGGCGAGTCCTCCAGCACCGCCCGACCGGAGAGGTCCTCCCTAGGTGTGCCCGTACCGGACTACGGGAGGGATTTTGCCATCGTTTGTTATGATGAGTCTGGGGCAGCCTATGCGGGAGTCGAGATGGCTCCTTCTGTCTTCACATCGAGGGTACCATTTGACCCCTCAGACTCTTCTCTGACTACGAGAGAGACTTGTACAGATTATATGGGACTGTCCGGTTACCTCCGAGACCGCCTCAGCTTGCGTTGCGCCGATCACATGGTATGTATCTTTACTTTATTTTAGTGTAGTGGAATGCATGCATGTATGTATGATTTTTGTTCTTGCCTATGCTGCTTCTTACTTATTATTTTTTCTGTTTTTCCCTCCTCTCTTTTTTAGAGTGATCTTCGCGTTCATGAGCGAAGGCGGAGTGAGTCGGTGCGGGAGGCCGATGCCAGGGTTGGCCAGGTGTACCAAGAGCGGAACGATCACTGGTCGGAGGTGATGCGGAGGGAGACTGAGGGTCGCCTTGCCATCGAGGAGAGAGTGTGCGATGAGATGATTGGACGCCTAGCTGCCGAGGAGAGAGCCCGAGTTGCTGAGGAGAGGCTCCGAGCTGTCGAGGAGACCTTATCTACGAAGCGGGCATCGCATTTGAGGGGGTTTGAGGCCTACTGGGACTTCCCTCCATATTAGGCTTTTTATGTATTGCTTTGTAGTTTTCATTAGAGTTACCCCGATGTATAGCTGATGTATAGGGAGTGGGGTGGATAGCAGGTAGGCTTTTTATTGTGAAAAGTAAGGTAGGAAATGTATAACTCATGATTCATATTACCATGCATTCAGTAGATTATGATGATTCCAATCATTCTCGTCAAATATATTCATGCCTTTATTTATTTACGAACCACAGAAATACTTAGCCTCTTATACATTGTTTTTGTAATTGCTCAAGTTATAACTACTGTTACCAGGACCCGCCTTTCGGTTTTCGGATCCCGGCGATTCTTCTCCTCTCCTTTTACTATCCCGGAATTTTCAAATGAGTGCCCTTTCGGGTTTTCACCCACTGGGATGTCCCTTATTGTTGCATAGGCCGCCCTTTACGGGTTTTCAACCTATCGGGAATTTTTCTTTCTTCTTTTTTTTTTACGAAAAGTATTTCTTAAGCCTATCCAGGTTGATAGGTTCGGAGAATTCCATGCCGTCCATAGTAGTTAACTTCACCGCTCCTTTGCTTAGTATCTTCTTCACGAAGAATGGCCCTTCCCAGTTAGGCTTAAACTTGCCCCTAGGGTCGGTGTGCGTCACACGGATCTGTTTTAGCACCATGTCCCCCTCTTTGATAGGGCTGGCCTTGACCTTTTTGTTGAAGGCTCGAGCCATCCTTCTTTGATATAACTGTACATGGTAAATGGCTTCCATCCTTTTCTCGTCAACTAAAGCCAACTGCTCACATCGCCTCTTCACCCATTCCGTCTCGGGGATTTGCGCTTCCACTGCGATTCTCAACGATCGCTTTTCAATCTCAATCGGCAGGACTGCTTCTGTTCCATATACCAAGGAGAATGGCGTTGCCCCAGTTGAGGTTCTAACTGTCGTGCGATAGGCCCATAACACGAGTGGGAGCTGCTCATGCCAATTCCGATGTGATTCTACCGTTTTTACGAGAATCCTCTTAAGGTTTTTATTAGCTGCTTCTACTGCTCCATTAGCTTGTGGACGGTACGGAGAAGACCTATGATGTTCAATGCCATATTCTCGGAAGAGACTCCTTACTTCTCCCTGGAACTGGACCCCATTATCCGTAATCATGTGATGAGGTACTCCGAATCTGGTGATCAAGTGTTTCTCAATGAACTTTCTCATCTGCTTGGATCCCAATTTGCTAAACGACTCTGCCTCTACCCATTTGGTGAAATAATCGATGGCGACTGCAATAAACTTGTACCCATTCGAAGCATTAGGCCTTACCTCGCCAATGATGTCAATGCCCCAAGCAGCGAAGGGCCAAATAGGTGCTAACACATGTAATTCCATGGCTGGAAGATGACTACAATCGCCGTGGATTTGACAATCATGGCATTTCTTTGCATACTCGTTACAATCTCTTTCCATGGTGAGCCAATAGAAGCCTTGCCTTATGATTTTCTTTGCTAACACCGCTCCTCCCATATGGGCCCCGCAAATTCCCGAGTGTACTGATTCCATTGCTTCGCGGGCTTCTTCCGCATCCAAGCACCTCAGTTGTAACCCATCGGTGTGCCTTTTATAAAGCAAATCATTGTGGATGACGAACTGCCGGGCTAACCTTCTAATCACAGCTTGATCCCTAGGTTCTGATTCTACCGGATATGTTCCACTCTTCATGAAGTTCATGATGTCGAAATACCACGGTTTTTCATCTGCCCCTAACAGCATTACGTCTTCGTAGCATGGTTTGTGAGATCTCCTCAATACCAATGGTTTCGAGGCAAGGTTCCGGGGGTTGTCCCAAACTGACACCAAAGTGGCCAAAGCATCAGCTGCCTGGTTCTGTGCTCGAGGAATATGATAGAAACGACATTCCTTGAATCTTTGTGCCAACCCTTCTAGATGATCTAGATATGGACGTAGCCTTTCTTCCCTTACTTCCCAGTTTCCTTGTGCCTGTTCGATGATCAACTTTGAGTCACCCCAAATTTCGACGTACGATGCTCCTAGTGCTGCTAAAGACTCTAAACCATAAATGCACGCTTCATATTCGGCCATATTATTGGTGAGAGGGAAGGATAACTTCTTTGCCATCGGGATTCTTTCTCCTTCTGGTGAGATAAGTAGTACTCCGACTCCGGCTCCATTCGAGTTAACCGCTCCGTCAAAGAACATTTTCCACGGTATAACTTCTATTGCGTTCAAGTGTTCATCGAGGAACTCATAGCTTATCTCTTCCTCTTCTGCATTCAGAGGTTGGTTGGCTAGAAATTCTGCCACGGCCCTTCCTTTGACAACCTTCTTCGTTACATATTCAATGTCAAACTCGGATAAAAGTAGTAACCATCGGGCTAACTTCCCCGTCAAAGACGAAGTTCGGTACATATACTTCACGGGGTCCATCCGAGAAATAATGATCACTTTATATGATTGAAAATAATGCCGTAGTTTCTTCGTTAGCCATACTACTGCCACATATGTCTTTTCGATCATGTTGTACTTGAGCTCGTACTCCAGGAATTTCTTACTTAGAAAATACACCGCGTGCTCCACACCGGTGTCTCCCTCTTGGGCCAGCATTGCCCCAATAGATCGCTCCTCAATCGCTACGTAGAGGAGAAGCGGTTTTCCTATTTTAGGCAGTCTCAGCACTGGCGGATTAGACAAGTAGTTCCGGACGCTCTCCAAAGCTTGCTGACACTTATCATTCCAGATTGTGGGTTGGTCTTTTCGTAACAACTTAAAGATTGGCTCGCAGATTGCGGTGAGTCTTGCTATAAACCGACTGATATACTGAACCTGCCCCAGAAACCCTCTCACTTCTTTCTCATTCTTCGGTGCTGGAATTTCTCGTATGGCCTTCACCTTGTCAGGATCTACCTCAATTCCCTTATTACTGATCACATAACCTAAGATTTTTCCCGATGAAACACCAAAGAAACACTTCTTCGGGTTCAACCTTAGCTTGAATTCTGCAATTCGGGCCAAAAACTTCTCGAGTGCCACGAAATGCCCCTCTCTTGTCTCCGACTTGACCATCATGTCATCCACATAAACTTCTACTTCCTTGTGTATCATATCATGGAACAGTGCTGTAGCCATTCGCTGATAAGTTGCCCCGGCATTTTTCAAACCAAACGGCATTACCCTGTAGCAGTATGTTCCCCACTCAGTTGTGAACGAGGTTTTTGCTTTGTGCTTCTCGGCCATCTGAACTTGCATGTAACCCATGAAACCGTCCACATTCGTGTGTAAGACGCTCGATGCTGCACTATCGATTAATACGTCAATATGAGGCAATGCGAACTCATCTTTCGGGCACGCTTTGTTAAGGTCTCTATAATCAACGCACATTCTCACTTTGCCGTCCTTCTTTGCGATGGGCACCACATTTGCGACCCAAGGGGGATAGTCGATTACTTCGATGAACCCTGCTTCTAACTGCTTCTTCACTTCTTCTCTGAGCTTATCTGCCCATTCGGGTCTCATGCGTCGGAGCTTTTGTTTTACGGGCCTCGCCTCGGGATATGTTGGAATGGGGTGAGTTACAATTGATTGATCAATTCCTGGCATATCTTCGTATGTCCAAGCAAACACTATTTCGTATTTTTTAATTATTCTCTCGAATTCTTTCCTCTCTTCAATAGTTAATTCTTGAGCAATTTGTATAAGTTTAGGATTTTCATCCGTGCCAAGATTGAAAGTTGACATTTCTATTACATTGATTTCAAATGTAGGCATGTTATATGAATGAGAATGCATGGAATGATCATGATCAACATCAAGCAAGTAAGCAAAATCAGAATTCATTTCATTGATAGTATTGGCGATTACATCGTCTGATTCAAACAAAGCAGTAATACAATTTTCATCGTCGAGGTCCTCGGGTTTCTCATGAACTTTGGAGGTACTGGGCTCATTCACCGCTCCTGCAGTTGCTTCAATGGTGATGACTTGCTCCTCGGCATTCAAGTCTAGCATCATAATCTCCTCGACAAAGCAGCTCGCCTTTCCTTTGTCCCAATCGGCAACATCATTGAAGATTTCGAACCCCGGCAGGATCTTCCCTTCTGTGCTAGTCCATGACTCGGGGGTTCCTGAATAAACTTTTCCATGCCCCTCATTCACGAAGTACTTCCTCAGGCCCACCTTTCCTTCACTACTTGCATTGGACGGACCTCCCTGTTCATATCCCAAACCCCTCCGGGTTTTCTGACTCTTAAAGTCCGGAAATTCTAGCAACCCCTGATGGTGTGCTCCTAAGCCCATTCCTGGGATGAAACCTCCCTTCATCATCTTCACCACATCGGTGGTCATACTTGACTCGTAAATCCCAGAAACTTGGAACCCGGAGAAAAGTTGCGGCTCGATTCCCAATGCTGCCACCGAGCTCAACTTCTCAGCTCTGATTGTCACTATCTCTTCCCCGAAGGGGAATTTGATCATTTGATGGAGCGTGGAGGGCACACCTCCCAACTTATGGAACCATGGGCGTCCCAATAATACGGCAAAGGTTACCGGGATATCCAGCACTGTGAACTCAGTTTCTTCTTCATGCGGCCCCACTTTCAACTTGGCCTTAAAGACTCCTTCAATATGCCTACGACTATCATCATAAGCCCTAATCACAGTTTCCGAGGCCGTCAGGTCTCCTCTTTCCACTCCTAGTTTAGACAAGAGTTTCAATGGGCAAACATTAATAGCCGATCCATCATCGATCATTACACAGCTAGTCTTCTTCCCGTTGATTTCAGCTCGGATGTACAAAGGCTTATTGTGAGCCTTCCCCTCTTCTAGGAGATCCTCGTCGGTAAATGTGATTTCAGTTTTCTTTCGAGCCGTAATTTCCCCTACTAGTGCTGCCGGCTTAGTATCGGTAGAAATGACCAAATTCTGCAGCTCTTTCATTAGGTTTTCACGATGGTATTTGGAATGGCATAAAACTTCCCAGACTGTGGACTTAGCTTGTGTCTTTTTCAACTGCTCAAGAACTTGGTCATCGGGCTTAGGAGCCGATCCGTCCCCTATCTCAGTCTCTACCATAGGTGCCTTTCCCTCGGCCACTCGACCTGATCTTGTCATTACGGCAATTTCCGGCTCATCGTCCGATTCGTCCCAAATGTTAATAGGAATCCTCCGATTGGCATCTTCCTCGTCCGAAGAACTCTCCCAAATGTCCACAATCATTAAATCCATGATGTGAGGAACGTTTGGATTCAAATAAAAGGGATTTGCTGATCCATACAACGCCCAGCCTATCAAATCGTCGTAATCTCGGAGGGACACTCTACTCATCCTTCTTGCTGCCAACGGAATAGCACCTCGTTGTATGCACATAAGCTGCACCTTATTGCTCATTGTTTCGTGACACTGCTCATAACGGTGCCTCCACCTCCTAGCATAGTCCACAAACGGTTCCTCGGGGAACTGCCTGATCCTATCCAAATCTTCCAGGGATCCCGTCCATGGAACATACATCTCGTATCTTGCCACAAAGGCACTCCTAAGCGGAACCCAATGTCCCATTTCCTCCTCCAATAGGCCTTGATGCCACAACAAGGCTTCTCCCATTAAGGTTTTCGGAAAATGTTCATGTAATTCACACTGCGGGAATCCGGCGTCATACATATGATTACGGAATAACCTCGCATGCTCAACAGGATCCTGGTATCCACCATACCTAGGCATGGCTAACACCGCATCGGGTGTTTGATAAGAGGGGGAATCCAGGGTTTGCTCTGCCAGCATCCATACCGTATACTCTTTGATAAACCTCTTCATCATTGCCGCCCAATCGGTCTTAACATACATTGGAAGTGACATATACCACATCAATGGCTCACCCATCAGTGAATTACAAAACAAGCTAGTGATCTCTTCTTCCTTAAAACCCAAAGGCGCCATGGCCGACAGGTAGAAGTGAAGGTGTTCCATCGGATCCTTGTTGCCATTATACTTGCTAACCCTCGGTAACGGACGCTTGATAGGTCCGATCTGCATTGCGAAGCGTTCTGCGGTTCTGTCCTCAGCTCTTTGGTACTTTTCTAAGAATAAATCTGATAATCGATCCCAATCATGCTTGCAAGGGTCGGGTAATGAGTAAAACCACCCCAAAGGCTCGCCTATCAGCGAATGGTGAAACCACTGAGCAATCTCGTCCACCCCGAAGGATTCAACAAACATGTCGCGCATATATTCACGTAAGTGCACCTCGGGATTTCATCCACCACTAAACAGACCCAATTATGGCACGATAGTTCGAGACGACCCTTCTCCGGTCTCTTCGGCACTATCTTCATCATACGGTGCTCCACCGTCCAACCCTTCATCCCTTAGTTCATCCTCCTGTTCCTCGCCAAGGAAGGACACATATATACCATTTCCTATATTGCTCTTTTCGTCGGAGTCCAACAACTCCTCTACGTTCTCCTCGAAGGATCCCATCACTACACGTTCTGTCAGACCAACTCCGATCATGCTCACCCTATGATTAGGCAATGGATTACGCCTAGTGGAAGGGTTCGCTGACGAAGGATCAGCTATCTTTTTCTCCTCGATTAAATCTTGGATTTCGTGTTTCAGCCTCTCACAATTCTCAATTGTATGCCCATAACTGCTGTGGAACTCACAATATCCCCTAGCTTGTATCTGCGGAGGAGGCGGTGTCTTGTTATAATGAGTAAGAGCTTTCAGTAGCCCCTTTTTCTGCAATCGTTCGAAAACTTTTGCGTAGGTTTGATCAAATTTGGCGAACTGCCTCTTTTCGATAGCATTAAGATCAAGCACTTTCACTGCATCGGACTCTGTACTCGCACTTGGCCCTCCGACACTATATCCAGACTTCGTCCACTTGGTATAAGCTTTCTTTGGCTCTCCATCCCCCTCGACTGTCAAGGCACAACTATACATCTGATTAAAATCGGTAAACGACATATACCGCAACTCATTCTTGATATACGGCAATGTGTTGCCAACCACCATTCGAATCTGATCTTGCTCAAGCGGCTTCTGTTTCATAACCACGGCCTTAGCCCTCCATCTTTTCACAAAATCGGAAAAAGATTCCCCAGCCTGTTGCTTAGTGCTCTCTAGCTCCTTCAAAGTGACCTCCAGCATGGTGTTGAAGCTATACTAAGCGATGAATGACTTCGCTAACTCCTTCCAATCCCTCTTCGTCACCATAGGCAATGCATGGAACCATGTGAGGGCCGCCCCCTCTAGGTAAGTGTTAAACAGCCCCAGGACTTGATCCTCAGTCAGGATCGTGTGCTTCATCACAGCAACATACTGATTCATGTGAGCGGTGGGATCTCCAGTTCCATCGAACTTCTTCATGTCAGGGAGCCGAAATTTCAAAGGCAAAGCTATTGCCGATAAACAATTCTTCAAGTTATAAAAGTCCTGACTCCCGGAACTTCCCCCGCGCAAGTCCTGCACCTCCTGCGTGATGTGTTGCTTCCACTCCTCTTCCTTAGCTTTCTCTTTCTCTAGTTGTTTTCGGATATAATCCTGATAATCATCCTCATTCCCAAAGCGAGGGCCATCGTTCACCTCATTCTCAGTGTGCTTGCTGCCACTCTTGTCATCTTTCATGGCCAGCTTAGCTAGCTGGGCCAAGATTGCGGCCAGCTGATCATTGATATTGTTCACAGAGTTTTCCAATTCAGCCACTTTTTCGTCGGTTGCAGACATACTGACGGAGGATTGAGTATACCCAGACGAAGATGATTCAGAAGCCACGACTACTGATCCGGAACTGTCTACTCGTAGCTGATCAAACTGTCTGACAAGTCGGTTACTCTCGCGAAACCACAACCGCTTAATGATGACGTCTGCGCGAACGGTATCCATTAGTATGTATGCATGATTTTATATGCATGATTCGTGGTGTGTGCGTTTATTTATTTACGGATATATAAGACAAGAAGCACAAACGTCAGTCTAATTACATGTATCACAACATCTCTCTTCCACCCTTATTCCTCCACACACTCGTTGGTCCAGGTCTCTTTCCTAGGATTTTGGTTTTTTAGCTCACATTGCGGTCCAGGGGACGCGTGATGCCGTCGATTATTATGGAAAAAGTAAATCATTCATCAAACAACACAGTTCGTTTTGACGTATCAACGTTCAGTGACTAAGAAATCGACCAAGTTGGGTTGTCCTTTCAGAATAACTCGTCCTTGTCCTTTCGCGAGACGCATTAGTTCGGGTTTTGACTCCTTTTGAGTGCATCTCCATTTTTTAGACGTGGTACGAGTTATTCTTCTAGTCCAGTCGTTCGTTATTGTCAATGACTCGTTCCCTTTTGTTCGCGCGGGTTCGCGTCTCGATTTTTGGATTACAACGAGATCTTTTGGATCTATCGAGAGACGTAACCACACGTTTATTTAGTGATGAAATCACTTTTGAATTTAGGGAACGGACTCATCGCGTAACACGTTTGTTTTTAGCGTTAAGAATCCGTTTGCTCACTTTAGCTATGTGAAAAGACGACGAGTCTTATTTTGAGCGCACGGTAATCTTTCGGCTAGCAACAGTTCGTTGTTCTTCCCAATCCACGGGATATATCATCTTAGTGTGGTTATAGAAAATCAACGTTTCGTTGAATCGCATGTTTATTCGAAGTGAGGATATCACCGTTCTCTTTCCTTTAGGCACGAATTAAGCAAACACGTACATCGGGCCATATTTCTTGCAGTTTTGGTAACGGTCGAAATGATCGAGTCGTTAGTCAAAACCCGCAGTCTCGTCCATATGGCGCAATTATACGGTTTGGCTTAATTCGGCTTTGTGATTTTAAACGGGGTATACACTCGTTCGAGGCACGTATTCAACAGCATTGGTTTATTTTCTTTAACTACTCTCGGTATTGACATATATCGTAGATTCGGAATGATTTTGGTCGTTTAGTTCATTTTTTTACTTTTCTTTTCTTAGTCACTTCTACGGACACGTCCATTTCTCTTAAGAACGACACAGGGCATAACGTAAA
Organism: Euphorbia lathyris; assembly: GCF_963576675.1. NCBI lineage: Eukaryota > Viridiplantae > Streptophyta > Magnoliopsida > Malpighiales > Euphorbiaceae > Euphorbia > Euphorbia lathyris. The sequence continues at coordinate 23,218,103 of NC_088914.1, forward strand.
AGCTCGTCTTTTATTCGGAAGGGATGGGCTACTTGTGCGAAACTTTTCACATTACGACAGGGTCGTCCGAAACAGAAATGTTCTTCGTTTTCGTTTCGTTATGATCTCGTTTCATCCCAATTTATTTAAAGAATGTGAATAACGGCTACTGTTAATATAGTCTTTTGAATCGAAGTATAACTATCCTCAACACCAAACCGATTCATACTAATACGTGCTTACGTAATAACGCATTTCCTGAACATGTGCCTTCGTCGGGACACAGAAAGGGACAAGGCGGGCCGCACATGTTCATTCATTCGAGATGACTAAGTCGTCTTTAGTTCAAATTGTTTCGATGTTTTAGGGTAATTAGTACGCCGATTCAAGAGTATATATTAACGCATCGTTTCATTTTCTTTACATACTTTAGGATTTAGACACGTATCATGGCGATTTGAAAACACAAATTGATTCATTTATCACACCAAAAATAGTAACGGGTAATCTTATGGCAACTTCTAAGGCTACTATATGCTGACACGGCTGAGCGCGGGACCTCACAGGACCGCACAAATTCGCCCCTAACGAATGGATGGGGACCCTTTGGCGCCTTACTGTAAGGGGGAACTTACACTAGCCTCTTTCGAGCGACGAATGGACTCTCGCTAGAGGTTTCGCAGAAATTACCCAAAAGGTTTGCAATAATGCACATGAATGCATACGAAAAGAAATAATACGATCCATCCCCGTTAAGGGCTTAATACACGCCTTCCGGAATCAAATTTCTCACTTCCCCAACAGAGTCGCCACTTGTTAGACGAGGTGCCGCGGCCTAATCTCCCAAGAGGACCGGGGGGTGGACAACCTCGTGGCGACGTAAGCGGTGATTAGCGCCGAAAGCAACCAATCGTGGAATCAAGCTGCTCGGCAGGACCGGAGCTCGGAGATATGGAAGAGTCGCCACCCACGAATGGGAAAATGAACACCGATCCCTTGCGGGAGACCGGTGTGGGTTTGGGAAACTTGGGTACGAGCCGAGAAGGCTAGCTCTTTTCCGGAGAAAGGCTACTAGACACCCCGACATCGCCCGGTTATGAACCACCGGCCTCCTACTCAGCATGTTAGGCGATAACGGACTAATCGTACACTTCTTTAAGTTTAAAATTCATTTGAAACCTTTTCTTTCTCATTTTGGAAACCGTTTTGATCATATATTATAGAAAAGCTACTTTAGTAAAGAATCACCCATTTACATCAGTTCAATATAAAGAGAGGGGAGGAAGGAAGAAGTGGTTTATTTACGATGTGATTTACATGTTGTGTCGCGAGTTAATTCTACACTTAACTTATTTCCCCAAAACGAGTTTATTTACATGGTTCGCACCTTAATCGCCGTTGGAACGATTTAGGTGCGCTTTAAAACCCTGTTTGATGAAGTTCACCCGAATCGCCGTTGGAACGACTCGAGTGTTTGAAAACATTGAGATAAAAAAAAACCTTTAATAAGAAAACGTGGTTAAACATACAAGTCAATTTTATTTTGTACAAATCCTTTAAGAAAACGATTCAAAACTCTATTATTCACAAAGAAAACGATTTTAATTACAATGTTCGCTCAATCCGTCGTTGGAACGGACTAAGGTTTTAAAACGTGGTGTTTTGAGAAACGATTTGAAATGTCAATAAAACTCTATTTATTTACATTAGGAACCTCTAAAAATTCATTAGTTTAAATGATTAAATTAAAAACTCTTTTTGTGATTTATTTTTCCCCTTTTTCCTTAATGGATTCTCCACTTGTCATAATTACAACAATAAACATATTTAAACCAAAATTTACTCCCAAATAAAGCCCCATTTGAAACATGGACCCCTAAATGGCCCAAAAGAATAAAGAAAATAATATAAGCATATATATATATACATTTTAATCCAAAAAAAGAAACATGAAATAAAAGTTAATGAAAAGAGACTATATAATACATATATGAAAATACTAAATATAATACATTTTTACTTTAAACATGTGAAAATAGTAAATAAAACTCCTAGATAAGAAAATAACATTTATCCCCGAAATAGTTTTATTTAATAATAACTAATATAGCCCAAATATCCCAAAACTATATATATACATAACTAATGTAATTTAAATGTCAAAATAATATCTATTTATCCACTAATTAATCACTCCCAAAACCCCAAGCAAATATTCTTTAAAAATGAAATTCATTACCATTTAAGTAAAGGAAAAAGAAAAGAAAAGATATATATACATATACTTATATTTAAAATAAAATAAAAAATGATATATAAACATCCAAAATAATTATATATACCAAATGTCTAAAAATAGTTTGAAGATATATATTACATAAATATACATATATATACAAAGGACCAAAAGCCTAAAAGTTAAGAAACAGGGACCAAAACAGTATTTTTTACATTCCAGCAGATTTACCGACGGAAAATCCGTCGGTAAACATCAATTAGGACAGAAACGGAAAATTACAGCAGCACTCCAATTGTTTCCAGATTTATTCAAAAGCTTTAAATTAAGTCTAATTCAATCGTTTTGGATTTCCGAACTACCAAAAATGGGTCATAGTCAATAACGGAAGTTCCTAAAACGACGTTTTTATTTTAAAACATTATTCGGAAATTTTTTTAAATTAAAACTTATAATTACAACGTTTTTTAACACCCGAACTACCTTTTTATCGGATCACGGTTCGTATTGGGATATCAAAACGAGGTTTTCTATTTTAAAGCAAAACCGAATTTTATTCAACACGAGACGAAAATTAAATAAATATGCCAAATTAAATAAAACGTGATAAAATAAAAGAATAACTAAATAAATAAAAAACTATAACATACAAATAAATAAAGGAAAGGAATGAATTAAATAAAATAAATGAGTCTAATCCTCGGATAATACCTTAAATTCGGTATCTGACAGTCGAAGCCGATTGATTTCACGAGTCGTGATTTTCCGGTTTTTTTGTGTTTTTTTAGTAAAAATTTAACTTTGGAAAATTTGGATTTTTTTTGGGAAAAAAAATATTTTCTCCAAAAAATTGACTTTCTCTCTCTAAAAATGTTTAGAGTGAGAAAGAACCAAAAATTCTTCTTTTCCTCCAAATGCATGGGGATCCGTGCCTTTTATAGGAAAACGGATCCCCGGAGGAATGGGCGACGCCCGAGCAAAATCGGGCGTCGCCCAAGAGGGTTGGGCGGCCGCCCAAGGCATGTTGGGCGGCCGCCCAACATTTGTTGGGCGAGCACCCAACGCAAGGTTGGGCGCGCGCCCAACTGCCGTTGGGCGTCCGCCCGACGTGGTTGGGTGCTCGCCCAACGGCCGCCGAGGCGCGTCTCGCGCCGTCGGACGCGCACGTCCCACGACCGTCGAGCTCGCGTTCCGTGCCGTCGGGCATCCACGCGTCGTGGCCACCGAACGTGCGTTCCGCTCCGCCGGGCCCGTGCATCGCTCGGATGCCGAGCGCGTGCCATTCGTGGTTGGATGCGTGCGTCCGACGGACGTCGAGCGCGCGCTTTGCATCGTCAAGCGGCTTCTGTTTCATAACCACGGCCTTAGCCCTCCATCTTTTCACAAAATCGGAAAAAGATTCCCCAGCCTGTTGCTTAGTGCTCTCTAGCTCCTTCAAAGTGACCTCCAGCATGGTGTTGAAGCTATACTAAGCGATGAATGACTTCGCTAACTCCTTCCAATCCCTCTTCGTCACCATAGGCAATGCATGGAACCATGTGAGGGCCGCCCCCTCTAGGTAAGTGTTAAACAGCCCCAGGACTTGATCCTCAGTCAGGATCGTGTGCTTCATCACAGCAACATACTGATTCATGTGAGCGGTGGGATCTCCAGTTCCATCGAACTTCTTCATGTCAGGGAGCCGAAATTTCAAAGGCAAAGCTATTGCCGATAAACAATTCTTCAAGTTATAAAAGTCCTGACTCCCGGAACTTCCCCCGCGCAAGTCCTGCACCTCCTGCGTGATGTGTTGCTTCCACTCCTCTTCCTTAGCTTTCTCTTTCTCTAGTTGTTTTCGGATATAATCCTGATAATCATCCTCATTCCCAAAGCGAGGGCCATCGTTCACCTCATTCTCAGTGTGCTTGCTGCCACTCTTGTCATCTTTCATGGCCAGCTTAGCTAGCTGGGCCAAGATTGCGGCCAGCTGATCATTGATATTGTTCACAGAGTTTTCCAATTCAGCCACTTTTTCGTCGGTTGCAGACATACTGACGGAGGATTGAGTATACCTAGACGAAGATGATTCAGAAGCCACGACTACTGATCCGGAACTGTCTACTCGTAGCTGATCAAACTGTCTGACAAGTCGGTTACTCTCGCGAAACCACAACCGCTTAATGATGACGTCTGCGCGAACGGTATCCATTAGTATGTATGCATGATTTTATATGCATGATTCGTGGTGTGTGCGTTTATTTATTTACGGATATATAAGACAAGAAGCACAAACGTCAGTCTAATTACATGTATCACAACATCTCTCTTCCACCCTTATTCCTCCACACACTCGTTGGTCCAGGTCTCTTTCCTAGGATTTTGGTTTTTTAGCTCACATTGCGGTCCAGGGGACGCGTGATGCCGTCGATTATTATGGAAAAAGTAAATCATTCATCAAACAACACAGTTCGTTTTGACGTATCAACGTTCAGTGACTAAGAAATCGACCAAGTTGGGTTGTCCTTTCAGAATAACTCGTCCTTGTCCTTTCGCGAGACGCATTAGTTCGGGTTTTGACTCCTTTTGAGTGCATCTCCATTTTTTAGACGTGGTACGAGTTATTCTTCTAGTCCAGTCGTTCGTTATTGTCAATGACTCGTTCCCTTTTGTTCGCGCGGGTTCGCGTCTCGATTTTTGGATTACAACGAGATCTTTTGGATCTATCGAGAGACGTAACCACACGTTTATTTAGTGATGAAATCACTTTTGAATTTAGGGAACGGACTCATCGCGTAACACGTTTGTTTTTAGCGTTAAGAATCCGTTTGCTCACTTTAGCTATGTGAAAAGACGACGAGTCTTATTTTGAGCGCACGGTAATCTTTCGGCTAGCAACAGTTCGTTGTTCTTCCCAATCCACGGGATATATCATCTTAGTGTGGTTATAGAAAATCAACGTTTCGTTGAATCGCATGTTTATTCGAAGTGAGGATATCACCGTTCTCTTTCCTTTAGGCACGAATTAAGCAAACACGTACATCGGGCCATATTTCTTGCAGTTTTGGTAACGGTCGAAATGATCGAGTCGTTAGTCAAAACCCGCAGTCTCGTCCATATGGCGCAATTATACGGTTTGGCTTAATTCGGCTTTGTGATTTTAAACGGGGTATACACTCGTTCGAGGCACGTATTCAACAGCATTGGTTTATTTTCTTTAACTACTCTCGGTATTGACATATATCGTAGATTCGGAATGATTTTGGTCGTTTAGTTCATTTTTTTACTTTTCTTTTCTTAGTCACTTCTACGGACACGTCCATTTCTCTTAAGAACGACACAGGGCATAACGTAAAAGCTCGTCTTTTATTCGGAAGGGATGGGCTACTTGTGCGAAACTTTTCACATTACGACAGGGTCGTCCGAAACAGAAATGTTCTTCGTTTTCGTTTCGTTATGATCTCGTTTCATCCCAATTTATTTAAAGAATGTGAATAACGGCTACTGTTAATATAGTCTTTTGAATCGAAGTATAACTATCCTCAACACCAAACCGATTCATACTAATACGTGCTTACGTAATAACGCATTTCCTGAACATGTGCCTTCGTCGGGACACAGAAAGGGACAAGGCGGGCCGCACATGTTCATTCATTCGAGATGACTAAGTCGTCTTTAGTTCAAATTGTTTCGATGTTTTAGGGTAATTAGTACGCCGATTCAAGAGTATATATTAACGCATCGTTTCATTTTCTTTACATACTTTAGGATTTAGACACGTATCATGGCGATTTGAAAACACAAATTGATTCATTTATCACACCAAAAATAGTAACGGGTAATCTTATGGCAACTTCTAAGGCTACTATATGCTGACACGGCTGAGCGCGGGACCTCACAGGACCGCACAAATTCGCCCCTAACGAATGGATGGGGACCCTTTGGCGCCTTACTGTAAGGGGGAACTTACACTAGCCTCTTTCGAGCGACGAATGGACTCTCGCTAGAGGTTTCGCAGAAATTACCCAAAAGGTTTGCAATAATGCACATGAATGCATACGAAAAGAAATAATACGATCCATCCCCGTTAAGGGCTTAATACACGCCTTCCGGAATCAAATTTCTCACTTCCCCAACAGAGTCGCCACTTGTTAGACGAGGTGCCGCGGCCTAATCTCCCAAGAGGACCGGGGGGTGGACAACCTCGTGGCGACGTAAGCGGTGATTAGCGCCGAAAGCAACCAATCGTGGAATCAAGCTGCTCGGCAGGACCGGAGCTCGGAGATATGGAAGAGTCGCCACCCACGAATGGGAAAATGAACACCGATCCCTTGCGGGAGACCGGTGTGGGTTTGGGAAACTTGGGTACGAGCCGAGAAGGCTAGCTCTTTTCCGGAGAAAGGCTACTAGACACCCCGACATCGCCCGGTTATGAACCACCGGCCTCCTACTCAGCATGTTAGGCGATAACGGACTAATCGTACACTTCTTTAAGTTTAAAATTCATTTGAAACCTTTTCTTTCTCATTTTGGAAACCGTTTTGATCATATATTATAGAAAAGCTACTTTAGTAAAGAATCACCCATTTACATCAGTTCAATATAAAGAGAGGGGAGGAAGGAAGAAGTGGTTTATTTACGATGTGATTTACATGTTGTGTCGCGAGTTAATTCTACACTTAACTTATTTCCCCAAAACGAGTTTATTTACATGGTTCGCACCTTAATCGCCGTTGGAACGATTTAGGTGCGCTTTAAAACCCTGTTTGATGAAGTTCACCCGAATCGCCGTTGGAACGACTCGAGTGTTTGAAAACATTGAGATAAAAAAAAACCTTTAATAAGAAAACGTGGTTAAACATACAAGTCAATTTTATTTTGTACAAATCCTTTAAGAAAACGATTCAAAACTCTATTATTCACAAAGAAAACGATTTTAATTACAATGTTCGCTCAATCCGTCGTTGGAACGGACTAAGGTTTTAAAACGTGGTGTTTTGAGAAACGATTTGAAATGTCAATAAAACTCTATTTATTTACATTAGGAACCTCTAAAAATTCATTAGTTTAAATGATTAAATTAAAAACTCTTTTTGTGATTTATTTTTCCCCTTTTTCCTTAATGGATTCTCCACTTGTCATAATTACAACAATAAACATATTTAAACCAAAATTTACTCCCAAATAAAGCCCCATTTGAAACATGGACCCCTAAATGGCCCAAAAGAATAAAGAAAATAATATAAGCATATATATATATACATTTTAATCCAAAAAAAGAAACATGAAATAAAAGTTAATGAAAAGAGACTATATAATACATATATGAAAATACTAAATATAATACATTTTTACTTTAAACATGTGAAAATAGTAAATAAAACTCCTAGATAAGAAAATAACATTTATCCCCGAAATAGTTTTATTTAATAATAACTAATATAGCCCAAATATCCCAAAACTATATATATACATAACTAATGTAATTTAAATGTCAAAATAATATCTATTTATCCACTAATTAATCACTCCCAAAACCCCAAGCAAATATTCTTTAAAAATGAAATTCATTACCATTTAAGTAAAGGAAAAAGAAAAGAAAAGATATATATACATATACTTATATTTAAAATAAAATAAAAAATGATATATAAACATCCAAAATAATTATATATACCAAATGTCTAAAAATAGTTTGAAGATATATATTACATAAATATACATATATATACAAAGGACCAAAAGCCTAAAAGTTAAGAAACAGGGACCAAAACAGTATTTTTTACATTCCAGCAGATTTACCGACGGAAAATCCGTCGGTAAACATCAATTAGGACAGAAACGGAAAATTACAGCAGCACTCCAATTGTTTCCAGATTTATTCAAAAGCTTTAAATTAAGTCTAATTCAATCGTTTTGGATTTCCGAACTACCAAAAATGGGTCATAGTCAATAACGGAAGTTCCTAAAACGACGTTTTTATTTTAAAACATTATTCGGAAATTTTTTTAAATTAAAACTTATAATTACAACGTTTTTTAACACCCGAACTACCTTTTTATCGGATCACGGTTCGTATTGGGATATCAAAACGAGGTTTTCTATTTTAAAGCAAAACCGAATTTTATTCAACACGAGACGAAAATTAAATAAATATGCCAAATTAAATAAAACGTGATAAAATAAAAGAATAACTAAATAAATAAAAAACTATAACATACAAATAAATAAAGGAAAGGAATGAATTAAATAAAATAAATGAGTCTAATCCTCGGATAATACCTTAAATTCGGTATCTGACAGTCGAAGCCGATTGATTTCACGAGTCGTGATTTTCCGGTTTTTTTGTGTTTTTTTAGTAAAAATTTAACTTTGGAAAATTTGGATTTTTTTTGGGAAAAAAAATATTTTCTCCAAAAAATTGACTTTCTCTCTCTAAAAATGTTTAGAGTGAGAAAGAACCAAAAATTCTTCTTTTCCTCCAAATGCATGGGGATCCGTGCCTTTTATAGGAAAACGGATCCCCGGAGGAATGGGCGACGCCCGAGCAAAATCGGGCGTCGCCCAAGAGGGTTGGGCGGCCGCCCAAGGCATGTTGGGCGGCCGCCCAACATTTGTTGGGCGAGCACCCAACGCAAGGTTGGGCGCGCGCCCAACTGCCGTTGGGCGTCCGCCCGACGTGGTTGGGTGCTCGCCCAACGGCCGCCGAGGCGCGTCTCGCGCCGTCGGACGCGCACGTCCCACGACCGTCGAGCTCGCGTTCCGTGCCGTCGGGCATCCACGCGTCGTGGCCACCGAACGTGCGTTCCGCTCCGCCGGGCCCGTGCATCGCTCGGATGCCGAGCGCGTGCCATTCGTGGTTGGATGCGTGCGTCCGACGGACGTCGAGCGCGCGCTTTGCATCGTCGAGCGGGCGTCTGACTGTCGTCGAACGCGCACCGGCTGCCGCTAGGCACTCGCACCCTGCCGTTAAGCATTCGCGAGCCATCCGATCAACAACAGCGACCCGCCGTAACTCTTTCTTCCTTATTATGTACTTATTATTCTTTATATATTTTTTTGTTTTTCAAAACTTCCGGAATCAATCGCTTCAACCGTCTTGTTTTCAGGTTTTCGTCACAGGTCCTCCGACTCGGTGTCTACAGTTGCCCCTACTTTCCTATTTTGACAGTGATGTGTGTGTTTTGAAAACGTTTTTTTGCTAACGCAACACATGCAATGTAAAACATATAAAAGTAAAAGACACGTAAAGACTAGGAGGAAGAATACCTGACCTTCGCGCTGCGCGTTCGGGCGCCGTTCTCGATTCTTTCCGTCCTTGCCTCTGAATCGGCTGTCGGTGGATGTTCTTCTTACGGACCCTAGCGTACGTTGACTGTGGGTAAAATTGGCTCGAAAGCAACCTCGGTCGTGGACCGTAGGTAAGATGGCTAAAAAGCTACCTCGGTCGTGAACCGTAGGTAAGATGGCTAAAAAGCTACCTCGGTCGTGAACCGTAGGTAAGATGGCTAAAAAGCTACCTCGGTCGTGAACCGTAGGTAATATGGCTAAAAAGCTACCTCGGTCGTGAACCGTAGGTAAGATGGCTAAAGAGCTACCTCGGTCGTGAACCGTAGGTAAGATGGCTAAAAAGCTACCTCGGTCGTGAACCGTAGGTAAGATGGCTAAAAAGCTACCTCGGTCGTGAACCGTAGGTAAGATGGATAAAAAGCTACCTCGGTCGTGAACCGTAGGTAAGATGGCTAAAGAGCTACCTCGGTCGTGAACCGTAGGTAAGATGGCTAAAGAGCTACCTCGGTCGTGAAACGTAGGTAAGATGGCTAAAAAGCTACCTCGGTCGTGAACCGTAGGTAAGATGGCTAAAAAGCTACCTCGGTCGTGAACCGTAGGTAAGATGGCTCAAGGGCAGAAAAGTTCTTTCTAACGATTCTGAATTCTTTTAAAACACCATTGTCTGGAGCTAGTGTCTCGGAGGTTTAATGGGAACGTGTTTTGGTCTGGAATGATATAGACTAACGATTATTTTTCTGTTGACTGTTGTCTGTATTTTAACTGGTGTCACTGTTCTGTAAAAATTGGCTGTTGTCTGGAGTTCATATCTTGACAGTATTGGTTGCTGTCTGGGAGAAATGCAGGCTGAAACGGACTGCAAATCGGGGGTCTGTGCACCTGGTAAATAATTATTTACTTTTTACCTTTATGTCAAATCGTACCTTTTTCAGTATTTACGGGAATGCCATTCCCTCTTCCTATATAAGGTGGTGGGGTTTCATTTCAACCCCACACCTTCTCTCTCTTCTTTCTCTCTCTAGACTTTGATTTGGATTATCCTCGGGATGGATTTGGATGAATGCGATGGCACGAGAGGCATGGGTGAGGTTTACGTGAACCTGGATAGAGTGGACCCTTTCCACGACCCTGAGACGCATCTGAGCCGGACACGCTGTAACGAGGTAAGTGCTTTCTCACTTTTTCGTTATTTGGTTCAAATTCTAGGCTTTAGTATTCCTATCCGAACATGATTTGCATGCTAACCTTCAGATTGCCTTAGAGGACTTTAGCTAGAAAACATGAATTTCTTCACTTACAAGTAACACTTGTTTATTTCTGCGTAAGAATGTGCGCTATATGCATGTGAATAGTAATCCTACGAATTTATGCATGCTAACAGTAAACAATAACGTGAATAGTAAAAACGTGAATAGTGCATGTGAATAGTAAAAATATGAATAGTAAAAACTTAACTAATGCACGTGAATAGTAAAAACATGAATAGTGCACGTGAATAGTAAAAACATGAATAGTAAAAACGTGAATAGTGCACGTGAATAGTAAAAACCTAACTAATGCACGTGAATAGTAAAAACTTAACCCATGCTCCTTGTCAACGCGGACGAGAGTGATTTAAAGAATTAACTAAACCTTACATAAACAACCCTAAAGGAGCGATTTTTACAGAAAGTTGGTCCCAATTGACCGGATGTCTCTAGGTTAGATTCGGAATGAAAGAATACCTAGTCTTAACGCGTTTTCATCACACATGTGCTTTAGGAATCGTATTTAAATTTTCCTGTCTTATTCTTTCTAGTTCGTCGAGATTTCCGGGACTACGGCCGAGATCCATACGTGGTATGCTAGGCTAGGCGCCGCGGCGAGAGCCCGTGTGCGTGAGTTGGGCTTCGAGCCCTTTATTTCAGCGTTGCCCCCCGCCAACGGGGTGTGCGATCGTTTTGGCCTGCGTGCCTTATGCGAGCGGTGGGTTGACTCGACCCACACCTTCCATCTTTCTTTTGGGGAGATTACTATCTCGCCCAGAGACTTCTCTTTGTTGACAGGGCTGCGGGGGAGCAGCACTCCAGTTCCCTTTTATTTTGATATGATGCGACTGCGAGTTGACCTTGCTAGGCTAGCTGCTTTGATTGGGCCGGGAGTTTACCCAGGCGCCAAATCTACTCCAGCGAAGTTTGTTTCTACTGCGAGCCTTTTGGGTCGCCGGGATTTTTGCGAGACCGACGATGCTGACTTGGCAGTTCGTAGTTTCCTAGTGTATACCCTGAGTGAGACGATTTTCCGCACCAAGGGCGGAAAGGTACACGCTGGTCTTATTCAGGCGCTTAGTGACTTGGATGCGGCGGCATCTTATGATTGGGCGGGAGCGGGCCTAGCCTTCCTTTATAAGTTTCTGGATTTGACTTGCCGGAAGCGCAAGGACTTCGGCGGTTACACATTTGCCCTACTGGTACGTGACGCATCCTTGACTCGCCCATTTTATCTTCTTCGCGCTTTCATGCTCATAGTCCTTGTTTTTACCGCAGGTTTGGGCGTACGAGAGGCGGATTCTTCCCAGCCAGTCTCGGTCTCGACCACGAGTACCGAGGCTCCCTCTCATGACCCGGTGGTGAGAGTTTGACCTAGGCACAGAGAGGAGACGAACGGTGGTGCGGCTCCTAGACTGGATTGACTCGCGGACCCTGGGACAGGTAGATATCTTCTAGTTGTGCTAGATTCTTGTTTGAACTGATCTGACTTTCTCTTTGTGTTTTTTTTAGATTAAGTTTAGGTGGGATGACATTGACTTTGGTCCCGACTATATGTACGTATCTTTGATCCAGGAGCAGCAGTGCGTGCTCACCGGCCCCTATGTGCGGGCTTGGTATTTGGGAGACCGAGGCATCACCGAGATTAGGGATGCGCACTGGTCACCAGGCGAGATTCCCGTTTCCATGTTCGCGGTGCGGACCATGCCCCTGTCGGTCATCCGTCAGGACTTGACCCGTCGGTTCGTCGGTAGGGAGGTGTGGGTTCATGCCGGGGGCCGTGGTCCTTACCTATCGACTCTGTTGAGCGCGAGGGATGCCCCAGCGGCGGTGATGGAGGTGGATCCCATGGCAGACGTATTTTCGCGGGAGGCTGTCGCGGCAGTCTTCGTGCAGGAGGAGGTCCCGGTGAGTGGTTTAGCCTATTTACCTTTATCCATGAGATGGTTAGCGGTATTTATTGTGTTTTCATTTGCAGGAGGGATCCTGGAGGAGCGCTCATCTGTCGGACTTCTTTGATGGCACTGGTGCTCAGACATCTGCAGGCGAGCCACCCTACTATGTCGGCGAGTCCTCCAGCGCCGCCCGACCGGAGAGGTCCCCCCTAGGTGTGCCCGTACCGGACTACGAGAGGGATTTTGCCACCGTTTGTTATGATGAGTCCGGGGCAGCCTATGCGGGAGTCGAGATGGCTCCTTCTGTCTTCACATCGAGGGTACCATTTGACCCCTCAGACGCTTCTCTGACTACGAGAGAGACTTGTACAGATTATGTGGGACTGTCCGGTTACCTCCGAGACCGCCTCAGCTTGCGTTGCGCCGATCACCTGGTATGTATCTTTACTTTATTTTAGTGTAGTGGAATGCATGCATGTATGTATGATTTTTGTTCTTGCCTATGCTGCTTCTTACTTATTATTTTTTCTGTTTTTCCCTCCTCTCTTTTTTAGAGTGATCTTCGCGTTCATGAGCGGAGGCGGAGTGAGTCGGTGCGGGAGGCCGATGCCAGGGTTGGCCAGGTGTACCAAGAGCGGAACGATCACTGGTCGGAGGTGATGCGGAGGGAGACTAAGGGTCGCCTTGCCATCAAGGAGAGAGCGCGCGATGAGACGATTGGATGCCTAGCTGCCGAGGAGAGAGCCCGAGTTGCCGAGGAGAGGCTCCGAGCTGTCGAAGATGGTGGCGGATGCTTCATGAGCCCCACATGATCCCTCATGTAGCTCTTTGAGGATTTGCTGTCCCCCTTTCGGCAGAATGCACTTCAACCAGGGATGGTTAAAGGATTTTCTGTAAAGGCCATTATTGATCAAGGAGAAATAAGCCGCTCTCCTGACTATCCGCCGTGCCTCTTCTTTGTCTTTAGGTAAGGTTCCATTTAGCAGATATTGGCGGATGACCAATCTCCAATCATCTTCTACCGTTGTGAGTAGGGATACTTCCTCTGAGGCGAAGGCTGGAGCTATTTTAACTTCGAAGGGACAATCCGGATCTGTCCAGTTTTCCTCATAAGAGGCCATTTTGGCCAAATGATCCGCCTCTGTGTTGGACTCCCTTGGTACATGAATCAGCTCCCATTTAGTTTCCTTAGTCTCAAGGTGATCCAGCAACTTTTTGACTTCTGCTACGTATTTGGCCAGAACCTCGTCTTTCACCTCGTAATTCTTGATTACTTGGTTGACCATTAGTTTAGAATCGCTATAGATCACAATCCGCTCTGGAGTGATTTCTTTGAGTAGGCGTAATCCCAATATCAGAGCTTCATATTCAGCAGCATTATTAGTTGCATGGAAATTTAATTTTGCTGCATACCGTAACTTTATGTGTTGGGGACCCTTGATCACAACGCCTACACCAGCTCCATCGGCTGAGGAAGCGCCATCGGTGTACATTGTCCATTCCTCTATTGGAGGCTTGGGATGATCTATCCCCTCATCAGTGAATTCATTTACAAAGTCCGCCAGGACCTGACTCTTTAAAGCTGACCTGCTTTCGTATCTCACATCGAATTCGCCTAGGCGAATTGCCCATTCGATCAACCTTCCCGAAGTGTCTGGTTTTTGCAACACCTTTCTCATTGGTATATTTGTTCGAACCACTACAGTGTGCGCCTGAAAATATGGCCTAAGGCGAATTGCCGTGGTGACTACAGCCAGCGCCATTTTATCAAGTTTAGAATATCTGGTTTCGGCGTCTTTCAGAATCTTGCTCACATAATAAATCGGAAACTGCTGGCCATCTCCCTCTCATATCATGACCGTGCATACGGCTTTATCCGCGACCGATACATACATATAGAGGTCTTCTCCCTTCAAAGGTCGACTCATCATGGGTGGCTCTGAGAGGAACCGCTTGATTCATTCGAAGGCCCTTTCACAATCTTCATTCCACTCGAATGCCTTTTGCTTCTTAATGACCTCGTAAAAGGGCTGACATCTGCAAGCTGAACAAGAGATAAACCTGCCCAAGGCTATGATACGCCCATTAAGGCATTGTACTTCTCTGATATTCCGTGGCGCTTGCATTTCTAGGACAGCCTTAACATTGTCAGGATTTGGGCTAACTCCTTTTTCGCTGATCATGAACCCTAAGAATTTACCATACGTCGCACCAAAAGTACATTTCTCTGGGTTCAGCTTAATGTTGTGGCGTCGAAGTACGTCTAGTACCTCCTTTATATCATCCGCATGCTTCTCTATGGTCGTACTTTTGATGATCATGTCATCTACATAGACAGAATAGTTATCCCCTTTACTATCTGCGAATATCTTGTTCATCATCCTCTGATAAGTTGCACCCGCGTTCTTAAGCCCAAAGGGCATCACCTTGAAACAATAAGTGGCTTGGTGTGTTACGAACGAGGTCTTGATTCTATCTGAGGGCTCCATGGGGATCTAATGATAACTTGACTTCACATCGGTAAAGGAGTACATTGCGTGACCGGCGGTTCCATCTACAAGCATATCAATACATGGCAAAGGATAATTGTCTTTGGGGCAGGCCTTGTTAAGATCAGTAAAGTCAATGCACATGCGGTAAGATCCACCCGCTTTTTTCACCAAAACGACGTTCGCCAACCACTGTGTGTAAAGCACCTCCTCAATGGCATCCGCTCGCTGGAGCTTGGTGATATCTTCTTCTATCACCTTCTGCCTTTTCGGACCATGATTTCTCCGCTTTTGAGCCACGGGAACTGCATCTTTATCAATGTTGAGCTTGTGAGTGATCACGTCTGGACTGATTCCGGGGAGAACTTCATCCTTCCATGCGAAGACATCTTCCGCCTCACAGAGCACTTTGGTGATTGCATTTTTAATTTCGCCTCTGAGCCCTTTATCCATTCGCACCTGCTTTTCATCCGCCACAAGGTACATTTCGGTCTCGCCCAAGGCCATTGTGACGCGCTCCTCTTCATCTTCCTCCTTAGATTGAGGGCGAATCATTAGTGATGCCGAATATGTCTCCTGAGCCACCTCTTGGCTACCTCTGATCATTACACCTCCCTTGGTCGTGGGGATGTAAAGTGTTAAGTGGCGAATGGAGATAAGAGCTGCAACTTCGGAGATAAAGGGTCGTCCGAGGATGATATTGTAAGCTAACTGACCATCCAAGACAGAAAATTCTAGATCTCCTTTCCAGACCTGATCATCGTCTGTAAGCTCACAATCCAAAGTGACTTGGCCTTTTGTTTGAATAGTATGTCCCGTCACTCCCAAGATATCGACCACAGTTGGCTCTACTTGAACAGGATCAATCATGAGTTTGGCGAAAGCTCCTCTAGTGATGACATTGCATGAACTCCCAGTATCAATCATTACTCTTTTCATCTCCCAGCCTTCCACCATCATAGTGACGACTAGTGCATCCGCATGGGGAGGTATTTTAGGACCTACATCGGAAAAGGGGCGATTTAACGACGACTTGTCAAGGGAGGTAGTCCTCGCCTTTTTTAACATTGGCTGGTATCCAGGTCCGCCCGCTATGACATTGATGGTACCCTTTCCTTTATTCTTTGGGTCCTCATTGGATCTATCACCATCTCCTCTCTTACCTTCAGTTTGGATCAACCGATCCAATTTGCCCCTCTCTATGAGACGCTCGATTTCCCGAGCTAACTCCCAGCATGCGTCAGTGTCATGGCCATTTTCCTGTGATATTTACAATAGTTTTTAGGATTTTTACCATTATTGGTGTACTCCCCTCCCTTCGGTTCGGGGTATGAAATGCTCCGTTTGTGTTGACTGTTCTCGATCCACATAAAAACTTCACTTTTAGAAGCATTGAGAGGTGTGAAAGAGGTGACAAACGTTGATTTGTTCTTAGAATCTCTTCATCTGTTTCTAGAGGAAGAATCCTGACGTTTGTCTCTGTCTCTATCTCGGGGACGAGATTCGCCCTTGTCCTTCTTCAGCGATGATGGTGAACCTCGGCGAATGTCATCCACCTCTATAAAATTCTTACAACGCTCCATTAACTCTGCCATGCTGGTGGGTTTCTTTCGAATGAGATCTTCCTGCAAACTATTACAGGTGGTATTTCTTACGAAACATTCCACAACTACGGAGATATCCACATCAACAGTTTGTATGCACAACTGATTGAAAGTGTCCACATACTCTCGAAGGGACTCATTCGCCTTTTGCTTTAACTCAAAGAGCTTCCCAAATTTCACCACTGGAGGAATACAGCCGGCAAATTTAGCGCAAAATTCCCTGCTCAGTTGATCAAAGCTGTTTATTGAACCTAGAGGTAAAGATTGAAACCACAAATAGGCTGGGCCCCCTAACGTGGTAACAAACATTTTGCAGAGCACGGGCTTATTAGCACGGTTGAGTCTAAGCAGTATTCGATATTTTCTAATATGAGCTTCTGGATCATCATTTCCTGTGTATATTGCAAGATTAGGAATTTTAAAAGCTCTGTCTGTTTCCTCCGCCTCGATCCAAGCTGCGAAAGGCGAATCCCTGTTGGCGAACGGGTTATGCCTAACATTTTCTTCATTCATACAAAGCACTAGGGCCCTAACTCTATCATCAAAATTTTCCGGGTTCGCCCTGGGATGACCTCTTCGTGGTGATCTGCTTGGAGAAGAAGAAGAAGAACTTGAATCAGACGATGGATCTGATGGCGAACGCCCTCCTTCATTACCGCGTTCGCCTGCTCTTCCGTTTCCTCCTCCTCCACCACCCCCTCCTCCATTTCCTCCACCTGGGGGAGCCGACCCATTTCCTCCCCCTTGGCTTCCCAACTGGATGTGTCCAACAGTTCCTAGAGGTGGCGGTGGCGGTGGTCCACTTGAATGGGGTGTCTTTTCTGGCCTTTTACTTCGTCTATGACCAGTAGATGGGGGCGATCTGCCACGACGGGAGGATCTCGCTCGTCGGGGCGAAGGTGACTTTGAACGCCTACCCTTCTCCTTTCTATGCTTCTTGTGCGTTCGCCCTTTAGATCCGCCAAGGGACAAATTCGTTCGTGGACGCCTGGGTATATCGGACCCACCAAGATTTAATCCCGGACCCCTAGATCCGCCAGGAAGGGTCGTATCATTTCTTTGACTTCCTTCTGCGCCACTAGGGAATAATTCCCGATTGATGGGTCGTTCGCCAATCGGTGCCGTGATGGTTACCATGGAGTCCATGTTGTGAGCCTGGAGGAATGAAGAACTTTGGGCGCCCGGTCCGAGGCCGAAGTTTAACAAAGGCCAAGAGGAAACGACCGATGTGGACGTCGTGCTCCAACGTGGAGGAAGGGTCATGAATGATCGGAGGCGATCTCCCATCTCAGGTCCGTACCGCTCTCCAATATCTTGAGCACACATATTGATGAAAGCATCCGGAGGCATGCTACTGCTGACGTGCATTACAGGAGCAGTTGAATCGGTGCGACCAGCACTAGATGGTGTAACTAATGGTATTTCAATCCCAGAGGTGGGATTTTGATCTCTGTTTGTCATAGTTTTTTAGTGTGAACGAAAAACCCTTTATTTGATTAAGGATTCCACGTTCACCGCACCAATTGATAACTTGTGGAAAAATCCTTGATCGGAGCACGTCCCTGTGAGGCGCCGTTGGGATCGGCCGGGGACACTCCGATGCCAAAGTCAGTAAGATGAATCAAGGAAACAAACTGAATAGACCAGGATTGTGAGAATGTGTGTACCTTGATAGCATAGGGAATCGGGCTATATATAGCTGAGAAGTTGTAACCTTCAGGTAACTAGAAAGTCTCCATTAATGCTCCATTAATGGCTGTTACGAGTTATCTTTGACCTTTAACTAATTGATAATTCATTAATGATCTTTATGGCCGAGTTGGCGGCCAGCCGTTATAGTGGCGAATGAAGAGATTCGCCTCATAGGTCCGCCAGCGGATCTCTCGGAGCTGATCCGTGGAGATCCGCCTGCCGGCTTCCCTTTGGGGATCACTACGCGGCGTACTTAGAGGTGAATATCCCTTTTGGTCCTTAGGATAATATCTCGATGTTATCACCAAGAGCAAATTTACCCTTAACGTTGATAATTTAGGTCAATTTCAGACACAATTATTAAAACACAGATATTTTTTTCTCTCATTTTTTTTAAATTTTTTGTCCTATTCGTACAAAAAAATAGTATATTTTATTTTTTTTTACATTTCAACATATGTTTGTGATTTGTTACTGATAAAATGATGCATGTGTAAAGTGTAGATGACAAGATTCATGATCGAGAAGACAGTTTGATAAAAATATTTATCAAATTAACCCAATTTATCAATGTTAGGGGTCAAATTGCTCTTTGCTTCCAACGTTAGGGGTAAAATTGCACAATTTTAGACATTAGGAGTAAAATTGCTTCTGATCCAAAACGTTAGGGGTATTTTTGCACCTTAACCCAAAATCAATTAGTAAATTTTATATTAAAGGGGCCCTTACTACTTGTTTTGCCTAGGGCCCCTAAATTGTCAGGACCGACCCTGTCCACATGTAATACTATTCATATACATGTATCATTTTATATTTAGAATTATCCGTCTTGTACCATTATCCTAACGAGTAGACAATCCTAATCTCATATTCGTCTCATATAATTCACAGATACCCACATGTACATTACCAGTTTAAATATATAAATTAAATAATAAATAAATCATAAATTTAACAAAACATGTATAAACTTAATATTCTACAAGTTTAACAAAAAAATTGAAATAGTTAAAATTCTAATACAATTCAATAACAAATCATCAAATATTTAATATTGAAATTCTTCAGTTCCCTTCACTTTTAGTATGCATTCATTAATTAAAAAAAATAAAAAAGTAAAAAAGTTAATAAATTAGTAAATATATATATAATTGGTAACCGATATCCTCAGCGTATTTCCATTCATGTCACGTATCATTGATATTTTCTTAAAATTCCATTCCCGTTTTAAACTCTTTTATAAAAGATTCAAATAGTCCCCTTAAATCGAATAATACTAAGTACCATGAAACTCATACTGGTTATCATTCTTAATTCCAATTGACTTGATTTGAAATGAAACTTAGATCAAAAGACCATTTTCAATGGAATGTGATTTAGATATTGATTGATGGTAGGATTTTTTTTTAAATCCCATTTAACTTATTTTAAGGCTATCACTAAAAATCAGATACCATTATTAGAAAAAAAAAGGTTATGATCAGGGGCGAATTCAGGATTTCTTTCCTATGGGGCAAATAATATGATTAAAATAATTTTTATCCAAAAAATAATAATTATAGAAAACCAGAGATCAAAGCTTAAGTTCAAGTAAAATAGTAACAAAAATATCAAATCAAAATTCAAGTATGAGCAAAAAAATACTAAAGTAGAAAGGCAAATATCAGAGATGGAGTGTCGGACCAACGATCCAACTACGGAGAGATTGGTTGCCGATTTTGATTTAATCTTAGTTAGGATTATGGATTTCAATTTAGGTTTAAGAAGAAAGAGGAATCGAAGAAGAAGAACTAAAGAGATTAAAGAGAGTATGAGAGACCGATGGTTTGTTTTAGTACATATTTAGTTTTACATTTAAATATTTATTTTTTATTTTTTATATTTTTGTTGTAAACAAAACGATGTAGTTCTAATTAAATAAAACGACGCCGTTTTGCTTTAAAACATAATTAAAAAATATAAAAAAATATTAAATTTAAAATCATTCTTCATCCTCAATTATAGAACCACTAAATCCTAAACCTCCATTGATGAGGGGAGTCAAAATTCTAAAACTTCAAAATCAATACCTGTATTTAAAAAAAAAATACAAATATCAGTGGGGACAACTGTCCCCAATACCCCCATACTGAATTCACTCAGTGGTTATGATTGCATTGATAAATAAAGGAAAAATTACAAAACTGGGTCAAATGGGAGGCCCATTTACATATTTAACCCATTTACTAATCCTACTACATATCTAGACTGATTTTGTGTGACTTTCCCATAATACCCCTAACCTTCCCATTTCCACCACTCGCGAATCGCCGCTCCCCCTATCTCCTTGGTTATGCGAAAAGTTGCTCCTGCATTAATGATTTCAAGAATTTTAATCTTCCTTTCTTCCTTTAAATTGTACGAAATTTGCACCATTTAGTCAAAATCACAATGAATTTCTCTTTTTTCTCTCTTCATCTCTTGATTATGCAACTTCCCAACCCTAGAAAACGAAGCCATGGTTTTTCATCTTCCTGTTCGTTGCTTAGTTTCTTTCTTCTTGTTACCATCAAAGAAATGGTTTTTCTACGTTATTTCCTTCGTTCTTTCCATGTTATCATATTGTTATTGTTGCTTTTGGGGGTGAAAAGGGCGAAAAATATAAGTATCTGTTTTTTTCTGCGTTTTTTTTCATGAATTCACTTCGCAATCGATGGTTTCGCTAAGCTTTGCAAAGAGAACAAGCCTGAAAAGTGACGATCTACTTCGTTAATCGTTGATTTCGCGAAGATATGCGAAGAGAAAGCGTCTGAAACGTATGTGTTGGTCCCTTGTTTAGTGGCAAGTATAGTTCCAAGGGGGGGTTAGGAACTATTTAAACTTTTTTGAAATTTAGGCAGACTTCTTTTTCTAAAGAAAAAGGTTTGAACAGCGGCGCTGAGTAAACAGCAAGATACTGGCTTAGTCAACAGGTGACTAGGTCAGTTTCTTAGCTTGAGTCAGGAGATAGCACTTAGAGTCTATTCCTGAGTTCTTACGTTTAATGCGCACAACTCAACTTGACCACTTTACTTGGTCAGTTTTTGTTTATTTAAGCAAGCAATATAAATAAGGAGTTAAGGTTTAGAAATACTTCACTCAGCAGATTTATCCAGGTTCGGCTTCTTCTAAGCCTACGTCCTGTCCCCGGAACACGTTCCGAGATTTCAAATCCTCTACTGAGCTCTTTAAAGGTAGAGCCTCAAACCTTTTACAATATCAGCAATTGAGTATGACAAGAGTACCTTCCTCTATACTTCTGATAACAAGGGAGAAACTTCTGATCGGAGCTCGTCCCTGTGGGGGGCGTCGTTGGGTTCGACGGGGGAAACTCCGATGCTAAAGTCAGTATAGAATATGGAGAATAAAATGTATTGACAAAGCTTAGAGAATATAGGAATGTGTGAGTACCTCGATAGCCCAGGATAGTAGGCTATATATAGTTGAGAAGTTCGTAACCTCTAGATAACTAGAGAGTCTCCATTAATGCTCATTTAATGGCGGTTACAAGTTATTCTTAATCTGGCGGGTAAAACAATAAATGATTCATTTAATGATCCTTTATGGCTGAACCGGCGGCCAGCCGTTACCAAGGTGAATGGAGAGATTGGCCTTAGAGATCCGCCAGCGGATCTCCTAGAGCTAGTCCAGGGAGATTCGCCAGCTGACTTTCTTTGCTACGTGGCATACTTAAAGGCGAATATCTCTTTTGGTCCTCATGATAATATCTCGATGTTATCAGAAGCCCCCTCTAAAATGCCTTTAAAGTCCTTTAGGGCTTTTGGACTTCCGCGCGCCGTCATATGCTCCATCATTAATGTGCACTCTGTTCAACGCCATTCGATGGTCGACACGTGTGGTGGCACACTGTCCTAGGCAAGTTTAAAAGAAACCTTTTTCCTCTTCTAATTTCTCTTTCTTCTTCGTTTCTTCATCTCTCTCCGTCTTCGAAGCTTTTCCTAGAAGTTTTTCAGAGATCTTCTTCAAACTTCTACGTTTCCATGTAAGTGCCTTTTCCCTTTTATCTTGAATGTTTAGAATTTCATCCTCATCTTCTGGGTCGACTTCTGAACTTTTTAACTCGACATCGCCTCCTAAGATTGAAGTAGATTTTAGTTGGACCACTTCATCGTCGGAAGACTCCCAATCTTCTGTAGGTGCGATTAATTGCGGTTTAGCTGAGTTTAATAACTCGACGCGTAACCATTACCAGACTCGTTCCACCATAAATCCCTCTTTCTTCTCTTCTGTTTCCGGTGCCGTTCCGGCCGATGCTCGTAACCGGTTTCTGGGTTCAATGGCCACTTCTTCCTTCCCTGTTAGAAAAAAGAATCCTCGAGCGGAGTCCACTCCATCTCGTATGAATGCCGTGGATCTGGCGAATCTGGCGGATCGCTTTCCGTGGATCAAAAATTACGAAACCCAACTCACTGCTTCTCATCAACGCCCCTCCAATCCGCCTAACGGCTTCCTTACTGTATTCTGTAGTCATGTAAAGAGAGGGTTTTGCCTTCCTCTTCCCAAGATGATGGCGGATATCCTCTCATACTTTGACATTGCCGTCAGTCAGCTCCATCCTAATGGCTGGCTCGACATGGCCCTAGACTGCTATCTCGCTTCAAATTTAGGCGTTGTTTATACGGGCCGCATTTTTAGGGCCTTTCATAAACCTTCCAAGAGGAAGTCAGAATCCTATCTTACATTTGCCAAATTTGGTGTCTATTCGCCCTTTTACGACAAAATGTCCAACGTTCATAGCTGGGATGAGAGTTTCTTCTATGTGAAGATAAAGGGGGATGAACCGTTAGGTTTCCCTTCAGTTTGGAATTCTCGTCCGCTACATATGGCGGGTGACATGCGGATCTTAACAAGCAGTGATGAAGAGGTGGCGGATCTCATGAAGCAGATCAAGGCGGATGCATGGACTTATGCGGATGCCTTAGCCTTCATGATGAGTGAAATTCCATTGATTCGCCGAGAAGGGGATCAATTTATTTATTCAAAAATTACTCAGTTCGATCAAGGTACCTTTCTGTTACTTCAGGAGTCTTGATTATCTTGATGTCTTCTTTGGCAGGGGTGTATCTAAGGCCAATCACGCTCTTGCAGAGACGCGCAGGAAGCTTTTGGAAGATGAAGCGCGCAAGAAAAGTCAATCGGCTAATCCTCAAGCCGATACGGGCAAACCTCCTGCAGAGACAGCTGTCGATCCGCCACTGAAGAAGAGGCGGCCCAACACTATGGGTAGTACCAAGATTATGGCGGACGCGATACGATCCGCCAAACCTGCTGAGAAGATTGTTCAGGTAATCCATCTTTTGGTTTCCTCTGTTGCTCATCCGATTCTAAAGTGGTGTATGGCTCTTTTCTGTTTGTGCAGATGGCGAAGCCCGATATTGGAGGATACTGGTCCGCCAAATTGGGGGCCCAAGGTTCTTTTGAGAATGAATCCCTTTTGAATGATCTGGATGAGGCCTTGGGTCAGGTGGGAGAGGTACAAAGGAACTATAACCAAATCCCGGACCAACTCACGTCCAGAAGGGGAAATCGGAGCTTCTTTCGGTGAGTTCAAAAAGAATGTAGATAATGGTAATTCCTTCACATCTTTTTCGCCCTTGGACTAAATCATTTTGTTTTTTATAGCTGTATGCCCGTCTGCTTACTTTGGAAAATGGGCTTCTTCAGAACGTGGTGGACAGGGCAACTATTGAAAAGTTAGAAAAAGAGATAGCGAATGCCAATTCCACCATTGCCTCTGCAAACGCGGATCTTGATTCCGCCACAGCTGCTTTAGTTCTTCGGGATAAAGAGATTAAAAGTTTAAAGGCAATGATGGCTTCTGATGCCAAAAGCCATGAGGATGCTCTCGGAGAAGCTGAATACATGGCGGGTGTACAGGCGTTTTATTATGGCGAGATGCTTATGGCGTACTTCTCCCTGGCCCATCCTGAAGTTGACTTCACAGATCCTCTGCTCGCCATCCCCGAACCAGAAGACGTGGCGAGGTTCAACAAAATGCCAGATGTCAGGGAATGCCTCCGTAATTATGTACGGAAATGGATGAAGGGACCCCTGCAGGAAACCAAACCTTCTACCATAGTTGTGGCGGACAATTCCGAAGAGATGCCGCCCAAGGTAGGTACAGAGCCAATTCTTGATTCTGTCCTTCCACCGGGTCCTACTTCTTCGAAGGAGAAGGAGGTATCTCCTGATGGCGGATCTGTGACTGTGGAGAAGAAGGATCCTCAACCAAGCATCGTAGGCGAAGGAAGCACAAAAGAGGATGCCCCTATTATTATTTAGTTTTTGCTAGAGATCTTTTTGTAAAAAATCTTCTATTTATTTTACTCTTACATTTACGCAAAGAAGTACTTTAAACATAAACATGTTTAGGATTTATGTTTGGAGTAGGTGGCCAGCCATACTCCATGGTATGAACCTTTGTGAAGGTTTGAAGCTGTTTTATTCCTTCTTGGAGGAAGTAAAGCTGCCCAGGGGTTCAATTTGCTACCTATCTTTGAGGTGAAATGATCCGCCCGCAGGACTTGTGAATCCTTCTCTGGGAGGGATAAGAGAGTGTAAAGACCTTGCGTCCAAGGATCGTTTTAACTCTATCGGTGATCAGGATCCGCCAAGTGGCGGATCTACTATGAATGTGGAGAGCGTTGGATGCCCCCCTTCTTTTTAAGACTGGAATATTGATATTGCAGCAGTAAACTATAAAAAGAACATAGATAATAAAACCAACAATGTTTATTAATGGGAGAAACACCTTATTACAGTGAATAGGTCTTTATAAATGAGCCTCGTTAAAACCTTTAACAAGAAAACCCACATGGGAAAAAGCTTGTTAAAGGAAAAAGAGTACTCAAGACCATGGACATACTTCATTTTTTAACAAAGTATTTGCGGAGGTTTTGGAGATTCCACGTGCGTGGCAGTGTATTGCCCTCCATATCTTGTATTTTGAATGTGGCCGGTCCAACCTTGTCCACTATCTGGTATGGACCTGTCCAGTTGAGCCCCAACTTGCCCTTGCCTTCTCGAGATTGGACTTTATCAGTTTTGCGAAGCACAAGATCTCCTATCTTTAGATCCACAAGCTTGGCATTTTTATCATGGTAAGCCGCGATCCGTTGTTTGTATGCTGCCATGCGTACATAGGATTGGTTTCTGCGATCCTCAACCTGATCCAAACGCTCCCTTAGTCGTTTGTTGTTGTCCTCTTCACAATAAAAGGCCACCCGATCACTGGGGACTTGTATTTCAACGGGGATTACGGCCTCCACTCCATGAGAAAGGGCGAATGGTGTTTCCCCAGTAGCTGTTCTTGGGGTGGTACGATAAGCCCATAAAACACTTGTAAGCTGATCCACCCACTTCTTGTCATGCTCTCCCAACCTCTTCTTTATCCTCTTAACAATCGTTCGATTGGTAACTTCAGTCATTCCATTGGACTAAGGATAATAAACAGAGGTGAATCTGTTCAGGATGCCCAACCCTTCATAGAAAGCCTTGAATTTGCCACAGTTAAACTGTGTCCCATTGTCAGTGATGATGGTATGTGGAATGCCATATCTTCCCCCGATGTTGTCCTTGACAAACTCCACCATCTGTTCTGCTGCAATAGAAGAAACAGCATCGGCTTCTACCCATTTGGTGAAATGGTCTACTGCCACTATTACGTACCTCTTTTGCCGGCGAGTTGGGGGAAATGGACCAACAATGTCTATTCCCCAGAGGGCGAATGGACGTCCCTCAATGATTGGCTTTTGGATATGTTTGATAGTATGTGACTCATTTGCGTGAATCTGACAACTGTGACAAGATTCTACCAAACTCTGGGCATCTAATTCAGCTGTGGGCCAGTAGAAACCTGCTAACCTGGATTTCTTCAAGATCATGGCGGATGCTTCATGTGACCCACAAGATCCCTCGTGTAGCTCCTTGAGGATCTGCTGCCCTTCTTCTGGTAGAATGCATTTCAGCCAAGGATGACTAAAGGATTTTCTGTAAAGACCATCATTGATCAAGGAGAAATAGGCTAATCTCCTAACTATCCTCCGTGCCTCTTCCTTGTCTTCAGGTAATGTTCCATTCAGCAGATATTGGCGGATGACTGACCTCCAATCATCTTCCACCGTTGTGAGTAGGGACACTTCTTCAGAGGCAAATGCTGGAGCCATTTTTACTTCAAAGGGACAATCCGGGTCCGCCCACGTTTCTTCACAAGAAGCCATTTTGGCCAATTGATCAGCCTCTGTATTGGACTCCCTTGGTATGTGAATCAATTCCCACTTAGTTTCTTTAACTTCAAGGTGATCCAGCAACTTTTTGACTTCTGCTACATATTTGGCCAGAACCTCGTCTTTCACCTCGTAATTCTTGATTACTTGGTTGACCATTAGTTTTGAATCGCTATATATCATGATCCGCTCTGGGGTGATTTCTTGAAGTAGACGTAATCCCAGTATCAGAGCTTCGTACTCAGCAGCGTTATTAGTGGCATGGAAATTTAATTTTGCTGCGTATCGTAATCTTATGTAGTGGGGACCTTTGATCACCACTCCCACACCAGCTCCATCCACAGAGGAAGCTCCATCAGTGTACATCGACCATTCTTCTAACGGAGGCTTGGGATGAGATATCCCTTCGTCAGTGAATTCATTCACAAAGTCCGCCAGGACCTGACTTTTCAATGATGACCTGCTTTCATATCTTACATCAAATTCGCCCAGGCGAATCGCCCATTCCATCAACCTTCATGAAGTGTCCGGCTTCTGCAATACTTTTCTCATTGGTATATTGGTTTGAACTATTACAGTATGCGCCTGAAAATATGGCCTCAGGCGAATTTCCGTGGTTACAACAGCCAGTGCCATCTTATCCAACTTTGAATATCTAGTTTCAGCATCCTTCAAAACTTTGCTCACGTAATAAATTGGGAATTGTTGGCCATCTTCTTCTCGTATCATGACTGTGCATACGGCTTTATCCGTGACCGATACGTACATGTATAGATCCTCCCCTTTCAAAGGTCGGCTCATCATGGGTGGCTCTGTGAGGAACCGCTTGATTCCTTCGAAGGCATTTTGACAATCCTCATTCCACTCGAATGCTTTTTGTTTCTTGATGACTTCGAAAAAAGGCTGACATCTACGAGCTGAGGAAGAGATAAACTTGCCCAAGGCTATGATACGCCCGTTGAGGCATTGTACTTCTCTGATATTCTGGGGCGCTTGCATTTCTAGGACTGCTTTGACCTTGTCAGGATTTGGGCTGACTCCTTTTTCGCTGATCATGAATCCTAAAAACTTCCCATATGTTGCCCCGAAAGTGCATTTCTCTGGATTCAACTTGATGTTGTGGTGCCGAAGTACGCCCAATACCTCCTTTATATCCTCTGCATGCCTTTCTACAGTTGTGCTTTTAATGATCATATCATCTACATAGACAGAATAATTACCGCTCTTATTGTCCGCAAATATCTTGTTCATCATCCTCTGATAGGTAGCACCTGCGTTCTTAAGCCCGAAGGGCATGACTTTAAAATAATAAGTAGCTTGATGCGTCACGAACGAGGTCTTAATTCTATCTGAGGGCTCCATGTGGATTTGATGATAGCTTGACTTCACGTCAGTAAAGGAATACATTGCGTGACCGGCAGTTCCATCTACAAGCATGTCTATGCATGGCAAAGGATAGTTATCCTTGGGGCAAGCTTTATTGAGATCTGTGAAGTCAATGCACATGTGGTAAGATCCGCCAGCTTTCTTGACTAGCACGACGTTCGCCAACCACTGGGTGTAGAGTACCTCCTCGATGGCATCCGCCTTTTGGAGCTTGGCGATCTCTTCCTCTATCACCTTTTGCCTTTCCGGACCATGGTTTCTCCGCTTCTGAGCCACAGGAACTGCATCTTTATCGATGTTGAGTTTATGAGTGATCACGTCTGGGCTAATTCCGGGGAGAACTTCATCCTTCCATGTGAAGACATCTTCAGCTTCACAAAGTACTTTGGTGATTGCATCTCTGATCTTGCCTTGTAGCCCCTTAACTATCCGCACCTGCTTCTCCTCTGCCATAAAGTACATTTCGGTTTCGCCTAAGGCCATTGTGACACGCTCCTCTTCATCTTCTTCTTTAGATTGAGGGCGAATCATTAAGGATGCCGAATATGTTTCTTGGGCCACTTTTTGACAACCTTTGACCATCACACCTCCCTTGACCGTGGGAATGTAAAGTGTCAAATGGCGAATAGAGATAAGAGCTGCAACTTCGGAGATAAAAGGTCGTCCGAGGATAATGTTATAAGCTAATTGTCCATCCAAGACCGAGAACTCCAAATCTCCTCTCCAAACTTGATCATTATCAGCAAGCTCACAATCCAAAGTAACTTGGCCTTTCGTCTGAATGGTATGACCTGTCAGTCCCAAAATGTCGACCACCGTCGGCTCCACCTGGACGAGATCAATCCGGAGTCTGGCGAATGCTCCTTGGGTAATGACATTACATGAACTTCCTGTATCAATCATTACCCTCTTCATTTCCCAACCTTCAACCATCATGGTGACGACCAGTGCATCCGCATAGGGTGGAATCTCAGGACCTGCGTCTGAGAAAGGGCGGTTTAATGATGTCCTATCAAGGGCGGTCGTCTTCGCCTTTTTCAATACTGGCTGATAACCAGGTCCTCCTGCTATGACATTGATGGTACCCTTTCCTTTCTTCTTTGGGTCCTCCTTGAATCTATCATCTTCTTTTCCTTCAGCTTGGATGAACCGATCCAATTTACCTCTTTCAATGAGTCGTTCAATTTCTCGAGCTAACTCCCAGCAAGCATCTATATCATGGCCATTTTTCCTGTGATACTTACAATAATTTTTAGGATTTTTACCTTTATTGGTGTACTCCCCCCCTTTTGGCTCGGGGTATGAAATGCTCCGCTTGTGCTGGCTGTTCTCAATCCACATAAGAACTTCACTTTTAGAAGCATTGAGAGGTGTGAAGGAGGTGACAAACGTCGATTTGTTCCGAGAATCCCTTCGTTTATTCCGAGAGGAAGAATCCTGACGTTTGTCCTTGTCCCGGTCCTGAGGACGAGATTCGCCTCTGTCCTTTTTTGGCGATGATGGCGAACCTCGGCGAATGTCATCTACTTCTATAAAGTATTTACAACGCTCCATTAATTCTGCCATGTTGGTGGGCTTTTTGCGAATGAGATCCTCTTGTAAACTTTTACAGGTAGTGTTTCTCACAAAACACTCCACGGCTACGGAGATATCTACGTCAATGATTTGTATACACAATTGGTTGAAAGTGTCCACATAGTCTCGGAGGGATTCATTCGCCTTCTATTTTAATTCAAAAAGCCTTCCAGATTTCACCACTGCAGGAATACAACCAGCAAATTTAGCACAAAATTCCCTGCTTAATTGATCAAAGCTGTTTATTGATCCTGGAGGTACAGATTGAAACCACAAATAAGCTGGACCTCCCAGCGTGGTGACAAACATTTTGCAGAGCACGAGCTCGGTGGCTCGATTGAGCCTGGCCAAGATCCGGTACTTTCGAACATGAGCCTCCGGATTGTCTTTGCCTGTGTATATTGCAAGATTAGGAATCTTGAAAGCTCTGTCGGTTTCCTCTGCCTCGATCCAAGCTGCAAAAGGCGAATCCCTATTGGCGAATGGATTGTGCCTAGCATTTTCTTCGTTCATTTGGAGTACTAGGGCCCTCACTCTATCATCAAAATTCTCCGGATCCGCCCTGGGGCAACCCCTTCGTGGCGATCTGCTTGGAGAAGAAGAAGAAGAAGAACTTGACTCAGACGATGGATCTGATGGCGAATGTCTTCCTGCATTACCACGTCCACCTCCTCCTCTCCCTCCACCATCTCCTCCACCACTTCCTCTGCCTGGGGGAGTTGGACCATTTCCTCATTGTTGGCCTCCAGACGAGGTGTGTCCAACAGTTCCTGTAGATGGATGTGGCGGTGGTCCACCTACATGAGATGTTTTTTCTAGCCTTTTACTTCTTCTACGACCAGTAGATGGAGGTGATCTGCCAGGGCGTGGGGATCTTGCTCGCTTATTTTTATCCTTTTTATGCTTTTTACGAATGGGCTCCTTGAATCCGCCAAGAGACGAATTTGTCCACGGGCGCCTAGGTACATTTGGTCCATCAAGATTAAACCTT
Source organism: Euphorbia lathyris (assembly GCF_963576675.1). Classification (NCBI taxonomy): domain Eukaryota; kingdom Viridiplantae; phylum Streptophyta; class Magnoliopsida; order Malpighiales; family Euphorbiaceae; genus Euphorbia; species Euphorbia lathyris. The sequence goes on from NC_088914.1 coordinate 23,248,727, forward strand.
GGAACCTCTGATCCGCCAGGAGGGACCGTATCATTCCTTCGACTTCCCTCGCCAGGAAATAACTCCCTGATAACCTGTCGCCCGCCATCTGATGCCGTAGTAGTTATCATGGAATCAATGTTGTGAGCTTGAAGAAATGAAGAGCCATGGGCACCTGGTCCCAGACCAAAGTTTAATGGAGGTAAAGATGAGACAGCTGACGTAGATACCGTACTCCAATGAGGAGGAAGAGTCATGAACGCCCGGAGGCGGTTCCCAATTTCAAGCCCATACCGTGCTTCGATATCCTGAGCACACATGTCGATGAAAGAAGCAGTGGGCATATTTCCATCGACATTTGTTATAGGAGCAGTTGTGTTGGTGCGACCAGCACTGGATGGTGTAATTATTGATGATTCAATCCCAGAGGAGGGATTTTGTCCTCCATCGGTCATGATGTTTCAGTGTGAATGAAAAACCCTTTATTTGATCAAGGATTCCACGTTCACCGTACCAATTGATAACAAGGGAGAAACTTCTGATCGGAGCTCGTCCCTGTGGGGGGCGTCGTTGGGTTCGACGGGGGAAACTCCGATGCTAAAGTCAGTATAGAATATGGAGAATAAAATGTATTGACAAAGCTTAGAGAATATAGGAATGTGTGAGTACCTCGATAGCCCAGGATAGTAGGCTATATATAGTTGAGAAGTTCGTAACCTCTAAATAACTAGAGAGTCTCCATTAATGCTCATTTAATGGCGGTTACAAGTTATTCTTAATCTGGCGGGTAAAACAATAAATGATTCATTTAATGATCCTTTATGGCTGAACCGGCGGCCAGCCGTTACCAAGGTGAATGGAGAGATTCGCCTTAGAGATCCGCCATCGGATCTCCTAGAGCTAGTCCAGGGAGATTCGCCAGCTGACTTTCTTTGCTACGTGGCATACTTAAAGGCGAATATCTCTTTTGGTCCTCATGATAATATCTCGATGTTATCAACTTCTACTCAATCCTAATCTCTCCGCTGAGTACTTAAAACCGAGTACTCAGCCTCTCCTTTCTATCTCTAGAAATGATAAGTGTTTTTTCCTAATACAAAGATGTGCTAAGACACTTTAGACGATTTACAATCACTCTAGACTTTTACACAGATATGGAAAATGTAGTGTAAGAATTTTGCTTTGCTTCTTGCTTGCAGAACTTGTAGAGATTTGGTCAGCGTAATGGCTTGATAAAGTTCTGTATCTTGTGAAGCTTGTGATGACACTATTTATAGAGACGTCTGGGTCATTGGTCATTTCGAATTTCGAAATAACCGTTGGAGGGAAATGGCTATGTGTCGTTGTCACCCTGACTTGCACAGAGCTCTCGGCCAATCACAATCGTGTATCTTCTGTCATCGGTCAGCTCAGCATATGGTCTCTCCTTTTATGGTAAAGTCAACTGGACAGCATACTGTGTCGTCTGAACTTTGCCAAAAGAGGAAACACTTTGTCTGGAAGTTTTCCTTTGCCAGCTGCTGTCTTGTACGCTTTGTCGAGACTACTCAGCAGCTTCATCTTGAAGTTGTTCCCGAAGGTCTTCTAGATCCTTCCGATTGCCGAGTTGCGTTTTGAACAAAAACGGCAACGTCTTGACATACGCGGGCCGAGTGTACTGAGTTGTTTGACTTGGGCCTTGGCTTTCGTAATGGGCTTGGGCCTTTTGATTCTTATGTCTTATAATATTTTAACTCAACATTGAACAAACACATTAGTAGAATTAAATCAAAGCATTTAAACTTAGTGTGTTTAGAATATGTATATATATTATACTTAAACAATTTTGTCAAATCAAAATTATGTGGAAAGGTGTTTCAACAAACTCCCCCATTTTGATGTTGGCAAAACTATTCAGCAAGGAACTCAGTATGAGCTCCCCCATGATAGTTGACCTAATATACTTTAGCAAACTCCCCCGTAAGGGTTGAGCTACTGACTTAGTTTTACTTAAAACATTTAAGGATTTAAATGAGTAAGTTTAAGGTCAGTTTTTAGGTATAGGTCAGCTATATCACTTATTCTATTTACTCAGTGATAAGCGGAAGGTTTAAACATGTAGAGCGCGTGCTGAGTAATTTGTTCAATGAGTTCTTATCAGAATATTTCATAAGTGTATAGGTTCATGTCAAACATGTTATCAGCATATCATTTAGTCAATATTACAAGTTTTAAACATAGCTGATTTAATTGAAGATACATAATGACTCAGTACTTAAAAGCATATATCATAACTCAGGATTTGAATAAGAAAAGTAAGTATGATATATTGATAGAAGTCAGCAGTTACACAGCAAAAGAAATAAACATAGCACATAGATTACAACTGTTAAGACCTAGCCTATCTATTTTTTTCCTTGCCCTGTGACTGACTTTGCTCGTACTGACGTCGCTCATGCTGAGCTCTAGCAGCTTGCGCTTTCTCCTCCGTTTTGTCAACTTCAGGGAGCTTGAACGCATCGGTTAAGACAGCGCGAGTCAGTTCTTGTGAAAGCTCTTTCAGTTTGTCAGCACTTTCATTTACGCCATAAAAAATGGCTACTCCATCAGCTGATACTTCAACTGGTACTCGAAGATCAGCAGCACTGAGCATATTGATGCTGAACGCTTGAGCTTTTGCTTGCCAGATTAAAGCTTCAGAGAGGCCAGCAAAGACTTGGTGGAAAGTCTTCAAGAGAGCTGAGTCATAATGATGACGCTGGATATTATTGTGACGGATGTGGTTGAAAGATTGCTGTGCGAGAGACAGCAACTCATTCTGCTTTAACACGTCAGTATCCATCTCTTGCTTGTTAAGGTTAAGTAGCCTGATGGCCTCACCAATTTGCTCGACTGAGCACTGACTATAGGACACCATTTGCTCATTTGTCTTAAGATCCTCAGTATGAAGCTGAGCAAAAAGCATCTTGAGTTCGGAGGAAGTAGCGTAGTCAGTGTTCACAGCAGACAACTTCTGAACTTGCTGATGAAGAGAGTTCAGATGTTGAATCGTTGTCAGCTGTATTTCTGCCAACTTGGCAAGAGAATCCTGCTTAGCTTACTGAGCTTGGAAGGACAAGACCAAATTCAGCAGATCCTTGAGTCTCTTGACTTCGTTGAGAAGTAGAGTGACCTGGGAGTGCTGAGTTGTCTCAGGAAGTGAAGATCCAGCAGCAGGCGGAGCAGAATGTTAAAGATCGTGGATGAGTGCTTGCACTGAATCAATGAGCTTTTGGCCGGACTCAGTGGCATCCCGATGTACATCAGTATGACCAGAAGAAAGTGGAGTGAAGGGAGTACCCTGGTCAGTGACTGGATGACTTGGCTCAATCTGCACTTGAGTTGGAGGTAAGGTTGATTGATCGGCAGAGAGGTTGTTGATGGAAGACATAATCCGAACATGTCTGTGCTGAAGGCAGAAGGATGGGGAGTCAGCACCATGCTTGAGGAGACAGCATGGACAGTAGTTGGTTCAACCTGACTTGTTGAAGTGGTTGAAGTGTTATGGTCGGCATGTTCCTATTGAGAAGAAACAGAGGCTTGTTTTTCCAACGGCGTGGAGGAAGTTGAAGTGGATTGCCGCTTGAAAAATGTCAGTTTGACAGTAGAAGGATCCTTTGTTGTCTTGGAGAGGACAAGTTCAGGAATAGATGGTGATTGCACAGGAAGTTCACTGACCACCACCTCACTGGCCTTAACCAGCTTCCGCCTTCTACGTGGTGGAGTGGAAGTAGGAGCAGCTTCTTCTGAGTGAGTAGGAGTAGGTTCCTTTTCCTCAGTATTGGTCGGGTCAGCTTGATCAACTTGCTCAAATTGCTCAACCTGCTCAACTCCAGCAGCTAACTCAGTGTCAGTCTGCACAACTCCACCAGCTAACCCATTGTTAGCATCCTCGGCTTCAATTTCGCTGTCATATTCTTCAGATTCCTCAGCGTCATCCTGACCACTGGCTTCAGCTTCTTCTTCAGCAGTGCTGTCTCTATCAAGTTCTTCCTCAACTTGGGAGATGAAGTGGTCATCTAACTGGACCTCAGTTTCCTCAGCATCAGTACCTTGACATTGAGTGAAATGTGAGTCACTCGGTACTATGAAGTCAGTTGGTATAGCTTCAAGAGGAGTCATAGATGAAGTCTTCTGCTTCTTCTGAGGTAGCTCAGTAGCTTCCTCAGTTTCAGGCTCACCTTGCTTGGTTCTCTTTTCAGCTGACTTTCCAGCTGATCTCTGCCTCTTTGCAGGAGACTCAATATTTGGTGACTCAGTAGACTTTCTCTTGCGAGAAGCTGGGGCCTTGGTTCTTCGCCCTTTCTTAGGCTCAGCAATAGTTTCCTCAGTTTGGCCATCTTGGCCAGCAGCAGCAGCAGCAGCTTTTCCTTTCTTCAAGGGCTGCCCAAATTTCAGTGCCCTCAGCGAGGCAGCTGTGATCTCAGTTCCTTTGAAGGATTCCTCTCCTTTGAGATCAATCTTGTGGTCAAGAAGAATTCGAGTGATGAGTGACCCAAGCCTCAGCGTACCCGTGCTGTGTAGGAACCCAGCAACCAAGAAGACTGGCATGTTGATGGGGGTGTACGTCAGCATGTGCCATATGAAGCACTGTTCAAAATTTGTTGCTGATGTCGTGCAGTTGATCTTTGGGTAAATGAAGTAGCTCAGTAGGTAGTGAGCCATCTTCTGGTGCTGACCCATTGAAGATGCTGAGACCTCTCCTGAGTAACCCTCAGGTTTGCAGAAGCTGTGGACATAGTTTGTCTTGTCCTGATCTCCTGACTTCCTCAGTCTTACTCCCTCAGTTTTGAGCTGGAGGAGATTTCCTATGTACAGAGGGTTGATGAAGATGGTTTTCCCTCTTACTTCAGTGCTTAGGTAGTCGGTGGAGTCACTGGCAACCTTGAGGTTGTGGTAAAACTCCCTCACCAGGTCAGGATATGTCTCATCTCTGACCGAGAATAACCCAGTCCATTTGTTCTTTGCAATCCATTCGGCAAATGGCTGTTCATGTTGTACGAAGTGCTCAGAGACCCATCTGGAGGGCTCAACCTTCCATTCGCGGACATTGTCGAAAACCTTGGAGTAGGTCCTGATCTTAACAGCTTTCCCTTTACCAGAGCTTTGGCCAGTTTTACCCTTGCTCGGTGTAGAAGGGTTTCGTGAAGGTTCATCGGAGCTGGACTTTTGGTGGCCGGCACCGGAGACATTGTAGGATACCTTAGTCATTTTTAAAAGATGGGAAACTTAGAGAATTTGAGAGAGAAGAAGTTCTAAGTGATTTCTTTGCCTTTAGAATTGATTAAGCGTAAAGAGTAAAAGATGGGGAAATACCCATAATTTATAGACGAAATGAACGGTGTGGATCTTAATCGAATCCATGTGTCAGTTTTGCCTTGAGGTCATGTACCGACAACGATCCTGGCATTTATGACACATTACGGCGAATACGTTATCCTAGGCTATACGCGTGCTTTGCATTTATGCTAATGGATTAATCACTCAGTATTTAGAATGTCAAGCGTTTGATATTATGAGTGGTCAGTGTAATATTTAAGGATGATTTTAAGTTCAAGTTCTAAACTAATTTACTCAGTGTGCAAGTTCACTCAGTTTTGTATATTCAGTCAGTTTCGATGAGTTACTCAGCAAACAATAGTTCATTCAGCATGTAATTCACTCAGCATTCATATTCATTTAGCACAGGAATTTACTGAAGAGGATTAAACATACCAATTGCTTCTCTCAGTATGCTGAACTGCTCACGGGCCAGTGGCTTCGTGAAGATATCCGCAAGATGTTCGTCCGTTGGGACAAAGGTCAGCTTGATCTCACCCTTGAGTACATGGTCTCTAATGAAGTGATGTCTGATGCTGACATGCTTCATTCTGCTGTGTTGAATTGGGTTCTTGGAAAGATCAATTGCACTTTTGTTGTCACATTTGACTTCAATTGTCTTCGTTTGAACACCATAATCTTCAAGTTGTTGCTTGATCCATAGGACTTGAGCAACACAATGACCAGTAGCAATATACTCAGCTTCAGTGGTGGACAAGGATACTGACGCCTGCTTTTTGCTGAACCAGGATACAAGACAGCTTCCTAAGAAGTGGCATCCTCTAGAGGTGCTTTTTCGTTCCAGCTTATCTCGTCCATAGTCAGCGTCAGTGTATCCGATGAGTGTAAAATCATGAGTATTTGGATACCATAAACCTACGTTCACATTCTCATCAGCGCAGAGGACAGTGTCAGTGCCCATAGGAGTGGATATTGGCTTGCAATTTTCCAAGTCATATTTCTTTAAGATCTCCTTGGCATATTTGGCTTGACTGATGAAGATGCCATTCTTTCCTTGTTTAATTTGAAGACCGAGGAAGAAGTTGAGTTCTCCCATCATGGACATTTCAAACTCAGTCTGCATTTGTTTGCTAAACTCCTTGCACATTGATTCGTTAGTTGCACCAAATATTATATCATCAACATAAATTTGGGCCAGCAGGGTATCTTTACCCTTTTTCTTAATGAATAAGGTTGTATCAGCTTTACCCCTGACGTAATTCCAAGTCAGCAGGAAACTGGTCAGCCTCTCATACCAAGCACGTGGTGCTTGCTTGAGGCCGTACAGAGCCTTTTTGAGTTTGTAAACATGGTTTGGGAACTTATGGTCCTCAAAACCTGGAGGTTGATTTACATAAACCTCCTCGTTTATAACTCCATTAAGAAATGCACTTTTGACATCCATTTGGAATAATTTAAAATTCATGTAAGATGCATATGCACATAGTATTCTAATTGCCTCTAGCCTTGCCACAGGGGAAAAGGTCTCACCGTAGTCAATACCTTCTTGCTGACTGTAGCCCTGAGCTACAAGCCTTGCCTTGTTCCTGACTACGTTTCCTTGTTCGTCCATCTTGTTCCTAAAGACCCATCTTGTTCCGATGGTCTTTTGACTCTTTGGATGAGGCACTAACTCCCATACATCATTTCTTCGAAATTGATCGAGCTCCTCTTGCATTGCGGTCATCCAGAATTCATCGTACTCAGCTTCAGCGAAATTCTTCGGTTCTTGTACTGAGACGAAAGCAACATTGCTGAGGTACTTCCTGAGTTGATTCCTCGTCATCAGGGTATTCCCAGCAGAATCAAGGATTGCACTTTCGGAGTGCCCTCTTGGAATCCTTATTTCTTTGGGTAGATTTATGTCTTGTGCTGTTCCTGTTTCAACAATCTCTGCAGAGGTAGATGGGTCAGTAAAAGTAATCTTAGGTTCACTCTTACTTTTGGTCAGCCTTTTTGTGAATGACTCAGTAGCTGGTTCTGGGTCAGCAATGGTTACTGAGTTTGGATCATCTTCGGTCAGTGGCTGGTATCTACCTGCAGGGTCAGTTTCATCGAACTCTACATGTATTGACTCTTCTAAAACTTGAGTTCGCTTATTAAAAACTCTGTATGCTTTGCTGTTTGTTGAGTAGCCCAAAAAGATAGCCTCATCAGCTTTTGAATCAAACTTTGCTAAGCTATCTTTGGTATTTAAAATAAAACATCTACAGCCAAAGGCACGAAAGTATCCAATATTGGGCTTTCGTCCTTTCCAAAGTTCATAGGGGGTTTTCTTGAGTATAGGTCTAACTAGAGCCCTATTAAGAATGTAGCATGCTGTGTTAACAGCCTCTCCCCAAAAATACTTTGGAAGCCTATGCTCATCCAGCATTGTCCTGGCTATTTCAACCAGAGTTCTGTTCTTCCTTTCTACAACCCCATTTTGCTGAGGTGTTCTAGGTGCAGAAAAATTGTAGTCAATGCCGCTGGCTTCACAGAATTCAACAAACTTTTGGTTTTTGAATTCTTCACCGTTATCACTACGGATATGAGCTAATTTTAGGTCTTTTTTATTTTCAATTTTTCTAACCAAATTTGAAAATGTCTCAAAGGTCTCATCCTTGCTGGTCAGCAAGATAACCCACGTATACCGAGAGAAGTCATCTACAATGACCAAGGAAAATCTTCTTCCACCCAAACTCAGCGGCTGGACTGGACCAAAGAGATCCAAGTGTAGTAACTCTAACGGACGTTTAGTTGAGACAATGTTTTTGCTGTGAAAAGATTGTTTGGTTTGTTTTCCAGCTTGGCAAGCGTGGCATAATTGATCTTTTTGAAATTTAAGTTCAGGCAGTCCCTCAACCAATTGCTTTCTTGCTAGTTTGGCCAGGAGGTCCATGCTTACATGACCAAGTCTCCTGTGCCATAGCCAGGAATTTTCTTCCTTTGTTACTAAGCACATAGTTTTTGAAAACTTTTTCTCTAAGTCTAGCATAAAGACATTATCTATCCGAGGGGCAGTTAAAATTAACTCATTTGTTTTACACTCGTATATTTTACATCCAGTAGCATCAAATATAACTTTTCTCCCATTGTCACATAGCTGAGCTACGCTGAGTAAGTTATATTTGAGTCCACTGACTAGGGAGACAGATTCAATAGTAGGATTACCTCCGATGGTTCCTGAGCCTACTATCTTACCCTTCTTGTTGTCTCCAAAACTTATGCTCCCTCCTCGTTTACGTTCAAACGTGATGAACTGAGTTTCATCACCCGTCATATGCCTTGAGTATGCGCTGTCAATACACCACATCTTTGACTTCTCGGCACATCTCAGGCTTACCTGCATTGTAACTAGTTACTTTTAAGTACCCAATTCTTTTTGGGTCCTGACTTGTTAGGTGCAACATGTATAGCATCATATTTTATTTTGTGGCGACATACACGGACAGTATAGCCACTCTTTCCACAGAAGTCACAACTGACCTTCTGTTTAGGATTTTTTACTGACTTGTCAGCACCCCAGTGATGAGCGTGCCAGCACACCTTAGTGGTGTGTCCTAACTTCCCACAAAAGTCACACTGGACTTTTCGCTGGGGATTTCGTCTCTGCTGAGTACCTTGGTACAGAGTTCTCAGAGGAAAATTATTTTTATTTGGAATCTTTAGTTGGTTCTGGATGGTTGTGACGTCCTTCCTCAGTTTCTTTGAAACTGACTGGACTTCAGAGACAGACTCATGTATGATTTTCATATTATCATGTAGAGTTGAATTGTCCTGAATAAGGAATCTGAGGTCACTCAGTTTGACCTCTTCGACTTCGTCACAGCGCCTGCTGAGTGCTCTTACTTTCTTGTTACACTTCTTAACAAGTGTATAAAGATCACTCAGGGCATTAACCATATCGTTTCTGAGCTGGGGAAGAGAAATTACCTCATTTGATTGCTCTTCATCATCTGATGCGATGGATGGGTCAGCATGCTCAGAGACGCATGGCTCAGCAAGTTCGTCAGCCATAAAGCATATCTTTGCTGACTCGGTTGCCTCAGTTTCTGTTGATGAAGATTCATCACTGTCACTCCAAGTAGCCACCATTGCCTTCTTCTCACTCTTCTTGTCTTTCCTCAGCGTGGGCAGTTTGACTTAATGTGGCCAGTTTGATGGCACTCAAAGCATGTAATGGGCTTTGAGCTGTCCTTTCTGTATTTGCTGTCGCTTGAGTCAGCCTTATACTTATCAAACTTTTTGTAAGGATTTTTAGAATATTTGTCTTTCTTCCTGAACAACCTTTTCATCTTCCTTGTGAACATAGCCATCTCCTCATCATCAGTTGAACTCCCGTCAGTGGAGTCAGCTTTCATGACAAGTGACTTCTGCTTCTTGTCATCAGATTTTTCCTTCACCTCAAAGTTTTTCATAGATATCTCACGGGTCAGCAATGAACCGATGAGTTCGTCATATTTGTAGGTGGTTAAATCTTAAGCTTCTTCAACTGCTGTCTTCTTTGCTTGCCAGTCTTTCAGAAGACTCCTGCGTATCTTTTTGACTTGTTCTTCCTCAGTGAAGATTTTCCCAAGTCTCTTGAGCTCATTTATGATGTTGGTGAACCTTGCGTTCATGTCTGAAATGCCCTCATCATTGTTCATCTCGAACAGCTCGTACAGTCTCATCTGCTGATTCACCTTGGATTCTTTTACTTTGTTTGTTCCTGATGCGGATTCCGTGAAGAACCCGATCTGAGGGATAAGTGTACCCCATCGTTATCAAGTAATAAATTTCTGGGTTTAAGTCCAGGTTATCGTCCACAGGATTTATTTCTGCAAGTACCGAATTACTAAGTCTCGGATGTTATCTAGGCTTAAGGGGTTTGAGTTGGTTTTGTTTAATTAATCTACTCCTACGTTGGATTGCACTAATCCTAACTAGATTATCTAATTCTGACTAAATTATTCTAACCTTAACTAAATTACTCTACCCCTAATTAAGTTAAACTACTCCTAAGTGATCTTTTGTCAATGCAATTATCTAAAGGATCATGGAGGGATACGATGATCATGGAAATAGATTGTTTAAACAATTGAATTAAAACCCAAGTCACTTGTGCTCGAGGCGATTAACCCGACCTATCCTCCTAAAGTTCCTAGTTCGTGATTCCCTTGTAAGGCCGAAACTAGCTCTAAGGCTCAGTAATTTGGGCTTAATCTTCTATAGGGTCGTCAATCCTATAGGCACTGACTAGGTCAGATTCAGCTCGCAATATGTGCCAACTTGATTTTGGGATTATCGAATGAGTTAAACCAATCAAACAAAGCGTAAGACAAAGATTCAAAGCATTAAAACAATTGAAGAAACAAAACTATTATATTAATCAATGATGGAGAACATTGTCACGAAGTTACAATAAGCCTAAGATTCATAGCATGTATCATAGGATAAACAAGTTATAAAAGAAGAAAAATCCATTTCAGGGAACCTGTCAACCAATGCAGGCGTCTTCCTAGGACTTAAGGATGGAGCTCGAGCAATCCTCGGTGAATGGAGCTTCGGAGGCGTCTTCAATGGAGGTTTGAAGGTTTTTGGAGGAGGTGGAGAGGATTTCTCGAGGTGGAAGATAAGAAAATTACAAAAACAAAAGATATCTAATTTATAATTGGAAATTCCTATTTATAGCCGCGTCTCGGGTCTCGTTTTGACCTAATTTCGTGTCCTTGTTGGTGTAGGAAGATGTGGGGCCGAACGTGGCTTCGTGGGGGCGAAATTGGTCTTTTTGACCAATTCCCGCAGGTCTGCTCGCCGAGCAGGAAAGGCTGCTCGCCGAGCAGGATTGCGACGAGCAGCCCCTGCTCGCCGAGCAGGCGCCTGGTGGCCTGCTCGGCGAGCAGGCACAGTGCCTGGGCGGTGCCTGGGCATTGCCTGGGGTAGTGCCTGGGCGGTGCCTGGGCAGTGCCTGGGCGGTGCCTGGGCAGTGCCTGGGCAGTGCCTGGGCTGCTCGCTGAGCAGCGCCCGGGCTGCGCGCCGATGCTCAATTCGCCCGAAGCATGCTCGATCCGTGCCGAGTGACTTCTATACCCTTTTTCGTCCGAACTTACACCTGCACACGCATAAAAACTCCAGAAAACATTAGTCCAAAAGCCAAATTGATCCGTCAATCGCTTATTTTGAGCAAACGCTTCGTTTGGTGCGACTTTTGACGGACCAATTAGCTTCAAAAGATAACGGAATTCTAATATGCATGCTATTTCGGCCGTATTTGCCTAAATTGATCACAAAACGAGCCTAAACGACGAAAAGTAAATAGAACGTTTCCAATTTCTAACTAACTCACACAAAAGCATTTAAATGCGAGAATTGCTCGCTTATTAACCAAATAACTCTAAAAACCGTCCTAAAACCGTACCCAAAGATAGGGGTTTTTGACCCCTATCAAACCTCCTCGCACTTAAAACTTTACTTGTCCCCAAGTAAACTAAAAAACTAAACCCGCCATCACGAGCAAGCTAGAAAACTTCCCAGTTTGACTAGGTGCTTGACACAATTTCGAGCATCTATAATTACATGCATTCGGAAATACAAAGTAGAGACACGATATCCAAAATCCGCATTTCAATTATCATAGGTCATAGTTTTAAGCAAATGGACACATGTTCAATTAAACGAGTTTAAGGGGATCGCTAAGTAAAACACCTCACCATAGGTAGTTCACTCATTCACACAATTTTGGTGGCTAAAGTGTTTACTCTCGGCTTATGTTCTTACTTAGGATTACATTGATTTTGCACGTTCATCCGAGTTCCTCTACTATGCTACATGACTCCGATGATATCAAAAACAGCCTCTAATTGGGGTTGTAATGTGGTTAGAGGGTTAAAGGTACAACAAGGGTTAAAAGTTCTAGCGCTACAAAAAACAAAGTTCAAATGGCTTTAGCAAATATGAAGTGACTGAGCTTTTTATTCATCCCTTATTTTTTTCTTTTGGGATGTTTTCTTGAGACGTTTTTTATTTTTAAGAACTGGGGAATGAAGTTTTGTTTTCCCTTTTGTTCGTCTCTTTTCTTTTCTTTTTTCTGTTTTTCTCTCCTTTTTTTTTTCTTTTTGGGATAGTGATGCTCATTCACTTCTTAGCCTTTTGGCTTGCTACTGTAATGCCATAAACAAAGATAAAGCGCTAGAAGAAAACAAAGGCTCAGTTCGAGCTTTGCAAAAACGAAGGTTAAGTAGCGAACCAAGTTGTGGTTCGCAAAAACGGGTTAGAATGAAAGAAAGATCTACAAACTACAAAAAAATGTCGGCTCAAAGGGGCTTCCTAGAGTGGATGAAAAAGAAAAAAAAATAAGGTAAAGAAAAGGGTTAATTCTAATGAGGCTGATTCATCGTTTATCATCTCAAATCATTGCATGTAGGTTCAACACAGTATTAGGTGCAAAATCTGTAATCTTCCACAAGTCAAAGCATTCACACAAAAATGTCAAGAAAAAGAGCTTTTTGATGTTCGCTCTTAGGCTCAAATTCAGCTCGCAATTCTTTGGGTTTCAATTTTGTGTTTACTAGTTTTCCCCAAACTCAAGTTTAATATCACATGCCTTCAATTCTTAAGTTATCTACCTAAGTAATGATTTTAGCATTTCTTCAAAAGTAGGGTCTAAATGCAAACTGTAGCTCATGCTTTTACAGATACAAGAGTTGTGTCCTACGCCTAAACTAGTTGTCATGCAATTTTAGATTCGGTTCTCAGCCCTCAAAGATAAATAACGAAGTTTAGATTCGAAGGAGGTTCACGGTTTTAGGTCCTAAACATGCAAAAACATAAATAAAGCAAAAATAAAACACCAAAACGCAAACCTAAACTAGACACGACGCAACGAAAATTAAAAATTTATACAATTTTTGTAAGTTTGTCTACCCCTCCTCCTCACACTAAAATTATGCAATAAGTTCCAACATTGCATCATAAATCATGAATTACGAGTGTAAAAAGTTAGGGTGGAGAAGAAAACTTACGGATTTTATCGCAATCGCAAAAGCTTGACGATTTGCGGTGGCAATTTTTTTTTTTTTTTTTTTATTTATTTATTTATTTCAGCTTCGTTCGGGATTTAAAAAAAAATCTCGAAAAAATTCCTTATCGCGGCCGCCAAAAACTTGATGCGGTTTCTTGCGAAACCTCACTAAGGGATAAGTGTACCCCGTCGTTATCAAGTAATAAATTTCCGGTTTAAGTCCAGGTTATCGTCCACAGGATTTATTTCTGCAAGTATCAAGCTACTCGATCTCGAATGTTATCTAGGCTTAGGGGGTTTTGAGTTTGGTTTTGTTTAATTAATCTACTCCTAGGTTGAATTACACTAATTCTAATTAAGTTATCTAATTCTAGCTAAGTTATTCTAAGCCTAACTAAATTACTCTACCCCTAATTGATCTTTTACCAAAGCAATTAACTGAATGAACATGAAGGAATACGATGATAACAATGATAGAGTGTTTAAGCAATTGAATTGAAACTAAGTCGCTTATGTCCAAGGCGATTAACCCGACCTATCCTCCTAAAGTCCCTAGTTCATGATTCCCTTGTAAGGCCGAAACTAGCTCTAAGGCTCAGTAATTTGGGCTTAATCTTCTATAGGGTCGTCAATCCTATAGGCACTGACTAGGTCAGATTCAGCTCGCAATATGTGCCAACCTAATTTTGGGATTATCGAATGAGTTAAACCAATCAGACAAAGCGTAAGACAAAGATTAAAACATCAAAACAGTTGAATAAACAAAATCTATATTATATATCAAAGATGAAGGAATTGTCACGAAGTTACAATAAACCTAGAATTCATAGCATGTATCAGAGGCTAGACAGAATATAAAAGAAGAAAAATCCCTTTCAGGGAACCTGTCTACCAATGCAGGTGTCTTTCTAGGATTTAAGGATGGAGCTTGAGTAATCCTCGGTGAACGGAGCTTCGGAGGTGTCTTCAATGGAGGTTTGAAGGTTATGGAGGAGGTGGAGAGGATTTCTCAAGGTGGAAGCTAAGCTAATTACAAAAGTAAAAGATATCTAATTTACAATTGGAAATTCCTATTTATAGCCGCGTCTCGGGCCTCGTTTTGACCTAATTTCGTGTCCTTGTTGGTGTAGGAAGACATGGGGCCGAACGTGGCTTTGTGGGGGCGGAATTGGTCTTTTTGACCAATTCCCACAGGTCTGCTCGCCGAGCAGGAAAGGCTGCTCGCCGAGCAGAATTACGACGAGCAGCCCCTGCTCGCCGAGCAGGCGCCTGGCGCCCTGCTCGGCGAGCAGGCCTCTGGCGGCCTGCTCGGCGAGCAGAAATGGCCCGGGGGGCCCTGCTCGCCGAGCGTTTTCGCCCGAAGCGCGCTCGATCCGTACCGGATGACTTCCAAACCCTTTTTCGTCCGAACTTACACCTGCACATGCATAAAAACTCCAGAAAACATTAGTCCAAAAGCCGAATTGATCCGTCAATCGCTTATTTTGAGCAAACGCTTCGTTTGGTGCGACTTTTGACGGACCAATTAGCTTCAAAAGATAACGGAATTCTATTATGCGTGTTATTTCGGCCGTATTTGCCTAAATTGATCACAAAACGAGCCTAAACGACGAAAAGTAAATAGAATGCTTCCAATTTCTAACTAACTCACACAAAAGCATTTAAATGCGAGAATTGCTCGCTTATTAGCCAAATAAACCTAAAAACCGTCCTAAAACCGTACCCAAAGATAGGGGTTTTTGACCCCTATCAAACCTCCTCGCACTTAAAACTTTACTTGTCCCCAAGTAAACTAAAAAACTAAACCCGCCATCACAAGCAAGCTAGAAAACTTGCCAGTTTGACTAGGTGCTTGACACAATTTCGAGCATCTGTAATTACATGCAATCGGAAATACAAAGTAGAGACACGATATCCAAAAGCCGCATTTCAATTATCATAGGTCATAGTTTTAAGCAAATGGACACATGTTCAATTAAACGAGTTTAAGGGGATCGCTAAGTAAAACACCTCACCATAGGTAGTTCACTCATTCACACAATTTTGGTGGCTAAAGTGTTTACTCTCGGCTTATGTTCTTGCTTAGGATTACATTGATTTTGCACGTTCATCCGAGTTCCTCTACTATGCTACATGACTCCGATGATATCAAAAACAGCCTCTAATTGGGGTTGTAATGTGGTTAGAGGGTTAAAGGTACAACAAGGGTTAAAAGTTCTAGCGCTAAAAAAAACAAAGTTAAAATGGCTTTAGCAATTATGAAGTGACTGAGCTTTTTATTCATCCCTTATTTTTGTTTTTTTTTGGGATGTTTTCTTGAGACGTTTTTTATTTTTAGGAACTGGGGAATGAAGTTTTGTTTTCCCTTTTGTTCGTCTCTTTTCTTTTTTTTTTTCTGTTTTTCTCTCCCTTTTTTTTTCTTTTTGGGATAGTGATGCTCATTCACTTTTTAGCCTTTTGGCTTGCTACTGTAATGCCATAAACAAAGATAAAGCGCTAGAAGAAAACAAAGGCTCAGTTCGAGCTTTGCAAAAACGAAGGTTAAGTAGCGAACCAAGTTGTTCGCAAAAACGGGTTAGAACGAAAGAAAGATCTACAAACTACAAAAAAATGTCGGCTCAAAGGGGCTTCCTCGAGTGGATGAAAAAGAAAAAAAATAAGGTAAAGAAAAGGGTTAATTCTAATGAGGCTGATTCATCGTTTATCATCTCAAATCATTGCATGTAGGTTCAACACAGTATTAGGTGCAAAATCTGTAATCTTCCACAAGTCAAAGCATTCACACAAAAATGTTAAGAAAAAGAGCTTTTTGATGTTCGCTCTTAGGTTCAAATTCAGCTCGCAATTCTTTGGGTTTCAATTTTGTGTTTACTAGTTTTCCCCAAACTCAAGTTTAATATCACATGCCTTCAATTCTTAAGTTATCTACCTAAGTAATGATTTTAGCATTTCTTCAAAAGTAGGGTCTAAATGCAAACTGTAGCTCATGCTTTTACAGATACAAGAGTTGTGTCCTACGCCTAAACTAGTTGTCATGCAATTTTAGATTCGGTTCTCAGCCCTCAAAGATAAATAACGAAGTTTAGATTCGAAGGAGGTTCACGGTTTTAGGTCCTAAACATGCAAAAACATAAATAAAACAAAAATAAAACACCAAAACGCAAACCTAAACTAGACACGACGCAACAAAAATTAAAAATTTATACAATTTTTGTAAGTTTGTCTACCCCTCCTCCTCACACTAAAATTATGCAATAAGTTCCAACATTGCATCATAAATCATGAAGTACGAGTGTAAAAAGTTAGGGTGGAGAAAAAAACTTACGGATTTTATCGCAATCGCAAAAGCTTGACGATTTGCGGTGGCAAAATTTTTTTTTTTTTTTTTTCAGCTTCGTTTGGGATTTTTAAAAAAAAATCTCGAAAAAAATCCTTAATCGCGGCCGAGCACCGCCGCTAGGCAGCAGTGCCCAGCGGCGGGCTGGGCGCCAGCGGCCAGCGCGCGGCGAGCTGGGCCTCCTGGGGCCATTTTTTTTTTTTTTTTTAAACCTGAAAACTTAAAAAAAAAAAAAATAAATAAAATAAAAATAATAAAAAAAAAAAATAAAACTAAACAAAAAAAAAATTTATTTATTTAATGATTTATTTTTTATTATTATTATTATTTTGTTTTTTTTTTCTAAACGAACACTTTAAAAAAAACGTAAAAGAAAACTAAAAAGACTAAACTAAAAGATCAATGTATAATCTAAACAAACCTAAAAAGTTTTATTAAAACTTGGGTTGCCTCCCAAGAAGCGCTACGTTATAGTCGGCGAGCTCGATATAGAATTCCCGCCTAGGTGTATGCTTCTACTCGCGTTAGGAATTCAAATTCCTGAATAAATAATCCGTACCTACAAAACAGATTAAGAGCCTCTAATAAGTTTAATGAAAGCAGGAGGCCGAATTTAAACATATTATGAAAAAGTTTGGTTTGCTCCCTTTTGGATTCTCTTGGCAGGTCGAAGAGAATGAAAACTTCTGAGCATGAAACAAACCTAAACTTTTCTAATTTTTGAGGAAAAGGTAATTGAGATACACAAGTTTTGATTTGATCTTTTATCTCTACCACATGATTTAGAATTTCAGATTTTGAACCGGGGTTGCTTACCACTTCCGGTTCTTCACTTACCTCGAGTGATGCATGTGATAGTGGACTTGGTTCTACCTTTTTGTCATTCCTCAAGGAGATGGCTTGAACTGATTCCCTTTGTGGGATTTCTATGTTTTCCTTTATGCATGGGAGAGCATCTCGGGGTTGCTTTTGCATCTCTTGGTTTATTTGAGCCAATTGGTTGCTCAAGTCCTTGCAAACCTCCTCGTTGATTGTAAGTCGGGCTGATATTCTTTTCAAAAGGGACAGCACTTCATCTCGTGAGCTAGAGGGTTGTGGAGGAACTTGGCTTGCTTGTTCGTAAGGGAACATTCCCAATTCGTTTTCCCTGTGCTCATTAACAAACCTACTTGGAGGCCTCAACATGTTAGGGTTCCCGTAGGACAGATTTGAGTGTTGAGGTCTCCTCCAATTATTATCATAAAAGCTATAAGAATTGGGGTTAGAATTGTACCTTTGGTGATTACCCACAAAACTTACACTTTCATTAGTGTTGAGGCTCAGTTTCGCCATCAAGATATCCATTTTCTTATTTAACTCGGCCATCGAGGGATTGGGAGCCTCATTCTCCAGGGCATGAATGTATCGTCTTGATGGGATAGTAAACTTTTGAGCTTGCCACTCGACTCTTTCTTGCCAATTCATTGATCAGAGAACGCTGAGAAAAAGTGAAGTTCTAGCACAAAAGTTGATAAGTAACAGTATACAGATATGAACAAGTATAGAAACGTATAAAGAAATCATATATCAACAAGCATAAACGATATAAACAAAGACATTCACAATGAATGCCTAAACTAACAAATCAACCTTTGGTTCGATATTGCAGAAGAAATAAATCCCCGGCAACGGCGCCAAAAACTTGATGCGGATTCCGTGAAGAACCCGATCTGAGGGATAAGTGTACCCCGTCGTTATCAAGTAATAAATTTCTGGGTTTAAGTCCAGGTTATCGTCCACAGGATTTATTTCTGCAAGTACCGAATTACTAAGTCTCGGATGTTATCTAGGCTTAAGGTGTTTGAGTTGGTTTTGTTTAATTAATCTACTCCTAGGTTGGATTGCACTAATCCTAACTAGATTATCTAATTCTGACTAAATTATTCTAACCCTAACTAAATTACTCTACCCCTAATTAAGTTAAACTACTCCTAAGTGATCTTTTGTCAATGCAATTATCTAAAGGATCATGGAGGGATACGATGATCATGGAAATAGATTGTTTAAACAATTGAATTAAAACCCAAGTCACTTGTGCTCGAGGCGATTAACCCGACCTATCCTCCTAAAGTTCCTAGTTCGTGATTCCCTTGTAAGACCGAAACTAGCTCTAAGGCTCAGTAATTTGGGCTTAATCTTCTATAGGGTCGTCAATCCTATAGGCACTGACTAGGTCAGATTCAGCTCGCAATATGTGCCAACTTGATTTTGGGATTATCAAATGAGTTAAACCAATCAAACAAAGCGTAAGACAAAGATTCAAAGCATTAAAACAATTGAAGAAACAAAACTATTATATTAATCAAAGATGGAGAACATTGTCACGAAGTTACAATAAGCCTAAGATTCATAGCATGTATCATAGGATAAACAAGTTATAAAAGAAGAAAAATCCCTTTCAGGGAACCTGTCAACCAATGCAGGCGTCTTCCTAGGACTTAAGGATGGAGCTCGAGCAATCCTCGGTGAATGGAGCTTCGGAGGCGTCTTCAATGGAGGTTTGAAGGTTTTTGGAGGAGGTGGAGAGGATTTCTCGAGGTGGAAGATAAGAAAATTACAAAAACAAAAGATATCTAATTTACAATTGGAAATTCCTATTTATAGCCGCGTCTCGGGTCTCGTTTTGACCTAATTTCATGTCCTTATTGGTGTAGGAAGATGTGGGGCCGAACGTGGCTTCGTGGGGGCGGAATTGGTATTTTTGACCAATTCCCGCAGGTCTGCTCGCCGAGCAGGAAAGGCTGCTCGCCGAGCAGGATTGCGACGAGCAGCCCCTGCTCGCCGAGCAGGCGCCTGGTGGCCTGCTCGCCGAGCAGGCTCCTGCTCGCCGAGCAGGCTCCTGCTCGCCGAGCAGGCACAGTGCCTGGGCGGTGCCTGGGCAGTGCCTGGGCGGTGCCTGGGCGGTGCCTGGGCAGTGCCTGGGCGGTGCCTGGGCAGTGCCTGGGCAGTGCCTGGGCTGCTCGCTGAGCAGCGCCCGGGCTGCGCGCCGATGCTCAATTCGCCCGAAGCATGCTCGATCCGTGCCGAGTGACTTCTATACCCTTTTTCGTCCGAACTTACACCTGCACACGCATAAAAACTCTAGAAAACATTAGTCCAAAAGCCAAATTGATCCGTCAATCGCTTATTTTGAGCAAACGCTTCGTTTGGTGCGACTTTTGACGGACCAATTAGCTTCAAAAGATAACAGAATTCTAATATGCATGCTATTTCGGCCGTATTTGCCTAAATTGATCACAAAACGAGCCTAAACGACGAAAAGTAAATAGAACGTTTCCAATTTCTAACTAACTCACGCAAAAGCATTTAAATGCGAGAATTGCTCGCTTATTAACCAAATAACTCTAAAAATCGTCCTAAAACCGTACCCAAAGATAGGGGTTTTTGACCCCTATCAGTTCCCTCGTAGGTGACTTCCAGCTTTTTCCAGATCTCTTGTGCCGACTCACAACCTGAGATTTTGTTATATTCTACATCATCGAGCGCATAGTGAAGCATATTGATAGCCGAAGCATGGTTTTTAAGCTTCTTAAGATCATCCTCTGTCCATTTGGCCTCAACTTTTATAACTGTTTGGCCAGCCACAACCTCGACAGGTACAAACGGGCCTTGGACTATAGATAGCCAGGCACTCATGTTTGTAGCCTGAATGAAGTTTTTCATCCTATTCTTCCAGAAGGTATAGTTTGACCCGAAGAATAGGGGAGGCCTAGTAATGGACAGCTCCTCAAGCAGTATTTGAGTTGTCTGGTTTCCAGGGAGAAACCGAGTGCTATTTTCGCCCATGGTAGGGATCAGCTCAAGCTTGTTAGACCTTTTGAAGTGAGGTTTTAAGCTCTGATACCACTTGTTGGTCCCTTGTTTAGTTGCAAGTATAGTTCCAAGGGGGGGGGGTTAGGAACTATTTAAACTTTTTTGAAATTTAGGCAGACTTCTTTTTCTAAAGAAAAAGGTTTGAATAGCGGCGCTGAGTAAACATCAAGATACTGGCTTAGTCAACAGGTGACTAGGTCAGTTTCTTAGCTTGAGTCAGG
The DNA here is from genome assembly GCF_963576675.1 of Euphorbia lathyris. Lineage (NCBI taxonomy): Eukaryota > Viridiplantae > Streptophyta > Magnoliopsida > Malpighiales > Euphorbiaceae > Euphorbia > Euphorbia lathyris. Next base: position 23,269,434 of record NC_088914.1, read on the forward strand.
AGATAGCACTTAGAGTCTATTCCTGAGTTCTTACGTTTAATGCGCACAACTCAACTTGACCACTTTACTTGGTCAGTTTTTGTTTATTTAAGCAAGCAATATAAATAAGGAGTTAAGGTTTAGAAATACTTCACTCAACAGATTTATCCAGGTTCGGCTTCTTCTAAGCCTACGTCCTGTCCCCGGAACACGTTCCGAGATTTCAAATCATCTACTGAGCTCTTTAAAGGTAGAGCCTCAAACCTTTTACAATATCAGCAATTGAGTATGACAAGAGTACCTTCCTCTATACTTCTACTCAATTCTAATCTCTCCGCTGAGTACTTAAAACCGAGTACTCAGCCTCTCCTTTCTATCTCTAGAAATGATAAGTGTTTTATCCTAATACAAAGATGTGCTAAGACACTTTAGACGATTTACAATCACTCTAGACTTTTACACAGATATGGAAAATGTAGTGTAAGAATTTTGCTTTGCTTTTTGCTTGCAGAACTTGTAGAGATTTGGTCAGCGTAATGGCTTGATAAAGTTCTATATCTTGTGAAGCTTGTGATGGCACTATTTATAGAGACGTCTGGGTCATTGGTCATTTCGAATTTCGAAATAACCGTTGGAGGGAAACGGCTATGTGTCGTTGTCACCCTGACTTGCACAGAGCTCTCGGCCAATCACAATCGTGTATCTTCTGTCATCGGTCAGCTCATCATATGGTCTCTCCTTTTATGGTAAAGTCAACTGGACAGCATACTGTGTCGTCTGAACTTTGCCAAAAGAGGAAACACTTTGTCTGGAAGTTTTCCTTTGCCAGCTGCTGTCTTGTACGCTTTGTCGAGACTACTCAGCAGCTTCATCTTGAAGTTGTTCTCGAAGGTCTTTTAGATCCTTCCGATTGCTGAGTTGCGTTTTGAACAAAAACGGCAACGTCTTGACATACGCGGGCCGAGTGTACTGAGTTGTTTGACTTGGGCCTTGGCTTCCGTAATGGGCTTGGGCCTTTTGATTCTTATGTCTTATAATATTTTAACTCAACATTGAACAAACACATTAGTAGAATTAAATCAAAGCATTTAAACTTAGTGTGTTTAGAATATGTATATATATTATACTTAAACAATTTTGTCAAATCAAAATTATGTGGAAAGGTGTTTCAACAGTATGGATATACCTCGCGAATCGATTAGTTCGCGAAGTCTGCGAATAGATCCTCACGTTTCAGACTCGCAGACTTCACGAAAGGATCGATATGCGACGTAGATAGTCACGTTTCTAACCTCGTAGACTTCGCGAAAGCATCGATATGCGAAGTAAAACCCTGCACATTTACATTCGCATGCTTCGCTAATCTTCATTTCGTGAAGCCAAAATCGTCTTTTTCCCTGCCTAACAAGATTAATTTTTTCTGTAGATGGTTGAATACGTAACATCCCTTTCTGGAAGGCGGCGTACTGGGCTGCAGGAGAGATGATTTTCCTTCCTGTATAGGGATGAACTTCCCCAAGACTGACACATTCACTCCTAAAGTGGTTGGTTAGGAGAGGTTTTGTCAATCTTGGGGTGCACCATGGGACACGTCCATCCCATGGTGCCAATCTTCAAAGTGGACCTAACTTAATCCGGTATCAATCTTGAATCGGATGAGTAATCTTGGTGTGCACCGTGGGACACGTCCATCCCAAAAGGTCTGGAAGTCCAGACCTTTTGGGATGGATGTGTCTTACGGTGCCCACCAAGATTACTCATCCGTTTCAAGATTGGTACAGGATTAGTTAGGTTCACTTTGAAATGATTCGTTAGGAGAGTTCATTGTGGCAATCTTGTTGTAAAATTTGATAATGTTATGATTTGAATGTTGTTATTGTGGCAATCTTGTTGTAAATTTTGATAATGTTATGATTTGAATGTTGTTATTGTGGCAATCTTCTTGTAAATTTTGATAATGTTATGATTTTAATGTTAGAATCCGTTGTTGTTTGCCATTTTTTGTTATATACCACTTCGCGAATTAGCTTCAAGTCATATGAATGACATATTACGTTCCATTATCGATGCCTAAATTAGTACAATTTTTTAAACTTTAAGCCTATATTAGTGTTATTTTGTACGTGAGCCTAAATTGATATTTCCCAAAACCATATACATATTTTGGTACCTTATTTTTATTTTTTATTTTTATTAAGGATCATTTATCTCTTATTTCATCTGGACCATAAAATAACAGGACCCTCCGAGCATAGAGAGTCCACTATGTGATCTGTTTATGAAGATTACTGTTGATGCAACCTGGTCGGAGGGAGGGTATAATGGAATGGGTATGGTATGCGTATATTGTGTTGGCAAGGTGTCCATTGGATTCGTGTGGCTCTCCTCTACTGTTCAACTCAGATATGATTATTTGGTGATTTTTTAAAATTTAAGTAAAATCTCAAAATGTTGATAAAATCACCTCCCAATTTCAATACCTATAGATTTCTAATTCAATATAAGAGTGCTTGGTAGCTGATTTTCATGTTTTGTCTTTCTATTTCAAAACCGAGAGTTTTAGGTGTTTGCCTTTTATTCTTGAAAAGTATCATTTTATAAAAGCAGAAAATCTTGTTTTTTGAAAAAACAGATTTTTCCAACAAGAAACAGCAAATCGTAACAACAAATAGTAGATAAAACAATAACAAACAGACCCTAAATATATCCAAATCAAATCTAGGGGTAGGTTCCTACTATAAATGTTTTTCCTATTTTTCCTATTTTCTTACATTTGTGATTTAAAAGAAATTAAGTCAAACAAAAATAATTTTCCAATTAAAGATCTTTTTAGAACAAAAATAATTGTTTAATTCATAGTAAAAATAATAAATATTGATATAAGTACAATGTAAATGTATTTTAGAGAACATTGAATCCGTATCAACAATATCATAAATCCGTATCTTCAAAATCTAGATAAAGAAGATGAGAATTTTTGGTAGGCAGTTTTAGGCAACAAGGAAAATTTTCATAGCTTTCCAAAAAAAAAAAAAAAAGGAAAATTTCCATAGAAACAAGAAATAACTTTACACAAAATATAAATAAAATACCCATTAGCGAAACTGATTGGAAATTTCCGCCGCGAAAGAAATTGATTCAGCTTCCCTTAATAGCTAAGATTTGATTCCAATCCAAACATTGCGCTCTCTCTCTCTATCGCCGTCCATAAATATCTTTATATTTCAATTATTATTAACAATCTCTATCTTCCTCATATCGCTTGATTTCTTCTTGCTTGATTTCTCTCCAAAAGAGAAAAAACTGCAACAATCATCAGAAAAAGAGGTATAAGACACCTTATTGTAATTATGGGTCAGAATCAAAGTCTTGATTCTATGACCCAAAACCAATCCAAAGACAAGTTGTTGTATCAGTTGGTTAATACTGGCAATGTGGAAGCCATTAAAGCCCTTTGTAGAGAAGCTGTCAATCTCGAGGTATATAGATAACTTATTCTTTACTTTTTATTACGTTTTTCTTCAATTTGTTGCTCACATGTTCATACTTCTTTTTTATTTACTTTTTTGACCGTTTAGGCTAAAATTACGTTTCTTATTTACAATGAGGTGTTTGATTAGTTGATTTTGCAATTCGAAATTCTGTTTTTTTTTTTTTTTTTTTTTTTTTTTTTATGGAGAAAGTTGAGGATTTTAAGATTTTTTTATGGGTGCAGTGGATTGATAAAGAAGGAAAAACCCCTCTTATTGTGGCTGCCATGGATTCTGGATTGTTAAATGTTGCTAGGACTTTGATTGAAGTGGGAGCTAATGTTAATGCTTATCGTCCTGGTTAGTTTCTATTTTTTAAACTATCTGCATTGTAATCATAATATATATGATTGGTTTCATATTTTGGTTTATCAATTGCTTAACTAATAAGGCGCATCCCCCTACCCCTAATATGCAGGGCGTCATGCTGGTACTCCTTTGCATCACGCAGCAAAAAGAGGCCTACAGCAGACTGTTCTTTTACTTCTCTCTAGTGGAGGTATGCCTTTTAGCCCATTTGAGTTTGCTTGGCTTCTATATAATCCTAAAACATGGAGTTGTGTTTGATACTCCTGTATAAGCCCTGGAAGTAATGTGATTTAGTTATTCTATTAATGTTTCAGCGAATGCTCTAGTTAGGAATGACGATTGCCATACAGCTTTGGATGTTGCTAGATTAAAAGGCCATACCACTGTTGTCCGTGCTATTGAGGTATGCTTGAGAGTTTCAGTATTGCAAATTCACCCAATTTCTTCATTTATACTGGAAAACGAGTTAATGGTATGTCTAAAGTTCTTTTTTTTTTTGTCACTTTTAGAATCATATTGGCTATTTCTCTGGATGGCTGCGAGAGTTACATGGTCCTAGCTTTCTGGAAGCATTAGCTCCTCAATTGCTATCAAGAAAAATGTTTGTACAATTTCTGCTTCATAATTAATTCATTTCCATTATACTCTTCATTTGTTCCCCTTCCCCCCCTGCTCTGATATAATTGCTTTTACAGAATCATATGTACATATATATGCCTTAAGCTGTGTGATTTTTCTTCCACCATTTTTAGGAAGCATGATATTAATTGTAAGCTGACTATGGCTCACTGCTTGCAGTTGGGTTGTTGTTACACCTTGTAGTTCCAGTAATCTCGGGAAGCCTGTCAAGTTGGAACTTGCTATTTATCCTACTTTGCAGGTATGCTAACCTCAACATTATTCTGTAAAATATTTCTGAAGATATGTAAGCTTGTTATTGTATGGTTTAGTCGAACAATGTTTTCAAGTTTTCTAGAAAATTGCTGTAGTTAAAGCTTGGACCCTTAGCTCTACTAGATGACCTGCTGCAGAAAATTCAATAAAAAAGAAAATAATAAGATTAAATTTTGTAGCTATTGGTTTTGATAACATTTTACATCAAATAAATTTTTTCCTTGAAAGAAAATGATTTTGAGAAAATATACTCTTTCTATAAATTTTTATAGTGATTTGACGGCTTGCGCAGTTCTTTTTCACATGCTAGAGCGGTGTCTACTTGCAATATTGGCAGTCTTCTTATTGGCTTGTGATTGAATTGCTACTTTTTTGCGTTGGTACACTGCGGTTCTATAGACACATTTATTCCATAATATTGTTTTTATACTCCTTTCGGGCATTAAATTGATCATAATTGAATCAGGCCACTGAGGCAGCTAAATGGTTTGACAACCTATATTAGTCTAACAATTCTTTCTCTTTAGTTGTGAACACCGTGCACTTTAAATTCTGAATTGACTATCTCAAGCTCTTTAAATGATTCAGCTATATCTGTATCGAGTAATCTGTGAATCTTTCAATCACAATCTGGATTGAACAGGACAGTCAACCTCGTAGTCTTATTGCTCTTTGGAAGGCAAAGATTGAGGAGCCCAATTTTCAACGAACAGATCCAGTGTTCATAATTTTTGACAATTCTACGAGTAAGTCAATCTGTTAGATGTTCCACTTTATCTTTGTTGTTCATCTGAAATTCTTCTCGTTATTGTAGCAATATGTTGGATAGCATTGTGTTTGGATCTGATTCTCCCTTAAATGCATGATTTCTTAATCTTAATCAAAAGTTGTCATCTTGCAATGTCTAAGAAAGGAGAAGAGGGCGGGGCGGGCTGGGCAGAGTTGCAACTGGCATGTGCAATAATTCTTTTTCATTTAGATAACTTTGCATATTCTAATGTGAAGGAAAACGGGAACTCGTTGATTCTTTTGTTGACATTCGTTTCTTTCAAAGATGACGCCTTTTGTATCTCTGAAATATTATCCTAGTACAAAAAAATGAATGTTTGGCTGATGATTGAATTGAGAATTCAACATATGAACACAGTGTAATTCTACTGCATTTGTACTTGTATGACACTTCCTCTGATATGTCCAGTGCTCATTAACCTCTGAACTGAAGAATTTTTTGTTCATGTACCAGAAACTCGATACAAATTTGCATCACACAATGAGGAGGACAAAGAGCAGCTTCGCAGATTTTATGATGCATGTAGAGGAATTAATCAGGTATTCTTCCATTCTCATTTTCTGCTGCATCTATGATTCATCAATTGAAATTTGATAGGTGTCCTAAGAATTGGTTGATGTAGATCATTATGGGTTTGGAACAAAAATAAACTTGTTTTCGCTCTCATTTGAAGCATCACATAAAATGTGGTATTCGGTTGGTCAGTTACTAACGAGTTGCTTTTGTATGTCTAGCGCCAGTCGATAGATTTGTCCCAAAAAATGGCATTTGCTCGCCTTTTGCATTTTATAGTTTGTATTACAAGTTGCAATCACCACCTAATGTTTCAGTACCATTTGTTTCAGGTTATGCCTCCACCAGCTAATCATGATGCTCAAACAACATTTCCTCGCATTGGACATCAACAGTCTGCAGATGCTCTGGAATTGGCAATGGCCATTAGTGCTTCAATTGCGTCTGCAGCAGAAGAAAGGCCCGCATCTCTTAATACTCACCAAGGCTCCGAAACATTTAACACAAATGGCTGGGGAAGTTCCTCGCAGGGTGCGACTCACAATGGATGGGGCACAGCTGCTGCTGCTGCTGCACAGTCAGCATCTCCGAATACTCACCAAGGCTCCGAAACATTTAACGCAAATGGATGGGGAAGTTCCTCACAAGAAGCAAGTCACAACGGATGGGGCCTAACTGTTGCTTCGGCGCAGTCAGAGGCAAGCAGCAGCAACAATCAAGGTTGTAGCGAAACTCAAGATACTAATATTGTTCATGCAAGTGGCATAAACACTAGATGGGCTTCACCGGCACCATCAGCTCCCTTTATTCCTGAAGGGACTATTGATGAAGGTCTAATCCGCTATCCTTCAATCGAGGGACTAGTGGATTCACCTGTACCACTTGTTGAGCATGGAGCTCCTGTGAAGAACGACGACGGAGGTGGCTCTTCCTCATGTATAATATGTTGGGAAGCTCCAGTTGAAGGTGCGTGCATCCCTTGCGGTCACATGGCTGGTTGCATGGCTTGTTTGAATGAGATCAAGAAGAATAAAGGCGTTTGCCCAGTTTGCCGAGCCAAAATAAAGCAGATTATAAGGCTGTATGCTGTTTGAAAAACCGGAATGTACTTGAATTGCAGGTGGTCTGTGGATATTTCGTTCAAAATGCTCTATAAAGTTTTATATGAAGACTCAAACTAGGTTAGCAATGCTGCACGACACAGAAGCAAAAATCGTGTGGAATTTTGGATTCAACTGTAATTTTTTGAGGCCTTTTTTCTTTAGAAATGTAAGAACAAAAATATTTCTTTTGAGGAATCCTGTGACAAACTATTATGCAATCTGGAATCCAGCATAGAACTGAAGGAAGTGTGACTTTTGCAGGCGGCTGGATTGTTCTAATGAACGAGAACAGGAGCCTGTCTTTTGGTTGCTTTGAATCACTTCTTCATGGAAGTGAGATTGAGCAAGTATTTTAACATTGATTAAAACATTATCAGTATAGTTGTTAGAGTCACGAGTCGATTCGTACGATTCAATTCATGAAGAATTCGAGTCATATCTATGGTACGACTAGGAAGCTTCATGAATCGGCCGAGTCACTACCGATTCGGCCGATTCATCGAGTCACCGAGTCACCCGAGTCGGTCAATTCAGGCCACCATTTAAAAAAAAATCAATTTTTAACTACTAAAAAATGTAGAGCAGAAGAAGATGACTATTCACTTTACAAAAACAAAACAAAAAAACGTACACAAGTTATGAAACACAAATAGTTTCAATTAGATGACTCTTTACTCTATTTATTATTATCTTCTTCTACTCTTTATTCTTTCTATTTTCCATGTTCTGTCTGTCTCTACTTTCTTTTATAACTTGATATAATTTCTATTTAAATATTAAAATTGAATTTTTGGACTAGTATTTAAAGTTAAATATAATTAATATTTTATTTTTTTATAGCATTTTGAATTTGATCCGAATCTTACGATTCGATTCGATTCACGAGTCTCTATTCGTAAAATGAGATTTCGAGTCACGAGTCGAATCTGGATTGATTATCAGTGTAAATATTGTAAGTATAAAAAATATTACCAAATTTGGCAACATTAAGGAATGTGGAAGGCATGTAGGTATAAATTAATTCTTGTAGTATATAAATTTTAACACATTAATGCTTCCAAACTTTTATTTTTGCTCACACTATTAACAATATCAAAAAGGAAAGGAATAAGGTCCAAATTTGCCCCTTTTGTTATTTTTTGGAAAGTTTAGATTTACTTCAGACGAACAAAATAGTAAAATATTACTCTTAACATTTTTGGTCAAAATCAATTTTACTCATAATACCTAACAAAAAATTTGAGTAGACCGGTCATTTAATTATCATATCAGACATTTTCAACATAAATTATATCAAACATGTTTAGTGTTACAATCACAATTACAAATAACCTGCCAAAATATCAATAAATAAATCTACCATATATAAGTTCAACAACTTAACAAAATGCATGAAACTATTTCAGTGTTTCGACAATTGCAAACAACTTAACAAAATGCACGAAACTATTTCAGCGTGTCGATAAATTTTTTGTATGATGACAGTCAAATAATGGTCAAACTAATCCATTGAGAGTCTACTTTTAGTTTCTTTGTGTCAGTCTTGGATTGACAAAGAGTAGAAACCGGTCCAGAGAGACCGGCCACTAGTTTAATGAAAACATAAAAAATAAAAAGACTTAAACCATACGCAACTCTTTGAACTTGTTAATGTTGGTCATTTTGCCGCCTGAACTCACGGGACGACCTATTTGTCCCCTTAATTATTTAAAAGTGGTATTAGCAACCCCTTCTTTTTATTATACCGGAAACAAGATGAAGTTCCAACATTAATACAATTGTTCATGGAAGTATTGGAACTGACCTGTATATATGTAGATAATTTAGAATGAGTTAAAACTATATGTAATTTTTACAAGAAAAACATGTCATGATTGTTTCTGTCTACTTTTAAAGAATTGAAGGGGCAAATAGGTCATCTCATAAATTCAGGAGACAAAATGACCAAAAGTGACAAGTTCAAGCGATTTTGAAACCTGTTTGTTTGAGTTCACTTTCTATGCAAATTAGAAACCAGTCTCTCTAGGACTGGTTTCGCATTAGTTAGCATAAACATTAGCGTCTGAAACGTATGGATATACCTCGCGAATCGATTAGTTCGCGAAGTCTGCGAATAGATCCTCAGACTCGCAGACTTCGCGAAAGCATCGATATGCGGCGTAGATAGTCACGTTTCTAACCTCGTAGACTTCGCGAAAGCATCGATATGCGAAGTAAAACCCTGCACATTTACATTCGCATGCTTCGCTAATCTTCATTTCGCGAAGCCAAAATCGTCTTTTTCCCTGCCTAACAAGATTAATTTTTTCTGTAGATGGTTGAATACGTAATATCCCTTTCTGGAAGGCGGCGTACTGGGCTGCAGGGGAGATGATTTTCCTTCCTGTATAGGGATGAACTTCCCCAAGACTGACACATTCACTCCTAAAGTGGTTGGTTAGGAGAGGTTTTGTCAATCTTGGGGTGCACCATGGGACACGTCCATCCCATGGTGCCAATCTTCAAAGTGGACCTAACTTAATCCGGTACCAATCTTGAATCGGATGAGTAATCTTGGTGTGCACCGTGGGACACGTCCATCCCAAAAGGTCTGGAAGTCCAGACCTTTTGGGATGGATGTGTCTTACGGTGCCCACCAAGATTACTCATCCGTTTCAAGATTGGTACCGGATTAGTTAGGTTCACTTTGAAATGATTCGTTAGGAGAGTTCATTGTGGCAATCTTGTTGTAAATTTTGATAATGTTATGATTTGAATGTTGTTATTGTGGCAATCTTCTTGTAAATTTTGATAATGTTATGATTTTAATGTTAGAATCCGTTGTTGTTTGCCATTTTTTGTTATATACCACTTCGCGAATTAGCTTCAAGTCATATCCAGCATTCGCATATGTGAACTAAATTCATCAAGCAAAACAAACTTCAGCTTCGCAGGCTTCACATATGCGAACTAAATTCATTAAGTAAATCCAAACATTAGCTTCGCAAGCTTCACATATGGTCGAATATGCAAAGTCAGACGGGATAGAGCGAGCCGTGCGTAAATATTGAGGGTATTATGGGAAAGTTACACAAAATCAGTTTAGATATATAGTAGGATGGGCCTCCTATTTGACCCAGTTTTGTAATTTTCCCATAAATAAAAGCAGTTAAGGAAAGGATGTTGAATAATTTCTTACAAATTCTATTCCCTACTTAGGAACCAATCCCTTAATGAATGTGTCCTTCAACAAACCAACATGGCGTATACGCCAAATTGAAGTATATATATATATATATATATATATGCAGTATTGTTGACAGAGATCCTAATGATCCAAATTTGTTCATTTATTGCTAGTCTAGCGTTTTTAAAATACTAACGTCGATATTTAAAGCATTCTAAAGTAAAATAGTATATTTGTTTTTTAATTATTTTATTTTATAAAAAAACATATCAAATGTCAAACGGAGGATGTGTGATAATATGAGGTGAGGTGAGCTTTTAGATCATTATGATGTAAGGGCAAATTATTAGAAGCACCCGGTTTTCCATGTCAAACGGAGGACATTCCATACATATTTTGATACGTGTAACATGGATCTATACATATTATAAGTTATCACACTATTTTAATTATTATCTGGGATCACAATACACGTGTCCAAATGTGAATTGGGAGTCCACCGAATGACATGGAAGACCCAGTGCTTAATATAAGAACTTATAAGATAAGACATAAAAAGAATCAATGAGGGGTTAGAAACTGGCAGCTACACTTGCTTAAGCCAACAAAGCTAAAGTATAAATACTGAGCAATTTGTAGCTAAAAAATGCAAGGAAATGTCACATTTTTGTGTACTGTGTACTGTGCACCTTTATATTTAGAAGATAATATGACTTTGTGTGCTTACTGAGCTGGATTCCACACGGCGACTGCTGAATGGAAGAAGCTTATTATCAATCTAAATTGATTGCACGCCGACGGTAACCATTAAAAACACGAAAAACAAAAAAAAAAAGCAAAAGACACGAAAACGTGGAAAACGTAAAAATATGAAAAATATTTTTAATGTTAAAAACATGAAAACGTGCAAAAATGTGTTTTTAATGGTTTTGTGTTTTTGGCGTTTTCGCATTTTTCTTGTTTTCGCGTTTCTTCATGTTTTCGTATTTTTCGCATTTTGTCATATTTCCGTGTTTTCACGTTTTTGTGTTTTTTCACATGTTGTCAAACTTTCATGTTATTCACGTTTTTTTATGTTTTTTACGTTTTCGTGTTTTTTTTTTTTGCGTTTTCACGATTATCGCTTTTTGTCACATGTTTGTGTTTTTGCGTTTTTCGCTTTTTTCGTGTTTTCGCATTTTTTGACGTTTTTATATTTTTTCGTGTTATTCAGGTTTTTGTTTTTTTGCATTTTCGTGTTTTTTTTGTGTGTGTTTGCTCATGTTTTAGTGTTTTTATGTTTTGCAATGTTTTCGCGATATTCACGTGTTTCACATTTTCATATTTTTACATTTTTTAACGTTTTTTCGATTTTTTTTTCTGTTTTTCACGTTTTTGTAGGATATAAATTATGAGTTTGCCAAAATTGAATTTGAGAAATTGACTAGAGGGTAATTTTGAAAGTGAATGATGATATTGATTAGGAATAGCTATTCCTAGGTTGAATCAAGGAATCCCTATTCGTTCACTTATGAAATACATATTTAATGAAATAACTATTCCATGCACACAAAAAAAAAAAAAGTTAAATCAAATGTTGGAACAGGAATTCCTCCGAAATATCTATTCTATTCTCTCATTATTCCATGAATCTAATCAACTCTAAGCTTATTATAATCATAAAGTGAAGGTTAAAATTATCTTAGAATGAAATTCTAATAAATCTAAATCTAACAAATATTGCTAAAATTTATTGGTCAGCCATTGACCATGTAAACACCATTAATATAAGAAAGGGTTCACGGAATGTCAGTGGCGGAACCAGGACCCCGGATGACCTGGGGCTCAAATATATCAGTAAAAAAAAAATTCAAACCGTAAAAAAAAATCGAGATTAACTGTGTGGTTGACGGTAAATTTTTAAAGTCCAGCCCGTTAGGGCTAGGCAAATTTTTTTTAAAACTGTAAAAATTATCATTTTTTTTTAGAAACTAGCATTGAACTAATAGAAAATTAAAATTGGTTATTTTTTTTAATGGTAAATACATATTAAAAATGAATTCAAAAGTGTTATCAATATAAAAATAAAGAGTCCATTTAAATTAATTAATAATGGTAACATGTTTTTATAATTATTGAAAAATAAAATAAAAATAAATAAAAACTTTTTAAAAGAAAATGAGGTTGAAGGGAGTCGAATATAAAAACCTCTCAAATAGAAGTAAGCATCATTAACCATCTCATCTACCTTTAAACATTGAAATAATACTTCATAGAGTCAGTATAATTCTCTCCAAAATATTACCAGACACCATTACTAAAAAAAAAAATTCTCAATTCTCCGGCCGCTTGTTGGGGCTCGAGCCCCCTAACCCCCTGGTTTCGCCCCTACGGAACGTTATACTCTCTTGCTTAGTACATTTATTTTATCGTTGTTTGGAAAATTTTGTTTTAAACATCGGAGAGTTACTCGAGTTACGATGTATCCCTTGTTCTTGAAGCAAAGGAGAAGGAGATAAAAAAAAATTCACAATTTATCATTAATTATCATTGAAGAGGAAGAAAATGAGAGCTTAATCGTAATCCCTACAAAAAGTTTTATGTTGACCATCATATCAAAGCATTGAATTAATTTATTTGCAGAAACAACTTTTAGAGTTGTTATCAAGTAATGTCACTATATATTTAGTATTTAATAATTAGTTTGAGGAGCTTTATTGAATTTTGCTTTCATGAAAGGGAACGTAATGCCATGGATAATCATGCAAAGAGGAATTGAAATCCCCTAAAATTCATAGCTATTTAATAGCTGGCACTTGAAAATCACATTATAATTACTTTATCTATTTCAAAATAAAGAGTTGTATATAAACATTAATCATATGTTTTTTATATATATTTTTTTAAAAAGAGAATTTTAATTCTAAAATAAATATTTATTTGTATTGAGAATATAACAATATATCATGATAAATGCATTTAAGTACTTAAGTATTTAAGTATTAATAAATTTTACGTATTGAAAACTAAATTAATACTAATAATAAGAATTTACAGGTTTTATGTACAACCCTTAGGACTGTAAATATCGGAACTCTTATATTATTTATCCAGTTTAGTTAATTCAATTTAATAAGTTACACACACAAAAAAAAAAGATTGTTAACAAAGAGAGATAAATGTATTTTGGTCTATTTTTTATAAATTTAATACAAATTAATCATATTCTTAATATGTGTGATTTGGTCGAATGTGATCATTATTTTGAAATGGAGAGAATATTATTATTTGGAATTAAAGCAACTTTTTTATACTATATATATATGAGAGCATCTCTAATGGTGTTGGTATCCAATATTTGCCACATCATCAAATTACACTATTACAAAACACTTTACATATTAAAACATTCTCCTTATAAAAGCTCATCTAGTTAAATACTTTTATCTTATTTAAATAGATCTCACATGTCATAACATTTTAATTTCTTTATTTAATTCAAATGTTTGTATTTTTAATATTTATTAATAATATACAATAATATTAAGTGTTATTTAATAATCATTAGTAATTAAATAAAAAATAATTTTTACTATATTATTTTTAAGGCAAATTTTACTATATTATTCAAATAAAAATAAATTTGATTAATTTATTTAATTAGGAAAAAAATCACTCGTTCCAACGACTATATTTCAATATATTTAGAGGTTGGAGTATTACACAATATCAGTGCAAAATTAGGATCAGCAAAAATTAGAGGTTGGAGTATTACAAAGTATCAGTCTTTCGAAGAACGATGATTTTCTAGGACGAGCTTGGCCAAGAAGGAGACGCTCCATAAAAAAAATTTCTCGTGGAATATAAGACGAATATTACGGAGGAAAAAGAGATATACCATACAATATATTCAGGTGTAGCTGCAACATCTTCAAGAAACAAGAAATATTGACGAGTATGAAGAAGATATTGACTATTTCGGAGTTTAATTCTTTTAATGTAATCTTTTCAATTTTGTGTTGTTCTAATGTAATTTTTAATTTTTAATGTAACCTCTTAATATGTAATGACATAATAATAATAATAATAATAATAATAATAATAATAATAAGTTAATAATAATAAAAAGATTACTGAAATTACAATTTAGAAAAAAAATACATAATATAAAATTTAGATAAAAAATACAAATTAACACAAATCTAATTATTTAAGTTCATACTTAGTGTCATTCGGCTCTATTTGGAACTCAACGGTTAAACTTGATCTGCTCCACATGCTGCAGTTGTTGCCTCGTCGGTCCCGGGCACCTAGAATTCTACCGGTCCGCTGATCTGCTTCTCCGTCAGGATGGATCAAAATTAATTCGGATGCCTCAGTTACCATTGTCAATGCCAGCTGTGGAGGTGTGTTTCGGGATTCTGCTGGACACTTAGTAGGTTTTTTTGCTTTTCCAACTACTTGCTCCCTGGTGCATGTTGCAGAACTCACTGTTGCACTTTATGCAATTCGCTTAGCCTACAATAAGGGCTGACACCATCTTTGGCTTGAAAGTGACTCGACCTATGTGGTATCTCTACTTCGTCACATGCCGATTTATCGGCCCCTTGGGAGCAGCATCAGGAGCTTTTGTCGTGTCTTGCTTCATGAAATGCATTTCGATGTGTCGTATGTTTTTCGGGAAGGTAATCAGGTTGTAGATGCGCTGACCAACTTTGGCAGGATCAGTTCAGAGCTTCACTAGTGGGACTCACATCCTCATTTCTGTTCTAGTTATATTTGGGATAATTGTAACGGCTGAAACTTGTATCGGTTCGCTTAGTTTTACCATTTCACTCTTTGACATTATTTGTATTTTTTATTCTTTTTTATTAATTTGGGTTCGGGGTGGTTGTTTGGGGGTGCCAACTTTGTTGGGATATCCCAAGCCTCATTTCCTTGTCCTCTACCGTTTAAGTCAAAATTTATATAATCATTAGATGACAGTCATTATAAATAACTGTCATCATTTGCGGAAAACATAAAAAGCGGCAAAGAAATTTTCACTTACGCGGCCAACGAAAACTTATCGCGCTCATCTGTTTGACTGAAATTTTAGCTCATATATAAACCCCTCTCTCATTCCAAATCCCTAACTAGGTTTCGCGCAACTCGTCTTCATCTCTCCCACCCCTCTCCTTAGCTATCTTCGGCCGGTTGCTTTCTCACTGGGTCGAAACTAGGTAATGGTAAGCCATAATTACTTCGTTCCTGGATGTATTAGAGTTTCATTGTTCCTTACAATTCCTTTTCCTCATCCGATTTACTCATGTGTATGTTGATTTCAGCAGTTGGAAACAATATCTATTATATCGTTGAAAAGGTTAGATCTCTGGTCTTTATCTTTTTTAACCTAGGACAATATATAGTCCGTGACACTGACATAGGTAAATATTGCTCTTTTTAGTTGCAGGGATAGTACGCAAGAGTGCTGAAGTATATGGGATGACTGATGGAAGAGATGGTTTCATGCCTACAACATATGGAAAGATTTCTTTAACTTATTGAGTATATATATTGTTATGTTGGTTGCATGTATAATGTGGTTGTATGCCTTAGTCAGACATGAGTATGTGATAAATGGTTGTGTATAGGAATTGCCATGTACTGAATTCGTTTGGGATAAACTATGGTTGTGTATGTGTATTGGTATGAAGCTTATGGTTGACGTTCTGTTTAGGGAGCTAGATCTGACTATGAGTATGTTTATGAACATGCTTAGTGCTACTTTGTATATGACTTGAGTACAGTGAATGTGTATCGTGTCACTTGGCTTGGTATGCTTAAGGAAAAGCATTCAACATGGTGTTGTTTATGTGTATTGCTATGAAGCTTATGGTTGATGTTCTATTTAGGGAGCTAGAACTGACTATAAGTATATGTATGAACATGCTTAGTGCTAGTTGTATGTAACATGCTTAGAACTGACTCTAAGTATATGATAAACTATGGTTGTGTATGTGTAATTCTATGAAGCTTATGGTTGACGTTCTGTTTAGGGAGCTAGAACTGACTATATGTATGTTTATGAACATGCTTAGTGCTACTTTGTATATGACTTGAGTACAGTGAATGTGTATCGTGTCACTTGGCTTGGTATGCTTATGGAAAAGCATTCAACATAGTGCTATTTATGCGTATTGTTATGAAGCTTATGGTTGACGTTCTGTTTAGGGAGCTAGAACTGACTATGAGTATGTTTATGAACATGTTTAGTGCTAATTTGTATATGACTTGAGTACAGTGAATGTGTATCGTGTCACTTGGCTTGGTATGCTTATGGAAAAGCATTCAACATGGTGTTGTTTATGTGTATTGCTATAAAGCTTAGAACTGACTCTGAGTATGTGATAAACTATGGAAAAGCATTCAACATGGTGTTGTTTATGTGTGTGAACATGCTTAGTGCTACTTGTATATAACTTAGTCAAACATGAGTATGTGATAAACAATAGGAAGCGTGCATGTATGAAGCATGGTCACCAAATGAAGCATAGTCATATGGTCAACTAAATCTCCATCACTATGTATCATGTCAGTTGGCTTGGTATGCTTATGGAAAAATACTTAACATGGTGATGAAGTTGTATGATTCTAACAACACAAGTTTATGACTAAGCTTGTGGTGACAGTATCATACACTTCATCACCGTGCTCACTTCATCATGAACTGTAAAATCCAAGTGGCAGGTACATAGTAAAGAGCTTTCAAGTATCATATAACATGTTTGTGTCCTGGAAGAGATGGCTACAACATATGGGAATACTCTTATCCTATGAATGTTCATTACGTGAAATAATGTTCATGCCTACAACATATGGTTGTGTGTATAGGAATTGCCATGTACTGAATTCATTTGTATATACAATAGTCAGATATGAGTATGTGATAAACAATGGTTATGTATGTGTATTGCTATGAAGTATGTGTATGAACCTGTTGCTATCTGTGTCACTTGAATATACATATAGCAAGTTATGTGTCAGTGAAGTATAGTGATGGATTTATAATGCTATCAGCACAAGTTTTATAACAATTAAGGAATAGACATGTATACACGAATAAGTTGTCTACTTGTTATATAGCATGTTCTGTGTCACTTGAATATACACATGTCTACTTGAATAAGTTGTCTACTTTGTATTACAAAAAAGGAATAGCGTGCAAGAGGGGCATGATTATGTGACATACGAATAGCGTACAAGGGGGGCGTGATGTGCGAATAGCAACAAAGGAGATTTGGATGCTAAACAAACACTAGAGTTGGATGGCGTGGAGTACTGGACGGGCATGGAGCCAACATTAAAAATCAGATTGATTACCAAGTAGATTTGTAATCAGTAATCATTCTGTTCTTTAAGATTGGGTCTATGCCCATCCAGTAGTCCACACCATCCAGCTCAGTGTTTGTCTAGCATCCAAATCTCCTTGCTATTCACACATCACCCCCCCTTGTACGTTATTCGCACGTCACATCATCATACCCCCCTTTGCTTGCTATTCACACATCTTATATCCCCTGCATACTCTTCAGTCCATCTCCAGGCAGTTGCTTCATAACCTGCCCTGTTGTTGAGGTATCACTTAGTAATTCGCTCTCGGCCAAGAAATGGCTCCTCAATGAAGGGCTCTATCAGCATTCCATAAATATTCCACAACAGCTAGAAAATGCATTTATAAATTAGACCCCAAACATATGAATAGATAAATTAGAACCCAAACATAGGCAAATGCATAGATTTATAGCATCATCTTACCGTGGCAATACTATGGGAAGGGCGATCAAGTAGCTGGGGCATAGATACATGCCCCAAAGACCGATATTAGGATGATAAATTTTGGTCCTGAACATGAGCTGCGAATAATAGTAATGTCATGAGTGTATATGCATATATATGATCTGCTTACTATGTGTTAATAAGTTCATGTTTTTACAACTAGAGGTGCACGGTAGGGGAAATCGACAGAGAAGTCCATATGGACTATGAATACACCTCCTTCATAAGGGGTGTTTGGAGGGCCCTTCATCACAAAAGTCCATTGCTGATAGTCAGGACCTGCATAACTATTGATGAGCCACCTGGGTGCCTCATGCCGGAGTAGGGAAATCTGTGCCTCAACACGAGTATGGAGGTCCCTTATACATCTATCCATGATCGATATAACTAGAGTAAGTATAGTGTTGGGTTGTGAACTCTTGAGAACTAGTAAAAGCTTCATATTTATACTGTGGGTAAGTGAAAGGTCTAGGAAGGGGAAAGGGTAAATGAGAGTTATTAGGTCTATCTGTATACGGTACGTGATTAATGAGCATCAGTTGGTTTTGCAGATATCAAGACTTGGGGATTCTATGCCTAATAATGACTTATAGATATATGCAGATCAAGTTAGATTTTGCTTCCAACACCACGCCTTTGAAAGATCGACAGATTTGGAGATGTATTAATTGCTTGTTGTTTTTACCTTTACATACATTCAGAAATTTGTTTAGTTCAAATGTAAACAGATTATGACCATTAGTTTGGTTCAAATGTAAACAGATTGGCAAATTTAAAATCATTGATATACATAAATTCTTGTTCATTTGATTATGTTTCAATAACCAGATTCATTCGGGGAAGAAGGCAAATAGTGACATTTACGTTAAAAAAATATCATCTTAACAATAATATAAAGACATTAAAATAAACGAATCTGTCATCTAAAAATAAATCCATTGACATGATTGATCAATAACTATGTCATCTGAAACAAGCTACAACGACATAAATTATTATAAAAATTGTCATCGCGTGGTGTGATTTTCCAAAGTGATTCCCTCCATAGTGGATGTATCCGTCGGAAAGTTTCAAACTATTTAAGGCGAACTTGTTCATCATTTAGGTGAATTAGTTCGGCCGCCCTTTTTTCTTGTATCTCCATTAAACGATTGTATTCGACAAACGATGCTTGTCCCTCTACTCGACGCTCCTAGATGCATTCTATTTACCTCTTGCATCCTTTTTAACCGCCTTTTGTCATGTTGGATGTTCTTTAGTGACATATATACCTTCACTTTCACATTGAGATGAGCCAGATAAAGTGTATGCTCCCGATGCATTCTCCTTTGCTCTCTTTGAAGAACTAACATCATCGTCTTTTTTGCAAAATCAATCCACTTTTGTTGGGCTTTTAGGATTCCCCAACAGTGAAGGTAATGAAATTTCGGTTTCTGCTTACTTCGCTTAGCGTATAATTCACATGTCATACGAATTATCTGTCCTTCATCATGGTCGTTTTGGTATAATGAATTATGAGAAATGTACCATCCATTAAATGTTGAAACATCATTACTTAGTTTGAACTATTGGTTGGAAGCCCTGATGCGCCCTCACCTAAGGTTGAGATGAGAACTCACTAAGGGATAAGTGTACCCCGTCGTTATCAAGTAAAAATTTCTCGTTAAGTCTAGGTTATCATCCACATGATTTATTTCTGCAAGTATCGAGCTACTTGGCTTCAGGTGTTATCTAGGCTTAGGGGGTTTTGAGTTTGTTTGATTAAATTAATCTACTCCTAGGTTGAATTATACTATTCCTAGCTAAGTTATCTGATTCTAACTAAGTTATTCTATGCCTAATTGAGTTACTCTACCCCTAATTAAGTTAAACTACTCCTAAGTGATCTTTTACCAATGCAATTATCCGAATGAACATGAGGGGATACGATGATAATGAAAACATATTGTTTAAGCAATTGAATTAAAACCTAAGTCACTTGTGTCCGAGGCGATTAACCCGACCTATCCTCCTAAAGTTCCTAGTTCGTGATTCCCTTGTAAGGCCGAAACTAGCTCTAAGGCTCAACAATTTGGGCTTAATCTTCTATAGGGTCGTCAATCCTATAGGCACTGACTAGGTCAGATTCAGCTCGCAATATGTGCCAACTTGATTTTGGGATTATCGAATGAGTTAAACCAATCAGACAAAGCGTAAGACAAAGATTAAAGCATTAAAACAATTGAATGAACAAGAACTATAATATATATCAAAGATGGAAAATATTGTCACGAAGTTACAATAATCCTAGAATTCATAACATGTATCAGAGGCTAGACAGAATGTAAAAGAAGAAAAATCCCTTTCAGGGTACCTGTCTACCAATGCAGGCGTCTTTCTAGGACTTAAGGATGGAGCTTGAGCAATCCTCGGTGAACGGAGCTTCGGAGATGTCTTCAATGGAGGTTTGATGGATATGGAGGAGGTGGAGAGGATTTCTCAAGGTGAAAAGCTAAGAAAATTACAAAGATAAAAGATATCTAAATTACATTGCAAAAACTCTAATTATAGGCGTGGCTCGGCCCTCTTTTTGACCTATTTTCGTGTCCTTATTGGTGTAGAAGTCATGGGGTCCATCGTGACTTCGTGGGGGTGGAATTGGTCTTTTTGACCAATTCCCGCAGGCCTGCTTGGCGAGCAGGGCGAGCTGCTTGGCGAGCTGCTCGGCGAGCAGGGCTACTCGCGGCGAGCAGCCCCCTGCTCGCCGAGCAGGCGCCTGGCCTGAGCAGGCGCCTGGCGGCTTGCTCGGCGAGCAGAAATGGCCCACGGATGCCCGCTCGTCGAGCGTTTTCGCCCGGCATGTTCTCGATGCTTGCCGAATGTCGTCGATGTCCTTTTTCGCCCGAACTTACACCTGCGCACGTACAGAAACTCCAGATAACATTGGTCCAAAGGCTAAATTGATCCGTCAATCGCTTATTTTGAGCAAATGCTTCGTTTGGTGCGACTTTTGACGGAGCAATTAGCTTCAAAAGATAACGGAATTACACTATGCATGCTATTTTGGCCGTAATTGCCTAGATTGGTCATAAAACGAGCCTAAACAACGAAAAATAAATAAAACGTTTCCAATTCCTAATTAACTCACACAAAAGCATTTAAATGCGAGAAATGCTCGCTTATTAACAAAATAATGATAAAACCCGTCCTAAAACCGTACCCAAAGATAGGGGTTTTTGACCCCTATCAAACCTCCTTGCACTTAAAACTTTACTTGTCCCCAAGTAAACTAAAAAAAAACTAAACCCGCCATTACAAGCAAGCTAGAAAACCTCCCGGTTTGACTAGGTGCTTGACACAATTTCGAGCATCTGTAATTACATGCATTCGGAAATACAACGTAGAGACACGATATCCAATAGCCGCATTTCAATTATCATAGGTCATAGTTTTAAGCAAAAGGACACATGTTCAATTAAACGAGCTTGAGGGGATCACTAAGTAAAACACCTCACCATAGGTAGTTCACTCATTCACACAATTTTGGTGGCTAAAGTGTTTACTCTCGGCTTATGTTCTTGCTTAGGATTACGTTGATTTTGCACGTTCATCCGAGTTCCTCTACTATGCTATATGATTCCGATGATATCAAAAACAGCTTCTAATCGGGGTTGTAATGTGGTTAGAGGGTTAAAGGTACAACAAGGGTTAAAAGTTCTAGCGTTACAAAAACAAAGTTAAAATGACTTTAACAAATATGAAGTGACTGAGCTTTTTATTCATCCCTTATTTTTTTTTTCTTTTTGGGATGTTTTCTTGAGACGTTTTTTTTTATTCTTAAGAACTGGGGAATGGAGTTCTTCCCTTTTGTTCGTCTCTTTTCTTTTCTTTTTCTGTTTTTCTCTTTTTCTTTTTGGGATAGTGATGCTCATTCGCTTCTTAGCCTTTTGGCTTGCTACTGTAATGCCATAAACAAAGATAAAGCGCTAGAAGAAAACAAAGGCTCAATTTGAGCTTTTGCAAAAACTTTGGGTTAAGCAGCAAACCAAGTTGTGGTTTGCAAAAATAGGTTAGAACGAAAGAAAAATCTATAAACTACAAGAATACAGGCTCAAAGGGGCTTCCTAGAGTGGATGAAAAAGAAAAAATAAGGTAAAGAAAAAGGGTTAATTCTAATGAGGCTGATTCATCGTTTATCATCTCAAATCATTGCATGTAGGTTCAACACAGTATTAGGTGCAAAATCTGTAATCTTCCACAAGTCAAAGCATTCACACAAAAATGTCAAGAAAAAAAGCTTTTTGATGTTCGCTCTTAGGCTCAAATTCAACTCATAATTCTTTGGGTTCCAATTTTGTGTTTACTAGTTTTCCCCAAACTCAAGTTTAATGTCACATGCCTTCAATTCTTAAGTTATCTACCTAAGTAATGATTTTATCATTTCTTCAAAAGTAGGGTCTAAATGCAAACCTTAGCTCATGCTTTTACAGATACAAGAGTTGTGTCCTACACCTAAACTAGTTGTCATGCAGTTTTAGATTCGGTTCTCAGCCCTCAAAGACAAATAACGAAGTTTAGATTCGAAGGAGGTTCACGGTTTTAGGTCCTAACATGCAAAAACATAAAAAAAACCCAAAAAAACGCTAAACTAAACTAGACACGACGCAACAAAAATTTAAAAATTATACAATTTTTGTAAGTTTGTCTACCCCTCCTCCTCACACTAAAAATATGCAATAAGTTCCAACATTGCATCACAGATCATAAAGAGCAAGTGTAAAGAGTTAGGGTGGAGAAGACAACTTACTGATCATCTTGAAGACGGAGGATTTGGACACCCGAAGTGTCTTTACCGAGATAAAATTTAAGTCGATGTCCATTTACTTTCTGGGTGGTTCCATCATTCAACATAATCTCAACCATACTGGAGGGATGTGCGTCAAGAACTGAGAATGGTCCATACCATCTACTCTTGAGCTTGCCAGGGAAGAATCTCAATCGGGAGTTATAAAGCAGCAATTGGTCGCCTTTTTGGAAGGTTTTCCGCTGTACTTTTTTTATCGTGCACCCTCTTGGTTAGTTCTTTGTATATTTTGGCATTCTCGTAAGAGTTATATCGGAGCTCATCCAGTTCATGCAGTTGTGTTAACCGTAGGTCACCTGAAAGTTTAGGGTCAAAGTTTAGAAATTTCAGCGCCCAATAAGCTTTGTGCTCTAATTCAACATGCAAATGACAAGATTTCCCGAAAACTAAACGGTAGGGGGACATTCCTATGGGAGTCTTGAATGCTGTCCGGTATGCCCAAAGAGCATCGTCCAGTTTAAGACTCCAATCTTTTCTAGCATTCCCCACTGTTTTCTCAAGAATGCGTTTTAGCTCTCTGTTTGACACTTCTACCTGACCACTTGTCTGAGGATGGTAAGGTGTCGCGACCTTATGGGCTACGCCATACTTTTGGAGCAACGCATCAAACTGCTTATTGTAGAAATGGGATCCCCCATCACTAATGATAGTCCGGGGGGTTCCAAATCTGGTAAAGATATTCTTTTTCAGGAATTTTATCACTACTCGAGCATCGTTTGTGGGTAAGGCTTCGGCCTCTATCCATTTAGAGACATAATCAACCGCGACAAGAATGTATTGGTTGGTGTGTGACATAGGGAAAGGTCCCATAAAGTCTATGCCCCAAACATCAAATAGCTCACAGACGAGTATGCCTTGTTGAAGCATCTCATTCCTCCTAGAGATATTCCCTACTCTCTGACATGCATCACGGTATTTAATATAACTATTGACATCACTATGCATTTGTGGCCACCAAAGCCCACTTTGGAGGATTTTTGCCACTGTCCTATCTGGCCCAAAGTGGCTGCCTGGTTCCCTAGAGTGGCACATGTTAATCACTGACTCTACCTCCTCCTCAGGTATACATCTCCTAATCATGCCATCGGTGCAGAATCGAAATAAATAAGGTTCTTCCCAAAAATATTGTTTGCTTTCAAACAAAAACTTATGTCTTTTGTTTGCATCTAAATCAAGAGGAAGAATGTTACCGACTTTGTAGTTCGCGATGTCTGCAAACCAGGGGAGAGTTTTTACCGAATATAACGTTTCATCCGGGAATACCTCCTTGATTGCCTCGTGCTCTAAGGATTGCTGATCTGACTCTAACCTGGATAGGTGGTCCGCTATCACGTTTTCCACTCCTTTCTTGTCTCTGATCTCGATATCAAATTCTTGGAGTAGTAAGATCCAACGGATCAGCCTAGGTTTTGCATCCTGCTTGCTCATCAGATATCTCAAGGCTGCATGGTCAGTAAAAACAATTACCTTAGACAGCACCAAATAAGATCTAAATTTGTCAAAGGCAAAAACTACCGCTAGCAATTCCTTTTCAGTTATTGAATAATTCTGCTGTGCATCATTTAAGGTTTTGCTAGCATAAAAGATTGGGCGAAAAAGTTTATCCACCCTCTGCTCAAGACAGGCTCCTACAGCCAGATCACTGGCATCGCACATTAATTCAAAGGGAAGGGACCAATCCGGGCTTACCATAATAGGTGCTTCGATTAATTTCTTTTTCAGTAATTTGAATGCAGACATACATTCTTCATTAAAATTAAAATCAGCATCTTTTAATAATAATTGAGTGAGGGGTTTGGTGATTTTTGAAAAGTCTTTTATGAACCGTCTATAAAACCCCGCATGTCCTAAAAAGCTCCTAACCAATTTCACATTGGTAGGAGGTGGCAGTTTTTCAATTACCTCAATTTTTGCCGGATCGACCTCGATCCCCTTCCCCGACACCTTGTGTCCTAATACTATACAGTTTTGGACCATAAACTGGCACTTTTCCCAATTGAGTGCCAAGTTTTTGTCTTCACAACGTTCTAAGACTCGGTCCAAGTTTTCAAGACATTGGTCGAAAGTAGGTCCTACAACATTAAAATCATCCATTAAAATTTCTAGGAACTCCTCGACCATGTCAGAAAACATAGCCATCATGCAGCGCTGGAATGTGGCAGGGGCATTACATAATCCGAAAGGCATCCGCCTATATGCGAAAGTCCCATAGGGGCAAGTGAATGTGGTTTTCTCTTGGTCCAAAGGATCCACAGGAATTTGCATATAGCCGAATAGCCCATCTAAAGTGCAGAAAAATTCGTGCCCTGCCAACTGTTCCAACATTTGATCAATAAATGGTAAAGGAAAGTGGTCTTTACGGGTGGCCTCGTTTAATTTCCTATAATCTATGCATACACGCCAACCCGTAATCTTTCTAGTTGGGATTAATTCCCCTTTTTCATTTTCCATTACCGTTGTTCCCCCTTTTTTGGGCACGCATTGAACCGGGCTTACCCATTGGCTATCAGAAATCGGAAAGATGATACCTGCGTCGAGGAGTTTTATCACCTCGGATTTTACCACCTCTTTCATGTTAGGGTTGAGCTGTCATTGAGGTTGGGCGGATGGCTTGATCTCTTCCTCAAGAAAAATCCTATGCGTGCAGATTTTAGGGTCGATGCCTTTGATGTCGTGGATTGACCATCCAAAGGCCCCTTTATGTTGCATCAGCACCTCCACCAATTTTTCTTCCTGTTCAACTGTCAACAAAGAAGAAATAATAACGGGTAAATCTGTGGGAGGTTGAAGAAAAACATATTTCAGATTGTTGGGCAAGGGCTTAAGCTCCAATTCTGGAGGCTCCTCTAACGAGGTTTTGGGTTTGGGTTTGATCTCGCGATCAAGATCCTCTTTTCTACCCTTGACCCAATAACATTTTTCAGGTGGGAGATCTTCAAATGGTTCATTCGAGTTCTCACATTCCTCACCACCTAGACCGAGTTCTAAAGAGGCATTTCTCATGTTAAGGTCAACTTCCTCAATACATTCATCTATTAGCGCATCTACAAAGTTACAACTTTTGGAGCGTTCTTGAGGAAATTTCATAGACTCATAAATGTTAAATGTTACCTCTTCGTCCTGCACCCTTAGGACCAATTTACCCCCATGGACGTCTCTATCAGTGTCCTACCGGTTGCAAGGAACGGTCTCCTAAGAAGGATGGGGATGGAGTCATCTTCTTCCATGTCGAGGACCACAAAATCGACCGGGAAGATCAGTTTGTCCACCTTCACCAATACATCCTCAACTATGCCTCTAGGCCGTGCGATCGACCTATCCGCTAGCTGCAGTGTCATGTTTGTTGGTTTAGGCTCTCTGAGTCCCAATTTCCTAAAAATTGATAAAGGCATAAGATTAATACTTGCTCCTAAATCGCATAATGCCCTATCTATGTGCATGTTGCCTATCCTACACGGGATGGTAAAGCTCCCTTGATCTTTAAGCTTGGGGGGTAATTTATGGGTGATTATGGCCGAGCATTGTTCTGTTAAAGCCACTATCTCATTCTCCCCAAACTTTTTCTTTTTCGACAACATGTCTTTAAGAAATTTTGCATAGTTCGGCATTTCCTCTAGTGCTTCCATTAATGGAATATTGATTTCTAATCTACTAAGGATTTCCAAGAACCGAGCAAATTTCTTATCTAAATTGGCCTTTTTCTGTTTCTGAGGAAATGGCAGTTTTGGTGCATAAGGCCTAACTACTCTTTCTACAGCTACCTCAGGAGCTGGAGTTTCAGATGCGGGACCGGGGTTGCTTACCACTTCCGGTTCCCTACTTACCTGAGGTGATGGATGTGTTTGCGATGGAGATGCCACGAGTGTGTCGACTTCCTTACCGCTCCTTAGGGCAATGGCTTGAATTACCTCCTATTGTAAGAGGAACGCCTCTTGGCATTCCCTTTCTTCTTGTCTGATTGCGGCAAGCTGGTTGCTCAGGGTCCTGCAAGCTCGTTGGCTGCCAGTCGGATGGATATCTTTCTTAAGAGGGTCATTATTCCTTCTGAGCACTCTGTTTGCCTGCCATAAAAGTCAGAGTTAGAATGGGGACATGGAAGGGTATCCACGGGTTCCATGTAGGGCGCCGGTGGATATCGTGTATGCTCCTGATCGTAATAGTTGTAAGTTGAGGGTTCAGAATTATACCTTTGATGATTACCCAAGTAACTTACATTCTCACCTCGAGGTACGTAATAGTTGATGTGGCATACCCTACCGGGGTGATTCTGGCCGCATCTCTCGCAAAATGGTGTCCTTGGTTGGTTATTACGGCTGTATGAAGCCACAAGGAAATCCATTTTTGTGTTGAGATCGTTCATGGACGGATTTGACGCTCTGTTGTCCATAGTTGCTGGAAGAACGATTTTTATAAGCACAAGTAATGTTACAGAATTTAAGTAATAGTATATCAACAAGTATTTGTATATACAAGTATAAACGAAATAAACAAGGAATATTCACAATGAATGCCTAAACTAACAAATCGACCTTTGGTTTGATATTGCAGAAGAAATAAATCCCCGACAACGGCGCCAAAAACTTGATGCTCCCTCACTTAAGGTTGAGATGAGAACTCACTAAGGGATAAGTGTACCCCGTCGTTATCAAGTAATAAATTTCTGGTTAAGTCCAGGTTATCGTCCACAGGATTTATTTCTGCAAGTATCGAGCTACTTGGCTTCAGGTGTTATCTAGGCTTAGGGGGTTTTGAGTTTGTTTGATTAAATTAATCTACTCCTAGGTTGAATTATACTATTCCTAGCTAAGTTATCTGATTCTAACTAAGTTATTCTACGCCTAATTGAGTTACTCTACCCCTAATTAAGTTAAACTACTCCTAAGTGATCTTTTACCAATGCAATTATCCGAATGAACATGAGGGGATACGATGATAATGAAAACAGATTGTTTAAGCAATTGAATTAAAACCTAAGTCACTTGTGTCCGAAGCGATTAACCCGACCTATCCTCCTAAAGTTCCTAGTTCGTGATTCCCTTGTAAGGCCGAAACTAGCTCTAAGGCTCAGCAATTTGGGCTTAATCTTCTATAGGGTCGTCAATCCTATAGGCACTGACTAGGTCAGATTCAGCTCGCAATATGTGCCAACTTGATTTTGGGATTATCGAATGAGTTAAACCAATCAGACAAAGCGTAAGACAAAGATTAAAGCATTAAAACAATTGAATGAACAATAACTATAATATATATCAAAGATGGAAAATATTGTCACGAAGTTACAATAAGCCTAGAATTCATAACATGTATCAGAGGCTAGACAGAATGTAAAAGAAGAAAAATCCCTTTCAGGGAACCTGTCTACCAATGCAGGCGTCTTTCTAGGACTTAAGGATGGAGCTTGAGCAATCCTCGGTGAACGGAGCTTCGGAGATGTCTTCAATGGAGGTTTGAAGGATATGGAGGAGGTGGAGAGGATTTCTCAAGGTGAAAAGCTAAGAAAATTACAAAGATAAAAGATATCGAAATTACATTGGAAAAACTCTATTTATAGGCGTGGCTCGACCCTCTTTTTGACCTATTTTCGTGTCCTTATTGGTGTAGGAAGTCGTGGGGTCTATCGTGGCTTCGTGGGGGCGGAATTGGTCTTTTTGACCAATTCCCGCAGGCCTGCTCGGCGAGCAGGGCTACTTACGGCGAGCAGCCCCCTGCTCGCCGAGCAGGCGCCTGGCGGCCTGCTCGGCGAGCAGAAATGGCCCACGGAATCCCGCTCGTCGAGCGTTTTCGCCCAGCATGTTCTCGATGCTTGCCGAATGTCGTCGATGTCCTTTTTCGCCTGAACTTACACCTGCGCACATACAGAAACTCCAAATAACATTAGTCCAAAGGCTAAATTGATCCGTCAATCGCTTATTTTGAGCAAACGCTTCGTTTGGTGCGACTTTTGACGGACCAATTAGCTTCAAAAGATAACGGAATTACACTATGCATGCTATTTTGGCCGTAATTGCCTAGATTGGTCATAAAACGAGCCTAAAGAACGAAAAATAAATAAAACGTTTCCAATTCCTAATTAACTCACACAAAAGCATTTAAATGCGAGAAATGCTCGCTTATTAACAAAATAATGCTAAAACCCATCCTAAAACCGTACCCAAAGATAGGGGTTTTTGACCCCTATCAAGCCCGCTCCTCGGTCACCTCAGGACTGTTCCCATTTATGTAAGTATTATAGTAATTTGTTATCCTCTTCCAATAATATTTTTTTTAGAATTGTCTATAACTTCATCTAAAGTTATTATCAACCAACTTTGGAATAGAAGTATTTATCGGGTCTTCATCCACTTCATATTCACTGCTTTCCCTTTGTCTTCCCTCACCACTTCTGATTGATCATCTTCAGTAACATCAATTGGAAGCGCTTCTGAATCAGCAACAAACCTGGTATTAGGTGAATCTTGTTGCATTGTGGTCGCTCCAAAATGACCTTTATTCGATTTTTCGTGAACCATATAAGGTTATGAAAGATATGAAAGATGGTTGTAGTTTCCCAGTTGGTTTATAAACGCATAGTGATATTCGAGATTGAAGTACATTGGCGGGTTAGGGGAATATGATATATTCGGTTCCTGTTGATAATTACGTGGAATGGGCCGAACTAGAGATATTTGAGAATTTGATATATTTGGGTTCAGGTATTACGAGTTTTGAGTTTCTGTGTTTTGTGAATCTGAAACGAAAGAGTAATATTGATTGAATCCATCACGATTATGTTCCATTTGGAAAACAAAATTGCTAAAATGAAAATAATTAGAGATTGTGAATGGTTGTTGTACAATTTTAAACCAAACTAAACCAATATATAGACAACAAAATATTACCGTTTGGATATAAAATAATACAACAAGTTACCGTTTGAGAAAAAAATTATGTTTTATGTTTCAAATGTGGATAAAAAACATTGAAAAGAATTTGAGAAACTTTTAAATATGGACAAAAATTCAAGACTATTGAAAAAAAACCAAAGTTACAGTTTGATATGTTGAACAAATTAAACGTAGAAGAAAATTTTATTCACGAAAAGAATATTGAGAAACTAAAATTTGGATTAAAATGGGAAGAGGGGCATGCAAAAGCAGATTTCTGCTTTCCTTTAGAGAGTGACACACCCTTAAGGTGTATGAGCACCACATATCTATCAAAATTAGACATGTATAGGCAGGGACGAATCCAGAACTTTTAACCAGTAGGGGCAAACTATATAGGTGAAATATTAAATTGATTTTTTTTTTCAATAATAATATAAATAAACTAGTTAAATTACAATGTATCAAAAATAAATTGTGATTGTAACAAGGAATTAGAAAAATAATAATACTGCCATTTGTAGTAATCAATATTCGTTAAATTTTTAGGATAAGGTGTAATAATACTCCTAATGTTAATAGGAATGAGCAATTATTTTTTAAATTGACTTAATTTATCAACATTAGAATAAAATTATATCATTCTAGACTATATGGGTAAAATTACTCCTTACTGTTAAGGTTATGATATTTTTTACACTTTATCCATTTTTTTAATTTCCGGATCCATCCATCCATCAAGTGCATTAACTTAAGAAGGCTTAATATATCATTTGCCCCCTGAACTTGTCCAAAAAGATTGATTGGCCCCCTGAACTTTCAAAGTGTTTCGATAGCTCCTTGAACTTGCATAAAATGTTCAGTTAGTCTCCTGAAGTTGCGTAAAATGTAATCAATTGATCACTCGATCGTAAAAAAAAATAAGTTAAATGCGAAAGATATAATCCACGAGTTTTAAAAAAAGTAAAACCACCAAAATCGGAGTATACGATTCTAATATTAGATAAGACAAGTTGTATAGTTGAGCAGACAATAACTTCATTTTTAATCTGTTTTTTTAATTATATAATAACATTCTAAGATGCGTGGGATACATCTTCTGCATTTAACTTACTTTTTTACGACCGAGTGATCAATTGATTACATTTTATGCAAGTTCATGGGGCTAACTCAATATTTTATGCAAGTTCAGGGGTTATTGAGACACTTTGAAAGTTGCCAATCAACTTTTTTAGACAAGTTCAGGGGCAAATGATGTATTAAGCCACTTAAGAATAAAACTGGTCGAAGTGATAAAAATCAAACTCAAGGTAATTATAATTGGATGTTTATATTATAATTGTTAGTTAATTTCCAATCAGTCCACCTGACTCAACTACATCCCAAAAAGATAGGCAAAAGATAGGATTAGTTAATATTTACTTTTTTAAAGGTTTAAACAAAACGATATCGTTCACGGCTTAAATGAAACGACACGTTTTGCTTAGAAACAAGGAATATAAAAAAAGAAAACCTAAAGTATCTCTTCTTCAACCTCTTACCAACGCCAACAGAAGCTTCAATAGCTCAGTTCATCGCCGTCAATGGGGGCAAAGCTCCTAAGTTCAAAACCATAATATATATGGATCAAAAAATTGCTATAGCTCAGTGGGGGCAAGTGCCCCCATTGCCCCCACTGTAGATTCGTCCCTGTGTATAGGGATGGTAACGGGTAGGGTATTCGTGGGTAATGTCATTCTCAAACTCTTACCCTTTTATTTTTTTAATTACTCGTACCCATCCCATTAACCTAACGGGTATACTTTTACATCCCATACCCTTCTCATTTAATTCGTTAAAAATCAATAAATAAAAAATATTACAAATTTAACAAACTATAAATTTAATAAATCATCAATCTAAAAATTGAATAAATTGAGCCTTAATTAATAAGAATAAAGTAGCTTAGTGGTATCACTGAATTGTTGAAAAATAAATGGTTGGGGTTTAAATTTCACGTCTTACATCTAAAAAACAATGATATTTATTAATATAATTTTTGTTTATGATGGGTAACGGGTACCGGGTACCCTAGGGGGTATTCTCATACCCGTCCCATTATCCTAACAGGCAATGGTTTTGATCTCATACCCTTTTATACAGGGTACGGGTAGTCCTATTAGGGTCGGGTAGTGCCGGGTACCCGCGGGTACACTACCCGTTGCCATCCCTAGACATGTACGCGCGTCGATCTCTCTTCCCAATCCAACTATTTTCTTTTAATTTTTGGTTTCGCTGGAAGGATGGTGTCTAAATTCAGACACTCTCCATTTCGAGATACAAACTCTTTTTGCAAATATAGCGATTGATCACTTAGAAATAATTGCAGATCAGTTCCTTAGAAGCACCACTAGATGTGTTCTGACGGGACTATTTTGTTCAGGTGTTATTTGACGCTTTATTGTTATTTGTAATTAGCTAAATGATTTTCCTTCTAAAATAGTTATTGATAGTTTTTTTATGTATAATTTATCTGATTACTAGATTACAAACACGTCAAATACTCTTTAGATAAATCATCTCCTAAATAACTTTTTGTTTTGCATACGCTGTAATTCGAATCCGAGATCTCTAACTTATTATTATATTTTATAAATCACTAACTTATGAACTAAAAAGTATTCAATATAATATTCTCATAAAAAAATTACTTATTATTTCATTGTAATATATAAAATCGAATTTTATTTTAATTCATTTATTTCTGTTTGCTGATTAGTAATAGATATTATTGATTTTTTTTTATTAAAACAAACCGTTTCGAAATTTTACTAAGCACTTTTATCTCATATTTAGAATTAAAAAGTAAAAAGTAGTTCCAAAAGTTAGAATAGATCTTTGTGACCTTTATTAGTAATTCACTACTTTTATCTCATATTATATCATTGTTAATAAGTGACCTTTATTAGATAGATCTTTGTGTCTAATATAGAAAGATATACAGAAGAATGAAAAATCTAACCTCTGGCCATTAACAGAGGCGGAGACAAGGGCCTCGAGAGGTCAAGGCCTTCCGGCCACCAGAACCACTCCTACTATGGATGGTTTTTGATCCATCAGTCGTTCGAACTATCACTATTATGGATTGTTTCAGCCCTATTGTTTCTGACAAATTAAGGTTCGGAATGGTTAATTAACTTATTGAGTTTGTATTTAATTAGAAAATCCAACTTGATTATTAATATATGATAGGTGATAAATTTATCTAAGTTTGTTCAACACGACTCAATCTTATTTTTGTAATCCAAATCCAACTTAATTTCGAGAAACTTTACATTGTTACATAAAAATTGGTTATGGACCACTCAGATAATAATATATTGTATACGAAAAAATGTTGAGCAAGTTCGATTTAGCAAAAAAAATATATTTACATATATACGTGTGAAATTTGCCTCTAATAAACCAACCAATCATATATCCGCTACTCGCCTTTAATATATGTTTCAAACCTTAGAACTAAAAAATATAAATTTTATAAGTTGTACTACATTTTTAAATAATGTTTTTGAAAGAATGTATGAGCTTAGAAATTTTCTTAGCCATATATATATGGACCACCACATGAGTTGTTAGTTTTTTTAATTAATTTAAAAACCGAATGTTTGATAATAAATAAAAGTGGGCTGCTATGGCTGAAATTATTCGGTTTGATTTTTAATATTTGAATCTATTATGCTAATTTCAACATTCACGTGTGTGGATGTTGATGGAGAAATAAAGGTAACATAAAAAAAATTATCAATGTAAAAGAACTGTGTTGTGGTTGGAACCACTGTCCTGGAAACAAATCGGCAGACTGAGCTGCAATTTGATATCCGGTTGTTTTCTAAGGTTAATATAACTACCTCCGAACTTATGCACTCAAGGTTGAAAGCAATCAAACCACAAAGTTTAAAATAGCCCAAAAGAAATTGATTTTGCAAAGATAATTTCGGTGAATAATTTTTTTATCTTAGAAACAAAACCAAATCTTACATATATTTGTTCTATGAAAACTGAACGTTTGGAAGTGGAGTTATGGAGAAGAAAGTGGCAAAAATATTTGAGTAATAGAGATAAATCAGGAAGTTAACGTTATGATGTTTTGTTGTTGTAAAAAATTAAAACGGTATAAGAATTACTCAAAAGGGTTTATAACATTTCTGAAAAATAATAAAATTTGGGCCCACGACCAGCCTAAAACGGGGTGGGCGACACACGCGTACATGTGATATATTTACCAAAACTCATCTGGACACAACTTGATAGAAAACACAATTAAGAACACTCTTAAGACAAAAATGGCTTAAAGCCATTTCACCAACAATCCTCCACAAATGGTTTTATAGCAAAACAACTGAAGAAGAAAAAATACAAAAACTTTTCTGGACAATATAAAACAAAGGTTTTGAAAAACTTAAGTATCAATATCTTTCAATTGAATTGACACTAGTGATGTGAGACAACCGTTTACAGTTTTAGAAGTGAATTACTCTTGAAATTCTATAATCTTAACCGAGACCCCACAACACTTAAGAACCTTTGAAAAAACTTTGTTGTTCTGCGATAAAGTAAATATAACGCTTTTTGATGACCATGCGCACACACACCTTTGTTTTTATGAGTGCTGTAGAAATATTGTCCAAGTCTTTCATAGAAGGAGGCCCACCTCCAAACTCAAGTAGGTGATCTCAATATGAAATCATTAAGAGTTTCTCATAACCCATTCTTCAAAAAGACACCCATCAAGTCCATTAAAATGAACCACCACACAATGGGCTATGCATTGCCCACGCACTAGCATGCGTCATAGGAATGAGAGAAATATAGTGCATAAAAAGGATAACATGGATTCGTTTGACCACAGGTGATACCCACCATACTTCCTTTAATCAATGGGCTTTAACCCCGTTCCCCTCGACATTTCTAGAACAACTCTTCTAGGTAACTTTTTTTGTGAAAGGATCTGCTAAATTCCTTTCATATCTCACATAATCTAAGGTAATTACCCTATTTCTTAAGACTTGTTTAACTACACCGAATGTGTCTTCTCTTCCCATTGTAAACACTATTTTTAGCAGTTCCTATAGCTGCATGTGAATCACAATTACAGTGAGACATGTGCAGGAGATCCCCCCTATAATGAAATGTCTCCTACTAGACTCCTCAATCATTCTGCTTATTGACTAACCAAGTCAAGGGCTATGAATTCGGATTCCATGGTTGAGCGGGCAATACATGTTTGTTTGGATGACTTCCAAGAAACGACACCACCACCTAAACAAACACAGCCATTGGCGGAGCTTACCACTTTCTCACATGGATCCTAAAACGTCGAAAGCTTCATCACTTTCTCACATGGAACCTAAAACAGAGGATTGTGGACAAGAAGTTCAGAAAATAATTCATCTTTGAAATTTAGCAAATCAGTTTCCAGATACATTTGTTGATCCAAACGAGTAACAAAATCACATATGCCAACGATTAATGCATCGATTTATATCGGAATTCCTGAAGAAAGGCACAGTGATCATTCTCAAACACACCTGGCGCGTGGAAGACCTATTGGTTTCAAAGGATAAAAATCCTAGAAAAGGAAAATTGGACAATGATAAGAATGATTCTATTGAGTATATAGACACTAACTTAAACACACTTCTTGAAGAAGTGCAAACACCTGAAGTTGTTAAAAATGAAGAGATAAATGTTAGTTCTGAAAAAATATGTAATCGAAAGGAAATAGTTGTGGACCATATTTTTGCATATAATGTGGAAATTAACATTATAAATGAAAATATGGACCATAAACCACAATCTATTCAAGAATGTCAAAATATAGATGCAAAAAAGGAAAGATACGATCCAAGGAGAATTAAAATTCTCTCAACAAATGTGAGGTTTTTGGACTAGTAGTTCGAACACCAGAAGATGTTAGACCTATAAGCTATAAATGAGTATTTGTTAGAAAGAGAAATGGCAAAAATGAAGTTATGAGATATAAAGCAAGACTTGTTGCACAAGGTTTTTTCCAAAGTCTTGAGATTAATTATCCTATTGTTGATGCAATAAGTTTTCGATATCTCATTAGTTTGGAAGTACAAGAAAGATTGAACGCGTGCCTAATGAATGTAGTTAGAGCTTATCTATATTGCTCACTTGATAATGATATTTATATAAAAATCCCTAAAGGATTCAAACTACGAGAAAAATGTGAAAAACGAGAACTTTATTCGATAAAATTATAGAGGTATTTGTATGGACTGAAACAATCTGGGCATATATGGTATAATCTCCCTAATGACTATTTATTAAAAGAGGGGTACAAGAATAATCAAAATTTGTCCATGTGTTTTCATAAAACAACCGGTATCTGAATTTTCCATCATTTATATTTATGTGGATGATTTGAATATTATTGAACTCCTGAAGAGATTCCAAAAGTAGTGAATTATTCAAAAAAGGAATTTAAGATGAAAGATCATGGAAAGATAAAATTTTGTCTTCGCTTGTAAATTTATCACATAGAAAAAAGGATTTTTATTCACCAATCGACTTACACAGGAAAAATCCTTAAAAGATTTTACATGGACAAAGAACATCCATTGAGTAGCCCAAGTGTTGTTCGATCACTTGATGGATGTAAATAAAGATCATTTCCGACATCGAGAAGATAGAGAATAGATTCTTAGATCTGAAGTATCATACCTTAGTACAGTAGGTGCACTAATGTATCTTGCAAATAATACGAGGCCTGATATTGATTTTTCTGTCAATTTGTTATCTAGATATAATTTTTCACCTATACGAAAGGATGTAAATGGAACTAAGCATATATTCTGCTATCTTCAAGGAACTATTTATTTGGGTTTATTTTATTCACTTGAATCTAAACCTAAATTAGTTGGCTATATGGATTCGTGTTACTTATCCGATCTGTAACATCCCTAAACCCCTAACATATACATCTTCCCACATTCATATATGTTTTCATGATTGAACACATACATTTTAGATTCATCGCATTGTCATTGAAAGTTTCGTATGCATAATGCGATTATCATGCGATTAGTAGACGTTTAGTGTGTCGTTAAGATGTAATGATTGGTTAATTGAGTTAGGACTTAAATGAATGAATGAATGTGTCCTTAATTGATCAAATTAGACTTGTGAAGGGTTGGAAATGAGTTTTTTGAGCAAGCACCTCACAAAGCATGATGTCACCCAATATGTAAGATAAATTATACCTTAAGTCTTGTTATTTCAGCCAAACCTTTCGACCATATCTTCATCAAAGCTTCCTTTTTCATACCCTAACATCCTCCAAAGAAAAATCTTCCAATTTCTTTCATTTTCAAGCCAAACAAGTCAAGTTAGGAAGCATACTAGGTGATAGGCACAAGTTGAAGGTTAGTATGTTGTTTTAGCTTGTTTTCTATGAGTTTTAGATTCTAAAATACCTAGCTATGATCATAGGATTTATTGTGGATGAGTTTTGATTAAGTTTGTTGAGTTTTGGTGTTGTTTGAATTGGTTTTAGGCTGTCCAAATGAAAGATATGTATCAAGTGCCCTAAGCAGAAATCTAGGGTACTGCTTTCAGTCCTTTTAGAGCATGTTTTTCATATTGATATTGTTCGAATTTGAAGATACATAAAGAATAACATATGTTCCTATATGTGTTATGAAACCCTCTGTAAAATATGGGACTTTAATTCCATATATAGAGGAAGAAAACCTAGATGGATCATGACTGCCTCGAAATTGAATGTCATGTGAGGCAGCCATGTTGATGTAGCATTTTGAGGACCTTAGAGTCCGAATTTGAGAACGTTTATTTATACAAAAGTGTTCCTAACTACTTGAAGTATATTCCTGTAAAAGGATTTGGCAATACATTGTGTTTAGTATGAGCTAGGTTGAGTGAATTATGGTACATGCAAATCTGGGTTGTCTGTTTTTTGGTTGGAAACATGACAGAATCATTTTGCATGCCATATATTGTTTAGAAGTGATATTAACATGAATTTTGGATATGTTATATCCATATATGTCTAGTTTCATTAGGTTCAAGAATCAAGGCATTTGGATTCATATAGAGAAAGTTATGGCAGAATGTGTGCAAGTAGGTCATGTGATGATCTAAGACAAAAGGATTAGATTGCATGAACTTTGTGGCATTAGTGTCTTGTAACTCATATAGCATTCATTAGTTTATATTTTAATTAAGTTCATGTTAAGGCTAATTGTATCAATGTTATGTGACATTAGGAGGGTAAGGTGAAATTGAACGCACACCCGATCGTGTTGAATAGATCGAACCAAGTGCGACGGTAAGCATATTGCTTATATATGTGTATGAATGTATTGTGCCTTGTAACTTATTGAGTGTGAGATGTTGTTGAATCTGATGTGAATGATGTGGATAATGTTTGAGTGTTTGTGATACGTTATGATTGATACGAAAGTGATATGATTGAGTATGTTGCAGTTTTATAAGCAAATACGGCATGTTGAGCCTTGTGCACATACTGGAACTGAATAATGGTTGGATTATAAATGAATATGAGCTTGCTTAGATGGATATGTGAAATGGTCTAAGTTGAGAGTGCTATCCGAATATTGTGAGCCGGAAGCACATGTGTTGAGATATATGAGTACGTGAGTCGAGTGTAACTCCTCCGTAGCACAGATGATTGTATTCCGAATTTAGTGAGCCGGAATACAGATTGGGCCCAATGACCATTTTATATATATTGTCTAAGTACAGCAAGGCCTTTCTAAAATAAGTATTACTATTCTAAGTGAATAAATTCTAACTTGGTACTGATGACCTATTTTAATTTGTGCTCTTTACATTACTTGTATATACATATATGTGTAATATGTTTATTGAGTAGGCAGCTCACCCCTTGCCAACAGATTTTACAGGTTAGGTGGAGTTCTTCTTGCTTAAGGTCGCACCGGCAGTGTCAGTCCATTCTCATCTAGGCATTTTGGAGTCTTGTGAATGTACTTTTGTTTTGTAAATCCTCTATGTAGGATAATGACTTAAACGTGTATTGTAAATTGTAAATGCTTTCTCTTATGTATAATATGTAAAATTTATATGAGATTGAAGTTTATATGATTGAGAATTGAAAACATGTCTATAACTGATATTGTGTGAGATATCATGTGATCCAAATGAGGGGGTTACATGATCCATATAAAGCTCGATCGCAAACATGCTATTTATTCATATATGGAAGTACATCTATATCTTGGCACTCTACGAAAAAAAGCCGTTACAACTACTTCTTCATATCATGCTCAGTTAATAGCTATTCATGAAGCAAGCCAAGAATGTGTTTGACTAAGATCATTAACCAATTATATACGAGAATCATGTGGTAGATCATCAGATAAAACAACTCTGATTACAATATATGAAGATGATGAAGTTTGCATTGCTCAATTTGAATGAATACTACATTAAAAGAGACAAAACAAAACACATTTCATCAAAAAGTTTCTTTACTCATGATCTCCAGAAGAACGGTGAAATCAATATTCAACAAATTCGATCAAGTGACAATATGACAGATTTGTTCACAAATACATTAACTTTTACAACTTTTGAGAAGTTGGTTTATGGTATCGGAATACGTTATTTCAAATATCTTCAGTAATATTGCGAATATATGAGTAAACATTGTTATCTTTTTCCCTTAACTAATGATTTTATCCCACTGAATTTTACTTGATAATGTT
The DNA here is from genome assembly GCF_963576675.1 of Euphorbia lathyris. NCBI lineage: Eukaryota > Viridiplantae > Streptophyta > Magnoliopsida > Malpighiales > Euphorbiaceae > Euphorbia > Euphorbia lathyris. The sequence goes on from NC_088914.1 coordinate 23,308,991, forward strand.
TCTAATGAGGCAATGCCCTTGCAGCATGGATGGACATCCAAGTGAGAGTATTAAGAATAAATTGATATTCTTACCAAAAAAAAAAAAAGAATAAATTGATATAAGTTACAGATGTCCAAAAGTGTAACTGATTTAAACTCCACATTCCTTTAATGTTGTACCTCGTATTTCTTTAATATTTATAACTCAATAATTTATATTCTTATATAACATATATGTTCATACATTAATATTCACATGGACCCTAATAACTATATGCATTCGGTCATTCACCGATAAATCCATGCTTATCTAAATCATTGGATGGAGATTCAATTTATGCTTCTTTATGTATCTCTTCATTGTTCTTATTGCATTTCATACTACAATTCTTATTTTATTATGACATGAACTTATTATAGTTATTTAAAAAAAAAAAAAAATTTTGTAAAACTAATAAAAACAAGGAGAATAAAATTAATTATTTAAGAGAATAATTAGACCTAACCTAACTAGAGAGAAGAGAATCATAGTACTCTCCTCTCTGACTTGTGCTATGCTATTCTAATCTATATACTACTTGGATAATTATTCCATGGCATCAAGAATCACCTATTATTAATAATAATTTATAACTGAATAAAAGTTCTTGACTTTCTCTCTCTTCTTTCTCTAATCTAATCATTGATTACAAAATTCATCCCCAATTTTACCACTTTTGATCATGTTTTTTTAATCACAAACCCCAACCCAACAAATCTGCAACCAAACCTCACAAGAAAGGCCCTACCAATTTTTCATTCTTTATTTTTTTTATTTTATTCTATTTTCCTCAAGTTTCTTCATAGTTCTTCAGCTCTTTCACTCTCTCTCTCTCTCTCTCTCTCTCTCTCATGCAGCTATGTAATCAAACCTGGGGAACAGATTCTGCTCTTTTTCTGTTAAAGGACAAATCTTTCACCACTTTTACACAAGTTACATGTTAAATGTTTCTCAAGATCTCTTCTTTTTCCCTCTCGCCAGCTTGACCCACCGATATAGAGGTACGCCTTTGATTTTACAACTATATGTTCTTTTAATTCAATGTCAAATTTTACCTTTTTTTCAATTCAATTTGTGTCATATATTGATGGGTAAGAAATGACATTTAATGGGGTTGGTGGAATGTGCTCAAAGGTTTGTTTTTTTGTGGCGGTTCTGGGCGTGTTCAACCTTTTGAGGGTTTGATTTAACAAATTGGGTTTAGTGAGATTTGAAATTATCCTTCATTTTGATCAATTTTCATGAGTATTGTTCTTATATTACTGTTTTTTAACCCTTGAGTTGGAAGATTGTTTGTGTTTGAGCGAATTCACATTCCATCTCTTGGGGTTTTGAGGGAAACTGAGAAGAGAGAAATGTTAATTTGGATCTCATTTGATTTTGGTCTTGTGAAAAATGAACGCCGATTCTAATATGTCGGTAGGCTATGTTCTGGTGGTGGATTTATAAGGAGTGTAGGTTCTGTTCAAATTCACATGATCAAGATTTCAAATTTTGCTTGTTGAACTTTGGTTGAAGCTGCATGGTGGAGAAGAGTAAACATTTATCCTAAAAACTGCTTTTTGAATGATTAATTTATAGATTACTTATTTACTTCTCTCTTTTGTTTGTTGGTGTTCTGTATGGTATAATAGGCATATGTTTCTTTTGAAGAGATGTGCAAACTTTCATACATAGTCTTCTGCATGTCCAAGTCTTTTTTTATGGGTCTATTTCATGTATTGGTCTCAAATTATCTTTCTTAAAGTAAGCACTAGATATGTTTTAGTACCGTATTTGAGTGACTAATTTGTCAAATTGGTGCTCTAGTGATTTCTCTGCAAGTAATTTCATTGTTTGAATAATTGACATGGTCAACCAAACCGTAGATCACACTTAGATGCCACAAGATGACACATGAAATCCTTATACTCGATTTCCTTGGTTGGCATTGAGTTTGGAATAACTCTTCCTTGTGTTTTTGATGGTTATCTTTCACAAATTGGATTGGTTAACTTGGCTTTCATTTGGTGTTTGGGGCATCGGCCTTTTAGATCTTGCTGCGGATTGTCAGTTTACCACCTAGTGTTAAATGATCTGCACAATCTCCACACATGAGCATCCCCATGAGCGGGATTTAAACTTGACTCTCCATTCCTCCTTATGGAAGTTTTAATCTTATCACTGGGCTTCACAATTCGCTCCAGTTATTAGCATTGAAGAGTGTTGTTCTCTTTCTTTCTTTTTTTTTTTTTGTCCTTATTTTCCGAGCTGTCAAACTGATAAATTGGCTGTATGTTATCATTGAAATATATTCCTACAAGACTGTTTATTCATCATTTCTAGAAACTGTTTTCCTTATTAAACTGTCTATGCTGATGAAAGACCCATCAGGCTTATTAAACTGTGTATGCTGATGAAAGACCCATCAGGCTTCTTCTTCCCTTCATGGCAGTCTGACTGTGTTTGCATAGTAATCAGTATATTTGGCATTTGCCCTCTGCTTTGTTGCACAGAAACTCCTCTTCAGTAGCGTTTCCGCATTTCGTGTCCGCTTCTGTTTCCGTTTCCCTTTCCATTTCCTGGCTATGATTTTAAGACTGTTACAGAAATAACGTTTCCTGGTGTCCGTTTCAGTTTCCGTGCAACATAGTGCCTCTGTATTACCAAACTTATATCAGCAGGAATATGCCGTCATAATTTCCTTTCATTTGGTATTTGTTTATATTCAGGAATGTTTTAGCAGTGAGTAAATGTTGGTTGTACATTTTTCTTTATCGATCGTCCTATGCTAATCTATTCATGAGATCTTTAGTTTCTCGGTTTTTCCAGAATTTTTATCTCATTTTAGTGAGATGGATATGTGGTCATACGAGAAAGGATCGGGTGAGTAATGAAATAATTAGGACAAAAGTAGGGGTTACATCTATTGAGAATAAAATGAGGGAAAAACGACTAAGGTGGTTTGGCCATGTAAGACGAAGAGCTTGATGCGCCGTTTAGGAGGACTGAAGAGTGGCAAAGGGATGTAGTGGTGAGGGGTAGGGGAAGACCTAAGCAAACTTGGAGGAAGGTGATCGAGAGTGATATGAGTTTATTGGGGATTGAGGAAAATATGGTAGTGGATAGGATAGAGTGGAGGGAGAGAATTTGTGTCGCTGACACGACTTGATTTCACGGTTTTATATGATGGTTCATGTTGGCTGACCCCGAATCATTTCGGGACTAAGGCTTTGTTGTTGTTGTTTGTTGTTTAGTGAATGCACATCTGACAATAAAAAATGACCCCTTAAATATAAACATACTACCATTTTGTTGATGAAAGATGTGTCTTTGACAAAGGCAGTCTTTTAATTGTGATTTGCTTCTGACAATATTATAAAACATATAACATTTCATTTTTTTCCTCTTTTTTATGTGCAGAGCGGTCTGATGGACGCAACATCTGTAAGATGTCTTATCAACAGTATTTCTCGATTCATTCTTCAAGTCTCATGCCAGACCAAGAAACCTATGCTCATTCACAAGGATTATAGGAACATGGTTACAGTTTTAAGACATTTGAAGCCAGTGCTCGATGAAGTTGTTGACTACAATATACCTTCAGCTGACATCCTATATAAAGAATGTGAAGAACTCGACTTGGCTGTTAATAAGGCTCGAGAGTTCATGGAGAACTGGCGTCCAAATATGAGCAAGATTCTTAGTGTAAGTAAATCTTTCATTGGATATTTTGCTCGGTGGAGCACATATACTTCGGTGAAAATCTTTTAAATATCCCCTCTAGAGAAAGAAAAAGGCTTGATTATAGTTGTACTACTTTTTCTGTGATGAAGATTGTATTTTGCTTGGAACACTACATCATGAGAATCCGAACATCTTATAGAACTCTTACTTACATTGTTTCTCGGAACTGTAGGTTTGGCGGTGTGAAGGCATCTTTATGAAAATCCGAACATCTTCACTACAGATTTGTCAAACATCATATAGCTTGCTCCGATCTTCTCAATCTGCTTCGAGTTTAAGTAGCATTCAGGTGTGTACAGAGTTGGAATACTTCGCTCTGGTTTATCTACAACATACCAGTTCTAATAAAAGAAGACTTTTGATATGTTATTCTGTTCCATGTGAATGATTTTCCTGTTTTCCTTCTCGTGTAGTTTAATCCTCGATTCAAATCAATATCATGTGACTGACTTTTGGTAGAGTGCTGTATGCAGGAGCTTCAGAGTCTCGAGTTGGAGATGATTTCTAAACATTTAGAGGAGGCCATAAGAAGTAAAAGACATGACGACATTGCTTTTACTGATCACCTTACGAAGATTATTGAGTCGCTAAGTTTGGCACCGGACAGGGAGTTCTTAAAAGAAAGTGTAGCTGTAGAGAAGGAGAGAATGGATAGTCAAGTTAGCAAAACGAAAGCGGACTTGGATCTAATCAACCAAATTGCGGATCTCATGTCGAGTATACGTAATTGCTTGCTTAAAGTCGAATGCTTTGAACCGAATAGTGGGATCCCAATTCCTTCATACTTCCGTTGTCCTTTATCATTAGACCTCATGTTGGATCCTGTAATTGTGGCTTCAGGTCAAACATTCGAGAGGGCTTCCATTCAGAAATGGCTTGACAATGGGTTAAGCACTTGTCCGAAGACTCGACAAACACTTTCTCACACAAATCTCATTCCCAATTACACAGTGAAAGCCATGATAGCAAATTGGTGCGAGGAAAATCATTTAAGGCTTTCCGGTAACATTAAGCAAACTAACCAAACCTCAGCCTCAACTCCAGATATCAATTGCTCTGCGCAAACTATCAATTCTACATCAAAATCATCTACTGAAGTTGAAAATGGATTTGAGAAGCACAAGGTTGATTTTTCATCGAAATTGAATGGGGAAGAATCCAATGGATATGAAATCAGGCAGGCCGAAAGCTTTGAACGCCAGTCCCACGAACTGTCGTATATTCACAGCAGGAGTGAATCAACAGCAAGTGCTGTATCCAGTATTGATTACGTGTCTCCATCTCGAGTATCAAATGAAGTATCAACCAAGCATGAAAAGTTCAACGACTTATCAGGAGAGATTACATCTCAACGCCCAGCTGCTTTGCCAAACAAAGACTCGGGAAGTTCTCCCTGGTTATCTGGAAATCAATTTCACATTAGTAAAATGAAAACAGAAGGGGACACCAATGGAAACCATAACCAGGGCAGAACACAGTCGGTTTCATCTTTGGACTCTGCTGATTCTGATGATCCAACTAGTTCTCATGTCAAGAATCTGGTTGATGATCTAAAAAGCCAATCAAATACGGTGCAGACAGCTGCTGCAGCTGAATTACGTAATCTGTCAAAGAACATGATGGAGAATCGCATTAATATAGGACGGTCTGGTGCTGTTGTGCCATTGCTTCAACTGCTATACTCAGATGTGAAGCTAACTCAGGAGCATGCTGTTACAGCCCTGTTGAATCTATCAATTAGCGAAGAAATTAAAGCCATGATTGCCGAAGCAGGAGCAGTAGAACCACTCATTTATGTTTTAAAATCGGGAAATGATGCAGCCAAAGAGAATTCTGCAGCAGCCTTGTTTAGCCTTTCTGTATTAGAAGAATACAAAGCAAAAATCGGCCGATCTGGTGCAGTCAAAGCCTTGGTGAATCTATTGGCCTCTGGGACGCTACGAGGGAAAAAAGATGCAGCTACCGCTTTGTTTAACCTTTCAATCCTTCATGAAAACAAGGCTCGTATAGTTCAAGCCGGAGCAATAAAGTATCTTGTTGAGTTGATGGATCCTGCAACTTCAATGGTTGACAAGGCTGTTGCTCTTCTTGCAAACCTGTCAACAATTGGGGAAGGCCGAACAGCAATTGTGCGTGCCGGAGGCATTCCTTTACTCGTTGAGATAGTCGAATCGGGAACGCAACGAGGAAAGGAAAATGCTGCATCTGTACTGTTACAAATGTGCCTTAATAGTCCTAAGTTTTGTACCTTAGTATTGCAAGAAGGAGCAGTTCCTCCCCTTGTTGCCTTGTCTCAGACTGGCACAACAAGAGCAAAGGAAAAGGTAATGCATTTCAAAATCGCGTTATCTCGTATATATGTTCCATATGGTTATTTGTTATATAAATTCCAGGAAAATGATTTTCGTGTCAATTGTGTCCTGTCAGTCGGTGCGTGCCGCCCCTGCCTAAAATACAATCTCTTAAAGACCATGGAAGTTTTACAGTTGAAATTAAGGTGTTTACGAATGTTTGTTTATACGTTGCAGGCGCAGCAGCTTCTCAGCCATTTCCGTAATCAGAGAGAAGGTTGTCCTATGGGTAAAAGTAAATCATGAAAATATAATTTTCTTGAAATGTTTGCTCCAAGGGTGACTGGGAGCTCTTTTTTATTGTTTGTTTTTGTTTTTCCTATATATTTTTTCTGAGGTTTTAGCTATAGTTTTGAGTAGGAATTAGTGAGGTAATTAGATTTTAGATTTTCCTAAATATTTGAGTGCTGTAAACTGGGGCATTGCTTTTTTTTTTTTTTCAAATTTTTCTGGTGTCTTAGAATTAAAGAATGGGTCACACTGCTTGAATATGAGTGATGTACATATCATATCATGTGTATATATAATTATATATATGTTTATCTTTCTCCCATTTAGTGCCTAATACACAACAGAACAAATGAATGTCATGTAATCTGATGATGTTTGTTCTTGTTCATGCTTGCAAAAAGCATCCAGAGACTCCTCATCATTTAGATTTTGATTTTGGTGATTTTGGTGGATTAAACTTCTGATCTGGTATTTCAACTTTTATTTCAACACATCCACGAGCAGAGACAATGGAGGCCCCGGAGGCCTGGAGGGGGTCAGGCCTCTTCAGGCCTATTATGGATGGTTTTTGCCCCCAGTTCTTATGGTTGGTTTCGACCCATTGTTTTAGATAAATTAAGGTTCGGGGTGGTTAATTAACTCATTGGTTTTGTATTTAATTACAAAATCCAATTTGATTAATAGATATGTGATAAATTTCTTTAAGTTTGTTCAAAACAACTTAATCTTACTTTTGTAGTTCAAATCTAGTTTAATTTTGAGAAGTTTTATATTGGTAGGTAAAAATTGGTTCTAGACTATACAGATAACACGTATATGAAAAAAATTGAGCTAAGTCTGATTTTTTTTTTCACACGTGTAAAATTGGCCCCCCAAAGGACCAATTCTCCGAACACATTATATCACTATCATATTTTTTTTTTTTTTTTTGGGATAAGGTACCAAAATAGGCGTGAGGCTTTTAGGGAAGTGTCAATTTAGGCTCCATCTACAAAATAGGTATCGATAACGAAATATGACACGTTATTTATATTACTCCGTTAAGTTCTGATTTCTCTCTCCATATACAATTGACAGAACTGAACGGTGTAACATGGATGATGTGTCACGTTTCTTATCGAGACCTAAATTGGTACTCTTTTTTAAACGTCAAGCCTACATTTTTAAACGTTAAACCTACATTGGTGCTATTTTATATATAGAACCTAAATTGATACTTTTTTTAAAAAAAAATTTAGTTTTATTTTAATACTTTCTCTCTTTATTTTTTGTTATATTGAACCTTATATTTGCGAATTAGTTAGTTGTGACTTGTGAACAGTCTAATTCAGTTAAAAGCTGTATCATAAATAACAAAACTGCTTTTAAACCGTTAAAAATACAATTTTGATCGTAGAATAAAAATGATCTGTCAAATGAGTTCTATTCTATGCCAAATGAGTTCTATGCTTAATGTTAATTTTTCTGATTATTAGGGTTCAATGTGATAAAAGAAATAAAAGATTATAGGTGCAATCTGTTCAAAATATTGGGATTTAATCTACCAAAATCAAAATTATGAGGGGTCTCGTAATGGAAAATGGTCCTTAATTTTTGATAATCTTGAAGAACAGGGGCAAAATTCCCATACTTTCTGGAAATGGTAATTTCTGAGCTTGTCGTTCTAGTTTGATTTGTTTTGCAATCTAGTCCAGTTTGTTGTTTTCTCTCCAATTGAGCAAAACATATTTTAGCAAAAAAATCAAATTGGGTTTTTAAAATTTTAACCCAAACTTTCAACCTAATCAACATAATTTGTAAATTCGATCAAAGCTTTTTTTTTTTCTTTTTTATATCTTCTAATTTTCTATATCTATGTTAACTAATTTCTAATACTAAATTGATACTTTATCCTTCTCAATTTCATTTCCTTCTAACAAATTAAAAGACTAATGCAAATAAAAAGAAAAAAAATCAACGCTAAACACCAGTTTTCCACTAGTATTTATATAAAGAAATCTCAAATTCGATTCTTACTCGATACAATTATCTTTTTTTTTTTTAACCAGAAAGTGAATATCAAATAACTGATGGATTCGCATCCATAAAAATAGTGTTCACAAGCCATTCTGGCATTACAGTTGAAAAGAAATCGCTAGCATTGGAACAGGCAAGCCTAGCTACCAAATCAGCTGCACTGTTCGCTAAACGAGGAATAAAAATCAAATTAAAGGATGGGATGGATCTTAACAGCTCTCGACAGTCCTCAATTATCATACCGAACTCAGAGATGTCCTGTTTATCAGAATGTATAGCATCAACCACAAGTTTAGCATCAAATTCAAATTCTACCGCATTGTAACCCATGTTAGAAAGCCAGATTAAGCACGTGCGAATTGCAAGAGCTTCAATGACACGTGGTTCTTTAATACATGGGATAAGACTGCTACTGCATAGCAAAAATCCACCTCTTTCATCTCTGATAACTGCACCCATGCCGCTACTCCTTGAGTCTTTAAATATTGCCCCATCAATGTTGCATTTGATAAAACCTGGACTAGGTGGTTTCCATCTCCGGTTACCTCTACGCTGCCCTTCGAAATACGTTTCAGCCCTTACGGGTTCCCCTGGCTCGATGCGGTTGCTCACGGGCGGGTCGTTTTGTGCCGTCGACGCCAGCCCCGTTTGCAGTCCAGATCTAGACGTTTGCACTTGCGGTGGGTCGTCGCTACCTATGCGAAGCTGCTGCCCTGTTACATTCTGCGCTGGTGCCGTTCTAGTGCCAGGAGCCGCCTCCGCACCAGGATCGTGGGTGTTCAGTTCCGTCCGCCCCAAGCTTCTGCTTGCCGTTTTCTGTTGATAAGCCCGCCAGTCCTGGACTTCTTCCAAGCTGATTCGCCACCCAATATCAGCCGGCCACCATCTCATATTCCAGAGGACTCTGTTTCTGTGGTCCCAAATTGCTTTTAGAGCACAGCAAGTTCTGATGATTAAGTCCTGGTTAGGGCCACATAGAGCTTGCAAGAGCCACTTGTCAAAATTCATATTGTCCAAATTCGGAAAGGGCACTCCTGTAATTCTCCAAATGTCACCTGCGAAACAACAATCAACAAATAAATGGTTATCCGTCTCTTCTTGCTCCACACACACCGGACATTCGGTTGAAATATGAACTCTTCTTTGTGCCAGACGGGCTCTAGTGGGTACACATTTCGAACAAAGGCGCCAAATAAATTGTTTAAGTTTAGGAGGAATCATCATCTTCCACAACCTCCTCCATGCTTCCTCGGTTCTGTTACCTTCTATAGAACCCATGCCAGCCAAGTAGCCAGAATGTACATTATATTGACCATCCCTTGACCAGTGCCAAATTCTCAAATCCTCCCCCGCATTGTATGACAGGATAATATCGCTAATAGCCTGCACTTCCACTTCGCTAAAGCACCCACTTAAACTCTGCAAGTCCCACCCTCTCCCATTCTCAAGTATTAGGTCAGCCACTGTCAAATTTTCCAATCCAGGTACCATGAAAGAGTTTATACAAAAACCCTCTAAATTAGGGACCCATTCATCCTTCCACACTCTGATGGACCTGCCATTACCCACTCTCCATCTAGTTCCAGTTTTCAATATACTAAGACCCTCCCAAATACTTCTCCAAACCATGCTAGGATTATTGCCTAATTTAGAGAAAAGTAAGTCATCCCTAGGATAATATTTAGCTTTGAACATTCTACTTACTAAAGTATCTGGGAATTTTAGTAATTTCCAGCCCTGCTTACCTAACATTGCCATATTAAACATATGTAGGTCCTTAAATCCCATTCCACCTAACTCTTTGGGGTTACACAGTTTCCCCCAATCGAACCAGTGAATGTTTCTCCTCCCCTCAGGTTTCATTCCCCACCAAAAAGAGTTCATTAATTTTTGCAGCTCATCACAGATAGATAAGGGTAAGAGGAACGTACTCATACAAAAAGTTGGTAAGACTTGAGCCACAGACTTGAGAAGCACCTCTTTTCCAGCCCGTGAGAGGAATTTAAAGCCCCATGCTCCAAACTTCTTGCGTAGTCTATCAACCAGGAACGTAAAAATTCTGCGTTTGGATCTCCCGATGAGTGACGGTAATCCCAGGTAGCGTCATGTGTCAAGGGGAGTGCACACCCCCCAGTAACAATTTGATCTCAGACCTTACCTCCTCGGACGTGTTTAAACTGAAGAATATCCCTGATTTGTTCAAATTTACTGCCTGCCCCGACGCCACTTCATACTCTGACAGGATGTCCATAACTTTTCTAGCCTCATCTGCACTAGCCCCAAAGAATAAGAAGTTATCATCAGCAAAGAACAGGTGTGTTACAGATGGCGCCCTGCTACAAATCCTGCACCCTGAGATAAGCCCTTCAATTTCAGCTTTTCCAATTAGTTTAGATAAGACTTCAGCGCAAAGGATAAAAAGATAAGGCGATAGTGGGTCACCTTGTCTCAACCCTCTTCCTGGGACAACTTCATCAGAATACTCACCATTTACTGCCACCTTATATTTCACAGTTGTAATACAAAGCATCATCCAGCCTATCCAGGTTTCATGAAAGCCCATTCGAACCATCACTGCTTTCGGGAATTCCCAATCCACCCTATCATAGGCTTTGCTAATGTCAATTTTCAAGGCAACCTGGCCATTCTTCCCTCTGTTCAGTCTCTTCATGAAGTGTATACTTTCAAAGGCAACCTGGACGTTATCAATTATAGACCTGCCAGGGACAAAAGCAGATTGAGTGTCACCAATTATGTGAGGAAGGATCTTTTTTAGCCGATTAGCTAAGGCCTTAGCAATTATTTTATAGATGACATTGCACAGGGCAATAGGGCGAAAATCCTTAAGCATTTGAGGATTGTCAATCTTGGGTACAAGGACAATTGTGGTATCGTTTACTCCCCTGGGGAATTCCCCCTCACGAAGCCACTTAGCACAAGCAGCTCCCACTTCACCTCCCAGAGTATCCCAGAATGCTTGGAAAAAGCCTGGATTTAGCCCATCAGGGCCAGGGGATTTATTAGGACTCATAGCAAAGAGGGCTTGCTTAAATTCATCCAGAGCAAAAGGAGCAATGAGCGATTCATTTGTGGGTGAATCGATTAGAGTGTCAATCACCTGGATCGTATCAGTCCCGCTCAAATTCGAAGCGGAGAAGACCTTCTGAAAGTATCTCTGCGCAAGGTCCCTCATCCCAATCTGATTTTCAATTACAGCCCCACTATCATCTGTCAGAGAGGCAATCGCATTCTGTTGTCTTCTAACTTTGACATTAGCATGAAAAAAGTGTGTGTTTCTGTCCCCTTCTGTCAACCAGAAAGCCTTAGCCCTCTGCCTCTAATAAGCCTCTTCCATCTCCAGGGTGTCATTAAGTTTTCTTTTGGCAAAGAAATAAGCTGCAATGGACTCCCTGTCACTACTACCATGATATCTCTCCATTTGGGTCCTCCACTTTCCAATCTGGCTTTTAAACCGCGTGTTGAAATTCTTTCCCCAAACTGCCATTTTCTGCACACACCCCTCTAATTTAACTTGTACTGGTTTGCTACCCTGCCCCCTCCAGTGACCTCGAACTAGATTTTGGAACTCCTGCTCTTTAAGCCACATTTCCTCAAAATAGAATCTCTTCCCTCTACCTCTACTTCTCTCCCTCTCCAGCCGCAGCGAAAGCGGAAGATGATCCGAATACCCTGCCATATAGGATTTGAGATGATAGTGTTCAAAGCGGTTAAGCCATTCTGCAGAAGCAAAGCCCATGTCGAGTTTTTCTCTAACCCATAGCTCTGTACCCCTAACTCTATCCTAGGTAAACGGGTTGCCATTCAGCTCCAGTTCACTTAAGCCACACTCCTCAATCGTTTTGGCGAACTCCTGCATTAAAAGATTAGGATAACTAGCTCCCCCTTCCTTTTCAGATGAATTTAAGATACAATTGAAGTCTCCAATCACTACCCATGGAAGAGAAAGGTCTGTAGCCAAACTTTTTAATAGATCCCACGACTCACTCTGTCTACTACGGTCAGCAAACCCGTAGAAACCAACAAATCTCCAGTCTCCCTTGGCCGAATCAGTAATAACTGCCTCAATGTGATGATCAGAGAAGCTTTTGACCACCACCTGAATGCCTGCTTTCCACATCAAAGCTAATCCCCCACTACGGCCTCTTTTGCTAACAGGGAATGCTCCCTCAAACTTCAACTGCTGTTTTATTACACTAATTCTATGATCCTCTACAAGCGTTTCCATTAAGAATACAATACTAGGGCTTTGGGACGAAATAAGCTCCTTCAAAGAGCGAACTGCCCGGTGGTTTCCCAGGCCACGACAGTTCCAGCTTAAGCAACTCATTCTCCCCGGCGGCCCTGATCTTTAGGGCTCACCGAAACATTCTCTGTAGAAATCCCCTTATCCTTTCCAAGAACAGGGATTTCCCCTTCCTGTCTATTCTCATTTTCCCCCTCCCTCTCATGTCCCTGCCCCTCCCTTCTTCTCTTTCTAGCATCGTTTAACTCCATTTCCGTATCCTCCCCCTTCTCGCCCCCCTCCTCCCCCTCTTCTTCTCCACCCTCATCTTCTACTGTAGTCTTAAAAAATGGCCCTGAAATTGGGCAGATCAGGACTACCCTCTCCCCCTCACTTAATTGTTTATTTGGTCCCCTCGCCCCTTTCCCTCTCCACATATTGGTTATATCCCTCATAGGACCCAACCCTCCTCCTCTACCCTCTCCCAAGCCCCTCTGGCTCGCCCCCCAGTACTCTCTCTTATCCACCTTGCCCCGCTTTGGTCCCCTCCCCTTCTTACTGGGGCCTTAAGCCAATCACCCCATTCTCTTTGAATTTCTCCCCCCTGCAGGTTAAAAATTCTTTCACAGAAACGTTTCGTGTGACCCAGGCAGCCACACACATAACAGAAAATCCCAAGTCATTCATATTTAAAGGTTGCTAATGCCCATATGTTTCCTGCAGTTCTCAGTTTTTTAAATCTTTTCAACGGACGTTCACTGTCTAGGCTGACTCTGATGCGCATAAACTGCCTATGGATACCAGAGTTATTATTCATATCATATTCCTCAAAATTCCCAAGGAAATTGCCTAGCTGTTTGCCTACTGTCTCAGACATAGTCCCCACTGGTAAGCCATATATTTGCACCCAAATAGAATAATGCATTAAATTGACCTCATCAACATGAACTCCAAACTTCCAAACATTCATAATCAGCACATAATTATCAAATGACCAGGGTCCTCCAGCAATTACCCTATCTCTATCAATCGGATGAAAGAATTCAAACGAGTAAAGGTTAGGGCTTACCTCTTGGATTTCAACACCCCTAACCGGTATCCACAGGACAGCCAGTCTGTTTCTCATGCTCAAGAAATTCAGCGGTCTGTCTGCCACGAACCTCCCCAGAAAACGGAGACCCGCGTCCACCTCCACTTCTGTGCTCGACGGAATAATCAAATTGAAGTGACCCCCTTCCTTGCCTTCAATACGAAGTCGTTCCATCTCCCGTTCCATTTTCCGGAATCGACCAGGCAACACGTCAACAATGCAGTAACAGAGCACGCAAGATTTCAGGCCGTCGAGATCGGCGCCTTTATTTCACCACCGCACTGATCAGAGCCCCAACGGCATCGACGCCCTTCGTCGGAATACCTCCGCTTCCCCTAATCACCCAGCAACACCAGTGCGGCAGGGCGAAATCAATATTGAAATCGCGACTAACAAAATCGCACACAAACAGAATCGCACACAACACCACAACAACAACGACAACTCTCACCCAAACAGGAGAACTACCTTCACCGGCGATGGAAGGACACTCTCATCGGCGGCATGCTCACGGCGATGGCGATGCCAGGTAGCACGGCGTCGATGGCGCGCAGAAGGTTTCGAGAGAGACTTTTAATACATCTCCTTTAGGCCTTAAACTTCGATACAATTATCTTAAAATATATTTAATTTATAAAAAAAGTATTTTTTTTCTAGTGTTATAATTATTTATTTTCTACAGCATAAAATGACTTTAATTAATTAATTACTGTAAATGTTAGAAATAATTTAAGAGATAATAATAGTCCACATTATAGGTAGCCTTGGAAGAAAGATATATAAGTACCTAAAATAAAAAACTTAATTGTCTGAGTAATCCTTTAATATTTTGTTGTGATGTCAATGGCACCAACTCCATTCCACCCGATAGCTATCAATAGCTTCTATCCCCAGGTGACTCACTTATTCTTTACAGACGATGTCCTTATCTTCTTGGAAGGTAATGAGAAGCAGTTGAGTATTATTATGGATATTCTTGATTGCTTTTGTTCGGCCTCTGGGCAGAAACTTAACATCCAGAAATCTAAAATCATGTGCTCTAAGAATATGAAACCGAGAGTCTGTAAAAGATTAAGTGATCTTTCAGGTATTCCTCTTACTGATTCCCTTGGGAAGTATCTAGGCATTCCTCTCCACAGTGAGAGAGTGTCAAAAGTGTCCTTTAAAGATACTTTGGACAAAGCTAATATGAAGTGTGCCACATGGAAAGCCAAGACTCTTTCTCTCGCTGGCCGCCTCACGTTAATTCAATCAGTGAATTGTGCAGCTCCCAATCACATTATGCAGGCTTGTCAGCTTTCGGATCCTGTTCTTAATGATCTTGATAAGATTAACCGTAGGTTCCTGAGGGGGGAAGCTGCGGAGGGAAGAAAGATCCATCTAGTGCCTTGGAGTGAGGTTTGTCAGCCGAAAGATTCTGGTGGTCTGGGCATTAGGAAAGCGAAGGATAATAATAAAGTTTTATTAATGAAACTCCTTTGGCGTATATGGCAGTGCCCTTCCTCTCTTTGGGTTCGCCTTCTCTGTGGTAAGTATAGGAAAGACAAAATCTTCGGGGGCCCTAAGGAGAGAGTTGTTAATTGTTCCTTCCTCTGGAAAGGGCTTAGCGCCGTGTTTGCAGAGTTCTGCTTGGGGGTTGGTCTGGAGGTGGGTAATGGTAAGACCATCAGCTTCTGGTTTGACACCTGGATTGGGGATCAACCGTTAATAGATGTTTGTAGCTCACCCCCGCCTAGTGACATCCGTAACTGGAGGATTGCCGATGTAGTGGACTTTGAGGGGGACTGGATCTGGTCAAAGTTTGATACCTTCTTTAGCCTGGAGACTCTCCTTAGAATTCGGGGAGTGAAGGTTAGTAATCAAGAGGAGGACATGGATAGGCATTGCTGGGCGCTGACTAATAATGGAGTTTATTCTTGCAAGTCTGCCTTTGATGCTTTTACCCTCAACAGATCCGATCCTCCCTCGGATATTTGGAAGTCCATTTGGGCCCTCAAAGTCCCTTACCGAATTAGGAGTTTCCTGTGGCTGGGAGTTAAGGACAGGTTGCTTACTAATTCGGATAGGCACAGACGACATTTGGCGGACTCATGAGCTTGCAGTAGATGCAGAGGCCATGTTGAAACTTTGTGCCATGCTCTTAAGGATTGCTCTAAGAGTAAAGAGGTTTGGAAGAAAATTCTCCCACACCATTTTCTCTCTTCCTTCCTGGCCCACTCTGAGTATAACTGGTTCTCTGATGGTATTAGTGGGAAATTACTGACTTACATGGAGCATGTGGACATTTTCTTTGCTATCATCTGTCACCAAATTTGGAAGTGGAGAAACGAGGAGATTTTTGGTAATAAAACTGTTTTTATTCCAAACTTAGCTGAGCTCTTCTCGAAAAAACTCTCTACTATTATTGAGAGTCTCAAATGGGATTCCTTTGCCAGGTCTACCCAGGAGAGTGATGTCCATCTCGTGGGATGGAGCAGGCCGAGAGAGGGGGTTGTAAAATTGAATACGGATGGCTCCTGCCTTATCAATGGTAAGATTGCTGCCGGAGGTGTTCTTAGAGATGCGGGGGGCGCCTGGCTCTCTGGGTTCACCCAGAATCTGGGGTTGGGCTCATCCTTCTCTGCGGAGCTCTGGGGTATTCTCTCTGGTATCAAGCTTGCTAAAAGCCTGGACGTTAAGAGGCTATCTGTGGAGTCTGATAATATGGAGGCCATCAAAATGATTTCTGATAATCATGCTATTGGTCTTAATAGCCGCAACCTTATTAAAGCTATTAAAAGGCTTTGCTATTCCTTTGAGATCTTAAAGTTCAGTCACATTTTCAGAGAGCAGAACCGTGTTGCGGATCGCTTGCCTGCGGCTGGCCATGAGGGAATGTTAGGTGTTACTACCTTTTCTGATCCCCTATCTTTCTCTCTTCTCTTCTTTTAGAGGATAGGATTGGGGTTAGCTTTCCTATACTAATCCTAGATTAATTGTTCTTTGTTTTGTTTTTTCCTTTCCTATTCTTAAAAAAAAAAAAAAAAAAAAAAAAACACCAACTCCAGAATTTACTCATCCGGGCTCACCTTCATTAATCATTATTAAATCTTTAATTTCATTTTAAAAAAATGGTACGATCTTGAGTTTATTTCGTCATTATTTAATTTAAAGATATGTTAATGTGGCTGACCTATAAAAATATTAAAATGATGATATTATTATTATTATTATTATTATTAATATTAATATTAAGAAGAAGAAAAGACAGATGCAGCGCATGGAATTGTCATATCCGGCTTACAGAGACAGACGACCACGCTGATTCTTAGCTGAACATACAATTTCCATTAATGAGTTAAAAAAAAAAAAGTATGCATAATTTTGGAATTAGACTTTTTATTTTTCTTTGGGAAAAAAAAAAAAAATTAAGCCTTCGATTTTACATGATTTAAGGATCAAGCATCTGATCAATTATTTTTTCACATTAGACTATTGATCATTGATTTTGTTATAGATCTGACTCTTATTTAACTTTTTCATCGAATTTGGAAAAGGAGAAGATCAATATGACAATTCTAATACTAAAAATCGTAAAATGGGAGAGGAAAATATCGAGTTTAGAATAACTTGTTGGAAATTGATTTCTATAATTTCCTTTTACTTTTTACTCTTTATCTATCCTAGTCAATAAATTCTTATTTTTATTTATCCCTGTCAATAGACCGAATCGCCCTAACAATGCGTACCGCCCAAACTCAACGAAAAAGTTCAATAAGGACCACATCCATAACAGAATCAATGATCAATGACTCAATGAAAAAATAATTAATCAAGAGTTTGATCCTTAAAACATATAAAATTCAGAAGCTTAATTATGATTTTTACCTTTTTCTTCTTACGCTTAAATATTTTCTTTCAGTTCAAGAAAAGAAATCCAACAAATTCTGTTTATAAATTTTGCTTCCCTTTATTTATATAATTTGTGCCTACAAAAATGTCCACAAATATGCATGTAATATTGTTATTGGCAATTTGGCATCCATTAAGCATCTAAAATATAATTATTTAAATGCACTATTCACAACTTTATAATTAAACGGAAGACCATGAATTATAATTTAGAATTCCAACTACATTTATAGGAATAGTAAAGGTAACTCTCAAGTGATATGAGAGAGAAAGTTGGAGCAGCACGTATGATGAGCTCATCGTGATTGTTGATTCACTATAATGATGACGGGCTGACATAAGAATATGCGGCATGATTTGTGATTGTTTGAAAGGAGAATGGTAAAAAGGGTAAAGTTGTGAATCAAATATCAAAGGAGAGAGAAAGAGGTGAGTGTAAAAGTCTAATGATAAAGAGCAATGGTAACAACTATTTGAATTTAGAGTTGTAACAGCTACTGTAATGGAAGGAATGGTATCTCAGCGATGTCAAGATTGAACATGTTGAGCTTGGACATGAGATAATTAAATTGAGTGTTGTGTTGTGTTTTAGTGAAGATATCTGCGATTTGTAAACTAGAAGGGATGAACATGAGCCTTATCTAGTACTCTTTCACTGATCACATGACATTCAATGTCGATTTGCTTAATATGCTCATGAAAAACATGGTTTTGAGTAATGCGCATAGCCAACGTGTTGTTAAAGAAGAGAAAAGCATATTGTTGATGCGAAATTCCAAGATCTTTAAAGAGATACAAAATCCATTGAAGTTCACGATAAATAGAGGCCATTGCACGATACTCGGCATCTGAAGAGGGACCTAGAGACAGTGTTCTATTTCTTTGAATACCAATAAATGAGGGATATGCTAAGGAAAACCGCAAACCTTGTGATTGAACGTCTGGTTTCAGGGCATGTTGCCTAATCAGAGTTTGAGAAAGCTTCAATATGTATAGTGTTCTGTTGAGGGAAGAAAAGACCAAGTGAATGTTCGACATATCGAAGAATGCAATATGCTTTGGTAAGATTATCAGTAGTGGGGTTGCCGAGATGTTGAGATAGGCTATTGACAATATAAGATACCACAGATCTTGTGTGCGTGACATATAGAAGTTTGCGTATGAGTTTTTCTATAGAAAATAATATCAAGTAGAGGTGAATTTGCAGGTAAGGGCTTCGAATTTGGAATAACTAGTGTGATAGCAGGTTTGCAACCAAGGAAATGATGTTCATTAAGAAGCTCTAATATGTACTTTCATTAGCACATATATATGCCTTTCTTAGTCTTTGAAAATTCAAATCCTAAAAAGTATGACAATTTTTCAAAGTCTTTGATGCTAAATTAACCATGTAATGTCTCGTTATATCAACAAAACTGTGAGTGTCATTTCCTGCTATAATCATATCACCTACATATATTAACAGTGTTATGAAACTGTTACCTTTTTGTTTAACAAATATGGAAGCATTCGAGGATGCTTGGTTGTATGCTTCTTGTTTGATAGATGCATCCAATTTTAAATTCCATTGCTTTCCTTCCTGGCCAAGTCTATATAGTGATATTTTGAGTTTGCAAATTTGCCCCGGATGTTTAGCCTCTACACCAAAAGGTAAAGCTATATAAACTTCTTCATCATGATCATCATACAATTTTGCATTATTGTTGTTATCCAATTGTTCTATTTGCTATGGGTTTGTTGCTGCTAATGCCAATAGGGTTCTGATTCTGTTGAACTTTGTCACAGGGGTAAAAGTTTCTTTAAAATTCACTCCCTCTCTTTATTTAAATCCCTTTGCAACCAAACGTGCCTTGCATTTATCTATGTTTCCATCTAACTTGTATTTTATTCTAAACACTCATTTGTAGCCTATGGGTGTGTGCCTTTTTGGTAATTCAACCAATTCCCAAGTTTCATTAGAATCAAAAGCCATTAGCTCCATGTTCATTGCTTCCTGTCATTTAGGGTCCTTGGAAGACTGTGTATATGTTGTTGATTCTGTTTGAGAGGTAATATTTATTGAGAAAGCTTGCTTTGGTTTTGATAAGTTTGCATAAGATACATGTTTAGTAATGGGGTTTAGTGTGTTAAGCAAAGTAGGTTCATCTTGTTTTGTAAGCAGGAATGTGTGATAATCTCTTAAATATGTAAGTTTGTGTCTCGTTCTGGATGATTTTCTAATAGGTAATTCATTATGTGCACACTCATCTTCAAAAGTTGCATTATGGTCTTCTTATTCATGAAGGAATTACAATAGGTTGTGCATCTACATTTGCGCCCATATTTCCATTTAAAGAAATAGTCGTTTCACAATTAAGAGGTCAATTGACCATTGAGACTCATGTCCAATGATTTTCTTCTGAATCTTGAACTTCCAGATGTGCAGACTGCGTATTTCCTGATTTGTGATTGTCGAGAGAAATAGGTGATTGACAAAGTCTTATATCTTCTGATTTTGTGCCAGAAAAGGAAAGTCTTCGTTTGACTATCGTGTGGGCTCCTGGTTCTGGGTTGATTTCATCTTGGCCTTTAATTCCATTAAGGCCTGTGTATATTGCTTCGAAATAATTTACACATTTAAACAAACTTGTTAGCAATAAAACACAATAATTTATTTTAGTCTCACATCCATCATGAAGTAACCCCTTCATAACTAGAGTTATAGCGAAATCTAACCCAGTTAGTAATTAGTTTATAGTCCAATTTCAAGTTCTTAGGTATAATTTAGGAGAATTAAACTGTGCGAATTATTTTCTAGTTGAAAATTTTGTTTGTTAATGATTTTGGTTGACCAACACTAAAATTATTAATGGAACAACACAGTTTAGACTTATGTCTATGCAATGCGGTTTGGGGTTTTAATTCTAGGACTCAAATTTCAAAGTTATTCAACGAGAATTTAAAGTTTTCTTTGTATTGATATTATTGATTGGACTAAGGTTAGGATAACTACCAAAACTAAACTAATAAAGTAATTAATTATTGGAATTTCAAATGTAAGTATTTATGTGCAATAATATTTTGGATTCAAATACGTAATATACATTATAATTGAGCAGACCAATATATATTATTTCCATCCCTAAATCACGTGAAAGGATAGGCATAGTCACTGTAACTTGTAAGGATATGTACCTAATAATTTATTTATTTTTATATTGTACCAAACAAATTTGACAAATATTTTCCAGTATTAAAATCAGTGTGGAATCCTTTTTATTTAATTTTATTTGAGGGCTATGTAGATATACCAGCAAAACATGATTGGTTTTCCCTGTTCTAGGGAATAATAGTCTTCATAGCTTGAAAACGCCATCTATTTTTTTTATTTTATTTAAGATTATAATCAATGTCAATATTTTCTTTATTTATTTATATATTTCACAAGTTATTTACATTTTCTAAATGGACATATATTTAATTTTTTTTTAGATTCCAACCTAGTTCCCTGTTTGGCAAAGAGCGTTTTGGAATAAAAAGAGCGGTTTTGACCAATTTTAGAGATTTGACCACTGAAACCGCTGATTGAAGTGTTTGGTAGAGAGAGGTTTGGAAGAGAGGTTTGGGATGAAAACGCTAATTTAGAAAAAGCTCCAATTAGCGTTTTGCAATATTAAAATTAATGGACTTTTTAAACCCTAATAAATAGACTCCATCTTTTCCTGCGCCAAAATTAATGCTCTTATTCGTCTTTTTGCATAAACCGCTATTATCAATCAGCTAATTTTTACCAAACAGGTTACACAAACAGCTAGTCAAATCAGATAATGTAATCAGCTAACAGCTAACAGCTAATGTAATCAGTTAACAGCTAACAGCTAATTCCCAAACAGGGTCATGCTATTTACGGAGAAATTCACTTGGAAAATCAGCTTTTTAAAATTATTTATTAAATAGCACTATTTTTTTTTATTAAGATCATATATATCATCTAAAGTTTTTGTATTGTAAATAGCATTTTTAAAACTTAACGCCAAAAATTGATCCAAGTTCCAAAAGCTTTAAGTTGAAGAGGCCAGAAATTGGGGAATGTGTGGATTGTGGAAGCTTCTACTTTTGCAATTCCAAATTAACAAGCTAGATCAATTATATATATATTATATATATATATGTATAATATCTCAATGAAAATTGAATTTCTAGCCGCGGAAACCAGACCAAATGATGAAAATTGATATATTTACGAATAAGCATAAGGGACATACGTTTAGGGGTGTTTGATTGCTGTTTTTTAATCTTATATTTACCTTTTTACTATGAAAATAAAAGTATTAAGTGTTTGGTTAGACACTTCATGTTTGTCTTTCATAACTGAAAAGTAGTTTTTTATAAAAGCAGAGACTTCCTTTTTTTTGGAAAAACAATCTTTTCAAACAGCGAACAGCAAACCGTAACAGAAAACAGCAAATCTCAGATAAAATAAATGAGTCCTTAATCTCCAATTCCTTCACTGATATAGAATCATAACAAATTCTGAATACAATCAAATTACGGATGGAAAATTTATTTTTAAAATGGAAATTTTTGTTTTGTTTTCTCTTTTGAATTTGTTACTCTGATTTACTTAAAGTGACATCATTAATTTTCTAAATTTATATTTGGCAAAACAATATACGGTATGATTTAAACATATTGAAATATATATATATATATATATATATATATATATATATATATATATATATATATATATATATTTGGCTTTATGTAAGTTCAGATGCTCAATAAATAATTCAAGAGACTAATAAATCACTTTAAATAAATTCAAATAACCAATAAACTATTTTAAACAAGTTTAAAAGGTACACAAAATATTTTATAAATTTAGTGGCCAATCGATTTTTTAAACCAATTTTAGTGGCATCCTCATATATTAAACTGTCTAGATATATCCTATAAAACAAACTGTCTAGATATATAGAAGAAACTTTGATTTTTGCAAGTTTTGTTCATCAAATGGCTTCATATATATAATAATAATAATAATAATAATAATCTCATTTTTATTCCATTAAAACATATTAAGCATATTGTAAATTTTATTATAAGGTTTGAAAAATAAAATGAGATTAAAAATGAGTATAAAAAAGAGTAAAAAGAGAAAAAAAGAAAAAAAAAGAAAGAAAATGATCAATTTTTTTTTTTTCCAACAATACCAACATCACTTCAATTGATTAACGGACGAATTTTTTCACAAGGTTGAAAGTTTCAGAAATTAGACATGTCTAGAACAGACATGTGCAGCTTTTAGTTAAGTTAATTGTTATTCCTACTTTAGCTCTAACTAACTTAATTACCCATCTTTTTAACAACTATAAACTGAAAATAAAGGAAGTCGGTAGTAGTGAAGAGAAATTAGAAGGTAGTTACTACTATAACAAGCCCCTTCAACTATAATAGAGGTCATTTCTCCTCATTTCAACACACATCCAACATCAAACACAATCCTCTCTTCTCAACTTCATGAGTATTTTTCTTTGGGTTTTTTCCTTAATTTTCGAGTTTCCCTACCTCTACGTGTTTAATTCTTAGCTTTCTTTCATTAGTTCGTCTATTCCGAGTCCGGTTTTTGAGTTTTCATTGCTCAAAGTTTATAATTTCTGCTTTTTGTTCTTCAACACATTCTACCCAGCCATTTTTGTGACCTCATTTCGATCTTATAGAGTCTGTTTTGGTCCAAAATTTCACTTTATTATCGTTTTCAACATCCTAAATTTCATTATGGGCTTTCGTTTCGTCTCATTTCGTGTCTGGAAACTTGTTTTACAAGCCCTTCGTTTTACACAATCTGTCCAGATTTCATACGTTCTGTCCAGCAATTTTGTTTTGCATTTCAGACTTCTTACATCTCGTTTCCGTCCTCAATTTTTACATAAACTAATTCCTAACATCATGAATTTGATTTTAACCTTTTGTTTCGCTCAATTCTGTATCCGAAAACTTATTTTATAGCCTTTTACTATCTCGATTTTCATTGCTTTCAACAAAACTGGAAATCTTATTTCTTTTGGTTTTTGTTACCAAACTAATTCGATCTTGAGTCGTTAGTCTTGCCTCTTTAAATGTCGTTTCGATCTTGCCAACCTCGTTATTAAAGTCAAAATGATCATTGTGAATCGTTCCCAATTTTAAACTTTAAATCTCCAAATATTTAATTCGTCTACGTTCATTTATCATCAAAATGTTATTGAAATTTCACAATCAAGACGTTCATACCTTCGATCGTTCATTCAAGTCACACTCTCACGCTCGTGGAATCTATATGATTTCAGTCCACGACCCGTCAAAAGCTAGCCATTTATTGGCTTTAAGTTTATCATTTCAATTTCGCTCTACGATTCTCTATTCCAATTTTCATTTTTTTTCATATTTTGTTTTGAATTCAGCATCCACAATCGATTTATTGTAATAGATATAAATTTAATTGTAATGGCTCATATTTCATCACCATCTATGTAATTAACACATTCCATATCAATAAAATTGACTTTTTTTTTCCAAATCATTGTGTCAATTTCACATTTAAATTTCTTTTATTTAATTTACGGTAACCGTTAAATATCTAGTAAAGCTTTTATAGTGACACTAAACATCCAAGATGAAGCTTTTTAATCCTTGCGTCCCCGCTAATCGTTTCGTTTAGAAATCACGTTTTTCGCGTGCATTTTTCATCATTTTAACCGTCCAAATGAATTACCCTCAATCCACAGGTGTGACAAGGTTAAAATTGGTAATATTACAAAAATATCACAAACAAATAATATAATATATTGAATGGTTAGGGTAAACTTGAATAAAAATAGAAATTTATATACTAAACCCCAACTATGATGAAATTTGTTGTTGTATGATATATATGTCTCTCAGACCACATGGTGATGTTTGAGATGAGATTTTTGGAGTTAAGATACAAAAAGATCAAAGAGATTGATGACCCTTAATTCATATATGGCCCCACATCTCCTTACAACAAGGACAACAACAAAGCCTTAGTCCCGAAATGATTCGAGGTCGGCTAACATGAACCATCATATAAAACCGTGAAATCAAGTCGTGTCAACGACACAAATTCGCTCCCTCCACTCCGTCCTATCCACTACCATATTTTCCTCAATTCCCAGTAAACTCATATCACTCTCGATCACCCTCCTCCAAGTTTGCTTAGGTCTTCCCCTACCCCTCACCACTACATCCCTTTGCCACTTTTCGGTTCTCCTAACCGGCGCATCAAGCGCTCTACGTCTCACATGGCCAAACCACCTTAGTTGGTTTTCTCTCATTTTATTCTCAATAGATGTGACCCCTACTTTTGTCCTAATTATTTCATTACTCACCCGATCCTTTCTCGTATGACCACACATCCATCTCAGCATACACATCTCCGCCACCGACATCTTATGGATGTGGCAGTGTTTCATTGCCCAACACTCCGTACCATATAACAATGCTGGTCTAATTGCCGTCCGGTAGAATTTTCCCTTCAATCTATTAGGCATGCCGGGGTCACAAAGGAAACCCGTAGCACTCTTCCACTTCGACCAACCGGCTTTAATTTTATGAGCAACATCTCCATCTACTTCTCCATCCGTTTGGATAATAGATCCTAAATACCGGAAGCAATCCGAGGTCCGAACAACTCTCCCATCTAGGGTGATTGTCCCTGCCTCCCCACTCCTATTGCCGCTAAACTTACACTCCAAATATTCTGTCTTACTTCGGCTCAACTTAAAGCCTCTAGATTCTAGAGTTTGTCTCCATAGCTCCAACTTCCTCTCCACTCCTTTTTTCGTCTCATCAACCAACACAATATCATCTCCAAACAACATGCACCATGGTATACCATCTTGAAGTGAACTTGATAGTTCATCCATAACGATGGCAAAAAGAAATGGGTTTAGTGCGGAACCTTAATGCACTCCAATCGTAATAGGAAACTCTTCAGTCTTCCCACATCTCCTTAAAACATGATTAAAAAAAATATTATGAGGATCTTATTATTCTAACTTTGGTGAATTAATTTTTTATTTTTAAATCAATACATTCTTAAATTTTTTTTGTCACGTAAACTTTTTGATGGACTCGAAAAATCAGCTTAAATATAAAAACTTGGTTAATCAAATATGCATTTCAAATTTGCGTTTTTAGCTGTTCAAAATAATTTTTTCATGTTTTATTTATCTATATACAGTGAAACCTCTATATAGAAATACACTTGGGACCGGACTATTTATATAACAATTGAGAGGTTATTACTAATTAGAGTTCGGTATAATAAAATTTCTCAATACATAAAATTTTAAATTTTTATCATAGGCATGCTTTATATATAATGTATAACAATAGACATTAATGGAACAAATTATATATTTAGAATTTCAATTTAGAGTTTAGGTTTTCAATATATAGATAATTGGAAAAGTTTTATGGGAAAAATATAAACATCAGTGAGAATACTAATATTTATAATTTCAAGTTGTAGTTTGTGTTTTCAACTCATAGATAATTTCAATAGTTTTGTTTTAATATTTTATAATTTAGTTTGAATTCTTAATATATATATATATATATATATATATATATATATATATATATAAATATATAATTATTACTATATAGAGGCATAGTTTCTAAAGATGTGACTTGAAAAGTGTATAACAAATAACGTTTGGGAGGTTATTCCTATTTATAACTGTCCCAAGTTGGGACCGGGTTTTTTTATAACAAAATAGAGGTTATTCCTATATAGAGTATTCCTATATAGAGGTTTTACTGTAGAAGTTATAGTATTTTTTTTAAGTGAATTAAATTTCACAACCACTTAATTTGATAAATAAAATTTAGAAAAGTTTATAAAAATAAACCATGTGGTCTAATCGATTTACAAAGACAGTTTCCGTAATTTAAAAGTTTGGAATAGTGATTTTGTGCTTTGTGAAAAGACATGTGAGTCAATTTTTCAATCAAATAATAACTATGCTTTAGTTAATTTGTAAAGTCTGACCTTGTATTTTGAGTAATTTACAAAGTCAGTCTTTCTAATTGTTCAAAACCACTCTCCTTTGAGTAAATAGTCATGACAATAATTTATGATAAAATGACAGAGTTTGCAACCCCGGGGACCGACCTCACCAGCAATTTACCTCACTGGATCCCACCAACAACAGGTATTAAATTGAATTTCGATGCTGCAGTTAACCCCCAATCGTGTTCCATAGGAGCAGGCGCAGTAATACGCAATACCAGGGGTGAAATGTTAGTGGCAAAATTCTGTAAAATTGTAGGAAATTTTCCTCCTACTCTGGCTGAGGCGATATCCTGTAGAGAGGCTCTTAGCTGGCTTAAAGACAGAGGTGCATAGGTGGTGTATGTGGAGGGAGATGCTCAATTAGTTATCCAAGCGTTATGTTGTGAAAATGAGGTCGATCTATCCAATTTTGGCATGTTAATCGAGGACTGTTGGGTAATAGCTCGGTCAATCCCTGGTTGCCAGTTCAAAACGGAATGCAGGCCTGCAAACACGGTGGCGGACGAAATAGCAAGATTAGGTTTATTCTCCTCTTATCCAACTATAACAAATATTGTCCCTCGATAGATTGTAAGCCTTTTGGCTAGTGATTCTATTTGATTTAATAAAACTCATTCTTTCATTCAAAATAAAAAAAAAAACTCTTAAACCACGAAAACTACATTTACAAATCCATCAAACCAAAAGATTTAATTTTATACTTTTCCCTAAAATTTAATTCTAAACAAAACTAAATAATCAAGAAAATAATGTATTGAAATACTTGGAAAGCCCTGCAATGCATTTTGCCTTAAAAAAAACAAGTTTGCAAAATAAACTAGAAGTCCTTTTTATTATCATATAAATGTAAGGGTAAATTACAACCATGCCAACTGAACTTTACTCATTTTAACATTTTGGTCACTGAACTTCAATTTGTAACGGTATAGCCACTGAACTTTATTATTTTTAACACCGGTGACCGTTGAACTTTAACTAATTCCTCAAAAGTAACGACCTCAAAATGAAAATATTCAAGCATTAAAGTTGTTTAGAACGACATTTACCATGAAACCATATTTTTTATTTTTCAAAATCACCTTTTTTTGGAGCTTTCTCTCTCTACAAATCCACTATCTCTCTCCTGACCAAAAAATGTCTAAATGACCTCAAAACGAAAATTTTCAA
This sequence comes from Euphorbia lathyris, assembly GCF_963576675.1. Taxonomy (NCBI): domain Eukaryota; kingdom Viridiplantae; phylum Streptophyta; class Magnoliopsida; order Malpighiales; family Euphorbiaceae; genus Euphorbia; species Euphorbia lathyris. Next base: position 23,336,791 of record NC_088914.1, read on the forward strand.
AAATAAAGTTCCTTAGAATATCATTAAATCTTCAAATTTTTTATTTTTGAAGCCTTCAACCGTCGTTTTGAGACGTTAAGTTGCCACCTATGTAAAAAGTGTAATGTTTTATGGCCATACTGTTAAGAATTGAAGATCAGTGACCACAATATTAAATGGGTAAAGTTTAGTGCCCATGGGTGTAAGTTACCCAAAAATGTAATATATCAACTGTAAATTCTGTTTGCCATGCAGTAAAAAAGAAAAGGAAAAGTTTTTTTCTCATATAAAGAAAAAAGCTGTTTGTAGAGGCAGATATTCCAAAGTTATTTTTGAAAGGAGATATATAGGGCCAAAAAAATCTCAGTGTCAGAAACTTCACTTGCGAAAAAGAAGAAGATCAGAGGGGTATTATGGTCATTAGAAAAGGAAGTGTCATTCAAGGGTACAGAAACTGAAGAAAAAATTAAAATCATGTTATTCCCATAAAGTTTTACCCAGTGAGTGTAAAAGAAAGCTTTCTTTTCTGTCTCCATCCCAACCTACTTGCTTATTTCATCTCTTTCAAGAATCAAGAATCAAGAATTTAGAATATTAATCAAAATCTAAATATCACTAGTCCTTTTCCCCCATCCATGTATTGTTTGTTTTAGTTGACAACATCCGTCATTCTCCAAAAATAATACTCCATCCGTTCCACATTACATGTATTTTTAGGGATTTTTTTTTTGTTTTATAACACGTAACGTTTTGATTCAATCTATACACGTTGATTGACTTTTACCGAATATATTCCTATTTAAGTTGCATTAAAAATTAATTAATGGATGCAATTAATACAAAAGTAACAAAGTTTTTTAATTAAAAATAATTGCATTCGCAATTGTGAAACATATGGAATATATCCTGCTAATTAAAAAAAATGACAATTTTTTAAATTTATCTCTATCATTTTAAAAAGAAAAGTGCAGATTTATTCATATAAAATAATAAAAAAATTTAAGCTAAGAAAAATGAATTATAGACAGTGGTGAATCCAAAAATTTATGAGAGAGAGGTAATACTGAGAAGAAAAAGTATGAACTATGAGAAGAGAAGATCATCTTTTGAGAATGAGGTTTTTGTAAATTTTAGAGAAGATGTTTAAGATTTTATTAAAAATCTAAAAATAATGAGGGTAATTTTAGGAAAGAATAATTAAGTGTGGTTCCTATCAAAAAAAAAATAATTAAGTGTGGGGTTGAAAAATAAAAATGGAGACGATATTCTACTGACTGAATAATTAAGTTTATTGATTAAAAATAAAAAAAATATCGTAATTTAGGAGAGATTAATTAGTGGATAAATAAAATAATTGATTATTTATAATCGGGTGGATAAATAAAATAATTGATTATTTATAATCGGTTTAATACATCGAGAACTTCTTGAACTTAATCCAAAAAAACTGATTGGTTACCTGAATTTATAGAATGTCTTGTACCTCAATGAACTTGTTTAAATAATTAACCCCCTAAATCACGTGGCAAAACAAGAAAGAAAATAGACATATTTAAAAATATATCATTTTAAGTAAGTTTATGAGACCAATAGATCAATATAAGCAAGTTTGTAAGGTCAATATGTCATTTTAAATAGATTCAGGTGTCCAATAAACCAGTGTTTTGAAAATCGGACCAGACCGGCTGGTCGAACCGCGAACCAGTCAAGTGTCCGGTTCGGTTTTAGCTATACAGGTTCAACTATATTAAACCGTATCAACCCGGGGTTGAACCGCGAACCGGTGTTGAACCAGTGAACCGGATTGACCCTGGTTTTTTACCATTTTTTGAAAAACATATTGAATTAAGGAAAAAATTTAAAAATTAGATAGAGAACAACCTCTTTAATAATTGGTGTTAATTAATTTAATTTTAATCTTAATATTGTGTTAAACTATGGGTTTGATTTTAGATGTGTGAATTTTTAATTAATGTGTTATATTAAGGATTGGTTACCGATGTGTGAATTTTTATATTATCTGTATGAATTTTTAATTTTTAATTAATATGTTAACTTAAGAATTGTTTATTATATGTATGAAATTTTTAATTTTATGTTCAATGAAACATCATTTTATTTTTTATATATATATTTATTTATTTTTTTATCCGGTTGAACCTATTGAACCTTGAACCAGTTGTCTCACCGGTTCAACGTCCAGTCCGGTTTTCAAAACATTGCAATAAACCACTTTAAAAAAATTGAGAGCAAATGGTATCGAAATAATCTATTAACCATGGCGAAACTAAAAGCGTTGGACGGCAAGGAGGGGCATATGTCCTGCCCCTCTAGATGCCACTGATTACATGAATTTAGTAAAAAAATTCAATTAATAGAATTTACCATAAAATCTTTCAAACATCAGTTATGTATAAAATATTTAATGTTATAATATACTACTAAAATCACAAACATAGAAAAAAAAGCAATTATTGGGGTCAAACTTCAAAATATATAATAAATTAATTAATTAAATTTAAAATTATAATAATTATATAAAATGAATACACAATAATGTATTTAATGGGGGCAGAATTTCTAAATAAGTAGGGTCAAAAGGTTTAATTTTAAATATTTTTATATAATAAATATCTATAAAAACTTTAATTTCAGTTGAGGAAAGTCCCCACTTACTCTATATCGTTGCACTTTCAATTAAAATTTTACTAACTAAAGGTTATTACATGTAAATTAATCTATTAAACTGTCTAAAATATTTATTATATAAAAAACGTGTCAACTGTATGAAATTTATTTTAATTTATCAATAAATTTAGTAAAATCAACCCCTTAAAAATTTGGAAGAAAAATTTGGATATTACTATATGCCGTTTTTCAAACCATTGTATTTATTTCCATGTAAACCAAGACTCCATGATATGGAGAGGCCTTGGTATTTATGGATATATGAAAAAATATACGTGGGAATTAATTGATTTTTTGGGATCCCTGGACCCGCACCCCTTCCTTACTTTTGGGGATTTCAACGAGATTATGTGGAGTTCGGAAAAAGAAAGGGGACGAATTAGAGATAACAACTCAATGGCTGCATTTCGTGAGTGCATTGAAGGATGTCATTTGTTGCATTTTGATAATTCGGATTCTACCTTTACTTGGTATAATCGACGGTCTGGAGAGGAGGCAGTGTGGGAAGTTTTAGATCGATTTTTGGCTACGACGGAGTGGCATCGTTTATTTCCAAATGCAGCGGTACAGGTGTTGCCGCGTGTCTGCTCTGACCATAGTCCACTTTAGCTCAAAACTGAGGTCCAGATGACTTGTTCCCGGAGTAGACGACATCAATTCCGTTTTGAAAATATGTGGATTAAAGAGACGGGTTGTCGTGCGGTTATCGAAGATTCTTGGGCATCCTTTGCTGAGGGTGCTAAACCTTTCAGTGAAAGATAAAAATATTTAACTAAGCAGTTAATTCACTGGAACCGGACTGATTTCGGGTCTATTGCTACTCAAATTAAATCATTGACTGCTGAGCTTGGCGTATTACAATCTAATTCGAATCCATTTGCTCGTTTAGCTGAGTTAGAACTGAGTGCAAAACTAAGAGAGTTGTTGAATAAAGAAGAAATTATGTGGAAGCAGAGGGCCAAAACTGAGTGGTTGAAGGAGGGTGATCGTAATACCGCGTATTTTCATGCGAAAGCATCTGCTAGGCGCCGCAATAATTCTGTCAAAAGAATTAGAAATTCTCGCGGGGAATGGGTGGCGGATCAAACTGGAATTGCTGCGGCTATTACTGATTATTTCCAGGAATTATTTACCTCTAGTAATCCAACGAATGGGGTAGCTTTTGTGCAAGCATCGGATGCAAATCTTTCGACTGATGATCGACTTCTTCTTGATGCGCCATTTACAGGGGATGAGGTTTTAGTAGCTCTTAAACAAATAAATCCTACAAAAGCCTCGGGCCCGGACGAAATGTCTTCTGGTTTTTATCAAAACTTTTGGGATGTGGTGGGTCAGGACGTGATATAATTGGTGTTAAACTGTCTTAATAATGGAATTATGCCCTCTATGCTAGGTAAATTTCATCTATGGTGTACAACCTTTACCCCATTTCACACTTTGGTGTACAACCTTCAATTTGTCTCACTAATATATACGAACTTGTAGGTGACCGGACACTATGGTGTAGAGCAGGTAAAAATGACCGGTCAACGCTCGGTCAACGTGCCACCTCAGCTTTGACCGATCAAAATGTCAAAAAAAATTTGATAAATTACTTCCTTACCCTTATTTAAAGAAAACTTCTCTTTACTAATTCACTCTTTCTTACTCTCTCTCTCTCCTCTCTTTCTTTCTCTCTTTTGAATTACATGCTTTACCCAATTTTTGATAAATTATCCAGATTTTTTCTTCACCCATATAAACATCAGATGGATTACTAGTTTTAAGAAGGTGAAGAATGGTCAGCAGATGGATTACTAGTTTCTTTACCTATATCGCAGGCGATTCTCAGATCTACAGTCGTATGAAAACCAAATTCTTCCTATGAAAGACAAAGTAGATCTTCAAACAATGGTTGATTTAAGAATTGGTTTCCATCTCCAGTTTCCGTTCGAATTCTTCTCCGACGTATACTCGAATGTAACCTTCTCGAACTTCATTTTCTTCGTCTTCCGATCTTCTTCTCATTATCCCCGTTTACGATTCCGATTCGAATCCCTTTGCTCCGCAGCACCACATCTTTCTCCTTTCTCAATATTCCGCTCATAATTGATTTTTTGAAGAATTCTCCAATCTGGTGAAAATGATTGCTTGTATATATAGACAATCATCTGATATATAAGGAGATGATCTGCAGAAGGTGTCATCATCAGAACCAGATCCTGCATCTTGAACTGAAATACCAGCCTCAGGTACTAATTGAAATGATGGGAACATATCTCTAACGATTCCCTTACTATGGTTCCCATCAGGAAATTTCAGATTCAATTTTGAAGCCTCAAAACCATCAATGTATGGAAATATATTTTCATATGATCTAATGGTGGTGAAGAAGTAACTTATGACTAAGTCCAAACATTTGAGATGAGTTTTCATCATTTTCCCAACTACTTTCAACGGATGCAGATTCGACATCTACATCAAGTGGCATTGGTTTTTCTGCACTGGTCTTACTCAGGCCACCATTCACATCACTAACTCTATAGAAAAATGGCGGTGTGTTCATTGAATTTAATATAAATATATAATTAGAATTAATTTATGTTTGATGTATATAATATTTAGATTTGGATCATAAGAGTTGTTATTTATATATGCATAACAACATGATAATGGAGGTGAAGCAACATAAAGCATTTATTTATTAATTGGAGAGAAAGTTTATAAAAAAAATGGAGAAGGAAAGCATTTATTTATTTGTAGAGAAAGAAAGTAAGTTAGAGAGAGAAGTTAGAGAGAACGAATTTGCAGAAAAATGAAAAAAGATGAAGGGATAAATGGAGAGATAATAAAGAGAAGTTTGCCTTCAATAAGGGTAAGGAAGTAATTTATCAATTTTTTTTTGACATTTTGACCGGTCAAAGCTGAGGTGGCGCATTGATCGAGCGTTGACTGTTCATTTTTACCTGCCGTACACCATAGTGTCCGGTCACCTACAAGTTCGTATATATTAGTGAGACAAATTGAAGATTGTACACCAAAGTGTGAAATGGGGTAAAGGTTATACACCATAGATGAAATTTACCCCCTTTATGCTTAATCATACAACTATTGCACTTATTTGGAAGTTAAAAATCCCGAGGAAGTAAAAGACTTTCGTCCTATTGCACTTTGTAATGTGCTTTATAAACTTATATAAAAAACTTTAGCTAATCGTTTGAAGCAGGTCTTACCTAGTCTTATCCATGGATCTCAAGCTGCTTTTGTACCGGGCCGTTTAATTACTGATAATGCCATTATTGCTTTTGAATCCTTTCATATTATGCAGGGTCGAATGAAGGGGAGGAAATGTCATTTTGCTCTTAAATTGGATATGAGTAAAGCTTATGATCGGGTTGAGTGGAGTTTTTTGCGGCTCATGCTGGTTCAAATGCAATTTCCTGAGAAATTCATTGATCTCATTATGCTCTGTGTATCCTCTCTGACTATGTCTGTTAGAATTAATGGGTTTCTCGAAGGTTTTATTAAGCCTTCAAGAGGCTTGCGGTAGGGAGACCCTATCTCCCCTTATCTTTTTTTAATATGTGTTGAGGGACTTTCTGCTGCTATCAGAAAAGCAGAATCACAGGGACGGCTACATGTAGTCAAGCCTAGTAGGAAAGGACCCAGTATATCACATCTTTTTTTCGCTGACGATTCTCTTATTTTTGGTAAAGCTGTTCTGCAGGAGGCTTTGACTATTTCCACAATTCTTAAGCAATATGAGGGTGCTTCAGGGCAGATGATTAATTATGAGAAGTCGAAATTTTTTTTCAGTAAAGGAGCTGATCCTGAGTTAAAGACCTCTATTCTTGAGTTATTCCAGGTAAAGGAGACAAGGGGCTTACCTAAGTATTTAGGGCTGCCAACTATCATTGGAAGATCAAAAAAGGTAGTCTTTGTTTCCATTAAAGAGAGAATCCTGAGGCGTCTTGCGGGATGGTAAGGAAATTTTGATTAAAACTGTAATTCAAGCTATCCCACAGTATGTTATGTCTTGTTTTTTGCTACCTGATTCATTCTGCTTGGATATTCAACGAATTATTAATCGGTTTTGGTGGGGTGGCGATTGTGATAAACGCCCATTGTATTGGCTAACATGGGAAGCTATATGTAAATCCAAAGAGGAGGGTGGTCTAGGTTTTCGCTGGTTAAAGTCCTTTAATCTTGCACTATTAGCTAAACAATGCTGGAGAATTTTAAAATCTCTGAATTCACTATGTGCTCGAGTTCTAAAAGCCAAATATTTCCCACACTCATCTTTATTAGAAGCTCCGTTGAGTTAAAATCCGAGTTATTTTTGGAGAGGCATTCGGGAGCGAATGGGCTTATTGAAAAAGGACTGTTATGGCGGGTTGGAAATGGTGATCAGATCCGGGTATGGAAGGATAATTGGGTACCCGGTCTTAATACGAAACATCCTTTAATTTGTCTTAATTCCCCTAGACCTGAGCGGGTGTGTGAATTAATTTTACAGGAACGTTGTGAATGGGATAAAGAAAAATTATCACGGTTTTTTTCTGAGTCAGATCAAAGGGAAATTCAAAAAATTATATTAAGCTTTCGACGACCGGAGGACTCATGGGTTTGGGGATATACAAGGTCTGGGTTGTTCTCGGTTAAATCGGCTTATTATTTGGCGTATAAATGTCGAATTTCTACTACTGATTGTCCGTCGTCTTCCACCTTACGGGTATCAGATTTTTGGAAGAAGCTTTGGACTGCTAATCTACCTTTGAAGGTCCGGCATTTTATCTGGAAGCTAATTCACAATATTTTGCCTACTTTTGCTGCTTTGGCTAATCGTAAAGTACCTTGTGCTGAAACGTGCCCTCTCTACGGTTCTCAATTTGAAGATGCTCTCCATGCGGTTAAGCTTTGCAAGAATAATCGAGAGGTGTGGCGTGTTGCGGAGTTACCGCTGCGCATTGACAAAATTGAGGCTTCCGATACCTTTTCCTGGATTCAGGTATGTTTTGAAAAGTTAACTTCTTCCCAATTTTCCCTTGCTGGTTGTATTATGTGGTGGCTATGGTACCGGCGTAACAAATTCATTCATGAAAACCGGTGGATTGATGACGTCCTTCTAACTAGTGCGAATAAATTCATGACGGAATGGCAGCCTAGCACTAAAGATACTTCTCTTTCAATTCCTACTGCTATGACCTTTGACCCTTATAAAATATGGCATCCTCCCCCGCGAGGCGTTACAAAAATTAATTGTGATGCTTCAATTGAGAATAATGGCTGTATTGCAAGGGTTGGGTTAATAGCGCGGGATGAGGAGGGTCGGATCCTTGCCTCAGCTAGTATTCCGATTAAACCGTGTGACTCTGTGGAAGAGGCTGAACTTCAAGCGATTATGGTTGGATTACAAATGGCTCGGGATTGTTTTTTTCCCCATGTTTGCATCGAGTCTGATGCTCAATCTGTTATTCACACTCTATTGGGTATTCGTCTACCTACTTCTACTCTGAGTCTTTTGTATGAGGATGTTCTTTCTTTTAGTACAGATTTTGCATCATGTGCTTTTACTTTTATTCATCGTGAAGGTAATGAACCAGCCCATCAGTTAGCTAAATGGGCTAGGGACCTTACGTTTCCATTGGTGTTCATGGAGGATTATCCGGCTATTATTTGGAATTCGGTTTGTACTGATGTTTCTCGTTTAATGATATAATATATGTTTTCATTCAAAAAAAAAACACCCCTTAAAATAGGGATAAGGTGAAAAAAACGTTGTAACTAATGTTGGCAGTCAATAGTAATTTTATTCTTAATGTTATTAAATTGGATTAATTTAAGAAATAGTTCATTAAACATCTACACTTTACATGAGAGTCATTTTCATTCGTTAGTAATATATCACAAACATATAATTAAACGTGAATTTTTTTAAAAAATTAAAAATTTAACGTGTATTATACGAGTTGGACAATAAAAATTCAAAAAATTTCACCAAATTTATAAATATTAATCTTTAATTCTATTATTAAATAATAGAAAAATATGATAACGATTTAATATACAATTGGTGTTGAATAAGAAACAATATATCTGTGTTTTATAATAATGTCTGAAATTGACCTAACTTACTAATAAAATTACACAATTTTAAACGTGGGGTGAATTGCTTCTACAGTATTTTTGTCTTAAAATATTTGTTTAGATATAGGTAAAAATGATGTTGGTTGTGAGGGTAAAATTCACAAATAATTGTTTATTTTTTGTGAGGTTGGGGGAAAGCGTATTATCTTCTAAATTTGAGCATTATGGAGTGCATTGGGGGGATTACATTACATTACTTACAGTACAACTTCTAGTATTTGCTAAGAATAAAGTAACAAACAATTCCATTAGTCCTTTCCCATCAATCTTCTTCTTCCTCCTCCCTCCTATTTCTCTCTCTCTCTCTCTTCAACATTAAATCAAACACTTGCTGCTCCATTTTCAGCTCCTCCATCTCCTCTAAAATGGAAGTTCCATAATCACTCCATCTATATATCCTTTTTTCTGTTTTATCAGCAGGAGATCTACTTGTTTAAATTCTGTGTTATTTCTGTTCCGATCGAGAAAAACTGAAGAAAGAACTACTTGCCTGATTCACTAACCCTAAACAGTTGATTTCAACAAGATCGATCGGAGAAATTTCCTAATCGACTTCTGCAAATGGATAGCTCCAACTTAAACAACAGCAGCAGCAATACCTCCTCCTCCGTTACAACCGCCGTCTCAGTAGCAACTTCGCCCTCATCCTCCACCACCACACCCAGCCGGTACGAGAACCAAAAACGCCGAGACTGGAACACTTTCGGTCAGTATCTTAAGAATCACAGGCCGCCGTTGTCTTTATGCAGGTGCAGCGGAGCTCATGTACTTGAATTCCTCCGATACCTAGATCAATTCGGAAAAACTAAAGTACATACTCCAATCTGCCCGTTTTATGGACATCCAAATCCTCCAGCTCCTTGTCCATGTCCTCTCCGCCAAGCCTGGGGTAGCTTAGATGCTCTGATCGGCCGTCTCCGGGCAGCCTTTGAAGAAAATGGAGGGAGACCGGAAGCAAATCCGTTCGGAGCTCGTGCTGTAAGGCTTTATCTTCGCGAAGTTCGTGATTTGCAGTCGAAAGCTAGAGGTATTAGCTACGAGAAAAAGAAGAGAAAGCGTCCGCCGCAGCCTCAAATCCAACCTCTGCCGCCGCCGCAATCAGGTGCAAATTAATCTCGTTATAAAAGAAAACATAAGAGTCTACTTCTGCCATTTCTCTCTTCTTCATATCCACACTACTGTAATTTGTTATTCACCTCCATATCTATATTTTTTAGGGTTAGTTTTCTTCTTCATCTTCTTCTTTTTCCCTGGGTATTTCTGTTTGCCTTACAAAAACAATGCATAGATAGATCTGATTGAATCAGCTTTTTATGCAAACAGTTATAGTCTATGTGGATTTTACAAGGAGCATCTAATTTGCTCATATATATATATATATATATATATATATTGTACTTTAATAATCATGTATGACAATCCTTAGATTTGATGTCAATTATCTTTTCTTTCTAGTCTATTTGAATACATGTGATTTCAAATTTGGAATTAAATCTTACATTCTTTAAAGATAAATGATATGCTGCCCCTAGCATTCAAACTACTTATATTAACAACTTTTTTAGTTCAACTATTAGTATCATATTGTTTGTTGTTGCCGTAGTTGGTAGAGTGATCACATAATTTTTTTTCCCAAAAGAGCTATCAATAATAACAGTTATTTGTTGGATTTTACTTAGCAGGTTATGTTTTTACTTCAAATTTTTTCTTGACATAGATTAGTATCAAAATCTCTATGATACAGCTGTTGATGGTAAAATGGGATTGGTGATGAAGTACTAGAGAGAAGCCAATTAATACAGATTTCAAAAGTTAGGAGTATCAATTTGCACCCAGCAACCCCCTTTTTGTGGAGACAAAGGGCGGAATCATTCCTCTCAAGAGTGGTTCCGGTGTCGGAGCACCTCCGGGCCACCTCTTGTCTCCCCTTCTGCTGGAGAAGGAACCTTAGATAGGACAGGATCCTAAGCACACTAAAAAATAGGTATACGAACACCACAGGGGTGAAAACGAGCCGAACCAAGATCGAATAGGGGCTGACTCGGCTCGGTTCGAGAAGTGGGGAGATCGGGCTCGGCTCGAGCTCGAAGCTCATCGAGTCTAGAAGTTTGCATACGAGCCGAACCAAGACCAAATAGGGGCATGCTCGGTTTGAACTCGATGTAGGTTTGGTTCGAGCTCAAAGCTCATCGAATGGCTCGTTTTGTTAAAACAGTTTTGAATATATTTATTATACATAATTAACATTTTATCATCTAAAAAACAAATATAATATGCCATCTATAACAAATTTAAAAAAATTAATAAGATTAAACAAATATAGAATCTAACAAATTCGAATTTACATCTAGAAGAAATTTGAGTTTTGGGATCAAACATTTAAGTGTGGTTTAAAATTATAAATTAAAAAAATTAATAAAAGTTTACAAATTAAAAAGCAGTAATATATACTATATAATATTAATAAAAAAAACTCTTAAAAATGCTGAGTCAAATCCAAGAAAGTTCAGACTCCAACTCATTAATGATCGAGCCGAACCCAATCAATCCAAACTTTGATCGAACTTTGACTGAACCGAACATGAACAGTTTACAAACTAGACAGGTTTGTTCGCAGCCCTAACTAGAGCCATGAGCTATAGAATATATCTTGTAAATAATTGGGGAAGTATTGTGTGGACTCTAATATATATAAGTATCTAATGTCAGATACCTGAAGAGTAGTATGCAATAGGTTAATATATATATATATAGTGTTTTTTTCCTGTCCATTTGTTTTTTGGTTTACTACCTAATGTAATAATAGAGTCACAATTTAGTACATATTTTGTTGATTCTTGTTATAGCAAAATTGACAATGAATCTTGTTAGTGCTGTCATTTCAATTAATAGTGGCAGACAAATGCTAACTATTCATGACCATAAACTTGTTGACTAATATCTTAAAGCATTTAATATCATCTTTTCATTTCTTTACCCACAGTAAAATTCCCCCTTTTAGTTTTTATTCCATTTTCCTTGATGTTATTTAGTACATTTTTGTTGAGGCAAAATAATTAGAGTCTTGCATATATATTATAGACCAATCAACTGTTGAATCTAGCTAGTTTCAAGTCTAATCAATGATGGAAGGTATAAAAATTAAATTAGGAAGAAAAGACAAAAAGTCTACATCTATAAACTTTCCATTATTGATCATAAATTACTATATATTATTGCTACTTCTTTTTTTTTTTTGGTAGAAAAGGAAAAGAAAAACGAAAAACAACAAACTACCCAGGAATTAGCCTAGGTAAGCTAACCCCAATCCTATCTTCTAAGAGAAGATGAGAGATGAAACTAGGGGAAACAGGAAGGGTAGTAACGCCTAACGTCCCTTCATGGCCCGCCGCCGCCAAGCGATCAGCAACACGATTCTGCTCTCTAAAAATGTGTCTGAACTCTACGAACTCAAAGGAGGAGCAAAGCCTTATAATAGCTTTGATGAGGTTGCGACTGTTAAGACCCATAGAATGATTCTCAGAAATCATTTTGATTGCTTCCAAATTATCAGACTCCACAGAGAGCCTCTTAACACCCAGCCTTTTAGCAAGATTGATTCCAGTAAGAATAGCCCAGAGCTCCGCAGAAAAGGAAGAACCCAACCCTAAATTCTGGGAGAACCCAGAAAGCCAGACGCCCCCTACATCTCTAAGCACACCTCCAGCCGCAATCTTACCGTTACTGAGGCAGGAACCATCAGTATTCAGCTTCACAACCCCCTCTCTTGGCCTGCTCCATCCCACGAGATGGACATCACAACACTGAGAGGCTCTGGCAAGGGACTCTCCTTTGAAACTATCGATAATAGAGAAAAGTTTTTTCGAGAAGAAATCAGCTAAGTTTGTCATAAAAACAGTTTTATCTCCAAAAATCTCCTCGTTTCTCCATTTCCAAACTTGGTGACAGATAATAGCAAAGAAAATGTCACCATGCTCCATGTATGGAAGCAACTTTCCTCTAACACCATCAGAGAACCAGTCGACCTCAGAATGTGCCATGAAGGAAGAGAAAATATGGTGTGGGAGAATTTTCCTCCAAACCTCTTTACTATTAGAGCAATCTCTAAGAGCATGGCACAAAGTCTCAACATGGCCTCTGCATCTACTGCAAGCTCCAGAATCAGCCAAGTGCCTTCTGTGCCTATCCGAATTAGTAAGAAGCCTGTCCTTAACGCCCAGCCACAGGAAACTCCTAATACGGAAAGGAACTTTAAGGGTCCAAATCGACTTCCACACATCCGAGGGAGGATCAGATCTAAAGAGAGAGAAAGCTTCAAAGGCCGATTTGCAAGAATAAACTCCATTGTTAGTCAGCGCCCAACAGTGCCTATCCAAGTCTTCCTCTTGATTACTCACCTTCACTCCCCGCATTCTAAGGAGAGTCTCAAGGCTAAAGAAAGTATCAAACTTTGACCAGATCCAGTCCCCTTCCGAGTCAACCATATCGGCAATCCTCCAGTTGCGTATATCACTAGGCGGGGGGGAAGAACACACCTCAATTAACGGTTTATCCCCAATCCAGTTATCAAACCAGAAACTAATGGACTTACCATTCCCCACCTCCAGGCCAACTCCCAAGCAGAACTCATCAAACACAGCACTAAGTCCTTTCCAGAGGAAGGAACAATTAGCAACTCTCTCTTTCGGGCCCCCGAAGATTTTGTCTTTCCGATACTTACCACAAAGGAGGCGAACCCAAAGAGAGGAAGGGTTTTGCCACATACGCCAAAGGAGTTTCATTAATAAAACTTTATTATTGTCCTTTGCTTTCCTAATACCCAGACCCCCAGAATCTTTAGGCTGGCAAACCTCACTCCAAGGGACAAGATGGATCTTCCTGCCCTCCGCAGCTTCCCCCCACAGGAACCTACGGTTAATCTTGTCAAGATCATTAAGCACAGGATCCGGAAGCTTACAAGCCTGCATGATGTGATTGGGAGCAGCACAATTAACAGATTGAATTAACGTGAGGCGGCCAGCGAGAGACAGAGTCTTGGCTTTCCAAATGGCACACTTCGAATTAGCTTTATCCAAAGTCTCTTTGAAGGAGCCTTTAGACACACGCTCACTATGGAGGGGAACGCCCAGATACTTCCCAAGAGAATCAGTAAGAGGAATACCTGAGAGATCACTTAATCTCTTACAGACTCTCTGATTCATATTCTTAGAGCACATCATCCTAGATTTCTGGATATTAAGCTTCTGCCCAGAGGCCGAACAAAAACAATCCAGAATATCCATAATGACTCTCAACTGCTCCTCATTACCCTCAAGAAAGATAAGGACATCATCTGCAAAGAATAAGTGAGTCACCTGGGGACAGAAGCTGTTGATCGCCACAGGGTGGAAACTCCCATTATCAATCGCATCCTGAATCAGGTGAGAGAGCCTCTCCATAGCAATAACAAAAAGGAAAGGGCTCATAGGATCCCCCTGACGGATTCCTCTGCCCGGGGAAAATTCCTCCGACATATCCCCATTGACCATAACTTGAAACACAGGAGAAGAAATACATACCTTAATTAAACTTCTCCAACTGTCCGGGATTCTAGCTCTCTCAAGGCTCTCCATCAAGAAATCCCAATTAATTCGATCATAGGCCTTCTCTAAATCCAGCTTCAGAGCCACAATGCCTTTCCTCCCCTTCCTAATCTTCATCGTGTGGACCATCTCTTGGGCGATCACCACATTATCCATCATTTGTCTACCAGGCACAAAGCTACCCTGATTCTGACAAATGATCGCAGGAAGAATGCCACGGATTCTATTAGCCACAATCTTTGTAACAGTTTTGTAAAGAACATTACAAAGACTGATAGGTCTCATATGCAAAAAGGAAGAAGGCTTATCAATCTTAGGAATCAGAACCAGGAGGGTTCTATTAACCAGCTCAATATCCTTCGAACCACTGAACACCCCCAAGACAAAATTATAGATGCCTTCCTTCACTACATCCCAATGCTTATGGTAAAAGCCCGCCGGAAGACCATCAATCCCAGGAGCTTTAGAAGCCCCAATGCTGAAGATAGCTTGGTCAATCTCTTTTCGGGAAATAGGTTGAAAGGCCTCCTGACTACAATCCTCACTGATTAAAGGAAATGTAGCAATAGAGTGAGCCCTCTCCAAAAGAACAGGTTCCTCTTTGAACAGCTCTCTGTAGAAATCCAGGGCTAAGTTCCGAATAACCTCATCTTCATAAACCCAATCACCATTAGAATCCTTAATGGCCTCAATTCTATTTCTCTGCCTTCTGATCAGGGTAGAGAGATGGAAGTATTTGGTATTACGATCCCCATCTCTAATCCAGGACTTCCGAGACTTCTGGAACCAAAGGAACTCCTCCTGCCTAAGCACAGCCTCCAGCTCCTTCTGAAGGGTTCTGAGGAGGCCCTCAAGGCTATGATCAAACCTCCCCTCCAACCTGCGTTGAATGCCCTCCATCCTCTTTAATAACTTGTTCTTCCTTCTGATAATATGCCCAAACACATTCCTATTCCACCCCTGC
Organism: Euphorbia lathyris; assembly: GCF_963576675.1. Classification (NCBI taxonomy): domain Eukaryota; kingdom Viridiplantae; phylum Streptophyta; class Magnoliopsida; order Malpighiales; family Euphorbiaceae; genus Euphorbia; species Euphorbia lathyris. Next base: position 23,352,130 of record NC_088914.1, read on the forward strand.
ACCTTATTCCTGAACCCTTCAGCAGCTTGCAGTACATACGAATGAGGTCTCCAACTCTCATGAACGAACTCTTTAAACTTAGGATGGGACTCCCAAGCCAACTGATACCGGAACGGTCTCTTACCCCTAGGATGCTTACCTCTCAAAAGTCTAAACAAAATAGGACAATGATCCGAATGACGGAACGGGAGGTTCAACACAGAGCACTCGGGGAAGGAAGTTAGAGCTAAAACATTAGCGTAGACTTTGTCCAATCGAATAAAAGTATTATTACGCTTCCAAGTGAATTTATGACCAGAAGCCCCCAGATCGGAAAGCCCACATAAATCCATACTATTCTTGTGATGCAGACAGCGATTAACATAATGATTGGATCCCCCTCTCTGATCACTCATAAAGGCGATATCATTGAAGTCACCCGCCACAAACCAGGGCTCCGAAATGCTGACACTCATAGAATAGAGAACCTCCCAGAGCCGTTTTCGATTAGACAAGATAGGGTCAGCATACACAAGGGTAATAAAAAAGGGAGTATTGCCGGAAATACTCACTTTACAATGAATGAACTGCTTATCCATGCTAAGAATATCAAAATGAATCCGATCTGGCCTCCAAAAAAGCCAAATCCCCCCAGCCCGGCCAGTTGCCTCCGATCTAACACAGTGCCAGTTCTTAATAGTTGGATTTTTGTTTTTTCCATGTGATCATATATATCTAAAGGTAATAATACTGAATTAAAAGAAAATTATATTATAGCAGTAATATTTTTGTTACTCCGTTTAGCCGACAACAATTACCTAATAATAGAGTCACCATAATGGGGTCATTATTCCTCTTGTAGCTATTGGATTAGTAGTGTAATAATTTTGTGTTAAAAGTAGAATTAGCCGAATTGCACGATGCTTAAAATGGTGCTGAGGACATATAGATGCTAATCATAGTGTTTCTTCTTTTGCTTTTATATTTTACCATTATTGATATATTTGTTTCATGACATGGACCCAATAATATATAATAAAAGTGATTATTACATTACTCTTATTTTTTTACATACTAATTTTGTAATAATGATTCCAATGTTCTTATTTGATGTGCATCAAGATATATAAATAAACTACTATTTTTTTATATTTTATCTATCAATTTAAATTTTTTAATAGTTTTTTTTTCGAATTAATATGGTATTAAATCTTTTTATACGATAAGATTAAGAATTCTATTTCTTACAACGCCATTTATTGACAAATTTTTAACTAATAAAATGGATTTGTGGTATACAAGAAATTTACTTGCAAAGTGTATCAGAAATATTATTTTTTGAGAGTGCACGTTTAATGTTCTCACGTTCTCACGTAAGTTTTTCCTATTATTAATTAGGTTTTACTGACCAGTTTAAGATTTTCAAGTCAATGGTTACTTAAAAGTGCAAGTTTAAATTATTCACTTAGATTCAATTTAATTAATTAGATTTTTTATAATCAAATTAATTAATTAGGTTTAGAAAACTCTTAAAATGTTTTCATTATTGAGTATTATATATATATATATATATATATATATATATATATATATATATATATATATATATATATATTCTATTCTAAATTATAAACATATTCCTTCTATATTGCATGATAAATTTAAATCAAAATTTCTATCTGTGTTTCTGTTCCCAATTATTTTACACATATATATGTCTAGATATATATATCAAGCATATTCATTTTTTGTTTAGAAGTTTGTATATATTTCTTCCACTTTTCCAAGCTTAACTATCTCAAAACATGTTCTAATTATAATAATGTCAATATCCACATCCAAATATTTTTAATTGCTAACTAAGGGTTGTAGCTAAATTGACAATGTAAGTTGTGTTTGTTTGGAGAGATCTCATATTCCATTCTTATTAAATTAATACATTTACAAGGAAAAATGAGAATTCTCAACTATGAGTTTGTGACTAAGTATCGGATTGGATTATCTCAATCAAAATATATGTAGGGTTCATTTAGTTTACTTGTTGTTTATTGTTGAAAAATACTATTTTTTTTAAAGTAGTGATTTTCTGATTTTATAAAAAAACTATTTTTCCGCTATAAAAAATAAACATAAGGTGCCAAATCCCATAGTTTAATATATAAAAAAGTAGTATTTACTTTGCATATATTTTCTAATTAGATAAATTTTTTTTAGTGGTATGCTTAAGGTATAGAATGCAAATGAGTGTTTGACTTATTACTAGCAAATGTGTTGAGTGTTGATTACACCCCTAATAAATAAAGATTTGTAAATATTTTTTTTTGTCACATATTAATTGAAAAGGTTAAATATAAAATTTACTATTTCATGATTATATACATGTAGTTTCTAAAAAAAAAATGGTCAAATTTACCCCTTATCCTAATATATAGTAATATATTGGAGGTTTATTTAAAAGGGGTTGTGCTTTGGATTAGATGAATAACTTTAGAGAACTGTTTGAGAGAGTGAATGATGTCATCCAAAACATAGAAAAGTGTGTTACATGAAAAATAAGATTACCATTATTGATCTGAAAAAGAGAAGTGGGAAGACATATTTAAGACTTTTCTTTCCAATATTATCACCATTAATAAAATTAAGGTACTATTATAAAAAAAAAAAAAAAAAACAGTCCGGTACACTACGCGTCCCCGCTGAGCGAGGGTCTGGAGAGAGGTCCCACCATAAGGATGTACTAGGGGCAAGCCTTTCCCTGCCAATTTATTTGGTAAGAGGCCGCTCCTAAGACTCGAACCCGTGACCTCTTGGTCACACGACAACAACGTTTACCGTTGCGCCAATGCACTACTATATTTCACAATAATATATATCTAATATACAATAATTAAAGAAATACAATTAATTTTAACTATTATTAATACATTATCTACTAATTAATTTTTATACATTTCTAAAATAAAAAACAATTTAAATAAAGATATATTTGATAAAAATCAATTAATGTGTATAAATGTGGATCAAAACGTCGATAAATTATTAAAAAAAATCTCTAGAAAAACATGTATTGTAAAACGGAATGAGTATACGAAAACGTCATGTATTATTAAACAAAAAGAAAATATCTAGAAAAACAAATTTTATAAAACGGGCGGAGTATACGTAATAGCAGCATATTGAAGAATATATATGAACATAATCATGTTGGGCAAATTTTATTGGGATTTAATTTCCTTAGATAATTTTCCTATGGGGATTTTGAAGAAACGTTTTCTGAGTAAGAATGGGGTCCTCGATCCACACCTATCGGTTCTTCGATTTGGTCATCTATCAGGAGTTGTTTTTCTTTGGTCTTGTAAAATTCTTCTTGGTGGATTGGCGTCCACTCAAAGCTCAATTTTTAGTTTGGTGCTTGGATCTCCCCAACAATTGCTGAACGTTTGAATATTTGCGATGATATTGAGCTTAGTGGCGATTTAGTTTTAAATTATTATGGCAGTTCTGGCTGGTCGAATCTCCCAAGTGAGGTGGAAGATTTTAGGAGAGATATTGAAGATATCAAGTGAGGTTTTGACTCCGAAGATGTGTTCTTCTAGAAGGCTGACCGAAAGGGCGTTTTTTCGGTCAGAAGCCTTTACAATGTGATTCAGGGGGTTCAACCTGAGGTGTCTTGTAAAAATTTCATATGGAAAAGCTTCTTGCCACCAATCTTGAACAAGCTTCCAACACATTATTTAATCAGCTCAAGAGGTTTGATTTTAATTTCGCGATGCGAACTCTGACGTCTTAATTTAGAAAGTCATGATCATCTTTTTGTGAGCTGTTTCTTCACGACCCAAATTCGGAATGCTATTTTTTCTTTGTTTGGTCTGCGACTTAGAGTTTTTGACAGTCTCAACTCTCTTTTGGCGTGTTTTCAATCATAAAAATTCAGTCCTCACCTATTCGACATCTGAGCGTCTGTATTTGTAAACACAATTTGGTTAATCTGGAAGACCGGAAATCAGGCTATCTTTGATTCAATTGTACCAAATATCCTTGTGATTTTGCGGGATCTTTGGAGTGCTTCCATGAGGTGCAATTCCGAAGCAAGGGAATTATGTTTCGTTCGGCTAAGGATCACCATGTTTTGTTGCAGCTCTCTTTACTTGGCCACTCTCCTCTTGCACCCTCCTGCGTGGAAGTTATTTGGCGTCCTCCGCTTCCGGGTTGGATCAAAGTAAATCCAAATAGATCAGTGTCTAATAATTTAGTAGGGGCGAGTGGAATTTTCAGAAACTGCAGAGGCTTTCCGCGCGGTGCTTTTGCAATGTCGTTTAGCTTCTGTGTCCCTTTTGAGGCGGAATTATATGGTGTTATGCACTCCATTCGTATGGCTTGGGATAAAGGCTGGAAGAAGCTTTGGATTGAATCAGATTCAAGCTATGTAATTAATCTGTTAAAATCAAGATCCAAGATGGTTCCTTAGCGTTTCCGACAAGAGTGATGCTTTGCCTTTCCCTTGTGTCCCAAATGATAATTTTTTCGCATATTTTTAGAGAAGGAAATAGGAAGGAGGATTTCTTAGCTAACCATGGTCGAACTTCTTCTTTGTTGCTTTCATGGAATTACTCGCCTTCCTTCTGCTCTCATCTCGTGTCTAATGACACGGCGGGACTGCCCTAGTTTCGATTCCACTAGTTTGTTTGTATTTTATTCCGCTTTTTTTGTTTGTCCTTTATTACTTGTTTTGTTTGTACCGGTCTCCTCTTTTAATAATATTTTGGGCTCGACTCCATCTGATTCGAAGTGTTCTAACCTAGTTAGAATGTTTTGTCTCTTTTGGGTCGATCTCCAAGCTTTCAATTAAAAAAAACGACTTTAATTAAAAGAGCGGTCACTTATAAAATTGCGGAGCAACCTCTACCTCTTTTAACACAATTCAAAGGCTTGTAAATCACAACTCAACATCAACATAAAAAAAATAAGTTTTCACATTCTAATGTGAGATAAAATGAAAGTTAAAATAAAAGCCACTCCAACAAGTTACTATCCCAACATGAATGACTGCAACATCATAATTAATCCAGTTGAATTCTTTTTTTTTTTAAGATCTAGTTGAGTTCTATATTCTTGTTTCATTAATTACCTTAATTAATAAATTACGTCTATTATTAGAAAACTAAACAAGGATTAAAACGATATCCAATTGTAATAAGCAGACACATTGATGAGAACTTTAATTCATGGAAGGATGTTCATGGTGTTTTTTAGAAAATTTCCGAGCCAAATCAATAAAAGGGATCGTATATGAGGAGAAACGGAGTGAGAATTCCAAAAACAATAACGAGGAAGGCATTAGCGAGACCTAAAGACAATGAGGGCGGATATACTTGTGCGCGTAGCTAGGCCCCACCCCTTCCCATGGCTTATTTTCTCTCTCTTTAGACCCGTTCCCTTTGGGAAAATGTCATGTTAGGCCTTTGATCTTTTAAATTCTTGTAGTTTTACTTAATTAGTAAAAAAAATTGTCCTTTTATATTTTTTTTGGTGACAAAGGAAGAGAAACAACAAAAATAGAAACAAAGGGCCATACTAAGCAGCAAAAATGATGTAAGTGATGTAAGTGGTTTACCCGGTAAATATAGAAGCACAATTAAGTTTTGCGTTGTACGGATTCGAAAAGGATTTTGAACATTTCGGAATAACAGATCTAAAAACAAACTAAAAAAATACTGAATATTTTTATAATTTTAAAAAATATATAAAGAGGGTATTTTATAATTTTTAAATACGCGGGATCATTTTAAATTGATCGACTGATCCTGGAGCATCAAGATGCAGCGAAGACGCTGAGAATTTTTCCAAGGAAGGTTCTTTTCTACAGGAGCGAGGCTTGACCAATTTGGGTGTCGTAGGCCATCTTAGGGAGGCTAGGCCTCCCTTAAGTGGCCCCGACCATCCTTTGGATGGTTGAGGCCGCCCATGGGAGGCCTAAGTCACCCTTAGTGTGGCCTAGGCCACACCTTTCCCCTTTTGAGGACTGCTATAAATAAGAGCTTCCAATACATATTTGAAAGGGGAGGGTTTTATAGAAAGTTGGAGAGATAGAAAGAATGCATTTTTAGAAAATTTTCCATTTTTTAGAGAGAAAATTATCGACACTAAAAAAAGAAAGATGTCAAAAGTGAGAGAAAGCTAATCTATTACTAAATACAAGACTCAGTTTCTCCAAAAGGCATAAAATTGATAGTTCTCGTCCAATAAAAATATATGAACATCAGAGATAAATAAAAAAAAAAAAAAAATATTCAAAAAACCCAAAAGTAGTATGTAGAAACTCTCCGTGCTAGAACCAAACTTGGTAATGGAGAGATATTCTAAGAGTAACATATTGAGGGGCATAAAATTCCTCACCCTCTTTTGATATAATTATTTGTTGTGTTATACTTGTGGACACTTTGAGATATTTTCGTTGTTTTAATTATTTTAAAATAAAAATATAAATAAGTTTTATTATATTATTGGTTTTTATTAACTTTGGTCTTGCATGAGATTTCAATATTTATTTTGACCCTTTTTTTTTTTTTGTTGTTGTTGTTTCCCAAATAAAGATTTGATTTCTCAATAAGTCTTAAAGCTAATAAAAAATAGATTTGCGAATATAATTACAGTAAAACCTCTATAAATGCATATTGTTGGGACCGGAAAAAATATTCATTAAGCGAGATTATTTATTTATCGATAAATGAATAAATTATTCATTTATCGATAAATTAATAAATTATTCATTTATCGATAAATATTCATTAGATATGTAATTATCTTGTTTAGGAAATATATTATTTGATTGATTTGTAATTATCACATTAACATAATTACAAATCAATCAAATAATTATAGGCATAATTATAGGTCTTGTTTTTTTTGTAAATTCTTGGGTATTTATATTGATCAATATATATATTTTGTATATAATTTAATAATTATTATTTTATATTTTCATTGGCCCCTTAAGGATTTAAATATTTTTTATTACTTAATGCATTTAGCGAGGTTATTACTTTAGTCCATTGGCCCAAGTCGGGACCGGAAGAATTTATTATATAATCGAGGTTATTATTTATCGAATATTCATTTATCGAGGTTTAACTGTAGGTTGTTTTTAATATTTTGTTAGGTTCCACAATTGATTCGCATATTGCTTTAGCATGTAGAAATGTATAAATGTAAATACATATAGAAATTATAAGGAAAACCATTTATTAAAGTTAAACTATTAGCTAAGTGGTTGTCCATGAACCTATTCTCTGGAATATAGAGTAATGGAATGAAATCCACTTTACAAAGTATTTCCTTATTGGTTGGAACCGGATGGTGACTCTGTCTTTTAGAAACCAAGTGTTTCAAGATGTTCATTTGTATCGAACTATGATATATTATCCCTACGAGTCTTGTATCGAACTATACGATGTGTTCATAGACTCAATCAGAACTAGTAAGGGATATATTTATATGATGCAACGGTTAACTACATTCGAAAGTAACATCTCAGATAGTTTTTTACAAGTTTCTGGTCATTCACAGATGCGACTTCAGTGAGGATCGAACACATGAATTTACCTAAATAGTTAATTCAAGAAATACTACTTAGGTCTTTAATAGATATCCTTATAACTTCCAGTTTATTTCAAAAGTATAGTCTGATGTAGCTACCTTGGAAAGGTTACCCTCATCTTGATGTGCTAATTCTAACCAAAAGGAACCTGACTGGATAAGCGAGTCAGACTATGATGGAAGGAATATAACCGGAAGGAATGATATCCATCGAGTTCACATCTTGAGGTATTCTGTTTTTCACCTTCCGGACACTTATGCTTTTGAGCATTTTTGTGAAATCAGATGAACTCTTGAGATCCAAGTTATTACAGTGGATGTGAAAAGGAATCTAGGATAATGCATACGCCATAGACGATCCATTTTAAAGTCCAAAGGCTACATATCTCCAATGAGTATATAGTTCCAAGCTTGAAACATGCACATCGAGCAGTTATATATCTCCAACGAGTATATAACACTTGGGCTCTCGATAGTATGCTGGTCGCACAAACTATTTGCGAAAGTAAGATTAGAGACCGGGAAGAGATTCTTTGGAATTGGTTCCATTGCGTACGAGTGGGAGATGTTAGGATTAATTGGGTATAGATCTAATTAATCCGACCCGCCCGAAATGGAACGTGCCAAGCCCATCTTAAGAGATTGATGATTAGGGTTTTAGCTTCATATAAATAGGCTTAACCTTAATCACAATAAAAGACTTCTAACTTCCTGTTGGCCGAATTCTCTCTCCCTCTCTCCCTCTCATTCTTCGTCTTCGCTTTAGTCTTTGGATTATTCAGTCTTCCCCGACTAACGCTGTATGGTTGCTTGTTACCGGTGGTACAAGATCGTGGTGCTAAGATCCGCTTTCGCTACCACTTCCGCTACTCTGATAGATCTATCGGTTCTGCTATTCAATAATGTACGTCTGAACCCGTATATCTCAAATAGATTGATTGCCATTAATCCCTTCAATTTGAATGTAAAATAAGTAATTAGATGCGGTCAGTGGCGAATCCAGGATTTGAGGGAGCGGGGGCCAAAATTTTACGTAAAAAATTTTTAGACAAAAAATGTAAAATTGTTCAATTTTTTATGACAAAAAATGCAAAATTGTTCAAGTTTTGGTGGCGAAAAATGCAAAATCGTTCAATTGTCATGCATTATTTTTATGATTTTTTTGGATAAAAAACGTAAATTATAATGTTTCCGACTCGTAATCATCCATTTCCGGGATTCTCGGGTTGTTACGCATCAAATATCCCTAACGTTTTGGGTCAGGTGTAATTTTACCCCTAACATCTAAAATGGTGCAATTTTACCCCTAATGTTTGTAGCCAAAAGCAATTTTATCCCTAACGTTGATAAATTGGATCAATTTCAGACACTATTATAAAATACAGTCATTTTTTTTCTTTATTTTGCACCAATTGCATATCAATTTTGTAATTTTGCACCAATTTTACCTCTAACGTTGATAAATTGGATCAATTTCAGACACTATTATTCATGACCGAGAAGACAGTTTGATGAATTATTTCTCAAATTGACCCAATTTATCAACGTTAGGGGTAAAATTGCTCTTGGTTTCCAACATTAGGGATAAAATTGTACCATTTTAGACGTTAAGGATAAAATTGCTCCTAACCCAAAACATTAGGGGTATTTTTGCACTTTAACCTTTATTTTTGGATTTAAATTTTTTTTAGTGGGATGAAGGGGGGCAAATGCCCCCTTTGACCCTCCCTACATCCGCCCCTGGATGCGGTGTATTTTTTTTACATTTTTTCTCAAACTGAGGAACCAAACCGAATGTTGAAATACATCTAAACCTATAACTAATTCTGAATCATAGTTTCAAAAAACCGAAATTGGTCCGGTAAGGCGGTTTTAACCGGATGCACATCCCCAATAATCATAATATATATTCGAATATTAATAGACCATCACCAAAAAATTAGCAAGTGTATGATTGAGAGATGATAAGTAGTTGGGAAATTGAATTGAAATATGATTATACGAATAAGATGTAAACAGGATCAGTACAGTCAGTAATAGTAAAAATTCAGGCAATAGAAGCCAAATTAAATTCAAATTGACAGTAATTTTTTTTCCAGAATTTACCTTCCCAATAACATGTGTGTGTTTCAGTGGTAAAAAGCTGCTTCAACATCTTAAATCTGAAGAGAAATTTTTTCATACTGTGAGAAGTATCACGAGTGAACAATTTCAACCACCTCAAATTAATCTATTATATAATTTATAATTCTTTATAGGGACAATTATAAAACTAGCACATTTTAAGGTGCTAGTTTTCTTTTCTAACTCATTTTGAAAAACTCACTAAAACTAACACATTTTATTAAATAAATTCCAACATTGCCCTCCTCTCTAACACTCCGCTCCCCACTCTCTAACATTCGAACTTCCATCTCTCTAACCTAACACCTCGCTATCCCTCTCTCTAATTTTCCGGCGATTCATTGCCCGATTCTGTACATTTCATCCGGCGAATCTCTGTTACTTCGAGTGGACATGGCGAGAACACAAAGCTCAGACAACGAATCGAATTCAGAAGAAATGACGAAAAAGAGAGTAAATAACTTGACTTTACATTTGCAATTCTCTCTTGTATTGTATTTACATTTGTTGGGTTCTTGTATTGTATGTACATTTGTTGGGTTTGAGAAAGAATCTTTCGTTTCGTTTTCTTCTGGTGTTAGGGTTTATCTGGGTTCATCTGGTGTTAGGAAATCGTTCGGTTTTGTCGAAATTCGTTGATATGTATGTTCTATCTACAACCTAATTGTAGATAATATATAGATATAGACAGCCTAATTGTTGATGGAACGTCTATTTGCCGATAGAACATAGATATCGACGATATATTTACGGATGGAACATAGATATCGACTACCTAATTGTCGATAGAACTTATATCGACGACCTAATTGTCGATAGATCATATATATCGACGACCTAATTGTCGATAGAACATATATATCGACGACCTAATTGTCGATATCTCTCTTATTTTAGCCTATGTTAGCTCATTCTAGCTCAACGTTTTCATTAGCTTAATTGTATGTTAGCTGATGATATATCTACAATAAATTTCAGCATGATCGTGGACACAAGAGGAAGAGAGATGAGCATGGCTCTTCTTCCAAGAAAGCCAAGGAGGGCCATGAATATAAATACAAAAAAGCATTTTGAACGGAAAGCGTCATCACAGTTAGGTGTAACCTAGAAGCAGCAAAACATATAAAGGAATGTTTAACACCAAACCAAGTAAATCTATTTAGGAAGAGTTGCTTCGGGCAGTATTGTGATATGACCAATACAGTATTTGCAGGAGTCCTCTGTCATACCTTTTTAACAAGGGAGATCATATGTGAAGACCTCAAACCCAAGGAGCTTTGCTTCAAAGTTAGAGGTGTTGAGCTGAGATTTGGGGATTGAGAGTTTGGACAACTAAGTGGGTTACAGTTTGGAGACATGGAAGCATTTACCGAAAGGTTTAGTGCGCTAAATAAGCCGGATAGATTTAGGAAGAAGTTTTTTTCACACAACCTTACACTAACCTTTAAAGACGTGGGCACAATTATGAAGCAAACTGATTGGAAGAATGAATCTAATCAGGATGCATTTTCATTTGCCATGTTGTACTTTGTCATTGGCTGTGTGTTGGATAACACTGCCACGAAACAAGCTCTTCCTTGGGTTTTGGAACTTGCTGAATTTCCAACATTGTTTAGCGAGTTCCCTTGGGGTGTGGTGGCCTGGGATGCGACCTACAGGTCTCTCTTCCTCTTGTGTCCACGATCATGTTGAAATTTATTGTAGATATATCATCAGCTAACATACAATTAAGCTAATGAAAACGTTGAGCTAGAATGAGCTAACATAGGCTAAAATAAGAGAGATATCGACAATTAGGTCGTCGATATATATGTTCTATCGATAATTAGGTCATCGATATATATGATCTATCGACAATTAGGTCGTCGATATAAGTTCTATCGACAATTACGTAGTCGATATCTATGTTCTATCCGCAAATATATCATCGATATCTATGTTCTATCGGCAAATAGACGTTCCATCAACAATTAAGCTGTCTATATCTATGTATTATCTACAATTAGGTTGTCGATAGAACATACACATCGACGCATTTCGACCATACCGAACGATTTCCTAACACCAAATGAACCCAGATAAACCCTAACACCAGAAGAAGTAAACGAAACGAAAGATTCCTTCTCAAACCCAACAAATGTACATACAATACAAGAACCCAGCAAATGTAAATACAATACAAGAGAGAATCGCAAATGTAAAGTCAAGTTATTTACCCTCTTTTTCGTCCTTCCTTCTGATTTCGATTCGTTGTCTGAGCTTCGTGTTCTCGCCATGTCCACTCGAAGTAACAGAGATTCGCCGGATGAAATGTCCAGAATCGCGCAATGAATCGCCGGAAAGTTAGAGAGAGGGATAGCGGGGTGTTAGGTTAGAGAGATGGAAGTTCGAATGTTAGAGAGCGGAGTGTTAGAGAGGAGGGCAATGTTGGAATTTAGTTAATGAAATGTGTTAGTTTTGGTGATTTTTCAAAAGGAGTTAGAAAAGAAAACTAACACCTTAAAAGGTGCTAGTTTTGTAATTGTCCCCTTTTTTTTCTGCTTACCATTTATAACTCAAAATTTTTATTTTGCTCAAAATTAATTTTTTCTACGAGCCAAACAAAATTAATATATATCAAATTAAATTTTAACTTTTAATGAACATTATTAGAAAATTTAACAAATAAAACTAACAAAATGTATTTCTAAAAAAAAATCTAAAATATTTGTTAAGAAGTAAAAGTTAATTTAACAACTTAGTTTCTTTGTTGGTTTTTTTCATATTTACATTAAGTTATTATTATGGTTCCACTCGGTTTTGATTACATGGACCTTAATGACCATACAGTATTTGGTCATTCATCATTAGATCTAGGTTTATTAAAATCTTAAGGTGGAAATTCAAAGTATCATGCACATTAGATTTAATAAGTCTAGATCTAACGGTGAATGACCAAATTCACTTAGTCATTAAGGTCTAGGTGAATATTCATGTGGTTCCACTATATTATATAGTTATATGCTGGTTTAACAAAATAAAAGAAATTGTTCATTTCACGAAAGGTTACAATCAATCATCGTGATTAATTTACGATAAGGTATGTTGAATTCTTATAGATGAAGAGACACATTATATATATTTAAGAACACAAATCAAAATTTGTCTCTCTCTAATCTATCTAAAATTATTTTTTTCTCCATCTAGAGAATATGTCAAGTGTTAAACAAGAGAAACACAATTCTCGGTAATTCCCGAAGAACTTAATTATTATCGTGGTGGATCAAGTGTGCTTTTTATCTGTTAATGCAAGTGTGTTTTTATCTCAAAAAAAAAATCTTCCTAATATCAAATACATTATCATAAAAAATTGTTTATCTTATTCAGGGGCGGCCCGGTCCCTAGGCAAAGAACGAGATAGTCGGCGACTATATATATTATTATGGGTAAGATAAAAATTTATCATATGGTTATTGAGAATAACATATTTAGCTTTTACGTACATAACATTACAATCTTAATCCTAATGTTTATGGGACAGTGTAATTTCAAACCTCATTAATAAAATATGAGTTTTTTCATATTCTCATTACCCTTCAATTCTAGTATTTTGACCAACCAACAAAAAAGCTTAAAATCGGGCATTTTATGTTAGTGAGAAAAAAACATCATCTTCCACTAATGAGGGTTGAAATTACACTGTTTTGTAAATGTCTAGCTTAAGATTGTAATGTTTTATACGTGACAACTAAATCAGTTCTCCGCGATTAACCATATGGCTAAATTTGTAACTTATCTCAATTATTATTAAAAGAGAAATTGTGAAATAAATTTGGAGGTCTTTTGTGCTATTGTTGTTGGGGAAAATTACACAGAAATTCACCTTTTAAAAATTATCTACAACTATATCAAGTCATAATTTTGAATTATGTCAAACTAATAAAATCACTGTTTTTAATCTATTTTAAGAACTAGAGTTTATAAATTAGGGTCTAGAATATATTGTCTAGAGTTTAATATGTATGAATTAGAATTTAGAATTTTTAAATTAGGGTGTACAATCATACTTTATTTGTTATATACAGAAAATAATGACATATTCATAATTAAATTTGATAATCTGATTTACTGTAATTTTATAGTTAGATATGATATTTATGTAGAAAGCCCTTGTTGTTGAGACGCAATGATTGAAAAAAAGAGACAATATGTGCTATTATTGTCAACTTTCTATTGAAACACCTTTCCACAAGATTTTGATTTGACAAAATCATCCATGATTAAGAGGCAATTAAATTTAAATGCTTTGATTTAATTGTACTAATGTGTTTGTTCAATATTGAGTGCAAAAATATATATATAAAGTAAGACAGGTCAGAAGTCAGCCAAAAGCTGAGTGGAACGGAACTCATCATGAAAGGATAGAAGCTGAGTAAAGTAGAACTCAGCATCAGAAACTTCTTTCAAAGTTGCCAGAACGAAGCTTACTAAATTAGAAGACTCCTTCAGAATTGAATAAACAAGAACGGAGCTGACTAAGAAGGAACTCAGCATAGAAGTTGAACATTCGAAGATAACGGATGAAGCTGAGTGACAGTCAAGACATCATGAAAGATTCGTTCACTAAAGGACAAAGTCTGCCAATCTTCTACACCAATAATTGAAGCCTCGAAAGCACACAGAAGCCAAAATACAAGAATCATGGGTTTGTGGATTATTGGTAAAAGACAACTGGCACAAAAAGACAAGTCTGATGCAAGAAGACAAAATCTGACGCCTGAAGAAAACAGAAGAAGGGAATGGCGGAACAGTCTGAAACTGACCAGAAGCTGTCTCCTAAAAGAGCCGTTTTGGACACAACGGCTAAACCAATTCAAAATGATCCAATCTTCAGAAATTCATCTATAAAAGGACAATGAGAGTTCTTGGATCATTTGCTCAAGCATCAAAAGAAAAATACAAGAGAGAAAATTCTGAAAGCACTCAATTACAAAAAAGATCTTACACCAACTTTTCTATTCTCTGTGTAAATGCTAGATTGATTGTTTTGTAATCATCTAAGGTGTTCTTTAGTTGAAAAAGAACAAGTATGTGATCAATAGGAATATTGAGAGTGTTGAGCTGAGTACTTGGTTGTAAGTATTCAGTGGTAGAAAAATCTAAGTGCTGGGTTGTAGTACTTAGTAGGAGCTGAGTAGACGAATAGAGGACGTACTCTTGCATACTCACTGCCTTGTAAAGGGTTTGTGCTCTACCTTGAAAGAGCTCAGTATTGGATTGAAAATCCCAGGAGGAACTGGGGACTGGACGTAGGCAGAGAGGCCGAACCAGGATAAGTCGTGCTGAGTAACTTCTAAACTCTCTCTCTCAATATATATATATATATATGTGTATGTGTTGCTTGTTGTATTTACTCAGCTTATAAATTGTTAAAACTGAAACTGAGTAAATCTGAGTGCTAAGTTGGAAGCTGACCTTTCAAGTGTCAATTCCCAATTCTCAAGTCAAGCAGTTTTAGTCAGCATATAACTAAAACTGTCTGACTAATCAAACACCCGTGCTGACCAACACGCTGAGTTATCAAACTCTTAAAATAACATTAAGTCAGCATAATTAAAAGCGAAAAAGTTACATTAGTTCCTAACCCCCCCCCCCCCCTTGGAACTAATTACTAGGGACCAACAAGTGGTATCAGAGCCTAAGCTCACTACTCAAAGATCTAACAATCTTGAGCTGATCCCGAAAAATGGGTGAGAATAGCACTCGTTTCCTCCTAGGAAACCAAACAACACAGATACTCCCTGAGGGATTATCAATCACTAGACCTCCCCTATTCTTTGGATCTAATTATACATTCTGGAAGAATAGGATGAAGAACTTTATTCAAGCCACAAACATGAGTGCATGGCTTGCAATAGTTCAATGTCCACATGTACCTTATAAAACTGTTGATAATGAGAAAGTTATCAAGAGTGAAACTGAGTGGACAGAGGATGACCTCAGAAAATTACAAAATAATGCTTCGGCTATCAATATGCTTCACTGTTCTTTAGATGCTGCAGAATACAATAAGATTTCAGGTTGTGAGTCAGCACAGGAGATCTGGAAAAAGCTGGAAGTAACTTATGAAGGCACCAGCAAGGTCAAGGAATCCAAAGTGAACCAACACATGCGATTGTATGAGCTGTTCGAGATGACTGACAATGAGGACATCTCAGCAATGAATGCTAGGTTCACCAACATAATAAATGAGCTTAAAAGACTCGATAAGAATTTCACTGAAGAAGAACAAGTGAAGAAGATCTTACGAAGTCTTCCCAAAAGCTGGCAAGCTAAGAAGACAGCTGTAGAGGAAGCTCGGGACCTGACCACATACAAATATGATGAGCTGATCGGTTCCTTGCTGACCCATGAAATCTCCATGAAAAACTTTGAAGCTAAAGAAAAATCTGAGGATAAGAAACAGAAATCACTAGTGATGAAAGCTGACTCCACAGAAGGTGAGTCAACTGATGATGAGGAAATGGCCATGTTTACTAGAAAAATGAAAAAGCTGTTCAGAAGAAACGAAAGAAATAGTAAGCGGCCATACAAGAGAGGAGACAGATATAAAGCGAAGTCCAGTGACACCAGATACAAAAAGGACAGCTCCAAGCCTGTCACATGTTATGAATGCCATCAAACTGGGCACATTAAGTCAAGCTGTCCTAATCTGAAGAAAGATAAGAATGGAAGCAAAAAGGCAATGGTGGCCACGTGGAGTGACAGTGATGAGTCAACATCATCTGAAGCTGAGCAAAATGAAACAGCCAACATATGTTTCATGGCAGATGATGGAGCTGACCAATCTCAATCTGAGCAAGCTGACCTCTCTGGAGATTCTGAGCAGGAGGAAAACAACAATGAGGTAACATCCTTACTTTTGCTTAGAAACGAAATGGTAAATGCCCTGAGTGACTTATATACACTAACTAAGAAGTGTAACAAAAGGATTAAGGCACTCAGCAGGCGCTGTGACGAGATTGAGGAGGTCAAGCTGAGTGACCTCCGATATCTCCTCCAGGACAACTCAGATTTACATACGAACATGCAAATCTTACATAAGTTTGTCACGGAGGTTCAAACTGAGTCAAAGAAACTTAGAAAGGATGTCACAACTTTACAGAACCAAATAAAAGGTTCAACTAAGAATAAACCCCATGCCGAGTACTCAGGTACTGGTCAGCATAAACAGTTTACTCAATGTAGCTATTGTGGGAAGAAAGGACACACAAAAGCTGTGTGCTGGCATAACAAATAGACTGTCCAATGTGACTTCTGTGGTAAGAAAGGTCATACTACCAAGGTATGCTGGCATGCTCAGCACAACAATACTGACCACACTCAATATCACCCTCAAAGGGTAACTATGTGTGGCTTTTGTGGTAAAAGTGGCCATACTACAAAAGTATGTCGTCACAAGTTAAAATATGACTTTGCACCTGTTTACACTAACAAGAAAGGACCCAAAAAGAATTGGGTACCTAAAAACGAATAGTTTAAAATGCAGGCCAGCTTGATATGCGTGGAGAAATCAAAACTCTGGTATATAGACAGTGCATGCTCAAGACACATGACAGGTTATGAAACTCAGTTCATCACATTAGAGCTTAAACGAGGAGGTAGTGTAAGCTTTGGAGACAACAAGAAGGGCAAGATAGTTGGCTCAGGAACTATCGGAGGTAACCCTAAAATTGAGTCAGTCTCCTTAGTTAAAGGTCTCAAATATAATCTTCTAAGCGTAGCTCAGCTTTGCAAGAGTGGAAGGAAGGTTATATTTGATGATACTAAGTGTCAGATACTCGAGGGAAAAACAAATGATTTGATTCTAACAGCCCCTCGTGTAGAAAATGTTTACATGTTGAGTTTGGAAAAACAATTTTCAAAAAGTATATGCTTAGTGTCAAAAGAGGACAACTCCTGGCTATGGCATAGGAGACTTGGGCATGTCAGCATGGACCTCCTTGCCAAACTAGCTAGAAAGCAATTAGTTGAGGGATTACCCAAATTAAAATATGAAAAAGATCAACTTTGTAATGCTTGTCAGCAAGGTAAACAAATTAAAAAGTCATTTCATAGCAAAAAGGTTGTCTCAACCAAAAGACCATTGGAATTACTATATTTGGATCTTTTCGGACCTATCCAGCCACTCAGCATGGGAGGTAAGAAATTTTCCTTAGTTATTGTAGATGATTTCTCTAGGTATACTTGGGTCATCTTGCTGAGTAGCAAAGATGAGACATTTGAGATGTTTACCACATTAGTCAAAAGGCTTGAAAATGACAAAGACCTAAGAGTAGCTCACATTAGAAGTGATAATGGTGGGGAATTCAAAAACCAATTGTTTGATGAATTCTGTGAAACTAACGGTATTGACCACAATTTCTCTGCCCCTAGAACTCCTCAACAGAATGGAGTTGTTGAAAGGAAGAATAGGACAATAGTAGAAATTGCTAGGACAATGCTGAGTGAAAATAGGCTTCCAAAGTATTTTTGGGGAGAAGCTGTCAATACAGCATGTTATATATTGAATAGGGCATTGGTAAGACCCATATTAAAGAAAAACCCTTATGAACTTTGGAAAGGACGAAAGCCCAATATTGGATACTTTCGTGCCTTTGGGTGTAAATGCTTTATACTCAACACTAAGGATAATCTGGCAAAGTTTGATGCCAAAGCCGACGAAGCGATCTTTTTGGGATACTCAACAAACAGTAAAGCATATAGAATTTATAATAAAAGGACTCAGGTAGTAGAAGAGTCAGTCCATGTAGATTTCGATGAAACTGACCCTGCAGGAAGAACAACTCAACACACAGAGGAAGAACCCAACTCAGCTCCTGCTGACCAGAATGGACATGCTGAGTCACCAGTACAAGAACTGACCAAAAGTAAAATCGAAACTGAAATTACCTTTGCTGACCAATCTGTCCCTGCAGAGATTGTAGAAACACCTGTTCCAAACAACTCAACATTACCCAATGAGATAAAAATTCCAAGAGGACATTCAGAAGAGTCCATCCTTGATGATGCAAACAACAAAGTAATGACTAGAGATCAGCTTAGGAAGTTTCTTAGCAACGTCGCTTTCGTATCAGTCCATGAACCAAAGAACTTTGCTGATGCTGAGCATGATGAGTATTGGATCAATGCTATGCAAGAAGAGCTTGACCAATTCACAAGAAATGAGGTATGGGATTTAGTACCTAAACCTAGGAATCAAAAATCCATAGGAACTAAGTGGGTTTTTAGAAACAAACTAGATGAGCATGGAAATGTAATTAGGAACAAAGCTCGACTTGTAGCCCAAGGCTATAGTCAGCAAGAGGGCATTGATTATGGTGAAACCTTTGCACCAGTTGCTAGGTTAGAAGCTATACATATATTGTGTGCATATGCTAGTTTCATGAACTTTAAATTGTATCAAATGGATGTTAAAAGTGCATTTCTTAATGGCTTTATAAACGAGGAGGTATATGTTAATCAACCTCCGGGCTTTGAAGATCCAAAATTTCAAAACCACGTTTATAAACTCAAGAAGGCCTTATATGGCCTGAAGCAAGCTCCAAGAGGTTGGTATGAAAGGTTGACCAACTTCCTGCTGACCAGTAATTATGTCAGAGGAAAAGCTGACACAACCTTGTTCATTAAGAAAAAGGGTAAACATACCCTACTTGCACAAATCTATGTAGATGACATAATATTTGGTGCTACTGACGAATCTTTGTGTCAAGAGTTTAGCAAACAGATGCAGACTGAGTTCGAAATGTCTATGATGGGAGAACTCAGCTTCTTCCTTGGACTTCAGATCAAGCAAGGTAAGAATGGAATCTTCATTAGTCAGTCCAAATACACCAAGGAGATGTTAAAGAAATTTGATATGGAAGATTGTAAGCCCATATCAACCCCTATGGGTACTGATACTGTCCTATGCAAAGATGAGAAAAGTAAGTCAATAGATAGTAAACTTTATCGAGGTATGATAGGCTCCTTACTTTATCTCACTGCTAGTAGACCTGATATACAGTACTCAGTATGTTATTGTGCAAGATATCAAGCTAACCCAAGGGAATCTCACTTAATTGCTGTAAAAAGAATCTTTAGATATTTGCAGAGCTCAGTTGATGCAGGTTTATGGTATCCAGCCTCAAATGACTTCACACTCATAGGATACACTGATGCTGACTATGGACGGGAGAAGCTAGAACGTAAGAGTACTTCAGGGGGATGCCATTTCCTTGGAAGCTGTCTAGTATCTTGGTTCAGTAAGAAACAGTCATCAGTTGCTCTGTCTACAACTGAAGCTGAGTACGTTGCTGCTGGAAGCTGTGTAGCTCAAGTCCTATGGATAAAGCAACAGCTTGAGGATTATGGAGTAAGAACTGAGACAATAGAGATCAAATGTGACAACAAAAGTGCCATTGATCTATCCAAGAATCCTATTCAACACAGCAGGATGAAGCATGTCAGCATAAGGCATCACTTCATCAGAGATCACGTACTAAAGAGTGAGATCAAGCTGACTTATGTACCAACAAATGAACAGCTTGCAGATATCTTCACCAAGCCTTTGGCTCGTGAACAATTTAACATACTAAGGGAAGCCATCGGTATGTCTAATCCTCTTCAATAATTCTAAGTATTTGAATAAATGTTGAAGTGATTGTCATGCTGACTGATATCAATCTAGTAACTACTGCACATTGAGCTTAATAGTCTATGCTGAGTAGATTCAAATGCTAAGTAAATATTCTGTGCTAAGTAAATAGACGTATTGAGTAATCACCTTATGCTGAGTGAATGTACATGTTGTGTGATGAACGTATGTTGAGTTACTAAGAGATAGGAAATCCATCTACGTAGAATTAAATACTCAGTATCACAAACGATTCATATTCTGGCAAACTGAGTAAATGCCCACTTGCACTGATAAGCAATGACACGTGTAACAAATCATACCTAGGAAAACGCAAGTAATGATGAATACCCATGCGCCGAACCTGTCATAAATGGCAGAATCTTTGTCGATTAAAGTCCCAAGATGAAAACGGCTAGTTCATTAATGACTAAAAACTCTATAAGTAGCGGAAGGATCCCCACTCATTCCTCTTTACGCTTATGATCCTCTGAAATCGAATTCTCCTCTCTCCCTAAATCTTAAAAACCTTCCTCGGTAACAATGGCTTCCGGCAAGAACGAAATCCCTAACCTCACCACTCAGCC
The DNA here is from genome assembly GCF_963576675.1 of Euphorbia lathyris. Lineage (NCBI taxonomy): Eukaryota > Viridiplantae > Streptophyta > Magnoliopsida > Malpighiales > Euphorbiaceae > Euphorbia > Euphorbia lathyris. The sequence continues at coordinate 23,373,070 of NC_088914.1, forward strand.
TGGCCAAACCTCTGGCAAACCCACTCAAGCTGATCCCGCTGGTTCTTCGAGGCAAAATGAAAGGAATATGATCAAGGTCCATAAAAAGGTCAATAACTTGGAAGTATTGAAATGTAGATGGTTCTCTCCAGGTTTTGTCACTTCAGAGAAACCGTTCTGCGACTGGATCGAGAAGAACAAATGGACCAGTCTCTTCTCACTCGTCGGAAAAACGTACCCCAGGCTGGTCAGAGAATTTTACTCTAACATGCTTATTGATGAGGATGATGCTGACTACTTGGAGACTACAGTCAAAGGTCAGAAAATCACAATAACCCCTGCTTATCTAGCTACTTTGCTTGATTTACCAGATGAAGGAATAGAATTTAGGACAACAAAAGAGAAAGTACCAAAGGAAAAACTTGACAAGATCAAGGGGTTCTGCAAACCCAAAGATCATAAAGGGGAAATACCCAGCACGTGTATGGGGCAAGACTAGAAGATGGCTCACTACATGCTTACCAACTTCATCTTCCCAAAACTCAGCTCAGCCTCATCTGCCTCTAATTTTGAACAGTGCCTCATATGGCACATGTTGACCTACATCCACTCAACATGCCCGTCTTTTTGGTTGGGGCTCTTCAACGCAGTGGAAAGAAGCTCAGGCTGGGTTCTTTGATCACTAAGATCATTGAGGACAAACAGATTGAGACAATCAATGAAACTGACACTTTGGGAAGTGAGATCACAGCAGCTCTGCTGGTTGGACCGTTGTACAATCAACCGTTGAAGGGATATGAAGAAGTTGTTGATGATGAAGCTGAGCTAGACATTGAGCCTGAAAATGAGCTGAGAAATAAGTAGAGGTTCCTGCTGAGTCACATAAGGAAAAGAAGACGCAGAAGAGAAAGGCCATTGAAACCTGCTCAAAAGACATCCATGCTGTCCCAAAGAAAGTGAGACTAGTGTCTCAAGAAAAGGTTAAAGTTGACAAAGCTAAGGAAAAAGCTGAGTCGGCAGAGAAGAGAAAAAGGCTAGAAGAGCCTGATGATGAAGAAGAGGGTACTCCAGAATCCCCCTTGATGAAAAGGAAGAAGATTAATTCCTTAAAAACAGTTGAAGCTGATCCCCTAGATTGGGTTGTATCGTCCGAAGGTCATGGAACTGACCTAGCAAAGGAAGCTGAGAAAGAAACCCTTATTGAGGAAAATGTCCATACTGAGCATGAAGAACATGCTGATATTGAGCAACCTCAGGGTGATATGGAGAAAAGAGCTGAGGAAGAAGAAAACGTTGCTGTTGAGGATCATCCTGAGCAACATGAGCATCCAACCATGGTAGAGGAGACAGTTGATACTGATGAGGAAGACATTGATGCTGACCCTTCTCCTCCCAAGGAACAAAGGTTCAAGCGGCTTAAGAAGAAAGCCCATAAAACTCAGGTTCTTGATCTTCTTGCAGATTCTCCTCTTCCAGAACAATTCACTGGCATGTCTGAGCTACAGTTCGCATACTTTGCAAACGACCCTGAGTCTCCCTCCAAGGAAAAACAAGCCTCTGTTACTCAGGATGAGGAACAAGCCAAAACTTTTGAAGATCCAAATCCAACTGTTCAAGAAGGAACAAATCCTGCCTCAACTTCACCCACTCAGGATGAGCAGGTCAACATGACTAACCAAACTCCCCCTCCAACTCAGCATGTTGACAACTCAGCTCCTGAAGGTAATCTGCACCAAAGTCCAGTCATCAATCAAGGTGATCAATCTGGCAAAGAGCAAACTCCTCCACCATCAAGCTCAATTCCAGCCTCTGAGACAAATGTTGGCCAATTCCAATACTTGAATGCTACTGAGTCAGGAAGACGCATCATTGCCTCTGCTCAATCCTTGCTTCAAGATTTGAACACCTCTCAAGCTGATGCTACTAGATCGTCTCATGCTGAGTCCTCCCACCTATCTGGCATCACTCAGCTTCTCAATGAACTGAGAGGACTCAAGGATCTGGTAAGTATTATCACAACTGTTCAAACTCAGCAACCAAACCAAGATCAAATAGCAAAGCTGGCTGAACTAGTTCTTTCCATGGTAAACCATCTGAACTCGATTGAAGGCAAAATCCAACAACCCTCAGAAGTCAATCCAGGGTACGCCACTTCTGCTGAACTTCAAGGATATTTTGCCAAGTTAACTGCAGAGCTGACCAAATCGAGCGCACCTGGCAATGCTGAGTTTGCCACTTCTGCTGAACTTCAAGAATGCTTTACCAAGCTTACTGCTGAACTGACTAGTGCGCGTGACTTAGTATCTTCCTCTTCTTAGTGTACAATTGACCAACTGAGTGAAGCAGTCAGCCTACTCAACATCAACAAAGCACAGATGGATGTTGATCCAGTCTCCAACAGTGAACTCTTGAGCTTTTCACAAGCAATAATGAAGGCAATGCGCATCAACAATGCCCAGCGCATATTTTATGACTCTGCCTTGCTCAAGATGTACCACCAATATTTTGGTCAGCGCACCAGCTCGCTCACTTGGCTTAGCAAATCTCATGAATGCCTGCTCAGCATGATTAGCAGTTCTCTTCGGGTTCCTCGCCATGTCCAAGATGACAGTGTTCCTATCATTGATGTCTTGCGAGAAAGTACTAAGCGGCTCCAGCGTTACTCCACTCATCTCTCCGCTCATGCTCGCACTGACACACTCATTTATAAACCCGATGATGGCAAAACGGGGGAGAACAGCCAAGAGGGAACTCAGAGACAAGGAGGAACTCAGCTTGCAGGAAATGCCTCAGGAAGTAAAGACAAAGGCAAAGGAATAGCTCAAGCTGAGCACCAAGCTCAGAAGAAGAAGAACTAGACATAGTCTAGTGAAAGTTTAGAACTTAGCATAGAAACCCTCATACATGTGTTTGCTGCTTTATTTTCTTGATTCAATCTATCCCAAGTACTATTTTCTCAATATAGTCGATAAAATTAAACAAACAAATTAAGAAGTAAAACATACTCAGTATACATTAACACTAAAACACTTAGGTAATAAACTGAGTAACAACACACTTCTAATATTTTTGAAAGCTGACTTAAATTCAAAAAGTCCAGATCTTGAAAAATCCAACATTAGACTAAGTCAGTATACACAAATGTCTTAACGATAATTCAATTAAATCTTGGAAGGTTTAGAATTAAGTTAAGACAATATGTGCAACCCTTACGGGGGAGTCATTTCAAAAATATATCAATCATGGGGTAACTTATAACTGAGTTCCATAATTATGTATTTTGCCAACATCAAAATGGGGGAGTTTGTTGAAACACCTTTCCACAAGATTTTGATTTGACAAAATCATCCATGATTAAGAGGCAATTAAATTTAAATGCTTTGATTTAATTGTACTAATGTGTTTGTTCAATATTGAGTGCAAAAATATATATATAAAGTAAGACAGGTCAGAAGTCAGCCAAAAGCTGAGTGGAATGGAACTCAGCATGAAAGGATAGAAGCTGAGTAAAGTAGAACTCAGCATCAGAAACTTCTTTCAAAGTTGCCAGAACGTAGCTGACTAAATTAGAAGACTCCTTCAGAATTGAATAAACAAGAATGGAGCTGACTAAGAAGGAACTCAGCATAGAAGTTGAACATTCGAAGATAACGGATGAAGCTGAGTGACAGTCAGGACAGCATTAAAGATCCGTTCACTAAAGGACAAAGTCTGCCAATCTCCTGCACCAATAATTGAAGCCTCGAAAGCACACAGAAGACTAATTCCAAGAATCATGGATCTGTGGATTATTGGTAAAAGACAACTGGCACAAAAAGACAAGTCTGATGCAAGAAGACAAAATCTGACGCCTGAAGAAAACAGAAGAAGGGAATGGCGAAACAGTCTGAAGCTGACCAGAAGCTGTCTCCTAAAAGAGCCGTTTTGGACACAACGGCTAAACCAATTCAAAATGATCCAATCTTCAGAAATTCATCTATAAAAGGACAATGAGAGTTCCTGGATCATTTGCTCAAGCATCAAAAGAAAAATACAAGAGAGAAAATTCTGAAAGCACTCAATTACAAAAAAAGATCTTACACCAACTTTTCTATTCTCTGTGTAAATGCTAGATTGATTGTTTTGTAATCATCTAAGGTGTTCTTTAGTTGAAAAAGAACAAGTGTGTGATCAATAAGAATATTGAGAGTGTTGAGCTGAGTACTTGGTTGTAAGTATTCAGTGGTAGAAAAATCTAAGTGCTGGGTTGTAGTACTTAGTAGGAGCTGAGTAGACGAATAGAGGACGTACTCTTGCATACTCACTGCCTTGTAAAGAGTTTGTGCTCTACCTTGAAAGAGCTCAGTATTGGATTGAAAATCCCAGGAGGAACTAGGGACTGGACGTAGGCAGAGAGGCCGAACCAGGATAAGTCGTGCTGAGTAACTTCTAAACTCTCTCTCTCAATATATATATATATATATATGTGTATGTGTTGCTTGTTGTATTTACTCAGCTTATAAATTGTTAAAACTGAAACTGAGTAAATCTGAGTGCTAAGTTGGAAGCTGACCTTTCAAGTGTCAATTCCCAACTCTCAAGTCAAGCAGTCTTAGTCAGCATAGAACTAAAACTGTCTGACTAATCAAACACCCGTGCTGACCAACACGCTGAGTTATCAAACTCTTAAAATAACATTAAGTCAGCATAATTAAAAGCGAAAAAGTTACATTAGTTCCTAACCCCCCCTTGGAACTAATTACTAGGGACCAACACTTTCAATTTCATTTTATCAGATTGAACTCTTATTTATATATATATATATATATATATATATATATATATATATATATATATATATATAATTCCTGTTAAATTCGAATACGAGATAATAATTTTTTATATGGATATTTTTAACAATTTAGATCTCAATAATTATTGTATTATAATTGAAATAAGTTTTGTACTTTATAAAAAAAAATAGAGAAAAATTTTATTATAATTTCGGTCTAATGGACTTTACTAATGAAAATATGATGATTGTACAACTTTATTCTTTAAACCAATTATTTTTCAATGAGGTGGTATGCATATCTTTTTTTCATTGGTCGGGTCTATGTCACATTACAAGAAAAAGCGCTATCACCGACGAAATAAATCGACCCAACCAAAAATCTGTCATACGTGTTACCTAGGAGGTCAACACCAACACTTCGACTTCTATCGGTGATGACGATCACCGACACATTTTTTATTATCACTGAAGAAATTTTCCGTCTGTGATAACTTTTTTTCTTATAGTGTGAAGCCTAGGTGGGTTCCTCCTATGGCCGTATATGATCTTATTATTAGTTTCGATGCCCGTAATACACTTTTTAAGTGAATTCTCTGTCAATTAAAATTTTATTTATATCTTAAACTCAAAATCTCTAATTTAAGTGATTTGAGACTTTAAACTCTAACTCAACCTTAATACTAATATTAAATGTATTTTTTTAAAACTAATTAGATTATGATTTGAGACGGTGAATATCAATATTTTCTTTTTTTTCTTATTGAACGCAAGATAATGCATTTATTAATATTGTTGGCCGATAAAATAAATTTTTTAAACTTACGTAAATAAAAGCTCATGGTAAATTTAAAACAAAATTTAGAAAACAAAGTTCACACGTCGTGTGGCTAAATCATATGTCGAGTGAAATGTACAAAGCTCTTAGACACACGGGTCAAGTAGCATTCCACACGACGTGTGGACAGACACACAACGAGTGGACTGAAGCCTGAATCTTCTCCTTAAGTTGAGTTAATTCACACGACATATGGTTTAGCCCACATGTCGTGTGAAACATAAACAACAAGAAAAATGGGCATAAAAAGGAGCCACACGATGTGTGGCTAATCCCACACACAACAACCACCCGCGTATGGTTCGACAATGCAGGACGAACGTGACGTACCAACAAGCGTCGAACCGAACCAAAAGTTCACACTTGAAGTCCGACACCTCATCTACACATGTGCACAACAATCCATTACTCACTAGCCCAAGAAAATATGGAAGAGTGAGCTGAAATGACAAAGATAAGGAGTAAATTAAAGAGAAGTGGGATGATTTCAAGTAGTCGGTAAAAACTAAGAGAAAAATTAGGGAAGTGGACAACATGTACGGCCAATAAAATCCTACTCAAGGGCCTAAAGCATTCATTCCAAAGCCGAACCAACAATCCAAAAACACTTACATTATGTCAAATTCTCTCTAGTCTTTATGATTTGTTTTTAACAATTTTTAGCTCTAATTTTACTTTCCAACTGTTTTTAGCCTCAATTCAGTCCCTTAGTAACTCGTTTTTCAATTGCTTACGTTCGATTATCGATTCCTAGTCCAACAATTAACAATAATCATTTTTTGTCTATTTTTTTACACTTTCTAACCAGTCACTTTGTGTTCCCGTTTCCAACCCTTTTAAGTCCGTTTTGGCTCTCGATTTTTATAACACTCGTTCCTAACATCCTACATTTCACTTTAGTGTTTCGTTTTCCTTATTTCCTATTCGAAAATCCATTTAATGAGCTAATCTTTACATCATGAATCATTCCATACAATCTGCCCATCTTTTTATACATTTTGCTTATCTGTTTCATTTTTACATTCCCGAGCCTTTAAATTTCATTCTTGTCCTTGATTTTTACATGAACTCATTCTTAACTTCCTGAATTTCATTTTAGCCTTTTGTTTTACTCGATCCGTTCAAGGACACTCCCATACGAATCATCCAAAGTTCGAACCAAATCTGCAAAAATTAAATAGTTGTTCCATTTTCCAACTATTTAATATTGTTTTAATCAGAAACTGGAAGACGAAATCAACCTCGCTCTGTGCCTATTGCTCGTAGTGCTCGTGGATCCAAAGCCGAAGTCAATTTAACGTCTCACCGAGATAACCAACTGTGGCTCCGAGTTTCTCGTTTGACTTTTTCATTTCATTTCCTTTATTGTTATTATTGTAATTCAATTCGTGCTCATGTTATTGATTTGTTATTCAATTTTGCAATTCATTTAGCTATATGTTGATATAAAAATTGATGCAATTGTAATTATTTGCTTTGAACATCTGTATTTAGACTCGTTTAACGTCAATAAATACTTTTTGTTACCAAATCTCATGTCAATTTCGGCACTTTTATTTTCCTTTACTTATTTGCAATAGCCTAATGCGCAATAACTTTAAATAATCTAGCAAAGTTTCTAAAAATAGTGCTAGGAACCAATAAGGACTTTTTCAATCCTTGCGTCCCTCGCTAGATTGATATCAAATTTTGATATACAAATTCATAAATTTAACCGTCCTTATTAATTAAGAATTAATTTCTTTCGAATGCCAGCACTCAAACCATATGTGACAAAGTTGAAATTAACATTATTTAAAAATATTGCTAACAAATATAAAAGGCCGGGACACGTGCATTATAATTTTTGTTCTCACTCTCCCAATAACCTTATTAACTTTTTTTTAATAAGAACCATAACTTAATGACTTCATTCGTAGACTCGTTTAACATCAATAAATACTTATTATTATTATTTTTTACCAAATTTCTTGTCAATTTTGGTATTTTTTATTTTCCTTCAGTTAGGTGATTTTTAATAAAATTGAAAATTAAGTGCTGAAAAAATAAATATTGCATTGTAAGTGCTGAAAATATTAGATGATGTAATTGTTATAAGAATATTAGTTGATAATATTTAACTTAAAATGCTAAGTTAAATATTTTGACCAACAATATTTTGATTTTTTTTTTTGGTTTAAGAAAAAATAAGTGATTTTTAACTTATATTATCAATTTAAGTGATGGAGAAATAACTATTAGTAAACACATTTAAATCAAACAAGTATTTAATATTTTAATGTAAGTGATTAGGTGGGTTATCAAGGAAGACCTTACTCATCCTTTACTTATTTGAAACAGTGTACATTATAATTTCTGTTCTCACTCTCCCAATAACCTTATTAACTTTTTTTTTGGGTAAATTCCAAAAAAAACCTCTGTGGTTTGATGTTGTTCCAAAAAAACCCTTGTGGTTTGTTATTACAAAAAAAAAAGGACTGTGGTTTGCGCCGTTACCCGAAAAACGGAAATGGGCTTAACACCGTTAATTTGCTGACGTGGCACAAGGGTAAAACAGGAAATTCGAATTTTTTATTTTTTTTATTTTTTTCCCTCTTCTCTCTCCTCCTTCTTCTTCTCTCTCCTCCTTCATCTTCTTCCTTCTCCTTCATCATCTCTTCTCTCCTCCTCCTTCTTCCTTCCCTCATCCTCCTTCTTCTTCTTCTTCTTTTTTCTTCTTTTTCCTCTCTCTCTCTCTTCTTCTTTTTTTCTTCATCTTTTTTTCTTTTTTTTAATTTCCAGAATTTCGAAAAATTCCAGAATTCTGGAAATATTCCAGAATTTCTGGAAAATTCCAGATTTCTGGAATCCAGCCCCATAAAATTCATCAAATGAATTCTATCATAAATCATTCTGAAATTCTACTAGTGGACTTGAACTGAATTCTAATGCTAAGGTTATTTCAAAGATGTTGCAATAGACACCACTGTCGCTGTTAATTTCTCCGTTCTTACAGCAAATTAAGGTGAACAATCCCCAAATCAACTATTAATGCAAAATTCCTGTAGAAACTAGTATTAGCCGCTTTCTAATGCGAGGTTTCGATGGAAAAATCTCAATCACAGGCATGAATTCAGCAAAAAAGTGACGAATCCAATTCAGCACCGAACTGTTCCTGTTTTTCATTCAATTTTAAAAATACCGGAACAAATTGAAAAGCAGCAGAACTGGAAATTCTTCTGGATTTTGATGTTTAAAGATACTTACAACGCAGAGTGAAGATCTTAGTAGAAGGAAGGCTGGAGTGATCTTTGAAGGAGGGATAGTGCCAAGTGGAAAGTGGTGAAAAAAGGTGAAGGAAATTTCAGTAGCTTGACTTTGGTTTTGGATGTTTATAATTACGTAGAATAGAAATTTCTTTATGTAATTTCTTCTCTTGAAATTGGATTTTCTGCTCAGCTTGAAGGAGAGGAAGTTCAGCGGCAAGCTAAATGTCGCGTTGAACGTGAAAGAGCCCGTATAGAGGCAACTGCTGATATGTCAGAAGATCTATCAGAAGGCGAGAAAGGAGATGTACCCACTGACATTATATCTCATCGTGATGGCAGTAGAGGTAGAATGCCTAGAATAAGTTCTGTTGATGTGATGGAGAATTGGGCTAAACAACACAAAGAGAAGAAGTTTTACATTGTACTGATAAGGTATGAACTGTTTGTTAAAATATGAAGAAAAAAGAAGAAGAAAAAAAGAAAAAAAGATGAAGAAAAAAAGAAGAAGAGAGAGAGAGGGGAAAAAGAAGAAAAAAGAAGAAGAAGGAGGAGGAGGAGGAGAGAAGGAAGAAGGAGGAGGAGAGAAGAGATGATGAAGGAGAAGGAAGAAGATGAAGGAGGAGAGAGAAGAGGGAAAAAAATAAAAAAAATAAAAAATTCGAATTTCCTGTTTTACCCTTGTGCCACGTCAGCAAATTAACGGTGTTAAGCCCATTTCCGTTTTTCGGGTAACGGCGCAAACCACAGTCCTTTTTTTTGTAATAACAAACCACAAGGGTTTTTTTGGAACAACATCAAACCACAGGGGTTTTTTTTGGAATTTACCCTTTTTTTTTGTATTTTTTTAATAACCATAACTTAAGTGTTAAAGTGTAAAAACACCCCTAACGTTTTAGATCAAGAGCAATTTTATCCCAAACGTCTAAAATTGTGCAATTTTAATCCTAATGTTGGAAGTCAAGAGCGATTTTACCCCTAACGTTGATAAATTGAGTCAATCTGAGAAATAATTTATCAAATTATCTTCTCGGTTATGAATCTTGTCATCTACACTTCACACGTACGTCATTTTATCAGTAACAAATCACAAACATATGTTGGGATGTGAAAATAAATAAATAAAAATATGTTGTCTTTTGTACAAATTGGACAAAAAATTCAAAAAATACACCGAATTTATAAATATTAATCTATAATTCTATTATTAAATTATAAAAAAATATGAAATTTTTTTTCCAGAACGAATTGATATGCAATTGGTGGAGAATAAAATTGCTCTTAACTACCAATATTAGAGGTAAAATTGACATGTTTACACCAATTACATACCAATTAATATGGATAAAATTGACCAAAATTATTAACGTTAGAGATAAAATTGCTCTTAACTATCAACATTAGAAGTAAAATTGCATTATTTTAAATATTAAGAATAAAATTATTCATAACCTAAAACGTTAAGTGTATTTTTACATCTTAACCCATAGCTTAATAACTTCATTGGCAGTCGAAACCAAAAAATAATGAAAATGGAAAGGGAATGAATAACTTAGAAGAGGAGTAGATAAATTATCCAGAAGTTGATTGATCTGAGAAAACTGCGCAACATATAGATAGTCGGTCCATCATATTTCTGACTTTCTATACTAGATGCATAACTGGGGCCCACACCAACAAAAACCCCACGTGCATACCCCTTGTTAATGTCGGCTACAGTTGTAAAACTGGATTTAATACAAAATTACACACTTTATAGTAGGGTGATAACAGGTAGGGAAATTCTGATCAACGTCCGTCCCTGTGGGGGCATCGTTGGGTTCGACGGGGGGAAGCTCCGATGCCAAAGTCAGTAAGGTGAATCAAGGAAACAAACTGAATTGACAAAGGTTATGAGAATGTGTACCTTGATAGCCTAGGGAATCAGGCTATATATAGCTAGGAAATCGTAACCTTCAGGCAACTAGAAAGCCTCCATTAATTCTCCATTAATGGCGGTTACAAGTTATCTTTAACTTGGCGGTTAGCTAATTGATAACTCATTAATGATCTTTACGGCTGAGTCGGCGTCCAGCCGTTATAGTGGCGAATCGGGTGAATGAAGAGATCCGCCTCATAGGTCCGCCAGCGGATCTCCCTGAGCAGAACCGTGGAGATCTGCCTGCCGGCTCTCCTTTGGGGATTAACGCGCGGCGTTCTCTAGGTGAATATCCCTTTTAGTCCTTGGTATAATATCTCTATGTTATCAGAAGCCCCCCTAAAATGCCCTTAAAGTCCTTTAGGGCTTTTGAGCTTCCGCGCGCCGTCGTAAACATCTGCATTAATGAGCACACTGTTCGATGCCAATTGATGAATGACACGTGTAATGGACGCACTGTCCCAGGAAGGAGAAAACATCCTTCTTCCTCTTTCGCTTTCTCTTTCGTTTCCATTTCTATTTCATTGTCTCCTTTCGAAGCTTTTTCTGGGAATTTTCAGAGTCTCGCACCAAGCTTCCGATTTCACATGTAAGTTCATCCTCTTCGGTTTAACTTTTCTCTGAATGTTTAGAAGTTCGTCTTCATCTTCTGGATCAACTTCAGAGCTTTTTAATTCGACCCCTTCTCCCGAAATAGTAGTTGATTTTAGTTGGACCATTTCGTCATCGGAGAACTCCTCTTCTTCCGAGGACACGACTAATTCTGATTTAGCTGGGTTTAGTAACTCGGCGTGTAATCGTTACCAAACTTGTTCCACTAGGAATCCAGTTCTTTCCACTTCTGTCTCCGGTACCGCTCCGGCCGTTAAGGCTAGGTGTTTTTCGGGGACAATGGCCTCTTCTTCTATCCCACCTAGGAAAAAGAACCCTCGAACGGAGTCTACTCCGTCTCGTATGAGTGCCGCGGATCTAGTGGATCTGGCGAATTGCTTCCCTTGGATCAATAATTATGAGACTCAGTTAGCCGCAGCCCATCAACGACCTTCCTGTCCGCCTAGCGGTTTTCTAACAGTATATTGCAGTCACGTAGAGAGGGGGTTCCGGCTTCCTCTCCCAAAGATGATGGCGGACATCCTCTCCTACTTTGATATTACAGCCAGCCAACTGCATCCCAACGGTTGGTTGGATATTGCTTTAGACTGCTACCTTGCCTCAAATTTAGGAGTGGTATATACGGGTCATGTTTTTAGAGCTTTCCATAAACCCTCGCAACGGAAGTCCGAATCCTACCTCACTTTCGCCAAATTCGGGGCGTATTCGCCCTTTAGTGACAAAATGTCCAATGTCCATTGCTGGGATGAGAAATTCTTCTACATGAAGATAAAACAGGGCGAATCACTGGGTTTTCCCTCGTTTTGGAATCCCAAGCCCTTACACATGGCGGGCGATATGCGAATATTGACCGATAGTGATGAAGTAGTGGCGGAGCTCATGAAGAAGATCAAGGCGGATGCATGGACGTATGCAGACGCTTTAGCCTTCATGATGAGCGATATTCCGTTGATTCGCCGAGAGGGGGAGCAATTCATTTACTCCAAGATTGCGCAATTTGACCAAGGTAACTTTTATTTCTTCTCGAACTTTGATTACTTCAATGTTTTCCTTGGCAGGGGTTTATCTAAGGCCAATCACGCTATTACAGAGAAGCGTAGGAAGTTTTTAGAGGCTAAAGCACGTAGGAAAGATCAAGTGGCGAATCCTCAGACGGAGACTGGAAAACGCCCTGCGGGAACAGTGGTCGAGCCGCCACTAAAAAGGAGGAAGCCTAAGGCCACTGGAGGCCCTAAGCTTATGGCGGATGCCATGAGGTCCGCCAGGCCTGTTGGGGAGATAGAACAGGTAAGTTGCCTTTTATTTTACCGGTTCATCAAGTTTTAAGTTTTGACCCTTGAATGTTTGTGCAGATGGCGAAGCCTGATATGGGCGGATACTGGTCCGCCAAGTATGGCGCTCAAGGATCTTTTGAGAATGATGTTGAAACACCTTTCCACAGGATTTTGATTTGACAAAATTATTTAAGTACAATTAAATATTCTATAACACACTAAGTTTAAATGCTTTGATTTATTGTTACTAATGTGTGTGTTCAATGTTGAGTTTATAATTGTTACAAGACATAAAGATCATAAGGCCCAAGCCCTATATGAAAGTCAAAGCCCAAGTCAAACAAGGCCAAGATCACTCAGCCCACGTATTACAAAACGCTGCCGTTGAGTATTGAAACGCAGCTCAGCAATGAAGGATCCAGAAGATCCACGTAGATAACTTCGGTAAGAAGCTGCTGAGCTGTCTCGACAAAACGTACAAGACAGCCGCTGACCACAAAGCAACTTCCAGACCAAGTATTTCCTCTTTTGGTAAAGAACAGAAGACATAGGAAGCTGTCTATTTGACATTACCAGATTTGGAGGAACATACTGCCACACTGACCGAAGAACAGAAGATGCTAGAATCTGATTGGCTAAGAGAACTGCTGAACAGACTGAGTCAAAACGACATGAAGTCGTTTCCCTCCAACGGTTATTTCGAAATTCGAAATAACCAGAAGCTCTCACAGCTCTCTATAAATAGAGCATTCAGAATCCTTATTCCATACAGAACTTTGAGCAAAAGCCGTTACGCTGACCAAAAGTATACAAAAGTTCTGCATCCAAAAGCAAAGCAAATCTTACACGACAATTTTCACATCTGTGTAAAAGTCTAGAGTGATTGATCCTCAATCATCTAAGGTGTTCTAGCAATTGTTGTTTAAGACAAATCTTAATCATTTCTAGAATTAGAAAGGAGAAGCTGAGTACTCGGTTTTAGTACTTAGTGAATTAGAGTAGAAGTGAGTAGAGGTATAGAGGAAGGTACTCTTGTTATACTCAGCTTCTGATTTGTAAAGGGTTTTTGAGTCTCTACCTTTAAAGAGCTCAGTAGTGAATTGGAAATCTCGGAACGTGTTCCGGGGACAGGACGTAGGCTTAGAAGAAGCCGAACCTGGATAACTCTGCTGAGTGAAGTATTTCTAACCCTTAACTCCTTAATACATTGCTTGCTTAAAGCAAACTAAAACTGACCAAGTAAAAGAGGTCAAGCTGAGTTGTGTGCTGCAAACGACTTAGTTCAGGAATAGACTCTAAGTGCTATTTCCTGACTTAAGCAACGAAACTGACCTAGCCACCAGTTGACTAAGCCAGTGTCTTGCTGATTGCTCAGCGCCGCTGTCATATACTTTCTTCTTAAGAAAAAGAAGTTTGCCCTAATTATTTAAAAAGGGTAAAATAGTTCCTAACCCCCCCTTTGAACTATCTTTGCAACCTTACAAGGGACCAACAAGTGGTATCAGAGCCTAAAAGCTCATTACTAAAGGTTTAACAACCTTGAGTTGATCCATACCATGGGTGAAAACAGCACTCGGTTTCTCCCTGGAAACCAGACAACTCAGATATTACCTGAGGGGCTGTCCATTACTAGGCCTCCCCTATTCTTCGGATCAAACTATACCTTTTGGAAGAATAGGATGAAGAACTTCATTCAAGCTACAAACATGAGTGCCTAGCTATCTATAGTCCAAGGCCCGTTTGTACCTGTGAAAGTTGTTGCTGGCCAGTCAGTTGTTAAAGCTGAGGTTGAATGGACAGAGGATGATCTCAAGAAGCTACAAAATCATGCTTCGGCTATAAATATGCTTTACTGTGCGCTGGATGCTGCAGAATACAACAAAATATCAGGTTGTGAGTCAGCACAGGAGATCTGGAAGAAGCTGGAGTCACCTACGAAGGAACCAACAAGGTGAAGGAGTCCAAGGTCAACCATCAGATGAGATTGTATGAGCTGTTCGAAATGAACAATGATGAGGGGATTTCTGAAATGAATGCAAGATTCACCAACATCATAAATGAGCTCAAAAGACTTGGAAAAATCTTCACTGAGGAAGAACAAGTCAAGAAGATACTCAGAAGTCTTCCTAAAGACTGGCAAGCCAAGAAGACAGCCGTTGAAGAAGCTCAGGATTTAACCACCTACAAATATGATGAACTCATCGGCTCACTGCTGACTCATGAGATATCTATGAAGAATTTCGAGGTGAAGGAAAAATCCGAAGACAAGAAGCAGAAGTCACTTGTCATGAAAGCTGATTCAACTGATGATGGCTCAACTGACGATGAGGAGATGGCAATGTTTACAAGAAAAATGAAGAGACTGTTCAAAAGAAATGACAAATACTCCAAGAAGCCTTATAGAAAATTTGATAAATATAAGGCTGACTCAAGTGACAGCAAATTCAAGAAGGACAGCTCAAAGCCCATTACATGCTTTGAGTGCCATCAAACCGGCCACATCAAGTCAAGCTGCCCAACGCTGAGGAAAGACAAAAAGAATGGCAAGAAGGCAATGGTGGCAACATGGAGTGACAGTGATGATTCTTCATCAACTGAAGCTGAGGCCACAGAGTCAGCGAAGATATGCTTCATGGCTGACGAACTTGCTAAGCCATGCATTTCTGAGCATGCTGACCAATCTGATGAGTCAGATAATGAAGAGCAATCTAATGAGGTAATCTCACTCTCTCAACTCAGAAATGAAATGGGTAATGCCCTGAGTGATCTCTATACACTTGTCAAAAAGTGTAACAAGAAGATTAAAGCACTCAGCCGGCGCTGTGATGAAGTAGAAGAGGTCAAACTGAGTGACCTCAGATACCTTCTTCAGGACAACTCAGTTTTGCATGAAAATATAAAAACCATTCATGAGTCTGTCTCTGAAGTCCAGTCAGTTTCAAAGAAACTGAGGAAGGATGTCACAACCATTCAGAACCAATTAAAGGTTCCAAACAAAAACAATTTTCCTCTAAGAACTCAGTATCAAGGTACTCAGTACCAAGGTACTCAGTACCAAGGTACTCAGTAGAGACGAAATCCCCAGCGAAGAGTCCAGTGTGACTTTTGTGGGAAATTAGGACACACCACTAAGGTGTGTTGGCACGCTCAGCACTGGGGTGCTGACAAGTCAGTAAAGAATCCTAAACAGAAGGTCAGTTGTGACTTCTGTGGAAAAAGTGGCCATACTATCAATATATGTCGCCACAAAATAAAATATGATGCTTTACCTGTTGAACCTAACAAGTCAGGACCCAAAAAGAATTGGGTACCTAAAGGAAACTGATCACAATGCAGGTAAGCCTGAGATGTGCCGAGAAGTAAAAAATGTGGTATATTGACAGCGCATGCTCAAGGCATATGACGGGTGATGAAACTCAGTTCATCACGTTTGAACGTAAATGAGGAGGAAGCGTAAGTTTTGGAGACAACAGAAAGGGTAAGATAGTAGGATCAGGCACCGTTAGAGGTAATCCCACTATTGAATCTGTCTCTCTAGTCAGTGGACTCAAATATAACTTACTCAGCGTAGCTCAGCTATGTGATAATGGGAGAAAAGTTATATTTGATGATACTGGATGTAAAATATATGAGGGAAAAACAAATGAGTTAATTTTAACTGCCCCTCGGATAGACAATGTCTTCATGCTGAACCTAGAAAAGAAGTTTTCAAAAACTGTATGCTTAGTCACAAAGGAAGAAAATTCCTGGCTATGGCACAGGAGACTTGGTCATGTAAGCATGGACCTCCTGGCCAAATTAGCAAGAAAGCAATTGGTTGAGCGACTGCCTGAACTTAAATTTCAAAAAGATCAACTATGCCACGCTTGCCAAGCTGGAAAACAAACCAAACAATCTTTTCATAGTAAAAACATTGTCTCAACTAAACGTCCGTTAGAGTTACTACACTTGGATCTCTTTGGTCCAGTCTAGCCGCTGAGTCTGGGTGGAAGAAGATTTTCCTTGGTCATTGTAGATGACTTCTGTCGGTATACGTGGGTTATCTTGCTGACCAGCAAGGATGAGACCTTTGAGACATTTTCAAATTTGGTTAGAAAAATTGAAAATGAAAAAGACCTAAAATTAGCTCATATCCGTAGTGATAATGGTGGAGAATTCAAAAACCAAAAGTTTGTTGAATTCTGTAAAGCCAGCGGCATTGACCACAATTTCTCTGCTCCTAGAACACCTCAGCAAAATGGGGTTGTAGAAAGGAAGAACAGAACTCTGGTTGAAATAGCCAGGACAATGCTGGATGAGCATAGGCTTCCAAAGTATTTTTGGGGAGAAGCTGTTAACACAGCATGCTATATTCTCAATAGGGCTCTAGTTAGACCTATACTTAAGAAAACCCCTTATGAACTTTGGAAAGGACGAAAGCCCAACATTGGATACTTTCGTGCCTTTGGCTGTAGATGTTTCAGTTTAAATACCAAAGATAGCTTAGCCAAATTTGATTCAAAAGCTGATGAGGCTATCTTTCTAGGCTACTCAACAAACAGTAAACCATACAGAGTTTTTAATAAGAGAACCCAAGTATTAGAAGAGTCTATACATGTGCAATTCGATGAAACTGACCCTACAGGAAGATACCAGCCGCTGACAGAAGATGAACCAAGCTCAGCACCTGCTGATCAAGAACCAGCTACTGAGTCCTTCACAAAGCGGCTGACCAAGAGTAAGAGTGAACCTAAGATTGTTTTCGCTGACCAATCTACTTCTGCAGAGAATGTTGAAACACGAATAGAACAAGACACAAATCTACCCAATGAGATAAGAGTCCCAAGAGGGCATTCAGAAAATGCAATTCTTAACTCAGCTGGAAATACCATGATGACAAGGAATCAACTCAGGAAGTATCTCGGCAATGTAGCCTTTGTCTCAGTTCAGGAGCCGAAGAACTTTGCTGAAGCTGAGCATGACGAATTCTGGATGAATGCCATGCAAGAGGAACTCGACCAATTCAGAAGGAATAATGTATGGGAGCTAGTGCCACATCCAAGAAGCCAGAAGACCATTGGAACCAGATGGGTCTTCAGGAACAACCTGGATGAACAAGGAAACGTAGTCAGAAACAAAGCACGGCTTGTAGCTCAGGGCTACAGTCAGCAAGAAGGTATTGACTATGGTGAGACCTTTGCCCCAGTGGCAAGGTTAGAAGCAATTAGGATTTTATGTGCATATGCATCTTATATGAATTTTAAATTGTTTCAAATGGATGTTAAGAGTGCATTTCTTAATGGAGTAATAAACGAGGAGGTCTATGTCAATCAGCCTCCAGGGTTTGAGGATCCTAAGTTCCCAAACCACGTTTATAAACTCAAAAAGGCTCTGTATGGCCTCAAGCAAGCACCACGTGCTTGGTATGAGAGGCTGACCAACTTCTTACTGACTAGAAACTATGTCAGGGGTCAAGCTGATACAACCTTATTCATTAAGAGAAAGGGTAAAGATACCCTGCTGGCTCAAATATATGTAGATGACATTATATTTGGTGCTACTAATGAATCTATGTGCAAGGAATTTGGTAAGCAAATACAGACTGAGTTCGAGATGTCAATGATGGAAGAACTCAACTTCTTCCTTGGACTTCAAATTAAACAAGGAAAGAATGGCATATTCATCAGTCAAGCTAAATATGCCAAGGAGATATTGAAGAAATATGAACTAGAACATTGTAAGCCAATATCCACTCCTATGGGCACTGACACTGTCCTCTGCGCTGACGAAAATGGTAAGTCAGTAGACAGCAAGTTGTACCGAGGTATGATTGGCTCTCCACTTTACTTAACAGCAAGTAGGCCGGACATTCAGTTCTCAGTATGTTATTGTGCTAGATATCAGGCTAACCCTAAGGAATCCCATTACATTGCTGTAAAAAGGATCCTTAGATATTTGCAAAGCTCAGTAAATGCAGGCTTGTGGTATCCAAATACTCATGACTTTACACTCATCGGATACACTGACGCTGACTATGGACGAGACAAGCTGGAAAGAAAAAGCACCTCTGGAGGATGCCATTTCCTAGGAAGCTGTCTTGTATCTTGGTTCAGCAAGAAGCAGGCGTTAGTAGCCCTGTCCACCACTGAAGCTGAGTACATTGCTGCTGGAAGCTGTGTTGCTCAAGTCCTATGGATTAAGCAACAGCTTGAAGACTATGGTGTACAAACAAAGACAATTGAAGTTAAATGCGACAACAAAAGCGCAATTGACCTCTCAAAGAACCCAATCCAGCACAGCAGGATGAAGCATGTCAGCATAAGACATCACTTCATCAGAGATCATGTACTCAAGGAAGAAATCAAGCTGACCTATGTGCCAACAGATGAGCAGCTCGCTGATATCTTTACAAAGCCTCTAGCACGAGAGCAATTCAGCATACTGAGAGAAGCCATTGGTATGTTTAATCCACTGTCTTAAATTCCTAAGTAAAAATGTGATATAATGCATGCTGAATGAATGTTAACATGCTGAGTGTTTTAAAGAATATCTGTCAAAATCACATGCACAGTAACTAATGCACACTGAGTAAGTTATCTCAGACCGAGTAACTAATTACTCCCACTATCCGTTGCACAAAACTGACTACTCAGAATATGAAACATTTGTACCAACAAATGCTGAGTAAAGGTAATCATTAGCATTCAATGCAAACGCACGCGTAATGACACCTGTACAACGCATGCGCCGAATATGTCATAAAGTGTCATAAATGTCAGGGTTTCTGCCGATTGGACAACCCAAGGGCAAAACCGACCTAAATTCAAACTGAAACCTTAATTAAAAATCTATAAATAGTGGGTATTTCCCCACTACCTTCTCTTTACGCGTACTGAACTTTCAAAAGCTTCAGAATTTCCTTAAGAACTTAAGAACTTCAGAACTCCTAAAATGACTAAAGCCTCTTTCAACATCTCCGGTGCCGGTCGTTCCAAGGCCACCACCGATGAACAGACAAACAAAACCTCCACTCAGCCTTCTCCATCCAAAGCTACTGGACATGGAAAAGAAAAGGCCACTCAAGCTCAGGGAAAACCAGCTAAACCTAGACAGTACATTCGCGTATTCGAGAATGTCCGAGAATGGAAAGTGGAACCTTCTCGCTAGGTATCTCAAACCTTCATTGACTCAGAACAATCGTTCTGTGACTGGATAAAGAACAACGGCTGGACTGAGTTGTTCTCCCTACGATTCCCCACCTACCCTGACCTGGTTATGGAATTCTACCATAACCTCAAAGCTGACACAAAGGACCATGACTACTTAGTCACTGAAGTCAGGGGAAAGACCATTTTCATCAACCCAACGTATTTGGGATCCTTACTCAGCCTCAAGACTGAGGGTGCTGAGTTAAGAAGAAATGGTGATCATGTTGGTGTGCCCTAGTTCATAGGCATTGGTTCTTATAAAATGTATTTGTGTCACATTAATAAAGGCATTAATCTAGTTCATTTATATCTTGTGCTATAATATGAATAGAGAATCCATTGATTGATAATCGTAAAACCATATCCCAAGTCTATTCTATCATGGGAATGATTAGGACCACAGACTTGTATATTCGACGACTGTATGGTAGTAATTGATACTAGCCATAGCACTTGATAAGTCAGTTGTGAATATGGGTACATGTTGTATACATGTGACTGGATCGATCCGCCCGAGAAAACTACATGGTGGTTGTGTCATTAGTTTTCTTAAGTAGGTCTCTAACTGTCTTCAGACCAGATTTCATTATAATATCAATGTGGGATCCGATTCACTTTGACATATGCCTAACAGGTCTGTAACATGATGCCAAATACGGGTATGATTGGGCGAACAGGTGAACACATTGGCATTGATAGTGAAGTGATGGAATTACCGCTCACATAATAGTGAGATGATATCATAGGCCACTTGATAAGTGAGATTGATAAGTGTGTGGCCACACCCTGATAAGTAGTTTACTTATCGGATTCATTAATCTACTTAAGATCAAGAAATATCATAAACAACAGAGAGGATGACAGCCGCCATGCCTTTAGTTTATAATATCGATATCAAATGGTAAAAGAAGTTAAGAGATAACTACAGGGTCTCTGCATCTTTAGACTGCTGAAATAGCTGTATTGGTTAGGGGCAGTAATGGTTTGCTAGAACCCACTTACTGTCTGTGGGCCGTGAGCCCACTGCTAGCTAAGGACAGTCCCATAGGATCGTGCACATTGAACATCTGAGTTAGAACTTATAGAACGGTACATTGGAGGGATGAGATTAATTAATTGGTTGACAGTAAAATATCAAGGTAATTAATTGGTGGTTAATTAATTGATTAATTGATACTTTGTATCAATGCAATTGATTAATAGATTTAGGCATTGAGTATTTAATTGGTTAATTAGTTTACGGGATGTTGCATTCGTGAATAATTAATCAAACTAATACGTCAATTTATTAATTAGTGTTGTTTATTTAATTGGGGTAATTAAATTTAATCTAATTATAACTAATTGCATAGAATAAATACTATTGGTATTTATTTAAGTGATTATGTTAGGAGTAGATTAGTTTTAACCAATTAACCCTAAACCAATTAGGTTTAGAAATAACTACACTATATATAATAAAAGCCTAAAACCTAAAACAACCTAATTAACACTATTCATATTCGGCGGCCACCACAGAAAATCATTATTGATTTTCGACAGCACCACCATTTGAGAAAGTGGGTTTTTTTGGTTAATATCACAATCTCTCCAATTCTTCTTCGTTCTTCGGCTAGCACCGGTTCTAGCTCAATAGCTGTTCGTGCACCTGACTACGGAGATCTTACTACCTTGTGGATTCTTCAGCCGTCTCTAGAAGAGACAGTCCGGGTATGTTTATATCCTTAAACGGATCAAAAGTTTTTTATTCAATCAATGGTTAACGGATAAAGATCAAGCTATAAGGGATTAGAAATAAATTTTGAACCGCAATTCTGCTGCGCTACAGTTGATTAACTGGCTATAATCCCTAACAGTGGTATCAGAGCCATGGTTTAGTCCGTTTTGATTGATTGAAAAATTAATAAGATTTGGTTTTATTATTTTTCCAAATCAAGTTTTGAAATTTCCTATTAATTCCTCGTGTAGAAATTGTTCTAGGAAGTTTTCTATTTTTATTTATGTCTGTATTTTGTTGTGTTTGGTTCTGAAATTATTTTTAAAATTAAAAAAAAATACAGCAGCATTTTTCTATATTAACAGAGAAAAAAAAATAGTTTCGGACACGGAACAGCAGTCACGGGACTGCTGTCCGCGGACAGCAACCCCGTTGTTGTCTCGGGTCCGTTTTGGGTCTAAATTTAGATTATATGGACTGATTTTAAGTTTTAAAATTTTCATGGGTATTTTAATAAAATCAGGGCCCTAATACCGTTTAATTTATTAAACGTGTTTTGAATAAAAATTAATTGGTATTAAAATGTTTTTGTTTGGCATGCATATTTAATTTTAATCGAATTGATAATTTATATAAAATTGAATATGGTTAATTTGTGAAATTGGCCCAATAAACCGTGACACCGGTTTAAATTGGGAGGGCTAAATTTTAGATATGCGACGACCCTAAAATTCAGTGGGAGCAAAATTGTAATTTTGCATACAAATGGATGTTAACCGTTTGGGCCTTTATGGGCCTTAGTCACATATGGTAAAATTGGCGATTTCACCCTAAGTAACTCGGCTTAACTTTATTAGATGATTTTGGAATGCCATGATCATGCATTATATTTATATGTCTTACCGTGCAGCAATGTGTTATAGAGTTCTATGGGCCCTGAATTAAAGTCGGTTTGTAATTTAATTTATTTTGGGAAATATGGCCTGCGTGCCATTCTTTCATTAATGTAATTTTAGAATAGGTTCTATTCATGAAAATTGTAATTGGTCGTGAAGAAGCCCAGATGGTCCAAGCCCATGGTGGGAGCCCGAGGAGACTTGAAGCAAGTCCGTGAAGATTAGATAGTTTATCTAGTTTCACTAGGATGTATTATAAGGCCCATAGTGTCTCTATGTTTATTTTGATTATACAATTGCTTAGTATAACATGAAATATAAGTAGCAACGATCACCAGATCATCACCCACGATAATTATATGTTAAAGCCGTATCACTTAATTAATCCGGATAATGAAATATTGAGTCGCTTAAAAGTGCTTTCCAGATTCACACCTCTTCCTCCTAGGTAGTGCTACAGTGTATGACGTGCCCTAGCAGGTATGCTGTAGTAATTAGTGGGCCGTCGAGGGTTAGAATACTTCGGTATGGCTAACACGTGTATGGTGGTTAGACTCAACGTGGGTAGCATTAGCTCAGAGCGGGCCCTAAGCACAGATGGGCTAAGTGTCACAAAGCCCATCAAACCAAGAGTCCTTGCGGAGGATTGGATAGTTTATCCTACCAAATCGTCAATGGTCGACGGCGGAGCCCTAGCTCGGTCTATTGTTGATGGATTGTGGATATTGGTCAAGACAGCCAAATAAATATCACCAATAACGAATTAAAATGGATTATTAATTTGATCTTTGGCTTAAGCCCTTTATTCTAACTCTAATGTAATTTTTCCACGTAGATTAAACTCCACATCAAAATTACACGAAAAAAGAAAATTAAATGGCTGCAACAAGTAACAACTCACTCAGACCACTCCTGGAAAAGGAAAAGCTTTCAGGGACTAATTTCCTTGACTGGTCCAGGAACTTGCAAATAGTTCTTAGACACGAGTCGAAGGAATATGTGCTGACTGATGCCTTACCAGCAGCTCGTCCTATAGGTCGGGGCGTAACCGCTGATCAAATAGCGGGGTACGACCGACATGTTAAGGATGACAGAGATGTGTCATGCATTATGCTGGGTACCATGGTTTCTGATCTTCAGAAACAGTTCATGGAGCAGCACGCCTTTGAGATCATGGATCAACTCAAAAGGATGTTCCAAGATCAAGCTCGTCAGGAAATATACTTGACAACAAAGGCGCTATGCAGCACTACGATGCAAGTCGGGACTTCTGTTAGCACACACGTGCTAAAGTTGAAGGGTTTTATTGACACGTTGTCAAGGCTTGGCTCACCAGTGCCTGCACAACTAGCAGTCGACATCATTCTTGGATCACTTCCGGCATCCTACAATCAGTTTATCATGCACTACCACATGCAGGGCGTTGATAAGTCTGTAGTAGAATTGCATGGCATGTTGAAACTTGCTGAGCAATCCTGCAAGAGGACCCCAGAAGTGTTGCTGGTCAACAAAGGGAACGTGCCTAAGGGAAAGGCCAAGTCCAAGTCCAAAGCGAAGGCCCAAAAGGCCAAGCCCAAGGCTAGGAAGGCGTCAGCTTCTAAAGGTAGGTTGGCCTCAGCAGATGATATCTGCCATGAGTGTAATGAGAAGGGACATTGGAAAAATGCGTGTCCAAAGCTAAGGGAGAAACAGAAGAACGAAGCTTCTGGTTCAGGTATTTATGTTGTTTAAATTAATCTGGCTATTTCTACATCTTGGGTTGTAAACACTAGATGTGTTACTCACATTTGTTCAAATGTGCAGGGACAAAGAAATAGGAGATTGATGGGATCTGGTGAAGTGGATCTTCGAGTCGACAATGGTGCTCATGTAGAGGCCTTAAAGATCGA
The DNA here is from genome assembly GCF_963576675.1 of Euphorbia lathyris. NCBI lineage: Eukaryota > Viridiplantae > Streptophyta > Magnoliopsida > Malpighiales > Euphorbiaceae > Euphorbia > Euphorbia lathyris. Next base: position 23,397,396 of record NC_088914.1, read on the forward strand.
AGATTATTCTTAGAGATACCTAGTGGATTAGTTTTAGAAATTAGAAATTGCTATCTTGTACCTGCAATGCGCAAGAATATTATTTCAGTTTCTATGTTGGATATTTATGGTTTTAATTTTAATATTGGACGTGGTATGATTTCTATACATCGTGGCAATATTATTTATGGAACCACATTTCTAGAAAATGGTTTGTATATCCTTGATCTAAAACGTAGTGAATCAATCTATAACATAAAAGCTAAAAGGATTAAGACTAATAAACTGAATCCTACATATATCTGGCACTATCGTCTTAGCCACATAAATGAGAAATGCATAACTAGGCTTTACTCTAGTGGAGCGCTAGGGTCATTTGACATGCAGTCTTATGACACGTGTGAATCTTATTTAAGAGGGAAGATGACAAAGGCGCCTTTCACCAAAACTGGTGTAAGGGACACGAAGCTATTGGAACTGATACACTCAGATGTATGCGGTCCAATGAGCACCAGTGTTGGATCTGGTTTTTTGTACTTTGTTACCTTCATAGATGACTATAACCGATATGGGTATGTGTATCTGATGAAACATAAATCTGAAACTCTTCTGAGATTCAAAGATTTTAAAAATGAAGTAGAAAATCAACTTGGCAAAAAAAAAAAGTAAAAGCGCTCCGGTCTGATAGAGGGGGTGAATACTTGAGCCAAGAGTTTGTCTCATTCTTGAGAGAGTGTGGGATTGTTTCCCAACTCACTCCTCCTAGTACACCCCAATGGAATGGAGTGTCAAAAAGGAGGAACAGGACCCTGCTCGACATGGTCCGCCCAATGATGAGTCAAGCTTCTCTCCCTATCTCCTTTTGGGGATTTGCTTTGGAAACTGCTACTCATATAATTAACAATACACCGAGCAAGGCAGTTGAAAGAACACCATATGAATTATGGACGGGCCGAAAGCCCAACGTTTCCTAAATGAAGATTTAGGGCTTTGATGCACACATCAAGAAATTGATAAGTGGAAAACTAGAGTCCAGATCTGTTAAATGCCAGTTCGTGGGTTACCCTAAGGAAACTAAGGGTTATTACTTCTACAACCCAGCTGAGAATAAAACATTCGTGGCTAGGTTTGCAATCTTTTGGAAAAGGAATTCCTTTCCAAAGTAGACAGTGGGAGTGATATTGATCTCGTTGAGATTCAAGACTCACAAACTCCTGCAGCTTATGCTGAGGATGCTTTGGGAACCGATATAGGTCCTCAAAACATTGAGGAGGCTAAACCGGTTATACAGGTGGTGTTTCAAGTAGATTCGTACAGAATTCTGATGAACCCCGTGTGTATATGAAATTCAGTGGGAGCATATCCACTTTCCTAATATTGTATGTCGATGACATACTGCTCATTGGAGGCAATATATTAACACTACAAGATCAAGCAGTGGTTGAGTAAATGCTTCACAATGAAAGACTTAGGAGAAGCCGATCAAGATCTACAAGGTTAGATCCAACAGACTTCTAAGCTTGAGTCAGGCATCGTACATAGACAAGGATCCATCATGTACTCCATGTTATATACAAGGCCATATGTTGCGTGTTGCACCAAACATGACTAGTCGGTGCCAGTTAGGTCCCGATAAGGAACACTGGAAGACAGTCAAGGCAATCCTAAAGTACCTTAACCGTACCAATGATGTTTTTCTTAGTATTTGATGGGTAGAAGGAATGGAAATATCAGGTTACACTGATCGAGACTTTAAGGATGATAACCAGTCACGTACTGGTTATGGATTTCTCCTGAATGGCGATGCCATTAGTTGGAGATCCTTAAAGTAGCCAGCCATTGCCGATTCTATGATGGAAGCTAAGTACATCGTTGCATGCGATGATGCAGAGGAAGAAGTTTGGATTAAGAAGTTCGTAACTGATTTAGGAGTAGGTCAAACTCTCCTAAGTTCAGTTGATGTTTTCTATGACAATAATGGGGCCATAGCACAAGCACTGGATCCCATGTCACACAAGAGATCCAAAACGCGTACTTAGATAGTAACACCTTACCCGGTGACATTACATTGTAAAGGGTTGACACTGAGAACAATGTCGTTGATCAGTTTACCAAGGCAATTGGTAGCACTAGATCTACAGTGTTTAGGGCAATACCCGCTTGGAACTAGTTCAAGTGGGAGACTGTTGGTGTGCCCTAGTTCATAGGCATTGGTTCTTATAAAATGTATTTGTGTCACATTAATAAAGGCATTAATCTAGTTCATTTATATCTTGTGCTATGATATGAATAGAGAATCCATTGATTGATAATCGTAAAACCATATCCCAAGTCTATTCTATCATGGGAATGATTAGGACCACAGACTTGTATATTCGACGACTGTATGGTAGTAATTGATACTAGCCATAGCACTTGATAAGTCAGTTGTGAATATGGGTACATGTTGTATACATGTGACTGGATCGATCCGCCCGAGAAAACTACATGGTGGTTGTGTCATTAGTTTTCTTAAGTAGGTCTCTAACTGTCTTCAGACCAGATTTCATTATAATATCAATGTGGGATCCGATTCACTTTGACATATGCCTAACAGGTCTGTAACATGATGCCAAATACGGGTATGATTGGGCGAACAGGTGAACACATTGGCATTGATAGTGAAGTGATGGAATTACCGCTCACATAATAGTGAGATGATATCATAGGCCACTTGATAAGTGAGATTGATAAGTGTGTGGCCACACCCTGATAAGTAGTTTACTTATCGGATTCATTAATCTACTTAAGATCAAGAAATATCATAAACAACAGAGAGGATGACAGCCGCCATGCCTTTAGTTTATAATATCGATATCAAATGGTAAAAGAAGTTAAGAGATAACTACAGGGTCTCTGCATCTTTAGACTGCTGAAATAGCTGTATTGGTTAGGGGCAGTAATGGTTTGCTAGAACCCACTTACTGTCTGTGGGCCGTGAGCCCACTGCTAGCTAAGGACAGTCCCATAGGATCGTGCACATTGAACATCTGAGTTAGAACTTATAGAACGGTACATTGGAGGGATGAGATTAATTAATTGGTTGACAGTAAAATATCAAGGTAATTAATTGGTGGTTAATTAATTGATTAATTGATACTTTGTATCAATGCAATTGATTAATAGATTTAGGCATTGAGTATTTAATTGGTTAATTAGTTTACGGGATGTAATTAATTAATTTGTAAATTAATGAAATTGCATTCGTGAATAATTAATCAAACTAATACGTCAATTTATTAATTAGTGTTGTTTATTTAATTGGGGTAATTAAATTTAATCTAATTATAACTAATTGCATAGAATAAATACTATTGGTATTTATTTAAGTGATTATGTTAGGAGTAGATTAGTTTTAACCAATTAACCCTAAACCAATTAGGTTTAGAAATAACTACACTATATATAATAAAAGCCTAAAACCTAAAACAACCTAATTAACACTATTCATATTCGGCGGCCACCACAGAAAATCATTATTGATTTTCGACAGCACCACCATTTGAGAAAGTGGGTTTTTTTGGTTAATATCACAATCTCTCCAATTCTTCTTCGTTCTTCGGCTAGCACCGGTTCTAGCTCAATAGCTGTTCGTGCACCTGACTACGGAGATCTTACTACCTTGTGGATTCTTCAGCCGTCTCTAGAAGAGACAGTCCGGGTATGTTTATATCCTTAAACGGATCAAAAGTTTTTTATTCAATCAATGGTTAACGGATAAAGATCAAGCTATAAGGGATTAGAAATAAATTTTGAACCGCAATTCTGCTGCGCTACAGTTGATTAACTGGCTATAATCCCTAACAGTGGTATCAGAGCCATGGTTTAGTCCGTTTTGATTGATTGAAAAATTAATAAGATTTGGTTTTATTATTTTTCCAAATCAAGTTTTGAAATTTCCTATTAATTCCTCGTGTAGAAATTGTTCTAGGAAGTTTTCTATTTTTATTTATGTCTGTATTTTGTTGTGTTTGGTTCTGAAATTATTTTTAAAATTAAAAAAAAATACAGCAGCATTTTTCTATATTAACAGAGAAAAAAAAATAGTTTCGGACACGGAACAGCAGTCACGGGACTGCTGTCCGCGGACAGCAACCCCGTTGTTGTCTCGGGTCCGTTTTGGGTCTAAATTTAGATTATATGGACTGATTTTAAGTTTTAAAATTTTCATGGGTATTTTAATAAAATCAGGGCCCTAATACCGTTTAATTTATTAAACGTGTTTTGAATAAAAATTAATTGGTATTAAAATGTTTTTGTTTGGCATGCATATTTAATTTTAATCGAATTGATAATTTATATAAAATTGAATATGGTTAATTTGTGAAATTGGCCCAATAAACCGTGACACCGGTTTAAATTGGGAGGGCTAAATTTTAGATATGCGACGACCCTAAAATTCAGTGGGAGCAAAATTGTAATTTTGCATACAAATGGATGTTAACCGTTTGGGCCTTTATGGGCCTTAGTCACATATGGTAAAATTGGCGATTTCACCCTAAGTAACTCGGCTTAACTTTATTAGATGATTTTGGAATGCCATGATCATGCATTATATTTATATGTCTTACCGTGCAGCAATGTGTTATAGAGTTCTATGGGCCCTGAATTAAAGTCGGTTTGTAATTTAATTTATTTTGGGAAATATGGCCTGCGTGCCATTCTTTCATTAATGTAATTTTAGAATAGGTTCTATTCATGAAAATTGTAATTGGTCGTGAAGAAGCCCAGATGGTCCAAGCCCATGGTGGGAGCCCGAGGAGACTTGAAGCAAGTCCGTGAAGATTAGATAGTTTATCTAGTTTCACTAGGATGTATTATAAGGCCCATAGTGTCTCTATGTTTATTTTGATTATACAATTGCTTAGTATAACATGAAATATAAGTAGCAACGATCACCAGATCATCACCCACGATAATTATATGTTAAAGCCGTATCACTTAATTAATCCGGATAATGAAATATTGAGTCGCTTAAAAGTGCTTTCCAGATTCACACCTCTTCCTCCTAGGTAGTGCTACAGTGTATGACGTGCCCTAGCAGGTATGCTGTAGTAATTAGTGGGCCGTCGAGGGTTAGAATACTTCGGTATGGCTAACACGTGTATGGTGGTTAGACTCAACGTGGGTAGCATTAGCTCAGAGCGGGCCCTAAGCACAGATGGGCTAAGTGTCACAAAGCCCATCAAACCAAGAGTCCTTGCGGAGGATTGGATAGTTTATCCTACCAAATCGTCAATGGTCGACGGCGGAGCCCTAGCTCGGTCTATTGTTGATGGATTGTGGATATTGGTCAAGACAGCCAAATAAATATCACCAATAACGAATTAAAATGGATTATTAATTTGATCTTTGGCTTAAGCCCTTTATTCTAACTCTAATGTAATTTTTCCACGTAGATTAAACTCCACATCAAAATTACACGAAAAAAGAAAATTAAATGGCTGCAACAAGTAACAACTCACTCAGACCACTCCTGGAAAAGGAAAAGCTTTCAGGGACTAATTTCCTTGACTGGTCCAGGAACTTGCAAATAGTTCTTAGACACGAGTCGAAGGAATATGTGCTGACTGATGCCTTACCAGCAGCTCGTCCTATAGGTCGGGGCGTAACCGCTGATCAAATAGCGGGGTACGACCGACATGTTAAGGATGACAGAGATGTGTCATGCATTATGCTGGGTACCATGGTTTCTGATCTTCAGAAACAGTTCATGGAGCAGCACGCCTTTGAGATCATGGATCAACTCAAAAGGATGTTCCAAGATCAAGCTCGTCAGGAAATATACTTGACAACAAAGGCGCTATGCAGCACTACGATGCAAGTCGGGACTTCTGTTAGCACACACGTGCTAAAGTTGAAGGGTTTTATTGACACGTTGTCAAGGCTTGGCTCACCAGTGCCTGCACAACTAGCAGTCGACATCATTCTTGGATCACTTCCGGCATCCTACAATCAGTTTATCATGCACTACCACATGCAGGGCGTTGATAAGTCTGTAGTAGAATTGCATGGCATGTTGAAACTTGCTGAGCAATCCTGCAAGAGGACCCCAGAAGTGTTGCTGGTCAACAAAGGGAACGTGCCTAAGGGAAAGGCCAAGTCCAAGTCCAAAGCGAAGGCCCAAAAGGCCAAGCCCAAGGCTAGGAAGGCGTCAGCTTCTAAAGGTAGGTTGGCCTCAGCAGATGATATCTGCCATGAGTGTAATGAGAAGGGACATTGGAAAAATGCGTGTCCAAAGCTAAGGGAGAAACAGAAGAACGAAGCTTCTGGTTCAGGTATTTATGTTGTTTAAATTAATCTGGCTATTTCTACATCTTGGGTTGTAAACACTAGATGTGTTACTCACATTTGTTCAAATGTGCAGGGACAAAGAAATAGGAGATTGATGGGATCTGGTGAAGTGGATCTTCGAGTCGACAATGGTGCTCATGTAGAGGCCTTAAAGATCGAAGATTATTCTTAGAGATACCTAGTGGATTAGTTTTAGAAATTAGAAATTGCTATCTTGTACCTGCAATGCGCAAGAATATTATTTCAGTTTCTATGTTGGATATTTATGGTTTTAATTTTAATATTGGACGTGGTATGATTTCTATACATCGTGGCAATATTATTTATGGAACCACATTTCTAGAAAATGGTTTGTATATCCTTGATCTAAAACGTAGTGAATCAATCTATAACATAAAAGCTAAAAGGATTAAGACTAATAAACTGAATCCTACATATATCTGGCACTATCGTCTTAGCCACATAAATGAGAAATGCATAACTAGGCTTTACTCTAGTGGAGCGCTAGGGTCATTTGACATGCAGTCTTATGACACGTGTGAATCTTATTTAAGAGGGAAGATGACAAAGGCGCCTTTCACCAAAACTGGTGTAAGGGACACGAAGCTATTGGAACTGATACACTCAGATGTATGCGGTCCAATGAGCACCAGTGTTGGATCTGGTTTTTTGTACTTTGTTACCTTCATAGATGACTATAACCGATATGGGTATGTGTATCTGATGAAACATAAATCTGAAACTCTTCTGAGATTCAAAGATTTTAAAAATGAAGTAGAAAATCAACTTGGCAAAAAAAAAAAGTAAAAGCGCTCCGGTCTGATAGAGGGGGTGAATACTTGAGCCAAGAGTTTGTCTCATTCTTGAGAGAGTGTGGGATTGTTTCCCAACTCACTCCTCCTAGTACACCCCAATGGAATGGAGTGTCAAAAAGGAGGAACAGGACCCTGCTCGACATGGTCCGCCCAATGATGAGTCAAGCTTCTCTCCCTATCTCCTTTTGGGGATTTGCTTTGGAAACTGCTACTCATATAATTAACAATACACCGAGCAAGGCAGTTGAAAGAACACCATATGAATTATGGACGGGCCGAAAGCCCAACGTTTCCTAAATGAAGATTTAGGGCTTTGATGCACACATCAAGAAATTGATAAGTGGAAAACTAGAGTCCAGATCTGTTAAATGCCAGTTCGTGGGTTACCCTAAGGAAACTAAGGGTTATTACTTCTACAACCCAGCTGAGAATAAAACATTCGTGGCTAGGTTTGCAATCTTTTGGAAAAGGAATTCCTTTCCAAAGTAGACAGTGGGAGTGATATTGATCTCGTTGAGATTCAAGACTCACAAACTCCTGCAGCTTATGCTGAGGATGCTTTGGGAACCGATATAGGTCCTCAAAACATTGAGGAGGCTAAACCGGTTATACAGGTGGTGTTTCAAGTAGATTCGTACAGAATTCTGATGAACCCCGTGTGTATATGAAATTCAGTGGGAGCATATCCACTTTCCTAATATTGTATGTCGATGACATACTGCTCATTGGAGGCAATATATTAACACTACAAGATCAAGCAGTGGTTGAGTAAATGCTTCACAATGAAAGACTTAGGAGAAGCCGATCAAGATCTACAAGGTTAGATCCAACAGACTTCTAAGCTTGAGTCAGGCATCGTACATAGACAAGGATCCATCATGTACTCCATGTTATATACAAGGCCATATGTTGCGTGTTGCACCAAACATGACTAGTCGGTGCCAGTTAGGTCCCGATAAGGAACACTGGAAGACAGTCAAGGCAATCCTAAAGTACCTTAACCGTACCAATGATGTTTTTCTTAGTATTTGATGGGTAGAAGGAATGGAAATATCAGGTTACACTGATCGAGACTTTAAGGATGATAACCAGTCACGTACTGGTTATGGATTTCTCCTGAATGGCGATGCCATTAGTTGGAGATCCTTAAAGTAGCCAGCCATTGCCGATTCTATGATGGAAGCTAAGTACATCGTTGCATGCGATGATGCAGAGGAAGAAGTTTGGATTAAGAAGTTCGTAACTGATTTAGGAGTAGGTCAAACTCTCCTAAGTTCAGTTGATGTTTTCTATGACAATAATGGGGCCATAGCACAAGCACTGGATCCCATGTCACACAAGAGATCCAAAACGCGTACTTAGATAGTAACACCTTACCCGGTGACATTACATTGTAAAGGGTTGACACTGAGAACAATGTCGTTGATCAGTTTACCAAGGCAATTGGTAGCACTAGATCTACAGTGTTTAGGGCAATACCCGCTTGGAACTAGTTCAAGTGGGAGACTGTTGGTGTGCCCTAGTTCATAGGCATTGGTTCTTATAAAATGTATTTGTGTCACATTAATAAAGGCATTAATCTAGTTCATTTATATCTTGTGCTATGATATGAATAGAGAATCCATTGATTGATAATCGTAAAACCATATCCCAAGTCTATTCTATCATGGGAATGATTAGGACCACAGACTTGTATATTCGACGACTGTATGGTAGTAATTGATACTAGCCATAGCACTTGATAAGTCAGTTGTGAATATGGGTACATGTTGTATACATGTGACTGGATCGATCCGCCCGAGAAAACTACATGGTGGTTGTGTCATTAGTTTTCTTAAGTAGGTCTCTAACTGTCTTCAGACCAGATTTCATTATAATATCAATGTGGGATCCGATTCACTTTGACATATGCCTAACAGGTCTGTAACATGATGCCAAATACGGGTATGATTGGGCGAACAGGTGAACACATTGGCATTGATAGTGAAGTGATGGAATTACCGCTCACATAATAGTGAGATGATATCATAGGCCACTTGATAAGTGAGATTGATAAGTGTGTGGCCACACCCTGATAAGTAGTTTACTTATCGGATTCATTAATCTACTTAAGATCAAGAAATATCATAAACAACAGAGAGGATGACAGCCGCCATGCCTTTAGTTTATAATATCGATATCAAATGGTAAAAGAAGTTAAGAGATAACTACAGGGTCTCTGCATCTTTAGACTGCTGAAATAGCTGTATTGGTTAGGGGCAGTAATGGTTTGCTAGAACCCACTTACTGTCTGTGGGCCGTGAGCCCACTGCTAGCTAAGGACAGTCCCATAGGATCGTGCACATTGAACATCTGAGTTAGAACTTATAGAACGGTACATTGGAGGGATGAGATTAATTAATTGGTTGACAGTAAAATATCAAGGTAATTAATTGGTGGTTAATTAATTGATTAATTGATACTTTGTATCAATGCAATTGATTAATAGATTTAGGCATTGAGTATTTAATTGGTTAATTAGTTTACGGGATGTAATTAATTAATTTGTAAATTAATGAAATTGCATTCGTGAATAATTAATCAAACTAATACGTCAATTTATTAATTAGTGTTGTTTATTTAATTGGGGTAATTAAATTTAATCTAATTATAACTAATTGCATAGAATAAATACTATTGGTATTTATTTAAGTGATTATGTTAGGAGTAGATTAGTTTTAACCAATTAACCCTAAACCAATTAGGTTTAGAAATAACTACACTATATATAATAAAAGCCTAAAACCTAAAACAACCTAATTAACACTATTCATATTCGGCGGCCACCACAGAAAATCATTATTGATTTTCGACAGCACCACCATTTGAGAAAGTGGGTTTTTTTGGTTAATATCACAATCTCTCCAATTCTTCTTCGTTCTTCGGCTAGCACCGGTTCTAGCTCAATAGCTGTTCGTGCACCTGACTACGGAGATCTTACTACCTTGTGGATTCTTCAGCCGTCTCTAGAAGAGACAGTCCGGGTATGTTTATATCCTTAAACGGATCAAAAGTTTTTTATTCAATCAATGGTTAACGGATAAAGATCAAGCTATAAGGGATTAGAAATAAATTTTGAACCGCAATTCTGCTGCGCTACAGTTGATTAACTGGCTATAATCCCTAACAGTGGTATCAGAGCCATGGTTTAGTCCGTTTTGATTGATTGAAAAATTAATAAGATTTGGTTTTATTATTTTTCCAAATCAAGTTTTGAAATTTCCTATTAATTCCTCGTGTAGAAATTGTTCTAGGAAGTTTTCTATTTTTATTTATGTCTGTATTTTGTTGTGTTTGGTTCTGAAATTATTTTTAAAATTAAAAAAAAATACAGCAGCATTTTTCTATATTAACAGAGAAAAAAAAATAGTTTCGGACACGGAACAGCAGTCACGGGACTGCTGTCCGCGGACAGCAACCCCGTTGTTGTCTCGGGTCCGTTTTGGGTCTAAATTTAGATTATATGGACTGATTTTAAGTTTTAAAATTTTCATGGGTATTTTAATAAAATCAGGGCCCTAATACCGTTTAATTTATTAAACGTGTTTTGAATAAAAATTAATTGGTATTAAAATGTTTTTGTTTGGCATGCATATTTAATTTTAATCGAATTGATAATTTATATAAAATTGAATATGGTTAATTTGTGAAATTGGCCCAATAAACCGTGACACCGGTTTAAATTGGGAGGGCTAAATTTTAGATATGCGACGACCCTAAAATTCAGTGGGAGCAAAATTGTAATTTTGCATACAAATGGATGTTAACCGTTTGGGCCTTTATGGGCCTTAGTCACATATGGTAAAATTGGCGATTTCACCCTAAGTAACTCGGCTTAACTTTATTAGATGATTTTGGAATGCCATGATCATGCATTATATTTATATGTCTTACCGTGCAGCAATGTGTTATAGAGTTCTATGGGCCCTGAATTAAAGTCGGTTTGTAATTTAATTTATTTTGGGAAATATGGCCTGCGTGCCATTCTTTCATTAATGTAATTTTAGAATAGGTTCTATTCATGAAAATTGTAATTGGTCGTGAAGAAGCCCAGATGGTCCAAGCCCATGGTGGGAGCCCGAGGAGACTTGAAGCAAGTCCGTGAAGATTAGATAGTTTATCTAGTTTCACTAGGATGTATTATAAGGCCCATAGTGTCTCTATGTTTATTTTGATTATACAATTGCTTAGTATAACATGAAATATAAGTAGCAACGATCACCAGATCATCACCCACGATAATTATATGTTAAAGCCGTATCACTTAATTAATCCGGATAATGAAATATTGAGTCGCTTAAAAGTGCTTTCCAGATTCACACCTCTTCCTCCTAGGTAGTGCTACAGTGTATGACGTGCCCTAGCAGGTATGCTGTAGTAATTAGTGGGCCGTCGAGGGTTAGAATACTTCGGTATGGCTAACACGTGTATGGTGGTTAGACTCAACGTGGGTAGCATTAGCTCAGAGCGGGCCCTAAGCACAGATGGGCTAAGTGTCACAAAGCCCATCAAACCAAGAGTCCTTGCGGAGGATTGGATAGTTTATCCTACCAAATCGTCAATGGTCGACGGCGGAGCCCTAGCTCGGTCTATTGTTGATGGATTGTGGATATTGGTCAAGACAGCCAAATAAATATCACCAATAACGAATTAAAATGGATTATTAATTTGATCTTTGGCTTAAGCCCTTTATTCTAACTCTAATGTAATTTTTCCACGTAGATTAAACTCCACATCAAAATTACACGAAAAAAGAAAATTAAATGGCTGCAACAAGTAACAACTCACTCAGACCACTCCTGGAAAAGGAAAAGCTTTCAGGGACTAATTTCCTTGACTGGTCCAGGAACTTGCAAATAGTTCTTAGACACGAGTCGAAGGAATATGTGCTGACTGATGCCTTACCAGCAGCTCGTCCTATAGGTCGGGGCGTAACCGCTGATCAAATAGCGGGGTACGACCGACATGTTAAGGATGACAGAGATGTGTCATGCATTATGCTGGGTACCATGGTTTCTGATCTTCAGAAACAGTTCATGGAGCAGCACGCCTTTGAGATCATGGATCAACTCAAAAGGATGTTCCAAGATCAAGCTCGTCAGGAAATATACTTGACAACAAAGGCGCTATGCAGCACTACGATGCAAGTCGGGACTTCTGTTAGCACACACGTGCTAAAGTTGAAGGGTTTTATTGACACGTTGTCAAGGCTTGGCTCACCAGTGCCTGCACAACTAGCAGTCGACATCATTCTTGGATCACTTCCGGCATCCTACAATCAGTTTATCATGCACTACCACATGCAGGGCGTTGATAAGTCTGTAGTAGAATTGCATGGCATGTTGAAACTTGCTGAGCAATCCTGCAAGAGGACCCCAGAAGTGTTGCTGGTCAACAAAGGGAACGTGCCTAAGGGAAAGGCCAAGTCCAAGTCCAAAGCGAAGGCCCAAAAGGCCAAGCCCAAGGCTAGGAAGGCGTCAGCTTCTAAAGGTAGGTTGGCCTCAGCAGATGATATCTGCCATGAGTGTAATGAGAAGGGACATTGGAAAAATGCGTGTCCAAAGCTAAGGGAGAAACAGAAGAACGAAGCTTCTGGTTCAGGTATTTATGTTGTTTAAATTAATCTGGCTATTTCTACATCTTGGGTTGTAAACACTAGATGTGTTACTCACATTTGTTCAAATGTGCAGGGACAAAGAAATAGGAGATTGATGGGATCTGGTGAAGTGGATCTTCGAGTCGACAATGGTGCTCATGTAGAGGCCTTAAAGATCGAAGATTATTCTTAGAGATACCTAGTGGATTAGTTTTAGAAATTAGAAATTGCTATCTTGTACCTGCAATGCGCAAGAATATTATTTCAGTTTCTATGTTGGATATTTATGGTTTTAATTTTAATATTGGACGTGGTATGATTTCTATACATCGTGGCAATATTATTTATGGAACCACATTTCTAGAAAATGGTTTGTATATCCTTGATCTAAAACGTAGTGAATCAATCTATAACATAAAAGCTAAAAGGATTAAGACTAATAAACTGAATCCTACATATATCTGGCACTATCGTCTTAGCCACATAAATGAGAAATGCATAACTAGGCTTTACTCTAGTGGAGCGCTAGGGTCATTTGACATGCAGTCTTATGACACGTGTGAATCTTATTTAAGAGGGAAGATGACAAAGGCGCCTTTCACCAAAACTGGTGTAAGGGACACGAAGCTATTGGAACTGATACACTCAGATGTATGCGGTCCAATGAGCACCAGTGTTGGATCTGGTTTTTTGTACTTTGTTACCTTCATAGATGACTATAACCGATATGGGTATGTGTATCTGATGAAACATAAATCTGAAACTCTTCTGAGATTCAAAGATTTTAAAAATGAAGTAGAAAATCAACTTGGCAAAAAAAAAAAGTAAAAGCGCTCCGGTCTGATAGAGGGGGTGAATACTTGAGCCAAGAGTTTGTCTCATTCTTGAGAGAGTGTGGGATTGTTTCCCAACTCACTCCTCCTAGTACACCCCAATGGAATGGAGTGTCAAAAAGGAGGAACAGGACCCTGCTCGACATGGTCCGCCCAATGATGAGTCAAGCTTCTCTCCCTATCTCCTTTTGGGGATTTGCTTTGGAAACTGCTACTCATATAATTAACAATACACCGAGCAAGGCAGTTGAAAGAACACCATATGAATTATGGACGGGCCGAAAGCCCAACGTTTCCTAAATGAAGATTTAGGGCTTTGATGCACACATCAAGAAATTGATAAGTGGAAAACTAGAGTCCAGATCTGTTAAATGCCAGTTCGTGGGTTACCCTAAGGAAACTAAGGGTTATTACTTCTACAACCCAGCTGAGAATAAAACATTCGTGGCTAGGTTTGCAATCTTTTGGAAAAGGAATTCCTTTCCAAAGTAGACAGTGGGAGTGATATTGATCTCGTTGAGATTCAAGACTCACAAACTCCTGCAGCTTATGCTGAGGATGCTTTGGGAACCGATATAGGTCCTCAAAACATTGAGGAGGCTAAACCGGTTATACAGGTGGTGTTTCAAGTAGATTCGTACAGAATTCTGATGAACCCCGTGTGTATATGAAATTCAGTGGGAGCATATCCACTTTCCTAATATTGTATGTCGATGACATACTGCTCATTGGATTAGATCAATGGTTAACGGATAAAGATCAAGCTATAAGGGATTAGAAATAAATTTTAAACCGCAATTCCGCTGCGCTACAGTTGATTAACTGGCTATAATCCCTAACAGATCAGGAGGACATCTACTATGATGAAACCTTCTGTAAGCCTGCTGGGTACATTGGAGAAGTATCCAGCTCGTCCATGGGTCAGCATCAGAAGATGGCCCACTTCCTGCTGGTCCAACTGATCTACCAGAAGGTCAACTGCACCAGCTCAGCCTCCCACTTCGAGATGTGCTTTATCTGGCACATGCTGACCTACAAACCGATAAACATGCCAGTGTTTCTAATAGCTGGATTCCTGCGCAGCACGAACAATCTAAGGCTAGGCTCGCTGATCACAAAGATTCTAGTTGACCACAAGGTTGACTTACAAGGAGAAACCTGTGTGAAAGGATCTGAGATCACAGCAGCATCACTGCATGCTCTCAAATTCATCCAACCTTTGAAGAAGGGAAAATTTATTGAGCAGCCAGAGGAGCAAGCTGAGGAAGTGCTACCTGCTGAGGTGATTGTTCCAGCAAAAGGAAAACGGACTAAAGCTCCAGCCACAAGAAAAAGGAAGCCCACTGGTACTCCATCTAAGGAAGCTGAGCCTAAGTCCAAAAAGACCAAATCAGCTACTGAGTCAAACCAAGACAAAACTCAGTCAGCTGAAAAGCACAACAGGCAAGATGAGCCTGCAACTGAGGATACAACTGATCCTCCTCAGAAGAAGCAGAAGACTTCTACTCTTTCACCCATCAACATCCTTCCACTTGACTTCGTAGTCACTTCGGACTCACATTATGCTCAGCATCATGCTGAAGAAACTGAGCAACAGGAAGATGAGGTGGACCTAGACGAACATTTCATCACTCAGCTCGAGGAAGAGCTTGAGAATGAAGACACTGAGGATGAAGGACATGCACAGGAGCAAGAGAAGGAAGCTGACTCTGAAAGGACAGCTAGTGACCATGATCAAGCTGACCAAGCTCACACTGAGTCAGCTGATGGAGTTGAACAACATCACGAGCCAACTGACCGGCACACTGCTGATCAGAATGTAGACGACTCTCCATCTCAAGCTGATGTAAATCAAGCTGACCCTCCTCCTGTACAAAAGACCAGAAGAAGACTGGTAAAGGCCAGCATCTTAGACCAACCAGTCAGTGCACCAGTGCATGATCCATCCAAGGTCAAGATGACCTTCTTTCGGAAGCAAATTCCTTCTGCACCATCTCCTCAACCTTCACAAGCAGCAGAAAAACAAGCCTCTGTGTCTACTCAGGAACAAGCCGAATAACTTAACTCTGCAAACCCACCAATCCAAACCGAGCAAAATCTCGAAGAAAACACAGCACCAGTCAGCTCTGAACCCATCCAACCTGACTGTTCCACTGAGGTTGAACCTGCTAACCCAACAACTATCCAATCAACACTTGGGCAGAACCCAACAATAACCCCAGTCCCTGACCCAGCAACCTCTTCTCTATCTGGTCAAACTGCCATCTCTCAGGCCACAATCAATGTTACTGAGTCCAGTCAAAGAATCATTGACTCAGTGCAGGCTCTGATTAGAGATATTCAGCATTCAACTCCTCCTGCTGCTGCCATTTCCCATATAGAAACTACTCAGCCTTCTCAAGTAACTCAACTTCTCAATGAAGTTAAGGAACTCAAGGACCTGCTGAGTATTCTACTATCTTCATAAACACAGCAAGCTAGGCAGGATTCCATTGCTAAGTTGGCTGAGATCCAGCTGACAACTGTACAGTGTCTCACTTCTTTATCTTCCCAAATCCAGAACTTGTCAGCTGCGAACCCAAATCTCGCCACTTCCTCTGAGCTAAAGATGCTGTTTGCTCAGCTCCATACTGAGCAAAGCAAGACTAATGCATAGCTTGCAAACACATCTCAATGCTCAATGGAGCAACTCAGTGAGGCAGTTCGTCTACTTAATCTCCATAAGGAAGAAATGGACACCGACCAGCTCAAACAGGATCAAATACTGACCAATTCCCAGAAGATATTCGACCATGTTAGACACACGAATCTTCAGCGTGAGCACTATGATACTTCACTTCTCAAAACCTTCCACAACTCCTTTGCTGCGCTGACAGACACAATTACATGGCTGGGAAAAGGACAAGCTTATGTACTCAGTATGCTCAGTGCTGCTGATATCCGTATTAGTCCTGAGGTCCTCAGCAACGGTGCTCCTATCTTTGATGGCATAGACGAAAGTGCTGATCGTTTGAAGACCTTCTCTGCTGAGCTCTCTAGAGCTGTTCTTTTGGATTCCTTCAAGTTGCCTCCACCCGGTGCTGGCAAAACGGGGGAGAAGAAAGATCAGTGTAGAACTCAAGCTGAAGGCAGTCAGCAAAAGAAGAAGAAATAGATAAAAAAAAAAACTTAGTTTACACTTAGCTTATTTCTTCCTTCTTGTAACATGTATTATGTATGCTGACTATCCTATGTTATTTAATACAATACCTGCATGCATTGTCGACTCAACTTGTGTTATTTGTCCTTTCATGCTAAGTATTATGAATGCATCTTCTAAGTACAAATTGAACTCAGTAAACGAGTAAAATACCTGCTGAATGTATGCTGCGTAAAAATTAATGTTTGAACTTGTCTAAAATCAACCATTGAACAAATTAATTACTCAGCGCTCTTTTACTATACTACACTTCCGCTAAAACTGAGTAAAATAGAATATATCCCACAAGCTGACCTATACTTGAAAACTGATCTTAGACTTATTCAATTAAACCTTAAAATGTTTAGAATAAAACTAAGTCAGTAGCTCAACCCTGATGGGGGAGTTTACTTAGTCAAATAGGTCAACTATCATGGGGGAGCTCAATGCTGAGTTCCTTGCTGAAAAGTTTTTCCAATATCAAAATGTGGGAGTTTGTTGAAACACCTTTCCACAGGATTTTGATTTGACAAAATTATTTAAGTACAATTAAATATTCTATAACACACTAAGTTTAAATGCTTTGATTTATTGTTACTAATGTGTGTGTTCAATGTTGAGTTTATAATTGTTACAAGACATAAAGATCATAAGGCCCAAGCCCTATATGAAAGTCAAAGCCCAAGTCAAACAAGGCCAAGATCACTCAGCCCGCGTATTACAAAACGCTGCCGTTGAGTATTGAAACGCAGCTCAGCAATGAAGGATCCAGAAGATCCACGTAGATAACTTCGGTAAGAAGCTGCTGAGCTGTCTCGACAAAACGTACAAGACAGCCGCTGACCACAAAGCAACTTCCAGACCAAGTATTTCCTCTTTTGGTAAAGAACAGAAGACATAGGAAGCTGTCTGTTTGACATTACCAGATTTGGAGGAACATACTGCCACACTGACCGAAGAACAGAAGATGCTAGAATCTGATTGGCTAAGAGAACTGCTGAACAGACTGAGTGAAAACGACTTGAAGTCGTTTCCCTCCAACGGTTATTTCGAAATTCGAAATAACCAGAAGCTCTCACAGCTCTTTATAAATAGAGCATTCAGAATCCTTATTCCATACAGAACTTTGAGCAAAAGCCGTTACGCTGACCAAAAGTATACAAAAGTTCTGCATCCAAAAGCAAAGCAAATCTTACACGACAATTTTCACATCTGTGTAAAAGTCTAGAGTGATTGATCCTCAATCATCTAAGGTGTTCTAGCAATTGTTGTTTAAGACAAATCTTAATCATTTCTAGAATTAGAAAGGAGAAGCTGAGTACTCGGTTTTAGTACTTAGTGAATTAGAGTAGAAGTGAGTAGAGGTATAGAGGAAGGTACTCTTGTTATACTCAGCTTCTGATTTGTAAAGGGTTTTTGAGTCTCTACCTTTAAAGAGCTCAGTAGTGAATTGGAAATCTCGAAACGTGTTCCGGGGACAGGACGTAGGCTTAGAAGAAGCCGAACCTGGATAACTCCGCTGAGTGAAGTATTTCTAACCCTTAACTCCTTAATACATTGCTTGCTTAAAACAAACTAAAACTGACCAAGTAAAAGAGGTCAAGCTGAGTTGTGCGCTGCAAACGACTTAGTTCAGGAATAGACTCTAAGTGCTATTTCCTGACTTAAGCAACGAAACTGACCTAGTCACCAGTTGACTAAGCCAGTGTCTTGCTGATTGCTCAGCGCCGCTGTCATATACTTTCTTCTTAAGAAAAAGAAGTTTGCCCTAATTATTTAAAAAGGGTAAAATAGTTCCTAACCCCCCCTTGGAACTATCTTTGCAACCTTACAAGGTACCAACAAATGAGTCCATCATAAATGACTTGGATGAAGCTCTTGGTCAGGTGGGCGAAGTGCAAAGGAATCAGAACCAAATTCCTGGTTCTATTCATGCGCAAAAGGGGAAAACAGAGCTCCTTATGGTGAGTCCCCTAGAAAGGATCTCTTTTTGTAGAAAAAGTTGTCCCTTTGCTCTTTTGACGAAATTGTTTGTTTTTGACAGATGTATACTCGCATACGTGCTATGGAGGCCGAGCTCCGTCAAGGTGTCGCGGATAAGGCAACCATTGAGAAACTGGAAAAAGAGGTAGCGGATGCCAATGCGCATATTGCTTCCGCTAATGCGAACCTTGCCTCTGCTACAGCCGCCTTAGTCCTTAGAGATGCGGAGATTGTGAAGCTGAAGGAAAAGATCGTGATAGACGCCAAGAACCATGAGGACGCCCTAGGAGAAGCTGAATACATGGCGGGTGAGCAAGCCTTCTATTATGGCGAACTGCTCATGGCGTACTTTTCCTTGGCGCATCCCGAGATTGATTTCACAGATCCGCAGTTCGCCGTCCCCGAACCAGAAGACGTAGCCAAATATGACAAGATGTCAGACGCTAAGGAATACATCCGCGAATATGTTCGGAGATGGATGAAGGGCCCCATGGAAGAAAGCAAACCTTCCACTACCGTCCCTCTAGTGGAGCTTGAGGAAGTGCCCCCCCAAGGCGGGTGAAGAACCGATCACCAATAACACCCTTCCTTTGGGTCCCACATCTTCCGTGGAAAAGGAGGTAGCTTTGGTTGGTGTATCTGAGGCTGTGGAGAAGGAGGCTTTCCAGGCAAGCGCCGTAAGCGAGGATAGTGCAAAGGAGGATGCTCATATCATTACTTAGTTGTTTACTTGTGATTTGTAAAAAATCGTTAAGTACAATTTGTTTTAATCCTTTATGGCAACTATTTATTTTACTATTACGTTTGCGTAAGTAAATATATAGGCATCTAGGATTTATTTTGGAGTAGGTGGCCAACCGTACCCTATTGTATGGACCTTTGTGAAGGTTAGAAGCTGTTTTATTCCATTGAAGGAAGTAAAGCTGCCTAGGGGATCAATTTGCTACCTGTCTTTGAGGTGAAGTGATCCGCCCGTAGGACTTGTGAATCCTTTTTTCAGAAGGATATGTAAGAGAGTGTAAAGACCTTGCGTCCAAGGATCGTTTTAACTCTATCGGAGATTGGGATCCTCTCAGAGATGGATCCGCCCATAAGATAGGTTCTCTTATGTCCAAGGAGAAAAAGTAGCTATGAGATAGCGATACTTTGTTAATGTGGAGAGCGTTGGATGCCCCCCTTCTTTTTAAGACTGGAATATTGATATTGCTGCAATAAACTTTAAAAAGAATACAGATAATAGAACAAATGATGTTTATTAATGGGAGGAATGCTTTATTACAGTAAGCAGGTCTTATAAGTGAGCCTCGTTAAAACCTTTAGTAAGAAAAACCACATGGGAAAAAGCTTACTAAAGGAAAAAGAGTACTCAAGACCGTGTGTACACTTCATTTTCTGACAAAATATTTGCGGATATTTTGGAGGTTCCATGTGCGCGGAAATGTGTTGCCCTCCATGTCCTGAATTTTAAATGTGGCGGATCCAATCTTATCCACTATCTGATACGGACCCGTCCAGTTGAGCCCTAACTTGCCCTTGCCTTCTCGAGACTGGATTTTGTCGGCCTTTCGGAGCACAAGATCACCCACGTTCAGATCCACAAGCTTGGCATTTTTATCATGGTAAGCGGCGATCCTCTGTTTATACGCCGCCATGCATACATAGGCTTGGTCTCTTCGATCGCCTACCTGATCCAGACTTTCCCTTAGCCTTTTGTCGTTGTCCTCTTCACATAAAAGACCACTCTATCACTTGGGACTTGTATTTCAACCGGGATCACAGCCTCTACACCATGAGAGAGGGCGAATGGTGTTTCTCCTGTGGCCGTCCTAGGAGTGGTGCGATAAGCCCATAAAACGCTTGTCAGCTGATCCGCCCACTTCTTATCATGCTCTCCCAATCTCTTCTTTATCCCTTTTACGATCGTCCGATTCGTGACTTCGGTCATCCCGTTGGATTGGGGATAATAAACGGAGGCAAATCTGTTCAGGATGCCCAACCCTTCACAGAAAGTTTTGAATTCGCTACAGTTGAACTGTGTTCCATTATCGGTGATGATGGTATGCGGAACACCGTATCTTCCCACGATGTTGTCCTTGACGAATTCCACCATTCGTTCTGCAGTGATGGAGGAGATAGCTTCGGCTTCTACCCACTTAGTGAAATGATCCACTGCCACTACCACGTACCTCCTCTGTCGGCGAGTTGGAGGAAATGGGCCGACAATGTCTATTCCCCAGAGGGCGAATGGCCGTCCTTCTATGATGGGCCTCTGGAGATGCTTGGCAGTATGTGATTCATTCGCATGAATCTGGCAACTATGACAAGATTCTTCCAATTTTTGGGCATCCAATTCGGCCGTGGGCCAGTAGAAACCTGCTAACCTGGATTTCTTCAAGATGGTGGCGGATGCTTCATGAGCCCCACATGATCCCTCATGTAGCTCCTTGAGGATTTGTTGTCCCTCTTCCGGCAGAATGCACTTCAACCAAGGATGGCTAAAAGATTTTCTGTAAAGGCCGTCGTTGATTATGGAGAAATAAGCCGCTCTCCTAACTATCCGTCGTGCCTCTTCCTTATCTTCAGGTAAAGTTCCACATAGCAGATATTGGCGAATGACCGATCTCCAATCATCTTCCACCGTTGTGAGTAGGGATACTTCCTCTGAAGCGAAGGCTGGAGCTATTTTAACTTCGAAGGGACAATCTGGATCCGTCCAGTTCTCCTCACAAGAGGCCATTTTGGCCAAATGATCCGCCTCAGTGTTGGACTCCCTTGGTATGTGAATCAGTTCCCATTTGGTTTCCTTAGCCTCAAGGTGATCCAGCAATTTTTTGACTTCTGCTACGTATTTGGCCAAAACATCATCTTTTACCTCGTAATTCTTGATTACTTGGTTGACCATTAGCTTAGAGTCGCTATAGATCACAATCCGCTCAGGAGTAATTTCTTTGAGTAGGCATAATCCCAATACCAGAGCTTCATATTCAGCAGCATTATTAGTTGCATGGAAATTTAATTTTGCTGCGTACCGTAACTTTATATATTGGGGACCCTTGATCACAACGCCTACACCAGCTCCATCCGTTGAGGAGGCGCCATCGGTGTACATTGTCCACTCCTCTACTGGAGGCTTGGGATGATCTATCCCTTCATCAGTGAATTCATTCACAAAGTCTGCCAAGACCTGACTCTTTAAAGCTGACCTGCTTTCATATCTCACATCGAATTCACCAAGGCGGATTGCCCATTCCATCAACCTTCCAGAAGTGTCTGGGTTCTGCAACACCTTTCTCATCGGTATATTCGTTCGAACCACTACAGTATGCGCCTGAAAATATAGTCTAAGGCGGATTGCCGTGGTGACAACAGCCAGCGCCATTTTATCGAGCTTAGAATATCTGGTTTCGGCGTCTTTCAGAACCTTGCTCACATAATAAATCGGAAACTGCTGGCCATCCTCCTCTCGTATCATGACCGTGCACACAGCTTTATCCGTAACCGATACATACATGTAGAGGTCCTCTCCCTTCATTGGTCGACTCATCATGGGCGGCTCCGTGAGGAACCGCTTGATTCCTTCGAAGGCCTTTTCACAATCCTCATTCCACTCGAACGCCTTTTGCTTCTTGATGACCTCGTAAAAGGGCTGACATCTGCGAGCTGAACAAGAGATAAACCTGCCCAAGGCTATGATCCGCCCATTAAGGCATTGTACTTCTCTGATGTTCCGTGGTGCTTGCATTTCTAGGACAGCTTTAACCTTGTCAGGATTTGGGCTAACTCCTTTTTCGCTGATCATGAACCCTAAGAATTTTCCATACGTCGCACCAAAAGTACACTTCTCTGGGTTCAGCTTAATGTTGTGGCGTCGGAGTACGTCTAGTACTTCCTTTATATCATCTGCATGCCTTTCTATGGTGGTGCTTTTGATGATCATGTCATCTACATAGACAGAATAGTTATCCCCTTTACTATCTGCGAATATCTTGTTCATCATCCTCTGATAAGTTGCACCCGCGTTCTTGAGCCCAAAGGGCATAACTTTGAAGCAATAAGTAGCTTGGTGTATTACGAACGAGGTCTTGATTCTATCTGAGGGCTCCATGGGGATCTGATGGTAACTTGACTTCACATCTGTAAAGGAGTACATGGTGTGACCGGCGGTTCCGTCCACAAGCATGTCAATACATGGCAGAGGATAGTTGTCTTTGGGACAAGCTTTGTTGACATCCGTAAAGTCAATACACATGCGGTAAGATCCGCCCGCCTTCTTTACCAGAACGACGTTTGCCAGCCACTGAGTATAAAGCACCTCCTCAATGGCATCCGCCCGCTGGAGCTTGGTGATCTCTTCTTCTATCACCTTCTGCCTTTCGGGGCCATGGTTTCTCCGCTTCTGAGCCACGGGAACTGCATCTTTATCAATATTGAGCTTGCGAGTGATCACGTCTGGACTTATTCCGGGAAGAATTTCATCCTTCCATGCGAAGACCTCCTCCGCCTCACGGAGTACCTTGGTGATTGCATTTTTAATTTCGCCCTTGAGCCCTTTAGCCATTCGCACCTGCTTTTCATCCGCCATAAGGTACATTTCTGTCTCGCCCAAGGCCATTGTGACGAGCTCCTCCTCATCCTCCTCCTTAGATTGGGGGCGAATCATTAGTGATGCTGAATATGTCTCCTGGGCCACCTTTTGGCTACCTCTGATCATTACACCTCCCTTGGCCATGGGGATGTAAAGCGTTAAGTGGCGTATGGAGATAAGAGCTGCAATTTCGGAGATAAAGGGCCGTCCGAGGATGATATTATAAGCTAACTGACCATCCAAGACAGAAAATTCCAGATCACCTTTCTAGACCTGATCATCGTCCGTAAGCTCGCAATCCAGAGTGACTTGGCCTTTTGTTTGGATAGTGTGTCCCGTCACTCCTAGGATATCGACCACAATTGGCTCTACCTGGACTGGATCAATCATGAGTTTGGCAAAAGCTCCTCTGGTGATGACACTGCACGAACTCCCAGTATCAACCATCACTCTTTTCATCTCCCAGCCTTCCACCATCATAGTGACGACCAGTGCATCCGCATGGGGAGAGATTTCAGGACCTACATCGGCAAAGGGGCGATTTAACGATGCCCTGTCAAGAGCGGTAGTCTTTGCCTTTTTCAGCATTGGTCGATATCCAGGTCCGCCTGCTATGACATTAATGGTACCCTTCCCCTTCTTCTTTGGGTCCTCTTTGGATTTATCACCATCTCCTTTCTTGCCATCATTCTGGATGAACCGATCCAATTTGCCTCTCTCGATGAGACGCTCGATTTCCCGAGCTAACTCCCAACATGCATCGGTGTCATGGCCATTTTTCCTATGATATTTACAATAATTTTTAGGATTTTTACCAGTATTGGTGTACTCCCCCCCTTTGGTTCGGGGTATGAAATGCTCCGTTTGTGTTGACTGTTCTCGATCCACATAAGGACTTCACTTTTAGAAGCGTTGAGAGGTGTGAAAGAGGTGACAAACGTTGATTTATTCTTAGAACCCCTTTGCCTGCCTCTAGAGGAAGTATCCTGATGTTTGTCTTTGTCTCTATCTCGATGGCGAGATTTGCCCTTATCCCTTTTGGGCGATGATAGTGATCCTCGGTGAATGTCATCCACCTCGATAAAGTCTTTACAACGCTCCATCAATTCTGCCATGCTGGTGGTTTTCTTTCGAATTAGATCTTCTTGCAAACTTTTACAAGTGGTGTTTCTCACAAAACATTCCACTGCTACGGAGATATCCACATCAACGATTTGTATGCACAATTGGTTAAAAGTGTCTACGTACTCCCGAAGGGATTCATTCGCCTTCTGCTTTAACTCAAAAAGTTTTCCTGATTTAACCACTGGAGGAATATAACCGGCGAATTTAGCACAAAATTCCCTGCTCAATTGATCAAAACTGTTTATTGAGCCCGGAGGTAAAGACTGAAACCACCCGTAGGCTGGACCTCCTAGCGTGGTGACAAACATTTTGCAGAGCACAGGCTCGGTGGCACGATTGAGTTTGAGCAGTATTCGGTATTTTCTGACGTGAGCTTCCGGATTGTCAACACCTGTGTAGATAGCGAGATTAGGTATTTTAAAAGCTCTATCAGTTTCCTCTGCCTCAATCCAAGCTGCGAAAGGCGAATCTCTATTGGCGAACGGATTATGCCTGGCATTTTTCTCATTCATACGGAGCACCAGAGCTCTAACTCTATCATCAAAATTCTCCGGATCCGCCCTTGGGCGACCCTTTCGTGGAGATCTGCTTGGAGAAGAAGAAGAACTTGACCCAGATGATGGATCTGATGGCGAACGCCCTCCTCCACTTCCGCGTCCGCCTCCTCCTCCATTATTACTTCCTCCGCCCCCCCTCCTGGGGGAGCCTGCCCACTACCTCCTCCATGGCTTCCCGACGGGATGTGTCCAACAGTTCTTGAGGGTGGCAGGGGTGGTGGTCCACTCAAATGGGGCGTCTCCGCGGGCCTTTTACTTCATCTACGACCAGTAGATGGGGGCGATCTGCCCCGACGTGAGGATCTCGATCGTCGAGACGAGGGTGATTTAGACCGCCTACTTTTCTCCCTTCTACGCTTTTTGTGCGTTCGCCCCTCGGATCCGCCAAGGGAGAGATTCGTCCGTGGGCGCCTTGGGATATCGGACCCGCCTGGATTTAATCCAGGACCCGTAGATCTGCCCGGAAGGGTTGAATCATTCCTTTGACTTCCTTCTGCGCCACCAGGGAATAACTCCCGATTGATCTGTCGTTCTCCACCTGCCACCGTAGTAGTTACCATGGAATCCGTGCTGTGAGATTGGAGAAATGAGGAACTCTGGGCGCCCGGTCCAAAGTTTAACAAGGGCCATGATGATACAGCCGATGTGGATGCCATGCTCCAATGCGGAGGGAGGGTCATGAACGACCGCGGGCGATTCCCCGTCTCGGGTCCAAACCGCTCTCCAATTGCTTGTGCACACATGTTGATGAAAGCATCAGGGTTCATACTGCTTTCGACGTGCGTTGCAGGAGCAGTTGAATCTGTGCGGCCAGCACTAGATGGTGTAACTAATGGTGTTTCAATCCCTGAAGAGGGATTCTGATCTCCAATTGTCATAGTTTCTTAATGTGAACGAAAAACCCTTTGTTTGATTAAGGATTCCACCTTCACCGCACCAATTGATAACAGGTAGGGAAATTCTGATCAACGTCCGTCCCTGTGGGGGCGTCGTTGGGTTCGACGGGGGGAAGCTCTGATGCCAAAGTCAGTAAGGTGAATCAAGGAAACAAACTGAATTGACAAAGGTTGTGAGAATGTGTACCTTGATAGCCTAGGGAATCAGGCTATATATAGCTAGGAAATCGTAACCTTCAGGCAACTAGAAAGCCTCCATTAATGCTCCATTAATGGCGGTTACAAGTTATCTTTAACTTGGCGGTTAGCTAATTGATAACTCATTAATGATCTTTACGGCTGAGTCGGCGTCCAGCCGTTATAGTGGCGAATCGGGTGAATGAAGAGATCCGCCTCATAGGTCCGCCAGCGGATCTCCCTAAGCAGAACCGTGGAGATCCGCCTGCCGGCTCTCATTTAGGGATTAACGCGCGGCGTTCTCTAGGTGAATATCCATTTTAGTCCTTGGGATAATATCTCTATGTTATCATAGGGTAAGTACGGTTGAGTACAATTCTGAGAGTTAAAAATTTCCAGAATTGTATCTACTAAAATCAACGGTATAATTTGGTTTGATTCTAATGAAAAAGTCAACGGTTCAATTCGGTTCTAGATCTTTTCTTTTTTATAGGGTAAATTTTAAATAAAACCCCTTTGTTTTCACTAATTTTCAGATAAAGGACTGTAGTTTACTTTTTGTCAAAACGAGGATTGAGGTTTCGCACTTTTAATAAAACAAGGACCTTTTGAATTAATGCTATTAAAACCATCTTTAACGACCTGAAAATGAAAATTTTCAAGAATTAAAGTTGTTCAATGTCATATTTACAATGGAACTACATTTTCGATTTTCGAAAATCATCTTTTTTTAAAACTTTCTCTCTCTAAACATTAACTTTCTCTCTCTTTACCAAACTGATACAGATCGGTTTCGGGACGTGTTAGTTTTAATCGTAAACTAACAAAGATGTTCTTCTTTAGCTAAACTAGAAAGAGTGAATTCCGGGTTTCATGGACTAAATCCGTAGGAATAGTGAAATCCCCATTGTTGAAGGTAAAAACCTTAACAAAGTTCAATGAAGAAGATGATTAATTTTGTATTGATAAAAAGTTAAACATTACAATAGAGAGAGGTGTATTTATATCATCTCACAAACCTAATTGTCAAATTACATAAAAGGGCAAATTACATAACTAATTAAAATATAAAGATAATGGGTAAATCGGGTTAATGCTAAAGGGGTGGCATGATTGTAAATATAGGAGTGGTAGAGTTGTAATTAGGGAGTGGTCCATAGCATGAAGAACTTGGGGAGGAAGTATTCTTCGGATGAGGCACGCCCCGCGTATATCTTCTCACGCTCCGCGTGAGTGCATCTCTGGACTTGAAGGTTCACGAAGGTGGTCTTCACGCTCCGCGCCCTTGGGAGTACGCCCCGCGTATATGCCCTCTTGGAACTGGTTCTTCCTGAAGGCTCGATCCACGCTCCGCGTACTGGACAACACGCTCCACATAGAATGCCCTAGTGATCTCCCCTTCCGCGTGGTTTTCTTCCTTTCTCTCGGCTCTAGATTCACGCTCCGCGTGTTCTATCTTGCGCCCCGCATATGACTGCAAGATGCCCTCATCATACTCCTCTTCTTCAAAAGAGTTGGTCCCCAACTCAACTATAGAACAAGAATGGTGCTCGGTAGGTACTACCCACTCCATAGGTTGTTGGTTTCTCCTTCTCTTCATGAACTCTCCCCACACCTCAACTCGTGTCTTGCCCCCGGTGCTCATGCCCCGTAATGCTCGCCTCAATATCCAACCGACATCGAACGGAATGTCTCATCGAAGTTGGTCAAACCAATCCTCCACATTGTCTTGGAAGCTCCCCCACACTCCCATGATATGTTGAACCGACCAACCCCGGACCTCCTTAAGGTCCACTTCATGAACATGGACATGGATCACAATTTCATTCCGCTCATAGCCGACATCAAATGGGATGTCCCGACGACACTTGTCAACCCACTTCGCAATGATCCCAAGCACACTTGTATCAACTCCTTCTTCATCTTGGGTTAACGATCTCGCGGCTTTTTGAGTCGCCTCTTCACTAACTTGGCCACTATCCCGCCATTCTTGAGTTTCTCCCATTTTCTCTACATCACCCGGATGACCATTCCCATTCACCAAATACTCTATGAAGCTCACTCTCCTCACCATAAATCACTCCTCATTGACTCCTCATAGGGTTGATGTCCCCTTAACAAACACAACATATATCCCAACATATACATCTCAATCAAGAACAAAATAACAAGTTCCGAATTTTCCAAGTGGGAGGCTCGGTTCATTCCTAATGTGCATGTGCTAGGAATCTCATTTCTTCCTAGAGGCGTCACACCGTACTCTTTATCCATTTCCTTGAAGCTCAAGCGACTATGAGGAAGACATAGCATACGACCTCCGGGATCCCATGCAATGTCACGTGGTATCTTCCCCAAAGGTAGAATGCCCCGTGGTTGTCCATTAAAGGACACATACTTCCCATCTTCGGATGTTGGTCCCACATCACCACTTTCCTCCATTCCCTTCCAGAACTCTCGCTCATAATAGTCAAGTTCATCATCGTTATCTAGCTCAATGTCGAAGTTTCCTTCCCCATCAATCTCCTCTCCTAGCTCATCTTCTTCTTGACCATACGCCATTTTGCTTCCCTCTTCGTCCTCAATTTGTTTTCTCCCATGACCTATCGTTCCTATTGGCTTCTCTCCATAGTCCAAGCCGGCCAAACCTTTTGACAAGTTATCCGACTCGAAAGACACACTATACCCCAACATGGTAGAACCACCAACATCTCTCCCATCTCCATAGTCATCAACCTCTACACAACAAGTGGTTCCTTCATCCTCCACAAAGAGATTGACAAGTCCAAACTCACTCTCCCATTCCTCAAGGATAACACCCCTACTCTCCTCACACATACAAGTAAAGTTATGCTTAAGGGGCATTTCATCAAACACTTGGAGAGCATCACTAGCCTCATGGGTTTTCTCAATGTTACTACACACAAATTCAACCTCCCCCATGTTTTCACATACAAGCCTCTCTTCCTCCTCATCCACAAATGAATCTAAATCCTCCTCCACAATTTCACTATCAATAAATTCACAAGAAGAATCTAAATCCACTTCATCATCACAAACAACATTACCAACATCCAATTTCTTCCTAATAATAGGACTAACAATAGGACTATCCATAACTTCAACATTAGAAATTGGAAGTTTGGGATTTACCTTTACCATGTGTGATGGAAAAAATATTGGTGATGGATCTTTAGGAGGGACTTCCACGGTTGGTTGGGAGCTATTTCGGCATTCTTGCTTGAGACTCTTTACGGATACCGTAAGCTTCCTCATTAGCTCGTTTACCACCCGAAAATCCTCCTTACAACTCTCATGATACCTTATCACCATAGCTTTGAGCTTTTCCAACCCCTTGTTGAAGGTTTCTTCATATCTTAGAGATAAATTTGGTTGAACCATAGTCGAAAGAAGTCTCCGTTCAAGGAAAACGATCGGCTCTGATACCAACTGATATAGATCGGTTTCGGGACGTGTTAGTTTTAATCGTAAACTAACAAAGATGTTCTTCTCTAGCTAAACTAGAAGGAGTGAATCCCGGGTTTCCTGGACTAAATCCATAGGAATAGTGAAATCCCCATTATTGAAGGTAAAAACCTTAACAAACTTCAATGAAGAAGATGATTAATTTTGTATTGATAAAAAGTTAAACATTACAATAGAAAGAGATGTATTTATATCATCTCACAAACCTAATTGCCAAATTACATAAAAGGGCAAATTACATAACTAATTAAAATATAAAGATAAGGGGTAAATTGGGTTAATGTTAAAGGGGTGGCATTATTGTAAATATAGGAGTGGTAGAGTTGTAATTAGGGAGTGGTCCATAGCATGAAGAACTTGGGGAGGAAGTATTCTTCGGATGAGGCACGCCCCGCGTATATCTTCTCACGCTCCGCGTGAGTGCATCTCTGGGCTTGAAGGTTCGCGAAGGTGGTCTTCACGTTCCGTGCCGTTGGGAGTACGCCCCGCGTATATGCCCTCCTGGAACTGGTTCTTCCTGAAGGCTCGATCCACGCTCCGCGTACTGGACAACACGCTCCGCGTAGAATGCCTTAGTGATCCCCCTTCCGCGTGGTTTTCTTCCTTTCTCTCGGCTCTGGATTCACGCTCCGCGTGTTCTATCTTGCGCCCCGCGTATGAGTGCAAGATGCCCTCATCACAAACATCTAAATAATCTCAAAATAAAAAAGTTGAAGAATTAAAGTTGCTTAGAATATTACTAGTTCTTAAAATATGTTATTTTTGAAGTCGTCAAGGGTGATTTTAATAATATCAATCGAAAAAGTCCTTATTTTGCTAAAGTTGAAAACCTCAGTCCTTACTTTGAAAATTAGTGAAACCACAAAGGGTTTTATTTGAAATCTATCCTTTTTTTTTATATTGAGTTCAGTTCTAAAATCTCCTACATATTTATTCAAAAATATTAGGAATTTGAAAATATCCAGAATTGTACCTAATTAAGTCAATGGTACAATTCAGTTCAGTCCTATCGAAAAAATCAACGATTCAATCCAATTCCGAATCTTTTTATCGAGTATTCGGTCCGGTTCAAAAATCTCCAAAATCCACTCTTAACCCTACTTTATAGTATAGATTTTTTTTTTTTTTTCTGTTTGCCATTATATACTTATTTGAATTATCACATACCTAAATTTATAAATTCGGCTTTACAATACTTCTAAACTTGAACTTTGATATCCTTATTCACTAATTTTAGGCTCTTTACTATTAAAGATTAAAAAAAAAAGTTACATTATATCAATAAATAAATAAGAGTGCTAGATCTAGATGATATGTCCAAATTAACAAGATAAATATGTGATTGGTGAAAATATAAATACAATTGCTAATATAAAAAAGTTACAAGAGCAACTCTAATAGTTCATAAGCTCCTTTTAATTTGGATGAGTCTCACACGTTAATAGGACTATAAATGAGTTGAGTGGCTGATGAGCGACTTATCGTTTGTCTCGATAGAAGCTCGATCATGTTTGCTCGATTTATAAATAAGTTGAGTTTAAGCATCTTTTGAAACTAGGCTCGAAAACTCACGGGTAGATTCGTAAAGAAGCTGGATTATAATATATATGAACAATCTCATGAACAAGTTCATTCGATTATATTTTTAAGGGATAAGGTACCAAAATAGGCCTAAAGTTTTTGGGGAAGTATCAATTTAGGCTCAACGTTCAAAATAGCACCAATATAGGCTTAACGTTTACAATATAATATCAATTTAGGCTTAACGTTTACAATATAGCATCAATTTAGGCCTCACGTACAAAATAACACCAATATAGGCTTAACGTTTACAAAATAATACGAATTTAAGCTTAACATTTACAAAATATATCCAATTTAAGCTAAACGCCACAATTAAATTAACCATATTATATTCTTTTTCTATTAACTTTATATATTATCTTTTTATTTAGTTCTATTTTCTTATTTATTATAATACAATTAATTAGTATTCTTGCCCATTAAAACCTTACATTTGTTTTTCATCAACCATTCCATGACTCCTAAATTTCATGGCTCATGCAAATAATATTGATACATGTGAGTGTTCGAAATATTGTGGATATTCAATTACTTTTAGTTTATAAGCAATGAAATTTAGTAGTCATGGAATCATTGATGAAAAACAAATATAAGATCTTAATGGACAAGAATGCTAATAAATTGTATTATAATAAATAAGAATATAGAACTAAATAAAAAGATAACGTATAAAGTTAATAGGGAAAGAATATAATATGATTAATTTAATTATTATATTTAGCGTAAATTGTATATATTTTATAAATGTTAAGCTTAAATTCGTATTATTTTGTAAACGTTAAACCTATATTGGTGCTATTTTGTACGTGAGGCCTAAATTGATGCTATATTGTAAACGTTAAGCCTAAATTGATGTTATGTTGTAAACGTTAAGCCTATATTGGTGCAATTTTGAACGTTGAGCCTAAATTGGTACTTCCCCAAAAACCTTAGACCTATTTTGGTACCTTATCCCTATTTTTAATAATAATATTCCTATAAAGGGGAAAATGAAAAATTATATATAGTTCTGTATGAAACTTTAGTTTTATAGGTCTTATAAATATAATTAATGACTTGTTTATGAGCAAAGTTCATGAACAGAATTATCGAGTTACTCTTGAACAAAGATTGTGAACAAATAAACAAGTCGCGAGAAGCTCACGATTAAATAATTTTTTTAATGACCTGAGCTTGGGCTCAAGCTCGTGCATTTTCTATCAAGCCAAGCATAAACATGTCAAAACTCGTATCGATTACAGCCCTACGTGTTAATTAAGCTTTTTTTTTATTCTTTTTATTTTTAATCAATTAATAATTTTAATTAATAAAATAATTGATTAATTGAATACAAATTATTGAGTGAATAATAATTGATTAATTGGATAAAAAAAAATATTTAGTAAATATTTTTCATTGAAAAAATCTCAAAATTGGATTTCCATACATATTTAAAACTAAAAAAATATGACAAATAAATAAATTTGGGGTAAAAAAATTCACGGACATACTTTATTCTCCAATTTTTTTTCTAAATTTTCTTTAATATTGCTGAAAATAACGATAAAGTATAACTCAGTAAACTAAAAGGTTAACATGTATAACTGAAATAGCGAGAGATTGCATATGAAAATAAATATGACATATGAAGATGCTCAATTATTAAGGTTTGAGATTTCGAAACATGTTCAAATGTGTTACACCAGATCCATTTTGAGTTGACGATGCATGGTTCTATCACGGATGCTTACATCCTTTTGCGATATATGCTTGCAAATCTAAAGAATGTCTTGTCGAATGAATTCATTAACTCTTGGTTGAAATTCTTCATCAGGAAAGTTTCTCGAGTATGTGTGTCACTCATTTTAAACCATCATGTTATGCGATGTTACACAATAATATTGTGGAATTTATTGTTATGCCAACTTCGTGTTGGTCCACGAACTATGGCAAAATAGGTTTACAATATCCTAAATGCTAGTTCAACATCTTTTTTTTGGCATTGTCGTGCTTTTCATTGAAAAAACGTCCCTTACGGTCCTAGACATGTGGAATGCTTTTGACAAATACAACTCATTCAAGATGTATAACTTCTATAAGGTGGTATCGCAGGTTGTAGTCAGTATCGTCAGTGGCGGATCCAGGATTTGGGGGTGGGGGGCAAAACTCTATGTAAAATTTTTTTAGACAAAATAACATTAATTGAAAAAAATATACTTTAGTACATAATTGCTATTCGATACAAAATGTCTTAAAATAAAAAAAAACTTCTAATGCTAAGTAGATCGTCGATTACGATGTGACAATTGACATCTACAATCTGTCATAACTTGAAAACGATCCAAAATATCTTCATTATCAATGTTGATGAAGATATCATTTGAGCTAAATACTACCAAACAATCATTCAGCCAATCATCTGACATTCGATTTCTCAAATCGGTCTTTACAATATTCATTGCTGAAAATACTCTTTCAACAGAAGCTGTTGCAACTGGTAAAAGCAATGCCAATTCAATTAGGCGGAAAAGTTTGAGCTTTTCCAGTTGAAACCATCTTTTTTGAAAGACATCCAAAATCTTCAACAGTAGCAAAGTTTATATCTCTTTTAACATCATAAATATACATTTCAAGCTGATTCTTAATCATCAGAACCTCAGTCCATGAGAAATCTTCTGAATATATTTCAGCTAGATGAACTAACTTATCACCATTAAAGTTAGAAAAAGAATCTCTTGGATCAAGACATGCCATAGAAAGAAGCAAGTCTGTTGTTAATTCTGGGAAACGATCATGCATCTCAAGTCCGATCTTATCAAGTACCTAGTATTTCAAAAGATAAAGCATTAAAATCAACAAAAAAAAAACGAAAATGTAAACAAAGTTATTTAAAACGAAAAGAAACACTTAATTAGTCATTTCCTTTTGAATAGAAGGACAAGTCATAAGATTATTTTGCGGAGCATTAATTCCAACAACCTTTCCAACACATTTGTTTTTTGAGGTATACCATTCAAGCAACTCACGAAAGTTTCCTTTATTAAAAGAAGTTGAAGACTCATCGTGTCCAAAAGAAAGACAAGTCTTACCGCAATAAAAATTTAATCACATCTAAACTAGCAGTCAAACACACGTGATAATCAAATTCAACCTCTTGACTTTGCTTTGACAATGAATGAGATACACTTTGTCTTTGATTTCTAAATACTTCAAGATTCCTAATAGCACTATGATGCACACCCGTAACTCCACCAACATGTTTAATAAATTTTTCATTGGCTTTTTTCCAATTATAAAATCCTTTGCATTAAATACTTCTTCTCTATAGCGACTGACATTAGGTGGCTTGAATAGAAAACGACAAAAATAATAAGCAGCATCATTTGATATGCTATATTCTAACCAATCATACTTGTCAAACCATTCAACTCTAAAACCCCTTTTAGCTGGACCAAACTGACGTTGAGGAAATGTATGCCCAAATGGTCGACAAGAACCTCTAGATATGTACTCTCTTCGAACACGATCCCTAAGGTTAACATCAAATTCTTCAATCTGTTTTCTTAGGTCAGGATCACTAACTATCTCATTTGGGGTTAAACTCAGCACTAGGATTTGAATTGAGAAGTATTTGTGCATTAGGACTACTACTGCTCGGTAATTCATCAACCGAACTTCGTGCTCTTTTAAACACAAATTTATCCATTAACCTATATAAATGAATAATGTCAAATCAATTCAATCAATAATGCCAAATCATTCAACCAATTCAATCTACTAACCTAAAATTAAGAATACCTAAAATTAAGAACAATCTATCAATCAATATCCATTAACCTAGAATTAAGAAGAATAACCTAAAACTAAGAACAAACTAACTATCAATCAATATCCATTAACCTAAAATTAATTTAACCTAAAATTTAAATTAAAGGACAAAAAAAAGTTAAACTAACCTACTGGGCGGATTGGAGATGGTGACCGTCGGCCGGCCGAAGAGAAGGAGAGGCGTCGATCGCTGCTGGAGGAGGAGAGGAGGGGCGTGCGTTTGCTGGAGAGGAGGAGAGGAGAAGGGAGCGCTGTGTCGTGTGTGTGCTTTGCGAGAGAAGAACGCGAGTATGCTTCTGCTTCTATGTGTGATGCGCGTCCCCTTCTATTCTTTTTCTAAATTAAAACCATAAACAAAAACGACGTCGTTTTTGTTGGAACCAAAACGACGTCGTTTTGGAATTTTTTTTTTTCCCGGATGAATGGGGCAAATGCCCCTTTGACCACCTAAATCCGCCCTGAGTCTCGTTAATATTGAAATCAACTTCTAGAACTCTTCCATATAAATTTTCTTAGAACAAATTTGATATCCTCAACATATTAAAACGTGCTTCAAGCATGATGATGGATGCCATAATCACATGACCTGCTTCAAGAAAAATTTGATTTTTATCCGTTATTAATGATGTTTGTTCTAGTATTGCATAGACATGGGGTAAATTACACCCATGGCCACTGAACTTTACGTATTTTAACATTGTGGTCATTGAACTTCAATTTTTAACGGTATGACCATTAAACTTTACATTTTTTAACCCCGGTTGCCGCTCAATTTTAACCAAGTCCTCAAAATTACCATTAACGATCTAAAAATAAAAATATTCAAGAATTAAAGTTTTTCAGAACCATATTTACCATGAAATCACATTTTTTATTTTCAAAATCACCTTTTTTGGAGCTTTCTCTCTCTAAAAATTCATTTTCTCTCTCATAACCAAACAATACCTAAATGACCTCAAAACGAAAATTTTCAAAAATTAAAGTTCTTTAGAATACCATTAACTCTTCGAATTTGTTATTTTCAGACCGTCAATGGCCGTTTTGAGGCGTTGAGTGGTCACCGGTGTTAAAAAGTGTAAAATCCAATGGTCATACTGTTAAGAATTGAACTTCAGCGGCGACAATGTTAAATGAGTAAAGTTCATGTAATTTACCCCATAGACATGTTATATCTGTTAATTACTAATGCTCATCATTGATAACTTATTTGACTATATTGTTATGAATTACTGGTAAATGGAATTTTTGTATTTAACATTGCGAACAACAAATACAATAATTAAGGTTTAAAAGAGAACAAGATGAGTTAGGAATCATTACTTATTGAAGGGAACTCCAGAGATTAAGAAGAAAAAGGGGCATGAAATTAAAAACTCCAAGAATTGATTATGAACTCATTTTAGCATTCTCTTAACTTTTAGTTTTTACTTTTATTTTAGTTACTTTTCCACAAAATATATTTTTTATAAATTAAAAACCCTGAGTCACAGCGAGGAACTGGTATGGTCCCGGTTCCGTCCGATTAGTTGAACATTAATAAAGAGGTTAATTACTAATCTAGTTTATTTGGAGGGATTCATTAACATATTTGACTCACTTTGCTTCCATCTCACTAAATTCTGTTTATCCGTTATATATTTAAGTCTCAAATTGACAAAAAAATAACAAACCAAAAGTTGTTTATAATTTGTTTTGGATATATATAATTTATAAAAATAATTTTAAATTAATTATATATATTTAATATATATAAATATTATTTATCTATTTATTACGTCATCCGGTTCGACCAATTTGAGTCATCCGGTCCGATCAAATGACCCGTGACCCAGTCACCAATCCGATTTGATGTCTGATCCGGTTTTAATAACATTGCATATTATTACCTTTATCAAATACATTTTTATTTACTCAAAATCAGAAAGATATTTCACAATTTATTAAATTAACTTTCAATTTATATTTATAAATTAATTGAGCTTCTTTTATGCCTAAAATATTAATTATTTTAGTCCTTTAAAACCTAAATAATATTAATAATATGTATAATTTTTGTTAGGTCATATATATTTATAGAGCAAAATTTTTTTGAATCCCTTCCAATCTTGGGTTTTAAACTGGCGCACTCCCGTCCTAGGCCCGAGGCTGGCCAGATATTCTAATAATTTTATATAAGTAACACGTGTGCTATAATATAGTTCAATTGAAATATAAATATGTGGGCAGGGATAAGGCAGTTTCTGTGTTGTTGGAATCAATGCATCCATAACTTAAGGAGGATATTTTCTTCTGCTTCTCTTTCCATTTATTTTTCTCTTTGACTTGTTCTATGTCATGTCATCTTCATCTACACAAATAAAATACATAATCTTTGCATTTTAATTTACTTATTGAAACGCATTCACAAAACCTCGGTGAAACATCAGTGAAACTCGGTGAAATTTGGTGAAAATATTATAGTATGCTTATCATTAAAGAAGACATTAATGATTCCTACTTGATTTGCAAAGCTATAATCAAAACACAATTATCAACAAAACTCAACTCATAGAACGTGTTTGGTAGCTCATTTTTATGCCTTTATTTGCCTTTTTTACTTCAAAAGGGGAATTTTAAGTGTTTGATTGGTGATTTCCTGTTTATATTTTAACCCTGAAAAGTAGAGAATCTCTACTTTTTTAGAAAAACAACTCTTTCCAACAGCAGACAGTAGGTAAAACAAACGGAACTTTAACTTCATATAATTAGTAATAAAAGCGAAATTAAAAACAAATTATAAGAAGACAAAAATGATGATGCAGGCATGAATTTGACCACATGGAAATAGTGGTCCTAAATCTACGTAAGTTTTAGGGTATTTTTGGTGAGTAGGGTGCCCTATAAAAAATTAAATAAATATATGGATCCCCACCCCACCCTATATGGATCACAATTAGTAGTCTAGGTCCATGTATATACATGCATGCAAAGTGAATTCAACAGTAAATTCAATGAAATGTTTTTCCCTGCACACTCATTAAGGGGTTGTCCCCAATAATTGACTAATGGATCTATCTTTTTAACTTTATACATTTTGTTGTCACTATATTTGTTCCAAAATTTCAATGTCTCCTCAACTTTTAAAAAAGTTCTAAATAATCTCATATTATTGTCTAACGGTATTCAATAACTTCATATTTTTATCCAATTACATTTAATAACGATGTATTCTTATCCAATTACATATAATAGTCGTATTCTTGTCCAATTGCATTCAATAACCCAAAAACTTCAACTACCCATGAACTTTCAAAAGTTTATAATTATTTATCTATTTGACCTTTTCTTTTTTATGCAATAAATTTTATTGAAAAATAGAAATTATTAAATATAATTGAACAAACAGATGATCATTTGAAATTTTGAAAGTTTAGAAGCGGAGTTAAAGCCGAATACATTACAACACATGTATTAGGACTTTATATATCTCTCTTTATCTTCAAAATATTTCTTTATCTTCCCTAAAAAAAATATTTCTTTATCTTAAAAATAGTTCATATCCCTTCACCTATTATTTAGGGGTGGTAACGGGACGAGGGCGGGGTTAGAAAGGGTATAAGTATAGAAAATAATATTTGCAAATACGTTAAACTATAAGATTTTTGTTTATACTTGTCCATAAATATATTAACAGGAAAAAAGGGTTTTGGAATGAGATGGAGACACATGCTTTAAATAAGACATACTCACAACAAACGAGAAATTTATACGCACCTCCAGGGTTTGTTTTTGTCTACTAAGATTTCATTTTATCAGCAACCGTGAACCGACATTATGGTTTGGAGGATTTTGGCATCCACTCAGTTCAACAATATATTTTAGTAGGGTGAGAGAAGTATTTTGGTCTCTATCAAAATCCACAGCTGCCAGCCGCGAATACAGGGAGAGGTCAGACCCCTCCGGCTGCTGGAACCACCATGACCACGAATAGTTTATGCCTCATGTCTTCACAAAAGTTGAAGTTGTGGTGGTTCTTGCCCATGTTTCAAAAAAAAATTAGACCGGGTGCCAAAGTAGCACCCTAACATTGGCTCAGATCTGTTAATTCATTATTAATCCAAAATTTTGATAATTCTATTTTTTTTTTTTTCTGTTAAACCCTATCTAAATCCAAAATTCTAAATTTTATGACATGTTAGATCATCCGTTAAATCCAAATTTTTAATTTTTTTTGCCTACTACTAAAACCGATTTTTCTATTAAACAATTTTTTTTTTTTACAATGTAGCTTAATTTTGAGGTTGATATTTAAAAATTGGTTCTTGAACATTATAACATGTATATATATATATAAAATTAAATAAGTTTGATTTAGCAATTTTTTTTTTTACACACCACGTGTAAATTCGAGCCCCAACCAAACAATTCTATATTCGCCACTGATAACTACCACTAGCCCAGCTAACCGTGTTAAAAGATTTGGTCCTATAACTTTATCATGTGTCCGCCCGTGTTTTGTTTAACTCTTTTTCCCAGGGTTTGTAGTGTCTAAATTTGAAATCTGAAAAAGCAATCGTTATTGTTTATGAAAATAAGAGGTATTTAAGTGGCAATTAATTGTAGGTTTTTGTTGGATAAAAGCTTGTTCAGTAGTACTATTTAATGAGAAATCCAACTGCAAATGCTTCTCTAAATTTCTATATTTGTGCACCATTTAATGTCACTTAAACCTTTCCATTTTAAACTCAAACAATTACTAACTTTTATCATTTTCAGCTTTTTCTATAGAAAACATCTAAAAGGTACGTACAAGTAGAGTTGTTTATGATTTATTTAGCAAGAGAAAGAGATTTGGAGGTTTTTATAGAAAACCAACAAAAATTAGATTTTATAACCCAAAAGTCAGTAAAGTATCTCAAGTTTAATTTGAAAGAATTTATTAAATTCTCTAAAGATACAGAAGATACGAAATTCTTTAAGCAAATGTTGAACCTTTACAAGATAATATTATTTGATAAATAATAATAAGATTAATAATCTTTACATATTGATAACTTTGTGGAAAATTCACAATTTTAAGAGTCTGAAGGTCTACTCAACGAGATTTGGATATATGTTCGTAACCAAGGCAGCCATGGTCGAACTGATATATTGAGAGTTGTCTTCTTCGTTTAACCTGAAAACATAGCTTGACCAGATCTCTGTGAGAGTCTCTTTAATGCATCAAGTCAGTTCTAGTCTAAAAGAAAAAAGAAAAAGTAACACAACAATGGTTTGTGAGATATGTCGTACTTTTGTGAAGGGAGTTCATACCCTTTATACATGAGAACATTTCCTCCTAATATTATTAAGAGAGAGACAAACTTGCTTGTTTGATGACGCTATATACGCTAAGGACTCATAAACATGATAGAATGAGGTATCCCAATTCAAGAAGGAAGAAACTTCTAGAAGCACAGACCAAACATCCGGGTGAATGAGGAGGATCTAGTTAATACCTCTGAGATCGGACATCCAAAATTTACATATTTGTTATCGAAAGACCCTCCCCCTCCCATAAGACGAATCTAGCTTTATAAGACTAGAGCAAATGTTTGGGATTTCTAAGAGAGTGCACCCTTTCACGAAGGTTCTTCCTTCAACGAGAACATGACACGTGAATAAGAGATATTCGAAATGCGAAATTTTTTCCAAACACTATTTCAAACAACATAAAGGGTAGGTGTGTTTTCACCTTTGTCTATTCACCATCTTCAACCTCTAGACTCTCCATTTTTCTGTGATTTTATTCAAGCGTTTGTTTTCTAAAAAATAGTAAGTTTTTTTATTTGATATCTTCATTCCATTTTTTTTTTGTAAGAAATGGTTGCCTACTTCTCGAAGATGAAGAACATGAGCCCTAGAATCGAAGCTATGGCTTTCACAATAACCAAGGATCATTTGGATAAGCCGAGAGAGAAACACCTTTGGTTGGAAATGACTATGAATGCATCATTCCCAAACCAACAAATAGGGTGCACCTTCCACTAGCGACCATTTTTTTTCATATTTATGCTTTAAATAGTTTGTGCTTTCACCTAATTATTATTAGAGCCCATATTTGATGTGCTTCGATACTTGGACCACTGCCCTGCCCAAATCTACCTTAATGCATAGATGAAGATCTCTTTATACTAGATATGTGAGGGGCTGAAGATCCCTATGACAGCTTGTTTATTCAACAATATGACCTCTCATTCTAATAACGTAAGTGAAAATTTGAGTCTGGTCTTGACCAAACTCGGATCCTTTCCTTATACTTATCGAATTTCCTTGGTCTCGCTTCCAAGATTTTCCCCCTATAAGGTCGGTTACAAGATTCCTTCCCTAAACAATAATCCTTAGGCGCGTAGATAACTCATATGTGATGATGAGAAAAGCCGTCTTTCTTCTTTCTTACTATACCAATACAAAGTCATTTTTCTCATAATTAGACTAGGATTCCTCACTCATATATAAAAGGGTCCAAGTCCCTTCACAAAAGGTACACACACATTATGCCCTGAAGCTTCTTAATTACTCTAAGTTCTTTATTTACCTTCTATCTCTAAGACCCGAATTGACTTAATTGTCGAAGTATCTCTCATTGGGGATCTGGCCAAGCCTTTCTCTTGTTTTGCATGTATTCGCAAACATATATCAGTGTTGAACATATCCTTTCGGATCCACAAATCAAAGCATCTAAGTCTTTTAAAAGCATAAATTTACACAGT
Source organism: Euphorbia lathyris (assembly GCF_963576675.1). NCBI lineage: Eukaryota > Viridiplantae > Streptophyta > Magnoliopsida > Malpighiales > Euphorbiaceae > Euphorbia > Euphorbia lathyris. The sequence goes on from NC_088914.1 coordinate 23,439,097, forward strand.
TATCATTTGTGTGATGACCGTGGAGCTAAGATAATAAAAACAATGACTTCTTCAACTCAAAATACTGATGTGATAAACGTGAACACTAATAATATCGACTCAAGACCTTGCGAATTTCCCTCAGACTCAAACAACATAGCTCTTACTAATCTATTAGGGGTTGGTGATATCATCAACGCCGGAGGCACATCCGGATAGAATGGAACATCTGTTGGTCCCTTATTTAGTTGCAAGTATAGTTCCAAGGGGGAGGGGGGGGGTTAGGAACTATTTAAACTTTTTCGCAATTTAGGCAGACTTCTTTTACTAAAGAAAAGGTTTGAACAGCGGCGCTGAGTAAACAGCAAGATACTGGCTTAGTCAACAGGTGACTAGGTCAGTTTCTTAGCTTGAGTCAGGAGATAGCACTTAGAGTCTATTCCTGAGCTCTTACGTTTTAATGCGCACAACTCAACTTGACCTCTTGACTTGGTCAGTTTTGATTGTTTAAGCAAGCAATATAAATAAGGAGTCAAAGGTTTAGAAATACTTCACTCATCAGATTTATCCAGGTTCGGCTTCTTCTAAGCCTACGTCCTGTCCTCGAAACATGTCCGAAATTTCAAATCCTCTACTGAGCTCTTTAAAGGTAGAGCCTCAAACCTTTTACAATATCAGCAATTGAGTATGACAAGAGTACCTTCCTCTATACTTCAACTCAATCCTAATCTCTCCGCTGAGTACTTAAAACCGAGTACTCAGCCTCTCCTTTCTATCTCTAGAAATGATAAGTGTTTTTGTCCTAATACAAAGATGTGCTAAGACACTTTAGACGATTTACAATCACTCTAGACTTTTACACAGACATGAAAATGTAGTGTAAGAATTTTTCTTTGCTTCTTGCTTGCAGAACTTGTAGAGATTTGGTCAGCGTAATGGCTTGATCAAGTTCTGTATCTTGTGAAGCTTGTGATGGCACTATTTATAGAGACGTCTGGTCATTCGGTCATTTCGAATTTCGAAATAACCGTTGGAGGGAAACGGCTATGTGTCGTTGTCATCCTGACTTGCACAGAGCTCTCGGCCAATCACAATCGTGTATCTTCTGTCCTCGGTCAGCACAGCAGATGGTCTCTCCTTTTATGGTAAAGTCAACTGGACAGCATACTGTGTCGTCTGAACTTTGCCAAAAGAGGAAACACTTTGTCTGGAAGTTTTCCTTTGCCAGCTGCTGTCTTGTACGCTTTGTCGAGACTACTCAGCAGCTTCATCTTGAAGTTGTTCCCGAAGGTCTTCTAGATCCTTCCGATTGCTGAGTTGTGTTTTGAACAAAACGGCAACGTCTTGATATACGCGGGCCGAGTGTACTGAGTTGTTTGACTTGGGCCTTGGCTTCCGTATTGGGCTTGGGCCTTCCAATCCTTATGACTTATAACATTTATACTCAACATTGAACAAACACATTAGTAGAATAAATTAAAGCATTTAAACTTAGTGTGTTTAGAATATCTATTTTAATTTATACTTAAACAATTTTGTCAAATCAAAATTATGTGGAAAGGTGTTTCAACAAACTCCCCCATTTTGATGTTGGCAAAACTGTTCAGCAAGGAACTCATTATGAGCTCCCCCATAATAGTTCACCTAGTATATTTAAGCAAACTCCCCCGTAAGGGTTGAGCTACTGACTTAGTTTTTCTTAAGACATTTAAGGATTTAAATGAGTAAGTCTAAGGTCAGTTTTCAGATATAGGTCAGCTATATCACATATTCTATTTACTCAGTGTTAGGCGGAAGTTTTTAGATATATAGAGCGCGCTGAGTAATTTGTTGTTCAATGAGTTCTTATAAGAATATTTCATAAGTGTATAGGTTCATGTCAAACATGTTATCAGCATATCATTTAGTCAAATATTATAAGTGTTAAACAAAGCTGATATAAATGAAGATACATAATAACTCAGTACTTATTAGCATATATCATAACTCGGTATTTGAATAAGAAAAGTAAGTATGATATATAAGTTGAAAGAAGTCAGCAGTTACACATCAAAAGAAATAAACATAGCACATAGATTACAAATGTTAAGACCTAGCCTATCTATTTCTTTTTCTTGCCCTGTGTCTGACTTCGCTCGTACTGACGTCGCTCATGCTAGCTCTGGTAGCTTGCGCTTTCTCCCCCGTTTTGTCAACTTCAGGGAGCTTGAACGCATCGGTTAAGACAGCACGAGAAAGTTCTTGTGAAAGCTCTTTTAGTTTGTCAGCACTTTCGTTTACGCCATCAAAAATGGCAACTCCATCAGCTGATACTTCTACTGGTATATGAAGATCAGCAGCACTGAGCATATTTACACTGAAAGCTTGAGCTTTGGCTTGCCAGATGAGAGCTTCAGAGAGGCCAGCAAAGACTTGGTGGAAAGTTTTCAAGAGAGCTGAGTCATAATGATGACGCTGGATATTATTATGACGGATGTGATTGAAGGATTGCTGTGCGAGAGATAGCAACTCATTCTGTTTCAACGCGTCAGTATCCATCTCTTGTTTGTTGAGGTTAAGTAGCCTGATGGCCTCACCGATTTGCTCGACTGAGCACTGACTATAGGACACCATTTGCTCATTTGTCTTAAGTTGCTCAGTATGAAGCTGAGCAAAAAGCATCTTGAGTTTTGAGGAAGTGGCGTAGTCAGTGTTCACAGCAGATAACTTCTGAACTTGCTTATGGAGAGAGTTCAGATGTTGAATTATTGACAGCTGTATCTCTGCCAACTTGGCAAGTGAATCCTGCTTAGCTTGCTGGGCTTGGAATGACAAGACTACATTCAGCAGATCCTTGAGTCCCTTGACTTCGTTGAGAAGTAGAGTGACCTGGGAGAGCTGAGTTGTCTCAGGAATTGAAGATCCAGCAGCAGGCGAAGCGAAATGTTGAAGATCGTGGATGAGTGCTTGCACTGAGTCAATAAGCTTTTTCCCGGACTCAGTGGCATCCCGATGTACATCAGTATGACCAGAAGAAAGTGGAGTGAAAGGAGTACCCTGGTCAGTGACTGGATGACTTGGCTCAATCTGCACTTGAGTTGGAGGTAAGGTTGATTGATCAGCAGAGAGGTTGGTGATGGAAGTCATAACCCGAACACTGTCTGTGCTGATGGCAGAAGGATGAGGAGTCAGCACCATGCTTGAGGAAATTGCATGGACAGTGCTTGGTTCAACCTGACTTGTTGAAGTGGTGGAAGTGGTATGCTCGGCATGTTCCTGTTGAGAAGAAACAGAGGCTTGTTTTTCCAATGGCGTTGTAGTAGAGGAAGTTGAGGGCCGTTTGAAAAATTTTAATTGGACGGTAGAAGGATCCTTTGTTGTCTTGGAGAGGACAAGTTCAAGAATAGATGGTGATTGCACATGGGGTTCACTGACCATTTTCTCACTGGCCTTAACCAGCTTTCGCCTTCTACGTGGTGGAGTGGTATGATGAGCAAGTTCTTCTGAGTGAGTAGGAGTAGGTTCCTTTTCCTCAGTATGGGTCTGGTCAGCTTGATCAACTTGCTCAACTCCAGCAACTAACTCAGTGTCAGTCTGCACAGCTCCACCAGCTAACCCAGTGTTAGCATCCTCAGCTTCAATTTCGCTGTCATACTCTTCAGACTCCTCAGCGTCATCCTGACCGCTGGTTTCATCGTCTTCTTCTTCCTCCTCAGTATTATCTCCATCAAGTTCTTCCTCAACTTGGGAGATGAAGTGGTCATCTAACTGGACCTCAGGTTCCTCAGCATCAGTACCTTGGCATTGAGTGAAATGAGAATCACCCGGTACAATAAAATCTGTCGGCATGACGTCGAGAGGTGCCGGTGTTGAAGACTTCTGCTTCTTCTGAGGTAGCTCAACAGCTTCCTCAGTGTCAGGCTCATCTTGCCTGCTTCTCTTCTCAGCTGACTTTCCAGCTGACCTCTGCCTCTTTGCTGGAGACACAACATTAGGTGTCTCTGCAGATTTTCTCTTGCGAGAAGCTGAGGCCTTAGTTCTTCGCCCTTTCTTAGGCTCAACAATAGTCTCCTCAGTCTGATCAGCTTGGCCAGCAGCAGCAGCAGCTTTTCCTTTCTTCAAGGGCTGTCCAAATTTAAGTGCCCTCAGCGAAGCAGCTGTGATTTTGGTTCCTCTGAAAGATTCCTCACCTTCGAGGTCAATCTTGTGGTCGATGAGGATCCTGGTGATGATTGATCCCAACCTCATTGTACCCGTGCTGCGTAGGAACCCAGCAACTAAGAAAACCGGCATGTTGATGGGGGTGTACGTCAGCATGTGCCATATGAAGAACTGTTCAAAGTTGGTTGCTGATGTAGTGCAGTTGATCTTTGGGTAAATGAAGTAGCTCAGCAGGTAGTGAGCCATCTTCTGATGTTGTCCCATCGAAGATGCTGAGATCTCTCCTGAGTGACCCTCAGGTTTGCAGAAGGTATGGACGTAGTCGGTTTTATCCTGATCTCCTGACTTCCTCAGCCTTACTGCCTCAGTTTTGAGCTGGAGGAGATTTCCTATGTACAGAGGGTTGATGAAGATGGTTTTCCCTTTTACTTCAGTGCTTAGGTAGTCGGCGGAGTCACTAGCAACCTTCAGGTTGTGGTAAAATTCCCTCACTAGGTCAGGATATGTCTCATCCCTGACCGAGAACAGCCCAGTCCATTCGTTCTTGGAAATCCACTCAGCAAATGGCTGTTCGTTCTATACAAAGTGCTCCGAAACCCATCTGGAGGGTTCTACCTTCCATTCACGTACATTGTCGAAGACCTTGGAGTAGGTCCTGATCTTAACAGCTTTCCCTTGGCCAGAAGTTTGGCCAGTTTTACCCTTGCTTGGTGTAGAAGGGTTTCGTGAAGGTTCATCGGAGCTGGACTTTTGGTGGCCGGCACCGGAGACGTTGAAAGACAACTTAGTCATTCTTCGAATATGGAGGAATTAGAGGAATTTGAGAGAAAAAAAGTTCTAAGTGATTTCTTTGCCTTAAGAATTGATTAAGCGTAAAGAGTAAAAGATGGGGAAATACCCATAATTTATAGACGAAATGAACGGTGTGGATCTTAATCGAATCCATGTGTCAGTTTTGCCTTGGGATCATATACCGACAATGATCCTGGAATTTATGACACATTACGGCGAATACGTCATCCTAGGCTATACGCGTGCTTTGCATTTATGCTAACGGATTAATCACTCAGTATTTAGAATGTCAAGCGTTTGATATTCTGAGTGGTCAGTGCAGTATTTAAGGATGATTTTAAGTTCAAGTTCTAAACTAATTTACTCAGTATGCAAGTTTTACTCAGTTATTGTATATTCAGACAGTTCCGATGAGTAACTCAGCAAACAATAAATCATTCAGTATGTAATTCACTCAGCATTCATATTCATTTAGCACAGGAATTTACTGAAGAGGATTAAACATACCAATTGCTTCTCTCAGTATGCTGAACTGCTCACGAGCCAGTGGCTTCGTGAAGATATCCGCAAGTTGTTCGTCCGTTGGGACAAAGGTCAGCTTGATCTCACCCTTGAGTACATGGTCTCTAATGAAGTGATGTCTGATGCTGACATGCTTCATTCTGCTGTGTTGAATTGGGTTCTTGGACAGATCAATTGCACTTTTGTTGTCACATTTGACCTCAATTGTCTTCGTTTGAACACCATAATCTTCAAGTTGTTGCTTGATCCATAGGACTTGAGCAACACAATGACCAGCAGCAATGTACTCAGCTTCAGTGGTGGACAAGGCTACTGACGCCTGCTTTTTGCTGAACCAGGATACAAGACAGCTTCCTAAGAAGTGGCATCCTCCAGAGGTGCTTTTACGTTCCAGCTTATCTCGTCCATAGTCAGCGTCAGTGTATCCGATAAGTGTAAAATCATGAGTATTTGGATACCACAAACCTGCGTTCACTGAGCTTTGCAAATATCTAAGGATTCTTTTTACAGCAATGTAATGAGATTCCTTAGGGTTAGATTGATATCTAGCACAGTAGCATACTGAAAACTGAATGTCTGGTCTACTAGCTGTTAAGTAAAGTAGAGAGCCTATCATACCTCGATATAACTTGCTATCTACTGACTTACCATTCTCATCAGCGCAGAGGACAGTGTCAGTGCCCATAGGAGTGGATATTGGCTTGCAATTTTCCAAGTCATATTTCTTTAAGATCTCCTTGGCATATTTGGCTTGACTGATGAAGATGCCATTCTTTCCTTGTTTAATTTGAAGACCGAGGAAGAAGTTGAGTTCTCCCATCATAGACATTTCAAACTCAGTCTGCATTTGTTTGCTAAACTCCTTGCACATTGATTCGTTAGTTGCACCAAATATTATATCATCAACATAAATTTGGGCCAGCAGGGTATCTTTACCCTTTTTCTTAATGAATAAGGTTGTATCAGCTTTGCCCCTGACGTAATTTCTAGTCAGCAGGAAACTGGTCAGCCTCTCATACCAAGCACGTGGTGCTTGTTTAAGGCCGTACAGAGCCTTTTTGAGTTTGTAAACATGGTTTGGGAACTTAGGGTCCTCAAAACCTGGAGGTTGATTTACATAAACCTCCTCGTTTATAACTCCATTAAGAAATACACTTTTGACATCCATTTGGAATAATTTAAAATTCATGTAAGATGCATATGCACATAATATTCTAATTGCCTCTAGCCTCGCCACTGGGGCAAAGGTCTCACCGTAGTCTATACCTTCTTGCTGACTATAGCCCTGAGCTACAAGCCTTGCTTTGTTCCTGACTACGTTTCCTTGTTCGTCCATCTTGTTCCTGAAGACCCATCTTGTTCCGATGGTCTTTTGACTCTTTGGATGAGGCACTAACTCCCATACATCATTTTTTCGAAATTGATCGAGCTCCTCTTGCATTGCGTTCATCCAGAATTCATCGTACTCAGCTTCAGCGAAATTCTTCGGTTCTTGTACTGAGACGAAAGCAACATTGCTGAGGTACTTCCTGAGTTGATTCCTCTTCATCAGCTTTTGAATCAAACTTTGCTAAGCTATCTTTGGTATTTAAAATAAAACATCTACAGCCAAAGGCACGAAAGTATCCAATATTGGGCTTCCGTCCTTTCCAAAGTTCATAGGGGGTTTTCTTGAGTATAGGTCTAACTAGAGCCCTATTAAGAATGTAGCATGCTGTGTTAACAGCCTCTCCCCAAAAATACTTTGGAAGCCTATGCTCATCCAGCATTGTCCTGGCTATTTCAACCAGAGTTCTGTTCTTCCTTTCTACAACCCCATTTTGCTGAGGTGTTCTAGGAGCAGAAAAATTGTGGTCAATGCCGCTGGCTTCACAGAATTCAACAAACTTTTGGTTTTTGAATTCTCCACCGTTATCACTACGGATATGAGCTAATTTTAGGTTTTTTTCATTTTCAATTTTCCTAACCAAATTTTAAAATGTCTCAAAGGTCTCATCCTTGCTGGTCAGCAAGATAACCCACGTATACCGAGAGAAATCATCTACAATGACTAAGGAAAATCTTCTTCCACCCAGACTCAGTGGCTGGACTGGACCAAAGAGATCCAAGTGTAGTAATTCTAACGGACATTTAGTTGAGACAATGTTTTTACTGTGAAAAGATTGTTTGGTTTGTTTTCCAGCTTGGCAAGCGTGGCATAATTGATCTTTTTGAAATTTAAGTTCAGGCAGTCCCTCAACCAATTGCTTTCTTGCTAGTTTGGCCAGGAGGTCCATGCTTACATGACCAAGTCTCCTGTGCCATAGCCAGGAATTTTCTTCCTTTGTTACTAAGCACACAGTTTTTGAAAACTTTTTCTCTAAGTCTAGTATAAAGACATTATCTATCCGAGGGGCAGTTAAAATTAACTCATTAGTTTTACCCTCGTATATTTTACATCCAGTAGCATCAAATATAACTTTTCTCCTATTGTCACATAGCTGAGCTACGCTGAGTAAGTTATATTTGAGTTCGCTGACTAGGGAGACAGATTCAATAGTAGGATTACCTACGATGGTTCCTGAGCCTACTATCTTACCCTTCTTATTGTCTCCAAAACTTACACTCCCTCCTCGTTTACGTTCAAACGTGATGAACTGAGTTTCATCACCCGTCATATGCCTTGAGCATGCGCTGTCAATATACCACATCTTTGACTTCTCGGCACATCTCAGGCTTACCTGCATTGTAACTAGTTACTCTTAGGTACCCAAGTGCAATAGGTATAGCATCATATTTTATTTTATGGCGACATACATGGATAGTATGGCCATTCTTTCCACAGAAGTCACAACTGACCTTCTGTTTAGGATTTTTTACTGACTTGTCAGCACCCCAGTGCTGAGCGTGCCAGCACACTTTAGTAGTGTGTCCTAACTTCCCACAAAAGTCACACTGGACTTTTCGCTGGGGATTCCATCTCTGCTGAGTACCTTGGTACTGAGTTCTCAGAGGAATGTTATTTTTCTTAGGAACCTTTAGTTGGTTCTGGATGGTTGTGACGTCCTTCCTCAGTTTCTTTGAAACTGACTGGACTTCAGACACATACTCATGCATGATCTTCATGTTATCATGCAGAGTCGAATTGTCCTGAAGAAGGTATCTGAGGTCACTCAGTTTGACCTCTTCCACTTCGTCACAGCGCCTGCTGAGTGCTCTAACCTTTTTATTACACTTCTTAACAAGTGTATAGAGATTTTATCAAAAAAAAAAAACAAGTGTATAGAGATCACTCAGGGCATTAACCATATCGTTTCTGAGCTGGGGAAGAGAAATTACCTCATTTGATTGCTCTTCATCATCTGATGCGATGGATGGGTCAGCATGCTCAGAGACGCATGGCTCATCAAGTTCGTCAGCCATAAAGCATATCTTCGTTGACTCGGTGGCCTCAGTTTCTGTTGATGAAGATTCATCACTGTCACTCCAAGTAGTCACCATTGCCTTCTTCCCACTCTTCTTGTCTTTCCTCAGCGTGGGGCAGTTCGACTTAATATGGCCAGCTTGATGGCACTCAAAGCATGTAATGGGCTTTGAGCTGTCCTTTCTGTATTTGCTGTCGCTTGAGTCAGCCTTATACTTATCAAACTTTTTGTAAGGCTTTTTAGAATATTTGTCGTTCTTCCTGAACAGCCTCTTCATCTTTCTTGTGAACATGGCCATCTCCTCATCATCAGTTGAACTCCCGTCAGTGGAGTCAGCCTTCATGACAAGTGACTTCTGCTTCTTGTCATCAGATTTTTCCTTCACCTCAAAGTTTTTCATGGATATCTCATAGGTCAGCAATGAACCGATGAGTTCGTCATATTTGTAGGTGGTTAAATCCTGAGCTTCCTCAACTGCTGTCTTCTTTGCTTGCCAGTCTTTTGGAAGACTTCTGAGTATCTTTTTGACTTGTTCTTCCTCAGTGAAGATTTTCCCAAGTCTCTTGAGCTCATTAATGATGTTGGTGAACCTTGCGTTCATGTCTGAAATGCCCTCATCATTGTTCATCTCCAACAGCTCGTACAGTCTCATCTGCTGATTCACCTTGGATTCTTTTACTTTGTTTGTTCCCTCGTAGGTGACTTCCAGCTTCTTCCAGATCTCTTGTGCCGACTCACAACCTGAGATTTTGTTATATTCTGCAGCATCGAGCGCACAGTGAAGCATATTGATAGCCGAAGCATAGTTTTGAAGCTTCTTGAGATCATCCTCTGTCCATTTGGCCTCAGCTTTTATAACTGTTTGGCCAGCCACAACCTCAACAGGTACAAACGACCCTTGGACTATAGATAGCCAGGCACTCATGTTTGTAGCCTGAATAAAGTTTTTCATCCTATTCTTCCAGAAGGTATAGTTTGACCCGAAGAATAGGGGAGGCCTAGTAATGGACAGCCCCTCAGACAGTATTTGAGTTGTTTGGTTTCCAGGGAGAAACCGAGTGCTGTTTTCGCCCATGGTAGGGATCAACTCAAGGTTGTTAGACCTTTTACAGTGAGCTTTTAGGCTTTGATACCACTTGTTGGTCCCTTATTTAGTTGCAAGTATAGTTCCAAGGGGGGGTTAGGAACTATTTAAACTTTTTCGCAATTTAGGCAGACTTCTTTTACTAAAGAAAAGGTTTGAACAGCGGCGCTGAGTAAACAGCAAGATACTGGCTTAGTCAACAGGTGACTAGGTCAGTTTCTTAGCTTGAGTCAGGAGATAGCACTTAGAGTCTATTCCTGAGCTCTTACGTTTTAATGCGCACAACTCAACTTGACCTCTTGACTTGGTCAGTTTTGATTGTTTAAGCAAGCAATATAAATAAGGAGTCAAAGGTTTAGAAATACTTCACTCAGCAGATTTATCCAGGTTCGGCTTCTTCTAAGCCTACGTCCTGTCCCCGGAACACGTCCGAGATTTCAAATCCTCTACTGAGCTCTTTAAAGGTAGAGCCTCAAACCTTTTACAATATCAGCAATTGAGTATGACAAGAGTACCTTCCTCTATACTTCTACTCAATCCTAATCTCTCCGCTGAGTACTTAAAACCGAGTACTCAGCCTCTCCTTTCTATCTCTAGAAATGATAAGTGTTTTTGTCCTAATACAAAGATGTGCTAAGACACTTTAGACGATTTACAATCACTCTAGACTTTTACACAGATATGAAAATGTAGTGTAAGAATTTTGCTTTGCTTCTTGCTTGCAGAACTTGTAGAGATTTGGTCAGCGTAATGGCTTGATCAAGTTCTGTATCTTGTGAAGCTTGTGATGGCACTATTTATAGAGACGTCTGGTCATTCGGTCATTTCGAATTTCGAAATAACCGTTGGAGGGAAACGACTATGTGTCGTTGTCATCCTGACTAGCACAGAGCTCTCGGCCAATCACAATCGCGTATCTTCTGTCCTCGGTCAGCACAGCAGATGGTCTCTCCTTTTATGGTAAAGTCAACTGGACAGCATACTGTGTCGTCTGAACTTTGCCAAAAGAGGAAACACTTTGTCTGGAAGTTTTCCTTTGCCAGCTGCTGTCTTGTACGCTTTGTCGATACTACTCAGCAGCTTCATCTTGAAGTTGTTCCCGAAGGTCTTCTAGATCCTTCCGATTGCTGAGTTGCGTTTTGAAAAAAACGGCAACGTCTTGATATACGCGGGCCGAGTGTACTGAGTTGTTTGACTTGGGCCTTGGCTTCCGTATTGGGCTTGGGCCTTCCAATCCTTATGACTTATAACATTTATACTCAACATTGAACAAACACATTAGTAGAATAAATTAAAGCATTTAAACTTAGTGTGTTTAGAATATGTATTTTAATTTATACTTAAACAATTTTGTCAAATCAAAATTATGTGGAAAGGTGTTTCAACAACATCTTCGTTACAATGAGTCATGGGCAAATCTTCCTCAAAATATGATGGGCCTGATTCCATTTATCATCCCACAAATCAAATGCACTCTAACAAACTAGCCACATAGAATGTCAATGGCCTTCGGATCCAGCAAACTTCCATGAACTATTTTCCATTAAAGAAAACCCTCATACCTAGATGAGATCGTCTGAGACGACGTCTCCTACTAGAAGACTTCACATATAATAGATAACTTCTCACAATAGAAGACTTCGCCTAATAGAGGACTTCTCCTAATAGAAGAATGATTCTATAAGAAGAATGGCTCATTAAAACACTATAAATAAACAGGTAAGAAAAAACCCTAGAGGTAAGTTAACATTACTAATTAGTAAGTATTCCACTGTCTTCAACCTTTCAAAATCTTTGCTTAATTAGGCATCCGAGCGGGTTCATCGGACGCTAGCCCCTCTCCAACTGTCTGTTCTTTTTTGTATGTAGGTAGTTTGAAAAAGGATTCTGAAAACGCTTCGGAACAACGTTATCCGTTATTAAACAAAATTACTCCCATTGATACAACTCTATCAGACATCTAATTTAGAATCACTAGTTTAAATAAATTGAGGTCACTACCACTCAAGTTAGTCATATTTAGTGTATTCCTTATAATTTTGAGACATTTAAATTTAGTTTTGATGTTTTATTTTTGTTTTATATTAGCGATTAGTTTTGTAACAGCCCAATCTTTATTGCTAACTTGAGGCTTGAAGCTTATTGAAGTATGGGCAATGGGTTTGTTTGGATGTATAAATTTGTGAGGTGATTAGCAAATGTCCTCAAAATAGATCAACTTATAGGTACAATACAATCCAGCCCAATTGCATGCATATATATACAAATCGTTTTTTTTTTCTTTTTCAGCTAATCCCTTGTTTGAAACCAAAATAAATTTTAGAGAAATTTAACTAATTCAATAAAATAAGCTAAGTTTATAGAATTTAAATAATGTAAGAATTTAATGTATTTTATTTTATTTTTCAAGTGATTTGTTGGGTGTGTAAACTTTTATTATCTACTTGTACTTACATTAATCGAAGTCAATTTGTTTTTTTTCGAAAAGAATTCCATTTTTTTATATAAAATACGTACATCATTTCATTGCATAGATAAGAAAACATTAACGGGGTGTTTGTTAGAAGGGATATAGGGGTGGGATAGGGATAAAAAAACACGAGATAAGTTATCCCATGTTTGTTTGGGAGATAGAAGAGTGAGACGGATGAGGGATAAGCTTCTTATCCCTCAAATCCTATACCCAGGAGGGGGTGATATAAGGAGGTGGGATAAGCTCCTGCGATTTTAATAGGATGGAAAAGTCCATCTTATCCCTCAAATTAATGTTATGTAGCTTAAATAGGGTTAAAATAGTAAAATGTATTATTTTATCCATATCCTTATCCCACGTACCAAAAATTAAATTTTATCCTTATCCTAACCATTTATCCTTATCCCTATCCCAACCTTTATCTCTATCTCTATCCCAATAGAATACCAAAACGTCCTGTAAGTACAATAAGAAAAGTAAAGAACAATACCTTACATAAGTACAGACTATGCCTAATACAAAATTCATAAAGGTAAGAAAAGAACTACAATGAGCAAAAAAAAAAAAAAACATTAAAGGAACAAAAAAAACAAACAACAGATAAAACATATACCTTTTGAAACTCCAACTTTGCAGATAAACACTTGTAATCCGATCTTCAACATTTAAACTTGTCTTAATCTTCGAATCTGAGTAATTTCTTTTGCAACCACGTAGATTTAGTGATCTACGTATAAGATCTACCATTTCTGCTCTTACTAAAACAAAAAATATTACAAAAGAAAAGATAATAAACAACAAATGCAATTGAAGCAGATTAAGAGATCCGGTAAAATATATGCAACCCAAAACAAAGAAAAGAAGAAAAATAATAAAAAAAAAACAATGCAAGGAGGAAAAAAGAAGACAATCTTTTTTCTTCCACCTCAAATAGAATACTGCAACTTGAAAGAGAAGAAAATCTAATCAACAGAACACACGTGCTTTCAAGCATTTGTAAGGAGGGAGGTAATTTCCAAAATAGCTTTAATTATGAGGTTTTAATATCATGTGCATAAACTAATTAAATTAAGGGAAAAGTACGAAAAAAAAAAGTATGTCGTTTGTCCAATTTACAAATAGAGGTATATGTGGTTTAAAAGTTTACAAATAAAAGTATGTGGAATGTTTTATTTACAAAATAAAGTATTATGATTACACTGTTAAGTTATAATTACAATCAAAGACATTTTTATCTTAAAAGAAATTATTCTTACATATCAACAAAACACAACCCCCAAAGAACAACTCTCTAAATCGAAATAATAAATCATTATTGGGCTTTTGCAGATTAATATACATAGGCCCAACTGAAGCGATGGGCACAACTGCAGCGATCCAACTGGGTTAAAAAAAATTTGGGCGATTAGGGTTTCGGACGGTTAGGGTTTCTTAAGCAATATAAATGTAACCTCTTTCTCTGTAATCCGTACCTCTTTATCGAGTGGCGAACTGGGTTAACAATTCTTGTGTGTTTGCTTATTTTTTTCGTTTATCGTAATTGCATTTATTTCTAACAACAGCTCCACCATGAGTTCACCAACAGCTCCACCATTGGGCCCATGAGTTCACCAACATCTCCACCATTAGTATGATATTGTCCGCTTTGGGCCATGCCCGCACGGATTTGTTTTTGGGCTCCTCCCCAAAAGGCCTCATCCTAATGTAGTTGGTGAACTTCTTTATAAACTATGTAAAACCCTTGTATCTTTCCGATGTGGGACTTGGAATGTATACCCAACAATATGTTGGATATTTTACGTTTTCTACTAATTTGACAGTTTATGAACTAAATTAATATTTAAGTTCATTTTACATAGTTGTAATTTAATTTTGGATTGTGTTTTGTCAATATACAAATGTAATTTAAAAAAAAAATTGAAAATACCCTTGATTGTCATCAAAACTTAATAATAATGTAATTTACTTTGTTTGTTAAAAAATTATATCATTAGCCTCTATTTGCACATTTTTAAACTACATACTTCTATCTGTAGATAGGAAAACTATCAGCATTGTTTTTGTACTTTGCCCTTAAATTAAAAACCTAATACATCACCAGTTTCCTAAACTTGTTTATAATAGTAGATTGGCTTCCTAAACTTTACAAGTGTCTCACCAGCTTCTTGAACTTAATTATTTCGTATCATCAACTCCCATTAAAGACGAAGAGGGAAGATAGATGGTGAGTTTGAACTTTTATCTTTGTTTTGGGGTTTATTTATGACAATTAGGTAATAAAAAGGTTAATTTATAAAATAAATAAATATAAAGCTAAAATTAACTCTTTTCCCTTGATTTTTGATTTTTTTTAATACCGTTAATCAAAATTTGAACTATGTTTACTAACGAAATCAACGTCAAGATACATGTTCACCAACTTTTATATGTTTTCCTAAAATTTAAATACTATTTTTTACGAGGAATGTCAAACATCGTATAGCTGCTGCTCATGAACATCCAATCCAAGACTTGGGATTCAAACAAACATAATTGGCAGCCCCACCATTTCTAACCATGCTGCGTTTTTAACAAAGAATCATAATTAAACCATTAATTTTAGCTAAATTATGGAAAAGATTATCTCAACAAAATAGAGAGATGTGAGTGTGTCTACAGAGAGAAAACAGAGAGGGAGGATGAATGCGTTTAGAGAGAGAAAACAGAAAGGGAGAATAAGTGTGTTTAGAGAGAGAATAAAAATAAATTAACAGAAATTTGAGAGGAGAAAAAAAAATGGTAAATTTAATATTTTGTTTTGGTTTTGGGTTTTTTATTTAGACTTAAATCACTATTTGGCCATCGATCTATCCAAAATTTTGTTATTTGGCTCAAAATCTATTATTTGGTCACATTTGGCCCATGGCCTATCTCAATTTGTGCAATTTCACCCAATTTGAATGGAGACTTAACGCAATTGTTATTCTATTGACATGTGACGATATTTTGACACTTAAATTTGTTAATTTTTAGTTTAAAGATTTGTTTTTATTTGTTAGTCTTTTTTAATCTAATTAATTATTTTCACATAAGTGAGTTTACATGGTAAATAAACTTTAGGACGTGTGACGTATCAGATTCATATGTCAAAATATCACTACATATGAAGGGGGTAACGGTTTTGTCATGTCTCCATCTAAATTGGGTGAAATTTCACAATTTGGGATAATTCATGGGTCAAATGTGATCGGATAATAGGTCAGAGACCAAATGATAAAATTTTAAATAGTTCAGAGACTCAATAACACCTTAAGTCTTTTATTTATGATAATTAGATACTAAGTTAATTTATAAAATAAATAAATATAAATATCAAAATACTTTTTTACCATTTGACTTTTGACTTTTTTTAATACCGTTAGTTAATTTGAACTTTCTTTGTTAATGGAATGATCAATTTGCAAATTTTTAAATTTTATAGTTTATATTTGAAAATAATTTAAATCACAAATTTTATTTTTATATTTTTTTTTTCTGATATAATTTTTTATATATATGAAACGAAACTTGCATTACAAAACAAAAGCAACATAAAGTAGAAAATCTTTATTGGAAGACTTCTAAATGACAAAGTGAATATGTTCAAAGCTAATAATAATAACATAATTAACAGTAGTGTTCTTCACTACTGCATAATTAACATATTTACCGCATAATTAACATATTTTAATCATTTTCTTAATGAATAATTATAGCCTCTCGGAAAAACGGAGAGAGTGTCAAATAATTTGAAAAATAAAAATCTTAATTTGGAAAAGGAAAATCTTAAACAAACTAAACAAGGGAGGGAGGATCAATCAGTCAATACAAGTCTAAAAAGAGGCTAAATCTTAAATTAACGTACTCAGATTAACGGCGCAAATATCAAAATGGAGTCCACCGACACTTCTGTTACTTTATTCACCGCGAAATTGAACAACGAAAATTAACGGCCGTCGCCAGAAGAATCACAGCTCCCGCGTTTACTCTGCTAACCCAAACACGCAAAACAAATCTTCTCCCATTTTTTCAAATATCATTTCTATTTCAAATCACATCTCCGCCTCTGGATCTCGCCGGAATTCTACAATGGGGTCGCTGGACTTGCCGTCTCCGATCTGCCACCGCTTGAAATCGCAGCAGCCAATTGACGAAACATCTCTTCTCAACCTCTTCAAATCTCAGCAGAATCACCTGAATTACTTCTTCAAAAATCTCGACCTAACGCAGACTCTTAGCTTCACCCAAACCCTCCTCAATTCACGCGGCACTATCTTCTTCTCCGGCATCGGCAAGTCTGGCTTCGTCGCTAACAAGATTTCTCAAACCCTAATCTCTCTCGGCATTCGAGCTGGTTTTCTTTCCCCTGTTGATGCTCTTCACGGCGACATTGGCATCCTTACGGCGAATGACATTCTCGTGCTTTTCAGTAAATCTGGGAACACTGAGGAGTTGCTGCGCCTTGTGCCCTGTGCTAGGGCCAAGCGGGCTTATCTTGTGTCGGTGACTTCCATCTGTGGCAATGCGCTTGCTGGTGTTTGTGATATGAATGTGCATTTGCCGTTGGAGAGGGAATTATGTCCTTTTGATTTGGCTCCTGTCACTTCCACCGCTATCCAAATGGTGTTTGGGGATACAGTTGCAATTGCGCTTATGGAGGCTAAGAATTTGACTAAAGACGAGTATGCAGCTAATCATCCTGCCGGGAGGATCGGGAAGAGCTTGATTTTTAAGGTCTGCTACCTTTCATGTTTAAATTCCTTCTTTTGCACAGAAAAAAAATATTGTTGTTAGTAGTGATTCTGATGTGTATATCTGTTGCTTTTTTGTCTGATCTGATCATCCTTTCTAAAACTGAGTTAAAAAAAAATCCAAATGTGAAGATGAAATCGTTTAGATTGGTTGAATTGTAGGAAAAAATTATGAAATTACAGCACAAAACTACCCAGAATTGGTGTTACAATTTTTTGCAACGGTTTTTTTTATTCTTTTTCCCCCTCATATTGACCGAGTAATGTTGCTACATTTTTCTCATTCTTAGCTATACAACTTTTCATGGGTTAGAAGTCCTATGACGGACTTTCAATTGCATTGATGTTGTTATTTGATTGCAACCATAGAGATTGATGGTGTTGCCAGTAAGATTTTTTATATTACTTGGGACGGCTTCATTAACACCCGCTTGCTATCAGTAGCATAGCCTATCCAATTCAATGAGGCTTCATTAAATTGGGGAAAAATTGAAGCATTTGGTTGCTATTTTTCTTGATGGTGAATCCTTGTTCTGTCGTTTGCTGCAAGTCACTATGTACAGGGCAATTCTTCCTTTAATGTACTTTTTTCTTGCACTGTACTATACATTAACATTTGTTGTTTAGAAGTCCAAAACTACAATGTGATTTTACATGAATGGAACATAGGCCTCATAATGATATATATGTAGGTAAAAGATGTTATGAAGAAGCAAGATGAGCTTCCAATCTGCAGGGAACAAGATCTAATAATGGATCAGCTGGTTGAGCTAACAAGTAAAGGATGCGGTTGCTTGCTTGTCATAGATGAAGAGCATCACCTGATTGGAACATTTACGGATGGTGATCTTAGGCGAACGCTCAAAGCTAGTGGGGAAGGTATCTTTAAGCTCACTGTGGGCGAAATGTGCAACAGGTAAAAGAAAACATAACATCCTTCTATTCAATATTATTGTAAGAAATTCTTACAACAAGAATTTCTTGGAAAGGAAAGTCTTCTCTATTTTTCTTAATAGAGAAGTAGAGAGATTCAAGGAACCATAACAATTACTGCGTGATTTTAAACACATAATTTTGCTCTTCCAGGCACCCCAGAACAATTAGTTCTGATGCAATGGCAGTGGATGCCATGAAGAAGATGGAGTCACCACCATCACCTGTACAATTTTTGCCTGTAATTGATCAACAAAATATTGTTATCGGCATTGTTACACTTCATGGATTAGTTTCAGCTGGTCTTTGATTTTCAAATGTTGATGTTCTGTATACTGTCTTTATACTATTGTATCAATTATTTCTTAGATTGATTCTTTTAGGAAGCTAAAAACTTGAATTTTCTCATAAGCTGGGGTTTTTTGTACTATTATTACAGTATAACTTGCAGGAGAATATGGACTGTCTTGTAGAGGTATGATTATTTGATTCAGTTGGGGCATTTTATTAATGGAGAAATAAATCATCATTCATTGTTATTTTTATATGTATTGTAGTAACTGGAATATATGAGCTTCATGATGTATCTATATTTTACATTGAAAATCTTTCTTATTTTGACAAAATAAGAAAAAAGAATTATTTTGCTTAGTTATAAGGGGCGGATGAAGAGGGGATCGCTGATGCATGGAAAGGTACATATGTGATTCTCGGTGAAAATTTCCATATGTGATTCATAGATTAGACATCAAATTGCAATGGAATTATCTAGTCGCTGATGCATGGAAAGGTACATATTTTCAAGAAAGTTGTTTCATTTTGCTCCTTTTGGATCGAGTATAATTAAAGTATGTGATGAAGGGGAGGAATCAGCTTGCAAGTTTTTGGATAAATATGACTTTCATGATGACTTTGCGACTTTCAGGTTTTTGTGTTTAAGGACTCTATTTTCATTGGAAACGGGTCAAAACTCACCGCTTCCTTGACTTCCGTCGCTTTTTGGCTAAAATACCATCGTTTAGGGCGTTAAAACACACATTACTGTTTTTTGGGCTTTTTATGTAATTTTTCTATTTTCTTTCATTTTGTCTTTAGTATAATGTTTTAGGGTTCATTATATAAAGCTATAATCCGGATGTATTAAACAATTTATCATTGAATAAGAATTTATTCGTTTTTTCCAAAGTTTTTGTTGAATTTTGAAGGTTTCAATCGGAAATTGTGTGTTGATTCAATGATTCGGAACAAGTCTGTTTATTCTTGCTGCATCAGTTGGTATTAGAGCCTAACCATATTCATAATGCCTCCAAAGAGGCGAACTGTGGAGGAAGTGTATGGTTATCAGGATTTGTAACAGATTGAACAGAAGATTGGACAGTAGGTTGAGCAAGTGATGGGTCAACGGATGGATGCTATCATGGATCGGTTCACACGGAGAATGGACGATTTGTTCATTGAACAGGAACCCTAATCTATGATATCCTAATCATCGTAGAAACCCTAATCATGACGAGCGATGGAACGCTAATCACGACGATCGAATGAATCCTTTCACTGAAGAGTTCGATGATAAAGAGGAGACAAATGATGAGTATTTCAATGCATAGAGGGTCGTCATTCGCGTATTACAGGGATGATAAACACTAGGAGACTGACATGAGGACTGAAATCCATGAGTTTTGTGGTTCCCTTCAACCCGAGGAGTTTCTTAGTTGGCTAGCCACGGTAGAGGATATTCTGGAATTTAAGGGTGTCCCGAACGATAAAAGGTCCCCTTGGTTGCTACTCGGCTCAGAGATTGAGCCATGGTGTGGTGGTAACAACTGAGGCAAATGAGGGTTCGAATGGGAAAGTGAAAAATTACAAGTTGGGAAAAGATGAAGAAACAGATACGGGCAGCGATCCTATTGAATAAATACAAGCATTTGATGTAATAAAAGGTTACACAGTTTGAAGCAGGGAGGTCGTACAATTGATGAATACACAACTGAATTCTATCAACTAATTGCCTGGAACGACGTGTAAGAGACAAAAGATCAACTGGTGGGTAGATATTGGGGTCTGCGTAAGCAGATCAGAGAGACTGTCAATACTCTTAATCTAGTATCCATCTTAGCGGCACATCAGTAGGATAAAAATTAGACAATCGCCTAGCTTAGGGTTTTCCTTGAATGGAGGTTTCAGGATAAAAATTCAAGCGATACCACAATGGCAACAACCCCAATGGGTGTGGGTCTTGGTACTAACAAGAGGGTCAGTTAAGGAAGCAGTGGCATAAAGTGCTTTTCATGTGATGAGGTGGGGCACATGCAGGCTGACTGTGAGAGGGTAGGTAAAAATGCATTGTCTGATGATGTTGTTAGGGATGATGAAATAGATAACAACCATGAGCTATTAAAGATGATAGGTTGTGGAGCAATATCTTCTATTCGACATGTACCATTAAAGGTAAAGTGTGTAAATTCATAATTGGTTCTGTTAGTTGTGAAAATATAATTTATGTTGATGCAATCAGAAAATTAAAACTTGTACCGCAACCTTATAAGTTAGCTTAGTTGAAATAAGGGGGAGAGATTACTGTTTTGTGTTAGTCCCATTTTTGGTGGGGTCTCGTTAAGGCTGCACGTGGTCGGTTAACCAGTCCATTATGTTTAATTCGATCGATTAACCATTTGATTAGTTTTTAAAAAAAAGACTAACCATACACTAGTCCATTAAATTTGGTTAACCAATTATTCCAGTCAGCTAACCTTTTATTTCGGTTTCTAACCATTAGTAAATAAAAATAAAAATAATAAAATAATTCTAATTTTTATTGTGAGTGAGACGGTAGGACAATAAGAGTTAAAGTGATTAACAACAGAGAGGGAGATGTGCGTGCATTGTATCTGTGTGGACTATGGATTGAAGAGTGAAAGGAGACGAAAAAGTGTGCGGCAGAAATTGAAAATGATGAACTAAGTAAAAATATGATTCAAAACAAAGAAATGAAAAAATAATCCATAGATGGCTTATATAAATAAAACGTATTTATTTTTATTTATCAGAACAATATTAGATATTCAACTTATATTGTTCGATAATACAAAAGATATATGAGGTATTGTTCGATAATATATAATTACTTAATTAAATGTAATTAAGTAGATACTAATTACTAGGGAAAAGTACAAAAATAAACTTTGTGGTTATACCTGTTTGTGGAGCGTAAAGAGTTAAGAAGATCCGAACCTTAGACCTTGGGTCTGTAGAATCTAATGTTCACCACTATGATGCTTGTAAGTATATAGCATTTAATAGGACAAGTGTATCCTATCGCAACAAGTAATATTGTGCTAAGTACGAGATCGAACCACAAAGACTATTTGTTACAACTAGCAAATCTACCTAGAATGATCTAATTGTTTAGAGGGTTGGATAAAGATTGGGTTTTTGATGACTAATTAATCTAATTGAAAGCAATAAAGATAACAAAATAAAGTGAACAATTGACAGGGTAGAAGGTGGATTAATGGATGACACAATCCAGGCTGAGGAATCATTTGATTAAAACCTATGTATGGGTTTAGGGAGTTCAGATTTGTGTTTTACCAATGATTGAAGGTAATTGTCCTAAGTGAAAGACAAATTTGTACGGGATTTGTCTAACCTATTCACATGCATTCGGGTGACGGCTTGATTAGGCATATACCCTAGGTCATGCAAAGCATTAGGTTTATTGACAACTAAGGCTAAAGCCGTAGCCCAGCCACAAGGCCTCATTTCTAGTGGTCTCTAGCGAAGTCAGATTTACACAAGTTCGGTATAGACGATTCCGTGGTCAGGTTCTCATCTATCTATAATCCTATTTAATGTCAGGGTCACAACAATTAAGCACATTATATACATAAACAGGCTAGTTGATCATTATCAATGTTCATTCTAGCATAAATCATGTTCCTAACAATATCTAGGCATTAAGCATGCATAAACTGATCAATCAAAGGTCCTAGATCCCTAATCATACATATTCATATAATCAATTTCATCCCCATCCCAAATTGGATGGGGATTAATTCATAGACAAATTAATCATAGCAATAGGCATATAAGAATAATGGAAAAAGCTTCAATTAAATATAATCGCAAAAGATAAAAGGGAAAGAGATAGAAATCAAAACCCGTTTTGCCGATTCCAATTACAGAAATAGAAGACGAAGAACTTCTCCCATCAATTGTTCTTGAAAGAAATAAAAACAGGAAATAAATCTAACCTAGAAAGCAGGAAAATCTAATCTAAAAAGAAATAAAACTACATTATGGAGGAGAGAAAGCCATAGCGGCTCTCCGATTTATTCGTTGGCTAATCCCCCCATGAAGATTAGGTTTAGCTCCCTATTTATAGAGTTAGGGAGGAAACCCTAATGCCTCCAGGGTAAAATAGGCATTTACAAAGTGTTTAAATGGGCTTCTGGGCCCTGATCCGCGAATTTCAGCAAGGGGGAAGGCGCTGGTGCGCCTTGCCCCGCCTCGTCTCGTCGAGACAAGGAGTGTCTCGACGAGACGAGGGCCTGTCTCAACGAGACAGGTATTGTCTCGCCGAGATAGGTCCAAAAAGGGGCGATTTTGCTCCGACTTTTATCTGTTTAGGTCCCTGGGCTTCCGAAAAGTGCTCTAATGGTCCCTGATGAATCCCAAAAGTGCTCTGACGGTCCCTGAATAATTCGGAAATGCTCCAATAGGCTTGGGTCTGGTTCGGAAATACACGAAAGGTCCCTGAAAATCCATGAAAACACCAAAAATACCATAAATAAAGGAAATTACTAATTTTAACTAAAAAGTAATAAAACGATACTAAAATTAAATAGAAACAAAGGGAAAACAAACTAAATTAATCCTAAAAACCCTATATAAATGGGAGCTATCACACTACACTACTATTTCACTTCTGTTTATTATTAACTATTTAAGAATAAATAATAATGTTATAAGTTAAATAATTAAAATATGATTTAGTATTTTTTTCTATTTAGATAAATATCATTATGAATTTATTTTATTTTTTCAATATTAATAAAATTTAATTAGCATTTAAATTTTAAATATATACAAATAAATTTTAAAATTTTAATAAATTAAAATTTAAGTTGAATTATAAAATACATATCTCATTAGCACATTTTCATATTAGTTATTAATAAAAATAATCACATTAATTTTAAAAGTATATCTTTTCCTTAATTTTTATATTTATTTTTCATATTAAATTTATTAATTTGATATCATGTTTTGATATTAAATAAATGTTACTATATTAGTATAACTTTTATGAATGAATAGAGTTGATATTATACTATGTTATATGATTAAATATGAATAGAAATATAATTTTCACATGATTTTTGAATACCAGTTAAATCCCGATTAAACTTCAAACCCTTCACCCTTTGTCTTTTCCGATTTTTTGACCGGTCCGGTTTTAACAACCATAATTTTTAATGTAAACCATTTTATTCCATTTACAGGTGGTTCCTCTGATGATGACAAGTTGATGGCAAATTCTATTCACCCAGGGGAGAATGATAAAGTGGAGGAATTTACTTGCAAGTTTTTGAATAAATATGAGCACAAGATTTCACGATGACTTTGTGACTTTCACATTTTTTCGTTTTTGGTCCCTATTTTGATTGGAAACGGGCCAACGATTGAAACTCAGCACTTTGTCGTGCCAAATTCCATCGCTTAGGATCTAAAAAATGCAAACTATTGTTTTTTTCGCCTTTTATGTAATTTTCCTATGTTCTTTCCTTTTGTCTTTAGGATTGGGTTTTGAGGTTTACTACTACATAAAACCCTAATTCGGGAAACCTTATTAATTAAAAATGAATTTATTTTTTTTCCCAAATGAGGGCGGCGAGGTTTTTCCCCAAATGAGGGATTAGGGTTCATTCTTTTCGCAGCACTGCACCGCAATTGCGCCTTTAATTTCTTTGCTTTCCCTTTATTTCATTGTTGCAATCCCGGTGGCTACTCTTTCACCGCTGCAACGTCCTTGATCGATAGATTCCTCTTTCACCGCTTCGACGCCCACCAAGCCACCCAACGCATCACGCTGTGCGAACTGCACCTCGAGGTAAGCAATGGAAGAACACCTCCAATCTCTCAGTATAGTTGACGACGGCTTTGAGTTTCCACAGCTAGAAGAACCCCAATTACAAAATCAGCATGAATGCTGCCTAGTTGGAGCAGTAATCACAACCCGCTCATACAATTTCAACATTATGAAACACCGTTTGGCAAACCTATGGCAACCAGGAAAAGGCTTACAAATCACAGAACTGGGTGGCAACCTTATTCTTTTTCGTTTCTTCCATGCCTATGATATGAGATGGGTCTTAGAGGGAGGCCCTTGGACCTTTGACAACCACCTGGTGGTACTACATGAACTGAAGCCTGGCGAAGATCCAGCGGAAGCCCCAATTCACTTTGCAAATTTTTGGGTTCAAATACATGGCTTGTCTGCAGGTTTCTTCTCAGAGGTGGTGGGGAAGGCGTTGGCCAATTTCATTGGTAGTTTTGTTGCTTACGATCCAAAAAACGTTTGGTCTTTTGACAGGACATACATGAGAATCAGAGTCTGTGTTGATATAAGGAAACCGCTGAAGAAGGAGAAGAAAATTAGAAAGCCAGGAGGAGAGTGGCTGGTATGCAACTTCAGATACGAGAAATTGCCAACATTCTGCTTCATTTGCGGTCTCATTGGCCACATAGATAGGAATTGTGAATTGTTTTATCAAATGCCATTGGATGAGATACGTCGAGACTGGGATATCTCACTTCGAGCCTTACCCAAACGCCTCACGAACTTGGGAGGAGGTAGATGGTTGAAGGAAGAGAATGATTTTGCTGAGTCAGGGTCTGAGTCGGCATCACAACAGAAATCGGAAACTGTGGGAAGGAAAGGTAAACAGAACCTCAGCGGGTTGGAGGGGGTTCGACTGGGACCAAAGAACTTGCAATGTCTAGCTAACAACCTAGGGGCCAATCTCTGGAAGAAGGAGCAGGTTATCCTCCAAGAGACTACTAACACAGTGGAAGATGAGCAGGGGCTTGAGTTACCCGAGGAGAAGAAATGTCGGCGCTTAGAGGAGCAAGGAAGATAGGGGGGAGACAAACCAATAGATGGAAACAGTAAGGCAAAGGGTAAATCAGTAGCATAAGTGGTTAGTTCAATAGAGATAGACCTCACAAACCTGAATGACAACAGCAGCACTCAGAAAAGCAACAATCAAAAGGAAAACAACATCCGCACACCAGAAGTTATACCGAAACCAAAAGAGAAGACCGACTCAAAAAATGGGAAAGCGGCAGGCCTGGAGACTCGGGTCTGCCATCTACGATGAAGATTTTGAGCTGGAACTGTCGGGGACTAGGGAGTGTCCGGGAAGTTCCTATCTTCTGTGAGCTCATTAGAACTCACAAGCCGGATGTTATTTTTTTATTTGAAACATTGGTATGCAGTAGTAGAGTGGAAGAAATTAGAGTCAGATTGGGTTATGAAGGGTGCTATGCAGTAGATTGTGTAGGCAGAAGTGGAGGAATTTGTGTTTTTTGGAAAGTGGCTGATTAGTGTACATTACTCTCATTCTCAATTAATCACATTGACATAGAGGTCCGGGACAAAGAGAAAGGGAATTGGCGATTAACCGGGTTCTACGGTTGTCCTGAGAGGGCAAGAAGGAAACACTCTTGGCAATTTCTACGCAGTATAGCGTCGGCTTCAGTTTTGCCCTGGGCTATTGTGGGAGACTTCAATGATCTCCTCTCCTCAAGAGATAAAAAGGGTCTGGTAGCACACCCGGAATGGTGTTTCAAGGGTTTTCGGGAGTCTATTAAAGCTTCTGGTTTATTTGAGATTCCTCTAGAGGGGTACCAATTCACTTGGATCAGACACAAGGGCAAAGAAAATGAGGTCCAAGAGAGGCTTGACCGGGCGTTTGCATCAGCGGCCTGGCAGTCCATGTTCCCAGACAATCATCTCCAAAATACAGTAGCTCCAGTGTCAGACCACTCGCCTATCATACTTACCACAGAGAGACAAATTATGACATACTCCGCCAAACGATTCTTCTTTGAGAACAAATGGCTTAGGGAACCAGAAATAAGCGACATCATACACAAGGAATGGGCAAACTCTGCACCTCTTCCGATCACAGACAGGATCAGCAACATGGCGAAATGTTTAACCGTTTGGGGAAGAGCCAAAAATATGAATTTTCGACAGGAAGTGAAGAATATCAACAGGAAGCTTGAGCAGCTGCGCGAGCTTTCATCACCATCATCAGCAACAGAGTTTGAACTTGAAAAGGCTAGGCTCATTGCTCTTCTTCTGCAGGAAGAGGATCACTGGAGACAAAGGGCAAAGATTTTTTGGCTCAATGAAGGAGATACCAACACGCAATTTTTTCACTCATTTGCTAGTGGAAGAAGGAAACGCAACAGAATCTCTAGATTACAGAACAGTGAAGGGGTATGGATGCATGATAACAACAGTCTATGTCAGATTGCACTAAGGTACTTTTCTGAGTTGTTTTCTCCCAGTAGTGGCAATTCTGACCGGGTTCTACAAGCTATCTCCCCAAAAATTTCAACTGCTGATAATGCTCTGCTTCTTGCTCCTCTTGTGAAAGCGGAATTCAAGGAAGCACTGTTCTAGATGCACCCTGAGAAGTCTCCGGGCCCTGACGATTTTAGTCCTGGATTTTATCAGAAATACTGGAATGTCCTGGGGGACAGCATTTTCGAAGCAGGATCGACATGGTTCAACACTGGTAAGTTCCCTGACAATCTCAATGAGACTATCATTTGCCTAATCCCCAAATGTGAAGAGCCATTAACAATGAAGGACCTCCGCCCAATTGCACTTTGCAATGTCATTTATAAGATTTTCTCTAAAGTCCTCACAAATAGACTTAAGAGAATCTTACCAAAGGCAATCTTAGAAACACAGTCAGCGTTCATTAAAGGCGGGAGTATTACAGACAATGTGCTCATTGCATTCGAAGTAATTCACTCAATGAAAAGGAATGTCAGTAGGAAGAGTGGAGACGCAGCGCTAAAAATTGACATCAGCAAAGCATATGACAGAGTGAACTGGGCATACCTTAAAGCTGTGATGCTGAAATTAGGCTTTGAAAACAGATGGGTTGATCTAATGATGTTGTGTGTATCTACGGTAAAATATTCTGTCAGGATGAACAATGAAGTGGTGGGACCCATCAATCCTCAAAGAGGACTCCGACAAGGTGATCCGCTATCTCCTTTTCTATTCTTAATATGTGCAGAAGGTCTTTCAGCCTTGCTTTTAGAAGAGGAAAGGTGCGGAAATTTACACGGCTGCCGTGTGGGGCGTGGTGCGCCTTCTATTAGTCACCTTCTGTTCGCCGAGGATGCCTTCTTATTCTTCAGAGCGTCAATAGCTGAATGTAGGGTGGTAAAGAAAATTCTGCAAGACTACGAATTGGCATCCGGGCAGGCGGTGAATTTTGGGAAGTCGGGTTTGATGTGCAGCAGTAACGTGGACCCTGAATTGCATAACGCCATTTCACACTTGCTTGGGGTTAATGGTCCGATTGATACCGGTCGATACCTTGGACTTCCATCCTTGGTCGGCAGACGGAAGAGAGCAATTTTTGCTCATCTTAGAGAGAGGCTATGGAGGAAACTGCAATTATGGCAAGGAAAGGCTCTTTCAAAAGCAGGAAGGTCAGTATTAATTAAAGCTGCAGGTCAAGCCATCCCTGTATATTTCATGAGTGTTTTTTTGTTTCCTGTGTCTGCTGCTGAGGAGCTACAGAGAATGCTAAACTCCTTCTGGTGGGGTACAAAAAAAGATGGCACTCGTAGCATCAACTGGATGAGCTGGGACAAATTGTGTGTATCCAAGGAGAATGGTGGTCTTGGTTTTCGGGATTTCACTGCCTTTAATTTAGCAATGTTGGGAAAGCAAGGTTGGCATCTAATGACTAACCCAAATTCTCTTGTCAGCAGGGTTTTCAAAGCTAAATATTACCCAAGGATGGACTTTATTCACGCTCGGCTAGGCAACTCACCGAGTTTCATATGGAGGAGTCTTTGGAATTCCCAACTAGTGCTAAAAGCGGGGCTGAGATGGAAGATTGGAGATGGTAAATCCATAAATGTATGGCACGACCCCTGGTTGAGGGATACACAGAACTGTAAGGTGATCACACCAAAAGAGGAATCTCTAAGCGAGTTGACAGTGGCAGATTTATTCATACATAACTCTCGTGACTGGGACGTTGAACTCTTAGAAGAGCTATTCGTTCAAAGAGATGTTCAAGAGATCCTGCAATTACCGCCCAGGATCAGCGGCAGTGAGGATAAGGGGATTTGGAATGGTAGCCGATCAGGCCATTATACAGTAAAAAGCGCCTACTTCCTTGCCACGGACAATATCACAAGTGATGCGCATTTACATGCTTCTGGGGAATGGAATAGAATTTGGAAGGCTGATGTGCCTCACAAAATCCGTTTCTTTGCCTGGAGATTGGCGAAAAACTGTCTACCACTGAGATTTAATCTCACGCAAAAAGGGATCAACATGGTTGATAGATGTGTGTTGTGCGGTCTAGATGTGGAGGATGGGTGGCATGTCTTTATAGAATGCAGTTTTATAAAGCAAGTTTGGGAGGAAACGGGTCTATGGCGGAGAGTGGCTGATGTTGCTGCTAACTTTACAAAATTTTTATTTTCTTTTTTGACAGGTGCAAGCAGGGGAGCTGCACAGTTATTCTTAGCTGTGCTATGGTGTTCATGGAGACAAAGGAATGCCAAACTTTGGAACAATGACGCAGTCGCACCAAGGCGGACCACCCAAATGGTAAGAGAAACGGTGCGAGACTGGATGCAGCGACACCGACAGATGGAGCTGCACTTGGGGCACGAGGCACGAACTGATCAAATCCCGCAACACGCAGCAAATCCAAGTAGCGTCGGGAGGAGATCAGCTAGTGCGCGCGGCAATATACCTGTTCAGACTGACTTAGCACTAGAGGAACCAACTTTGCTGGTTATGAGTCAGATGCCAACCACGACAGCACCGACAGCAGCAGGCCAAGGCGGGAACACTCAACGACGCGGTGAAAACAGAATGCATATCACAACAGTACCGCAATGCAGGGTCACACAGCAACACCAGGACAATGACCAACATCCACAACATGATTGGACCACTTCAAGATGGTCAAAGCCGCCTCAAAGCTTTCTCAAATGCAATACAGATGCAGCGCGCTTCATTGACACAATGCAAGCCGGTCTAGGAGCTGTCCTGCGTGACTCCAATGGGGATTTTATTGCTGCTCGTTCAAACTGTTTACCCAGCTATCCACGAGTAGATGAATGTGAAGCACTGGCGATCCTCCAAGCAATGCAATGGACGAAGTGCGCAGGGCATGATAGAGTCATATTCGAGACGGATGCAAAGATTGTTGTTGAGGCTATCAACAGCAAGGAAGACAACATAAGTGAATTTGGTGAGATCATTGACCAATGCAAGAACCTTCTTCTTCAAAACGACACTTACTCGGTTATCTTCGCAAGGCGACAAGCGAACGAGACGGCCCACGCTATTGCTAGGTCATCTCGCACCTATACTTGTCCCATGTTTTTTGATTTTATTCCTAATTTTTTGATTCATTGTTTGAACTCAGATTGCCCTTTAGAGGCCTATTAATTACATTCCATTTCAAAAAAAAAAAAAAAACCCTAATTCGGAACAAACCTTTTAATTCCAACTGCATCCGTATGGTAAGGTAAGATAAGGTAACGTAAGTGAGGTATGGTGATGGTCAATGAAATAACTTATTGTGTTTGGACAGAAGGTAAAGTAAGTGATGGTTTAATAATGTAATTATATTTGATTTAAGGATAAGGTAAGATAAAGTTATATATATAATTTGCTCTTATATCTTTACTCTTATAAATTATATTTCTCTGCGAACTCTAACCAAAATTAATAGATTACTATATACTAATTTTACTAATTATGATTCTAACGAATTAAATTACTATATACTAATGTATTAGCTATTAATTAAAAAGGGACTATTATAGACCAATAAGCACTGATCATTAACTGGGAAATAAAATGATTTCTTTGGATGCTTGGGCATAGCAATATCCTATGTAATTTCAAGAGAGTCTACTGCCACCTTTCCTTGTGAAAGCCATTTGGACTGATGTTGTTCCGGCAAGATATCATCCGAGTTTTTTCACATGAGACCTTAATGATTGGCTGAGCTTGAATTTGGACTAAGCACGATACATTTAGCAATATTCCTTGGCCTATTTTCTTTGTTAATTGTATCTGTAATTCGGTCCGGAGTGGGTGGCGTTGAAGTAGAAGATATGAGTAATGAGCGGTTCTAAAGGATGACAATAGGGGAGGGATGAACTAAATCTAACATCGTAAATAGAGAGAGAGAGTAACTAGGGCTTATTAGTAAGACGAGAATCCAATACATGCAAACAAGAGTATGAAGTTGGGGTCTCTTGTAACCCCTTACACTATACAGGTTGTGTTAAGGTGAACACGAATGGTACCTACAAAGGGAACCCTGGTCTTGCCTCGGTCGGAGGCCTATTATAGAATGAGCTTGGTTTTGGTGTGGGGGTTTGGAGCTAATATTGGTTTCTGTGCTTCGTCTGTGACGAGGCTTTGGGTTTGTATTTTAGGCTCAAGCTTGCTTGGGGAATTGGATTTAAAAAGATTATTGTTAAGTTAGGCTAGCAAGTTGTTATCCCGTTCATGACTTTTACCATTGAGATTCATCATCCTTTCTCGTGGTTTATTCATCACTGCTTATCTCTTCAGGATCAGGATTGGAGCATAATATTTGTGCTTACCTATAGAGAAGGTAACATAATTGCTGACTAGTTGGCGAATTTCGCAAGTTCTTGTTCTTTAAGTCTACATAAGCTTGGTGTTCCTCCTGTAGACCTCCAAATAATTCTTTAAAAAGATCTTAGAGGTTCTGTCCTCAGCAGGGTTATAAATTCTTAGTCTTGATGCTTTTATTTTTCTTTTCTGTATCAGACTTCTTAGCTTTCTTTTATAACAAAAAAAAAAGAGTTTAACCATTAAACACACCTACTTATATATTTATTTTTAGAAAAGCAAAAATAACAAGAAAAAGCTAATAAACAAATAAACGTGTGGTGGGAAGAAGACATGTGAGAAGTCATCTTTGAGAACAAGGGAAACTCTGAAAAATAATAATCATTTTACCTTAGTCTCTCCCAAATTGGGATGTATGGAAAACCATATAAATTTACTCCCACTTGCTCATTTTTTCCATTACACCTCAAAACAACGATAGTATGTTTTATTGCCATCAAACTGATATGAGTATCAAGTCAGTTACTGTTGACCTGGTCTTTAGGTTGTTAGCAAATCATTTTTCTACCATATCTCATTTTATTCTTCTGTTAGTAGATACGCCAGATTTTGTGGCTTAGTAGTTAAAGTGTGTTTCCTTCTTTTCAGCATTGTTTGTTATGTTACAGCTCTTAGACTATTATAAATAGTCAGTTCTAATTGAATAAAAGGATCAACTAATTATCAATATTTTCTCCTGCTCATTTCTTTCTTCCCTTCTTAATTTCTTATTTCCCTGTTACAAGTTCATTCTTATCAATTGGTATCAGAGCCGGTTTCGACCGATGGACACTCGTGGCAAATCCAATGCTGAATTTCGCAACGATGTCAATGAATCCTTGGCTCGACATGAGTCCAATTTTGATCAAATCCATACCTCGCTGCAAGCCGTGTTAACTGAGTTGCAAGCTTTGCAAGTTACTCGGCCCTATACTACCATCGACCCTAAAATCAACCCTTTTTACCAGGAGACTAGCTCTCATAACAAATCTGGTACGAGTCACCATACTGCAACGATCAACAATGATCACCATCTGAAGCTGCAATTTCCAAAATTTAGCGGAGAAGACCCTAGTGGCTGGATGTACAAGGCTGAACAATACTTTGAGTTTCGAAATGTTAATCCTGACCAGCAAGTCCAGTTAGCCTCTTTTCATTTGGAAGGCGTTGCGCTGTAGTGGCATCGCTGGTTCATGAAATTTCGTGGCCCGCAAACTTGGAACGAGTTCACCACAGCAATTCTCACTCGTTTTGGTCCGACAGATTATGCAGATCCATCCGAAGCCCTCAATCGTCTTCGACAAACTTCTACAGTGGCTGTTTATCAAGAAGCATTTGAGAAACTCTCTCAACAAATCGACGGCTTACCTGAGCATCACCTTGTTGGTTGTTTTATTGCAGGTCTTCGAGATGACATTCGATTGGATGCGAAAATCAAACAACCTAAAACCTTGGTGGATGCTATAGGAGTTGCACGGTTGGTTGAGGAACGAAATCAACTACAGAAAAAGTCACATGATCTAACCCGCTCCCAATCAGCTTCAGCTACGCCAAGGATAAATTCCAATTCAGCCCCCGGAATACTTGGTCCTCCACCTATGCCACGAGGAAATCCTAGTCCTAATCCCGCAAACTTTCGACGAATCACTAATCAAGAGGCAAAGGAACGTCGTGAGAAAGGACTATGTTATTATTGTGATGAGAAGTTTGTTCCAGGTCATCGTTGTAAGCACCCACAATTGTTCATGATAGAGGATTGCAATCAATTCAACAATGACAAAGATGAACCAGCGGAAGCAGAACCTACATATGAGGAGATCCAACCTGAAATATCCTTCCATGCCATTTCCGGAGCTTGCCACCCTCGCACCATTCGTGTCATGGGAAAACTCAAAAACAAGTATGTGACGGTACTGATCGATGGGGGCAGCACTCATAATTTCATTGATCAAGCCCTAGTCACCAAATGTGGACTACCAATTATGCAAGATAAGAAGTTCCAAGTGACAATAGCAAATGGAGATCAAATTGAATGCATGGGACTGTGTCAAGCTCTTGCCATACACATTCAAGGTAAACCTATAACTGTTGATTATTATGTCCTTCCTGTGGCAGCTTGTCAAGTGGTTTTAGGAGTGCAATGGTTACAAACAATTGGACCAGTAGAGATGGATTATAAGCAACTCACCATGTCCTTCCGAATTGGAGGAGAGAAACACACATTCCAAGGACTTCAAAAAGATCCTCTTGAAGCTTTGTCTGAGAAGGAATCATATTGCATTCAAGGTACATGGTTTTTCTTTCAAATATCTCTCTCTCCTTCAAAGACTCATCCTCTTTCCCCTTCACTTGATATCTCTCAAATCTTATCTGAATTCTCTGAGATATTTAACACGCCCACCAGCTTACCCCCTCAAAGACCGCATGATCACCGTATTCCTCTACGACCAAACACTGAACCTGTAAATGTTAGACCCTATCGCTACCCGTACTACCAAAAAACAGAAATAGAAAAGATGGTGCGAGACTTGCTACAATCAGGATTGATAAGGCCAAGCAACAGTCCTTTTTCATCACCAGTCTTATTGGTAAAAAAAGCGGATGGTAGTTGGCGATTCTGTGTTGATTATCGAGCTTTAAATCACAACACGTTTAAAGACAGATATCCCATTCCTGTCATTGATGAACTCCTGGATGAGCTTCATGGGGCAAGATATTTCTCAAAGCTCGACTTAACAGCTGGGTACCATCAAATCAGGGTAAATACAGATGATATTCCTAAAACAGCCTTTCGGACACACGAGGGGCACTACGAGTTCATGGTGATGCCGTTTGGCCTGACAAACGCACCTTCCACCTTCTAAAGCCTCATGAATGACCTCTTCTGCCCATATCTCAGGAAGTTCATATTGGTTTTCTTCGATGACATCTTAGTATATTCTCATACATGGGAGGAACATCTCACACACCTGCGGACAGTTTTCACTATTCTAAAGGCTAACCAATTATTTGTCAAAGAAAAAAAATGCAGATTTGGAGTTTCTCAGGTAGACTACTTGGGTCATATAATTTTTGATCAAGGAGTGGCAGTAGATCCGACAAAAATACAAGTTGTCCTTGAATGGCCAACTCCCACAACAACTAGAGGGGTTCGTGGCTTCCTCGGATTGGCAGGATATTATCGGAAATTTATTCGTCACTTCGGTGTTATTGCAGCTCCTTTAAATCATCTGTTGTCTAAAGAGGGATTCAAGTGGGATGAGGACGCTGCTCACGCCTTTCAAAAGCTCAAGGAAGCATTAACTTCACCACCAGTTCTAAGCATGCCCGATTTCTCTCAGCGATTTGTGATAGAATGTGATGCAAGTGGGGGGGGGGGGGGGAATTGGAGCAATACTCTCTCAAAACAATCGACTATAGCTTACTATAGCGAAGCTCTAAAAGGGACAGCCTTACTGTTGTCTACTTACGAGAAAGAAATGATGGCCATCGTCAAATCAATTCGAAAATGGCGGCCATATCTCCTTGGGAAACCATTTACTATTCGAACTGACCAAAAGAGCTTAAAATATTTACTTGAGCAGCGAATTACCACTCCAGCTCAGACGCGATGGCTTCCAAAGATACTGGGGTATGACTATGAAATTGAGTACAAGCGTGGAACTGACAATCAAGCCGCTGATTCCCTCTCTCGTATGGTCGAATGTCAGTTCATCTCCATCTCTGCACCACAGGTAGACTGGTGGCCAAAATTACAAGAGGAAGTACAAAGAGACCCTTTCTATAAGCAGCTGAGTTCGCTAAAAATGCCCACACAACTGAAACAACGGGATGGGGTTTGGTTCATGAAAGAGAAAATATACTTGAGTCCAACCTCGCACTTCATCCAACAAATCATTACGGATTGTCATTCTTCTCCAGTTGGAGGTCATTTTGGGTTCGAAAAGACTCTAGCCCGCATCAAACTCAGCTTCAGGTGGTCTAACATACGACGAGCGGTGAAAGAATTCCTACAGCAATGTGAAACATGTCAAAGATACAAGACTGATACCATGAAACCCGCGGGCCTACTCCAACCATTGCCTATTCCTTCCCGGATATGGACTGAGGTATCAATGGACTTTATAGAGGGACTACCATTATCAAATGGTTATTCTGCCATTATGGTAATTGTTGATCGCCTATCTAAATACGCCCACTTTGTTCCTTTGCGTCATCCATATACTTCTCTTATCGTGGCTAAGGCGTTTATTGCTAACGTCGTTCGTCTTCATGGCTTCCCTACTTCTATTGTGAGTGACCGGGACAAGGTGTTCATCAGTTCCTTTTGGCAAGCGCTATTTCGCTTACAATGGACTAAGCTATGTATGAGTTCGAGTTACCACCCCCAGACGAACGGCCAAACAGAGGTGGTAAATCGTACCTTGGAACAATATTTGCATTGTTTTGCAGGGGATCAACCACGCAAATGGAGTGAATGGATTCCGTGGGCAGAATTTAGCTATAACACTTCTCTCCATTCATCCACCAAAATGACTCCATTTGAAGCTGTCTATGGCATTCCACCACCACATGTTTCGACTTACATTCCAGGAAGTTCCCGTGTTGAAGCCGTTGATGATATCTTCGTGACCGTACTACCATTATTCGTGAACTTCATCACAACCTTTCAATGGCTACCCAACGGATGAAGTGTCAAGCAGATCAGAAGCGAAGGGAGGTTTCTTTTGCTGTTGGTGATTATGTGTACCTTAAGCTACAACCATATCGCCAAACTTCTGTGGCTTTTCGGGCATCCATGAAGTTGGCACCCCATTTCTATGGGCCATATATGATTACGGAAAAATTGGGGCCTGTAGCATATCGTTTAGAACTTCCTCAAGGTTCTCAGGTTCACAATGTATTTCATGTTAGTTTGACATCTTGGACCAGTTCACACCCCACTTCTTGGGAAGCTTCCGCTAGTATCAAATGACTCAGTTATCCTCCCACAACCTGAAGCCGTTGTCGATCGTCGGGTCATACAGAAAGGAAGATACCGTCCAAAACATGAGGTTCTCATCAAATGGAAGGGAGCTTCAAAAGAAGATGCTACCTGGAAAAATGAGTGGCATTTTGCCAAGTCCTATCCAGATTTTTGCCTTGCGGACAAGGATCCTTTAAAGGAGGAGGAATGATATGAGTATCAAGTCAGTTATTGTTGACCTGGTCTTTAGGTTGTTAGCAAATCATTCTTCTACCATATCTCATTTTATTCTTCTGTTAGTAGATACGCCAGATTTTGTGGCTTAGTAGTTAAAGTGTGTTTCCTTCTTTTCAACATTGTTTGTTATGTTACAGCTCTTAGACTATTATAAATAGTCAGTTCTAATTGAATAAAAGGATCAACTAATTATCAATATTTTCTCCTGCTCATTTCTTTCTCCTGCTCATTTTTTTCTTCCCTTCTTAATTTCTTATTTCCCTGTTACAAGTTCATTCTTATCACAAACCTAAAGGTATCATTAAAGATACTCTGGCCACAAGAATGCAACCCCTTTTTAAAACTAATGCCATTATCTGGCCTAGATGTTCCATGAATGATACAACTCTCTACTATTCAACTAAACTCGTAAGCAGAATTTGGTTTAAACTTTAAAATCAAAATTGCAATATCATGTTTAAACTTTAGAATCAAAATTAAACTGATACAAAAATAATGTTTATGGTTTGTCTTATTTGAAAATAGAGATCTCTGCTTTAAAAGTTTGTAAATAAAAGTTTGTAAATAGAAGTCAAAATAAGATATTTCATATTACATTGTTATGTTCAGATACAATCAAGAACATTTTTGTTTTATTTTTTAAATTACACAAAACACATACCCAAAAATTAAACTGCAGTTATTTAAAATAAACTTCAATATCAATTTTAGTTCATAAACCGTGAAATTAGTAAAAAACATAAAATTCTCACAATATGGTATATGGTTTCAATTTAGAGAGCAGCGTTTTAGAAGGAGGACCGTGTTTTGTCGATATGTAAAAACAAATTTTTTTCAAGATAAAAATATCATTAGTTGTAACCACAACTTAATAGTTTAATCTGAAATACCTCATTTTATAAATTAAATCATACCACAGATTTTTATTTGTAAACTTTTAAACCACATGCCTCTGTTTGCAAATTGGATAAACCACAAACATTATTTTTATACTTTCCCCTGATTTTTTTACTAGGTTTAATCTTGAATCGAAATCCAATAACTAAAATCTATTAAATAATAATAACAATAATAACAATACTATATTTAACAAATAGATAAAATATAAGAACCGTTACCAACTGTCATACATGACGAACATCTCATTCCAACATTGATGCATTTCATTCCATTAAAAAAAAAAACACAGCCCGGTGGACTACGCATCCCCGCTAAACGAGGACCCGGAGAAGAGTCCTACCACAAGGGTGTATTAAGAGCAAGCCTCTCCCTGACAATCTTTCTTTTTTGCAAGAAACCGCTCCTAAGACTCGAACCCAAGCGAGAACAACGTTTACTGTTGAACCAAAGCTCACCCTCTCATTCCATAACTAAATGTAATTAACTAAGCATTTGTAATGGGAATATCTAATTTAGTCTTTAACATACAAAATAACACCATTTTAACCTCAACATTTGCAAAACTATACAAATTTAGCCCTAGGTGATGGAACTTAAAGCTAAATTGACACCATCTCACAAATATTGAAGCTAAAATGGTGGGTAAAATCGCCACATTTTCAAAAACTTATGACTATTTTGGTAATATATCTCTTGTTTTATTAACCCGACCAAACACTCCCCAACAGTGATTCTAAATTCTAATTCATGCAAAATTGAAAATTGTTTAGCCTTCAACCAAGTCCAAAATTGGCAATCAAATTTCACCTGAAAGTATGAAACTTGTCTTCCGGCTGGCCGGCCAGCCGGGGCATGAGCTTGCTTTAAACCCCCAGAATACATAAGTCACCCTGTTTTCTCAATTCAGTCACTGCCAAACATAACATAGCAAGTGCACAACATTAAGTTCACCAATCCGTTACCAAGGATGGGGAGCCAAGGTCGCTAACTGTCCCGGCCAGAGGTAGGTTGTGTATATTGAGATGGCATAACTTCTCTCAGGATAATAATGTGCATTTCAGATTGAAGAAAAAGAACCAACCATCTACCAGATATCTGATGCCTCCGAATCTGAGGAACTCGAGACGCTTATACTTTCAGAATTTGATGGTAGCAAAGGATCCTCTGCAGCTGCACTCATGACCGGCGTAGATTCAGCAACTTCCTGCTTTTGCTTTTCGACATTTAAGTATCTTTCTCTTTCCATCCGTCTCTTCATTTGTTCCTTAATGCTTGAAACAGTATCATTGGATTTTGCTGTACGTTGAGACTTATTGCACGCTTCTGATTCCTTTATGTCTGAATCCAGGCCACTTGGTGCTTTCGAACTAGCTCCTGGGGAGGGGAAAAGGGACAGTTTTAGATGCTCTCTCGCCCATTTGTAAACTGCACTAAGTTTTCCTTCCAAGGCTTCAATAAGACTATCTAATTCACTAATTTCATGACGGAATAGAAAAATCTTTTCACTACGAGGACAGGAACATAGACGTTTTGAATGAATAAGACATGAATATCTGTTAGGAGAACATGGACAGAATGCTGCAGAAAGGTGTAAATCATAAAAACATATATCACATTCTCTTTTTGTCATGGCATCAAAATCTTCGACCATGCTCTGTGACTGCAACGAATCGCAGAGGTATTCCCTTCTCTTGGCTTCTAACCTGATGCGTGACTGCACGTATATGTCAAAAGTAAGAAGATATCAAGCCTCGCGCTACACCACAGGCTTAGAATGGAATTCAGTATTTTCACATCATATTCATACAGGAGATGCTTACCTTGAGTGTTTTCGCTAATATTCCATCCTTCCCACAGGCATCTCTCCATTTTAAATTATCTGAAGTATTCTTTTTCAACAGTGAAATCTCCCACTGAGCCTTTACAGCTGCACCAGCTGCACCTAGTAACAATTTATCATGGGAAATTGATGTCTTTCGTCTCCGTTCACAATAGAGTTCCACAACATGCTGTCCATATGGCAACCACTCAATTGGAGCTACATTTACTGCTTCAGCACAATTAAAGCCAGAATTAAACCCTGAATAATATGCTCCTGGAAGGACAAGAACAAACTCCCCCGGATATTGAACGCAGCGATAAACAGGAATGCCCTCAGACTTCAATTTAGATGAGGATAGTTTCGAGACCTACAACAGAAATAGATATGAAAAGGATCACAATTTTTTCTGGAAGGTTTACACATGCCATGTACGACTAAAAGACAGTTTGTAGCTAAAAGCTTGAAAACTAGACAGTTTGTAGCTAAAAGCTTGAAAACTAAACAAAGAACTCTTTATTTCAGAAAATGACATGCGAAATAAGAGACACCATAGTCTTTTTATAAGACTACGTTTTTTTTCCAGCATGATGCAAATAAAGTAGAAGATAATTTTCACTTACCAGCCTCTGCTGCAGCTTAGGCTCTACTGCTAGCAAGTTTTTCTTCATGAGAGCCTCAAAATTGGCATTGCAACTCCTTGGGATTCCATACCAAATTTTAGGGGCACCCAAGTGCATGTAACAGAGAGAGTACAAGTGGTGATCTTCAACTTTCTGTTTTTTCAAAATCAACTAAATGAACAAAAACACCATAATACATAAAGAAGCCAGGGAATGACTATATTTATAACTTATTCTTGATAATTCAATGTAGATATTACTAGCAGCTCCACACACATGCTGCAAAACAATCATAAGAAGCAAATGTATTTCTGTGCAATGAAAAATGTTTGAATCTTACCCAACATGATGATGAGAAGCACATCCCTATTTTCAGTTTAGGCACTGAAACATCAGAAGTTTTGAAGCTTTCAAATGAAAGTAGAGAAAGCAGAAGCCTAGATGTACAATTTAAGTTCCACCCTGAGTTCAAATATTTGTCAACTTCAACTGTTTCTGAAGAGGACGAATTGGTAGGAAATCCACTGCCAAAATCACTCTCCAGATCCTCACCATAAAGCACCTACAATAGCACGTGATACTATACTATAGTCCGACAAAACATAAGAAAATATACCAAAAGTTATTGAATGTCCTTACCTCAATTTCTTCAGTTGGATTCTCAACAATTCGATTATACTCACCCTCGATATCATCCAAAGATGGTTCCCAACACTTTTGATGAATGATGGAATCATTTGAATCCGCATCATTACATCTGGCGCAGAAGTATTGACTCTTGAAATCGTCATCATAGTTCTTGAAAGATTCAAGGGTAAATTTAGGACCAATTTCAGTATCAGAGCATCCGACTCTACCATAGTCACTGTTGCATCCATCACCAACTCCACACTCCAAATCCTTTCTCATGGTGATTTTCCTCTTACAACTTCCATTTTCATAAGTTCTAGTCAATTTACTCTGTACATGATGCTCTTGAATCCCATCTAACCGTTGAATTTGTGTAACAAAAGAAGATTCTTCCCAGAGATGCTTTTCCTTAAGATGGCAAGGTAGATCCCAGGAAGGAGGAGGAACAATGCGACAAATTCCATATGCCTCCACTTTGGTATGTATACTTGCGATGTATTTTAACGTGTCTTTGAATTCCTGCAGTTCAAATCTATGCTCCCTCAGAAATTGAGATCCCTACAAGCTAAACTCACCTATGTACTAACATATAAAATAATATGCAGAATTTCTTTTAGTGATGTTAAGGATTAAACCCTATTTGGCCCCTGTGGTATCCAAAATTTTGTCATTTGGCCCCTGTTGTATTATTTGATAACATTTGCCCTTGGAGTATTCCCATAGGTGTCATTTAACCCATCTTGGATGGAATACTTCAAGAGGCAAATGTTACCAAATTATACCACATGGGGCATGACAAAATTTTGGAAACAACAGGGGCCAAATATGGGTTTAATCCTAAAGTTAAACAAGAAAGACCTCTTCTGTTGGACGGAAAACAGGAACATCTGTAAGCACATTCTTTCTTGCATTGTCAGGACGCCACCTTGCCATTACCTGTTCCAAGGCTCAAAAAATGACCATGAGCATGAAACTTTAGATATTGTACAACATAGATGCAAGAAACAATATCTTAATGACGACTATCAACCTTCAAAAAATTACTACCATCTGCGCAGCCATGGGCAACACCTTTAGGAAGGAAGGTTTTTGAAGGCAGTTCCTGTGAGCAAAAAGAGTTAAAAGTATTATCTCACAATTACCAAGTGCCAAAAAAAAGATAATGAGAAAAAGAAAATCAAGCCCAAATAATCTCTTTGGAGTTCTACTGTGAGCAGCCGCACACCTACAGACATGTTGACCATGGCAAAGAGCTGCCCACATTAGATAGGTAATAGTTTATCCATACAAGTTGAGATGAAACTTGAATAATGCAATCATTGTTGGGATTTTTTGAGAAAAATACACAAGAAAATAAGAAAATGGTGCAAGCAATTCTATTCAATCTGTCAATGTTTTGCATAAAATGAAAGATACAGATTTATGCCTTTTTATTGGCTTATAATGCAACAAAGAAAGCAGATTTTTAAGGAACAACAAAATCCCCACTATTTATCCCACTAACAAATTAAAAACTCATTAATACTAGACTTAGTCAAAAAAACAAACTTTGAATCAAAGAATCAAAATCTCAACATTCCCTCCTAATTCAAAGTTTTTTTTTTTTTTTTTTTTGACATATGATGTACTTTCCATCATCGTCTTCTAATCGGAGCACTTCTCCCCGCAAATTGCTTCTCGGTGCACTTCTCACCGTAAATGGCTTCTGGGTGCACTTCTCACCCACCT
The DNA here is from genome assembly GCF_963576675.1 of Euphorbia lathyris. Lineage (NCBI taxonomy): Eukaryota > Viridiplantae > Streptophyta > Magnoliopsida > Malpighiales > Euphorbiaceae > Euphorbia > Euphorbia lathyris. Next base: position 23,481,033 of record NC_088914.1, read on the forward strand.
TCAATTATTGGAGCGCTTCTCTCCAATATTAAAATGGTAATTCTTCATCAAAATCATATGTCAAATTGACATGTTCTTCTGTTTTATTATTTCTGCAATTACTTGGAATATTCCCAAATTTCTTGCATTTGAAGCAATGCGGCTTGCCCTTGTGCCAAGGGTCTTTTCTTCATAACCATGTTTCTCACAATGACCACATTGAGAAATTTTCATTTTTCCTTATAAAGTTTTAGCAAAAAAAGCTTCTTCAACCATTTTTTCATTTTCAACCTGTAAAGAATTAATTAATTCGGATAAAGATAATTTACTTATATCTATTGAATCTTCAAGAGATGACAGTTTTGCCTCAAACCTTTCAGTCAAGCTCACAAACAATTTTTCTACAATTCTACTGTCTGGTAGATCTTCTCCCATCAGCCGAATCTTGTTCACCGCCGCCATCAATTTGTCATAATACTCATGAATCGACTCTTTTTCTTTCATACTTAGAGTCTCGAAATCCCTTTTGAGATTCAAGACTTACATCCTCCTTGTTCTTTCATTGCCTTGGTAAAGTTCTTTTAACTTATCCCAAGCCTCTTTTCCTATTTCACTGTAACAGACCATGAAAATACAGAGAAATCCATGGGATACCACGTAGATTAAGAGCATAGTTATTAAAGGCGCGCCTATGGCGCATGGCGCACCAGGCGCAGGCCTTGGCGCCATGGCAGCCCCATGGCGAGGCGCAATCGCCATGGCGCGCGCCTGGTGCGCCATTTTGCGCCAAATGCAGTTGCCAAAGGCGCACCAAGGCGCGCCTTGGCAGTTAGAGGCAGTTATGGGCAGTTTTTTGGTAGTTACTTTATATATCTGGAATGGAACACATGTTATATTAACAAAAAGTATTAAAAAGGAGAGAGATTATAGGTTTTAAACTAAGTAGAAGACGAAGAGACTCTTTGAAGAGGAAGAGACAGAGTCATTTGAAGAGTAAGAGACAGAGTCATTAAAAGAGGAAGAAGTTTACTAGAAAGAAAACACATTAAACGGATTCAAACAACAGAAACAAAGAAGCCAAAGGGAATTCAACTTTGATGATCAATAGTTTGATGATGCCTTAGATGAGGAGTGTGATAGTGATGATGAGGAGTGATGGATTTGTAGAGTTTTGATTAGGAGTAGAACTTAGGAATTAGTATTCAACTTTAAAGTTTTCTAATATGGGGTTTATTTTGCATTTTAAAATTTATTTATGCTTAAGATATTTTCATGATTTAGTTTTATGTTAGTTTTATATTTTTATAATTTTTATTTTTTTTAAGTGCGCCTTGTCTCACTATGGCGCGCGCCATCGCCATGCGCCATGCGCCATGGCTCCAGGACCCCTTGCGCCTTAGTGCGCCATGCGCCTTTAATAACTATGATTAAGAGTCTACATTGATATATTTTACTTGGGAACAATACATAGATATATATACAAGTAGTAGCTCCTGATATTACTCTTACAGTCAAGGAGACATACTGACCCTACTAGTAGCCTAAGCATGCTCCAACAGCCCTTCAGCAGCCTTAGACATGTTATTCATTAATTACATTGACTTATACTCTAACAATTACATTGACTAATACTCTAACACTCCCCCTCAAGCTGAAGCATGGATTTTAATCATGCTCAGCTTGTTATAGATACTTATAATATAATCTTAAGACGATACAACTCAAAACAAGAAACTCAAGATACTTTGGAATATAAAAACATAATTCGGGAGATACAACCTAGAAGAACAGATCGAACAGGAGAGACGCCAGAGGAACATCAAACTTCGTAGGAAACAGACAAGCAAAACTCAGTCGAAGCAACCCGTAAGAGGCTGCCAGCAACGTTATTGCATAAAAGGAGATTCACCGGCAAACTAACCGGACAGACAGGTCGGAAACAGAGAGGCGACGGCAGCAGAAGAGGAACAACGACAATCCGTTGAGGTGAAATTAGACTCTGCTCACAAGGCATACAGAAATGCTGAAAGAAACAGCCCAAAATTACAAACCCACAAATTCTGCTCACAAGGCAGAAAACAAATTCTGGAATCTTAATCCAGAAACCCAAGAGAGAAGCCGAAACGAGGCTCTGATCCCATGTAAGGAGGACTTTTCTTACAGCGACGACGACACAGGGTGGCCGGAATGTGAGGAGACGGCGATCGGAAGCGGAGAGGATGAACCAGAGGGGTGGTGAGATAGAATGATGTTCCAATAGTGAGTATTCAAGAGACCCAAGCTCTTGACAGAAATGGAACCCTGGGAAATACTACCCAGAAAATATTGAACCCTGGGAAATACTACCCAGAAAATATTGAATCCTTGCAGAAACACAACTCTGGAAATACTACCCAGAAAAAAGAATTCAGAAACCTTAGACCTTAGGCTCTGATACCATGTAACAGACCATGAAAATACAGAGAAATCCATGGGATACCATGTAGATTAAGAGTCTACATTGATATATTTTACTTGGGAACAATACATAGATATATATACAAGTAGTAGCTCCTGATATTACTCTTACAGTCAAGGAGACATACTGACCCTACTAGTAGCCTAAGCATGCTCCAACAGCCCTTCAGCAGCCTTAGACATGTTATTCATTAATTACATTGACTTATACTCTAACAATTACATTGACTTATACTCTAACACAAATCATGATTCTTGTGAAAATTGATTCTGAAACAACAACATGAATTATTGATAAAGCTCTTGGAGCCTTTGTTAATTCATTTTCATGAGCTTTGATTTGATTTAGTGTTGGATTGTTTCCAAGGGGTGGTATGTCCCTCTCAGATTCAACCCACTGCCATAAACCCAACCCTCTCAGATGAGCTTTCATTTTGACAGCCCAAATTTGGTAATTTTCGCCATTAAAAATTGGAGGAGAAAGAATTGATGGGTGGTTGGAAGTCATGATTGGGTTTTCTTTCAAAAAAAAAAACAAACTCACAAATCCCTTAAAGATCACTAAGGCTCTGATACCAATTGTTGGGATTTTTTGAGAAAAATACAGAAAAAAATAAGAAAATGGTGCAAGCAATTTTATTCAATCTATCAATGTTTTGCACAAAATGAAAGATACAGATTTATGCCTTTTTATAAGCTTATAATGCAACAAAGAAAGCAGATTTTTAAGGAACAATAAAATCCCCACTATTTATCCCACTAACAAATTAAAGACCCAATAAAACTAGACTTAGTCAAAAAAACAAACTTTGAATCAAAGAATCAAAGAATCAAAATCTCAACAGTCATGAGATTGTAATTTCATTAGATAATATAAGAGGTAAGCATATGATTCACAGGAGCTTTACCCAGAGTCCGTGTGCTTAGTAGCAACTAGAAAGCATAGGAGAGGACTATGTTCGCCTGCTTTCCTCCTAACACAACAAGTGGCATCATATTATGCCCCAAACACAGTAAAACTATCAATAAACCTAAACCCATTTATTAAATTAAAATATATAATTAACATAGAGACCAGCAGTAGAAATCCTATCTTTTCCAAATTCTTATTCTAGTTCTCTGCCTATTCATGCAAGATATCCTATCAACTCTTTAAGTTTTATCCATTTGGTGCAGCCAGGCACCACCTTCTATCATCCCACCCATGAGCGTTCTGCTTATACTATACAGAGAAGTCTCTCAATAAGGACAATAGAGTACAACATCAATGCACTCACAGTTCTTCCATGCTATAAACAATTCAATAAAATTATCTACATCAAGGTGAGAAAAAGAAGGAAAACAAGACAAGGATGAATATACAACCTCAGAAATGCTTGCAAAATCATGCTCCTCTTGCTCGTGCATGTGCTGATTGTCAAGTATCCATGGTCGTTGCTGCAAAGATCTCTTTACTGATGAAGCAGCAATTTCATCAAATTTTGAATCCACCTGGACTGGATCTTCTTTTGATGGATTTGCAGCGGCCATGGAACTACATACTGGTTCACAATTCTCTACTTTCCTTAAGCAAAAGGATGTCAGAGATGCAAACCCTGGTGGGGCTGAAGGATGATCTCCACCTCCATTTTTACGAATAGCCCTTGTGCGCTTTACCCCCATTACTATAAGTACGTTAAGCAGGATTCAGACTGCTTAATAACTCTACAACAAGTCCTTAACAGTCTCCACCAGTATCCCACAACTTTCTCAAAGAAGAAGCTAGCAGTTTAATCTGAAACAGAAATCTGGGGACTAATTAGGTTATAGGTAAAACCATCCACAAACAAGCAAAATAGATCTAAATAACAGTTACTGTAAGAAAAACTATAAGAACAAAGACTTTGACAAGGAATTCAGTAACAGATACTGAATTGAATTCCACAACTGAAACTGAAGAGGCAAAACCATAAACTAAAAAGTAATCAACCAGAATATTCAAAACATAAAACCTGAGATTCTCTTTAAATCCGCGGTCCATTAGTTACATAAGAGACAAAGAGAGTGAGCAGAGGGGAAAGAACCAAATAAATTCTAGCAATAAATCAAAAGATTATATCAATTTCATAAAAGAACAAGTTATGAAATCAGGCATATAGTACAAGTCGATAAGTAGCATTCACTTCGTATTTCGAATTCAAATTCTAAACTGTTCATCATTCAGATTGCATGCAAAAACCATATCTAGCTAACTAAACCAAGAAAAAACCATAAATGAAGCACATGCACCGTATCAAACACTGTGAAACTCATTTAACCGCGATCGAGAAAGCGGCCTCACACATTGCAGAGAGAATTAGTGGAGTTCTACTTCAATTTGATGATTGAGAGAGAAACCATAAACATTTTCACAGGATTAACGAAGAACGCAGCTAGATATGAGTACAAATGCAGAAAAGGAAAAAGAAAAAGTACCGATGAGGAGTACAGCGAGATGACAGCATCAGATGAAATCCATCGACTATCGTATAGTGTTGAGATACGAATTCGAAATTGTAACTGCTTCAGTGTTATGATGGATTCATATGTAGACTGTAGCTTTCTTCTGTTCGTCTCGTCGTATTAAATTACCATGATGCCCTGGCCGTTCGGTGGACGGAACCAGAGATGGCAATGAGGTGGAGGAGTGCAAGGTCATTACCAGCTATTACTTTCCATAATTATTCACAGCACGGTACGCTGTATTAAACCCTATCATTTGAATTAGAGGAAATTACGGAAGAAGTCAGTACTGGTTTTTACTTTTTTCCTTTCTACAGTCAACTATCCCTTAAATTTGAGTTTTATCATTTTATTGCATTTTTAATTTGAAATATCAAAATCTCATTAAAATAATGTTGTGAAATTACAGTTATTTAATTATGAATTAAAAATTATTTTTCAAATTCATAATTGACGTGTCACTACCCCCATCCCATTTCATCCCGTTGTCGCTACCTCATCCCATTTCATTTCTAAAGCTTCCTTTATCTTTCTTGCTTTTCTATTATCATTTCTATTCTCCTTCTCATACTTTTAATTTCATTTATTTTTGGGGTAAATTATATATGTGGTGTACAACTTTTACCCTAAATCACATTTTAGTGTACAACCAAAATTTTATCACACTAAACCGTACGAACTTCAGGTGACTTCCCACTAAAGTGTACAGCCAGTTTTTATGACCGGTCAACGCTGATCAACTATGCCACATCAGTATTTTTCATTGTAGAATTAAAAGAAGTGGGACCCACTCTTTATAAAATGACTAATATACCATCCTTCCTTATAAAATTACTATAACACTCTCATCTTCTTGCTTCAACCCCTCTCTCATTTCTCTCTCTAGATCTTCTCTCTCACTCCTCTCTCTACCATTTCTCTCTATACATCTTCTCTCTCACTCCTCAATCAGTACGGATTCTCGATTTCGAGCGTCTAGTCGTAGAACCCTATCTTGCCTCTCAGAAGGAGGAGAAAAATCGCAAAAAAAACTTGAGCAAATTTCCAAACAACAAGAAAATCATAGACTTGGGCAAATTTCCGATCCACAAGAAAACCAAAGTGGCGGCGGCGGCCGCGGAGATCGTCTACAGCAGCATCGCCATATTAAGAACTTATAGCAGCATTATGACTTTCCAATTGAAAATTATTTCCTATTTCCTATTGAAAAAATCTGGGGTTACTTAATAATATACAATTACCTATTGTATTTAAAATTCACTCGTTACAATTACAACATACTACTAATTCAAAGAATACAATAATAACTCAGAATTTAAAATTAAAAGAATAATAAGAAAGATTACAAAATTAATATAATTTTAAATTATCATTCATAGAATTAACTAAACTGGGAAGAAGGAAATATAATATTGGAATACCAAAGTAGAAATCCCGATTAATAGAATGACAAGATGCTATGAATATTACAAGCAATTAATACAGAAATTAGCAAGAAAGTGATTCGATTGTAATTGGAGTTAGTATGAAAGGAAGCACACATATTTGCAAGAAAGTGAATGATACCAGCATGCAACCCGCGTTGATTGTGCAAAGAAAAAAAAGAAAAAAAAAGGTCAGAAGCTTTACATAAAAAAGGCATCAAAATGAGAAAATAAAACACTTGAAGCGAATTCGAATTCAAAGAAAAAGAAAGGAAGAAGGTCGAACCAAATAAAAATCGCAACTTTTGAATTGCTAAATAATAAAAAAAAGAGAAAGAAAAACAACAGTTGCATTGCACTGCTGACTTTAAGAAATGATTTTGATTTTGATTTTCATCCACGACGACATCAGAAAATCAATGAACTGGGTTCTGCAAGACCAATGAAAATAAATGGTAGTGAGAGAAGGGAAAGAGAAGATGTAGAGAGAGAAATGGTAGAGAGAGGAGCGAGAGAGAAGATCTAGAGACAGAAATGGAAGAGAGGGGTTGAAGGAACAAAATGAGGGTGTTTTAGTAATTTTATAAAGAATGGATGCTATATTAGTCATTCTATAAAGAGTGAGTCCCACTTCTTTTAATTCTTCAATGAAAAATGCTGATGTGACATAGTTGACCAACGTTGACCGGTCATAAAAACCGGTTGTACACCAAAATGTGATTTTGGGTAAAAGTTGTACATCACATATGTAATTTACCCTTTATTTTTTGGTTAATTACAAAAATGGATCAAATGGGAGGTCCATTTATATATTTAATCCATTTGTGTGACTTTCCTATAATACCCTCAATATTTACGCGCGGCTGTCTTCCTCCCGTATGACTTCGCAGAGGTTAGCATATGCGAACCTTGCGAAGCTAAATATACGAAACCTGCGAAGCTAATGTTTGGTTTAGTTGATGATTTTAGTTAGCATATGCGAATCTTGCGAAGCTAAATATTTCTGCGAAGCTAATGTTTGGTTTAGTTGATGATTTTAGTTAGCATATGCGAAGTTTGCGAAGCTAATGTTTGGTTTAGTTGATGATTTTAGTTACCATATGCGAAGCCTGCGAAGCTAATATTTGGTTTAATTGGTGATTTTAATTAGCATATACGAAGCCTGCGAAGCGAATGTTTGGTTTAGTTGATGATTTTAGTTAGCATATGCGAAGTCTGAATGTGTTTTTAACAAAATTCACTAAGTGGTATATAACCAAAAAAAAAAAGACAAACAACAACGGATTCTAACATTATTTAACAAAAAAATCAGAACATAAATGAATACACCAACAATAATTTAGTGAGATTTATAGAATTAGGCATTTTCTCTGCGTTTTCCAATCTTCCGCCTCACGAAACGAGGTTGTCGTTCGCTCTAAAATCGCCATCTTTCTTCCATTTTCTCTGTTGTTCGCCTTCTTACTCGTCTTTTCTCTCACTGTTCACATTCTTCTACCGTCTGTTCGCATTCTTCCTCTTCTTTGCTCTCGCTATTCACCTTCTTCTACCGTCGTTCACCTTCTCTCACCGTCGTTCGCCCTAAAATCACCCTCTCGTTTTTCCTCTACCGTCGTTTGCTTCCCTTTTCTCTCACCGGAGTAGGAGTTGTTGGACAACGTCGTCAAACAACAACGGATTTTACAGGTTAGATCCATGTGGAAGGAGGATGAGCCATTTTGGGTGAAGAGGAAACCGTAAGGAATAGGAAGAGGAAAGATTGGGGGTATTATGGGAAAGTCACACAAAATCAGTCTAAATATGTAGTAGGTTAAGTAAATGGGTTAAATATGTAAATGAGCCTCACATTTGACCTAGTTTTGTAATTTTCCCTTTATTTTTACAAATCTAGTGGGATAAATTACACACATGTCTGAGCTTTATATTTTTTTTAATATCAGTAGTCATTTGACGTTTCAAAACCAGAGCCGATCCTGATAATTTATGGGCCCTAGGCAAAATAAGAAAAAAGAGTCTCTTTAATAATAATAAATAAATAATTTATGTAACAAAATTGTTTGAAAATTGCTTTTCAAATAACAATTTTTTTTTTCATTCGAATCACTATTTATGATTGCAATCGTCCATAATACAAAGTTCTTCTAAAAATATATTTTTGGATACCAAATTATGTTTCCTCGGTTAAAAAACACAAAATTTTGTCTATTATTAGAAATTATCCGAATAATCCAACAAATGAGAAATATCAATAAATAAATAATACAATTAATTCAAAAAATCAACTAAAAAACTCATCAAATAACCATTTAAATATAAACAAAACTAAACAATTAAATAATCAACAATCTGATAAAAGATATAGATGAATTAAATTGAGTACCTACAATAATTTCAGAATCAAATCAAAGCAGACTGAATCGGAATAGAAGTTGGATTGGAACTTGGAACATCGAAGAGGAAAGAATGGAAGTAGACGAATCAATCAATGATCGGATCATGAAGCAGATGATTAAATTCACGATGAAGTAGAGAAGAGGAAAGAATCATGGATATAATTTATGTTCCTCGATAATGAGACTGACTCGTTGGCACGTCGAATTAAACAGAATGAATAGAATATAAATTAGAATTGAAGGAGGAGTTTTTGGAAGTGGAACCAACTTTAGTTTTGATAAGAAAATAAATGGGAAAATTACACAGAAATTCATCTTTTACAAATTATTTAAAACATATCAAGTCATAATTTTGGATTATTTCAAACTAGTAAAATTAGTACTTTTAATATATTTTAAGAATTAAAATTTATAAATTAGATGTCTAGAATATATTTTATAGGGTTTATTATTTATGAATTTGAGTCTAAATTTTTTAAATTATGGTATAAAATCATAATATATAAAAAATAATGACATATTAAGAATTAAGTTTGGTGATATGACTTAATTGTAATTTTTTACTTAATTATGATATTTATGTATTTGATCTAAAATAAATAGATAAAATTTACCCTTACTAAGTTACTAATTAAAAGGAAATAAAGGCTTTATTAATATTTGGACTTTAGTTAAAAGTTTTATAAATTTTAAGCCCTTATGAAATAAAAGCTAACTAAAGTCAGGTATTCAAATATTTATAAGGGCCTATTTTAAAGTTTTATAAATTTAAAAGTGAGACTGAATATTTGGCCTTTTAAATGTATGATGCATCCGGCTTTTTATTAAGGGCCTAGTTAAAAGTTTTAATTTTAGACCATGAGTTATTTGATATCTGATATTTATGTAACGTTTTTTAACAATCCATACACATAAGCCTGCATATATTAAATATTTTTGGGCCTTTCTAGCCCTGTGCCTTAGGCCTGGGCACCCCAGACCTAGGCCCAGGGCCGGCCCTGCTCAAAACGATCGATGACGGTTTTAAAATAAAAAAGAATTAAAATAGTTTATGATATTCTAAGAAATTTTAATTCTTAAAAATTTTCGTTTTGAGGTCATTTGTGTATTTTTGGTTATTTAGAGAGATAAAGCATGTGATTTTAAAAAATAAAAAATGTGGTTTCATGGTAAATATCGTTCTGAACAACTTTAATTCTTGAATATTTTCATTTTGAGATCGTTAACGGTAATTTTAAGAAGTTAGTTAAAGTTTAATGACCACCGATATTAAAAAAGTGTAAAGTTCAATACCATACCATTAAAAATTGACGTTCAGTGACCACGATATTAAAATGGGTAAAGTTTAATAGCTATAGATGTAATTTACCCAAATTTAATACTTGAATTTGAATTTGTAATTTCTGCTATGGTTTTTTTGTTGTTTTTTTTTTCTTCTATCATTGAAATAGATTACTAACAAATAAAATGACATTGTTTCCGCCTTAAATAAATAAATAAATCAATATTTTTCTAATATCATTATATTTATTTGACATTATATTAGAGTTTTGGATTGGCTTTTTGAAATAATAAGTTCCCAAACAATTACAAAAATAAAAAGAATTGAAGCAACAAAAATAATATCAAAATAAGACTAACAAACAAAGGAAGTCCTAACAAAATCGGGTAAATTTCATTAATGGTGTACAACGTTTGTCCCATTTCACACTTTGGTGTACAACCTTCAATTTGTCTCACTAATATGTACGAACTTATAGATGACCTCCCAATATGGTGTACATCAGGTAAAAATGACCGGTCAACACTAAGTCAACGCGCCACATGGGCAGTTTCACCGGTCAAAAAGTAAAAAATTGACCTACCACATATAAAGTTACTAAAATACCCTAATTTGGATTTTCTTTCTAAAATTACCTTTCACCCTTCCCGAATTATTTCTTTCTCTATTTACCACCCAAATCCAACGAAAACCCAGCCTCATGTATAAAACCAACAATATTTTATGAATTAAAAACATTTTCATCAACATCCGAATAATTAAGGTTGATTATTCTTCCTTAATCTCCTCTTCTTCTTCTTCCCCTTTCACTTTGATTTTCACCTGCAATCACTTTCTTAACTTCTTCTTCTTCCACTTTCACTTGATTTTCACGTCCATTTTCATCAGTATCATCAACCATTAATTATATCTAAATTACTCATCAGATGATTCAAGTACGAAAACACGATTGCTTACGTTAATTATGATGAAATTGTTATCGGAGAAGCTCCATTTCCGGACACAATCCAAGCTCGGAAAACACATAATTATGTCTATAACGAGTTTTGCTGATAAATTGTTGCTTGGGAATAAGAATTTTAGTAGAGATTTCTTTTCTGGATTAGTGAATTTCACTACAAGTTTTAGGTTGCTAGGTTGAAGATGAACAGTGAATTAGAGAAAGAAATGCTAAAACTGATTTAGGTCAAAACAAAAAAGCCAGAACCCAATTGAGGTCAAAATCGCATGAACACCTTGCATTTTTCAGGGTTTGACTGTTTTATATTGGCTTCACAATTTGTTTCCTTTCCTATATAATTATCCTAGTACATGAGTTTCCTATGAAATCTTTTTTTGTAACTTCATTTTCTTAGTTAAACGTGAGTAAAAAAAACGAACCAGGAGATAAACGGAAACGAAACATCATCGCGGCAATCGATATATTGTAATTTCCTGTTCAGAACTTTGTAATTCCAACAGAAGTAGATCTATCAAGTTTTGGAAAAAGAGGAAGAAGAAGAGGAGGGTGGAAGATGAATCGAACAAGAGAAACAAGTTTTGGAAATCAGACATGAAACGAAGGATTCGACAAAAGCTGTTTCTAAATTCGATTTTTGTATCTAAATTCCAGAAATTGAGCAACTTGAATTGCACAAGGGTCTTAGAAGAATCATGTCTGAGATCTTCTTCTACCTTGAGAGAGAGAAAGGGAAAGATAGAGAGAAGGGAGGAAGAAAACAAGGGTATATAAGTAATTTTTTACTTTTTTACTTTTTGATCGGTCAAACTGCCTATGTGGCACGTTGACTTAGTGTTGACCAGTCATTTTTACCTGTTGTACACCATATTGGGAGGTCACCTATAAGTTCGTATATATTAGTGAGACAAATTGAAGGTTGTACACCAAAGTGTGAAATGGAACAAACGTTGTACACCATTGATGAAATTTACCCTAACAAAATCTATCATCTTAGGGTCTGTTTAGTTCAGCTGTTAGCTAATAGTTGTTGCGGTTGTTGTTAGCTGTTTGCAGTTGCAATAAGCTATTAGTTGTTGCTGTTAGCGGTTTGTTATTAGCTGTTTAATTACTAGTGTTTGGTAAAATTATATTGAACCGTTGTTATTCGGATTTAAAATGTCTAATATGGATATGTTTTAAATTAATTAATGAAGAAATTATAAAAGGGAAAATGTGAAAAAATACCCACAATATTTATAACTAGGAATAATTTTACTCTTAACGTCTAAAATGGTGCAATTTTACCTATAATGCTGGCAGCTAAGAGCAATTTTACCTCTAATATTGACAAGTTGTGCCAATTTCAAACGTTATTAGAAAACATATATATTTTATTTTTTATTATATACCAATTGCACATATTCGTAGTTCTAAAAAAGAGATTTCATAATTTTTTTTGTGATTTAATAATAAAATTGAAAATTAATATTTATAAATTCGGTAAAAAATTTAAATTTTTTTTGTCCAACTCGTACAAAAAATAATATATTTTTTATTTTCTTAAAAAAAAAATTCACGTCTAATCATATGTTTGTGATCTGTTACTAACGATAATAAAATGGCCAACATGTGAAGTGTAGATGACAATATTCATGACCAAGAAGACAATTTGATCAATTATTTCTCAAATTGAGCCAACTTGTCAATGTTAGAGGTAAAATTACTCTTGACTGCCAATATTAGAGATATAGGCCCTGTTTGGGAATTAGCTGTTAGCTGTTAGCTGATTACATTAGCTGTTAGCTGTTAGCTGATTACATTAGCTGATTTGACTAGCTGATTTGATTAGCTGTTTGTTAGACCTGTTTGGTAAAAATTAGCTGATTGATAATAGCGGTTTGTGCAAAAAGACAAATAAGGACATTAATTTTGGCGCAGGATAAGAGAGAGTCTATTTATTGGGGTCAAAAAAGTCCATTAATTTTAATATCCCAAAACGCTAATTGAAAAAGCTCCTAAAATGAGCTTTTTCAAAATTAGCGTTTTCATCCCAAAACGCTCTTCCAAACCTCTCTCCACCAAACACTCCAATCAGCGGTTTCAGTTGCCAAACCGCTAAAGTTGGTCAAAAACGCTCTTTTTATCCCAAAACGCTCTTTGCCAAACAGGGCCATAATTGCAACATTTTAGACGTTAAGGGTAAAATTGCTCCTAGCTATAAATGTTAGGGGTATTTTTGCACCTTATCCTATTATAAAATAAAAAATGTGTTACACAATTTAATAAAAATAATGTTAATAAAAAATAAAAAATTTATTGAACGCAATAAAACATTGTTCTTCTAGTAATTATGTTGTAGAAATATAAATAATGTTAAAAAATAAACATATTTTGTGGAAATAAAAATGATGATTTTGTAAAAGTCGCTAGGCGATAATCGGGCGGAGAAGACCTCCAAAGATTAATTGGGGATTAATCGAAGATTAATCAGATTTGTATTTTTTTATTTTTTAGATTTATATTAAATAAATATTATATAAACACATTTAAAATATAAATTATACTATCTAAAAAATAATAATAATAAATATTATATAATAAAAAAATATAAATATTTATTTTAAATAAATAATAAAATAGTTATTAGTTAATACTAATTACTTGTATTATTTTTTACTAATTGTAATTTATAAATTGGGCCGATTTTAACTCATTTCAACCGATTTTAACCTGTTTCAGCCGATTTTTTCCGCCTAACCCGACTTGTCCGACTTAACCCGATTTGAACCGCCTAGGCAGAAGAAAATCGGGCTCCCGACTTATGCCGATCAGTTATATAAAATCGATCGGTGTTGTAAAATTCACCGATATATCGACCGATTAGTCACCGACTTGACCGATTTTTACAACACTATTAACAAATAACTGCAAACTGTTGTTTATGAAAAGCTCCAAAATACTGTAGTTTCCAGAGAAAATGTTAAACATTGCTGATATATAAATCTAACCAAACATTATATTTTATGCTGTTTGGAATGAAACGAACACTCATTCGAAAAGCTGAAACAAATACCCTCTTAAAATCTATTTATCTAATATATATGTTTCAATTATGTATTTTTTGTGTTTGATGAAGATGGAGTATGTATTTTTGTGTTTAATGAAGAAGGAGTTTTTTTTATCGTAAGAAAAGTGGATTGCTATTCGTCGCCCCTATTTTCTTTACCCTCGCCTCCTGTTTGACATTTTTGCCCTTTTCATTTTTCATTCAAAAAGGTGAAATTCTCTCAACCACGAAGAACAAAACGAAGAAAAATCATGCCTCCAAAACAAGAAAAAATAATTGAACATCTAAGTTTCGTATTTACCAATAATCTGAAATTTAACGAATTTAACTTAAAACGAAATTTTTTTTCGTTGAATTTGCACTAAACGGGTAGCCCATACGGTCCGGTCCATGGACCGATAGCATGAACTACCCTATTTCACCTAGGCAAAACGGGTAGGCTACCTTATTTTGCCTAGGCAAAACGGGTAGCCCACCCTATTTTACCTACGCAAAACGGGTGGGCTACCCGTTTTGCCTAGGCAAAATAGGGTAGGCAAAACGGGTGGGCTACCCCTTTTGCCTAGGCAAAATAGGGTAGCCTACCCGTTTTGCCTAGGCAAAATAGGGTAGTCTACCCGTTTTACTTTAGAAAAAATGAGTTTATTTATTTATTTTTTTAATTATAATAAATATTAATTATAGATAAATTATGTATTGATTGGAAATAAAAAATACGTATTGAAGTGTCCAATTAATTTTTATTTGGTAAATTATATTTATTTACCTTTTAGAACGTAAATTTAATTATACGTAAATTATAATAAATATTAATTATAGATAAATTATTGTTGAGAGAATTTCACTTTTTTAATGAAAAATGAAAAGGGCAAAAATGTCAAATAGGAGGCGACGGTAAGGAAAATAGGGGCGACGAATAGCAAAACCCGAAGAAAATGAAGTAACTTGTGTACTTGATAGTTGTAATAATAATAGTGAATTACTATACCTAGACGCTAATTGCTACCTCTAGCCTCGGGAATAGACCGAACTACCCTTTGTCCAAAAATTGAAAAAAGACAAAACTTCTCAAAAACCCTATACACTCTTCAATCAGATCCGGACTAGTTTTTGAACCTAATCATGGATCGTGAAAGATGACGTAAAGGGAAAGCGAAAATAGTAAGATTTACGTTTTATTTTTTTGATTTACGGTTCGTTTTCGAATCTGTGGGTGAAATTTAAAAAACGCCGGAATCGCAGTCGGGCGTATGAACATCACGCCCAACCAGTGGTGCGGGCGTGATAGCCAAACGCCCGAACCATAAGTCGGGCGTGATGTTCATACGCCCGTCCCATAGGTCGGGTGTGATGTTCATACGCCCGACCTATGGTTCGGGCGTGATGGGTTTTTATTATTTTTAAAAAAAAAAAATTATAATTACATTTAAATTAAATTGTTAAATGTTTAGTATAATTTGATTATAATTTATATGTGAACTTTTGTTATTAATTTGATTATAATTTAAATGTTAAATTTTATATTAATTTAGTGTAATTTTTGTAGACGGAGCGACCTACTATTGGCTCCACTTATTAGGAGGGAGATTGATGAGTTTATGGACGCGTGGCGTCGGGCGAACTAAATGCCGTAATTATATGTACTCTTTTATTACATTTTAACACTTTTGATATTATATGTACTCTTTTATGTTTATTAATTTTTATTTTAATGTTTATGTTGTTAAATTTTATTTGTTAAAGGGTAATCCGAGTTAAAATGCCGTAATTTTTATTTCTAAAAGGTTAATTTGAGTTAACCACAATCATCAAAAATCCATTTTTTTGACGATTTATTCACGCGGACGTGAGGTAATCACGCCTCACCACAGGGTGAGGCGTGAGGCTATCACGCCTCACCGTAGGTGCGGACGTGATAGCCTCACGCCTCACCCTGTGGTGAGGCGTGATTACCTCACGCCTCATCCTGTGGTGGGGCGTGATAGACTCACGCCTCATCCTGCGTGCCGGGAGAGGAAATTTTCCCCCATTTCCCACCTCAAAGGGTATTTTCGTCCTTTCACGAGGCTAGAGGTGAGAAATTGAGGCTATGTTTAATAACACCCTAATAATAACATTCAAAAAATAGGGTAAATTACACCCATGGCCATTGAACTTTATCCATTTTCATATTATGGCCACTGAACTTCATTTCTTCCCAGTATGACCACTGAACTTTAACTTTTTAACACCGGCGGCCACTCAATTTTAACTAACTTCTCAAAATGATTGTTAACGACCTCAAAATGAAAATAGTCAAGAATTAAAGTTGTTTAGAACGACATTTACCATGAAACCACATTTTTTATTTTCGAAAATTACATTTTTTGGAGTTTTCTCTGTCTAAAAATTCATTTTCCCTCTCCTAACCAAACAACACCTAAATGACATCAAAACGAAAATTTTCAAGAATTAAAGTTCCTTAGAATATTATTAACGCTTTGGATTTTTTATTTTTAGCCGTCAACGGTCGTTTTGAGGCGTTGAGTGGCCACCGGTGTTAAAAAAGTGTAAAGTTCAGTGGCCATATCGGAAAGCAGTGAAGTTCAGTGACCATAATGTGAAAATGGGTAAAGTTGAGTGGCCATGGGTGTAATTTACCCTTCAAAAATATTATTAGACGATAATTTTTGCTAAAAGTAAGGGATTAGTTTATTAAATCACATTTTCATAACAAAGTTATCAACTTTGATTTTTTATGGATAAAATTTCGTAATTTGATTGTCTTATATTTATTTAGAGTGTTCGTGGGTTTTATGTAAATAGCTCAATCATAATTATGGGTAAATTAGAAAAATGATTCAATTCGGAGATCCATTTATATATTTAGATCCATTACACCATCCTTTATAAAATTAGACATTTTCAAATTAGCATTATCCATAATATTCTTAGTATATATACAACAACTTAACTATTTTTCTTTCTTTCTTTCTTTTTCTAATCCTTTGCAATCCTTTAATTTCATACATCAATCCAACATCCAAACTCTTCATGTAAGTATTTTGTTGATTTTATATGCATAAATTCTTTTGTATAGGTTAGTTTTGTGTATTTTAAGTTAGTTTGCACCTCTATCGAATGATATTTGGAATGTTTCTCTTACTCGGTCGCTTCACAATTTACTATTTTGCTTCGCAGAATCGTAAACTATGAAGATATTGTCTTAGAAAATAGAGTTCGTAGTTCACAAAACTGCGAAGGACTGTGACTCCACATTTGTATAATAGAACTTGGAAACACATTTCTTTTGACTTCTCTTTAATATTGTTTTGACAATGTATTTGTTTTTCAACAGTAGCAGTATGTCAACCGATCATTTCTTATGTGTGATCATATGGAACGACCAATGGAAAACTGAGAGAAAAACCATGAATACGAGGATGGTGAATCAAAGTTGCTTCATCTTTCAACAAAAATCAACTTCGAGATTTTACAAGAGATAGTTTACACTTCTACATGTGTTGATTCTGTTAGTGTTTGTCTTAGTCCCAAGATGTTGTAATCTGATTATTATTACTATTAATATACATAGCATTAATCTTTCGGTTATATTTTGCGCAATGTTTTAACTGAAAGAGTATCCAAGTATAGTGATTTGCACATGTTTGAAGGGTTGGGGATCCAGACAAGTGAAACCATGTGGCAACAATATATTATACTAAAACGTCTCTAGTCTATTGTCATCGTGGAAAGATGATGAACAAACAACTAGTATGTGTCTTGGTAGTGATGGTGTTTCATCGGTCACAGACATGGAGTGTCAGACTAAGGGCATAAGAGCTTACAGGATGCTAACTGCTAGACTGATCCGCTTATGAGAACATCACATGGTTGAGTGTCATAGATAGTTCTCATATAATGCATATAGTGGATTCCTTAAACCTGAAGTCACTATGGAACCTAGATGAGACATATCATACTTTTGTTATCGCCTAATGGGCCAGTAACTTGGTGCTAAGGGTGAGCATCGGTTCGGTTTGGTTAGTAACCGAACCAAATTTTCGGTTAACCAAAGCGAAACATGTTTTATTTTCATAACTGAACCGAAAAAGATTGGTCACCAAATATTACCAAACCGAAATTTTTTGGTTCGATTCAGTTACCGGCCGAATAACCGAAATCTTTCATTTTTTTTATATATTTTGTTTCATTGGTTTTCAAATAATGAAAATGTACAAACTTTATAATTGAAGAAAGTAAAGGCGACTAAGCTAAAATTTATATATGTAGAGATAAATGTATTATTTTTTAGGAGTTGGACTTTATATTTTATAAGTTATTTACATATGTAAAGATAAAATTATATTATTTATATTTATATATTAAGTTCGGTTATGTTATCGGTTACACTGATATTTTATTCCATAACTGAACCGATAAGGATTACCAAATTAAACGAAAATTAAAATCGAACCGAATCAAACCAAAATGTTAATATAACCAAAACAAACTAAGATTTTGGTTCAGTTATCGGTTTGGTAATAGGTTACCGGTTATTTTGTTCACCCTATTGCTAAGTATGGGTTAGCCAGGTCTGTTTTGAATTATGATGGGGGGCATGAGTTAAGGGATTACTACTCTCCTACGTGAGAGAGAATCTCACATGCCACTTGATAGGTGAGACTAAGAAGTGTATGACCATACCCAAATGAGACAGTTTGGTAACTGTTCATTTGAAGCTTATCAGTTCACTAGAAACCAAGGAACGTATTAGCATATAATTAGGGTGACAAGGACTGTGACTCATGCTAATCAAATATCCATTAGTAAAGGAATACAATAAGATTGTTATTAGGTTCTCATGACCATACGAGTTATACTATTCAATCTGGATGATCTAAATGACTTGTTAGAGTACATTTGATTTGTGGGACGATAGATGGAATCGGGCTCACAACTATATATAAATAGACTTACAGGATTGCACGCTAAAAAAATCAGATTAAGTCCGTATGGGAAGTTCGGAAGTAAATATTTAACGATTATATATATATTTTGAACATAAATTGATATTGGTGCAAACATTGTGAAATGGATTGTGGTTGATTTAATTGGATTAAAGTCAGATCAAGTCTATTCTAGTTAACAAAGTAAGCCTTTGTTTTTTCTACTATTTGATGGTGATGAACTTTGACAAAGTAAACTCATCTAATGGTAGAAAAAACAAAGTAAAGCTTACTTTGTAAAAAAACAAAGTAAGCATAGAAGACACATGTTATGTAAATATATTTTGATCATTAGAAAGTAACTTAAACTAATTAAATTCAAAATATTTAATTAAAGGATTTTTTATTGTGATAATTAAATTTACTAGGAAGATAATAATTAGATTATTTATCTTACCTAATTAAATTTAAGAGATAATCATAATGGGTGCCTTCTATAGTTACTTTGTTTTTGACAAAGTACCATTAGTTGATGTGTTTTCACCATTGGATGATGGATTAGAAAATTAATCCAATGGTGAAAACACACAAAGTAAGACTTATTTTGTTAAAAACAAAGTAAGCATAGCCTTTACCATCATAATTAGATAAATAAGAGTGTTTCGAGGGATTTTTATAGCTGATATTAAAAGAAAAAATAACTCACTCTCCCATTCCTAACCTAAGTCCTGGCCGCCCCCTGCTCTCTCTCTCTCAATTTGATTTTTCACTGTATTGGGAAGAAGAAAGGGATCCAGAACTTCTGAAGTTCCTGCATAAATATTGCCTGGATTGTCATGGTGACTGCTAGCACATCAACAGACGTAGTTGATTTCTTTGTGTGTGAGACTGTAGAGGGAGTTTGCATTTCAACTCCTCAAACTCGTGTCAATAGGATTGTCTCTCATTTCATGGTGTTCGGTAATTAATTTTTAATTCCCTCTTTGAAGATGCATGTATTCATGGGTAGATCTGGGCATGGACTGGACTCGGGCCGCTCCTGTCAGATTTTTAATAAAGCTTGACGAGTCCAAGCCCAGCCCAGCCTGCAAGAAATTTAGTCGGGCTCGGGCTGGGCTCGGTCTAAGATATAAATCTCAAGCCCGTCCATCCAAGCCCATCTGTATATTAAAAAATATATTATAATTTATATAAGGGTATTGCTATATACTGCAATTTTTTTCACCCACTACACTCTTTTGACATTTATGCCCTTGTCATAATTTTTTATCAAAAACCAAAACTTTTTTTTCCTCTCTTTCTCTCCCAAGCCTAAAAACCCTAATTAGACGAAAATGGACCCGAGCATTCCCGAAGACCATGATTTTATACACGAGGTAATCCTATGATATAAATTTAAATTAAAATTTCGTTTATTAATTTTTGATTTTTTTTAAATGGATTTGGCCTAAACGGGTGGCGCATGCCGCCCGTCCGCACGGCCGAACGGATGAACTGCCCGTTCGGCCGTGCGGACGAGCGGCATGCGCCGCTCGTTCGGCCTGCGGAACGGGCGGCACGCAGCGCTCATTCCGCCGTCGGACGAGCAGCGTGACCTGCCCGTTCCCACCTACGGTGGAATGGGCAGGCTGCCCCTTTAGGCATAATTTGCCCCATTTTTTGCATTTTAACAGGGCAGTCTGTCCGTTTAGCCTATACGAGGCCCGAACAAGCTCGGAATTGTAATTTTTAACGTGCAGACTGCCCGACTAAGCCCTAAATTTATATTTTTAAATTTTTACATGTATTGTTACTACCTATTATGCACCCGAATGCCATTTTTTAAGATTTTTGTGCGTATTGTTAATACATATTATGCATTTTTTATATATTCAGGAACCGTTAGAAGATTGGCAACCCGACGGCATTGATTACAGTTCTCGTTTTATAACGGACACCGTTTTCCCTTTGTGTGAAGATGTTGTTACTTGGGCAAAACAGGTAGCTATTCGAATTGGGTTTGAGATTATAATATCTTCGCATAAAAATGGTGGAAAGCAAAAGCAATTGAGATGTTCACGGGGTGAACGCTACAGAGGGAAAACAGATGACGCATGGTTAATACGAGAAACTAAACCTAAAGCGTGCAGGTGTAAATTTGAGATTAAAGCCTATCAACGGTCAGACCTTACTGGTTGGGGGATAAAGGCTAAGGCTGGATTAACTGGTCAGCACAATCATTCGTTACGTGTGTATCTAGAGGGAAGTCAGCAGATGAGCGGACGCAGTATCGCATCTAAATTAATCGTTCGTGATATGAGTTCGGCTCAAGCAAAGCCTTGTGCTATTTTAGCAGCCGTTAAAGAAAAGCATCCTGAAGACAACCCAACAATTAAACACGTCTACAACTATAGAGATAAGATGAGGAAGGATGAGTTCGAATGTAGAGACTTGGCTAGTCAGTTCTATCATATTGCTCTCGAGAACAAGTATGCTCATTATACGCAAACTGAGGGTGATTCCAGCGTGATTACACATGTGTTTATGGCACATCCAGAATTAGTAGATTTATTCAGGACTTATCACTGGTACATCGGCATTGATTCAACATACAAAACCAACAAGTACAAAATGCCATTTGTTGAAATTATTGGGATGACGCCTTGCAATAACAATTTCAAGATCGTATATGCCATCATTAAAGATGAGACTGAAGGAAGTTACCGTTGGGTCCTGCAGCGGCTGAGGGTTTTGATTGGCTTTGATCTCAACCTGACTGTTATCATCGGTGATAGGGAGTTGGGGTTGTTGAAACCGATTCTGGAGGTTTTCCCACATACAGCACATTTGTTATGCACCTAGCATATAAACAAGGATGCAGAAGATCGGGTGTACAGAATTATGGGAGACAAATCAATTGCCGGTGAATTCAAGAATGGAAAATGGAGAACATTAATTGAATCTTTATCCATTACGGAGTACGAGAAAAATCTGGGCAAGATGCAAGATTCGATGAGCAGGTACCAAACTCTTATCTCGTACATTGAGGAGACGTGGTTGGTGCATAAGGAGAAGTTTGTTGTTGCATGGACGAAAAATTTCTTACATTTTGGCAACACAACCACTTGTCATGTGGAGAGCGAACATGCGAGTCTAAAGCAATGGCTCAATACAGCCACCGTATCGCTGGATACGGTATGACAGAAGGTTCATAAGCAGATAGAAGCCCAGACAACTAATATCAGGTATTTTCAATAGGTTCTATTGGAAGATGTTTGTATTCTTATCATGTATTTATAAATCTCAGTCAACTGATAGTATGTTTATGTTCTTATTAGGTACATGCTTAAGCAGTCCAGGCTTTGTAAAGGAGTCTTTTACTCCGGATTCCCCTTTAACTACCTGGTATGCAAAGTCTCACACTACTGCATGCAACTGATCAATGTTGAGTTAGCTCGTATGAGAAGTTTGAGCCATGAAGTGAATGCGCGTTGTGGATGTGTATTGAGAACCTCTCATCAGATACCATGTGCATGCAAGATCAAACAAGCTTATGAGTCTGGCGATATGATCAGTGTTGAGAGGGTTCATGTGTTCTAGAGAACACTTTTGATTAATTATGGTCAGACTCATGAAACTGAAGGGTGTCATGATCAGACAGAGGATCAGAGATATTTTAAATCCTTAGTCGACCAGGTCTCTAAAGGTGACCCAGCCTTGCTGCGAAACATTTCAATACTTATACATGATCAACTACACCCTGATCAAGCACATTACACCGAACTTGATGTGAAAATTAACGTTCGAGGACAACCGAAGGTGGGTAAATCTACAAAACGTATGCCTAGTGCCTGGGAGTACAACGAAACTCGGCGTGGACGTGCTCGTTCTAGTAGTTCGTCTATGAGCCGTGGTAGAAGTGGTAGGAAAAGCTCTTCATCATCTGTCCATAATTTTGCATCCTCAAGTAATACAATTTTGCAATATCTAATTCATTTACACTTAACATAAGTTATGTGCGGTTTACAATATCTTATTTCACTCAATGCAGATGGAAATACGTATGAAGTTAATGATTTCATTCATTCTGACAAAATAATTGGGATCATTAAGCCCTATGTTGAAACATATTGCGACGTAGTCGGTGATGGAAATTGTGGCTTCCGTGTTGTTTCTTCCTACATTTTTGGCACCGAAGAGAAGTGGAAATTAGTTAGGCATCACCTTAGGAATGAAGTAATTGCTAACCGTTTTCGGTATGAATCTGTGTTAATTGACGGTGTTGATGCAGCAATTAATAGAATCAGTTGGGACGGTGGAGCTTGTTCGCAGGAGCATTGGATGCTCGCTTATGATGACTTGTTTCTGATTGCTACATTATACAATGCTGCTGTAATGTTTTTCGGTTACCTGGGTGGAAATAACTTTAGTTTTTGTGGTACTGTTTTACCAGTGTATGCCCCTTCCACTGCTACAAGACCAGAACGAGAGATCTGCATAGCTCATTTGGGTATGCACTGTTGCCACTATATTCGTTTAAATTTATCTCCTAATTTCCCAGTCCCCAATGTATTAGAATGGTGGAAACAACACCATGAACGTAGCGTTGAAGGGTGGGATCGCATTTATGCAGCTAGGACAGCACAATGGACAAGACTGGTTCAACTTAGATCCAGTTAGGTTTATATGCATTACATGTTGATTCTGATTGATTCTGGATAACAAAAAGTTGCTGTTTTGATTCAGTTTTGTTCAGTCGAGTTACAGGTTGTGTCTGTATTGATTCTGTATTGATTCTGCTTAGATCCAGTTAGGTTTATATGCATTACAGGTTGATTCTGATTGATTCTGGATAACAAACAGTTGCTATTTTGATTCAGTTTTGTTCAGTCGAGTTACAGATTGTGTCTATATTAGGTCTGTATTGATTCTATATTAACTCAGTTAAGTTTATATGCATTACAGGTTAATTCTGGATAACAAACAGTTGCCGTTTTGATTCAGTTTTGTTCAGTCGAGTTACAGGTTGTGTCTGTATTAGGTCTGTATTGATTCTGTATTGATTCAGTTAGGTTTATATGCATTATAGGTTGATTCTGATTGATTCTGGATAACAAACAGTTGCTGTTTTGATTCAGTTTTGTTCAATCGAGTTACAGGTTATGTCTGTATTGATTCTGTATTGATTCAGTTAGGTTTATATGCGTTACAGGTTGATTCTGATTGATTCTGGATAACAAATAGTTGCTGTTTTGATTCAGTTTTGTTCAATTGAGTTACAGGTTGTGTCTGTATTAGGTCTGTATTGATTCGGTATTGATTCAGTTAGGTTTATATGCGTTACAGGTTGATTCTGATTGATTTTGGATAACAAATAGTTGCTGTTTTGATTCATTTTTATTCAGTCGAGTTACAGGTTATGTCTGTATTAGGTCTGTATTGATTCTGTATTGATTCAGTTAGGTTTATATGCATTACATATTGATTCTGATTGATTTTGGATAACAAACAGTTGCTGTTTTGATTCAATTTTGTTCAGTCGAGTTACAGGTTGTGTCTGTATTAGGTGTGTATTGATTCTGTATTAATTTCGTATTGATTCAGTTAGGTTTATATGCGTTACAGGTTGATTCTGATTGATTCTGGATAACAAACAGTTGTTGTTTTGATTCGGTTTTGTTCAGTCGAGTTACAGGTTGTGTCTGTATTAGGTCTGTATTGATTCTGTATTGATTCAGTTAGGTTTATATGCGTTACAGGTTGATTCTGATTGATTCTGGATAACAAATGGTAATAAACAACGTACTTATAACATTAAAGTACTAAAATACAAAGTACATATTAAAGATATTATCCGAATGCCAACGACAATATACTTATAATAAAAAGTACTAAAAATACAACCACAAATCACTTGGCCGAATTCCAAGCATCCAAAATCTGGTCGTACGACTGTTGCCACACAGCCGCAACATCCTCATCAAGAAGGTTCATCGCGGCCAATGCACCTTCTCCCCAGTTAGCCCAACGGCTAACCCACTAGCAAAAAAAAAACCCAAAATGAATAAATATCATTTATTTTAATATAATTTGATAATTGTAAATAAATTGATTAAAAATTAAATTACTTACCACTTCGCTATTCGAGTGAATATGAATAACCGGTCCGGGTGCAGGCATATCCGGTAGTAGCTGAGGGTGTGAATGCAGGTAGTACCACGGCATGTACTGCTCCTCACAGTCCGAAGGAGTCCGTGCAAGAGTGAACCGAGACAATATAAGCATTCCCACCTCGGGAAACGAGGTCCAAAGATCCTCCGCCATGTCGGCGGGCACTTCTACCCGATACTTCAAGCTGGACCAAGGACGTACGGACTTCAACAGCCTCAAGATCGGTCGGGGTATGGTCTGCACGTAACCTAGCTGGCGAAGGCATCTTGTAAAGCCCAAAATATACCTAAAATATCATTAATATTTACATCAGTTTTGCTACGAATTTGTGCTATTTAGAGTACTTTTACATTCGAATATATTTCTTTCTTACGAGGTACCTAAATATTTGGTAAAATCCAAATAGGAACGAAAAGAGGTTAAAAATAGAATAAAAACCCTACAAAAGGAGTCAAAGACGACGAAGATCAATTACACAAAAACGAGGACAAAGACGAAGTCAAAAACAGAGAAAAATGCCAAATTCTCGGTTGAGGAAACCAAATTCTCGGTCGCGACACGCGTCGTCCAGATCTCCCTCCCTTTCGTCCGAAGATCAAATATTTGCTCCCCCATTCTCGGCCGAGAATTTGCATTCTCGGCATGTTCAGGAATTCCTGGAGAGCCATTCGCACACATTCGTTTTCGACGAAACGCGTTCGTTCGGGTGGAGAAAAACATCTCTTCGCAGAGGATACGTCCCTTCACAACAGACACGACACTTCAATCACGACTCTTCAACATCTATAAATAAAGAGTTCATGGAGAGTTGGAGATATAGAAAAAAGAGAAGATTAGTATAGAATTAATGCAGGAATTCTGAGTCAAGCGATTCAGAATTTAGAGTTCATTTATGTAAAAGCAATATGATGTACACACATTGTTTATTCAATAATTACAAACACAGTGGCATTTAGATTTGTTCATATTAGTTTACATTTTGGTAGTAGCCAACCATATCTCTATTACGAAGTTACAACGAGAAGATTGAGTAGAGGATCCGCCCTGAGTCTGACAAACTCTAACGAAACCCAAGGAAAGGATTGACAACCCGTTCACTTGCAAGCCGTCAAATGTTTTCATGCTTCTTGTTCTCTGTAAACTTGTATCAAATTTATATTTCATCTAATAAAGTTCATTCTATTCGATAGATTTTTATGCAGCACTTTGGTAAAGGATCCGAAGTGGATGCTGGTGTTTTCATTAAAACGTAGTTAAATTCAAAATCTTTACAAGGAAACTTTGTTGAACACTTAGGCAAATTGATATCATCAGTAGAGTATCAATTTGGTTAAGGTAGCGATCTAACCCGACCGTAGGACGATTGACTGCAGTTTAAAGCCCTAAAATTAGAGGAATCGACGTTTATTTCATTGTTTTAATTTATGCAAAGTTTAAAATTGTTTTCTTTGCTTAATGCAAACGAATACATTTGTTTACTTTTCTAAAGAACTAAACGTTTCTATTTTGTAAATTTATCCCTAAATCAGAAGTATTTTCTAACATTTGTTATACTCTATTCTAATTCTTATTCTAGCAATTTCAAAACCAAATCCGATTAAACGATTTTCCATATTATAAACCTTAAAAGTAAATTTAACCAATTCAAAATAAGTTTTTGTTAAAAAACGTTCCATGTGGGATCGATATCTTTTATTACTACAAGCGTATACCGTGCACTTGCGGAAATCGCTCAACAAGTTTTTGGCGCCGTTGCCGGGGATCGCCAAAATTTTTGACAAAAATTTAGATTTTTCATGTTTTATTTCGAATCTAGGTTTATTTATACTTATTCAAAATTTTATATTTTACTTATTTCAAATTACTAACATATTTATTTTTCAAATTCTGTTTTGAAGGTAGTTTCGGTTCGTGCGAAATTTCAAGTTCATGCGCAGTTCTCGAAGTTCAGGCATTCCACCAAAACCGCTAGACCCATAAATTGAAAAAACGGTTAAAAAGAACAAGAAAGACAAGAAAAACAAAAACAAGACTCCAATAAAAACCAGAGTTACTGAGCCAGAAATTATGGCCACACTTATGGATTACGCTAGGCCAGGAGTGGCCGGTGTAACGAACAACATAGTTAGACCCCAAATAAATGCAAACCAATTTGAAATTAAGCCGGCATTGCTTAATATGTTGCAAAATAACGTAACATTTTACGGGTTACCTAACGAAAATCCTAACACCCATTTGACAAATTTCTTAGAAATTTGTGACACTTTTAAAATACCAAATGTGACTGCGGAAGCAATCAACCTTTGCCTTTTTCCTTTTACTTTGAAGGATCGAGCCAAAGAATGGTTAACTTCTATGCCAGCCGCAACATTTGAAACTTGGGAGCAATTAGCCCAAGCATTTTTATCAAAAAATTTTCCTTTAGCAAAAACCGCAAGAGTCATAAAAGAGTTAACATCTTTTTCTCAAAATGATAATGAAACTCTTTATGAGGCTTGGGAACGTTTTAAAGAACTTCAACGTTTATGCCCACACCACCAACTGCCCGCTGAACTTTTAATGCAAACATTTTATAATGGATTGAATCCTACAACTAGAGGTTCATTAGATGCTATGTCTGGAGGGTTATTCATGAAGAAAACGTCGGCCCAAGCAAGAGAACTTTTGGAGGAAATGGAAATCAACAGTAGTATATGGCCCGCGGAACGTGGACACGTACCAGTGGCGAAACCATCATCCTCAACTACGTCATCAGTTAAAGGTATAGTGAATCTTGATCCAGTTGCGATGTTGCAAGCCCAATTTTCTGCCTTATCACACAAAATTGATAGGTTTATGGCACTGTGCGATCCTAATGGTAAGCCAATCCAAACAGATGTGGATTATGAAGGTATGAGCGAAATTGAACAGGTAAATTTTGTCCAAGGGCAAAACCAAACTAATAACCCTTATTCCAATACATATAATCCTGGATGGAGAAATCATCCTAACTTTAACTGGAGAGATAATAATAATAATGTCAATGCTAATCAAAATCGTACCACTAATTATCAAAATCAATTAAGAGATATGATTAGCACTTTATCTTCTAAATTCGACAAATTTATTGATGCTATGAGCGGAAAAATAAGTAATCACGACGATGGTTTTAAACGGACCGAGAATAAATTCGATTAGCTTATTAAAAACCAATCATCTAGCATCCATAATTTGGAGGTTCAAATTGGACAACTCGCTAAATGAATTCCATCCCGCAAAGAGGGAAGTCTTCCAAGCCATACGGAAGAAAATCCGAAAGAGCATGTAAAGGCTATCACTCTTCGTTCAGGGAAAAATTACTTAGGCCCGGAAATGCCCAGAAATTCAACTTTACCAGGAACTGATTTACCAAAATCCAAAGAAGATACATTAAACCAAAAAGATACACCAATTGACTCAAGTACAAAAACTTTTGTACCCAAACCATCTTTTCCACACAAAGTCCGAAATAAGGACTATGACAAACAACTTTTAACGTTTTTAGACAAACTTAAAAATTTGCATATTAATTTGACGTTTATGGATGCAATTACGCAAATTCCCAATTATGGTAAATTCCTAAAAGATTTAATTTCAAAGAAAATCAGTGGGGAAGGAATTTCATCCATTTCACTAACTGAAGATTGTAGTTCAATTGTGTCAAGTAATTTGCCCACTAAACTCAAGGATCCCGGATGTTTTACCATTTCGTGTAAGTTAGGAGATATTGAATTCCCAAGTTGTCTTTGTGATTTAGGAGCAAGCATAAACTTGATGCCATTATCAATTTTTAATAAGTTAGGCTTAGAGGAAGATATCAAACGTACCAATATGGTTTTGCAATTAGCGGACCAAACCACTAAAAGACCATATGGTATTATCGAGGATGTTTTAGTTAAAGTTGACAAATTTATTTTTCCTACCAATTTCGTTATATTAGATTTTGCTTATGATGTTAATTGTCCGCTAATCTTTGGTAGACCGTTCATGAACACGGGACGTGCTCTAGTTGATGTGTCGGAAGGGAAAGTAGTTTTAAGAATAAGAGACGATAAGATCGAGTTTGACATGAACCGAACAATGAAATATCCTATGGAGGATTTCGCTTGTATGAAACTTGATTTAGTTGAAGAATGTGTAAATGACATTGTTCAAAAAGAAGAAATAATAGAACCTATAATGAGTGAAGAATTAGAAGATAAGGACCCAGAGCCTTTGATTCGAGAAGATGGACCAGTTCCGCCTTCAATTATAGTTCCACCCAAATTAGAACTTAAAGAATTACCAAACCATTTGAGGTACGCTTTCTTAGGCGAAGGCGATTCTCTACCTATAATTATCTCTAACAAACTAACACAGGTTCAAGAAGAAAAATTAAAGGAAGTTGTTAGAAATAGAATAGGAAGTATGGGTTGGCAGATTTCAGACTTAAAAGGAATTAATCCTAGTATTGTAATGCACAGAATTCACTTAGAAGAAGATAAGCCACCTAAAGCGGATAGGCAGAGATGCTTAAATCCGAATATGAAAGAAGTAGTAAAAAACGAGATTACTAAACTTCTAGACAATGGAATCATTTATCCGATTTCGGATAGTGAATGGGTTAGTCCGATTCACTGTGTACCTAAAAAAGGAGGCATAACTGTTGTAAGGAATGACGAAGGTGAATTAATACCTACACGAACCACCACCGGTTGGAGAGTTGCATAGATTACAGGAACCTTAATAAAGCAACAAGGAAAGACCATTTTCCTCTTCCTTTCATAGATCAAATGATCGAAAGGATAGCTGGTCATGCTTTTTATTGTTTTCTAGACGATTACTCCGGATTCTTTCAAATATATATTTACTCGGATGATCAAGACAAAACAACCTTCACATGTCCTTATGGAACATTTGCATATAGGAGAATGCCCTTTGGTCTATGTAACGCACTAGCAACATTTCAACGTTGTATGACTGCGATCTTTAATGATTTTATTGAAGATATCATGGAAGTTTTTATGGATGATTTTTCTGTTTATGGAGATTCTTTCGATTCATGCTTACAGAACTTGGATAAAGTTTTGTCTAGGTGTGAAGAAACAAATTTAGTGTTAAACTGGGAAAAATTTCATTTCATGGTTGACGAGGGAATTGTTTTAGGACATAAAATATCTGAAAAGGGATTAGAAGTGGATAGAGCAAAAACTTCAGTAATAGAAAAATTACCCCCTCCAACTACTGTTAAGGGAGTAAGGTCATTTTTAGGACATGCAGGTTTTTACAGGAGATTCATTAAAAACTTCTCTGTAATTTTTCAAACCACTTACTAATTTACTCATGAAAGATTCAACCTTTCGATTTTAATGAAGATTGCGTTAAAGCTTTCGAAACATTGAAAACAGCTTTAGTCAGTGCACCTATTATTGCTAAACCCGATTGGGATTTACCTTTTGAAATTATGTGTGATGCAAGTGACTTAGCTGTCAGATGTGTTTTAGGTCAAAGAAAGGATAAGAAACTTCATGTCATTTATTATGCAAGTCACACACTGTCCGGTGCACAATTAAACTACACCACAACCGAGAAGGAAATGTTAGCTGTAGTTTTTGCATGTGATAAGTTTAGGTCATACTTGTTAGGTTCGAAAGTTATTATTTATACAGATCACGCAGCTTTAAGATATTTATTTACTAAGAAAGATGCAAAACCACGTCTAATTAGATGGGTTTTATTGTTACAAGAATTTGATATAGAAGTTAAAGACAAAAAGGGAGTAGAAAACCTTATCGCCGATCATCTATCAAGACTCGAAGATGAAAATGGTCCCATAGGTGAGACTATCGGTATACGAGATGATTTCCCTGATGAATATCTCTATTAAATAAAAAGTGTCATGTCGCCATGGTATGCGGATATTGCAAATTATCTTGCAGCCAACATTGTTCCGGAAGGATTAACTTTCCAACAAAAGAAGAAATTCTTCTTTGACATTAAACAGTATTTTTGGGAAGATCCTTTCTTGTTCAGAACTTGTGGTGACAGGATAATTAGGAGATGCGTTAGTGAAGATGAATATGAGTCTATAATGTCGGAATGTCATTCTAGCTCTTATGGGGGGACATAACGGCGTTAGTAAGACAGTAGCTAGGATATTTGAATGTGGATTCTTTTAGCCTACATTGTTTAAAGACGTTCGTTCATTTATTATTCGTTGTGACAAGTGCCAAAGAACAGGAAATTTAGGCAGAAAAGATGAGATGCCCCTCACAAACATGTTAGAAGTTGAAGTCTTCGACATGTGGGGAATAGATTTCATGGGACCTTTTCCCCCTTCTAATGGTAAAAATTACATATTAGTCGCCGTAGATTATGTTTCGAAGTGGGTTGAAGCAATTGCAACCCCGACGAACGATTCTAAAGTTGTTGTTGGTTTTCTTGAAGATATATTTTGTAGATTTGGTTGTCCTAGAGTCATTATAAGTGATGGCGGTACCCATTTTATAAACCGAAGTTTTGATATACTTATGAAAAAATATGGAGTACGCCACTGCGTGTCAACGCCATACCATCCTCAATCGCATGGTCAGGCAGAAATATCAAATAGAGAACTCAAATGGATTCTAGAGAAAACAGTTTCATCTTCAAGAAAAGATTGGTCTTGTAAACTCAATAATGCGTTATGGGCATACCGTACTGCATTTAAAACACCAATAGGAATGAGTCCATACCGATTAGTGTATGGGAAGGCATGTCATTTGCCAGTCGAATTAGAACACAAAGCCTATTGGGCTATTAGGGAACTTAACTTTAATTTGCAACAAGCAAGTAAGAAACGTTTGCTCAACTTAAATGAGTTAGACGAGTTACGTCATCTATCTTACAAAAATGCGAAAATATATAAAGAAAAAGTGAAAAAATGGCACGATGCCAAGATTAAAGTCAAAAGCTTTAACATTGGGGACAAAGTGCTGTTATTTAATTCACGGCTCCATCTATTTCCAGGTAAACTTAAGTCCAGATGGACAGGACCATATCGAGTCCTTAAAGTATTTGATTATGGCTCTTTAGAACTTGAAGGACCTGACGGAGTTCGTTTAAAAGTTAACAGTAATAGATGTAAAATCTATTACGAAAATGTTTCAAACGAAGAAATTGCGTTCGTGATGCATTTTTCTAACGATTAATTCATTTAGATTTAATGAACCTTATTTTTATTTTTATTTTATTTTATTTTGTTTCGTTTTCTAAGTTTTAATATGTTTTAATGATTTTTGATTTAGTTTAAATTTTTACACATGCCAATTTTATGATTTTTAATTATTAATAGACTTTATATTAAGGTTTAGATACATA
Source organism: Euphorbia lathyris (assembly GCF_963576675.1). Lineage (NCBI taxonomy): Eukaryota > Viridiplantae > Streptophyta > Magnoliopsida > Malpighiales > Euphorbiaceae > Euphorbia > Euphorbia lathyris. The sequence goes on from NC_088914.1 coordinate 23,513,490, forward strand.
AAATTGTGTTTAAAGTCATACTTTTATTTTATTTTTAGGTCTTTAGTATGAATTAGGAGAAATTTGGTGATTCTCAGCCGAGAATTTGGAATTCTCAGTTGAGAATTCACATTTTCAGAATTGTCCGAACAGGTAAGGTTTTTTCTGAACTTACCGAGAATTTATATTCTCGGCCGAGAATCAGAAACATAGGGTTTCGACGCCTGATTTCCGTAAGGAAATCAATGTGTCACGAACGAGAATTGGGATTCTCAGTCGCGACACGGGAGTTTTTTACACCATCAGACCTGTATCTTCTTCTACCTGCAGACACAACTTTTCAAAATCGAAAAATTGAGTTTCTTCAACTTTTAGAGGTATGATTTTATGCCTTTTCGCATCAAAACAACACCTCATTTCGTCCTAAAATCCTATAAATAAATCCTAGAGGATCAAAGTTCTGTTACATTATTTTCATCTCTGTTAGAACAAAATTCTGATTTTCTCAAAACACCATTAATACCTAAGTTACAGATACCTTTGTTTCTTTAGTTCCTCTCAAAACCATGACTACTAAACACAAATCCCCTAAGAAAATTGATGCTTCAAGCAATAAACGTCCCGACTTATCCAAGCGATATGGTGCGCCATTTCCTATCTTCAATCATGATGAAGGTAGGTGCTATTGGAGGCTTCGTTACAAGTTCTTCGTCGGAATGTTATATATGGATGAGTTTTTGAATAAACAACTCGGAATAAGCGATGACATGAGTCCCTATTTGGAACGCTTAGGATGGACAAAATTCGCCAACATGGGATTTCCTATAATTGGCGATTGGATTCTCGAGTTTTTCTGTACCGTTCGTTTTGTTAACAAACGACGGGTGCGTCTTAGTTTTCGTCGAGATGGCGAAATATTTACTTTCGGATATCCCGAGTTGCATGCCTGGTTTGGTTTTCCCCCGAGGGATACAATCAAACATCATCCGGGCAAAGATATGACATCCACAGACATATGGAGAATGCTCACTGGATTCTGGCGTTTCAATCCTAGACTCGCCTACAATCAATCTTTTCACTCCAATTCAATGATGTATCTACACAAGTTTCTGTGTCACAGTCTGTTCGGTCGCACATTTAGCAGTGTGGTCCGTGACACCGACTTATATGTCCTTGGCGATATATTCTAAGGAAATACAGTTGATTCTTCAAAAATTCTGATGGAGGGTCTTGTTGCCGCTTCTCGATCCAAGGATAAAAAGATTGGATTCGGGAATATAATTTGCGGAATAATTCTCGGTACCAAGGGTACTATTAATGTTCCTTGGAGCGAGGATGAATCTTTTCCGACACTAGACTATGAGTTTTTGGAATATGAAGGTCTAGTGAAACGTGTTTTTCGAGCAGGCCCGCATTTTTTTCTGCACCAGAACGTCAAGCTTTCGTGCAGTTGAAAATTGACCGCTATAGGGCTAGAGAAATCCCGATTGATAGGGACGAGTATATAGAATAGTTTAGGTTTATAAATTTTTCTTTTCAATATTTTGTAAATATTTATGTATTTTGTGTTATTTCATTTCATTCTTTGTTCTTATGTTTTGTTTCAATTTTTGTACATATATGTTGATTCAATAAAAATTTCTATTCATTTTAGTTCATTTCTTGATTTGACCATAGTTACTATATATTTGTTCCATTTCCTATGTGATTATGGATAAATCTATACTAAGTCCATTTTATGTTGACTAATTCTAGTTATTCTTGCTCAAATGGAGATAAAAATGATTAAAATGAAGTAGTATGGTTTTTCTTAATCAACACATATATTCACACTTACTCTCAATTCATATACTTAATCTATTTTTATTGTGTTCAATAAATATTTAACTCAATTAATTGATACATGAACTTGTATTTATTTGCACTTAACATGATTCATTTAACTTATATGCATAAATGTACATTAATGTTTTATTAACTCTTAATATGACATTTATTTCTCTTTATTTTTACAATTAATAAGGATATACCTTTGGTTTTTCTTGAATTTAATGTTATTCATTTAAGTTTTTAAGTGCAGGTACAATTTTTATTTAATTCAGGACACAATTAATCAAAAAAAATTGCACAAACCAAGTCAGAATACACATAAACAACCACAATTGACCGATTCTCGGTAAGTCCAGCAAAAACAGGCCGAATTTAGAGCAAAAAATTCTCTGAAATTCGCGTGCCGCGACCGCGGATCGGCATTCTCGGTCGCGACACGCGACCTGTAGGGCGTTTCATTCCGGATTTTTGACATATTTTTGGCCTATTCCTATTCCCACTCTACCTCTACATCTCCCTATTTCACCCTATATAATCATACTCCTTACACACACCTCACATCACCTCAATTTTTACCCAATCACCTACTCAAAACTATTCTCCATAGATTACTTTTACTCTTCCCAATTTATTCTTTACCCCCTCTAATCACTTATCAATTCAATTCCTCATTTACAACTCTCACCTCATCTTCAACCTTTGGTTTTCTCTCTTTTCATATCTTCTTCTTCTTCTTCTTTGCAAACCCTAAACACCATTAACATGCCTAGAACAAAGTGTGTTGGTCACAAGCCAGCAGTTACGGAAGCTAATCGCCTTCGTATACATTGCGGAGCCTATTTTGACATTGAAACGGAGGAGGAAGCCGCTCAATTCATTCACTTTTCCAATTCCAAGCGGGAGTTTGTGGATATGCACTTTCTTGACTTCGATTCGGTAAGAGCATTGGATTTCTCTACTAGAATTGATGCTTTCATTAAAACTTTGGGTTGGCAAGAATTTGTTTCTATGCGTTTTCCCCGTATTACGGAATATGTGGTTGAGTTTTTGGTCACTTTGACTATGAATAAGAAGAAGACATCAATTTCCTTTAGGAATAATGGTGTAACTTATACCATAGATTATGAGGCTATGGGGAATATGTTTGGTTTCCCTATTAGTGATTTTTATGACAAGCCTAAGGATTTTGATAACGACTCTATTTGGAAAACTCTTTCGGATCAAGAATATTTTAACTCCAAAAATACCTCTAGCAAGTTGATTAAGGACAATTATGTTTCACAAATTTCTGAGTTTTTCATTATTTGGTCGTGTTGAGAGCTCCAAAATTCAAGTTCGGGATTTGTTCGTTTTGGATTGTCTGTTTAAGGGTTTGAGGGTTGATAGCATAGGAATGCTATTTGACAATTTATTTCGTGCTACGAGGGCTCATACCATTCAAGTCCCTCTCGGTAATTTTATCACTGCTATTGTTTTGGGAGCACGGGGTGAATTAGCCGATTATGACATGTCCACCCACCATGGGTATGTTCCGATTTTGGACATTTCGGCGCTTGAGCGGGCTCACTTATTGCTTACTTCGGTTCCTCCTGTTTTTATTTCATATGCTTCCCGTATTTCCCATCTTCGTGGCACTATAGGTGGAGGCGCTTCAAGTTCCCAATTTGTAGGTACCGAAGAAGGAGGCGCGGCGGAAGGCGAGGAAGATGCACCGCAAGCTCAACCACAACCCCAAGCACCTCAAGATGATGATCCGATGGATTTAAGGCAGATTTTGAACCAAATCAACTTGATAACCCGCGAAGCCCAAAACGGGTTATATTCATTTCGCAAGCCCAGCCCATATCAAAGCCCCATGGGCTAAGATTGGACGGGACCCGAATGAAGGAAGCGGGCACAGCGAGTAAACCGCCCCGAATTCCTAAACGGAGCGTCAAGACTCCCACTCAGAACCACGTTCGTTGCCATGAAAGCCACGAAAGGGACATGGCCTAAAAAGGGGTCAGAACGTGGCCCACTAAGGAGTAACCGCCTTCAGCGGTTACCCAAAAAACACCTATAAAAGGCCTTAAGAATAAGGGGGGAGGTACGTTCACATTTTTTCCCACAGAGCTATTGCTAAATTATAGACTCATTCTTACAAAAACTGACTTGATCGTCGGAGAGTTTTCCCGGAGATCCTGTCTCCGGTTCTGTTTTGCAGGTAACTCCGGCAAAGAATATCAAAGCGGATCCAGCAAGTTATCATTGGTGCGGTGAGCGTGGACCTTTTTTACCAACATTTGGTTAAAGGTACGCGAAGAACATGTCAGAACCATCACGAGCGACCGGCGTTACCACTAGATCAACCAGTATGAACTCCAGGGGACCACGGATTGCGAATTCGCAACCTGCAAGTACACAGCCTGTGGTGCCTGGCTCATCGGGTCCTTCGGGACAATTGAGTCCCTTATTGGAAGTCCAAGTGCAAACTGAGATGGAAATGTCCAATAGTGATTTCGTGCAGATGGCAGGACAAGTCTTGGCTTCGAACATGAGCCAGGCGGCTGGGGATCGAATGATTAATTTACTAAATGCCCTCGCCGAACACAATATCGCCGTGGCGGCTACTCCTCAAGAACCTGTGGTTATCTCAACACAATCACCGACTATCCCTGTCATATCGGCCCTCCCGCAGCCATCTCAGGCGCCAAATCAAGTGGGCCAGAGTAGTCGCACAAACCCACACAGCCACCCGAGCAACTACTCGCACCCAGATCTCATTACGACGATACATCCGACCTGGCAGCCATCCCAACCGTTGCCAGGAGTGCAAGGCACTCTTCCGCTACAGCAAGTGGAACCCTTTCCTCACAGACATTCGGAGTTGATGACTCCTGGGCGAGAACACACCTGGAGCTTTGATCCTATAACGGGACAGCGGTTAGTCCCCCAACAGACACACGTCTCAACACCGATGGGCGGATGGATGCCACCCAGAATTCACCAGCAGCGGATGGAAGAAGTCCGGCGAATGCCCGATGTTGACTTAGAAGATCAATTACGAAGCATGATGGAGCGAATGGGGTACTCGCCTAGGTCGAGAGCAGAGGTCCAGAGCGATTCACCTTTTGCCCCTTCGTTGCGGGAATTCATTCCAGATCACAGAATCAAAGCGCCCGCGATACCTAAATACTATGGGATCCAAATTCTGATCCTGAGGCTCATGTCAGGAACTACAGAGAACTAATGGATGTTGCAGGAGCGAGTGAAAGCATCATTTGCAGGTTATTCTCGACAACTTTGGGCGGAGCCGCATCTGATTGGTTTCGATCTTTACCCGCAGAATCTATTCACAATTGGCATCAATATAGTCGGGATTTCTGTGCGAAATTTGTGGGCTGTAAAGCAGCGGATGTGACAGATAGGCAGCTGAAGGAGATCAAACAGCGGAACTATAATTCCCTAAGGGAATTTGTTGTCGCATTCAACGATATTCTGGTGCGATTGCAAAACCCGGATATCGTGAGCATCCGCAACATCATGGCAGATGGAACCACAGATTGGAGTATGCGGGAGGAAATCATCCGCAACAAGCCGCACACAGTAGCCGAACTCATGAAAATAGCAAAGGAATTCATGGAAGTGGATGATGTCAACAGGGAACATAGGGCTCAAACCCGGCGAGAAAGAGATGCCGCTAGATCCACTTCGGACAATCGGCGCCAGACCCAGTCCAAAAGTAATTTTGTTCGAAGAGGCGATCGCCCCTTTCAAAGTGGCGGATATCAAACACCATTAAACACGACTCGCCAGGAGGTGTTACTTTGGATCGAAAAGAGCCCCCTGAAGAAGGATGTGCGGTTCCCCGAGGTAAAAGGTCGAACCAGTTTGGGGCGACATCCTAACAAATATTGCAGGTTCCACAGGTTGAATGGCCATGACACAGATGATTGCTACGAACTGAAGAAGGAAATAGAAAAACTGATCGAGAGAGGCAAGCTGAGTCAATTTGTAAGAAAAGATACAGCTGATGAGAAAACAACGCTCCCGCATGAGGGAGAAACACGGCCAGAAAAGAAGCAGAAGAAAGGGGTGATAAACGTGATAGCAGGCGGAATCTATGAGCCTCCAACAAAAAGAGCTCGCCGTGAACGGCGAAAGAGCAACACTCATAGGGGGGATGCCCTCAATTACTCATTTGCGAGAATCACAGAGCCACATGCGGATGCCTTGGTGATCACGATGGCCGTTGAAGGATGGGACGTCAAGCGGGTCCTTATCGACACAAGCAGTTCTTGCAACGTCATTACCCGGACAGCATTCAATAAGTTGGGAATCAACGACGAGCGGGTGGAACACACCTTCATGGATGTAACTGGTTTTGGGGGTCAATCCTCCCAAACAAGTGGGCAGGTGGTGTTGGAGGCAGAAATGGGTGATAAGAATCTAAAATGGCGAGGTGATTTAGAATTCGCAATTGTTGATCTCCCACTGGCCTACAACATAATTCTGGGACGGCCATTCCTGTCGGAGACGGAGTCGCTCATCTCAATGAAGCATTTAACGCTACATTTGCCAACACACCAAGGGCGAGTCATAGTTGAGGGTGATCAACTTGTATCTCAACAGGCCTATACATTATCACTTGAACCAAAACCGAAAGAGGAGGATAAAGTCGAAGAGAAGCTGCCGGCGGAAGCATCGGGAGAAACGGAACTATTCGCCATCTCAAGCGACAAAAATGTGCGAATAGCGACGGGCCTCCCCGAAGAAACGAAAAAAGCCATTGCCGAGGTGCTGGTCCAGTGTGAGTCGGCATTTGCCGCCCCAAATGAAATACTGAAAGGAATAAGTCCAGACGTAGCAACCCATCGTTTGAATGTAGACAAAGGTGCAACCCCAGTGCGACAGAAAAAGAGAGGACATGCTCCTGAGCGGCAAAGGGCGATTGAAAAAGCAGTGGCGGATTTGCTAAAGTCAGATGCAATTCGAGAAGTCACCTATCCGGAGTGGTTAGCCAATGTGGTGCTAGTCAAAAAGCCAAATGGAACGTACAGAATGTGCGTCGACTTCAAAGATCTGAACAAGGCATGTCCGAAGGATATGTATCCGCTTCCTAACATTGATATATTGGTAGATGGAACTGCAGGATATGAAGCTTTATCATTCACCGACGTGAAATCCAGTTACCATCAGATACCCATGGAGAAAGCGGATGAAATCAAAACATCGTTCATAACTCACCAGGCGACTTATTGCTTCAAGGTGATGCCCTTTGGATTGAAAAACGCGGGAGCAACATACCAGAGGATGATGAACAAGATATTTTCAGACAAATCCGGCGAGAACTTCTCGATCTACGTTGATGACATGATCATCAAAAGCAAGAAAATGCAAGACCACACGCAGGATATCAAAGAAATCCTAGAAGTGTTGATCAAATATGGCCTCAAATTGAACCCAGAGAAATGCACATTCAGAGCAAGAGCGGGAAAGTTCCTGGGTTTCATTGTTAGCGGCAAAGGGGTTGAGGCGAATCCTGAGAAGGTTAAAGCAGTAATGGAGATGAAAACGCCAAGGAACATAAGGGAAGTACAGAGACTGAACGGGCGGTTGGTGGCATTAGGGCGATTCATATCATGCTCAGCTAGGCGATGTCTACCTTTCTACAATGCCATCAAAAAATCCAAGTCCTTTGAATGGACGCCGGATTGTCAAGAAGCATTTGAGGGGATAAAGCGATTACTATGTTATCCGCCCTTAATGAGCAGGCCGGAAGACGGAGAAGATTTGTTTCTTTATGTATCCGTCACCAGCATGGCGATATGCACTGTGATGGTGTGAGAAGAAGAAGGGCAATAATATCCAGTGTACTACGTGAGCAAAGTCCTGAAGGATGCAGAACTCCGGTATTCAAAGTTGGACAAAATGGCCCTCGTAGTGATAACCACGGCGGCTAGATTGAAACCATACTTTCAGGCGCATACTATCATTGTGAGAACTGGCATCCCAATGCGAAAGGTATTACAGAAACCTGACGCATCCGGCCGGTTGATGGAATGGTCAATTCGCCTGGGAGAATTCGATATTCGCTACGAAGGGAGACCAGCGCTAAAGAGCCAAGTACTCGCCGATTTCGTGAACGAATTCACCTCGGATGACGATGAATGTCCGAAGGCACAAAAAGAAGAGTGGAGCATGTACACAGATGGAGCCTTATCTGCAGACGGAGCTGGGCTAGGAATCGTCATCAAAGGTCCAGAGGTTATCCGCCTGTGCTATGCAGCAAAATTAACTTTCAAAACTACCAATAATGCCGCAGAGTATGAAGCAATGATATGCGGATTGAAGTTGCTCAATGAACTCACCCCAGAAAGAGTGGTAATCTACAGCGATTCCAAACTCATGATAAACCAGATCACAAAAAATTATCTGGTGAAACAGGAGGAGCTCGTAAAATACCATCAGGTAGTCGGCCGATTGACACAAGAGTTAACGCACAAGGGAGTCGTTTGGGAGATGGTGCATGTTCCACGAGGCCAAAATGCAAAAGCTGACGAATTGGCAAAAGCAGCGGCAAGTAGAGAACCATGGAGTCAAAAAGCATGCAGCTTGGAAATAAAATCGGCACCAGCATTCGAGGTTGATCAGATTATGATCATCGAGGAACAGGAAGACGATGAAGATTGGCGGATGCCAATCCGTCAATATCCGGAGCAGGGAGATTTGCCGGTTGATAAGAGCTTAGCCAGAAAAATAATTGGGCAGTCGGCACGATACTCAATGCGGGATGGAACTTTGTATCGGAAATCGTACACATGTCCATGGTTGAAATGCGTTAGTCGCAACGAAGGAGACTATGTGCTGCGAGAACTACACAAAGGAATTTGTGGTGCGCACGAAGCTTCGGCGGCATTGGCAAGAAAGGTCAAACTGATGGGATACTACTGGCCCAAGGTGGTGGAAGATTCCCAGAAGATGGTTGCGGAATGTCACAACTGTCAAATCCATGCGAATGAAAAGCATGTTCCCGGAGCTGAACAAATCACTATAATGACGGCGTGGCCATTCGCAACATGGGGAATTGATATAGTGGGTCCATTCCCAGAAACAACAAAGAAAAGGAAGTATTTGATAGTCGCAGTGGACCACTTCAGCAAATGGGTAGAAGCGGAGGCAGTAACCGCACAAACACCTGAGCGAATGATCGAGTTCTTACGAGAGAACATTATCATGCGATTTGGGATCCCGCAGAAGCTTATAACCGACAATGGCACCCAGTTCAACTGTGCCAAGTTCAAAACATACTGCGAAAGCATGGGAATCAAGAATCATTTTTCTTCTGTAAACCATCCCCAATCAAATGGTATGACGGAGGTTACCAACAGGGCCATGGTTCAAGGCATCAAGAAGCGCCTAGGTGACAAAAAAACAGGTTGGGCGGATGAGATACCCCATATGTTGTGGGCATACAGAACCTCTGTAAAGGCAGCAACAGGCGAAACACCTTTCTCGCTAGTTTATGGAGCCGAAGCAGTCCTACCTGTTGAAATCAAGTCGCCCACAGATCGGACAATTTATTATTGCGACACACAAAATCCTATCAACATCAGAGATGCTTTGGATTCTGTGGAGGAATGAAGAGAAAAAGCTTACATGCGAATGGCAATGTACCGCAATAGAATCAAGAAATACCATGACAGAAGAGTGCGAAAAGTAATGATCAACGAAAATGACTTGGTCTTGAAAAAAGCAGATAAAATACAGTCTAGAGATGGCAAAGGCAAGCTAGGCATCAACTGGATCGGGCCATACAAAGTATCCAAGAAGATGGGACCGGCCACTTTCGAAATAGAAGAAATGAGTGGAAAGAAGCTCCCGCGCACCTGGAATCTAGAGAATCTACGCCTATATAGAAAGGCCGAGTAGTTCGAGGAAATGACGAGTACTCTTTTTCCTTTTATGAGTTTTTCCCACTGGGTTTTCTGATAAAAGGTTTTAATGAGGCTTTGATCCTGCACAATTGGTGTACATATGTAATAAACTTTTTCTCGTCATCAATAAAAGTTATTACATTCACTCAGTATGTTACAACAAAATGCGGATTCTTTACAAAAACACATAAATGTGTTGCCTCTTAAAGAAAGGCGGATGCATGATTACGCATCACTCGCAAAACCTTAGGGTTAAAATAAAAAACACATAAATGTGTTGCCTCTTAAAGAAAGGCGGATGCATGATTACGCATCACTCGCAAAAAACCTTAGGGTTAAAATAAAAAACACATAAATGTGTTGCCTCTTAAAGAAAGGCGGATGCATGATTACGCATCACTCGTAAAACCTTATGATCAAAACTTATGATTATTTTCGAAAGAAGAATTATAAGTTAAGGCATAAAATTAAGCGAAAACAAGTACTCAAAATTGCAAAAAGGGTCTGGCCACCCTATCTATGAAGAAACACAAATATGGAGTCGGCAAAAGGACAAAGGGCACATATAAAGGGAAAAAAAGTGACAATCACACACATATGAAAAGCAACAACCGAAAGAAAATATATATATCAGAGCGGTTTGTTACATGGTTTTTACATACAAATATAAGTTAAGCTATGCTACAGCTTCCTCTCCTTCGCCCCTAATGCCCTCCTGGACTGCGGCGACTCCCTCATCTCCTCCGGTAGGAGGATCTACTTCAAGCGAATCCTCAACCCTTGAATCGGCAACCGCTTCAGTAACCTCTTCGGTGAGAGGTACCTCTTGCACAGGTTGAGAAACGGCTTGGGGTGCCTCTCCTTCCGCGGGCTGAATAGGGAACTCGCAACTAATCGGAGGATCCTGAAGACTCTTCCAATCTAAGAAGAGTACCTCATCCATATCAGCATCCTCGGCTTCCAGCTTATCCCACTCCCCAGTTAAATCCGCTTCAGGGATGGGAACTTTGGGGCGGTTAAGTACTAGACCCTGATGCCCGTGCTCATAAGCCGTATGAATCCGCTCCCTATACCAGTAGATGCGGGCGCCATCTTCAGCCAAAATCTCCTCAACCCTCTTCTTTTGGGCCTCCTTGAAAGCAGCTAGGTCGTCGAGGGCTTTTTGCAGTTCATCGGACTTGGCCTGAAGGGATTTAAGGGCCTCCTCCTTCTCGCCCACGGCCTTCTGACAGGTGCCCTCTAGGACCTTCACCTTCCCTTGGACATCATCATAAAGCGACTTTTGAGTCGCCAATTCCGTACCAAGACTTTCCAACTCCTTGGCTCGCTCTGCATCCCTTCGGAGAATGCCCTCAGCGAAATTGATAATCTGCATATAACACATCTCATAAATAAAAATGGGCGAATAGAAATATGCGGTTACAATGAACACAAGATATTTGAAAGCGAAAGGACAAAGCAATAATATACCTCTACAGAACGCTTCTCGATCCCTTCCACAGCAGTAGGGAGCGATACTTGCTCGCGCACACGGGAGGCAGAGGGAAGTCGCCCGAGGACATTGCATATGGAAGATACAATATCCTTGCAAGAGAAGTTCACGGCAAGGCCGAAAGTCCTAGTCCACCATCCGCTAATATCGGGGATTGGCTGCAAAAGCATAAAGAAAAATATCAAGAGAACGACAGATAGCTCACGAGGAAAAAGTAGCAATACGGGAGGGAGTAGATCAAGATACCTCGTGAATGGGGGTACTGCTCTTTCCTTTAGACGAGGCGGATACAGGTGCGCCGCCAATAGTAAGGGACACAGAAGTGTTCTTCTTTTTAGAACGAGAAGACTCTGTATCCGCACTTATCTTCCGCTTCCTGGTTAAAGGAAGATCCTCGGAGGCAGAAGCGGGACCTTGTGAAGCGGAAGCCCTAACCGGGGAAGCCGCCCCAATAGAAGGAATCGTCCCTCCAGAAGGATCCGCCCCTACAACGGAAGCGGTTTCCATCATCCGCTTCTTTCTTCTCGCCAGGGCTTTAGCCTCCCGATCTGCAGCGATTTGAGATAAAGGATCACCCCTGCAAAGGGTTAAAAGAAACCATCAACTTGGAAATAAAAAGTACCTTGCACAAAAACGCGGTAAGGAATATAGACAACGCGATCCCCCTCACGGTATGCAATCGCTACTCGGCTCCTTAGCATATGAAAGGCCTGATCGTATGTCCATACAAAAGGAGGAGTGCTCTTCAGGAACTTGATAACGGCGGATTCTTCCTTACTGGGATACCCGAAGTTCAAACTCTTTACGTTGGGTCGGCTCCAGCAACGAAGGAAGTTCAGGTTTTCCTCATTAAACTTGATAAAAAAGTAAGATCGATCCTACTCGCGGATTTTGTTCAGCTTCTCGTCAAAACCATAGTATCCGCTCTGGCGGATGAAAGTGAAATACCCCGCCGAGCTTTTGAAATGGTGGAGCTTGGAGAAGATTTTGAGCGAAAAGGGAACCTCCAAACAATCCGCCAAGAATTTGTCCAGAGTCAAATCGGCCCAGCCGTTAGGATGCAATTGCCCGGGCGCAATTCCGTAACCGCCTAAGACGGAAGCAATCTCATTCGCCAGCGGATAAGTGAAGCCGCAGATAATCTGGGCCACGAAAATAGTGAAGTACCCCTTTGGGTAATCGCCCGGTCCCCTATCCTCCCTAGGAATGATAGTCTCGAGACCTCAGAGCCAGGGATAATGCTCCCACAAATCATCGATTGTCTCTTGACAAACCAGACTTCCCGACCTGTCCTTCTTTGGTAACAAACGAGGGGTTGGGACAGGTGGCGGAATCAACTTTTTGGGGTCAAAACCTAAACCCTCATCGGTTGTATTCGCCAGATGAAGGAAGTCGGTGGGATGAGAATTACACCCAGGAGAGCTAGTTGAAGCTTCCTCAACCATCTCTTCGACCTCGTTAGAAACCTCGCGGACATAATCGTCGTCAAACGGCGCGAAGTCGAGGTCTGACATGATCGATAAAAGGAAAACAGAAGCAAAAAGCCGAACAAGCAACAAATGTGAAAAGAAAAACTTACATGAAAAAGACAACACAGTGAAGTGACGGGATTAAGAGGTCAACGCCGGAAAAGAAGTAACGGAATTAAAAGGTCGACGCCAGAGAAAACGAAAGAGGGGAAATGCACAAATTTTAAACTTTGAAATAATCGGACAAAGACGAAGCGTCCCCTATAAAAAGACCCTAAAAGGGCTCTTGCTAGACCAAGGGGGAGGCATGTGATAACCCGCGAAGACCAAAACGGGTTATATTCATTTCGCAAGCCCAGCCCATATCAAAGCCCCATGGGCTAAGATTGGACGGGACCCGAATGAAGGAAGCGGGCACAGCGAGTAAACCGCCCCGAATTCCTAAACGGAGCGTCAAGACTCCCACTCAGAACCACGTTCGTTGCCATGAAAGCCACGAAAGGGACATGGCCTAAAAGGGGTAACCGCCCTCAGAACGTGGCCCACTAAGGAGTAACCGCCCTCGGCGGTTACCCAAAAAACACCTATAAAAGGCCTTAAGAATAAGGGGGGAGGTACGTTCACATTTTTTCCCACAGAGCTATTGCTAAATTATAGACTCATTCTTACAAAAACTGACTTGATCGTCGGAGAGTTTTCCCGGAGATCCTGTCTCCGGTTCTGTTTTGCAGGTAACTCCGGCAAAGAATATCAAAGCGGATCCAGCAAGTTATCACAACTCTAATAATCGCCAAATAAATTTACGAATTGATGATTTGGTGGAGAATAATATGGTGATGGATGACAACCTCAATACTTTGAGGTGCGAGCACAAGTCAACACGGCATCAGATGCTTTCATTCTTCCGTCGCCGCAATGTGGAAACTTCACCAACCCCTCACGATTCCCCGCCTCATGCTTAGGTTTTATCTTTTCTTTTCATCTTGTTATATTGTTTTTAAATTTCCGTTTGGTACAATATTTCTATTTATTTTGTTTCGTACAATTTTCATTTTATGTTGAATGCTTTTTATTTGCTAAATTTCTATTTTATTTCGTATGCTTTATTTCGTGCCTATTTTTCATGTTATATCCATATTTGCACCAATGGGGACATGGTCCAATTTAAGTGTGGGAGGAGATATACATATATCATTTATATACATACGAATAAATGCACCGAATAAATTTTTTAAGCAACATTTATAAATGCAACAGTTATTTTATGCAAATGCAACATATATTGCAACACAATGTATTTAACAAGTTTTTACATAATGTTAAATTTTTATATGTTTAAAATATTTTTAGGTTATCATTATCGTTAGAAATGATATTTCTATACGGGTATTAATTTTTTAAAAAAATTTCACAAATCTCCGATACGATTTTAAGTAAAAACGTCTCGAGTAAATGTATTTAAGTTAATAAATTCTTTATTTTATCTCTATTTTATATCATGCAATTCATGATAAAATAAATCTTATTTTAAATTTTCAATTAGGTTTATAGGCATTAAATTGAACTAACAATTTTAGCTCGGTTTGATTTCGTCTTACATTAACACCAATTGAAGTTTTTAAGGAAACTTTAGCCATGATACATGTTGAATTTTAAGTCAATATAGGATGAATGTGCTATCTTTCTTTTTCCCAAAGTTACAATTTAAATTTTATAATTCATATTAATTAATCAATTAGTTGAATTCTTAACTTTTGACCACGATTGAGACCAACCTTATCACAATCGAGGTATGAAAGGGAAGAAAATTAAGTACCGTTTACTTTTGGCCACGGTTGCGACCACCCTTATCACAATCGAGGTATGGAAGGAATAGTAAAAAAATAAAATAATAAGCGTGTTTAAGTTTAAAGTAACGATTGCGTCCACCCATGGCATGGTCGGTACCTCTTAAGCGAACACTAAACAATAAAATACGTATAAGGTTACGATCGAGACCACCCTTATCTCGGGCGTAACTAAGCAAATAAGATTAACCCAAGTACTTATTCATTTAATATATTTCATATATTAGTTTAGGTTTGGGAAATGAAATTTTGTGCTTTGAACTGCCTTGAGACGAAAGACTCAATAACATGCGTGCTTATTTCGTCCCGAATACTTCAGTTTTAAAATAAAGATACAAGACGAATGATATATCGCCTTTATACTAGTTAGTTTGATATTTTGCGTATAAATTTGCCATGCGAAGTTAATCTTTTCGGCTTAACTAATTTAAAAGATAATACAGAGATATATGTTTTATTTTTATAAAGAGGTTAGTTAAAGAATAAATTCAGTGAAATTTTGCTCGGGACTAGCAAAAGATTAAGTGTGGAGATTTGTTAAGCCCAAAATATACCTAAAATATCATTAATATTTACATCAGTTTTGCTACGAATTTGTGCTATTTATATCTATTTAGAGTACTTTTACATTCGAATATATTTCTTTCTTACGAGGTACCTAAATATTTGGTAAAATCCAAATAGGAACGAAAAGAGGTTAAAAACAGAATAAAAACCCTACAAAAGGAGTCAAAGACGACGAAGATCAATTACACCAAAACGAGGACAAAGACGAAGTCAGAAACAGAGAAAAATGCCAAATTCTCGGTTGAGGAAACCAAATTCTCGGTAGAGAATTTGTGAAGCCGCGACCGAGAATATCAAATTCTCGGTCGCGATACGCGTCGTCCAGATCTCCCTCCCTTTCGTCCGAAGACCAAATATTTGCTCCCCCATTCTCGGTCGAGAATTTGCATTCTCGGCAAGTTCAGGAATTCCTGGAGAGCCATTCGCACACATTTGTTTTCGATGAAACGCGTTCGTTCGGGTGGATAAAAACATCTCTTCGCAGAGGATACGTCCCTTCACAACAGACCCGACACTTCAATCACGACTCTTCAACATCTATAAATAAAGAGTTCATGGAGAGTTAGAGATATAGAAAAAAGAGAAGATTAGTATAGAATTAATGCAGGAATTCTGAGTCAAGCGATTCAGAATTTAGAGTTCATTTCTGTAAAAGCAATATGATATACACACATTGTTTATTCAATAATTACAAACACAGTAGCGTTTAGATTTGTTCATATTAGTTTACATTTTGGTAGTAGCCGACCGTATCTCTATTACGAAGTTACAGCGAGAAGATTGAGTAGAGGATCCACCCTGAGTCTGACAAACTCTAACGAAACCCAAGGAAAGGATTGGCAACCCGTTCACTTGCAAGCCGTCAAATGTTTTCATGCTTCTTGTTCTCTGTAAACTTGTATCAAATTTATATTTCATCTAATAAAGTTCATTCTATTCGATAGATTTTTATGCAGCACTTTGGTAAAGGATCCGAAGTGGATGCTGGTGTTTTCATTAAAACATAGTTAAATTCAAAATCTTTACAAGGAAACTTTGTTGAACACTTAGGCAAATTGATATCATCAGTAGAGTATCAATTTGGTTAAGGTAGCGATCTAACCCGGCCGTAGGAGGATTGATTGTAGTTCAAAGCCCTAAAATTAGAGGAATCGACGTTTATTTCATTGTTTTAATTT
The DNA here is from genome assembly GCF_963576675.1 of Euphorbia lathyris. Lineage (NCBI taxonomy): Eukaryota > Viridiplantae > Streptophyta > Magnoliopsida > Malpighiales > Euphorbiaceae > Euphorbia > Euphorbia lathyris. The sequence goes on from NC_088914.1 coordinate 23,529,768, forward strand.
ATGCAAAGTTTAAAGTTGTTTTCTTTGCTTAATGCAAGCGAATACATTTGTTTACTTTTCTAAAGAACTAAACGTTTCTGTTTTGTAAATTTATCCCTAAATCAGAAGTATTTTCTAACATTTGTTATACTCTATTCTAATTCTTATTCTAGCAATTTCAAAACCAAATCCGATTAAACGATTTTTCATACTATAAACCTTAAAAGTAAATTTAACCAATTCAAAATAAGTTTTTGTTAAAAAACGTTCCCTGTGGGATCGATATCTTTTATTACTACAAGCCTATACCGTGCACTTGCGGAAATCGCTCAACACATCTCCCCGGCATGTACGGCTCGATCACATCCCTGTAACGTATCCATCCGGCGTATATCGTCCTAGGGGTATGCGTAATGACATCAGGACCATACAGCATCCACATCACCTACAGACGTATACAACAACATTAACATACAAATAATACAAGTAAATGAATTTGGTTTATTTAATTAAATTGAAATTGTACCTCATCAGCAGTCAATCTATCAAGCTGAACGCGATATGATCTCAGTCGATCCCCACTCTTCTCCAACGGTATAGATGGACACATGAAATCCCTCGGCATCGCTGGATCCAATGTGACTCCCTCCCGCTGAGGCCTGAAGCACAGAAAGTACTCATAAATCCATGCCTGAAGCAGTGTTAGACAACCCGTGATTTGCTCGCAGTCTCCTCTACTAGCAATACCTAGATGACGGTATAGATATGCTAGTGCAGCTGAGCCCCACGAGAGTCCAATGGCTCCAGATACAGAGTCTTGTACCTCCAACAGACAAGAAGGTCGAATGCGGTCCCCACTCTTGTCCACGAATAATGTGCAACCGAGCATCAGAAACGTCCAAGCAGTAGCCTGTGCATCAGGAATTCGATCTCCTTGACAATAATCCAGGACGAAAGCCGCTCGTATACCACCATTACTGTAGTGACCCTTCTGCAACTCCGCCCGAGTCATACCAAATAACTCCATCACACAAGACTGAAGCTCCTCAACACTCGCATCAGCAGTCACCATAGCCCCATCGATGGGGATGCGCAAAATATGCCACACATCATGCAATATAATGCTCATCTCACCAAATGGCATGTGAAATGATGACGTGCCTGGCTGCCACCGCTCCACAAAAGCCGCAATCAGGGGCGCATCGATGTGGCCATACATGATATTGGGTAAATGGGACAATCCAGTTGACTCTATACGCTTCTGGATCTGCTGAGAAGCACCACCGTACCATACACACAGCTTCCCATAATATACTGATCGTGTCTGACACCTGAGGAGGCCCCTATCCTGCCCGCTCCAGATAGCATTGGCAATATGTCCCAGGAAGCTCGGGATCACAAGACCATCAGATGCACCCCCAAGAACCGGGGTCTTCACGATCCAGTCATCCTCTCCATCACTCCTCGAGCGCTTGCTGCTACTTGAAATTACAGTAAACTCATTTATTATATTCGTATATTTTATAATAATCACGAATAAATCACATAATAATAATTAAATTTAAATTTCTCACCCGAAGACGACCCTGTTGTAGAAGCAAAACATCCGTCACGATCCCTTGGTATGGTCTTAGTAGGTACTCGCACAGAGGATGAACTCTGAGGAGGCATAGAGTCATCTCCGTCCATCTCCACAGCATCCGCCATCTCCTCAGGCTGTGCCCTCTGGGCATCCCCCATCAATATCTGCTCTGTCCATTGCTCCGCCCGTTCCCTTCGGGCAGAGGCAGTCACAACACGTGACCTTGTATGTCTCTGTCCAGAACGGGCCTCAGTAATATCAGCCTGTAAAACCAAAAACATTTTACATATATAAGCAAATAACGTATTTTTATTTAAATATACTCAATTTCTCGTTTTTTCGGTTTTTTTTTTAATAATTTGGCATTGCCATAGGCCGGGTCGAACGAAGTTATTTAAAAAAAACAAAATTCTGGGCCCATTTTTGCCTAAACAGTGCGCCGCAACCGTTCGGCCGTTGGGACGAACGATTGTGGCGCTCGTGTCGGCCATAAGGCCGACCTGGGCACCGTGCCCGTTCCACCTTACGGTGGAACGGGCAGCGTGCACCGTTCCATCGTAAGGTGGAACGGATGCGCCGCTCGTTCCACCGTACGGTCGAACGAGTGCGCCTATCGTTCCACCGTACGGTGGAACGAGAGCGCCGTTCGTTCCACCGTATGGTGGAACAAACGACACGTGCCGTTTCCACCACGGGTGGAACGGGCAGTTCGTCCGTTCCACCCGTGGTGGAAACGGCACGACCCGTCCATTTAGGCTACATTCATACGGGTTCCGCCTCCGATTCGGAGGCGGAACCCGTGATTTCGGAGTAATTTAAAAAAAAACCCTTACCGGAGCATTCATGAAGCCTTTACCCGCTCATGCCTTTGGCGGCATGTCGTTTTAGGTTGGGTTTTTTGAAAATCCAAAAAGCTAGAGAGGATTTGAGAGTTTTGAGTTTTTGAGTTTAAATTATGAGGAGGGAAAAATTGTCAAAAAAGTGCGGTAGAAAGTATAACCTTTGCGGTATATAGCAGCCCACTTTATATAAATATCACAGTAAACTTTTTCTTTTAGAAAATACCACAACAAACTTTATTTGTATCTATGTTTATAAAAATATATTATTATATATATTATTATATATATATATATATATATATATATATCGGACTGGGCCGGGCCGAATCGATGTAAAATTCGTAAAGCCCATGCTCGTCCAGTTTTTAACGGGCTTATACGGGCTTGGGTCGAGCCGGCTTGACAGCATTTTCAAGTGTCCAAGCCCGACTAAATGGGTTTGGGCCTGGGGGAGCGAGCAGGCTCACCGACCCATGCCCAGGTCTATTCATGGGTGATATAGAATTGTTTATCCGGATTTGTTATTCTATAATCAATACCTAGCAGATTCAAGTGATATTGAGTGCTTCATAGAGTATTGTCGAATGAATCCAATCGATATTATCTTATTATGTTAATTTTGAACTGCGAACAATAGATGCACAACTACCGCACGTTATGAAGAGAGAGAATGCTATTTCATCAAGTTGTGCTGCCACTGTTGAAGTTGACAGGGGCGGATGTAGGGGGGTCAAAGGGGGAATTTGCCCCCCCTTCATCCCCAATATATATTTTTTTAGTCGAAAACTTGGTTCCCCTCAAAACGAGGCCGTTTTTTCTTGTGGGTTTTTGATATAAAAAAAAGGTTAAGGTGCAAAAATATCCCTAACGTTTTGGGTCAGGAGCAATTTTACCCCCTAACGTTTAAAATGATGCAATTTTATCCCTAATGTTGGAAGGCAAGAGCAATTTTACCCCTAACGTTGATAAATTGGCTCAATTTGAGATGTAATTCATCAAACTGTCTTCTCGGTCATGAATCTTGTCATCTACACTTCACACACGCGTTGTTTTATCAGTAACAAATCACAAACATATGTTGGGATGTGAAAAAAATGAGAAAAAATATTAAAAATATATTGTCTTTTATACGAATTAGACAAAAAAGTTCAACGAATTTATAAATATTAATCTCCAATTTTATTATTAAATTACAAAAAATATTATATCCTTTTTTAGAACAAATTAATATGCAATTGGTGCAAAATAAAGAAAAAAAATGACTGTATTTTATAATAGTGTCTGAAATTGATCCAATTTATCAACGTTAGGGGTAAAATTGCTCCTGACCCAAAACATTAGGGGTATTTTTTGCACCTTAACCCTAAAAAGAAACAGTATAGGTAGAGGCAGCAGATCGTTTTCAAGCTATGAAAGATCGTAGATATCAATTCCCACCTCGTAATCGTCAATCTAGTTAGCATTAGAAGTTTTTATTTTATTTTAAGACATTTTGTATCGAATAGCAATTATGTACTAAAATATATATTTTTTCAATTAATGCTATTTTGTCGATTTTTTTTTACATTGAGTTTTGTCCCCTCCCCTCCCTCAAATCCTGGATCCGCCACTGGAAGTTGACAATATTAATAATTATATTTATATTAGATATAGATAATATTAATAATTATATTTATTTATCTAATTAGAAAACCTATTAAGACTTTGATTCTAATTAACTGTTTTTAACCTAATCAGACTAGGGTTTATGAAATTGAAGTAATATAAATACCCCTAACTATGGTATTTCAGCCAGCACATAACCAAGGGAAGAAAATATTCTTCTAACTTCCACTCATCGAGTTACCTTTCTCGTTTACTCTTTCTTTGATCTTATGTTGATTCCTTTAGAGGAAATCAATTTAGATTGCTATTCATTTGTTGATTATTAACCGTTTTCTCTTATTTGTTTGTGTTCGTGAAAGATGGTTGATATCCATGTTTAATCCATTTTAATATGAAATAACGATTAACGGATCTTGGGAGAAGATATTTAGATAAAATAGATAAAAAAAATTATATTCCTGATGTGCCTACATTTGTCTATTTTCCTTCGGTTGTCAATACCTATAATTTTTGGTAGAAAATACCGTTAAGACTCACAATATGAACTCGAGGGAAATATTAAGACTTATGAAATATTTAATCAAATACCAAATACAATTAATAATTAGAACATAAACAATGGAATGAATATTGAAAGAAACTCAGATTAAAGACGAAAATTTGTTACAAATTGCTACCAATTCAAAAACCGAAAAGATCTTACAAGTTTGAATAAGGGTAAAGGAAAAGAAGATTCACCTTTCAAACTCATCGACTCAAGCAATCGTCGTTCTGAGTTGGAGGTGGAACCTTAATTACATGTGTATCAATGTAGGTTGGAAGGTTTTTGCAGATGGAAATGGAGAATGATAGAAGTTGAGACTCCTCTGAAGGGGAATAAAATTTTAACAAATAATAACTAGATGCCTTGGAATGGCAATTCAAGGTCTTTAAATAGAAAATTCAAAATTCAATCTAACCTCCACATAATATTCTAGCTATAATATTGGGAAATTTACATATAAATTCATTTTTAAAAAACTATCTACAATTATATCAAGTAATGATTTTGAATTATGTCAAACTAGTAAAATCAGTACTTTTAATATATTTTAAGGATTAGAATTTATAAATTAGAAGTCTAGAATATATTTTCTAAGGTTTTTGATTTTTGAATTAGGATCTAGAATTTTTAAATTATGATGTAAAATCATAATATATAGAAAATAATGACATATTAAGAATTAAATTTGGTAATATGACTTAGTTGTAATTTTGTACTTAGTTATGATATTCATGTATTTGACCCTATAATATTTTTACAGATTGCCAATTCAAAAACCGGAAGAATGAGTCAAATTGGAGCTTCTCCACTGCCAGCTTGATGACCTAGCCAGAATTCCACACTGGGGAATTCTGGCCCCCAGCTCGGCGAGTTGGGGGCCAAGCACGGGTTATGTCCTTCTCAATGGCCATCTCGACGAGCTATCCGGCAACGGAGCTCGGTCTTTGCTAGTCTTGGTCAAAAACTCCTATGATGCTAAAACCCCTAAAAATCTCCAAATAATCTTACAAATCCAATTAATACTAACCAAAATCAATTAATTAACTTACCAAAAATTATTTTTTAATTACCAAGTCAAAATTATTTATCTTTGGTAAGTCATTTTCATGAGTTTGGCACAATAAAAGCCCTAATTTAAATATGAAAATCTTTTTATTAAAAATAACATAAAACTTGATAGAAATTAAATAAATGCTATAAAGTAAATAAAAATAAAAGTTGAAAAAACAAATATTAAAACTAATTAAATTCCACAAAAGATAACAAATGATATGAAATAATCTAGAAAATTGTACTAAAAGATAGTGATAAAACATCACTATCAACGTCTCCTTAAATATCCCCAGTCATGGGTTCTAGATCATAGCTAGGGGAACTCTAGATTGCCAAGATCCACTAACCAGCTCGATTGTTCACTCCCTACCATGGTATCTATAAAAGGAAGTCACCAAGGTTAACATAAAATGATAAGAATACACGACAATACTCCCCCATGTCCACCAGTCGACATAAAAGTAAAGCAATCATACTCTCAGTAGGCGCATATTCTACCACCGTCGATAACTTTGATGGCCTCCAGATCGACGAGATCTTGAGGAGTGAGGCCTCTCCCGTGAAGATATTTGTCAACCCATTCTTCTTCCAAGCCTCCAGACAAGCTGCTTGCCATGTCGAGTATATAAACCACCCGCTCTCAAGATAATTGGCAATCTCTTCACAATCTTGTTGAGGTTCCGGCGCTACACTACCCAACCACCCCACCAACATGTGCTCTCACATAGTGAAATCCCCCTGCATAATCCAGGTTCTCGGGCAGGCCAGCTTTCCGCTCCAGTTTACTTCAAAAGGAAAAGTGACTTAGAACATGTCTCGCTCATCAAGGGTTACTTATTATAAATAGAAGGACCCAATATATAGTACATATATTCTTTTTCTCTTTCACTTCTCTCTACTTTCTCTCTTTATATCTCTAGCTATATTTAACTGTTCTTTTATTGATTTGACTGTTAGAGTGTCTCCCAAGAACCGCTCTTGGCTGATGTATAGAAGGACAAGTCCATCAAGAGCCCATCGATCTCAACTTCTCATCAATATGTGTAGTCATATTAACTTTTCCTTGTACAAGAAAGTTAATTGAGAAAAAGAAATATATCGTAGAGCCTAGTGGTTGAGAGCTTACCTATGACTAGGGAGGTCATGAGTTCGAATCACATCCGAGTTTGGTGGGGATCTTTCTTTCTTCTTTAATGTAAGCGCATTGTGCGCAAATTTTTTATTTTTTTAAAAAAAAGATCTTAGTAAAATATCAATTATTAGATATATCATATGTTATATTAAACTATTCTCTTTTTTAAATATATGTGTTTTTAATGATTTTTTTATTTTATAAATATGTGACATTTTAATCTAATTCATGCGTATTATTAATTGACGTTTTATTAAATAAACTCTTATTTAAATTACATATATAAATGATTAATTAATTTAATTATTATAAGGTGATAACTCGGGGAAAAATCCTTGATCAGAGCACTTCCCTGTGAGGCGCCGTTGGGATCGACCGGGGACACTCCGATGCCAAAGTCAGTAAGGAAGATCAAGAGAGCAAACTGAATTGACAAAGAGTAAGTGAATGTGTACCTTGATAGCCTAGGGATGTAGGCTATATATAGCTAAGAAGTCGTAACTTTCAGCAACTAGAAGGTCTCCATTAATGCTCCATTAATGGCGGTTACTGGTTACCTTTAAGCTGTCGGTTACTGGTTACCTTTAACCTGGCGGTTAGCTAATTGATAGCTCATTAATGGTGGTTATGAATCTCATTGAAGTATCTCATTAATGAACTATTAATGAGATTTATTGGGAGTTAACCCTGCCGTTTGGAGGGCGGATCGAGATGTGATGGCGGGTCTCCATAGGTTTGACTATGGGTAGCGTATGGCGGAATCTACGGGATTCGCCACGTGGATGTCTTGTTCGATACGCCATTGCTTCTCCATTGATCGTGGTACGCTGTCGTTTTGGTGAATATCTCCTTTGGTCCTCCTTTCAAGGAATATTCTAGTTTTTGTCCTTCATACTTTATAGTGGTTGTTATCAGAAGCCCCCCTAAAGGTATAAAAAGCTCTTTAGGGCTGTTTAAAGCATGTTTTAATGCTTTTTCATCATATTCCATGCTATTGATCTTTCAAGTGTTCAAACTTCTTCTGAATTTTTCAAGGTTTCAAACTTGTTATGAATTTTCTGAAGGTTTCAAACTTGTTATGTCTCGGGGTAGGTGGCCAACCATACCCCAGTATTATTGTGATATATTTGTAAGGATTTCCTTTGAGCTAGATGTTTCCGCCCCTTCGATAGGACATATAAATGACTACCTTTTACAAAGGTATCTATCTGCCACTTTATTACAATGGCGAATGGAATTTCGCCTTTTGGAGAGATTTTGTATTTGATCAACGAAGGAGAATGTAATGCCTCTTGATGAGGATTCCCCCTTTCTTTATTTCAATTGATAGAGTAAAAAATGTGACACATTGGTAAAAAATGTGATGCCTTTTGACGAGGACTTTGTCGAAAATTCAGAAAGAATTTCAATTCGCCTTAGATTTTCTCCGAATTACTAGGGTAGGTGGTCAGCCGTCCCCTAGAAGCTTATGATAAGCTTTATGGATTTCTTTCACTGGGATCCAATGTATGAAGACTTTTATGTTGTCTGTGAACTCTGAAAACAAAATAATAAACACGTTTGATAACAAAGGTTAGAGAATCAGTAAGTGTACCTTAATAGCTTAGGATGCAAGCTATTTATACTAGGATACTTGTAACCATCAATGTGGTAACTAGAAAGTCTCCATTAATGCCTCATTAATGGCGATTACTGATCTTATTCAAGTATGACCGTTAGCTCATTAATGGGTTATTAGCTGCCTTTATTGGGGAATCGGCTTGGCCATTCCTTGGGCGTATCGATGTTGACGGTGGGTCTCCCAAGGCGTTTGACCCTTTGAGGCGTGTTTGAGGAATCCATAAATCCGTTGGTGGATCCTTACCCATAAGAGTATTGATGGTGGATCCTTCATTCTTTGTCCAATTATCCTTTTTCCCCATGTATGATATTTGGATGTTTATGGAGATGTAGATGAACAGTCATATCATTACTCATCTTTAATGCTATCAATTCTCCACTAATCCCAGCATTTATCCTTGAAACCCTCAGAGTTGGAGTATTCGAACAGTCAAGTCTTTATTCCCCTTTGATGGCTATTAATTGCCATTTAATTGTATTTATTCCCATTTATGGATGGTAATAAAGGCGCCTTTTGGTATTCTTAGATTCGTCAAGGCGTATGTACGATCTCCTTGAGAGCTATGGCGGGTCTCCACTACTCGCTCTCATCGGGCGTATCTCGTTATGGCGTATCTCGCAATGGTCCACGTGGCGTGGCATAATGCTAGAGACTCCTTCCTTTTCCTCTTTATTTGCATATTCACCCTTGCATTAATCCGCGTAGGATTATGATTCGCCTTAGGGACTTCTTTTCTTCAGTTCTGCCATATTGAGGAGAATGACCCGCCCTTCAGGGACTTTTTGCGCGTCTCGTGGGGGCGTTTTGGCACTCTAGTATTTGCTCATTTTCCAAAGTGTTTTTACTTTGCATTTGTGAAGGCGAGACTTCGTTATTTCTATGATGAAGACGAGGCTTCATTATTTGGAGATGAAGACGAGGCTTCATTGTTTGGAGATGAAGACGAGGCTTCATTGTTTGGAGATGAACCCTTTTCTTTCCAGAACTATTTTTACTAATGCATTATATCTTTTAGCAAGTAACTTTTTAGAACCTGGTTTACTTAGGACTTCTCCTGATTGTTTAGGGCAGGTGGCCAGCCGTACCCCAATGTGTGAACCTTTTTTGAAGGTTTAAAGCTTTTATTCCTGGTGAGGAAGTTAAGCTGCCTTAGGTGATCGATTTGCTTCCTATCTTTGAGGTGAATCGATCCGCCCTTAGGTCTTGAAACCCTTCTTTGGAAAGGGATATGAACCTTTGTGAAGGTTTGAAGCTTTTATTCCTTTAGAGGAAGTTAAGCTGCCTTAGGTGATCGATTTGCTTCCTATCTTTGAGGTGAATCGATCCACCCTTAGGTATAAAAAACTTCTCTCTTGAGACAAGTTTTTTGAAGGATGTAAAGATCTCACGTCTGAGAAATGTTCTAATCCTGGCGGTGACCAGGGCTTGATCCGCCGTTGGGTCTCCTATGTTAAATAGGAGAAAGTAATTATACTTTGAAGGATGTAAAGATCTCACGTCTGAGAAATGTTCTAATCCTGGCGGTGATTAGGGCTTGATCCGTCGTTGGGTCTCCTATGTTAAATAGGAGAAAGTAATTATACTTTGAAGGATGTAAAGATCTCACGTCTGAGAAATATTCTAATCCTGGCGGTGATCAGGGCTTGATCCGCCGTTGGGTCTCCTATGTTAGATAGGAGAAAGTTTAGGGTGTAATTATCTCATGTTTGAGATAATTTTAACTCGCTTTTGATGGTGACCAATATTTTTCCTGTCTTTGAGGAGAGAGTTGAGCTCATTTGAAAGCTCTTGAGGGTCTGTGCTTCTTATCTTTGTGGAAAGGGGATCCGCCCGTGATGGGATCAATTGTCCTATCTTTGATGTAATTGATCCGCCTGTGGAACTTTTCATTCGCCAGCCACTGGGCGTATATCAGCACTAAAAGCTAGGCAAATGAATATAAGAAGTATGGCGAGAAAGAATAAATTATAAAATATAGGATACTATAACAGTTTAATTCACATATAAGAATATGTAAAAATACTGATTTTTAGGCCCATGGTTCCGTCTTTTCTGAGCAACTAGAACCGCATCCTCAATGATGTTTAACTTATGAGTAATCACATCTGGGCTTACTCCTGTGGGGATCTCATTCTCCTATGTAAATACGCTTTCAGACTCAATGAGAACTTTTTTAACATCCTCTTTGATCTCAAGTTTTAATCCTTTGGCGATTCGCACCCGCTTTCCATCAGCAATAAGGAGCGTTTCTGTGTCGCCCAAAGCTGTAGTGACAAGTTAATATTTCTCACCTTCGTCCTCTTTGTATTGTGGGTGGATTGATAGTGACGCCGAGTATAAGTCTCTTTAGCCACCTTTTGGTTCCCGCTAATCATTACTCCTCCTTTGCTGGTGAGAATGTACATTGTCAGACGACGGATGGAAATTAGGGCTGCAACCTCTGGCCCTTGGTCTGGATAGTGTGACCTATCACTCTAATGATGTCAACAATGGTTGTTTCTATTTGGATCAGATCAACCTTTAGTTTGGCGAATGCACCTATGGTGATGACATTGCAAGAACTGCCCATGTCTACCATTACTCGCTTCATTTCATCTCCCATCCTTCAATTGTCAACGCATCTGTATGTGGAGAGATTACTGGACCTGTTTCTGCAAAAGGAGCAATGGAGGGATGTTTTATCCAGAGCAGATATTTTTGCTTTTTCCACGGGTGGCTGATACACTGGTCCATCTGCTATGACATTAATGACACTTTTGAATTTATTTTTGGGATCTGTCTTCCGCTTGTCATCTTGTTATTTGTTATTCTGGACAAAGCTATCTAGTTTGCCAGCTCCCAGCAAGCTTCAGTGTGGTGGCCAACCAATGTGGTGGCCAACCTGTAGTACGCTTTGGCGTTTCTTCCAACGGTTACATGCTCCCCTCCATTGGGTTCGGGATATGTAATGTCCCGCTTATATTGAATCTTTTCTTTTATATTGTGGCAAGTTGGAAGCTTTAAACATTCTGTCCGCTTCGTACCCCAGGATCCGTGCTGTGAATGGCGAATTCATGTTAACTTGATGGCGTACCTTTCTGCATTGTTCTCTTGTCTATATAGAGCGACATGCACTCGCCTTTCAATCTCATCATTCGTGTGTTCAATGTTGAATCATGATGGTGAAGCCGGTTCTTGATCTTGATCTCGATCATGTTGAGGTTATGCTTGGAGATATGGTTTAACGCGGATGGATGTTGTCACAACCGTGGGAGCCATTTTATCTAGCTTCTGATATCTTGTCTCTGCATCCTTCAACATTTTGTTAACATAATAGATGGAGAACTGCTGACCTTCTTCTTCTTGAATAACCACGGTGCACATAGCTTTATCCATGACAGATTGATACAAATGCAGGTCTCCCCTTCAGATTGATCTGCTCATCAAGGGTGGTTCTGCTAGGAATTGTTTTATACCTTGATATGCTTGTTGACAATCTTTCTAGTATGATGATCCGCCCGTTCAACCTCTGGATCTTTCTGACCCATTTGTGGGGTTTTCATTTAGGCGCTCTTTTCACCTTTTTCCTCGTATGGCTTTTATTTAGGCGCTCTTTTCACCTTTTTCCTCGCACGGCTTTTATTTTATCTGGATTTGCTCTAACTCCTTTTTGGCCGATGACATAGTGAAGGAATTTTTCTGAAGTGACTCTGCATATACACTTCTTTGGATTGAGCTTTATTTTTCATATCAGTGTTTGCACTGGTTGTAGTATTAGCAACTCCCTTGTACCTGTGGGTTAGCACTGAAAGAACTCCAGAAGCGGGGCATACTCTGTCCATTATTAAAAGATTGTGGTAAGGCATAAAAGCTATATTCACTTACCTTGGGGATCAATGGCTTGATCCATGGAACATACTTCATAGCAAAAGAATGTTTGCATTGGCCTTGTTGGAAAATATCATGTATGATGCAATTCTCTTTATGGAATTTTTAGTTCATCTTGGAATCAACTTAATAATTCCTTCACGTTGGTCACTGCCTCTAGAATGAACTTAGTCAAAGGATAAAACCGAGTAAATATTATTGATAACTTGCTGGATCCGCTTTGATATTCTTTGCCGGAGTTACCTGCAAAACAGAACCGGAGACAGGATCTCCGGGAAAACTCTCCGACGATCAAGTCAGTTTTTGTAAGAATGAGTCTATAATTTAGCAATAGCTCTGTGGGAAAAAATGTGAACGTACCTCCCCCCTTATTCTTAAGGCCTTTTATAGGTGTTTTTTGGGTAACCGCCGAGGGCGGTTACTCCTTAGTGGGCCACGTTCTGAGGGCGGTTACCCCTTTTTAGGCCATGTCCCTTTCGTGGCTTTCATGGCAACGAACGTGGTTCTGAGTGGGAGTCTTGACGCTCCGTTTAGGAATTCGGGGCGGTTTACTCGCTGTGCCCGCTTCCTTCATTCGGGTCCCGTCCAATCTTAGCCCATGGGGCTTTGATATGGGCTGGGCTTGCGAAATGAATATAACCCGTTTTGGGCTTCGCGGGTTATCACATGCCTCCCCCTTGGTCTAGCAAGAGCCATTTTAGGGTCTTTTTATAGGGGACGCTTCGTCTTTGTCCGATTATTTCAAAGTTTAGAATTTGTGCATTTCCCCTCTTTCGTTTTCTCCGGCGTCGACCTTTTAATTCCGTTACTTCTTTTCCGGCGTTGACCTCTTAATCCCGTCACTTCACTGTGTTGTCTTTTTCATGTAAGTTTTTCTTTTCACATTTGTTGCTTGTTCGGCTTTTTGCTTCTGTTTTCCTTTTATCGATCATGTCAGACCTCGACTTCGTGCCGTTTGACGACGATTATGTCCGCGAGGTTTCTAACGAGGTCGAAGAGATGGTTGAGGAAGCTTCAACTAGCTCTCCTGGGTGTAATTCTCATCCCGCCGACTTCCTTCATCTGGCGAATACAACCGATGAGGGTTTAGGTTTTGACCCCAAAAAGTTGATTCCGCCACCTGTCCCAACCCCTCGTTTGTTACCAAAGAAGGACAGGTCGGGAAGTCTGGTTTGTCAAGAGACAATCGATGATTTGCGGGAGCATTATCCCTGGCTCTGAGGTCTCGAGACTATCATTCCTGGGGAGGATAGGGGACCGGGCGATTACCCAAAGGGGTACTTCACTATTTTCGTGGCCCAGATTATCTGCGGCTTCACTTATCCGCTGGCGGATGAGATTGCTTCCGTCTTAGGCGGTTACGGAATCGCGCCCGGGCAATTGCATCCTAACGGCTGGGCCGATTTGACTCTGGACAAATTCTTGGCGGATTGTTTGGAGGTTCCCTTTTCGCTCAAAATCTTCTCCAAGCTCCACCATTTCAAAAGCTCGGCGGGGTATTTCACTTTCATCCGCCAGAGCGGATACTATGGTTTTGACGAGAAGCTGAACAAGATCCGCGAGTGGGATCGATCTTACTTTTTTATCAAGTTTAATGAGGAAAACCTGAACTTCCTTTGTTGCTGGAGCTGACCCAACGTAAAGAGTTTGAACTTCGGGTATCCCAGTAAGGAAGAATCCGCCGTTATCAAGTTCCTGAAGAGCACTCCTCCTTTTGTATGGACATACGATCAGGCCTTTCATATGCTAAGGAGCCGAGTAGCGATTGCGTACCGCGAGGGGGATTGCGTTGTCTATATTCCTTACCGCGTTTTTGTGCAAGGTACTTTTTATTTCCAAGTTGATGGTTTCTTTTAACCCTTTGCAGGGGTGATCCTTTATCTCAAATCGCTGCAGATCGGGAGGCTAAAGCCCTGGCGAGAAGAAAGAAGCGGATGACGGAAACCGCTTCCGTTGTAGGGGCGGATCCTTCTGGAGGGACGATTCCTTCTATTGGGGCGGCTTCCCCGGTTAGGGCTTCCGCTTCATAAGGTCCCGCTTCTGCCTCCGAGGATCTTCCTTTAACCAGGAAGCGGAAGATAAGTGCGGATACAGAGTCTTCTCGTTTTAAAAAGAAGAACACTTCTGTGTCCCTTACTGTTGGCGGCGCACCTGTATCCGCCTCGTCTAAAGGAAAGAGCAGTACCCCCATTCACGAGGTATCTTGATCTACTCCCTCCCGTATTGCTACTTTTTCCTCGTGAGCTATCTGCCGTTCTCTTGATATTTTTCTTTATGCTTTTGCAGCCAATCCCCGATATTAGCGGATGGTGGACTAGGACTTTCGGCCTTGCCGTGAACTTCTCTTGCAAGGATATTGTATCTTCCATATGCAATGTCCTCGGGCGACTTCCCTCTGCCTCCCGTGTGCGCGAGCAAGTATCGCTCCCTACTGCTGTGGAAGGGATCGAGAAGCGTTCTGTAGAGGTATATTATTGCTTTGTCCTTTTGCTTTCAAATATCTTGTGTTCATTGTAACCGCATATTTCTATTCGCCCATTTTTATTTATGAGACGTGTTATATGCAGATTATCAATTTCGCTGAGGGCATTCTCCGAAGGGATGCAGAGCGAGCTAAGGAGTTGGAAAGTCTTGGTACGGAATTGGTGACTCAGAAGTCGCTTTATGATGATGTCCAAGGGAAGGTGAAGGTCCTAGAGGGCACCTGTCAGAAGGCCGTGGGCGAGAAGGAGGCGGCCCTTAAATCCCTTCAGGCCAAGTCCGATGAACTGTAAAAAGCCCTCGACGACCTAGCTGCTTTCAAGGAGGCCCAAAAGAAGAGGGTTGAGGAGATTTTGGCTGAAGATGGCGCCCGCATCTACTGGTATGGGGAGCGGATTCATGCGGCTTATGAGCACGGGCATCAGGGTCTAGTACTTAACCGCCCCAAAGTTCCCATCCCTGAAGCGGATTTAACTGGGGAGTGGGATAAGCTGGAAGCCGAGGATGCTGATATGGATGAGGTACTCTTCTTAGATTGGAAGAGTCTTCAGGATCCTCCGATTAGCTGCGAGTTCCCTATTCAGCCCGCGGAAGGAGAGGCACCCCAAGCCGTTTCTCAACCTGTGCAAGAGGTACCTCTCACCGAAGAGGTTACTGAAGCGGTTGCCGATTCAAGGGTTGAGGATTCGCTTGAAGTAGATCCTCCTACCGGAGGAGATGAGGGAGTCGCCGCAGTCTAGGAGGGCATTAGGGGCGAAGGAGAGGAAGCTGTAGCATAGCTTAACTTATATTTGTATGTAAAAACCATGTAACAAACCGCTCTGATATATATATTTTCTTTCAGTTGTTGCTTTTCATATGTGTGTGATTGTCACTTTTTTGCCCTTTATATGTGCCCTTTGTCCTTTTGCCGACTCCATATTTGTGTTTCTTCATAGATAGGGTGGCCAGACCCTTTTTGCAATTTTGAGTACTCGTTTTCGCTTAATTTTATGCCTTAACTTATAATTCTTCTTTCGAAAATAATCATAAGTTTTGATCATAAGGTTTTGCGAGTGATACGTAATCATGCATCCGCCTTTCTTTAAGAGGCAACACATTTATGTGTTTTTGATTTTAACCCTAAGGTTTTTTGCGAGTGATGCGTAATCATGCATCCGCCTTTCTTTAAGAGGCAACACATTTATGTGTTTTTGATTTTAACCCTAAGGTTTTGCGAGTGATGCGTAATCATGCATCCGCCTTTCTTTAAGAGGCAACACATTT
Source organism: Euphorbia lathyris (assembly GCF_963576675.1). Lineage (NCBI taxonomy): Eukaryota > Viridiplantae > Streptophyta > Magnoliopsida > Malpighiales > Euphorbiaceae > Euphorbia > Euphorbia lathyris. The sequence goes on from NC_088914.1 coordinate 23,545,740, forward strand.
ATGTGTTTTTGTAAAGAATCCGCATTTTGTTGTAATATACTGAGTGAATGTAATAACTTTTATTGATGACGAGAAAAAGTTTATTACATATGTACACCAATTGTGCGGGATCAAAGCCTCATTAAAACCTTTTATCAGAAAACCCAGTGGGAAAAACTCATAAAAGGAAAAAGAGTACTCGTCATTTCCTCGAACTACTCGGCTTTTCTATATAGGCGTAGATTCTCTAGATTCCAGGTGCGCGGGAGCTTCTTTCCACTCATTTCTTCTATTTCGAAAGTGGCCGGTCCCATCTTCTTGGATACTTTGTATGGCCCAATCCAGTTGACGCCTAGCTTGCCTTTGCCATCTCTAGACTGTATTTTATCTGCTTTTTTCAAGACCAAGTCGTTTTCGTTGATCATTACTTTTCGCACTCTTCTGTCATGGTATTTCTTGATTCTATTGCGGTACATTGCCATTCGCATGTAAGCTTTTTCTCTTCGTTCCTCCACAGAATCCAAAGCATCTCTGATGTTGATAGGATTTTGTGTGTCGCAATAATAAATTGTCCGATCTGTGGGCGACTTGATTTCAACAGGTAGGACTGCTTCGGCTCCATAAACTAGCGAGAAAGGTATTTCGCCTGTTGCTGCCTTTACAGAGGTTCTGTATGCCCACAACATATGGGGTATCTCATCCGCCCAACCTGTTTTTTTGTCACCTAGCCGCTTCTTGATGCCTTGAACTATGGCCCTGTTGGTAACCTCCGTCATACCATTTGATTGGGGATGGTTTACAGAAGAAAAATGATTCTTGATTCCCATGCTTTCGCAGTATGTTTTGAACTTGGCACAGTTGAACTGGGTGCCATTGTCGGTTATAAGCTTCTGCGGGATCCCAAATCGAATGATAATGTTCTCTCGTAAGAACTCGATCATTCGCTCAGGTGTTTGTGCGGTTACTGCCTCCGCTTCTACCCATTTGCTGAAGTGGTCCACTGCGACTATCAAATACTTCCTTTTCTTTGTTGTTTCTGGGAATGGACCCACTATATCAATTCCCCATGTTGCGAATGGCCACGCCGTCATTATAGTGATTTGTTCAGCTCCGGGAACATGCTTTTCATTCGCATGGATTTGACAGTTGTGACATTCCGCAACCATCTTCTGGGAATCTTCCACCACCTTGGGCCAGTAGTATCCCATCAGTTTGACCTTTCTTGCCAATGCCGCCGAAGCTTCGTGCGCACCACAAATTCCTTCGTGTAGTTCTCGCAGCACATAGTCTCCTTCGTTGCGACTAACGCATTTCAACCATGGACATGTGTACGATTTCCGATACAAAGTTCCATCCCGCATTGAGTATCGTGCCGACTACCCGATTATTTTTCTGGCTAAGCTCTTATCAACCGGCAAATCTCCCTGCTCCAGATATTGACGGATTGGCATCCGCCAATCTTCATCGTCTTCCAGTTCCTCGATGATCATAATCTGATCAACCTCGAATGCTGGTGCCGATTTTATTTCCAAGCTGCATGCTTTTTGACTCCATGGTTCTCTACTTGCCGCTGCTTTTGCCAATTCGTCAGCTTTTGCATTTTGGCCTCGTGGAACATGCACCATCTCCCAAACGACTCCCTTGTGCGTTAACTCTTGTGTCAATCGGCCGACTACCTGATGGTATTTTACGAGCTCCTCCTGTTTCACCAGATAATTTTTTGTGATCTGGTTTATCATGAGTTTGGAATCGCTGTAGATTACCACTCTTTCTCGGGTGAGTTCATTGAGCAACTTCAATCCGCATATCATTGCTTCATACTCTGCGGCATTATTGGTAGTTTTGAAAGTTAATTTTGCTGCATAGCACAGGCGGATAACCTCCGGACCTTTGATGATGATTCCTAGCCCAGCTCCGTCTGCAGATAAGGCTCCATCTGTGTACATGCTCCACTCTTCTTTTTGTGCCTTCGGACATTCATCGTCATCCCAGGTGAATTCGTTCACGAAATCGGCGAGTACTTGGCTCTTTAGCGCTGGTCTCCCTTCGTAGCGAATATCGAATTCTCCCAGGCGAATTGACCATTCCATCAACCGGCCGGATGCGTCAGGTTTCTGTAATACCTTTCGCATTGGGATGCCAGTTCTCACAATGATAGTATGCGCCTGAAAGTATGGTTTCAATCTAGCCGCCGTGGTTATCACTGCGAGGGCCATTTTGTCCAACTTCGAATACCGGAGTTCTGCATCCTTCAGGACTTTGCTCACGTAGTACACTGGATATTGTTGCCCTTCTTCTTCTCGCACCATCACAGTGCATATCGCCATGCTGGTGACGGATACATAAAGAAACAAATCTTCTCCGTCTTCCGGCCTGCTCATTAAGGGCGGATAACATAGTAATCGCTTTATCCCCTCAAATGCTTCTTGACAATCCGGTGTCCATTCAAAGGACTTGGATCTTTTGATGGCATTGTAGAAAGGTAGACATCGCCTAGCTGAGCATGATATGAATCGCCCTAATGCCACCAACCGCCCGTTCAGTCTCTGTACTTCCCTTATGTTCCTTGGCGTCTTCATCTCCATTACTGCTTTAACCTTCTCAGGATTCGCCTCAACCCCTTTGCCGCTAACAATGAAACCCATGAACTTTCCCGCTCTTGCTCCGAATGTGCATTTCTCTGGGTTCAATTTGAGGCCATATTTGATCAACACTTCTAGGATTTCTTTGATATCCTGCGGGTGGTCTTGCATTTTCTTGCTTTTGATGATCATGTCATCAACGTAGATCGAGAAGTTCTCACCGGATTTGTCTGAAAATATCTTGTTCATCATCCTCTGGTATGTTGCTCCCGCATTTTTCAATCCAAAGGGCATCACCTTGAAGCAATAAGTCACCTGGTGAGTTATGAACGATGTTTTGATTTCATCCGCCTTCTCCATGGGTATCTGATGGTAACTGGATTTCTCGTCAGTGAATGATAAAGCTTCATATCCTGCAGTTCCATCTACCAATATATCAATGTTAGGAAGCGGATACATATCCTTCGGACATGCCTTGTTTAGATCTTTGAAGTCGACGCACATTCTGTACGTTCCATTTGGCTTTTTGACTAGCACCACATTGGCTAACCACTCAGGATAGGTGACTTCTCGAATTGCATCTGACTTTAGCAAATCCGCCACTGCTTTTTCAATCGCCCTTTGCCGCTGAGGAGCATGTCCTCTCTTTTTCTGTCGCACTGGGGTTGCACCTTTGTCTACATTCAAACGATGGGTTGCTACGTCTGGACTTATTCCTTTCAGTATTTCATTTGGGGCGGCAAATGCCGACTCACACTGGACCAGCACCTCGGCAATGGCTTTCTTCGTTTCTTCGGGGAGGCCCATCGCTATTCGCACATTTTTGTCGCTTGAGATGGCGAATAGTTCCGTTTCTCCCAATGCTTCCGCCGGCAGCTTCTCTTCGACTTTATCCTCCTCTTCCGGTTTTGGTTCAAGTGATAATGTATAGGCCTGTTGAGATACAAGTTGATCACCCTCAACTATGACTCGCCCTTGGTGTGTTGGCAAATGTAGCGTTAAATGCTTCATTGAGATGAGCGACTCCATCTCCGACAGGAATGGCCGTCCCAGAATTATGTTGTAGGCCAGTGGGAGATCAACAATTGCGAATTCTAAATCACCTCGCCATTTTAGATTCTTATCGCCCATTTCTGCCTCCAACACCACCTGCCCATTTGTTTGGGAGGATTGACCCCCAAAACTAGTTACATCCATGAAGGTGTGTTCCACCCGCTCGTCGTTGATTCCCAACTTGTTGAATGCTGTCCGGGTAATGACGTTGCAAGAACTGCTTGTGTCGATAAGGACCCGCTTGACGTCCCATCCTTCAACGACCATCGTGATCACCAGGGCATCCGTATGTGGCTCCGTGATTCTCGCAAATGAGTAATTGAGGGCATCCCCCCTATGCGTGTTGCTCTTTCGCCGTTCACGGCGAGCTCTTTTTGTTGGAGGCTCGTAGATTCCGCCTGCTATCACGTTTATCACCCCTTTCTTCTGCTTCTTTTCTGGCCGTGTTTCTCCCTCATGTGGGAGCGTTGTTTTCTCATTAGCTGTATCTTTTCTTACAAATTGACTCAGCTTGCCTCTCTCGATCAGTTTTTCTATTTCCTTCTTCAGTTCGTAGCAATCATCTGTGTCATGGCCATTCAACCTGTGGAACCTGCAATATTTGTTAGGATGTCGCCCCAAACTGGTTCGACCTTTTACCTCGGGGAACCGCACATCCTTCTTCAGGGGGCTCTTTTCGATCCAAAGTAACACCTCCTGGCGAGTCGTGTTTAATGGTGTTTGATATCCGCCACTTTGAAAGGGGCGATCGCCTCTTCGAACAAAATTACTTTTGGACTGGGTCTGGCGCCGATTGTCCGAAGTGGATCTAGCGGCATCTCTTTCTCGCCGGGTTTGAGCCCTATGTTCCCTGTTGACATCATCCACTTCCATGAATTCCTTTACTATTTTCATGAGTTTGGCTACTGTGTGCGGCTTGTTGCGGATGATTTCCTCCCGCATACTCCAATCTGTGGTTCCATCTGCCATGATGTTGCGGATGCTCACGATATCCGGGTTTTGCAATCGCACCAGAATATCGTTGAATGCGACAACAAATTCCCTTAGGGAATTATAGTTCCGCTGTTTGATCTCCTTCAGCTGCCTATCTGTCACATCCGCTGCTTTACAGCCCACAAATTTCGCACAGAAATCCCGACTATATTGATGCCAATTGTGAATAGATTCTGCGGGTAAAGATCGAAACCAATCAGATGCGGCTCCGCCCAAAGTTGTCGAGAATAACCTGCAAATGATGCTTTCGCTTGCCCCTGCAACATCCATTAACTCTCTGTAGTTCCTGACATGAGCCTCAGGGTCAGAATTTGGATCCCCATAGTATTTTGGTATGACAGGTGCTTTGATTCTGTGATCTGGAATGAATTCCCCCAACGAAGGGGCGAAAGGTGAATCGCTCTGGACCTCTGCTCTCGGCCTAGGCGAGTACCCCATTCGCTCCATCATGCTTCGTAATTGATCTTCTAAGTCAATATCGGGTACTCGCCGGACCTTTTCCATCCGCTGCTGGTGAATTCTGGGTGGCATCCATCCGCCCATCGGTGTTGAGACGTGTGCCTGTTGGGGGACTAACCGCTGTCCCGTTATAGGATCAAAGTTCCATGTGTGCTCTCGCCCAGGAGTCATCAACTCCGAATGTCTGTGAGGAAAAGGTTCCACTTAATGCAGCGGAAGAGTGCGTTGCACTCCTGGCAACGGTTGGGATGGCCGCCAGGTCGGATGTATCGTCGTAATGAGATCCGGGTGCGAGTAGTTGCTCGGGTGGCTGTGTGGGTTTGTGCGACTACTCTGGCCCACTTGATTTGGGGCCTGAGATGGCTGCGGGAGGGCCGATATGACAGGGATAGTCGGTGATTGTGTTGAGATAACCACATGTTCTTGAGGAGCAGCCGCCACGGCGGTATTGTGTTCGGCGAGGGCAGTTAGTAAATTAATCATTCGATCCCCAGCCGCCTGGCTGATGTTCGAAGCCAAGACTTGTCCTGCCATCTGCACGAAATCACTATTGGACATTTCCATCTCAGTTTGCACTTGGACTTCCAATAAGGGACTCAATTGTCCCGAAGGACCCGATGAGCCAGGCACCACAGGCTGTGTACTTGCAGGTTGCGAATTCGCAATCCGTGGTCCCCTGGAGTTCATACTGGTTGATCTAGTGGTAACGCCGGTCGCTCGTGATGGTTCTGACATGTTCTTCGCGTACCTTTAACCAAATGTTGGTAAAAAAGGTCCACATTCACCGCACCAATGATAACTTGCTGGATCCGCTTTGATATTCTTTGCCGGAGTTACCTGCAAAACAGAACCGGAGACAGGATCTCCGGGAAAACTCTCCGACGATCAAGTCAGTTTTTGTAAGAATGAGTCTATAATTTAGCAATAGCTCTATGGGAAAAAATGTGAACGTACCTCCCCCCTTATTCTTAAGGCCTTTTATAGGTGCTTTTTGGGTAACCGCCGAGGGCGGTTACTCCTTAGTGGGCCACGTTCTGAGGGCGGTTACCCCTTTTTAGGCCATGTCCCTTTCGTGGCTTTCATGGCAACGAACGTGGTTCTGAGTGGGAGTCTTGACGCTCCGTTTAGGAATTCGGGGCGGTTTACTCGCTGTGCCCGCTTCCTTCATTCGGGTCCCGTCCAATCTTAGCCCATGGGGCTTTGATATGGGCTGGGCTTGCGAAATGAATATAACCCGTTTTGGGCTTCGCGGGTTATCAATTATATGTCAAACAAATTCATAATAGAATTTTAATCGTGCTTGTTTTAGTAATAATATCACGTATAACGGTCATAACCATAAAGATTGCTACTGCACATGAATATCATAATGAATTCTTAATAAATAACCATAATGAGAATGGTTTAAGAATAATGTCCTTTTGTATTTCAATGTGCATTAATATCCAAGATAGCATATTTATTTTAAACGTCGTAAAAGTTATGACATTCTATATTGGGTAAGATATCTTACATAGTTGCTATTTACTTGCAATTAATATTGTGCATCCATAAATTAATGGCATTCAGAGATCATTAAAGCCTCATTTGAATGAGGTGTAATTAAAGAAAGGTAAGTGATGATTTAATAATATAGGTATATATAAAATTACTCTTAAATCATTTCATTTGTACGAATAAAATAAAATACAAAGGGTAATTTTGGAAGAAAAATACATGTACCATGATTCTCTTCCAATTTGGGGTGTAAGGAAAATTTCTCAAAATTCATCATCACCTACCTTCATATACTATCATCCAAACATGATAACCCGCGAAGCCCAAAACGGGTTATATTCATTTCGCAAGCCCAGCCCATATCAAAGCCCCATGGGCTAAGATTGGACGGGACCCGAATGAAGGAAGCGGGCACAGCGAGTAAACCGCCCCGAATTCCTAAACGGAGCGTCAAGACTCCCACTCAGAACCACGTTCGTTGCCATGAAAGCCACGAAAGGGACATGGCCTAAAAAGGGGTAACCGCCCTCAGAACGTGGCCCACTAAGGAGTAACCGCCCTCGGCGGTTACCCAAAAAGCACCTATAAAAGGCCTTAAGAATAAGGGGGGAGGTACGTTCACATTTTTTCCCATAGAGCTATTGCTAAATTATAGACTCATTCTTACAAAAACTGACTTGATCGTCGGAGAGTTTTCCCGGAGATCCTGTCTCCGGTTCTGTTTTGCAGGTAACTCCGGCAAAGAATATCAAAGCGGATCCAGCAAGTTATCATTGGTGCGGTGAATGTGGACCTTTTTTACCAACATTTGGTTAAAGGTACGCGAAGAACATGTCAGAACCATCACGAGCGACCGGCGTTACCACTAGATCAACCAGTATGAACTCCAGGGGACCACGGATTGCGAATTCGCAACCTGCAAGTACACAGCCTGTGGTGCCTGGCTCATCGGGTCCTTCGGGACAATTGAGTCCCTTATTGGAAGTCCAAGTGCAAACTGAGATGGAAATGTCCAATAGTGATTTCGTGCAGATGGCAGGACAAGTCTTGGCTTCGAACATCAGCCAGGCGGCTGGGGATCGAATGATTAATTTACTAACTGCCCTCGCCGAACACAATACCGCCGTGGCGGCTGCTCCTCAAGAACATGTGGTTATCTCAACACAATCACCGACTATCCCTGTCATATCGGCCCTCCCGCAGCCATCTCAGGCGCCAAATCAAGTGGGCCAGAGTAGTCGCACAAACCCACACAGCCACCCGAGCAACTACTCGCACCCAGATCTCATTACGACGATACATCCGACCTGGCAGCCATCCCAACCGTTGCCAGGAGTGCAAGGCACTCTTCCGCTACAGCAAGTGGAACCCTTTCCTCACAGACATTCGGAGTTGATGACTCCTGGGCGAGAACACACCTGGAACTTTGATCCTATAACGGGACAGCGGTTAGTCCCCCAACAAACACACGTCTCAACACCGATGGGCGGATGGATGCCACCCAGAATTCACCAGCAGCGGATGGAAGAAGTCCGGTGAATGCCCGATATTGACTTAGAAGATCAATTACGAAGCATGATGGAGCGAATGGGGTACTCGCCTAGGCCGAGAGCAGAGGTCCAGAGCGATTCACCTTTTGCCCCTTCGTTGCGGGAATTCATTCCAGATCACAGAATCAAAGCGCCCGCGATACCTAAATACTATGGGGATCCAAATTCTGATCCTGAGGCTCATGTCAGGAACTACAGAGAACTAATGGATGTTGCAGGAGCGAGTGAAAGCATCATTTGCAGGTTATTCTCGACAACTTTGGGCGGAGCCGCATCTGATTAGTTTCGATCTTTACCCGCAGAATCTATTCACAATTGGCATCAATATAGTCGGGATTTCTGTGCGAAATTTGTGGGCTGTAAAGCAGCGGATGTGACAGATAGGCAGCTGAAGGAGATCAAATAGCGGAACTATAATTCCCTAAGGGAATTTGTTGTCGCATTCAACGATATTCTGGTGCGATTGCAAAACCCGGATATCGTGAGCACCCGCAACATCATGGCAGATGGAACCACAGATTGGAGTATGCGGGAGGACATCATCCGCAATAAGCCGCACACAGTAGCCAAACTCATGAATAGTAAAGGAATTCATGGAAGTGGATGATGTCAACAGGGAACATAGGGCTCAAACCCGGCGAGAAAGAGATGCCGCTAGATCCACTTCGGACAATCGGCGCCAGACCCAGTCCAAAAGTAATTTTGTTCGAAGAGGCGATCGCCCCTTTCAAAGTGGCGGATATCAAACACCATTAAACACGACTCGCCAGGAGGTGTTACTTTGGATCGAAAAGAGCCCCCTGAAGAAGGATGTGCGGTTCCCCGAGGTAAAAGGTCGAACCAGTTTGGGGCGACATCCTAACAAATATTGCAGGTTCCACAGGTTGAATGGCCATGACACAGATGATTGCTACGAACTGAAGAAGGAAATAGAAAAACTGATCGAGAGAGGCAAGCTGAGTCAATTTGTAAGAAAAGATACAGCTGATGAGAAAACAACGCTCCCGCATGAGGGAGAAACACGGCCAAAAAAGAAGCAGAAGAAAGGGGTGATAAACGTGATAGCAGGCGGAATCTACGAGCCTCCAACAAAAAGAGCTCGCCGTGAACGGCGAAAGAGCAACACTCATAGGGGGGATGCCCTCAATTACTCATTTGCGAGAATCACGGAGCCACATGCGGATGCCCTGGTGATCACGATGGCCGTTGAAGGATGGGACGTCAAGCGGGTCCTTATCGACACAGGCAGTTCTTGCAACGTCATTATCTAGACAGCATTCAACAAGTTGGGAATCAACGACGAGCGGGTGGAACACACCTTCATGGATGTAACTGGTTTTGGGGGTCAATCCTCCCAAACAAGTGGGCAGGTGGTGTTGGAGGCAGAAATGGGTGATAAGAATCTAAAATGCGAGATGATTTAGAATTCGCAATTGTTGATCTCCCACTGGCCTACAACATAATTCTGGGACGGCCATTCCTGTCGGAGACGGAGTCGCTCATCTCAATGAAGCATTTAACGCTACATTTGCCAACACACCAAGGGCGAGTCATAGTTGAGGGTGATCAACTTGTATCTCAACATGCCTATACATTATCACTTGAACCAAAACCGGAAGAGGAGGATAAAGTCGAAGAGAAGCTGCCGGCGGAAGCATTGGGAGAAACGGAACTATTCGCCATCTCAAGCGACAAAAATTTGCGAATAGCGACGGGCCTCCCCGAAGAAACGAAGAAAGCCATTGCCGAGGTGCTGGTCCAGTGTGAGTCGGCATTTGCCGCCCCAAATGAAATACTGAAAGGAATAAGTCCAGACGTAGCAACCCATCGTTTGAATGTAGACAAAGGTGCAACCCCAGTGCGACAGAAAAAGAGAGGACATGCTCCTGAGCGGCAAAGGGCGATTGAAAAAGCAGTGGCGGATTTGCTAAAGTCAGATGCAATTCGAGAAGTCACCTATCCGGAGTGGTTAGCCAATGTGGTGCTAGTCAAAAAGCCAAATGGAACGTACAGAATGTGCATCGACTTCAAAGATCTGAACAAGGCATGTCCGAAGGATATGTATCCGCTTCCTAACATTGATATATTGGTAGATGGAACTGCAGGATATGAAGCTTTATCATTCACCGACGTGAAATCCAGTTACCATCAGATACCCATGGAGAAAGCGGATGAAATCAAAACATCGTTCATAACTCACCAGGCGACTTATTGCTTCAAGGTGATGCCCTTTGGATTGAAAAACGCGGGAGCAACATACCAGAGGATAATGAACAAATATTTTCAGACAAATCCGGTGAGAACTTCTCGATCTACGTTGATGACATGATCATCAAAAGCAAGAAAATGCAAGACCACCCGCAGGATATCAAAGAAATCCTAGAAGTGTTGATCAAATATGGCCTCAAATTGAACCCAGAGAAATGCACATTCGGAGCAAGAGCGGGAAAGTTCATGGGTTTCATTGTTAGCGGCAAAGGGGTTGAGGCGAATCCTGAGAAGGTTAAAGCAGTAATGGAGATGAAGACGCCAAGGAACATAAGGGAAGTACAGAGACTGAACGGGCGGTTGGTGGCATTAGGGCGATTCATATCATGCTCAGCTAGGCGATGTCTACCTTTCTACAATGCCATCAAAAAATCCAAGTCCTTTGAATAGACGCCGGATTGTCAAGAAGCATTTGAGGGGATAAAGCGATTACTATGTTATCCGCCTTTAATGAGCAGGCCGGAAGACGGAGAAGATTTGTTTCTTTATGTATCCGTCACCAGCATGGCGATATGCACTGTGATGGTGCGAGAAGAAGAAGGGCAACAATATCCAGTGTACTACGTGAGCAAAGTCCTGAAGGATGCAGAACTCCGGTATTCGAAGTTGGACAAAATGGCCCTCGCAGTGATAACCACGGTGGCTAGATTGAAACCATACTTTCAGGCGCATACTATCATTGTGAGAACTGGCATCCCAATGCGAAAGGTATTACAGAAACCTGACGCATCCGGCCGGTTGATGGAATGGTCAATTCGCCTGGGAGAATTCGATATTCGCTACGAAGGGAGACCAGCGCTAAAGAGCCAAGTACTCGCCGATTTCGTGAACGAATTCACCTGGGATGACGATGAATGTCCGAAGGCACAAAAAGAAGAGTGGAGCATGTACACAGATGGAGCCTTATCTGCAGACGGAGCTGGGCTAGGAATCGTCATCAAAGGTCCGGAGGTTATCCGCCTGTGCTATGCAGCAAAATTAACTTTCAAAACTACCAATAATGCCACAGAGTATGAAGCAATGATATGCGGATTGAAGTTGCTCAATGAACTCACCCTAGAAAGAGTGGTAATCTACATCGATTCCAAACTCATGATAAACCAGATCACAAAAAATTATCTGGTGAAACAGGAGGAGCTCGTAAAATACCATCAGGTAGTCGGCCAATTGACACAAGAGTTAACGCACAAGGGAGTCGTTTGGGAGATGGTGCATGTTCCACGAGGCCAAAATGCAAAAGCTGACGAATTGGCAAAAGCAGCGGCAAGTAGAGAACCATGGAGTCAAAAAGCATGCAGCTTGGAAATAAAATCGGCACCAGCATTCGAGGTTGATCAGATTATGATCATCGAGGAACTGGAAGACGATGAAGATTGGCGGATGCCAATCCGTCAATATCTGGAGCAGGGAGATTTGCCGGTTGATAAGAGCTTAGCCAGAAAAATAATCGGGCAGTCGGCACGATACTCAATGCGGGATGGAACTTTGTATCGGAAATCGTACACATGTGCATGGTTGAAATGCGTTAGTCGCAATGAAGGAGACTATGTGCTGCGAGAACTACACGAAGGAATTTGTGGCGCGCACGAAGCTTCGGCGGCATTGGCAAGAAAGGTCAAACTGATGGGATACTACTGGCCCAAGGTGGTGGAAGATTCCCAGAAGATGGTTGCGGAATGTCACAACTGTCAAATCCATGCGAATGAAAAGCATGTTCCCGGAGCTGAACAAATCACTATAATGACGGCGTGGCCATTCGCAACATGGGGAATTGATATAGTGGATCCATTCCCAGAAACAACAAAGAAAAGGAAGTATTTGATAGTCGCAGTGGACCACTTCAGCAAATGGGTAGAAGCGGAGGCAGTAACCGCACAAACACCTGAGCGAATGATCGAGTTCTTACGAGAGAACATTATCATGCGATTTGGGATCCCGCAGAAGCTTATAACCGACAATGGCACCCAGTTCAACTGTGCCAAGTTCAAAACATACTGCGAAAGCATGGGAATCAAGAATCATTTTTCTTCTGTAAACCATCCCCAATCAAATGGTATGACGGAGGTTACCAACAGGGCCATAGTTCAAGGCATCAAGAAGCGGCTAGGTGACAAAAAAACAGGTTGGGCGGATGAGATACCCCATATGTTGTGGGCATACAGAACCTCTGTAAAGGCAGCAACAGGCGAAACACCTTTCTCGCTAGTTTATGGAGCCGAAGCAGTCCTACCTGTTGAAATCAAGTCGCCCACAGATCGGACAATTTATTATTGCGACACACAAAATCCTATCAACATCAGAGATGCTTTGGATTCTGTGGAGGAACGAAGAGAAAAAGCTTACATGCGAATGGCAATGTACCGCAATAGAATCAAGAAATACCATGACAGAAGAGTGCGAAAAGTAATGATCAATGAAAACGACTTGGTCTTGAAAAAAGCAGATAAAATACAGTCTAGAGATGGCAAAGGCAAGCTAGGCGTCAACTGGATCGGGCCATACAAAGTATCCAAGAAGATGGGACCGGCCACTTTCGAAATAGAAGAAATGAGTGGAAAGAAGCTCCCGCGCACCTGGAATCTAGAAAATCTACGCCTATATAGAAAGGCCGAGTAGTTCGAGGAAATGACGAGTACTCTTTTTCCTTTTATGAGTTTTTCCCACTGGGTTTTCTGATAAAAGGTTTTAATGAGACTTTGATCCCGCACAATTGGTGTACATATGTAATAAACTTTTTCTCGTCATCAATAAAAGTTATTACATTCACTCAGTATGTTACAACAAAATGCGGATTCTTTACAAAAACACATAAATGTGTTGCCTCTTAAAGAAAGGCGGATGCATGATTACGCATCACTCACAAAACCTTAGGGTTAAAATCAAAAACACATAAATGTGTTGCCTCTTAAAGAAAGGCGGATGCATGATTACGCATCACTCGCAAAAAACCTTAGGGTTAAAATCAAAAACACATAAATGTGTTGCCTCTTAAAGAAAGGCGGATGCATGATTACGCATCACTCGCAAAACCTTATGATCAAAACTTATGATTATTTTCGAAAGAAGAATTATAAGTTAAGGCATAAAATTAAGCGAAAACGAGTACTCAAAATTGCAAAAAGGGTCTGGCCACCCTATCTATGAAGAAACACAAATATGGAGTCGGCAAAAGGACAAAGGGCACATATAAAGGGCAAAAAAGTGACAATCACACACATATGAAAAGCAACAACCGAAAGAAAATATATATATCAGAGCGGTTTGTTACATGGTTTTTACATACAAATATAAGTTAAGCTATGCTACAGCTTCCTCTCCTTCGCCCCTAATGCCCTCCTAGACTGCGGCGACTCCCTCATCTCCTCCGGTAGGAGGATCTACTTCAAGCGAATCCTCAACCCTTGAATCGGCAACCGCTTCAGTAACCTCTTCGGTGAGAGGTACCTCTTGCACAGGTTGAGAAACGGCTTGGGGTGCCTCTCCTTCCGCGGGCTGAATAGGGAACTCGCAGCTAATCGGAGGATCCTGAAGACTCTTCCAATCTAAGAAGAGTACCTCATCCATATCAGCATCCTCGGCTTCCAGCTTATCCCACTCCCCAGTTAAATCCGCTTCAGGGATGGGAACTTTGGGGCGGTTAAGTACTAGACCCTGATGCCCGTGCTCATAAGCCGCATGAATCCGCTCCCCATACCAGTAGATGCGGGCGCCATCTTCAGCCAAAATCTCCTCAACCCTCTTCTTTTGGGCCTCCTTGAAAGCAGCTAGGTCGTCGAGGGCTTTTTGCAGTTCATCGGACTTGGCCTGAAGGGATTTAAGGGCCTCCTCCTTCTTGCCCACGGCCTTCTGACAGGTGCCTTTTAGGACCTTCACCTTCCCTTGGACATCATCATAAAGCGACTTCTGAGTCACCAATTCCGTACCAAGACTTTCCAACTCCTTGGCTCGCTCTGCATCCCTTCGGAGAATGCCCTCAGCGAAATTGATAATCTGCATATAACACGTCTCATAAATAAAAATGGGCGAATAGAAATATGCGGTTACAATGAACACAAGATATTTGAAAGCGAAAGGACAAAGCAATAATATACCTCTACAGAACGCTTCTCGATCCCTTCCACAGCAGTAGGGAGCGATACTTGCTCGCGCACACGGGAGGCAGAGGGAAGTCGCCCGAGGACATTGCATATGGAAGATACAATATCCTTGCAAGAGAAGTTCACGGCAAGGCCGAAAGTCCTAGTCCACCATCCGCTAATATCGGGGATTGGCTGCAAAAGCATAAAGAAAAATATCAAGAGAACGACAGATAGCTCACGAGGAAAAAGTAGCAATACGGGAGGGAGTAGATCAAGATACCTCGTGAATGGGGGTACTGCTCTTTCCTTTAGACGAGGCGGATACAGGTGCGCCGCCAACAGTAAGGGACACAGAAGTGTTCTTCTTTTTAGAACGAGAAGACTTTGTATCCGCACTTATCTTCCGCTTCCTGGTTAAAGGAAGATCCTCGGAGGCAGAAGCGGGACCTTGTGAAGCGGAAGCCCTAACCGGGGAAGCCGCCCCAATAGAAGGAATCGTCCCTCCAGAAGGATCCGCCCCTACAACGGAAGCGGTTTCCATCATCCGCTTCTTTCTTCTCGCCAGGGCTTTAGCCTCCCGATCTGCAGCGATTTGAGATAAAGGATCACCCCTGCAAAGGGTTAAAAGAAACCATCAACTTGGAAATAAAAAGTACCTTGCACAAAAACGCGGTAAGGAATATAGACAACGCGATCCCCCTCGCGGTACGCAATCGCTACTCGGCTCCTTAGCATATGAAAGGCCTGATCGTATGTCCATACAAAAGGAGGAGTGCTCTTCAGGAACTTGATAACGGCGGATTCTTCCTTACTGGGATACCCGAAGTTCAAACTCTTTACGTTGGGTCGGCTCCAGCAACGAAGGAAGTTCAGGTTTTCCTCATTAAACTTGATAAAAAAGTAAGATCGATCCCACTCGCGGATCTTGTTCAGCTTCTCGTCAAAACCATAGTATCCGCTCTGGCGGATGAAAGTGAAATACCCCGCCGAGCTTTTGAAATGGTGGAGCTTGGAGAAGATTTTGAGCGAAAAGGGAACCTCCAAACAATCCGCCAAGAATTTGTCCAGAGTCAAATCGGCCCAGCCGTTAGGATGCAATTGCCCGGGTGCGATTCCGTAACCGCCTAAGACGGAAGCAATCTCATCCGCCAGCGGATAAGTGAAGCCGCAGATAATCTGGGCCACGAAAATAGTGAAGTACCCCTTTGGGTAATCGCCCGGTCCCCTATCCTCCCCAGGAATGATAGTCTCGAGACCTCGGAGCCAGGGATAATGCTCCCGCAAATCATCGATTGTCTCTTGACAAACCAGACTTCCCGACCTGTCCTTCTTTGGTAACAAACGAGGGGTTGGGACAGGTGGCGGAATCAACTTTTTGGGGTTAAAACCTAAACCCTCGTCGGTTGTATTCGCCAGATGAAGGAAGTCGGCGGGATGAGAATTACACCCAAGAGAGCTAGTTTAAGCTTCCTCAACCATCTCTTCGACCTCGTTAGAAACCTCGCGGACATAATCGTCGTCAAACGGCGCGAAGTCGAGGTCTGACATGATCGATAAAAGGAAAACAGAAGCAAAAAGCCGAACAAGCAACAAATGTGAAAAGAAAAACTTACATGAAAAAGACAACACAGTGAAGTGATGGGATTAAGTGGTCAACGCCGGAAAAGAAGTAACGGAATTAAAAGGTCGACGCCGGAGAAAACGAAAGAGGGGAAATGCACAAATTCTAAACTTTAAAATAATCGGACAAAGACGAAGCGTCCCTTATAAAAAGACCCTAAAAGGGCTCTTGCTAGACCAAGGGGGAGGCATGTGATAACCCGCGAAGCCCAAAACGGGTTATATTCATTTCGCAAGCCCAGCCCATATCAAAGCCCCATGGGCTAAGATTGGACGGGACCCGAATGAAGGAAGCGGGCACAGCGAGTAAACCGTCCCGAATTCCTAAACGGAGCGTCAAGACTCCCACTCAGAACCACGTTCGTTGCCATGAAAGCCACGAAAGGGACATGGCCTAAAAAGGGGTAACCGCCCTCAGAACGTGGCCCACTAAGGAGTAACCGCCCTCGGCGGTTACCCAAAAAACACCTATAAAAGGCCTTAAGAATAAGGGGGGAGGTACGCACACATTTTTTCCCACAGAGCTATTGCTAAATTATAGACTCATTCTTACAAAAACTGACTTGATCGTCGGAGAGTTTTTCAGGAGATCCTGTCTACGGTTCTGTTTTGCAGGTAACTCCGGCAAAGAATATCAAAGCGGATCCAGCAAGTTATCAAAACAATCTCTAATGAATTGTCATGTATATCCTAAGAATTTTGCATAAATTAATGTTCTGATCCGAAACTGACACTTGCACTATTTTGTAGTTAGCTCAGGGTATGAAAGTTTTGTTTATCCAATTTGGTAACTCATCATCCCAGAATGACCTTAATAGTTAGGGACAATTACATGATAATCAGAAATAGATTCAATATGTTCAAGTCTCTTACGTTGGTAAAAGAAATTCTAACAATGTCAGATAAACAATTTTTATTATGAATAAACACATCCTTGTAAAAAAGGGAATGAAATAACTGTCTGATAAAATATTCAAAAATATGAATTTTTAGTATTAAAAGTGCTATAGATGAGAAAAGCCATACATAAATGATGAATTATACAAGAGAAACCAAATATGGTTTTTTGTAATTTCTTCTAATAGTTATATGCATGTTCATCCAAAAGACCGACCAGATTTAAATCATTTGTAATTACATGAGCCCTTTTATGATATTTTAATATCAAATGACAAAATCACATTGAATGGATGATTTTTTTTTTGTAAATCCCAAGATTACGGGTCTTATACATTCGTTTGTACTAATTCAATGATAATATCATATTACACTTGTCATGCATAAAAATATGAGGGCATAGTAAGCATGCAAGATTTAATGAAAGATTTGTGTTTATGACTTCATCTTTCACAGTTTATTAGATTTATCATAATAACATGTAATGATATTCATAGCACTTTATAAGAGTGAGGGATCTCAATTTTCTTTAATTAAAAATGGAATAAGAAAGGGGAGGAAACTTATCTTTTTCATCATAAAATTCCAGATTTAATGTAGAAAACTCTTTCCCACCAATATATGGAGAACTGTATCTTTGGATAGATTTGTTGTACTGATTGAGCCAAAGTTTGAGATTGTGATTTCTATTCCGTTGACTCCATTGTTTTGTTCTTTGTGAAACTCTATACAATCAAGATTTGGTGATCTTTTATTTGTTAGAGATCCACGATCACCGCACCAATTGATAACTTGTGGAAAAATCCTTGATCGGATTCCTTCCCTGTGGGGGGCGTCGTTGGGTTCGACGGGGGGAAGCTCCGATGCCAAAGTCAGTAACGAGGATCAAAGGGGTAAACTGAATTGACCAAGAGTAAGTGAATGTGTACCTTGATAGCCTAGGGATGTAGGCTATATATAGCTAAGAAGTCGTAACCTTCAGCAACTAGAAGGTCTCCATTAATGCTCCATTAATGGCGGTTACTGGTTACCTTTAAGCTGGCGGTTACTGGTTACCTTTAACCTGGCGGTTAGCTAATTGATAGCTCATTAATGGTGGTTATGAATCTCATTGAAGTATCTCATTAATGAACTATTAATGAGATTTATTGGGAGTTAACCCTGCCGTTTGGAGGGCGGATCGAGATGTGATGGCGGGTCTCCATAGGTTTGACTATGGGTAGCGTATGGTGGAATCTACGGGATTCGCCACGTGGATGTCTTGCTCGATACGCCATTGCTTCTCCATTGATCGTGGTACGCTGTCGTTTTGGTGAATATCTCCTTTGGTCCTCCTTTCAAGGAATATTCTAGTTTTGGTCCTTCATACTTTATAGTGGTTGTTATCATAAGGATAATAATATCTTATAATTTTTTTTTTTTATGAAAATGCTTCTATATTCATAAGATGAAAAAATTCCAAATACAATCAGAAAACCATAAGGAATAAAATCTTACAAAATCCACGAAGGGACGAAGACGACTACAAAGAGCAAGAAAAAACCATAAAAGGTATAAAATACACAAAAAAAAAAAACAATGAACCATATATTTCTTGGAAATCCAAATCTGTAGAAAAGCAACTGCAATCCGATCTTCATCATTCAAGCCCTTTCGAACATTCGGATCAGAGTCATTTCTTTTGTTGCAACCACATAGATCTATTGATCCATGTATAAAATGAATTTCACTTCTTAATTATTGACATTCTTTTAAAATGTCATCTAGAGTGAAATTTTATATGGAATATGAATTTCTCGCATCAGATTGTATTAGATTTGATAAATAAAATTGATAACGTGATATGTATAAAAACATCATGAGGCCTCTGATTTTTCATTATTTGGTGCATTAAGCCCTCGATTTTTCATTTATACACGTTAAGTCCCTGATCTTTCATTTTTTGGTGCATTAAGCCCTCGATCATTTATTTAGACACATTGAGCCCTTGATCTTTCATATATGGGTGTATTAGGCCCTTCCGTAAATCAATTCATATATGGATATATTAAGGGTCTGTTTGGTTCAACTGTTAGCTAATAGATGCTGATGTTGCGGTTAGCTGTTTGCGGTTGTATTAAGCTATTTGTTGTTGTTATTGGCTGTTTGTTATTAGTTATTTAATTATTAACGTTTCACTCCAAACCGCAGGAAATATAGCGTTTGGTTAATTAGGTTTATATAACAAGAGCGTTTAATATTTTCTCTGGACACTGCAACATTTTTGAGCTTTTCACGAAGCTCCTTTTAGAGATTTTCATGGACAACTATTTGTAGTTACTTATTATTGATAAAATTATCCTTATTATTTCTACAAAATGTGTTTCCTTTTTAACATTATTTTTATTTCTAGAATAAAATTATCGAAAAACAAGGTTTTATTGCGTTCAATAATTTTTTTATTTTTTATATAAATTATTTTTATTAATCTGTATAATACATTTTTTATTTTATAATTTATTTGTTGATTAATTTAAAACATGTCCATATTAGAAATAAATACTAACAACAACAGTTCAGTATAATTTTACCAAACACTAACAATTAAACAACTAATAACGAACAATCAACAACAACAGACAGCTTACTACAACCGCAAATAGCTAACAACAACAACAACATTTATTAGCTAACAGTTGAACCAAAAAGACCTTTAATACACTAATATATGAATTGATTTACGGAAGGGCCTAATACACCAATATATGAAAGATCAAGGGCTCAATGTGTCTAAATGAAAGATCGGGAGTTTAATACACCAAACAATAAAAGATCAGGACTCAATGTGTCTAAATAAAAAATCAAAGGTTTAATGCATCAAATAATGAAAGATCAGGGGCCTCAAGATGGTTTTTGCATATAATTTTCAAAGCAGCAGATAATTTACCATTGAAAGCACATGTATTAATTGGTTGTGGACAAAATAATTGATTATCTGCGAGTGAATACAATTTGTCTCGACTCTACCGATTGTTGTTATGACCATGTATTGCACCATTTAGATAAATTTGGGTAGAGGTTATGTTTAGGCTTAGTACATGACCAGCTTTCTAAATTTTGTCCATAATAGTAGCAGATTGGTTCTCTGAACTTTGCAAGTATTTCACTAGCTTTCTAAACTTGTTTATTTCGTATCACCAGCTTCCTAAACTTGTTCATAAAAATTGATTAGCTCTCTGAACTTTGCAAGTGTCTCACTAGCTCCCTAAACTTGCTTATTTTGTAACAACTAAATACAAAAACCATAATACTAACTCAGATGAAGGTAAAAAAATACTCATAATGTTTTGGATCAGGAGTAATTTTACCTCTAGCGTCTAAAATTGTGCAATTTTACCCTTAACGTTGGAAGCCAAGAGCAATTTTACCCCTAACATTGATAAATTGGATTAATTTGAGAAATAATTCATCAAACTGTCTTCTCGATCATGAATCTTGTCATCTACACTTTACACGTGCATCATTTTATCAGTAACAAACCACAAACATATATTGGAATGTGAAAAAAAATAAAAAAATATACCGACTTTTGTACGAATTGGACAAAAAATTCAAAAAATTCACCAAATTTATAAATTTGCTCTTGGCTACTAATGTTAGGGTAGAATTGCACCATTTTAGACATTAGAGGTAAAAATACTCCTGACCTAAAACGTTAGGGGTATTTTTGCACCTTAACCCGAGTTAGTATTATGATTTTTATATTTAGTTGTTACGGAATAAGCAAGTTTAGAGAGCTGGTGAGACACTTACAAAGTTCAGTGAGCTAATCAATTTTTATGGACAAGTTTAGGGAGCTGGTGATACGAAATAAGTTTAGGGAGCTGATGAGACACTTGCAAAGTGCAGGAAGCCAATCTACTATTATGGACAAGTTCAGGGAGCTGGTGATGTATTAGGCTTTATGTTTACTTTGTTTTTTATAAAGTAAGACTTATTTTGTCAAAAACAAAGTAATCATAAAAGCACTGCAAATTTGGAAAAAAACAAATCCATTGAATACTCGCAAATGTGCATGGGCTTGGAGCATGTATAATACAGATTTATCCATCATGTGTTTTAATTCTATAAATTAATGAGATTGTCAAGACTTTAACCCTCGATCGTTTAGTCCAAGAAGCACTGGTACCATTTGAACTAAAAACTTAAATTCATATTTAAAGTCCAATCATAAATCTTATATTAGTCTCCGACAAATCACTCAATTGCAATACAATTTTATACTTGTTAATTTGGTTTATTAGTATTTTATGATATTTTAAGTTTCGTTATTGGTTCAGTTGTTTTAAATTTTTGTTTAGTTTTTATTAATATTTTATGATATTTTCAGTTTTAACTATCAGTTCAATTTTAATATAAAAAAACCTAACCGAAATAATATATACACATATATAAAAATATTTTTTTATATAACATATTAATTTGATTCAGTTTAAAAGATTTTTTACTAAAACTGATAAATAATTGAAACTTCAAATACTAAAAAATACTACCTCCAAATCAAACTTGAAATATAAAATAATCAAATCAAATTTTATTTCAATTACATCATATGTTACAGACCTGGTAGACGATTGTAATAGTAAGGCACTTTGTAAAAAATTTTAGTAAGAATATGAAATTAACTGTTCATTCCCTTGCATAGATTATAGATAAGCTAACCTGAAAAGAAAAATTAAGAAGGTCATAGATATTTTTAAACAAATTCGGATGACCAATAAGTAACTTTAAATAAATTTAAGAAATTAAAGAAAACCTAGTAAGAAGTGCCCTAAAATTTTATAGCAGACCTTTGAATAAATAATAATTATTTGAGTTATAGTTTTGAGTATATAACTATGGGTAAAGTCTAAAAAAAACTCATGTGCTTTTATATTTTATCAAACTGATATTTGAAAAAAAAATTGTCTAAACGGTAGGTAAACTTTTTCGTTTTGTTAAAAAGGATGATCTTTTTGACACTATAAAAAATGACTGTTAACAATCTCAAAATAGAAAATTCTAAGAACTAAAGTTGTTTAGTACCACTTTTACTATGGAACCGAATTTATTATTTTCTTTAAATCATCATTTTCGGAGCTTTCTCTCTAAAACATTCATTTTGTCTCTTCTTACCAATAATACTCAAATGATCTTAATATGAAAAAGTTGAAGAATTAAAGTTGTTTAAAATATCCCCAAATCTTTGAATATCACCGAACAACAAAATACTTAAGTGACCTCAATTACCGTTTGAACATTTTTTTTCCAGATAACAGTTTGACATAAGCTTTTTTTTTTAAACTTTACCCGATCAATATAGGGTATTGCTATATACCGCACCCAAATTCCCTATCACCGCCTCCATTGGACAATTTTGCCCTTGCCATAAAAATTTTGTCAAAATTGAGAAATTTTTTTTTTGAGAGAAAATTTATAATTTAGCCTAAACGGATGCGGCATACGTTCCCGCCATGGGTCGGGCGGTATGCCGCATCCGTTCCCGCCATGGGTCGGACGGTATGCGGCATCCGTTCCCGCCATGGTGGGAACGGATGCGGCATCCATTCCCGCCATGGGTCGGGTGGTACGCCGCATCCGTTCCCGCCATGGGTCGGGTGGTATGACGCATCCGTTTACGCCAAATTGTGAAATATACAAAATCGTAAAGTTTTTAGTGACGAAAAATACTAAATCATTCAATTTTTTGTGACGAAAAATGCAAAATCGTTATGAAAAATATGTATTATTTTCATGAGTTCTTTGATAAAAAAAATATAAATCTTAATGTTTCCGACTCGTAATCATCCATTTTTCGAGGTTCGGATTGTCACATATCAATTATTTTCATAATTTTAATTATTGTTGTTCGGGTTTATGATTTTGGAGAGAAAATGCAAAGAAGGTAGAGAGGATTTGAGAAAATTTCACTTTTTTGTTTCAAAAAGTGAGGAGGGCAAATATGTCACAAATAGGCGGTGGACCGGAATTTGGATGCGGTATATAGCAGCTCACTAAATATATGTACCGTGCTGTTATGCATTAAACCAACCCTGTTGATCTTCTTGTTTGTTTGTTAATTTATTGACAATACAATGGGAATGGGAAGGAAGTTGATAGGCTATCATTATTTTCTATGAAAAATCCAACACATCGACAGCTACGAAATCAGAGGCCTAGTAGACACATCCACACCTACTCAATTACTCACCACCAAATTCATATCTTTCTACTGCAACTTCCAATTTCTAACTTACAAATTATCCATATTTCATGCATCAAACCTAAATTACAACACAATTTGTAATCACAATAACGTTAACTTATCTAAGCAACTAAGGTTTATACAAGAAATAATAGAACCATACTTAGAATTTGATGGGGATATCGAGCTCATAGAAAGAGACAATCCGAGTATTCGGGACATGTCAAAAGATGTAGGAGTGATTGGAATTAATGCATCGGGTGTCTGAGATCAAGGCACGTGCAAAAAACCACCGAATATGGGATGAATTCGTCGACTCAGATCCAAAGAGTCCGAAACTCTAGTAACTGAGGTCCCCGATCTCAGCTGGGTCGGGGACCCTAATCCAAAGACTTCATTCTGCTCTTGTTTTTTTTTAGCAAAGTCTCAATCTGTCAGCGGCCCACACCAATTTCCGATTTCCTAAATGTACGTTTTCTTTTTTAGCCCCCTTAAGTCATGTGTTAGTTATTTAAATGGTTGGGTTCCATGTAATTTCGTTCCTAGAATTTCTAATGGTATTTAAGCCCTTTTTGAATTTGTAATATCAACTTTATCAGTCAAATTTGAAATTACTCACATGGAGCTAGGTTCATCCCTTTGTTAAATTAGGGAATTAATTTCAAATTCCTATAAGTTTAGCTTGTGAAATTCTTTATTGCTTAGGGTAAAAACAAATACATTTCTTCTCTAAATCCATATCTGCATTGGTATCAAATGCACTTGATAAGAAAAATGAAGATTGGGGCAAGAGATGAGGCACTCAAAGTAGAATCAGGCCAAGTTCTTAGGCAAGAAATGAGGGCTTCAAAGTGGCAAATAAGGTTGGAGTTTCAAGGCAACCTTCAATAAGCCTTTAAGTGAAATCGAAGAGGAAAACATGAAGGCCATCTTCAGCCATCGCCATTGCCACCTCCACCGCCACCGCCTCCACTACCATCACCTCTACCAAGAAGGGACCAAAATCCATTTCAACCACCTCCAAATCCTAAAGGCTTAATAAATCATGAGGTAAGGAGATCCAATTTTAATTAATTTGATGATTTTAATATGATGAGGAAGTTGAGTATAATGATGTATATAAGCATAATGAACCTAGAGGAGCTATGGATTTGGGATAATGGTAGGTATGGAGATGGGAGAAATTCACCTAGGGAAAATTTTGATAGGGATAATGCTATTAAATTGAAAGTAGATTCCGCATTGGCGAGGGGGAGGGGGAGGGGGGCTAGATACTTATGGGTTTTTTTGATTGGCTATTAGAAGAGAAGAGGTTATTTCAATATGTAGACATAATCAACCATAAGAGGGTAAGGTTGGTTGCCTATCATTTGAAAGAAGGAACTTCGGTTTAGTGGGATAAAATTAAGGAAGAACAGAGACGAGGGGGATTCGATCTTGACAGAGACGAGGGCAATGTGGAGAGAGAGGTTCTTGCCACTAGATTATAAACAATACTCCTATAGTTCCTAATTAATGGAGTCAAGCAGAAAAAAGGCATCTAGGTATTTGAAAGGGTCGAGATATAATATTCAAGACAAAATGAGGACTCAAATTATTATTAGAGTGCAAGATGCAAGAAATTTGACACTAAAGGTTGAGTCAAAATTGAGCACAAAAAGTAGGAGAGTTAAAGGCGGATGGGGGTGGGGGAGGCTCTTCTACAATTGGAGAACAACTGAATCATATGGATAAAGGAAAACAAGTGGCGAGCACAATAAGAACCCTTATGCTAAGTGTTGCGAAAGCACCTTTCGGTGGTGGAAGGCAAGTGAGAGGATCTCCACCACCTCCTAGATATAATAAAAATCCACATGCTAAGTCATTTTCTTTCAAGTGTTTCTATCGTAATGGGTCAGTGCGTCACTTTAATTGGTTCCCGAAGAAGAGGAATGCGAATATGGTGGAAAGGTTTGAAGATGACAATGAGGATGATGATGGTGTCTACTATGAACCCCTTGAAAATGATGAGTTATAGGATACCCGTGTTGTGCATGTTGTGAGAAGGTTGTTTATGTCCAATTGAATTAAGGAAGACCAAAGGCACCAATTATTTCGAATAAGGTGCTTAGTACAAGGTGGGAAGTGTAACATCATTATTGATAGCGGGATCCAAAAGAATATTGTTAACCAAGCCATTGTGAAGAAGTTTAGTTTAACCATTGAAGCATATCATAGCCCATATAGTGTGAGATGGATCAAGAATGTGGGAGAGCTTAGAGTCAATCAGAGGTGTAATGTACTCATTGTGATTGAAGACTATAAAGATGAAGTTTATCATGATGTGGTAGATATGGATATGTGTCATATATTGTTGGGAAGAATGTGGCAGTATGATATGGATGGTAAAGGCTACTAGAGAAAAGATGAGTCTCATGCACTATGTCATATGCGAGGGGAGTGAGATTATAAGGGAGAAGGTGGAAGAACTACTTGAGATGAGGTATGTTCGATAAATTCCGAGTCATTATGTGGTTCCAGCATTGATTACTTCGAAAAGAGATGGCACTTGGAGGATGTGTATGGTAGGTAGGGCCATAAACAAAATCACTATCTGATACAAATCCACCATTCCATGCTTTGATGGTATGCTAGATCGAGTGGTTCCAAGGTGTTTTTCAAGGCTGGCTTGAAGAGTGATTACCATCCAATTTAGATAAGAGCAGGGGGGATGAATGGGAAGACAGCTTTCAAAACTTGGAATAACTTATATGAACGGCTTGTGATGCTGTGGGGGAACACATGAGAGATTACCTCTTCAAGCTCATAAGCTATTCAAACTTATCGTTGGAGTACGGATAAACACAACTACTAGTTTTTTCTAAAAAAAAGAGGCGATGTCCCGAGAATAATGAAAATCATCTAAAATTACTGGAAAATAAATGACAAGAAAGCTGAGAACTTATTAGTGGGAAACAAAATCAGAAGATCCTTAATAAAGAAGATTACCAGTTCCTCAACAAAGAAGGCGAGTAGTAAAATGTAATATAAGAAGGTATTTGAAAAGTTTTGTTTTCAATTTAAAGGAAATAAAGGTGATTCATATCCTATGTATGAATGAAGGAAGCGTGGCATTACACGAGTTGGTGGAATAACGATTTTCTCCAAAATTCGTGCAAACATGGTGAATATCTAATTGAAAGCAGAGTAATGATTTTATAGGGTTTATAGCCCGTAGCTAGCTGATACAGTATGCGTCACACTTTTAGAGGATGCAAAACATTATCGAGAGAGTGTTTTTCTTTATAACCACTAATGTTACTCCTAGCCTTAAAAAGACTAAACTAGACTTATAGTTGGCTTCTAACGACGAATGTGAATAGTTGGTACTTACATTCAATTATTGAGATTCGACTTAGATCGAGCATTTGGTCCGTTCTTCCCAAGGCGATATTTTTTTCCTGATTAGACTATCTTGAGGGCGAGCCTTGGCGCAACGGTAAACGTTGTTGTCGTGTGAGCAAGAGGTCACGGGTTCGAGTCTTAGAAGCGGCCTCTTGCCAAATAAATTGGCAGGGGAAGGCTCAGGGGCGGAGACAGCCCGGAGCCCGGGGGGGCTGCAGCCCCCCGATCTCCGGCACCACCCCTGAAGAACAGTAGTTTAGTTTTGGATAGCCCCCCAAGATTATTATAGTCATACTTATACTATAAAACGCGAATAAATAATGTAAAATTAAAGTGGCACAGATGGTTTTAGCTGTACTTAAAGTTTCTCTCTACATTCAAAAAGTCACAGGTTCGAATTTGCCCTTCCTCAAAAAATTTTCCCATTTTGATTTTTTCTCTAATCTTCCCCTCCTTATTTTTCTTTTTCTTTTCCAATTTGATTTTTTCTCTTAAATCAAAATGTTTTTTTTGTCCGTCCTACCTCATTTTTTTTTTCCATTTTGATTTGTTCTCTAATCTGCCCTTCCTCATTTTTCTTTCCCATTTTGATTTTTTCTCTTAGATCAAAATATTTTTTTATCCAATTATAACTTTTTCCTTCATAAAAATATCAATGTAAACACTTAATTGATAAAAAATAATATACTTGTTTAAAAATGGTAATTTAGAAAAATAGCCTTACACTTATAGAAATTTTTCATGTCAAAAAAACTTATAGAAATTTTTCATGTCTATATTTTTCAGGTTAGATACTTTTAATTTTTTTAGTAAACACACTAAAACGAAACAGGTTTATCATAGTGGAGGCTAAAAAAATTTTGCCCAACCCTGACGGGCTGGACTTTCGAAAATTAGCCCATCCCGTAGAGCTAAAATTAGCCCCCCAGATTCGAAATCCTAGCTCCGCCACTGGGAAGGCTTGCCCCCTGTACATCCTTGTGGAGAGACCCGGGCAATTCTGTATCTGCCTCACAGGAACACGAAAAAAAAACTCCAAACCGGATCTTCCTTGAAATATATATAATACCTTGACTGAGAAGAAAAAAGGAAAATAGAAAAGAGATGGTGGAGATTAAAGGGAAGAAATTCACTGATATTCTGATACCACTACTTTTTTTGTTTATAAGAGAATATTAAAACCAGTACAGATTGAACTGGAGGACAGGAAATGACATTGTCCAGAAATATGCTTATATCTATACTAGCATAATACACGAATATATGAATAAATATATTTAAAGATTTTCCTACGGAATATTTAAAAATTATTTAATTCTATATTATATGAAATAATAAATCGTAAGAGGATGGATTCGAATCCACATTTTTTATACTAAACCTGATTAATTAAAAAACTCATATAAAGATTTGTTTGGATACTAACAAAGAATACTACGTATCATTAAATAATATAAATACATAAATATAATATAAACTTTGTACAACAATATATTTATAAAAAATAGAAATAAAAATAAAACCCTAATTGACTAATACAAGCTTCCTAAAAATTTCGAAATCAAACCTTCCACAATCCAAATTAAAACCCCAAATTACATCCTTTAATCAACAAATTAATTGGATAATTAATTAAAATTAATTTCATAGGAAAACCATACTATTATTACCCATCTCAAATCTCATGTTCTCCAAGCTAGAATCTCCTGCATCGAAGTTCATATCATCCCAAATGAATCCGAAATCCTCACCGTTGTTGAGACCTTTTGAGGTTATATCAGGAGTAGTAGTTGTATTATTAGTTATAATAGGATTGCTATTATTTCTGTCTTGGTGAGAAAGCTGGAGAAGATTGAGCAATGAGTTTTGATCATGATGGTGATGAGGTGGAGTTAATGATGAGGATGATGATAAGGAAGTGATCTGCTGTTGGTATCCACATGGTAGAGATTGGTGATCTGTCATTGAAACTGATGGTGTTGTTTGAAACATGAAGTCTGCGTCGTATTTGTTGCTGCTGCTGTCGTTTTGATGATCACCTGCTGCTTTGCTTTTGTGAAATACTCTACATAACACCCAGTCCTCCTGCAATTTTCCCACAATGGATGATTTTAGCTCTAAATTTTTAATTCTTTCAAAATTATACATCAATTAAAGTTACTTTAACAATCTAGTCCCAAAATAACCTCAAAATTATGGGGAGGTGCCAATTTGACCCATATAGAAAATATTACTAATTTAACTTCAGTATTTATGAAATAGTGTGAATTTAACCTCAAAGTTTATGAAATAGTGTCAATCAAACCCTAATATTTTATCCCTTTCTTTGAAAATTATATTTCATGTACATGATAAGGTATAACCGTACCAGTTTATTTGGACCAGAGCGGATAATATCTACATGATATTAAATCACATTGTTACAGTTGGTATCAAAACCGACTCTCCATGTAAGATGTGTTGGTTCGGAAATAAATGAGGCATAAGCTTGTAAGCCTATAACGGTCCGATTTTGAAGGGGTGGCAGGGAAGTAGAAGACCTGAGCAAGGAACACCCCTAAAGAAGGATGATGAGAATAAGAAGGAACTGAATCTCACACATGGGAAGGGTGTGACTCGGGTATATTATTAATATGAGGAAATGTTTTAAAATCGAGAGATCCAAGAAATTGATTGGGACCAAATAATAACGGATCCAGGATTCGCTGAGAGATGATGCTTGTCCTGATTTATGGATGCTGAATTGATATTTTTTTGAGTGTTTTTACATGCAAAAAATTAAAGACCCGTTCACCGGTGAACAGTGGGTGCTCAAACCCCCATAAAGAATCCGTCCTTAGACCTAAATTGGATCAAACAGTAACATACAATCTGATTCTAAGGAAGTAGAATGACTTTAAAGGACGACAATGAGATAATAATAAATTGAAAAAGTTGTTTTTAATTGTTTTTGTCATTGAATCGTTTTAACTAAAAGCTCGAACTGATAGTTAAAGCCCAATCATAGATCTTATATTAATCTCCGACAGTTTTAAATAGATGTAAATGCGTTTTAAAGCTATAAGATCCGAAAATAAATAGGATTGAAGCAGACAAAATCAGTTTGGTAAGCGAGTGTGAGATGAATGATTGAAGGAATATAAAATAATTTTATGCATGCAGATGCAGGCAGATGCATCAATTATTAATGGAAACGAACAACAGAAATATGTGAAACTGAGAGACAGACAGAGAAAGAGAGAGGGACAAGTGCATGCCTGCCTTGTGCATATGAAATTCTTCCAGCATCATAATTCACTGCTCACTGATTATGCCCACACATACTAAACATCAATAGACATCTCACAACTTATGTCTTTCTTTCTCCTAATTACCAGTACTTTAACCTACATATCTTTATTATTTACGGATCAATTTTAATCTTAACGTTTAAAATTATACAATTTTAAAATTATACAATTTTATTTCTAACATTGGTAACAAAGAGAAATTTTACTTTAATGTTGATAAATTGTGACAATTTGAGCTCTTACTTATGAATCTTATTATCTAAACTCTATAATTGTGTCATTTTATCACTAATTAGTAATAGGTAAAAAACATATAATTATATGTGCAAAAAAGATTAAATTTTTTTTAAAAAATATATTGCATTTGGTAAAATATTAACATGTTTTTAGAAACATTAGACATGTAATTGGGGTAAAATAAGAAACAAAATATCTGAGTTTTATAATTTTATCTCAAACTAATCCAACTTGCGAAAGTTAAGTATAAACGTAAAGTATTTTTTACACGGTGTTTAAGGGATATTCTTTCTATATTATATATATAAATACTTAAAATAAAGGTGTTGGTATCTTTAAGATTATGGTTTTAAAAAAAATGGAGAGAGAGAGTTGGGAAGAATCTGAGAGAGTGAGTAAAAATGAAAAGGCCTTTAAAATCTGGAGTTCGAATTTTAATTGATACAGAAATAATTAATTGGGGGAATACGAATCTAAAAAGTGTTTAACGAGTCTCAAAACCGAGTAATAAAATAAATTAAAAAAGAATTAAAAAGAAATGAAAATAAAGAAAAGTGGAGAAATAATGACCTTAGGAGGCATACGAGGAGACTCAAGGCGAAACTCATGCATGATCCAACCGGTCTTAATTCCGTTAGGAGCTCTGTTCCGGTAGAAAACCAAGGTTTTCCTCATCCCAACGATCTCCCGGGTAGCCGGGTCTAGAACGGTACGATCTTTTCCGGTGGCTTTCCAATATCCAGATGTGGTTGCCCGGTTGGTTCGGAATCCGGTGGCATATTTCCTGTCACGAAAGCTGAAGAAGTACCACTCATTTGCATTTAGCTTAGCCACCTCTGTAATAACACAACAACAACAACTGGGTGAGTTTAGGAGTTTGTTCAAACTAACCTTTCATCGTAACAAACAAATCATCACGTCCACGTCAACATAAAGAGTGTTAAAACCGGTTATCTTTTTTAACTTTTTCTGGGATAAATTAAAAACGAATTTATCTTTTGGGTGAAAGTAAATATTGACTGTTAATTTTATTCTTAATGATGATTAGTCTATGTCATATTATGAGTTATATTTAAGAAATCTAGCTAGCAGTTGAAATAAAGGCTGGGAAGAAAACCAAAGGAGTTTCTGAGAAACAAGTTAAGAAAATCATAATTATTGTATTAATAAATTAATTAAGGATATGCATTAGAACAAAAAACTTAGGGATATGGTTTTGTATTATTAGGATTTTAATTCATAAACTCATATGATTATGTTATCAACTTTGATATTCCCAAGTGTAGTCACACTCCGATTTCTATTTCTACTTCAACTTCCATTAATATCACTCTATATTCTGTCTATATATGTTCTTGGTTTTTTTTTTAAAAAACAAAATTGGATAATCCTAATCAAATTATCAAAAAATATATATATATATATAATAATTATAAGTAATTGTTTTTCAATTTTCACTGAACACTTATATTTCTACTCTTTGAAATAATAATAATAATAACTAAAAAGGACAACCAAAATGATATTAAGGGATGATTGGTTGCTCATTTTTCACCGATTGTTTGTCTTTTCACTTTAAAAATAAGAGTTTTAGGTGTTTGGTTAGACACCACATGTTTGCTGTTTACAGTTGAAAAGTAGCTTTTTCATAAAAACAGAGAATCTCTACTTTTCACCGATTGTTTGTCTTTTCACTTTAAAAATAAGAGTTCTAGGTGTTTGGTTAGACACCACATGTTTGCTGTTTACAGTTGAAAAGTAGCTTTTTCATAAAAACAGAGAATCTCTACTTTTTGAAAAAACAACATTTTCAAACAACAAACAACAGGTAAACCAAACGGGCCCTAAATTAAATTAAGTACCCGTTTGATTTAATTTTTCGGAACTACTTTTTAACTTTTAATTCTAAATAAGAGATAGAAAGTGTTGGTAAAATTTTGAAACATAAGTTTTTAGCAGAAAAATCAACAAACATCTACTACATATCATCAACAGCAAATAGAAACATGTGAATCAAATAGACCTTAAGTAAACTGTGACTGAATTACAAGATTTTTTCTTAATGGGTAATGTCCAAATTTGCTCCTTATTATTTTTGAGGAAGTGCAAATTTAAACCTAACTTACGAAATGATGCAATTTTATCTCTATCTAACAGAAAATTTGCACGAACTGATTGGCAGTTATTCGACTCACACATCGATCTTCCAAATAGATTTTTCGATAAACTGAAACAATTTCATTCATTTAAACAGATTGTTTATCACTATTTTATTAAAATAGTAAACATCTTAGGTTTTTTTTTTGTAATTAATAACCTGTATCTAGGAGACTTAAATATTGATTTAGCACGTTGTTTGTACTGGATTAGTAATAAAATAAATATTTTCAACATAGTTCAGGTTTAAAAGGGCAAAGTGCCAATTAAATTATGATTTAAATAATAGTAAATCAGTATATTTAAATTTTCTGTTAGGTAAGGGTAAAATTAGTCTTGTTTGGAAACGTTAATAAATTTTTTTTATATAATTTCGTACATTAAAGATAAATTTGCACTTTCCCAAAACTGCAAGGAGGGCAAATTTAGTACCCATTTGTTTTCATTTTTTGTAACTGCTTTTTGCATTTTAATTCTAAACGAGAGATACAAAATGTTTGGTAAAATTTCAAGCAGAAAAATCAACTAACATCTATTATCTATCGGTAAACAACGACAACAAATAGCAAACAAGAACAGGTAAACCAAACGGACCTTACACTGTATTCCTATTTTTAATAAGCAAACTCTATAGTAAAATCAAGATATTTTTAAACTAAGGTGCAAAGGAGTTAAAGATATTACTTGGTAGCTTGTTTAATCATAAAACACAAGTGTTGTTTTTCTTTCTTTCTCCTTTTGTAAATGATAAAGAAAGAAAGATAATTGTTATTACTATGTTTGATAATGAGCATATAGAAAACATGCATTGGCCCATTATTTGACTCTTGGAATAACAAGAATCAACCATTTCATACTTCAAGAACAAGATTGTGAAGTCACCTAGCTATATACAACCCTTCTCTTTACAGCATACACCTATTCTAATTATAGCCTATTATAATTATCCATTAATATTATTATTTCCTCTATGAATTTCATGACACGCTATATAAACAGTAATTTATATAAAATTAGAAGTTTAGACCAAGAAAAGAAAGAAAAGTGAAGTCAAATTAACAAGAAAAAAAGGGAAAATAATCATCACAAGTTGTTTCCAAATCAAAGTTTGCTAAGGACCATATATGTGAAAATTAGCTGTATCAAGCTTCTCTTCTTCTTCTAATCTTTGGTACTTTCACATTCTGTTTTTAGACTTTCAAGTTTTAGATAAAGATCACAATTTTGTAATTATAGACATTAAATTAATCAATCATTCTTGTTTTTTATTCATTAATAGAAATTTATGACAAAAAGATCATTTTAATAATTGAATACCAGCTAAAAAATTGCATGTACATGTACTTACTTACAGTTAGTTACTAATTAATTATCCATATAAAAAAATTTATATTTTTTTAATAAGTTCTTGGTAGGTAATAATATTGTTTGAGAAAATATATTTCATTTTCCTCAAAAGGTGAAAAATAAATAAAAACTGTTTATAATGGGGAATACACGGTTTTCAGCATATGAGACTTGCCAGGAAAGCAAATTCTTGGATAAGCATCTCTAATTAGGTCTAATAGGAATCTATAAATTAAAATAAAATATAAAATAAATTCTTTTGTTTTTTTGTCTTTGAATAATTAAAGATTTCATACGTATCCTCATTATTTATCATATGAAAATAATATGAAAACTGATAAGAAAATATTAGCAGAATTCAGACTATGAAATATTGGTGTAAATTATCATATTTTTATTAGAAAATTCGGTGGATTGGGATCGGGATCGGGATCATAATAGAAATTCTCATAACGCGTACTTGTCTCAAAAACGAAGAAGATGAAACTATTTGACGGCTGAGAAGACATTGATATAACTGGGAAAAGAAGAAAGCTATTCCTAGGATATTGACGTTAGATTAATTATTATCCCTTTAAATGATTTCAGATTATTTCTCTATCAATGAAATTATTTGAGGAGTCAAGTAAGGTCCAACTATTTTCTTAATTACTTCAAAGCTCTTAAACTTGCAGTTCAAGAACTAAAAAAATAAAAAGGATAAACACAAAGAAAATCAAGAATCAAAGAATCAAGAATCCAAGAATCAAGATTTTTGTAAATTGAAACACAAAAATTTGGCTAAGGCCATCTCAAACCCAGCATCAATGAGATTTGATGCTGGTTTCGCTCTCTAATTAGCATCATACATGATACTGTATCAAAAAAAGTTGATGCAACTTTTTTATTATTTTATTACTTTCTTTTCGCTTTTTATTTTAATAAAAGCTAGGAGCAAACAGCAGAACAGAAGACAGACAACCCAACTAGGTTGGCACCCTCACACCGAACTGACTGTCTGATGATTTACTTTATGCATAGAAATATAATTTTGTGATTATTATTTGGATGGAATATTTTTGTTGGAGAGAGAAAACCATGAAATGGGTCGGATAAATTTACTGTAGCAACACCAAAACAAAAGGAGAAAATGAGAAAAATATGATTTAAGATAGTAAGATAGAGATTGTAGTCTCATATATGGAAGATAACTACTACAAAAAGCTATTGTTAGACCTTAACTATCGGCTCAACCTTTTAGGTTAAATGATTTCTTGATAGAGCTTTCTTAGAACAAGTGATTGAGAGTTCGAAAAGTTCGAACAAGTATAAACTTTTGGTTGAAATGAAGGTGGCATTACCATGCAAAGAATGAAAGGAAGAATAGAGGAAATAGATAGATGTTAAGAAAAACATACCAGGAAGCTGCCAAGGCTCACAAGTATGCAAGTCAATTTCAACCAAAGTACCCTTTAAAAGTTGTTCATTAGTAATCTTCTTAAAAAGATAATGGCAAACAAGTTCTTCATCACTTGGATAGAATCTAAAACCAGGAGGCAAACTTGCTCCAATATCTCTAAGACCCATTAATGAAATATGCAAGCAATACTTTAAAGGGGAGAATAAAATATTTAATTAATGTATATAGTAAAGAAAGAAAGAAAGAAAGAGTTTCTTTAAGGTTTTCTTGGTATGGGCTATGGGGGGAAATAGAATATAAGAGAAGAAGAAGAAAGAGTATGTATATATAATATATAGATATATTGATACAATATTCTTTGAAAGGGAGGGGGTCCATGCTTGTGTAACTAGTTAGTTATAATGAGGAAGTTTCAAGAAAGACCATTTTTACAAGAAATCTTCTCTAATTATTTTAAAAGCAATTGATGCACAACTTATATATGGACAAAATTCCAAATTTACTTTTTTTCCTTTTTTTTTTATTGTTGATACCTTCCAAAACACCCCTTTTAAATTTATAAACAATCCTTCAATTTTTAAGAATTACATCCATATTTTTATTTGTTTAACTCATATAATCATAGTTTTTTTTTTTTTGGAGAAGTGTAGGTATATTTCTTTGAATGATCTCAACCATTTCTAATATATAGCACTTTTGAATCCAATGAATGATAGAGTCATCATTTGCTTGTTTGATGTGTAAAAAAGAAAAACCAAGCTTTATAAATTTGTTATACGCCCCTACTTAGATGGAAAAGGAAAAAAAACCCAACTCTTCATTTGATGAGATGCAATGGTACCTCACATGTGAAGATGGAAGGGTGGATAAAGGTAGAACCATCCATTATTCATCCCTACAGTGATTCTAGGGTTGTTAATGAGTCAAATCAAGATTGAGCTTGGCTAGGTTTGATATTGACTCGTTGATGTTTTGAGTCGAGTCCTCTCGAGTCGATCTTGGACCGAGCTTGACCAGATTTTGATTGAGCAAACTTTTACCAAACTTTGATAGAGCTTGACTAGAGTTTGGTCGAGCTAAACTTTTACCAAGTTTTGATCGAACTTTAACCAAATTAACATATGAGGAAAAAAAAGCCTCATTACATACTGCACATGAGTTTAAAAGAATTATATAAAAAACAATCATTTGTCATGGTCGAACTTCAAGAATAGTAGCTGCTACTGGTGGCCAGAGAAAACAAGTTCACAGATTGTTGACAGTGTTGTAAAAATCGGTCATGTCGGTGACTAATCGGTCGATATATCGGTGATTTTTACAACACCGACCGATTTTATATAATTGGTCGGCATAAGTCGGGAGCCCGATTTTCTTCCACCTAGGCGGTTCAAATCTGGTTAAGTCGGACAAGTCGGGTTAGGCGGAAAAAATCGGTTGAAACAGGTTAAAATCGACTGAAATGGGTTAAAATCGACCCAATTTATAAATTACAATTAGTAAAAAATAATACAAATAATTAGTATTAACTAATAACTATTTTATTATTTATTTAAAATAAATATTTATATTTTTCTATTATATAATATTTATTATTATTATTTTTAGATAGTATAATTTATATTTTAAATTCGTTTATATAATATTTATTTAATATAAATCTAAAAAGTAGAAAAATACAAATCCAATTAATCCCCGATTAATCTTTGAAGGTCTTGTCTGCCCGACTAGCGCCTAGCGACTTTTACAACACTGATAGTTGATTGTGCTATTGCCTACGTGGATCCATATGGACAGTAGTTGTTAGTACTACTGGTGTAAATGATAAATTATAGAGAGAATTGAGAAGAGAGAAGTAGATTAATTTCTAATATCTCTATTTTGAACTTTGAATACTTAATTTTCATATTAACCAAAATCTCAAAGGGTAAATTACACTCATGGCCACTTAACTTTATCCATTTTAATATTGTGGTCACTGATTTTCAATTCTTAACAGTATAACCACTGAACTTTACACTTTTAACACCGGTGGCCACTTAACTTTAACTAACTCCTCAAAATGACCGTTAACGATCTCAAAACAAAAATATTCAAGAATTAAAGTTGTTCAGAACGACATTTACCATAAAAGTATATGTTTTGTTTTCCAAAATCACATTTTTTGGAGCTCTCTCTCTCTCTAAAAATTAACTCTCTCTCTCCCCCTAACCAAACAACACCTAAATGATCTCAAAACGAAAATTTTCAAGAATTAAAGTTTTTTAGAATTCCATTAACTCTTTGAATTAAAGTTTTTTAGAATTTCATTAACTCTTTGAATTTTTTATTTTAAGGCCGTTAATGGTCGTTTTGAGATGTTGAGTGGCTACCGGTGTTAAAAAGTGTAAAATTCAGTGGTCATACCGTTAAGAATTGAAGTTTAGTAGCCATAATGTTAAAATAGATAAAGTTCAGTGGCCATTCATGTAATTTACCTTATCGAATTGAACTTTGATCAATTGAGCTCCTATAGTTTAGGAGCTATCCTGACGCATTACTACTTCTGGATGCTTTCACACGGTCGGAGGTATGTCGATACCCCTTACACATGCCTCTATTTACGGGCCACGTAAAAGTTTTATTTTATAAATTCAATTATAACGATAATGGATAAAATTTTACCATCTCTCATTACAAGCGCATCTACATTTTGTTTAGAAAAACATTAGTCTTAATTAACCATGGTGTTAAGAATTTTATGAACTCCAAACAAATATAACTTAAAATTTCTTTCACATATATATGATTTGATCAAGTGTAATTTCGATACATATATATGATCAACATTCACGTGCCCTACACGTTGCCAAAACTGAAAGAAATAATTGATATCTTTATAATTATATAATATCAAGCAATCATATCCAATGAATGTCTATATTCTCCTTTATCATGGGTTATTTTTGTTTCCCTTTTTTTTCCTTTTTTCTTTTTTAATATTCATTATTGTCTTTCTTTTCAAAAATAATAATAATAATAATATAATATTGATTATTGTCTTCACTTTACCAAGGCCTCACACTAATTTTCTTCTCAAAGTCCTCTCTTTGCGTCATATGTTATCTCATATGTTAAATCAATAACAATCCCATAGCTCTTTAATTTCCCTCCAAATAAATAAATAAATATAATTTAATTGTTAAATATCAATTTCTTTAATATAATTTAGATAAAAAAAAATTATTTAAATTTAATGAAATAATATTGAAATTGAGAATTGGGGACACCTGTTGATAAATAAGAAAGTTTTGATAAAAGAAGCTAGTATAGAAATTATAACCTCAAAAATGACCATTAAGAAGAAAAAAACAAATATCTTTACTGTAGAGTTAAGAAATTATTGAGTTTGCAATGTAGGAATGGATATATGTAGGGCAAATTCAAATCATATTAACTTATATCTAGAGATCATGTATAATACGACGCCGGCTCATAATATTAAAATTGAAAATTTTTTCATTAAATCCAAATATCTTACGTTGATTAATTATGAAAAATAAAATTAGTTTAATTAATTAAATTAGGTTGCATCCAATTATTCCATCAATTGGGGGGCCATTCCTAAAACAAAATTCCCAAGAACAGAATGTCCCAAGCATCATGTGATTGATATAAGACCTAACTAAAATTGAAAAATTAAATAGCTGGAAATTTAAAAAAAAAAATCAAATAATTAATTGAATAAAATTGAATATGTTCATCATGAACTAAAAATAGCTTGGAGAGTCCCATCTGTTCAATTTTAGATCACACAAGAATAATTTTGGATCCTTGCAGTAGGTGGGCCATTGGGCTTTGTGGGGGCCCACTAATGATGAAGGGAATTGGGCCCACAAAATATAAATCATCCATTATTTCATTTTTTTTTTATATATTGTGAAATGAAACTTATCTATTTATTAATTTAATTAATCTGAAAATTTGATTTTGATTTCCTGATGAGTAATGTTAGAAAGGCAATAATAATTATGGAAATATGGACAAAAGAGTATTTGTCATAATAATAATAATATTGTATCATCTGATTATAATAATAAAAATGCTATAGAGTAGATGATGACTGGACTTGGTTCACCCTATGTATACATTGCTTATAGCCTGACATTTAATTAATAATAGAGCCCTTTTCTTCATTTCTCAATTTCACTTCTTTTCAATATGACAATACAAGAAAAAACCATCCAAATCTATTTTTCAACCTCTAAAATCTATATTTATTTATTTTTATTGATTTTTAGATTTATATTTAGTTTATTAGAATATGGGTAGGGTACACAAAGTACATCTAACATTATTTTCAATACTAATTTCATCTCTAGCGTTATAAATAATACAGTTGAAAGTAAGTTTAACAACGTGAGTGGATATTGAGACTCAATTTTAAGCAAATCTATAGATTTCCACTTTGTGCTATATTGGATCTCATTCAGACTTCTAAGAGTTCTAAGCTCTTAGATATCGCCACCTGATAAGAAATGTTGACCTTTTCGATATCATTTTATTATTGGTATACAACCAGTTTTCTCCTATTTTGACTAAGAGTCTCCACTATTATATGAAGGGGTTCAACTCCCTTTATAAGGTACGACATACACTATAAAATACTCTTAAAAATTCAAAAACTCTGTGTTTACTATCTTTTTTACATCATAAACCGACTTGAAAGTCAAAGGATCGCTTTCACT
Source organism: Euphorbia lathyris (assembly GCF_963576675.1). Lineage (NCBI taxonomy): Eukaryota > Viridiplantae > Streptophyta > Magnoliopsida > Malpighiales > Euphorbiaceae > Euphorbia > Euphorbia lathyris. The sequence continues at coordinate 23,585,478 of NC_088914.1, forward strand.
GATTCGACCAAGCTTGGTTTAGTTTGCAAGAAGATTTCTCTACAACTTTGCACTCAATTACTGCATTGCTTCTCTAGTCTAGAACATAATATGGATCACAAATCTTCTAACAAGCAGAAGTTCATGCCATGTTATCATCAATGTGGTAAGCATGGCTTGTGATCATCAATATGAATGCTTTAGAGATCGACACATGAGTAATAGGTGCGACCACGAGTGCGACTACTTCCACACCTCTAGGGCTTCCCCTACAAATATGGACGACACCTTTGTTACCCATATTTCTCACATTGTGATATAAAGCACAAGCATCTCAATTAGGACTTCAAGAGCACTTCAGGTTCCTCCTCCTTAGGAACTAGGGAATACTCCACTAGTGATATAGTTCCGATGAGCAAGTTTTGTAGAGGTTAGCTAGCACCATTAGTTCTAAAGAAGCCGATGATTTAACAAGACTTCGGCATCACAATTTTTTGTCTAGTTTTTGTGATGAATATAATTACACCTTAGCAACTGGTTTGATCGAACGAGTCAAAATCCAAGTTCCTAGTAAAATTCTATACAAACCATCCGAGAGGTGATAGTAATACTTTAAATATTTTATTTTGAAGAGATATCACTACGTATCTCTACGGTATATTTTTATGGATTTTCTATAATTTTTCTGATTTTTTCTGAAAAACCTTGAAACACTGTGTTTCCCATCGCACACCGAGATGGGAACGAGATCAGAAAATTTTAAATTATTTTCCCAAAAACAAAAATTTCATTGCATATAATTCATCATGAATAAGCATTTACAATTTATTTCAGATTTGTTTGATTTTTTTTCAACCCCCTCTACTCTATTTCTTGTCATCTACTCTAGAGTGGCTCTATATAGAGCCGATTGACACAAAAAATTATCGTTTAATTGCACATTCTGACATGAACGGAAGGGTCTGAAAGAAATCAGAAAAAATCGAGAAAATTTTTCGACATTCCTAGAAGGTAGAGTCGGCTCAGGTCTACTTAGCCCGTTAACTCTACTCATCGATTTCGGTACAAGTTTAAATTTTAGGGATTCGTTTTCCTATAAATAGTTAACAGTTTCACTTTCCAAGAACACCAAAATTGAGAGAAAAAATAGCTTTGAATCGTAAAAATAGTTTTTAGTATTTTTTAAAACATTTTCTAGAGAGAGAAAGAGATAGTAGAGAGAGAAAGTAGCACTTTCATTTTTTTTATTTTAATTCAAAGTTAGGGTTTCAATTAATTAATAACCAACAACTCAATCATTTTTACCTTCATTTGGATTCATTTTTAGAGACGGGAAGGATTTGACGGATTAAAATAAAAAAAACATTAGAGACATGGTCCAAGAGAAATTTCTGGGAAACGTAATGACATTTTTATTTCATTTTAAATTAATTTAATTTATTTGTGAATATTTAGAGTTGACTTGAGGTTAAAATCATTTATTTTCAATTTGATATGAATGTTCAAAGTTATCTCTGTAAAACGGGAGCCAAGTCAGTAATTCTTCAAGAACATAGTCAAACAATGCCCTTTTTTTGCCTTTTTCAGATTTTTTTTGTTTATTTTCAAAATGTTTTTATACTAAAATTAAGACAAAAATCTAGTTTTTTTTTAGAAAAATGTGTTGATGTTTTCGTTTCACTCTCCCATTTTGTTGAGGATTCAAGGCACATGAAGTCTCAAATAAAATTCCATTCTCCAAAAAATAATCATGCAAAGAGTTAAACTCAGTCCCATTATTATCTTAATATCTTGTACAAAGTGACGTTTAACCATAGCAACAAAGTTAAGGAACGTATGTTTAACTTTAGTTTTATTACTCAACAAATAAATCCACACTCCACTAGAATAATCATCCACATTTGTCAAGATATAATGAGCCCCGACAAGTCTAAATAAACTAGTTCAAAAAACAACTAACTTTATTATTGCTAATGAGGAAACTACTTCTAGGTTTCTTTGCACGCGAACACACATCACAAGCATGAATATTTTTCTTACTAGAATTACTCACAGTCAGAATCATCTTCAGTACTTTCTCTGAAGGGTGCCCCATTTGTTAATGCTAGAGATCAAATAAAGAATCTCCATCTAGAGCTAGCACCTTCACTTAAGGAATACCACAGAAAAAATAAATTCATCCTTATGTTCACCCACTCTAATCACCTTCCTCGTCAATCGGTCCTGTATAACACATAATTTGTTAGTGAACTAAATATCACAATCAATCTCATCAAATAATGGAGTCACATAAATTAAGTTGCAAGTTAATTGAGGCACATAAAGAACTTTATGAAGTTTCAAACTTTCTGGTAATACCACGGTTCCTATTTGGTCTACCTGTTCGAACTTCCCATCTCATAATCCCACTGATGAGTTTTTCAACTTTCTAATATTAGTCAATAAAGATATATCACAAGTAACATGATTTCAAGCACCTGTGTTAATAATCCAATGCAAGTCTTCACTATCGTTCTTACCATGCAGTTTATCTTTGTTTTGGCAACACTAAGATAATCAAGAATATATTGTAGCTAAGTAGCAGTCACCCCTGTCAAACTAGATCCTTCATATACTGTTGTGCCTACCGAGGTACGAACCACCCTCGCCCATTTATCGTAGTTCTCACCATGAACTTGCATCAGTGTGATAATATTCCATAGACCATCGGTTGATTTAAGATGTTACGTCAAGTCCATATTTGGTTTCTCTGAGTTTCTCCTGATTTATCTGTCATCGAGAAAACGTATTTGGTTTTCACAATGATAAATCGCAATTTTTTTTTGTGTGAATTTAGAGTTTGCTCATTGAATATTTCTCATTGATTTTCCTTTTTCACAATAGTATAAAATACAAGCTTATTTATAAGATAAAATACTCATTTAATCAAATAGAAAACCTCTTTCCTAATTACAATACAATTCCTTGTTTTCCAAGGATTTTTCTATTCTTAATTAGAAAATTTTCCCTAAACTTAATTAGGAAATTTTTTCTAATCTGGATTAGGAAAATATCTCCTAAAGTATCTCATATTTTAATAATCTCTTTCCAAAATTCCTCTTTCTTGACCTTGTCGAGTCTGGTAGGATGAGCCAGTAAGATATTTTGCACACTAGATTATGCTTTGAGGGATTTGTTTTTAAAGAGATAGATTTTAGATTAATTCTCTTTTTATTTTATGTTTTTATTTTTATTTTTATGTTTTATCATGATTTTTATAAACGTGTCGAATGTGATGCAATTCAATGAAACAAGTGAAAACATAACTTCATTAAACATTGCTTGTAGATAAACTAAAAAAGAAACATAAAAATTGATATCAAATAACAATCTCATTCTTCAGACACATCTCCCGTAGTACGCCATCTCACTGATGAGTTTGTCTAGTTGTCCTGACAGTTGGGCTCCTTGAGCGCCCGATACCACCAGTCGTGTTTGCATTTTGATGAACTTATGAGATATGTTCCCAACTCTAGGCTCCTTGATCGTTCGATATTACCAATCATGCTTGCATGTTGATGAGCTTATGAGATATGTTCCCATCTCTATCTACTATAATTCTTAGAATTTCAGCGACTTTGACGATCTATCACCATTCCTGCATGTTGATAAGTTTGATTTTCCGTGTGATAATATTGCACCTCTCTACACATGTTCTCATGAATCTCACGCATGCAGTTGTCGAATTTCAATATTGCACTCACGAACTTTTAATGTAACCGTATGGTCCAAGCCGCCCATTGAGGCCCAATGATCATAATTGCCGGATGTCAATATTCTTTAGTCATTATATAAGGATTGAGTCAGTCAAAATATACGTTAGAGTATGTAATTAAAAATGATTTAAGATTTAGAATTTTTATTTTGCAGAATCAAACCAAATCTTGTCCGAAGACATTAGACATATTCAAATCTATAAGATAAAAACAATTCTCACCACGTAATTCTTAATGCAAGAGTTTCTATTGATAAAAAAGAAAAGGGCTTAGAAGATTTATAAAATAATAGCAGAAATTTAGAAATTTTAAAAAAAATAGGAACTAGGGTATAAAAATGAAAGAGCGTAGGTAAGGTATATAGTGAAGAGAAAGTCAAAAGTACCCTTTGAAAAAAGAGTAGAATACTTGCAGAAGAGGTTAAGAAAGAGAGCTGTAGATGTCATGATGGTGATTCAAAATAATGGGTCATTTTCGCCATTACAATGATTAAGAGAATTTTGTAGTTGATGAGGAAGCGACAGTTATTAATTTTGTTCGTTATATATGATATTGTCGGAAACAACACGCCCAATTACCCATTTTATATTTTTTTTAAACAGGATTAATAATTAATTAATTACTATTTTCTTTGTTTTATCCACAAATTAATCAACAAATTTAAATTAAATGGTTGTGAACTTCTTTCTTATTAGTATTTTTTTTTCTTTGCTTCATCTTTACTTTCATTTTTATTAACATTTTCTTTTAAAAATTATAGCTATTCTGAGTATGTTAATGAGAATTTCATTGCTATTATATTGACAACATCGCCATTTCAAATAAAGTATTTTCCATAGTAGTAGCGTATAATAGAGCACCGTCCAATACGTTGACAACTCTCATCATATAAAATAGTTTCAGCATCTAGTTTCAATATTTTTTTGTTATATGAGCCCCGAGCAAAAAGAAAAGTAAGAACATAATTAAATAAAACAAACTAATACTGCTAAATGAGGCAGATATAAACCCCTCAAGTCAGTAACTAACAGCTCATGGATATCTACAGGAGGTACATCACACTTGTGATAGTCTGAGGACAATTGTCTTGCGGAGTTTACCATCCAGTCTGCTGAGCAGTTTCCTTTTCAATAAACGCGGACCACCCTTACCAGTCAGTTCCGTGCGAGGAACTCATGACTCTTCTCCGAGAGACCATGGAAACAATATGATCAGTTGAACAATAAATTTACAATCCAATTCAATGATGAACGTTCAAAAATCCTTATCCATGTGAGTTTCAATCCATGATATAAGCCCCACAACTGATGAGGGCATCCTTTCGTCTAGTATGATCCCGGAACCAAGAGACGAGGCCCGGGGAGAGCCGACTGAGGAAAGGAAGAGCAAAGGCAGCCATCAGGAGACGCGGGGCGTGCGTCCCAGTACGCGGAGCGTGGAGCCAGCTTCAGGAAGCAATTATATCCAGGAGACCAAGTACACGGGGCGTGCTCCCATGGACGCCACGCGTGAAACCCCACCAGCCTGAGTTTCCAAGTCTAGGAGGTCAAACACGTGGGGCGTACTCCTAGGGACCCCACGCGTGAAGGCCACCTTCGTGAGCTCCCCAAGTCTAGAGGCTCCAGTACGCGGGGCGTGCTCGGGGAAGGAAGACTTCTCCACCAAGTTCTTGATTGTTGGGGACCATCTCTGCCCATATGAATTTACTGTTTTGCCATTACTCTTTATTTACTAAGCTACCCTTATTACTTCCCTCCCCATTTTGGTCTTATCCATGATGCTAGAATGAAACCCTACCTGAGGGCTTTGGGGTCCTTTTCCTCTTATTTGGATGGAGTATATAAGCTCCTTATTTTGTAATGTTAAGCAACTTTTATAAAATTAATATCAAAGCCTCCATTGGAGTTCAAGGTTCATCCTTATTTTGGGTTAATCCAACCTTCAAATTTAGTTTGAGAAAATTGAAATCTTTGTGAGTTTAATAAAACTCACAGTCGACTTTAATCTACATCAACAACTCTGTCATAATGGAAGAGCAAACACCAATGTTTATATTCCGGTTTCAACCCATGTAACACTCAAACATAAGACATTGTTAAAAAAAACAATAATAAAAAAAACTCCTAACCGTTCCACCTAAAAAAATATATTATGAATTCAAATATATATATATATAATATTATTTCATGTCTTAGTTTTTTTATATAAATTAATTTAAATAATTATTTGGAGATTGAGCATAAATTTTCTCTCTCTTAATTAAAGTTATTACGTATATTAAAGGAATTTAAGGCATTTCGGTTCATCTATTAACTAATATAAATTTACTTATAGTTAGTTATTTATTATTAATGTGCTATTACTGTTAGCTATTTATTATTAGTTAATTATTTATTATCTGTGGTAAAATTGTGATTAATTGTTGTTGTTAGGAGAAATTATACAATACATATGTCCAATCAAATAATGTTACTTCTACACATTTATTTCTTAATATCGTATGCATCTCTCTCTTGATTGGTCGTATGCATTACACATGGTTGATAGTGATGTAGAGCATCTCTTCACGGGTTTGAGTCCGGACAAAAGGAGTTGGAAGAGGAACGAAGCACGAACGATCAAGCGAGAAAATGAGCAAAATAGCCCCACACGGCATGCCAATCATTCTGCACGTCGTGTGGAGTAGGGTCTGATCCAGGGGAGCTGGCACGAAGAAAATACACTCTTAAAGTCAGAAACTGATCCACACGACGTGCCACTTAAGTCGGCGTGTGGGTATGCCCCTGCCGGAATTGGTTGAGTTCTGAGCTCTTTGCAGCAGCAACGCCATCTTTGGCGATGATGCTATTCTTTTCGGTGATGGAATGTAGATTTTCAGCGACAAACTTTTAACCTTTAGCGACGATGAATCAACTTTCCAGACCAAAAAGAAAAGACATCCAATGTTAGGGGACAAGGAGACCAAGGCTGCTACAACTTCTTACACCTTTTAGTTACTATATTACCATTTTAACCATGCTGTTTGTACTATTCTTTTAATTGCTTAAATGTCATTTTGGCATTTCCTTCCTACTCTACTCCTTACCCATCTTTGTTAATTGTAACCCTAGTTAGACTTTTTAGTCTTTTATATTTCTTTTTGTTGAGCTATATAAGCTTCTTAACTTGTAAAGATATTCAACTTTTATCAAATATAAACTCTATCTTCTTCATTGAAGCTTGTTAAGGTTTCTAACCTTCAACAATGGAGGATCTTTGATTTCCTACGGATTTAAGCCGTGAAATTGAGATTAATTCTTAGTTTAGCTAGAGAAGAAATATTTTTGTTAGTTACGATTAAAACTAACTCGTCTCGATTTAATCTACATTATATAGTTTAAGTTTTCTTATATTAGTATGTAAAATGTCTTATATAGTCATTGTTTGCATCAAAAATAAAGTTTTTGTTGATGCATATTTTAGTATACACTTTCCATGCGAGAAGCTTTTCTTTTTAGGAAATATTTTCTTAAAAGAACTCTTTAGGAAACCATCTTTCTAAAGTGAACCTCAAGGGCAACCAACTTCTTATAATGTACCTTAGAGGAAACCAACTTTCTATAGTGTACCTTAAAGGAAATCAACTTCCTAGAGTGAATTTAAGGAGATACTTGAGATAAACATATGAGATCATGAGGCTATTTAATATTCTTAACGTTTATTTTATGAGACAATTAAAAAGCAAGAGAGCTGGAAAGTGTCAGTACTCAAGAAGTGAAAAGCAAAGTGAAGCAGTTACTCAAGACGTGATTTGAAGGCGGAGAAAGTGACTTAGTGGAAGGAAGTTACCGCCACCTCTATAAAAGGAAGAAATTACGATGGAAAAAAGACAATTCAATATAACTCAACGAAACTCAACATATATACATTCTTTCTAGTTTATTTCTTGCCTTCGTGAATCATGTATTAACCATAATCTATGTTTATGTAAGGTTTTATTCCTTACCGTTTTCATGTTATTAGTGTACTCGTGTTATCTAATCAAATTTTAGTATTTTAATTTAAAAAAAAGCACGCAACAAAAGTATATATCAACACACACAAGGACAAGTTTTCTGTAAAATACTAGTACCATTTTGTGAAAATTAGATATAAATGGATTTTTCGTTTAAAAAAAGATATAAGTGGATTTTTTATTTTTCTCTTCCGTTCTTGTATACCGACGACGAGAAGAAACAAAAAATATAGGGTTAAGGTACAAAAATACCCCTAACGTTTTAGGTCATGAGCAATTTTATCCCTAACGTCTAAAATGGTGCAATTTTGCCCCTAACGTTTGTAGTCAAGAGCAATTTTACCCCTAACGTTGGTAATTTGGGTCAATTTCAGACACTATTATAAAACAAAGATATTTTTGTTCATTATTTTACACCAATTACATATCAATTCATTCTAAAAAAAAGATTTCATATTTTTTTTGTAATTTAATAATAAAATTGGAGATTAATATTTATAAATTCGGTGAATTTTTTGAATTTTTTTATCTAATTCGTACAAAAGACAGTATATTTTTTTTTATTTTTTTTACATCCTAACATATGTTTATGATTTGTTACTGATAAAATGATGCACAATTGAAGTGTAGATGATAAGATTCATGACTGAGAAAACAGTTTCATGAATTATTTCTGAAATTGACCCAATTTATCAACGCTAGGGGTAAAATTGCTCTTGGCTACAAACGTTAGGGGTAAAATTGCACCATTTTAGACGTTAGGGGTAAAATTGCTCCTGACCCAAAACGTTAGGGGTATTTTTGCACCTTAACCCAAAAATATAATAAGAAGAAAAAGGATGATATGAATCTAATAAATTATTTTTTTCTTTTTATCATTATTTTGAATTTTTATATAAAATATTTATGTATTGATGTGGTAATTACTAATGACGTGTAGGTAGAGTCTATGCTTACTTTGTATTTGACATATTAGGTCTCACGGTTTTAAAACGTATCTTTATTAGATTCACATTTTACTAATAAGACTCAATCACTCACTCTCCATTTCCGATATGAGATTAATTCATTCCTGCCCCATCGTCATCCCTTAGTGCTGCTCTTTGGTCATATCTTCTACCCCAACGTCGCCCACTCTGGATCGAATCGTTACACGATATGTCTTTTGCAAGTAAATTATACCAATCCCACTGAAATTTATTCATTTTCACGATATGAGTACTAAATTCTAAAACGTAACATAAGACTCACCTAATTTTATAGTTTCTAACATTATGACACCACACTTAAATTAATGCATTAAAATGACCTTTGACAATCTTAAAATAAAAATGTCCAAGAATTAAAGTTGTTTAGAATCATATTTACTATAAAACCATATTTTTTATTTTTCAAAATCACAATTTCTGAAACTTTATCTCTCTAAACACTCTGCTAACCAAACAACATATAAATAATGTTCAAGAAATCAACCGCCTAAGCGCTTAAAATTGAGAACCCATTTTGATTTTTTTTATTAGTTCCTCTAGGCATTTTTTAATCGCTTGGACCATCTAGGAAGCGCCTAGACGGTGACCAGAATAAAAAACATTATTATCACTAATGTTTTATTATTATTCAATTTTAAATATTGTCATATAGTTGTCGGTGAATTATGTTTCTCATTTTCAGATATTTTAGTTTCATTATGATTCTATTGGTTTCTATAATATGTTTTAAGACTTTAAGAACATTACTTCATAATTTTGGTGAATTATATTACTTAAAGACATTACTTTTTACTTATTTGAGTTTTTTCAATGATATTGTTGTAGTTTTTTTTATGAAAAAATGATATTATTGTTAAAATGTTGGTGTCAGCACATTTAAAAAAAAATATGTTATATATATATATATATATATATATATATATTATTAAATTATTATTTTTATATAATATAATACATGTTTTAATTATATTTACATACTAATCTGTTTATTAATAAATAAATAAAAAATAATACTACAAAAAAAATATAAACCTGATTAATTTCCGATCAATCCTCAATTAATCCCAAGACATTATCCAATATTAGTATCTAATATTTTTTACAACCTTGTATCAAAATGATCTCAAAAGAAAAAAGTTGACGAATTAAAATTGTTTAAAATATTACCGTTCTTGAATTCTTTTATTTTAAAATCGTAGGTTTTTGCTCTTCTCGGAGAGATGCTGCTATCTTATCCCGCCCTCTGGCTTCTCCTAGGCCGCCTCCTGCTCCCAACATTATTCCGGTCCATTGGCTTAAACCTCCTCCGGGCTGGGTTAAAGTCAATGCGGACAGCTCTGCTTTTGGCACTCCTAGCGAGGCAGGAGCAGGAAGCATTTTTCGCAACTATCGAGGCTTTCCTAAAGGTTGTTTTGTTTTTTCTACCCCACCTTCTTTTGCTTATATGGCTGAATTGAGAGCCGTTATTTTCGTAATTGAACTTGCTTGGGAGAAAAATTGGCATCAGCTTTAGGTTGAGTCAGACTCAATGTATGTAGTTAATGTGCTTAGACACCCTCCATGGATGTTCCTTGGAGTATTCGACAAGAGTGGTTGCATTGTCTCAGCATTTGCTCTAAAATGAACATTATCTTTTCTCACATCTTTAGGGAAGGAAATAGAGTTGCTGATGCATTGGCAAAGTTTGGAGTCTCTTCCTCCGTGATCAATTGGTGGCCTTCAGCTCCTGCTTTTTTCCACAGGTTTATCAATGATGACATTTGTAATTGTTAGCGATATTTTCGAAATATGCTAATTTCAACCTTGTCACGTGTGGTTAGGGTGCGGGCGTGCCAGAGAAATTATTTCTCAATTATGAAAAACGGTTACGTTTGTGAAATTGTGCGCCGAAAACATGAATTCTAAATCGAAGCGATTGGCGAGGCACGCAAGGATTGAAAAAGTCCCTCTTGGGTCTCTAGCGCCGTTATAGAAACTTTGCTAGATTGATTATTTTTATTTAAGCTAAGCGTACAAATTGAGGACGGAAAATTAAAGGAAATTAAAGTGCGAAATTGACACGAGATTTTGGGAAAAATGATATTTATTGATATGAATGAGTGTTTGAATACATGTGTTCAAAGTAAGCGTTAAAATGAAATGAATTACAATTGAGAAATCTCTATATTAAACATATATGTAATCAATTGAATTAGAATAAACAAATCAATACAAAGAATTGAAATGCGATAAAATAAATTGGAATCCAACAACAAACTCGGAGCCACGATAGCTATCTCGGATTGATGTTGAATTTTGGTGTTGGTATGAGGTCCTCGGAGAGCAGCAGCAGGTCAGGCCCGTACGGTATGTGATCTTTGGCAATGTCGAAACGTGTGGTAGGCAAATGGGGCAGATTTAATCTTTAACTTTGGGAGGCTCGTTTGGATGCTTAGAAATACGGAATCGGATGAGTAAATAGTCTAAATTGAACTTCGGAATGTCAGGAATAAATTTTTATAAGGGGTCTAAGGCTAAAACGAACTTTAAAAGGGCGAAATTGAGAGTTGAAAATAACCGGACGAATCTGGAAAATTCTAGAAACAGAGTATCTAAAAGAATTTGAGCTGAAAAGATCGACTTGTAAATAGAGTTTCTGAATACGGAATTAGGAAAATAAATATACTAGATCGAACTTCAGGACGTCAGGAACAACTTTGTTGAAGGGATTGGAAGCAAAAAATGATTTTAAATGGACGTAATTAGGCTTTGAAAATAAATGGACGAATCTGGAAAATTAATTTGGAAACAGAGTTCTAGCTAAGAATTGAACAAATTAAGAGCTTGGGAATGCTAAAGTGAATTGAAAAGACTTGGAAAGAGGCTATTGGAACTTGGATTAAAGCTAAAGGAAGCTAAAAGAAGGAATTAAAGCTAAGAACTTGAAGAACAAAAAGAAGAACTTGAAGAACTCGAAAAACTAGAACAAGAGGAACTAGAGACTAAGCATTGGAGTTTTGAGAGGGGGTTTTGTGTATTCAATGAGTGATTTTTTATGAAAGGGAGGGAGTCTATTTATAGTTTTTTGGAGTGGCATTTTGGTAATTATTTAGTGGTATTTTGGTAATTATTGGTCAACTACCCCTTATTTTTCTCTCTAACCTTGCCCACTACCTTGCCACATCATCAACTTCCTCAACTTCCTCCAACTACCACTAACTTCTATGCCACATCACCCCACTACCTTGTGGTTAGAGAAGCTCTTAAGGTTTGGACCAAGATGTGGGGATGGGGCTAAGCTTGTAGGCTAACCCGTGGCTGTGTCCGGGTGCATTCTGAAAAGTTGGTGATCGTCAATGGGCTCCGGGCGAGAACTGACCTCTAGTTTGTCGAGAGAAAGAACACGCCCCGCGTAAATCTATCTACGCCCTGCGTAGTGCGGCTCCTGAACTTGGTGCGTATTGTCGATGATGTTTACGCGTGGCGTATAGCGAGGTACGCCCCGCGTAAACAAGTCTCTGAAGCGGAACGTCTTCAGATGTGCGCTATACGCCCCGCATATGGAAATGCACGCCTCGCATGTTTGTGCTTCTGATCCTGGAGCGCCTTGTTGATGCGTTTTACGCGTGGCGTATAGCGAGGTACGCCCCGCGTAGTGGAGTCTCTGAAGCGAAACGTTTTCGGATGCGTGGTATACGCCCCGCGTATAGGAAGGTACGCCCCGCGTGTTTGAGGTGAGTTTACGAATGTATTTTTATTTTTATTTTATTATTTTCTAGATAAAATACAAACTATATCCTAAAATCGAAACCCAAGTATTCTATATACATAAAATAAAATTTATTTTATTTTAGGCCAACAATTGCCACCCTCTTTTGTGCATAAATAAAATAGCAAAAATAAAATTTATGCATAAAAGAAGTTTTATTAAATATCTTTTTCTCTTTTTTTTTTATTATCAAGATAATAGAGAAAGAATCCTGCAGGATGTTTAGAATTTGAATTCCTAGGAACTCTCTATCTCAATCAATCTACAACTCTTCTTCCTCTTTTGTTATTTTTGTTTCGGCCATTCCCAAAACTCAACAAGCATTCAGAATCAAGCTCTCAATCTTTTCAAACATGGGTATGCAAACTATTTTCCTTCTTCTTTCCTTTCTTTGTTGATTTTTCTTTTGCTTTTGTATATGTAGAATTATATTCATTGAAAAGCTGATAAATTGAATTGGAATTCAATGTAAGAATTTTAGAACTACCACATGTGAGTGAGATTGTATTGCTGAAATTTTGTATCTGTCTGTCTCAGCTGCGTGTTCATATTCTGACACCATTCGCGCTGATTCTCGTTTAGGCATAACACTTGGCTTGCAGGAGGTAACTTCCAATGAATTTTGCAATTTCCTGATCATGTATTTGAAGGTAGCATCCATAGGCTTTAATTGATCGTGTTTATACTTCAATTTCAGGATAGCGTCTTTACTATTAGCCCTGTTGCTGTGAATAACTCCCCTTTGCCTCCTTATCCCATGAGTAGTCCCACCGAATTGGCCCTTCATAGGAAAACTTATCAATTCCCTGCAAGTAAGAAAGGGCTGATATTCCCTTGCTGTTACATTGGATGGAATGACCTTGTAGATCGCTTAGAGCCGAGATATGCGAGTGTTTAGGACCAAGTTGGCATTAGGGATTGTGTTCGTCTGACCCGTCATGAAATTACTCCTTGTGTGAATGTACTGGAGGGGGTGCTGAATTATTGGTCGCCGGTATGTAACTCGTTGATCCTTCCGTTGGGTCCCATGTTTATCACTTTACGTGATGTAGTTGCTTTGACGGGGCTGCCTATTATCAGGGAGGAAGTCCCGAGTTGTGTCGAGACAAATGCGTTCCCTGAAGTGAAGGCTATCTTGTCCAAAGAGGCCGGGACGTATGTCCAAATGATCAGAGGGAAATTGGACAAGAGAGAGTTGGATGATGAGGATCATGTGCATTTCCTGTGGATGATGCTCAACAATTATATCTTCGAGCCGTTAGGCCTCAGACCTACTACAGAAATATTGATCATCGCTAAGGCTCTGACTTCGGGCCGCCGTTTAGCTCTTGGCACCATGTTGTTGGCCTCAACATTCCACCGCCTAGCTCTTACTGTTGAGGATAGACCATTCATAAAACCTAGAGGTGGTTTGTGGCTATTGCAGCTGTGGCTTTTTATCTATTTTCCTCATTTGGCCACCGCATCGTCAATGGAGACTTCGGGACATCTTGGCGTGGACCTTTGCTACAGCTCTTCGAGTTTGGCTGTTAGTGTAGTTGTGAGATTTCTTCGTACTTTGGTGCCATCTACTCATAACAAGCTGTTTCTTTTTTGGGAAAAGGATAATTCCTGTCTACCATCTTGGGCTCTCTCTTACTTGTCTGCTGCCCCCCATGAAGGTGCTGAATGGTGGATGACGGTATGTGCAACACGTCGGTTACACCATGGGGTGAACCGAACCAGAATCTCTCGATCATCAAACCCTGGTTTGACCTTGTATGCACCTTGTCTTTGGGCACGTCAGTTAGGCTTTTTCCAATCTATCCCGAGGCAACTCCCATTTCCTACCTCTTCTCAGCGGTGTGGGGCCAGTGATGAAGATATAGCCGCTGCAGTTCTGGATGCAGGATATGATCAGGGACCACTTCTTCTTGGATCGGATCAACCTTCGTTTGATGCTTGGTGGGAGACCATTTTTCAGCATTGCATCCCACCTGTTGGTAAGTTCTTTTGCTTTATTTAGTTATATATATTTTTTATCTTATATTATTACTTTTTTGTTTTATATATATATACATATATATATATATTTTTTTTTTTAGATTCAAGCGGTAGCTCAGGGAAGGACAACAATCCGACTTTCCTAGCCCCGAATGTGCTTGACATTAACGACAAGGGAAAAGGAAAGGCAGTCATGATGGACGAGGGAGAGCGGGTGGCTACTGCTGTAGGGCCTTCCGTGAGACAAATGGAAGAAGAGGACTCCGACGAAGGCCTATACTTTGGTTTTGAGGATAAAAGCTGGATCAACTGGGGGAACGTTGGAATTTGACGTCTTCGCTTGGCACCTTGTCCCTTGGGGAGGACTCGACTGAGGTGGCTATGACTCCATTGCAACTTCCGGCACGAAACCATCTTCCTTCCGCATCTTCCCTGAACCGACTGGTTCTTGCACCATTGTCTCAGGTTTGTATGATCCTGCTAATCTGTTATTTATGAACCATGCTTGAGATAAATTGTTTAGATTGATTGATTGAATTGCTGAAATATGGCAGGAGTCAGCTCTTGTGCGTCCTTTGTTGGTCCCTGTCGGTCTTAAAGCTGATAATCCTTTTGCCGGCTTGGATTTTTCATTTTTAAAAGGACCGTCTACTGTTGCCGCTGATTCATCCTTGCCTAGTGATGACTCATTGAGTGACGCTCGTGCCAATCTTAGTAAGCTCGTCGCTTCTCCTCTTGACTCCTGGACTCCCACCCGTATTGAAAGGGCAATGACTGATTTTGATCTCATGATGGGTGCGTGTGCTCATCCTTTCAAGACTGAGCCGTTGAAATCCGCCAAGAACATGTGTGGTTTTGCTATCAGTCCTACGTTACTGAGAAAAACGTGGCAGCGGGTCTTGCAGCTCGGGTTAGATCAAACATGGTGGAGCTTGAGTCCTATAGCAAGAAGTTTAATGCTTTGGTTGACGCTGAAGAAGCGGATAGGCAACGGTTAGCCAAAATTGCGGCTGTAGAGGAGCGTCTTTTGGTATTAGAGAAGGAGGTGGCTGAAGCTCGAGCGTTTAAAGAGGAAATGGTTAGAGACAGTTCCGGGTTTAGAGCTTCTTTCCCGCGGATGGAGGAAGAGCTGGGCCGTGAGAAAGATCGATTGGCCAATCATTATGACGAGATGTTGGAATGGCACCGACAGAGCGAGCAACACAAAGAGGCTGCCTCTAAACTTTGTGAATCTTGGGCGAAATACCCAAAGCCTGATTTTTGTTTGTTTCCGTGAGGTGCGTTCACGGGTTGCCTGTACTTTCCCTTTTTGTTTTGAGTTTGTGACCATGTACGCTCATTCTTTCATTTATTTATTTATGTAGCGCAAATGGACATTATTTTATGAGCTAATTGCCGCCTGATCATTTATCTATTTTTATGTCCCAAACATATGGTATATGTGAAATAATCGAAAATGCATAGGATACAAGGAGAAACGTAGGCATTTGAAAATTGAAATGATTTATTGGTTAAGTTCCTACGTTAATTACATCCCACATATTTCGAAAAAACATTTCTCCAAATACGTACCGTTAGTGCCGAGATAGACAGCACGCCCCGCGTGTAGGAGCCTCTGATCCTGGAGCGTCTCGTTGATGATGATTACGCGTGGCATCTCTGGTGTTACGCCGCGTATAGTCGAGCCTCCGGAGTATGATTTCTACGCGTGTCTGATCTACGCCCTGTGTGTTGGAGGAGCGCTCTGCGTGTTTTGAGCTTCGAGCTATCCTCCGGCAGTAGCTTCCTCTACATCTCGCGGGTTAGCTGCTCCGCGTGTTATAAGTTACGCTCCGTGCAGTGTAAGACGTTCTCATCGGTTCCTACGTTAATTACATCCCACATACTTTGAAAATATTTCTTCAAATATTTGCCGTTGATGTATCTCCTATGTGGTTCTCCGCCCAAACTCTTCAACCAATACGCGTTCCCGGGAAGCACCTTGTGGATTTGAAACGGTCCTTCCCAGTTGGGCGACCACTTCCCAAGCTCACGGTCCTTCGTCCCGATTGGTAGGATTAGCTTCCATACTAGCTCGCCTTCTCTGAAGCTTTTCTTTTTCACTTTCTTGTTGTACACGTCTTCCACTTTCTTCTTTTGGATCATCATGCAATCGAGCGCTTTCTGCCTTTCGTGGTCCAAATCTTCTAGTTCCATGGCCATGGCTTGCACATAATTGCTAGCTCCAAGTCATTCTGACGCATTACTCGCAATGAAGGCACGATGACTTCTAATGGTATTACTGCATCATGACCAAACGTTAGGAAAAAACAGGCTCACTCCAGTCGCTCGTGTCTTAGATGTTCGCATGGCCCAAAGTGTTTCTGAGAGAACTTTATGCCACTCCCTAAGATTGTCTTCTAACATCTTCTCCAAGATTTGGATCAGGATCTTGTTGGATGCCTCGGCTTGACCATTCACTTGTGCATAAAATGGAGTAGAATGAATCAATTTAATCCCGTACTCTTCTGCGAACTCATTCATATCTTCGCCTGTGAACATGGTTCCTTGATCCGTGGTAATGGATTCTATAATTCCGAATCTATAAATTAAGTTCTCTTTGATGAACTGGATTACTTGTGCTTGGTCGACTTGCTTCATTGGTGCTGCTTCTACCCACTTGGAAAAGTAATCCGTGGCAACTATGATGAAGCAATGGCCTTTTGATGAAGCTGGAAATATTTCCCCAATTAGATCGATAGCCCATCCTCTAAAAGGCCATGGTTTCATAACTGAGTGTAATTCTTATGAGGGCACCCGTTGGACTTGGCCATACAATTGGCACTTCTTGCAACCCTTCGCATATGTGATGCAATCTCGTAGGATCGTGGGCCAGAAGTACCCATGACGATTAATAAGCCACCGCATTCTCCTTCCCGACTGGTGAGCTCCGCATATGCCTTCATGGACTTGCTTCATGACCTCCATTGCTTTTGGGAAGCCGAGGCATTTAAGTAGCATTCCGTCGTAGCTCTTACGGTACAAATCACCTGCCATCAACATGTAATTTCGAGATTGAATGCTTAGTGAATATTTTACTTTTTTGGATGGGTCATTGAGGTACTCGATGAACGGTTTCCTCCAATCCTGAGCTAAGTTGATATCGATGTCGAATGATTCGAACTGGACACCTCTATCCGCCACGGAAGGATGACCCTGTCTTCTGATGATGACGACTTTGTATGCTGTCTCTTTAGAGATCTTCATTCCAGAAGCGATTTGGGCTAACTCGTCAGCCTCCCAATTGTCATTTCTTGGAATATGCTCCAAACTGACCTCGTCAAACATTTCCAGAAGTTGGATTGCAAATGCGAAATAAGGTAACAAAGATAAACTTGAGCATTTGTATTCTCCTGTTAGGTGCCGGATGACCAATTGTGAATCTCCGAAAATCTTGACTTCTTTTGCTCCTAGGTCGATCAAGATTTCCAAACCAATGATCAGAGCTTCATACTCAGCTTGATTGTTCGTGCATTCGAAATCCAAGTTTACAACTAATATCATCTTAGTCCCGGATGGGGCTGTGATGATTACTCCTGCTCCGTTGGAGCTGTCTGTGCTCGAACCATCGAAATTTAACTACCAAGGGTCTTTATGTGTCAGATAGATTGGAAGTTCCGCCTCTTCGGGATATTGGAAACTGGTTGGGTGATCGGCTACAAAATCTGCGATTGCTTTCCCCTTTACTGAGGATTGCGGGAGATATGTCAAGGTGAACTCGGCCAATGCTAGTGACCATTTCCCTATTCTTTCCGAGAGGATGGGCTAGTTTAGCATGTACTTGATCAAGTCTGTGCTGGCGATCACGTAAACTCTTGCTTTGAGCAAGTAATGCCTCAACTTCGTGCAAGCGAAATAGAGGGCTAAGCACGTTTTCTCAATTGGACTATATCTTGTCTCTGCTGATAACAATGTTCGGCTTAGGTAGTAGATAGCTTGTTCATGGCGGTTTGCATTATCTTGGGTGAGTAGACACCCAATTGACTCGTCGGTTGCTGATATATAGAGCTTGAGTGGAGTGCCCTCTCTTGGAGGCATCAAAACAGGTGGATTACTCAGGTAAGTTTTGATCTCCTCAAACGTCGCTTGATGCTTGTCGTCCCACTTGAAGCTTTCTTCATCTTTGAGCCTCAACAGATTTGAGAATGCTCTGGACTTTCCAGCCAAGTTCGATATGAATCGTCTCAAATAGTCTACTTGACCCAAGAATCGTTGTAACTCTTTTTTATTCTTCGAAGGTTGTGCTTCTTTGATTGCTTTTGCCTTATTGTCGTCGATCTCGATTCCTCTTTGGTGGACTAAGAATCCGAGAAAGTTCCCTGCTTTGACCCCGAAGGCGCACTTCAGAGGGTTGAGCTTTAGGTTATACTTTCGCATTCGTTCGAAGCTTTTCCTCAAATGGTCGACATGCTCCATTTCTCGCTTGGACTTGATAACGATGTCGTCTACGTATACCTCCATAGAGGTGCCGAGTAAATCGTGAAAAATGGCATTCATTGCTCTTTGGTATGTGGCGCCGGCATTCTTTAAACCGAATGGCATGACGACCCATTCGAATGTGTCGATTGACCCTGGGCATCGAAATGCCGTTTTTGCAATGTCTTCTTCGGCAATGGGGATTTGGTTATATCCCGCATAGCAATCACACAGAGATATTAATTCATTTTTAGACACAGCATCTACTAACATGTCGGCTATAGACATCACAAAGATGTCTTTTGGCGTGGCTAAATTTAGATCGCGGAAATCTACGCATACCCGTAGTTTACCGTTCTTTTTCACTACGGGCACGACGTTAGATAGCCATACAGCATACTTTGCTGGTCTAATGAACTTAGCCTTGAAAAGTTTTTCTATCTCCTCCTTCACCTTGCCTTCCACTTCTTTGCTCATTCTCCTTGTTGGTTGCTTGAAGGGTTTGAATTCCGGTTTGATTGGCAATCTATGTTCCACTACGTCCTTGCTCAACCCGGGCATTTCATCATAATTCCAAGAGAAACAGTCTTTGAACTCCTGAAGCAAACTGATAATGGCTTTTTTCAACGTTGGGCGTAGTAAGCTACTGACAAATGTAACCCGAGGTTCCTCTTCCGTTCCTATATTTACTTGGTCCAAAGGATCGACTGCCATGGAACCTTCATCTTCTAACTTTGGGTTTGCCCTCTTCAAATCTTGTAGTTGGATTTCTTCTCCTTGAGGATTCAGTTCTGTTATTCCTTAGGGGGTTTCGACTTCTAAGACCCTCATGTCGTTTTCTTGGTACAGTTTCTCCGCTAGTTGTTGGGCATTCAGTTTTGATATAGCGACTGAAGCTACCGCTTCTTTTCCCGATTTTGTGTTAATCATGGAATTTCTTCAATAATCGGTTTATTACGGGCTGGCCTTCGGCGAGGCACGATTGCCGTTGGCTTTAGGATGTTCTTAATCTCTTCGCCACATGATTGCTCTTTGTGATTGGACCCAACTCAGATTGGGCCAACAGATTCCTCGTAGAGTCTGGCTTCGACCACATCGGAGTAAGCTTCGAATGGCTTCTCGTTTTCCCGAACAACTTCCACCTTGTCTCCCTTCCAAAATAGAAGGAGTTGGTGTAATGACGAGGGGATGCACGAGTTGGAATGAATCCAATCTCTCCCTAAAAGCGTCTGATAGCTCGCAGTTGAATTTACCACGAAAAAAGCAGCCATGGCGGTGTGAGAGCCAACGGTGAGTTCCAAAGGCAAGACACCATATGTCTTCGTAATTTCTCCCGTGAAGGCTGAAACTGACACCTCTGACGAGATTATATCTTCCTCCGATTTTCCTAAGGCTAGGACCGTCTTCATCTGCATGATGTTAACGGCTGATCCATTGTCGATGAGCACTCTGGAGATTGGTTTGCCATCTACGTGAGCCTTGACGTATAAAGGTTTAATATGGAGGGTCATCCTTGGAGTGGGCTTGTCAAAATAAACCCTCTTCACTCGATGCGCTTGGTATCGTGTCTTCTTGCTCCTTATGCTTGAGTCTGGGGACTTCCTCCTTGGTGTCTTCCCCTCTAAAACCCGAAGGTAAGATTAAAGAGGTAGCTGCACACTCTATCCGTATGATGAAATCTCCAACCCGGATCTGGAGGTTTTTCTCTTGGTTTTTTCCTCCTCCTTTCGCATCATTAGAGTTGGCGCTGGATGATTCCTTTCGATCATTTCTCTTTTCTGCCTCTCTTTTCCTTAATCTTCTTTTCGCGTTTTTGGAGAGAGGCCTTGGGAACTTCTTGTGGCTATTCAATTGCCATTGATCGATGGGCAACGTGCTCGAAGGTGTCACAAAACATGGTCGTTGTTGTTGTTGTTGCACATCTCTTTTCTTTGTATTTTGTGATTGCCTTGAACTTTCCTCCAACTTAGACGGTATCGCTTTTGGTACCCATATCTGCCGGGTCTTTAGGTCGCAACGTTGCTTTCCTTTGCCCCCCCCCCCCCCCCCACACTAGCGAAGTGGCATTGATCATGTTGGCTACTGGGAATGGGTCATCGTCGATCAGCATGCTTTCCTTCTTCTCCGGGAATTGGAGTATCCCGCGGTTAATCCTATCCTGCACGGCATTTCTAAAACTAAAACAAGCTTGAGTATTATGGCTCCAGTTGTCATGATACTTACAATAATCTCTTCCGCGTATTTCATCTTTGGATGGGATCACGTGTCTAGGCGGTAAGGTGATGAACTTCTCTTTTAACAAGTAATCGAAAATCTCTTCCGACTTTGAGACGTCAAAAGTATATTGGGTGGTCGGATTCCTTTTGACTACCTCTGATGTTTTGGGATTTTTTAACAACACGGGACATGTTCGAGATCCGGTGTTTGTTAAATCAGCGATGGCTACCTCATGTGTTTGTACATCCCCTTGATAGCTTCCCATCGAGTTCTTCTTGCGTCGATGATCTTCCCTCATCAGTTCATCATACTCTGAAACCTTGGCCACCAACTCATAATAGTCGTGAAAATCGATTCCCTGAAATTTCTTCCGGTTTTCGAATTCTAGTCCGCGTTGGGCAATCTTTACGAATTCGACCTCGGGGATATTGATTCGACATCGATTTCGCATCTTTTTGAACCGATTGATAAAATTTTCAACCGGTTCTCCATGTGGCTGCGTCATTCGGGATAGCTCCGCAACACAAACCTCGGGCTCCGTTCGATAGAATTGGTTATGAAAAAGCCTTTCCATTTGCTCCCATACATGAATGGACCCTGGTGGCAAAGTGGCATACCAAGAGAACGCTGGTCCCGTTAGTGATCCTGGGAATAGTCGCAAGCGCAACATGTCGAAGTTCGTGTCCATACTCAAACCACTGCACTGAAAGGTGAAGCGTGCCACATGCTCTACGGTGGATTGCCCTTCTTCTCCTAAAAATAAAGTGAAATCAGGGACTCTAAAATTGTGAGGTAAGGGATATAGTTGGTCGTACTGCCGTGGATACGGTTTTTCGAATTCGGGTCGGTACACCTCCCTCACGGCTGGCCCATAAATCTCTTGGACGATGTTCTTTATGTGTTGGGCTTCTCCTACGTTGTTGGTGGGTTCCACGCGTGTGTGCATCGTCCGTTGTGGGTGAAAGCTGCTTCCTCTCCCATTGCCCCCCGAGTTACGAGTATAGCTCTCCTCATAATGTTCGGCATGGTTACTAGGCCCAATATGAGACCTAAACTGTTGTTGAGGTGGTGGGACTTGAACGGGTTCTGGGCTGATCCTATCGCCGCGCTCATTGAACCTGAGGTTTTCTTCCCGGATTAGTGGAGGGGTATACCTTTCACTGGCACTTGAGATCGGCGTTCCTTTTCCATTGCTTGCCGGTCCTTGGGATCTTGACTTTTGTGAGAAAAGCTCGGCACATTTTTCTGGGATTTTGCCGATTTCTCCGGTTAAATCGACAATCCTTTCCTCGAGGGCCGAAACCTTGTTGGAATCGTTTATCGCCTCGCTGTTAGCTTTGAACATGGCCTCGTTGCTAGCTTGCATTGCGCTGTATATAGCCTCATGATTCTCTCTCATGGATTGTGAAAACCCATGTAGAAATTGGTTGATTTGCTTCTCCATATTTGCTATAAATGGTGCCAAGTCGAATATGGGCGGGCCTTGAGGTGGTTGTTGGTTTGTATCGCGACTATGACTCACAGTCTCGGCCACAAAGCCTTCGAGCATTCCGGACTCATTGTTACGGTCTTGGTTTTGATTTTGACTCTCTTCGGAGTCGGATGGAATTGGATCTTTCCCGGTGTTCTTCCTAGGAGGCATCCTTCATGAGTATTTATAGATAAAAATGATGAAATCGAGTTAGTAATCTAGTGTTGAGAAAGAAAGAACAAGAAAATACATAAACACTTATTGATGGAATAAAAGCAAAGCATGAAAAACAAGTAGTTTAAAAACTGAATGAAAAATACATACGTGGTATGAAAAGAAACGAGCTTTTAAAATTTTTGGCAAAGCTTAAAAATAGGCCCCACTGGGCGTGCCAAAAATTGTTAGCGTTAGCTAATAAATTTTGGTAGAGTAAAGTGGGATAATGAGTGTGAAAAAAATTAAGAACGTAAAAAACGAGTATAGACACAATTTTTGGTAGCTAAAAAAAACAAAGGTCCCACTGGGCGTGCCAAAAATTGTTAGCGATATTTTCGAAATATGCTAATTTCAACCTTGTCACGTGTGGTTAGGGTGCGGGCGTGCCAGAGAAATTATTTCTCAATTTTGAAAAACGGTTACGTTTGTGAAATTGTGCGCCGAAAACATGAATTCTAAATCGAAGCGATTGGCGAGGGACGCAAGGATTGAAAAAGTCCATCTTGGGTCTCTAGCGCTGTTATAGAAACTTTGCTAGATTGATTATTTTTATTTAAGCTAAGCGTACAAATTGAGGACGAAAAATTAAAGGAAATTAAAGTGCGAAATTGACACGAGATTTTGGGAAAAATGGTATTTATTGATATGAATGAGTGTTTGAATACATGTTCAAAGTAAACGTTAAAATGAAATGAATTACAATTGAGAAATCTCTATATTAAACATATAGGTAATCAATTGAATTAGAATAAACAAATCAATACAAAGAATTGAAATGCGATAAAATAAATTGGAATCCAACAACAAACTCGGAGCCACGATAGCTATCTCGGATTGATGTTGAATTTTGGTGTTGGTACGAGGTCCTCGGACAGCAGCAGCAGGTCGGGCCCGTACGGTATGTGATCTTTGGCAATGTCGAAACGTGTGGTAGGCAAATGGGGCAGATTTAATCTTTAACTTTGGGAGGCTCGTTTGGATGCTTAGAAACACGGAATCGGATGAGTAAATAGTCTAAATTGAACTTCGGAATTTCAGGAACAAATTTTTATAAGGGGTCTAAGGCTAAAACGAACTTTAAAAGGGCGAAATTGAGGGTTGAAAATAACCGGACGAATCTGAAAAATTCTGGAAACAGAGTATCTAAAAGAATTTGAGCTGGAAAGATCGGCTTGTAAATAGAGATTCTGAATACGGAATTAGGAAAATTAATATACTAGATCGAACTTCAGGACGTTAGGAACAACTTTGTTGAAGGGATTGGAAGCAAAAAATGATTTTAAATGGACGGAATTAGGCTTTGAAAATAAATGGACGAATCTGGAAAATTAATTTGAAAACAGAGTTCTAGCTAAGAATTGAACAAATTAAGAGCTTGGGAATGCTAAAGTGAATTGAAAAGACTTGAAAAGAGGCTATTGGAACTTGGATTAAAGCTAAAGGAAGCTAAAAGAAGGAATTAAAGCTAAGAACTTGAAGAACAAAAAGAAGAACTCGAAGAACTAAGAACAAGAGGAACTAGAGACTAAGCATTGGAGCTTTGAGAGTTTTGTGTGTTGAATGAGTGATTTTTTATGAAAGGGAGGGGGTCTATTTATAGTTTTTTGGAGTGGCGTTTTGGTAATTATTTAGTGGTATTTTGGTAATTATTGGTCAACTACCCCTTATTTTTCTCTCTAACCTTGCCCACTACCTTGCCACATCATCAACTTCCTCAACTTCCTCCAACTACCACTAACTTCCATGCCACATCACCCCACTACCTTGTGGTTAGAGAAGCTCTTAAGGTTTGGACCAAGATGTGGGGATGGGGCTAAGCTTGTAGGCTAGCCCGTGGCTGTGTCCGGGTGCGTTCTGAAAAGTCGGTGATCGTCAACGGGCTCCGGGCGAGAACTGACCTCTAGTTTGTCGAGAGAAAGAACACGCCCCACGTAAGTCTAGCTACGCCCTGCGTAGTGCGGCTCCTGAACTTGGTGCGTCTTGTCGATGATGTTTACGCGTGGCGTATAGCGAGGTACGCCCCACGTAAACAAGTCTCTGAAGCGGAACGTCTTCGGATGTGCGCTATACGCCCCGCGTATGGAAATGCACGCCTCGCGTGTTTGTGCTTCTGATCCTGGAGCGCCTTGTTGATGCGTTTTACGCGTGGCGTATAGCGAGGTACGCCCCGCGTAGTGGAGTCTCTGAAGCGAAACGTTTTCGGATGCGTGGTATACGTCCCGCGTATAGGAAGGTACGTCCCGCGTGTTTGAGGTGAGTTTATGAATGTATTTTTATTTTTATTTTATTATTTTCTAGATAAAATACAAACTATATCCTAAAATCGAAACCCAAATATTCTATATACATAAAATAAAATTTATTTTATTTTTGGCCAACAGTAGTATTTCACAATTGCGTTTTTCTTAACTTTTCCTATCTTTTCTCCTCCCCCTTCTTTTGTTTGTTCTCCTTCCTCTTCTCTTGTTCAAACACTCACTTTTTTCTTTTATTTATATATTGCGGGTTTGTCAGTTCTTGGGCCATGGATGCTCACTCCGCCCAAGTTCTATTTTGTCCCAATTTCTATAAAAAAAATCGTCAATGGTTTTAATTTATATTTAACGGTAATAAAAATAGAAAGTAAACAAGTTATATAACAATACAATCAAAATGAGCAAATCAGTTATTATGGATAATTATATACCTAATTTTTGCATAAATGTATATAAAATGTGTTAAGAATGAATAATTAGAAAAAGAATATATATATAATTGGAGGCTAAATTAAGGGGAGTCAAATGCGGCGGAAGACATGTGAGACCACAAACAAAAGAACACGTCATCGAAAAGTGACGTATAGATATCATTCTAAATTATTTATTCAAAAAATATAAAAATTTGAAGATTATCCAACCATTTACAAATGATTGTTTAATTAAAAATATAATATATAGATTTATGTTATGTTATTCAAAGAGTGACGGCTTCATATTCTTCTCTCTATATAGTATAGTAGCCTTCGTGTCCTTTTTACTTAGTTTACTTTCATAAGTTATCGTTCATCATATATACCAATCAAACATTTCCAAATCATTATATTTTTTTAATAATTGAGTCTCTAATCATTAATCACAATATATTTATTCTTCTATTCGATTAGTTATTGGTGTTTTAAAAAAAAAAAATCCACATGAACAAGACATGTTTAATTTTTTTTTGTTACACGAGTAGAACTAAAAAGCCTTGAGAAACAAAACGGAAAGTAAAAACATACGTACTAACCATATATATACACTAACCATATGAGTAGTGTCGTTAGAATCAAATGAAAAAAAACATGTTTAATTAATGTTAGAATACATATTTATGACACAAACTCAATCAGCTTATACAATTTAAAATAATAAAATTCTCTTCATAAATTATAAGAACTAGTCGAAACTGTACACAATGTACGGATATGATATTTTGTCAAATATGCAACTTTAAACATATTTTAAAAAACTAACGTGCAAGATGCGAGCACAATCAAATATTAAACTTATTACATTAGTGAAATCAAGTGTGTTTGACAACCAAAACTCAGAAGAAAAATAGATCTAAAGAAACTAAGTTGAGGAAAAAACTACAAATAAGACTTAAATGAAATAAAATAATAATATTAACTTTATTTTTTGAAAAGATAATAATATTAAGGGTTAATTGCAAAAGAAATTCATGTGCTTATATTGTTTTGTAAATAGAATGTTGTGATATTTTTTTTTATCAAAACGAGGATTGTGCTTGTTGACATTTGCAAGTCGAGAACTTTTGAGTTGAGGTTGCTAAATTCGGCCGTTAACGATCTCAAAATTAAAAAAATTTCAAAAATTAAAGTTGTTTAGTATCACATTTACTATGAAACTTTTTTTTATTATTATTTTTCAAAATCATAATTTTTTGAGGTTTTTCTCTCCTCACCAAACAACACCTAAATGACATTAAAACTAAAAAGTTCAAAAACTAGAGTTGCTTAAAACATCATTAAATTTTTGAAATTTTTTCAAGGTCATGAACGCCCAAATTTGACAATATTAATTCAAAAATCATCGATTTGCAAATGTCAACAAGCATATTCCTCGTTTAAAAAAAAAAAAAAAAATTACCGCAGTCCTCCATCAACCAAAAAAAAAAGGTGTAACCATAATTCCTTTTGGAACTAACCCTCATATGAACTTTCAGAGTTTCTAGTAAATAAGAATTATATGAACTTTCATTTTTCCACCTCCAGATCTCCTAAATAAAAGAATATGGATAATTAAACAAAATTTATCATTGCATTGGAAATTAAAATCAACCCTTAAACTAAAAATTTAACATAATTTGTCAATTTTGGTGGTAATGGTTAGTGACAATGACGAGAACATAGCTAATAGTGTTGATTTCCCTTTCTATCAAAGCATGCTTTCAATAAAATTTAGTTTCTCTAATATATTCTCTCCTTGCTCTTTTTCCTCCTTTCTTTGAGCAATTATCAAAATTATAAAAAACGTTAGGCGCTAGTTAGACGGATATGGCCTTTGAGAATTAGTCGGAAACTAATCAAATTTATATTCTTTATTTGTTAATAAATATAATATTATATAATATGTATTTTATTATGTAAAAATAATAATCTAAAAACTTTTAATATAAAAAACATATATATTTGTAACATATATCTTAAAAGTATACAAAGAACAACATAGATAAAATATAACTCAAACAAGTAAAATATAATGTACATAAGTAATACAATTCATTGAAAACCATGAAATAGTATCCTTAAAGTGTAAAACAATATCATGAAAATACATCGAGAACACAATTAATAAAAAATTATTTGAAAATAAAAACACAATTTACCCAAAATCATGCGACAATATGCAAAATGAAATATGATAAAGCAAAAAAAAAAAAATTCTTTATTTTGACAGTTGCTCAAGCAACATCTAGGCGGCTTCTAGGTGGTCTAGGTGCTACCTAAACGGTCAAAAAAACAATTAAAAGCCTAAGTGGAAACTCGGAATGGATTAGGGAGACTACCTTTTAAAAAATGAGATAAAAATGTAAATACTACGTAAATTTTTACATTGACATGACATGTCACTATCATAAAAATTGTATGTTTTAAATTATATATATATTAAATATAATAAAAAATTCAGTTAGTTCATATCATTTTCGTGTTAACGTGTCAAAATAAACACGGTACAAAAATTATTGTTATTACATGCATGCACATGAATACAATTTTAAGTAAAATCCAAATTGTTTCAATTTGTATTGGAGTTTTGTACATGAACTGCAATTTTAATTATATATCACTTCTAAAAGTATTCATAGTAATTAATTCCTTAATTTGCATAAGAATTGAGTCTTATTCATCCAAAAAGTATGATTGCTTCACACTGTATTAAACTACAAAACATTAAATGAACTAGATGTTTTTGACACCATACATGTTGAGAAATTTGGGTTTCATCAATAAATTTTTCTCAAAAGATATTTAAAAATTCTTTAAAAATAAGTAATTTACTAGTAACTTATATTATAACTAATACATTTTAAAATTTCAATTTATATATAGATGTTTTATGAAAAATAGGAAAAATTTAAAAATAAAAACAAAAGATGAATGTTCATTATTTAAAAAAAAAAAAGATAAGATATAATTGAGTTAGTGATTTGTAATAGAAGTATGAGGTCATGTAATAATGGGCTATCAAATCTTAGGTACAATGAAAAGAGAGTATATGAAGAGAACAGGTGGCATTCCTTCATTTTATTTTGGAAGTTGTTCTTAATTAGTTGTTAACGTTTTTATCCAAATCATTTCTTCTATGACCTACAATCGGATCCATATAAGAGCAGACAGGTGGCCTTCCTTTAGGTATCAAGATTAAAAAGTGGCACAAACCTCAAATGAATTTAATTATTCACTTCAATGGTACGTAATCAATAAGATTTATGTGATCAAAACTGAAAATGGAGATTAACCTTACTTAAAATACAAGTGATTTGGTGAAAGCTGTGGAGATAGGGTGTGTCTTCAAGAGTCAAGTTAACGAGCCGGTCGAGCAGAATCACCTTTATAAGATTGAGACAGATACGAATATGGAAAAGCACTTATAGATAGCCCTCAAGACTATTTCCAGGACATATGTTGTCGATGCAAAGTCTTAGAACCTTGGAGAGGAGGTGGGAAGGTTGAACCAGAAGATGAATGGGTTCAAGAACGTTGTTGTGAAGCAAGAGAGTGTTTTGTTAGCTATCAATAGTTTATAATTTCACAATATTAGAATGAAGGTGGGATCCAACTTTTATAAGCCCCTTTTTACTTTGAACCTTTATATAAAGGAGAAGGTTTTGCCTGTGATCGAATATGTAGAAAATGTTCTGAATGACTTTACCTTGTTTCATGTACCTTTGTTATTTTTTTTATGTTGCATTGTAATAATGCTTTTTACGTGTTTTCCTCATTGGATGTAATTGTTTTGGCTCAAAAACTTAATATAAAATATGGACATTGTTTGTGCGTCTGATTTCAGCGCTCGTTCATATATCTTTGTTAGGAAGAATGTAACTTATAGCGATCGTAAGTGTTGTACATTTGTAATTCCTCTTTAGACAAAGGAGGCGACAATAAAGATTCATCAATCTGATTCTTTCCCTTCACCCTCTCAACATTCACTGTCTTAGCCTATTTTGCGACCGTTCCTCAAGAGTCTGCGTGCTCCACTTGGAAAATGCCTTTCCTTTTTCTCAAAACGGAGAAGTGTGTGAAGTAGGAATTTTAACTCTTATCAAAGACTTAGCTCTTTCTACAACCTTTTTAAGGGAATGGTCCAAAAACTGCATCCACTTCTCAACCTGTGGGGACGAATTAGTACTTCTAGAATCCAACAATTTATAAGGGACGTGAGAAGGGATAGCTTTTCTAGATTATTCAATCCCATACTCAACACCCCTCTACTACCCACCTCAACATTCGCTTCTGCACAAGGAACAACTCCAACATCAATACCTTCGCCTTCAAGGAAGACCTCAGTGTTTTGTTGAAATGGAGCTTCAGATTCAAACAAGTAGGGAATCACATGGACTTCCGGACCAGTCACATTCAAAGGCTCAGATTTGGTGGTTCTAAGAGACTTGGAAAAGAAATTCCTCATTGGCCAACTCTACTAAAATTATTTGCTCTAGCTTGATTATTGGGAAGCAAATCCTAGAAGGAGCATTCTCTGAAGCAGTGCGAGAGGACCCGAATTTAACATTCCCTTTATTGGTGGTTGAGGCAGCACCTTCAGTATTAACTCCTCTAAAGCATACAAGTGAGCTAACATGATTTCACGAACATACATATTAGCATAATGTACCTGCACCCAAAATCGAAAAAAAAAACAAAGTGACAAGCTAATCATCTTGCCTCAGTCTGTGGTAGCCCTTACCACCCTTGTAGATATTTTCCCTATTATAGTTGAGGCAAGTCGAAGGCTTCTTAGACCAAATCATGTCTAACATCTCCAAATAATGCCACTGCTTAAAGTATTATGGCAAGAGCTTTCGTCTCGCTTTCTCTCTTTTAGTCAGCTCACAGTTCGCCTCCTAGGTACTGCAATTGCAAGGTTCTTCATTCCATTTAGGTTCAAATGGGAAACCTCTTGAGTAAGGACACCTTGAGGAAGATATGGATTTCCCCACAACCAAAACCACTTCGGATTAAAAACCTTGATTGTTTGCATCTTTCTAGTTAAGAATCCCTTCCAGTGGTGACTCGTCTGCCAATAAATCATATCGTCTAAAGCCTTTTTTGTCGGCTTCCAACAAGATCGGAACATGCCCAATCTAATTGATGTCCAATTCTTCATAACCCTTCTTGAAAGTAAGAAGTTCTAGCTAGGCGTTTTGGGAGATTTTCTTGGGGCACAAACGAAATGCATTTATAACATTCACTAATCCAGCAAAGGGAGTGGAAATCACATAACCCACTTTAACAATTGGAGAAAAAAATACCCAAATAACCTAAAGGAGGGTTAAAGGCTATTTGATCCTCAATAGGCAGCTTGACATGCATCTTTTTTAATTCAAAAATAAGGCCACAATATCTACAAGGTCTGTAGATGTCAACAAAGAAGGTTGATCGTAAACTTTGGGGTTCACTTGTTTGGAAGAGCCTGTTTTATTAGTAGGCTGTTTCTGGGTCTTCTCGGAGGTTTTAGCGGGTTTGAACTTTTCCGGAGGCATGATGATATTTTAGATATGAATAAAAGCTAAAGATTCTCCGACGCTCTCAACAATGGGAAATTTCTTGGAAGTTGTTCTTATCAAACTTTCTACACAACAGAAAAATTAAAGCAAAAAGATAAAAGAAAACTCTCTGGTTTGGAGCTTGAAAGGAAGAAGAAAAGCAGTAGACGTAGGAAAATACACCAAGAGCCTTTTTCCACGCTATTTATAATAGCCCAATGGAGGAAAATAGATGGTGCATTTAATGAATCATCATCACAACCCTCTACTTCGATGGTAGCCCAAAGGTCTAAAAATTACAATAATAACCTCGAATAAATACACCTATGCATGTAAAAATACCATATGTCAAATGCAGACATTCAATAGGAGTGATTACAGAATGGTGTCATTCTCACATGCCCTGTCAAGATTTAATGATGTCATCTCATGCACTCATCTAACATCATCTCACACACTCATCTATCACTTCCGTATCAGAAAAGAAAGATGGTGACATTTCATTCCTTAAACACAAACCAAGAAAGAATGAAAGGTACTTTCGGCCTGGACCTAATCCAAGGTTAAATTGTAGAAAGTCTGCCCTTCAGTCAGACAATGAAAAAAGAGAGTCCTAAATCACTTCAAATTTTAGGCTTTAGGGGGGACATTTTATATCATACTACTATTTTGAGAATACACGTAGACCAATGAGGCAATCCTACTCACAAGTGTAACCGTCATTGACACGTAGCCTAGTAAAATAGGGTCTTAAAGAGCACACACATACTGGCCCCCATTTTATGCTGAAATTAGCGAAATGGCATGTATCTTTAACATAACCGTTATTGACTCTCTCATTTAGAGACTGCCATGTGGTCTGCTGTCCAAATCCAAGGCACACAGGTTGAATCTACCATAAATATAAGGTATTCAATATTCAAAAGGTACCCACTCATTCATTCTACTAGCTCACTTATAATTACATACTTTTCAATTATCCTTCACTAACTTATACATCAGGGCAGATCTTCGGTTCCCACCCCTCCCTAACCCTTTTTCTATCTTATCTTTATGATCTAACAAGATCAATTTGATAATCATCACATCATATTCATATATGTATATATATTGCTTAGCTTGCCAATGTTATAACATTAAAAATAAAATTACTTTTTAGTTAACACATTATAATTGTTTTTTCTCTCTCTTTCTTTACATCTTTGTGCCTCCAACCATATGAGATCAGTCAAAATGGTAAAGTTCAATTCCTCCCCATAATTACCATTTTTTAGATATAACTAATATCCAAATTTCTTTCTAGATTTATTTTTAATGTATAGATCAGTTTTATCTTTAATGTTCTAAGCAATATGAATTTACCCATAACGTTTTTAAGAGGAGAAAGTTTGAATGGAATGATTTGATTGTCATATGAGACATTCTAAACAAATCTATCGATAAACTGAAATAGTTTCATAGATTTTAGCATATCGTTTGTAATTGTATTAATAATATTAGTAAATATTTTAGACAATTGTTATCATTTATTTTTATGTGGTAGACACATGTTTACATTTTGGTAGATTGTTTATAATTGTGTTAATAGCACATTGAATATTTTAGATCTAATTAATATTTGAAATTTTTTATATGACAGTTAAATAACATGTCAAATGAACTACCCTTACCTAAACTTTTTCCTACTAAAAAAACATGTCAAATAATGATAAACCAATCTGTTTAAATTTTATCTTAAATACGAGTAAAATTGACATTGCTTAAAAATATTAGAAATAAATATAAATCATTTCATACTATTGGATATTGATAGAACCTGATCTAATCCAACCCAATTAGTATATTATAAAATAAGAAGTAATTGAATGAATATCACTTACTAGAATCCAACACAAAAATATACTTGTTGCTCTTCGTTTGCGAAAAAGGAAATGCAAAACTCAATTTTCCCACTCTCTGATTTTTTTCACTGTTCTTTGTAAATCGAAGTTATATGTGTTGTCAGTAATATTTATATTGACCCTGTGTTGTCAGTAATATTTATATTGACCCTGATGATTAAATTAAATTTGGTCACTCAGTATTAGATCTAGACTGAATAAAATTTTAGATAGAAATTCAAAGCATATTAAGACTTAAATTTAATTTCCGATTATGTTAGTACATCACTCGCCTTCACTAATTAAAGACCTATCCAACTTCTACCTCTTTGTACTTATCCTATACATATATTTATTGTTTTTGGTAATCTATCCTATACCTATATTACTTGTAATTGTCTGTTGGTTATTATCCTTGTTTGTGACACAAGGTTTTCTTTTCCAAATTGATTAGTCTTACGTGCTGTTTGATAAAATTTAAAATTAAGTTCTGAAAAATAAGTACTGAATTTAAGTATTGAATATTATAAATACTTAAAGTATTAAATGATAGGGTAAATAATTTATTAGTCAGTTCCCCTATTTTGAAAAACACATTTTAAGATCTTTATCTTTTACCAATATTAACCCTATGGTCATTTTATCTATATGTTTATATTTTTAGCCGAACATATCTCAGCTTTTAAGACAAACACAGTACAATACAAGTTCACCATGTTACTCTGTTATTTTATATATATATCTATTTATGCTAAAATATAACGTTTACAAGTCTAAAAAAACTAGACAAAAGGACCAAATGGTTAATATTGGCAAAAGATAGGGACCTTAAAATGTGTTTTTCAAAATAGGAAGACTAAACAGTGTGTTAGGTAAAAACTAGTGGACTCATAAATTATTTACCCTAAATGGTATATCTATTTGATAAATACTAAAAATAAGTACTGAATTTAAAAATATTAGTTGATAATGTTCAACTTAAAATCTTAAGTTAATTTTTTTTTTACTTACTAGAATAAGTGATTATGTGACATAACAGAAATATTTAAGTTGTATTATCAAATGAGCTTAAAATAAAAAAGCACTTGATATATTAATTTTAAGTACTGAAAGTGGTTAGTCTTAGGCCTTGTTTGATAACAACAAAAATCACTTAAATTAATAAATTAAGCACTTATTTAGTTTAAATGTGTTTGATAATGGCTTTTTATTAACCACTTAAATTTTTTTTTTTTTGATAGAAAAGGAAAAGAAAAACGAACAACAACAAACTACCCAGGAATTAGCATAGGGAAGCTAACCCCAATCCTATCTTCTAAGAGAAGATGAGAGATGAAACTAGGGGAAACAGGAAGGGTAGTAACGCCTAACGTCCCTTCATGGCCCGCCGCCGCCAAGCGATCAGCAACACGATTCTGCTCTCTAAAAATGTGTCTGAACTCTACGAACTCAAAGGAGGAGCAAAGCCTTATAATAGCTTTGATGAGGTTGCGACTGTTAAGACCCATAGAATGATTCTCAGAAATCATTTTGATTGCTTCCAAATTATCAGACTCCACAGAGAGCCTCTTAACACCCAGCCTTTTAGCAAGATTGATTCCAGTAAGAATAGCCCAGAGCTCCGCAGAAAAGGAAGAACCCAACCCTAAATTCTGGGAGAACCCAGAAAGCACCACTTAAATTATTTAATTAAACTAAATATCACTTATTTTGATAAGTGAAAATATTTAACTTAAAATTTTAAGTTAAACATTATTAACTAATATTTTAATATTTAGCATTTATTTTTAATATTTATCAAACACTTATATCATTTAATAATTTCATCACTTATGATATTCAACATTTAAAAGTACTTATTTTTTCAACATTTAAATTTTAGTTTTATCAAACTACACCTTAGTTTAAACAATCAGTGAATAACATAATTATTCAATACTAGCATTTACAATGCATGGAACTCTACAAGAATATCATACCGCGAAAACTTATTACATCATTAATTAGTCAAATTTCACTTGATTATGTAAATTGATTCATCTTTATAATTTTGAACATAATGGCCCTGTTTGATAAAGAGCGTTTTGGGATAAAAAGAGCGGTTTTGACCAACTTTAGAGGTTTGACCACTGAAACCGCTAATTAGAGTGTTTGGTGGAGAGAGGTTTGGGAGAGAGTTTTGGGATGAAAACGCTAATTTAGAAAAAGCTCTTAAAAGGAGTTTTTCAATTAGCGTTTTGCAATATTAAAATTAATGGATTTCTTTAACCCTAATAGATAAACTCCCTCTTCTCCTGCGCCAAAATTAATGCCCTTATTCGTCTTTTTGCACAAACCGCTATTATCAATCAGCTAATTTTTACCAAACAGGTCTACACAAACAGCTAATCAAATCAGCTAATGTAATCAGCTAACAGCTAACAGCTAATGTAATCAGCTAACAGCTAACAGCTAATTCCCAAACGTGACCAATGTGTTATATAATTTCATCATATATTAGGGATAAGTTTACACTTTTTATATAAGTAAATTTGTGTCTTATCCATTTTGAGACATTTAGGATTATTCATCATTTTTTTTTTATGAAACTGTCTACATTCACAAGAAAAGTGCAAAAGGTGTAAATATAATAATAAAAATAAGGAATAAAATTTTATACAAGTACAGATTATGGTTCTGTTTGGCAATTAGCTATTAGCTAATAGCTAATTACATTAGCTATTAGCTGATTATCTTTTTGGTTAGCTGATTTGACTAGTGGATTGTGTGAAGTTATTTGGTAAAACTTAGCCTATTGTTTGTGTAAAATGATAAATAAGGACATGGTAAAACATTTATTTGGAATTGAAGAATATTAATTAGAGGTAAAAATGTCTATAAAAAGAGATAAAACAATAAGCTAATTGAAAAAGCTCGTAAAATGAGTTTTTTCAAAATTAGCCTTTTGAACCTAATAATCTCTTTCAAACATCTCTCACCAAACAACACTATTAGATGTTTGACTAGTCAAAACCTCTAAAGTGTCTCAAACCCCTAATTTTATTCCAAAAAGCTATTTACCAAACATCACCTATGACTAATACAAAATCCATATGGGTAAAAAAAAGAACAAATAATACAAACAAATGAAACATACTTCTTGAATCTCAAAATTTGCATAGAAGCATTTATAATGTAATCTTCATCATTCAAACTCTTCCGAACCTTTGGATATAAGTCATTTCTTTTGCAACCGCGTAGTGTAGTGATCTACGGATAAGATGTAATATTTCTGCTCTTGTTAAATCAGAATATTACAAATGAAAAAAATAATAAACAACAGATGCAATTTAAAAGACCCAGTTAAATATATCAAATCCAATTAAAATAAACTTATAAAACAAAGAAAAAAAGAAAAATTAAAAAAATATAACAGTTCAAAAAGGAAAAAGAAAGATAATCTTCAACTCGAAAGAGAAAAAAACTCAATCAATGAGAAAATCGATTGATGAATTTGGTAAAAAAAAAAATGAGATGATGCCGAAAATTGAAGAAAATAAGAGGCTGTTTCGTCCATAGAAATGAGAAGTTACTTGGGAATTGAAACCCTTCACTTTTAAAAGAAGAAGAATCGGATTGTTCATAAAAAAATTTGGTGAGACTTATTCATAATTATTAATTATTAATTTTAATAGGGTTAAGGTGCAAAAATACTCTTAACGTTTTGGGTCAGGAATAATTTTATCCCTAACGTCTAAAATGGTGCAATTTTACCCCTAACATTTGTAATCAAGAGCAATTTTACCCCTAACGTTGGTAATTTGGATCAATTTCATACACTATTATAAAACACAGATATTTTTGTTCATTATTTTGCACCAATTGCATATCAATTCATTCTAAAAAAGGATTTCATGTGTTTTGTAATTTAATAATAGAATTGGAGATTAATATTTATAAATTTTTTGAATTTTTTTTGTCTAATTCGACAATATATGTTTTTTTTTCACATCCCAACATATGTTTATGATTTGTTACTGATAAAGTGACGCACATGTAAAGTGTATATATAAGATTCATGACCGAGAAGACAGTTTGATGAATTATTTCTGAAATTGATCCAATTTATCAACGTTAGGGGTAAAATTGCTCTTGGCTACAAACGTTAGGGGTAAAATTGCCCCATTTTATTAGATGTTTGGGGTAAAATTGCTCATGGCCCAAAACGTTAAGGGTATTTTTACACCTTAACCCATTTTAATATATAGAAGACACATTCATCAAATATATATATATATATATATATATATATATATATAGAAGACACAGAAAGTGAAAGTGTTCAGAAACTGCTTCAAAAAGATGAAGCAAGCGAATAATATTTTTTCTACAAGAGATAAGAACAATAATAAAATATTAAAAGAAGTGATAAAAAGGTATATTATTGGGTTAAGGTACAAAAATACCCCTAACGTTTTGGGTCAGGAGCAATTTTACCCCTAACGTCTAAAATGGTGCAATTTTGCCCCTAAGGTTTGTAGCCAAGAGCAATTTTACCCCTAACGTTGGTAATTGGGTCAATTTCAGGCACTATTATAAAACACAGATATTTTTGTTCATCATTTTGCACCAATTGCAGATCAATTCATTCTAAAAAAAAGATTTTATGTTTTTTTGTAATTTAATAATTAAATTCGAGATTAATATTTATAAATTCGGTGATTTTTTTGAATTTTTTGTCTAATTCGTACAAAAGACATTATATTTTTTTATTTTTTTTCACATCCCAACATATGTTTATGATTTGTTACTGATAAAATGACGCACATGTGAAGTGTAGATGATAAGATTCTGACCGAGAAGACATTTTGATGAATTATTTCTGAAATTGATTTATCAATGTTAGGGGTAAAATTGTTCTTGGCTACAAACGTTAGGGGTAAAATTGCACCATTTTAGACGTTAGAGGTAAAATTGCTCCTGACCCAAAACGTTAGGGGTATTTTTACACCTTAACCTTATATTATTTTATGATTATAGAAAAAGAAAAGAATCATATATTGACTAATATCAACTCCGTAAATCCTTTTCAAACAAAAGCTATCACTTTATTACATACACCTTTTGAATTTTGTGTTATATTGTTGGTGACTCATACTGTCATTCAATTTTCAGGAAAAGGAAAAATAAAATTCTATATACATAAAATATCAACTTTTTATATTATGCCTATACAGTAAAACGTTTATATTTATATAGGAATACACCTGGATCAGACTATTTATATAACAATTGGAAGGTTATTCCTAAATAGAGTTTGGTCATAGAGGTTATTACAATCGATTTTTTTTATAACAAAATAGAGATTTTTCTCTATATATAGAGTATTCATGTATGTATAGAGGCTTTACTGTATATATATAATTTTGATAACATCCATATATTATTTAGGGGACCAAAAGAGTAATTGACCAAACGACCGCGTATAAAGACGATCGTGAAAGCTATGGCATATCAAGTAAGCCACCTGGATGGCGGATCACATGGATTCCTCCGTACGCCATCAATAGTCAAACACTTGGGAGACCCGCCATCTCGTCTCGATACGCCCCCTGAACGGCAGAGCCGACTCTCCATAAAGGCAACTAATAACCCATTAATGAGCTAGCGGTCATACTTGAATAAGATCAGTAACCGCCATTAATGAGGCATTAATAGAGACTTTCTAGTTACCGAGAGTTACAACTACATGACTATAAATAGCTTGCATCCCAAGCTATTGAGGTACACATTCACGCTCTCCTTAACCTTACTTTGTGCTTACAGTTTATTCTTCTACACTATACTGACTTTAGCATCGGAGCTTCCCCCGCCGATCCGAACGGCACCCCCACAGAGAAGGTCACCGATCAAGAATTCATCACCAGTCATCAAATTTTATCCTCTCTGACTGTATTGGATATTTACTTTAAAAAAGACAAACAAAAAAAAAATCTATGCAGAGAATCATATGCTTTACTTTTAATAATAATAATAACTATTATGATTATCCACTTACTAATCTTCTTGGAATCATTTTAAGATCTGTTTGTTGTCTCCATATACATTATTATTGTGACCCAAATTAATTTAATTAAATGATGCATCCAATTATAGAATAGTTCTTAATTAATAAAACACATGCATCATATCATATGTAAGGTATGTATATATTAATTTTCTTTTTGAGGGAAAGGTATATACATATATTAATTAATAGTGCTAGTATCAACATCTTTCTCAAAGCTTTACAGTGAATTTTCGAGTGAATATCTGGTGTCTGATTATTATGTCCTTCAAAATTAAACAAATAACAATATTCAATTAATTTTTTTTTAATAATTAGTTTATATAGGTGTTAGCATGGATTTTTTCCGATCCTAATAATGAAATCATGTTATCTATGCTCGATATGTTGCAAATGGGTCCCTGTTGTTTTGTACAAGATCAAAGATCGAGCTTAAAGTCAACTATTTTATATTCTAAGTCTAGCACGCTTTTCCAGACTGAATTCGTAGGTCGAAAAAGTAGTTATGACCATTCAAGTCATCTGAACGGAAGTCTAAGACGGTCTTAGACTCATATCTTTTAATTGGGTCATTTTTAGCCGTGGATCAAATATAAAATGTTCGTCTCGTTGAGACGGATCCAACGGTATAAGAATCGTCAAAATCGAAGATTGGAAAGATCGTTTTCGGAAGTCGTTTCGGTTGGGCATCATCCAAATTAGGGGCAAATCTGCCCCTAACCAGGTGGTGGTTGACAGGCAGAAAGTTACAACAGATTTTGAATTTTTGATGTAATAAATATTAAATCTATTAGAATAAATATATTTAGTTGACGGATTGAAATGCATGCTGATGTGATTATACAATATGATTAGAATTAGGACAATGCTGATGTGATTATACAATATGATTAGAATGAGTCCTAATTGATCGACTCTGACATCGTAATAATTACATCCGAAAAACAGGTTTCAATGTCCCGCAGCTAATGTTTATTTGTCTTGCAGGTTTAATAGCTTTATTTTTTAGGACTAGACTGATTGTATTGTGCAATTTCGAAATGTAATTTATTATTCAACATTTATTTATCGATTTCATATGATGAAATGAATTAGGTTATAAATGATATTCTAACAGAAGTCAAGTCTATGTATTTATTAATCAAATCTTTTGATCATTTAATTCATGAGCCTAACTCCGAAGAGATGACATATTGTGAGCCATTATGTCATTTAATTTATATATCCCTGCACATTAATCCCGAATAGCAACTCTCACATATTGAATTAGCCTAAAACATGATAAAACATTAAAAACGTTAAGTGACGTTGTAATGTGAAAACAGGTCTTTCCAAGTAAAGGACTGGGGCGCTCACAACAGGTCTTTAATCCCAAAATATGATTAGGGGTCTCATGAGCACGGGTGACTCCACAAAGAGTCCATCGACCTCTCGAACTAGAGAGGGGAAAATGAACATTATCGATAAGAAATTATATTGCTAAACATATAATTTTCTTCAATAATTTTAGGTTTAATTTTTTACATCCTTAAACTTGACAAGTTTTGCCTACTGGCACCCCGAACTTTTTAAATAACCTACCACACACTTATAGTTGGCTTTAAAAACCCTATCACACACCTATAGTTGGCTCATAGGATCTCCTGCACACAAAATCGTTGATTTGCATCTTTGATATATGCCGTGACATACAAAACGAACTAATACGATTTTTTTTCAATAGCACGCGCATGCGACCTCGTCTGTCAAAGATGACAAATCACGATTTTGTGTCCAAGAGGTCCGAATGAGCCAACTTTAGGTGTGTGATAGGTTTTTAAAACCAAGTATAAATGTGTGATAGGTTTTTAAAGCCAACTATAAGTGTATAATAGGTTATTTAAAAAGTTCATGGTATCAATAGGCAAAACTTGATAAATTTAAGGATGTAAATATGCATTAAATCATAATTTTATTAATCCGGAATCTATACAAATTTAGCATTACTAACGGACTCTCGGCCGAGTTATCCATGGCGATGCTTAGTTCCAAAATTAATCTAGTAAGATTATGGAAATGAAATAGCATAATTTCTACTAATAAAGAGTTTATTATTTTCTTATAAATTAAATAATAATATGGATTCCCTCTTTTTAGTTTACTATATATTTCTAAAAAAAAGTCGCTTTTTCCCATTGGAATAAAGGATATACATCTATATTTGCAATTTCCATTCAAGTGTTCCAGCTAATTTCCAAATATAAAATAATATTGAATATTATCATTTAAGATATCTCTATTTGACTAGTTATAATATAGTTTTAGAGTTCACTTTTAATTTATATGGTGAAGGCAAAACTTGGGACCAAATTTGTGTTAACAAAAT
The DNA here is from genome assembly GCF_963576675.1 of Euphorbia lathyris. NCBI lineage: Eukaryota > Viridiplantae > Streptophyta > Magnoliopsida > Malpighiales > Euphorbiaceae > Euphorbia > Euphorbia lathyris. The sequence continues at coordinate 23,626,823 of NC_088914.1, forward strand.
TGAAAAAACTTTGAAAAAACCTTAAAATAGGGATTAAGTTTTCAGTCTTAGAGCCAAATATTTTAGCCTATAAATACACAATAAAATTAGAAGATTTGGTATGATGGAGTGAAGACTTAAAACGAAATACATTATAAAGAGTTTTGGAAACGACTTTAGTATAAAAAATTTAAAGAAATTATTACCTTATTATCCATTTATTTGGCCTAAAAATTCAACTGCTTCTGAACTTTTAAGAGTTTCAAATGACTTCCTATTTTTATCCAATTTTATTCAATAACCTTGATGATTGTTTGAATTTAAGCATTAGTTATATCTGCTATCACAAATGCAACAAATAAGGTGACATCATACCGGATTCCAATACATATGAATTCATTCATACACATTTATGTAATTGTCTAGATATCTACATATCTATAGCTTGTGAGATTAGTTTCTTGTTCAGTAGGGCCGGCCCTGGGCATAGGCCGGGAGTGTGGCCGCCCAGGGCCCAAGGCTAAAAACAACCCAAATTTTTTAATTTTATTAAATATATAATATTTTTTGTTATAAATATAATTATAATATCCGTTCAGACCTAAAAAGTACCAAATAATATGATATTTTAGGTCTGAAATGGGTCCAAAGTTCTATTTTAGACTTTTAAGTATAATTTTTATTAATATTAAAAGCTCAATGTCTCTTTTTCGCCTAAGACCCATAAAATGTCAGAATCGGTCCTGTTGTTCAGGCATAGAAAACAGTATTACATGCAAGTCTCAACGGAATTATATAAATCCTTTAACACAATACTTGACTTGAGCTCTTTAAGTTTATTATCATTCAATTAGAAACATAAAGTATAGTCCCACTTCATCTTGTATGAGTATTTTATGTTTATGATTATAAACTTAGAATTACTTTTATCTTATTAGTTATGTGATAAAAAAAAGATAAAAATATATTTTAATAGTTAGTAATATTTATATTAAATGAATCAAATAACTTAAAATGAACAATCCATTTATTAACAAAAGTATCATAAAACTATTGTCTTTAGAACATAACACTAATACTTTATCCATTTGTAGATGAGTCTTTTTATTATAGATAATGTTAAGACCAAATAATAATGGCATTATTTTTCGATCAAATGATACAACGCAACTGACTTCTGATGTTGCTCGTTCCATTCTGTCTTTGATATTTCTGGCAATGAAGTTACTTATTCTAATATTTTAGAAGAACTTGTTCAAGTTTCTCAACCTAGAAAATCCACAAATCTACTCCTACATAAGATTTTTTGTGTGTAATAATTTATGTTCCAACATTACACCACTTAATAGCCATTCTCAATATTACTAAAGTTTTGAGTTTTGATAATTTTTGAGGTAAACATAAAGCATATACCTTATCTTTAACTATCAAGAAGAATCTAAGTTTTATAATCAAGCCATTAAGCATGAATGTTGAAGAAAGGTTATAGAATATGTAATACATGTTTTAGAATTCAACAAGATTTGAGAGTTGATTGACTTTTCACCTGGTAGAATAGCCATTGGGTGGAGATGGATATTCAAGGTTTAAGTTCAAAGAAGATGGATCTCTAGAAAGATACACGCACGACTTGTTGTCAAAGGTTATACTCAAATTAAGAATATAGACTACATGGACACTTTTTCTCCAATGGTCAAGATGGCAACAATAAGGCTCATTTTAGCAATTGTGAATTGGGAAGTTTTTCGGCTAGATGTTAACAATGTTGTCCTTCATTGCAATTTGAATGAGGAATTATATATGGTTCTTCCTCAATGTTTTCAAACTCAAGACAAGTCCAAAGTTTGTTGTTTCGTAAAAACATTATATGGTTTAAAGCAAACTAGTCGCCAATGGAATGTTAAGTTCTCATAATCTCTAAGGTGTCGTTTGATTCGCGGAATAGAATGGAATGGAATAGAATTAATATTTCAAAGGAATAGAATAGCTGAGGAATGGAATAGAAATTCTCTAGGAATAACTATTTTGGTGGAATAAAATAAAATGGAATAGATAAATTTTTTATTCAAAAGACAATATTACCCTCAAATGTAATTTTAATTATTATTTCTTATTTCTTATTTCTTTTAAAATTTTAATTATTATTAAAAATTATTCAAATATTTAATATATATTATTTTAAAAATATATAAAAAAACAGAAAAATGCGAAATATGTAACACGGAAAAAAACACGAACAATAGAAAAATGAAAAAATTGTAAAAACACGAAAAGAGAGAGGTGGAAAATAGTAAACACAAAATGTAAAAGCGCAAATTAAAAACACAAAAATAAAAGAAAAAAAATGAAATAAAAGTGCAAAATGGTGAAAACGTGAAAAACATATAAACTTGTTAACACACAAAAAAAACATGCAAAACGTGCAAAAACACAAAAAATATGCTAACGGTAAAACACAAAAAAAAATGTAGAGACGTGAAAAGCTATGAAAACACAAAAATAGGAAAAAATATAGAAAAAACCCATGAAAACAAGAAAATGCAAAAAAAAAACACAATACATAAAAAACGTGAAATGGAAAACACAAAAATGTAAAAAACATGAAAATGTAAAAAACACAAAAACCTGGAAAAATATGAAAAACACGAAAAAATGTGAAAATTTGTTAAAAACACTAATACATGAACAAAAAAGTGCAAAAATTCGAAAATCATGAAAAGTAAAAAAAATATTAAAACATGAAAAAGGTGAAAAAACACAAAAATGTGAAAAAAAATAGAAAAATATAAAAACGTGAAAAAATGTTAAAACATGAAAATGTGAAAAATGCGGTTATAACATTTTTTCATATTTTCTTTTTTTTTTTTTTGCATTTTTTTTTACGTTTTTTCGTGTTTTTCAAGTTTTCTTGTTTTTCGTGTTTGTTCACATTTTCATGTTATTGACGTTATTGTGTTTTTTTGCACTTTTTCGTTTTAGTTTTTCGTTTGTCCATTTTTCGCGTTTTCGTTTTTTTTTTCGCATTTTCGCGTTTTTTTGTATTTTTGGCTTTTTGTTACCTTTTCGTGTTATTCACGTTTTTTCATGTCTTTTCGTATTTTTTCGCGTTTTGTCACGTTTTCGTGCTTGTTCATGTTATTGTGTTTTTTTTGCATTTATTCGTTTTTTCGTTTTTTCACGTTTTAGTTTTTCTTTTTTTTTCCTTTTTTCCCGTTTTCATTTTTTTCGCGTTTTTGTATTTTTCGCATTTTGTTACTTTTTTGTGTTATTCGCGTTTTTTATGTTTTTCGTATTTTTTTCACGTTTTCATGTTTTTTTTTTATGTTTTCGTGTTTTGTTTGCGTTTTCGCATTTTCATGTTTATCATGTTTTTCACGTTTTTGTGTTCTAGCATTTTTTCGTGTTTTTCGTATTTTTCACGTTTTTGTATATTTCATACTCTGTCACTTTTTCGCGTTATTCGTGTTTTGTGTTTTTTCGTGTGTTTATTTTTTCGCGTTATTCATGTTTTGTATTTTTATACTTTTTTAACGTTTTCCTTAATTTTCCATTTTTCACGTTTTTATGATATAAATTATGGATTCGCCAAAATTTATAGGATTTGAGAAATTGGCTAGAGAGAAGATTGATGATTTAAGGGAGGATACTTTTAGAAATTACAAAATATAATATTAGGAATAACCAGAATAGGCTATTCCTAAACTGAAGAATAGTTATTCCATGAAAACAATGAATAGGGATTCCATGGAATAGTTATTCCATCCAAAAAATTCAACCAAATGTGGAAATAACTATTTTTTAGTAATAGCTATTCTATTCCCCTCTATACCGCGAACCAAACGATCCCTAACAGTTTTTGGTTATAAGCAATCACAGTTTGATCTCCTCATTATTTGTTAAACAAATCTCAAGAAAGATAAAATGCCGCTTGTTTATGTAAATGATGTTATTCAAATCGGAAATAATACAAAAGAAAATCAAGTTATCAAACAATACTTGGATGGTCTTTTCAAGATTAAAGATTTGGGTAATCTCAAGTTTTCTTATGAATAGAAGTTTGAAGAAGCAATAGACATTTTCTTAAATCAATGGAATACTTTAGTCCCTCCCTCTAGACGCTTTTCGGCCTAAGGCGATTTTTAGCTACCTAGTCTCCTTGAAGGCTACTTCAACGTTTCCTAAGAGCATTTCCAATAAAGGGTGCCCTAAAGAGTGTCAGCTGATGTGGCATCAGCTTTGACAACTTTTAAAGGGTGCCCACTATTGGAGTGATTGTGGGTGCCAAGAAAAGTTGCCAATTTTTGGCCATCTCTTGGCAACCTTGTTTATTATTTTTTAATATGAAATAGGTGGTCCCTCTCCTAGAAATAATAAAATCTGTAGCTTATTATTTTAATATTTTTAATAAAATAATAATTTGTAAGATTATAATGACAACTTTTCAAGCAACCTCTATTTGAGCATTTTTTAAATAAAGGTTGCCAAAAATTATGTGGATGAAAGAGACAATAAAATATTATATTTTGAAATTATGTGTCAAGTTTTGGCACTCTTTTGGGCACCCTCTATTGGAGATGCTCTAAGCGACGATAAACAAAAGCATTACATATTGTGAATTACTTTTTGTTTTATTGTAATTCACTTTTGACTTGTTTCAATGATTGTTGTTGAAAATATTGATGTTTGCACATTTTTAAAGATATATGTTACAAATATATTGTATATTAAATATTTTTATATTATTATTTTAGATAGTATAGTACATATTTTAATTGAATTTATATAACAATTTATTGATTAATAAATAAAAAAAATATAAATCTGATTAATCCTCGACTAATTCTTGAAGGCCTTGTCCCCCCAACTAACGCCTAACGTCTTGATTATCAACAAATTTTATTTTTATTTAGGAAGAAAATGGTTTTAATAATAAAAAACAACCACTCATCTACTTATTTTTCTTTAACCAAATACATATATAGACTTTAAAATTAACAAATATGATCAATCAAATCGAATTTTAGATATCAATTTTATAATTTTTTACAAATTAATCAAAATACAATCAATTTTAATATCCATCCATTTATCAAATTTGAACAAATTTATCAAATACGGTCAATTTCATTAATGGGTTGCTGGGGCGGGTAGAAGCTTTCGCCCCCCAGTCAATCTAAAAATACATTTTAGTATATGGTGAGTGAAGAATTTTGGCTCTCGTCAAAATTCTCAGCTGGTTTCCAATCTAACCAACAACTCCATTAAAATTTTGCACCCTGTAATTTTATCATGTGATCCGCTCTTATCGGCTAATTTGAGGGGGTGATTTTGCAACATGCTATCCAATACCATGTAGATATTGTCCACTTTGGCCAAAATCCAACGCATTGAGTCTTATGGCTTTAAAACGTGTCTGCATGTATTGAATTCACATCTTACTAATAAACCTCAATCACTCTCTCTCCATTTCCGATATGAGATTTAGTTCATTCCTGCCTCCATCGCCATCCCTTAGGGCCGCTTCTTGCTCAGGTCTTCTACCCCGACGTCACCCTCTTCGGACCGAATCGTTGCAGATTTTATCTCTTGATTGATATTAGATTATAGGCAAATAATAATTAGACACTTGTTTGCATGTCAACGAAAGCTGGAAGTACCATATATGCACATGATATAAACTTGCTAATTGAATTATAACACTTTATTTGAAAGCTGATTTGGCACACTCATCCTCAACTCAATTACGTGGAAACATTATAGCCCATAAAATTAAAAAAACCTTTAAGTCATTTTCATAAATATATTTAAAAATTACATGTGTAACTGCAGCAGAAAGATTCGGTTTGGTAGCTTGGAAACATGGGAAATTGTTTACTACAAGTACAAGCATCATTTATTATATTAATTCATTAACTACTAACTATATAAAGTAAATAAGTCCTCATTGCTCTAAATAAGTAAACAACAAAACTGACCGTTTCATATTTTCTTTTACAAACTTTATAAGTTGAGACATATTTATACATACATGCTTGCAATAAATCAATTCTATTTTCAATGCCTTATTATATTATATTGTTAGTAATATTTTCAAGAAAATGTTAATTTCAGTTTTGGTTTGTTGGTATTTTTGCGAGTGAACATGTTAGGAAACTGATTCTCAAATTGATTTTGTGTGTCGTAGTTTTTTTACTTTTAAACAAATGATTGGGTGAAAAATGATTGGGTGAAAAATTAAAGGACTGAAAAATCTTTCTTAGGTTTCTAATTTTTCTAAAAAAAAAAAAAATACTAGTTCAAGCAATGACCGCTAAAATAGATCAGTTCATAGATAATTTTTATTTTTTTATATTGAAATTATGATTACACGAATGAAAAGAGCAAGCTGTTGGAAAATATAATCGAAATACGATAATTATGTAACAAAATTGTGATTGAAAATGAATCGAATTTGAAGTTTGAATAAATTAATGCTTGGAAATGACTAGGAATTTAAGAAGTTTGATGATTGCTTGTAGAAATTGTTTAAATATTAGATTGAAACTTGAATTTAGCAAGTTGGAAATTTTGAGTTGAGATATAACGAAGCTTGTATGATTGTGGGAAAACTTGAAGAATAAAGAAATCAAATGATTTCGGAGAATTAAATTGAGAAAAATGAGATAAATAAGGTTAGAAAAGAGTTTTTGATTTTGGGTTTTGATATGTTGTTGAGTTATGTGTTTTTCCAGTGTTATCAGGCTCGGACCGGACCGGCCGATCCGACCGGGAACTGGCGAGGAAGCCGGTCCGAGCCTGTCCGGTTATTTCAACATTGAAATAACCGGAGAGACTCGGGTGTGAACCGAGACCCGACGGTTGTCCAGGGAATCGGTGTGACCCCGGGTCCCTAAAACCAGCAGGAAAATTAATTTTTGGATTATGGAAATTAAGGGCTGGAATTAAGACAAAAATAAAAATTAATAGTAAAAGGGGTCAAGTTATAGAATCTTAATTTGGTGCGGCATTCGCGTCGTGCGGGTGCGCCCCTAACCCGATGGTTAATCGATTGCACACGCCCCCCCCCCCCCCCCCCCCCGCCGCGTGTGAGAGAGCCTTTTCCCTAGTAATTGGTTAAAGGCTTGTAAAGCCCATTTACTTATAAACTAGTTAAGTTTCTCATTTCTTTCCTATGTGAGATGTAAGTGTTTAATTTCATTTTATTTTCTTCCAAACCATTTCAAGTGGTTCACTTTGAGCATCAATTTCTCATTCATCATTTGTACGTTTTGAGTTTATAATATATTTTTAAAAAGATCTTATGGCATAGAATACGTTGATATATTTCAATTTATTTTGAATTTAATTTATTCGTTATATATTTAATACTCAAATTAACAAAAAATAACAAACCAAAAGTTGTTGATAATTTATTTTGGATATATATAATGTATACAAATATTTTTAAATTAATTATATATATTTAATATATATAAATATTATTTATTTATTTATTACGTCATCCGGTTCGACCAATCCGAGCCATCCGGTCCTACCAAGTGACTCGTAACCCAGTCATCAATCCGGTTTGATGTCTGGTCCGGTTCTGATAACATTGGTTTTTTCAAGTGAAAGTGTCAAGCTTTTTTATAGTTGTTGCTAGTAGGATTTTTTATTACTCCACTCTTGTTGAAATTTTTATGGCACATTCTCCACCTTTTGAGAAACCAGATTCCACTTCAAAATGTGGATTGGACTTGGCTAAGATTGTTGAAAACATTAAATGGCAAGCAGACACGTCTTTCTTGCTACTGAGACAAATTCATAGGAAGCATGGTCTTTCACTATTCCACTCTTACTGACATTTTTATGGCACGTTCTCCACCTTTTGAGAAACTGGGATTCCACTTCAAAACATGGGTTCAAGTTGGTTAAGATTGTTGAAAAAAAAATCATTTTCGAACATACATATTTTCTTAGCTCTTTGTACAACTATTGGTAAAATGCTTGTTTTTCGTTCAGTACTATTTTGTGTACAACTATTAGTAATATGGGTGTTCATCGGTCGGTTCGGTTTGAAAACCGAACCGAAATAACTGAAAACTGAATAACTTCAAAAATAAAAACCGAACCTAACCAAATAATAATAAATAACCGAACCGAACTGATCGAATTATTTCGATTGATTCGGTTCGGTTATTCGGTTTCCTTACATTAAAAATTTCATTAACAATTATTACTTACATGTAAGGTTAATATTACACTATTAATGATGTTGCTTGGTATTTACTTATATATACAACGGTTTTTGTTTTTATTTTTGTTTTTGGGCTTTGATTTTTTATTTTTCTTTTGAAAATAACTAATTTTTTATTGAAAGAAAAAAAAGAATATATAGAAATTTTATATAAAAATAAAATCAATCTTGTGGATAGTTCTAAATATTTTTTTCAATGAAAGATTGGGACGCGATTAAGAGGTTAGATATCCCAACTAGGTTGGCACCCCTAACACACTCAAACAACCCTGAATATTATTAAAATAAATGAAAAAATTACAAAGGGAGAAAAAATTAAAGAAAACGAACATGTGCAACATTACAAAGGTCGTCAAAAATAAGAGCTTGACAGAAATGTGGAGCGGAAGACCATCAATTAAGCGTAGTCGAAGATTTACCAAAACAAGCAAGACGATCGGCCGCTTGATTACCTTCTCTGAAGATATGCGTGATGTGATAGCTCATAGCCGAATAACGGGACAAACAACCAAGCCAATCTTGCTTAATTTTTCATGGAACCTCAGAAGAAATGTCGGTTAGCGTTTTAACTGCATAACTCGAATCAGATTCAATCCACAAGTTGTGCCAACCCCTTTCCCAAGCGGTTTCAATTGCAAAAATGATTGCCATTAACTCAGCGATATGTGCATATGACTCAGGGATGTTAAAGGCGAAGCAACCCATGACAAAACCCCGTCCATTTCTAAAAATTCCTCTAGCGCCAGCAACGCCAGGTGCACCTTCCGCCGCTCCATCTGTGTTGACCTTTACCCAATTCGGTGGAGGCGGACACCATCACACTATCACGTAATTCGGTTCCGGAGGGGGTCTAGGCTGATTCGAGGCCGAAAGAGCCCATTTAGGTTTATTGATGAAATACATAAGCCGAGCACAAATAATTTGGATTGAGGGGAGCTCCTATTCAAACACAGCCCTATTCCGAATAAACCAAATTAACCAAACAGCAGTAATAGTCGCAAAATTCCAGAACTTACGCCTACTCAGTATAAACCAGACTGCACGAATAATTCGAAATAAATCCAGAAACCCAACAGCGCAGTAGCGGTTAACCACGAACAAATAAAAAACAAAATTCCGGATGTGCCTCGCCACCCAACAAGTAACAAAAAGATGATCCAATGTCTCGATATTGCATTTGCACAGCTCGCACCGTGAAGCAATAGAGAAGCCAGAAGCTTGGAGATTGGTTTGAACTAAGAGTTTAGGGTGCAGAGCTAACCAGCAGGTCACTGAGCGCCGGGTAGGAACAAAAGAGTTCCAAACAAAACGATTCCAAGGAACCGTGACATCAGAACTGAATGTCTCGAAATACAAGTATCAGTACCATTCCGATTGCAATGAACTGCAGAATCTGTCGTTGCACCTGATCAGGAAGGCGCTCCAAGTTGACCCATACGTCATGCGAACGGAAGTTACTCACTGTCTCAAGGAGATTACGTTGGACTTTAATCGGGATGTCTAGTTGGGTTGCAATCGATGGCGATACCCACGAGTCCGTCCAGAAATTTAATACCATACCATATTTTCTCTCACCTACTTATACACTTGCCTCACAGACGACCAGACAGAAGAGCTAGAAATGTAAGGACTAGGCAAGCCCGAATTGGTGAGAAAACGAGTCCTTAGAAGTTTAGGGATAAAGCCTTGCCCTTGAATTAGCTCCGAACTGAATTTTCCAAGAAGAGCCGAATTAAAAAGACCAATGTTTTTAATTCCGAGCTCTCCGCATTCGTGAGGTCGACAGCAAAGTCTCCATGCAACAGTACCAATCTTGCGCTGATCTCGGTTGCCCGTCCAAAGAAAATTCCTAAGAGCTTTATCAATCTTTGCAATAAGCGACACATGCCATTTGTAAATCATAAAGGAATGAATAAGGGCACCTGTTAATGCAGATTTGATAAGAGTTAACCTACCAGCTAAGGAAAGCGATTTCCCTCTCCAAAGGCTAAACTTGGCCAGAAATCGGTCAACAATAGGCTGCAAAAATCTAGCTTTTTCCGCCCCCTGAAATAGCGGAACGCCAAGGTAGTTGAACGGCAGATTAGCTTTCCGAATTCCCATGATATCTAGAAACCTGTTCTGACGATGAGTACTGATGGAATTGCCAAAGTAGACCTCAGATTTATCCCAATTTACAGATTGACCCGAAATAGTAGCATAAAAATTGAATAGTTGTTTGATACACTTCATATTCTTTATAGTTGCCCTGCAAAATAACAACATGTCATCCGCATATAAGAGGTGCGATGGAAAGAGAGATTGTCTGTTGTAAGTCATTGTCTGAAACCGACCATCCTTCACCAGCTTAGTCAGCAACCGACTAAAGAAATCCTCTACAATGCCAAAAAGAATCGGAGAAAGAGGATCGCCCTGGCGAACACCATATGAACAACCAAACAAACCCTTGATTCCTCCTCCTATGGCAATAGAAATTCGAGCCGATCGAAGAATTTCCAAAATCCAAATTCTAAATTGCAGAGAAAAGCCAAAAGCTTCCAAGACAGCCAATAGAAAGTTCAAATCAAGAGTGTCAAAGGCTTTTCTAATATCAATCTTCATAGCCATATTACCTCCAAAGCAGTTTTTATTTAGCAGATTAATCCCTTCAGAAGCCGCATTGATGCAGTGGTGTATACTTCTACCTGTGATGAACCCGAATTGATTATCAGACACAATGCAGGACGCAATAGGCGCCAGCCTGTCAGAGATAATCTTTGAAATTATCTTATAATTGAAATTGCCCATAGCAATCGGTCTAAAATGCTGAAACTCAATGGCATTAGCAGTTTTAGGAAGCAAGGCCATAATACTAGAATTTATACCTGGCAACATAAAACCAGAATCAAAGAAGCTTATCACCATCTTACAGACATCTGTACTTATAATATCCCAAAAATGCTGATAGAAAACACCCCCAAACCCGTCAGGGCCAGGGGAACTATCTCGGTTCAGACTGAAAACTGTTGATCGAATCTCATCAATTGAAGGTCGTCGTGTAAGAATCTTGTTGTCCATATCAATAGAATCTTGGTCGACATGTAGCCTGCTGCTCGTGAAAAGGTTGGAGTAATAGTCCACAACATGTTGAGAGATGAGATTCTCATCATTCACCAGTATGCCATCAACCATAAGAGTGTCCAATGAAGAATGAATTTTCCTGCCTTTAGCCGAACAATGTAAATAACTTGAATTACGATCCCCCGCGCTAAGCCATTTTTCTCTACTTTTATCCCGGAGCAGCAACTCTTGCCTGTATAATTGAAGGTCTAGATCACATTTTGCTTCTGCTTCCTACGCTCGGTTAGCCTCAGTCATCCTTTGTAAAGATATCACCTGTTGAATGTTTGCAAGACGCAAATTTGTACACGCAATATTAGCTTCAACCCTTCCAAAGACTTCTCTGTTCCAAACCCGAAGTTTATGTCTTAACGTTTTCAACTTATGGCAAAGGAGTTGCACTAGCGGCAAGGAAATGTGAGCATTTTGCCAGTGTGTAGAAACCAGATCCATGAGCGAAACATGGGTAGTCCACATAGATAAAAAAACGAAAACGGGTTGGTCTAGCCAAACCAGTTTTACACACAAGTAACAATGGACTATGATCAGACTGATAGCGAGGAAGAACCGTGCAGCTGACAGAATCCCAAGAATCCACAAATTCTTCAGATATCAAAGCCCTATCAAGCTTACTTTCAATATGCTCAGCGCCAAATCGACCATTTGACCAAGTGTAATGCATACCTATATTAGCCACTTCAACCATACCATTATTAATACAACTGATTATGTTATTAGTTTATTTATGAAGATGCATTTTTTTCTTGTGCAATTTCATGTTCTACCTACATTCCAACCACGCAATAAGGCTTGAAATTATACATCTTCTGTTTATTAATGAAAGAAAAGAACTCATCTTTCATTAATAGGATTGTCTGTCGTTAATGACATTTCAAATTGCACCATCTGGTAAATAATACACTTAAAATTATATTGCTTCGTATGTAGAAGCTAAATCCGCTCTTCACCAATACCCATATGACAAGTTCTGAAATAAATTTTAGAGACCCCTTATTATGCTATTGTTGTTAAGAGCCGATGATTGAAAATAAAAGAAGACAATGTGTATTATTATTGTGTCTAATTATTGTATTATAAATGAAATAAATTTTCAATTTTATTAAATTTTTTTTATCTGGAGCTCTTTAAATGGGATGCTCTTAAATGATAGGCTTTAGACGGGTGCTTAGATCGACTCCCTCTGGAACCTCCCCTGTTTAAATCGATCGGTCGGATTTCGGGAGTATATTGATGATGTAGTAGCGGTGTCTAGGAAGAGCGATAGAATTATGAGTGTTAAGCTAGTGATATGGGATGAGGTTGAGAATGTCATCAGTGTATATGCGCCACAAATAGGATTAGATGTCTCTATAAGACAAGCTTTTTGGGAGGACTTAGAGGAAGTGGTGCAACAGGTTCCTATGGATGAAAAGATGGTACTGGGGGGTGATCTCAATGAACACGTGGGTTCTAGACGAGATGGGTTTGAGAGTGTTCATGGAGGGTATGGTTTTGGAGATAAGAATGAAGCAGGAAATGATATTTTGGAATTTGCATCAGCCTATGACTTGAGTATCATGAACACATGGTTTATGAAGAGAACATCCCACTTAGTGACTTATCGGAGTGGCGGTAATGCGAGCCAAATTGACTTCTTCTTAGTAAGGGGTGCTTGGAGAAAGAGTTATATTGATTGTAAGGTGATCCCTAGTGAGAGTACAACAACCCAACATAGAGTAGTGGTGCTTGATTTTCGATGTAGGAAATGTATAAGAAAACGAACACCACAAGTGGAGACTAATATTAAGTGGTGGAAATTGCAAGGGGAGAATCAACAAAAATTTATGGATGAGATGACCAAAAAATATATTTGGACTTGTAATATGGATTTAGATATAGATTCGATATGGACTAAGATGGAGCATAGTATAAGGGAAGTAGCGAAGGAAGTTCTAGAGGAATCTAAAGGTAGCATGCCACCGGGTAAGGACGCATATTGGTGGACAGAAGAAGTACGACAAGCAGTAAAGAGTAAGCGAGAATCCTATAAAATATTGGAGAAATGTAGGAGTGACGAGAACTACGAAAAATACAAAGAGGCTAAAAGAAAAGTAAAGAAGGTCATACGAGATGTTAGAGCAAAGGTGAATCGGGATCTGTATATAAGATTGGATATGAAAGAAGGGGAAAGAGACATATATAGAATTGCTCGGATGAGAGATTGGAAGACGTGAGATCTAGAAAAAGTTAAATGTGTGAAGGATGTGGACCAGAAAGTCCTAGTTGGAGATAAGGATATCAAGGAACGATGGAGGTCCTATTTTGATGACTTATTTAATGGAGATTGCAGACAAGATGTTGGAGATATAAGTATCCCCCACGATATGATAAATCATGAATGCCTGCGGAGAATTCAAAAGGGTGAAGTCAAAATGGCATCAAATAAGATGAGGTTGAAGAAAGCAGTAGGACTTGATGGCATCCCTATTGAGAGTTGGAGATGTTTGGGAGAGAGAGGAATCGAATGGTTGACGACGTTCTTCAACAAAATTTGGAGAAACAATAAGATGCCATCAGAATGGAGGAAAAGTATCCTAATCCCTTTGTATAAGAACAAAGGCGATGTCTAAGATTGTGCCAACTATTGAGGAATCAAATTAATGAGTCACACTATGAAACTTTGGGAGCGAGTGATCGAACAAAAGCTGAGGAGGACGGTGAAGATCTCGGAAAACCAGTTTGGCTTTATGCCGGGAAGATCAACTATAGAAGCCATCCATCTAATGAGACAATTAATGGAGCACTATCGAAATAAGAAGAAAGACTTGCATATGGTTTTCATTGACTTGGAGAAAGCATATGATAAGGTAACGAGGGAAGTACTTTGGTGGGCCTTGATAAGGAAAGGCATTTCGCGGAAATATATTGACATCATAAAGGACATGTATGAGGGAGCATGCACGAGTGTACGTACTAGTGTTGGGAAGACTGAAGAGTTCCCTATTACGATTGGAGTGCATCAAGGTTCCGCACTAAGCCCATTTCTTTTTGCCATCGTTATGGATGAACTAACAAGTTCACTTCAAGATGGTATACCATAGTGCATGTTGTTTGCAGATGATATTGTGTTAGTAAGACAGAATATTTGGAGTGTAAGTTTAACGGCCATAGGAGTAGGGAGGCAGGGACAATCACCCTGGATGGGAGAGTTGTTCAGGCATCGGATTGCTTCCGGTATTTAGGATCTATTATCCAAACGGATGGAGAAGTAGATGGAGATGTTGCTCATAGGATTCAATATGGTTGGTCGAAGTGGAAGAGTGCTACGGGTTTCCTTTGTGACCCCGGCATGCCTAATAGATTGAAGGGAAAATTCTACCGCACGGCAATCAGACCAGCATTGTTATATGGTACGGAGTGTTGGGCAGTGAAACACTGTCACATCCATAAGATGTCGGTGGCGGAGATACGTATGTTGAGATGGATGTGTGGTCATACGAGAAAGGATCGGGTGAGTAATGAAATAATTAGGACAACAGTAAGGGTTACATCTATTGAGAATAAAATGAGAGAAAACCGACTAAGGTGGTTTGGCCATGTGAGACGTAGAGCGCTTGATGCGCCGGTTAGGAGGACCGAAGAGTGGCAAAGGGATGTAGTGGTGAGGGGTAGGGGAAGACCTAAGCAAACTTGGAGGAGGATGATCGAGAGTGATATGAGTTTACTGAGAATTGAGGAAAATATGGTAGTGGATAGGACGGAGTGTAGAGAGCGAATTTGTGTCGCTGACACGACTTGATGTCACGGTTTTATATGATGGTTCATGTTAGCCGACCCCGAATCATTTCGGGACTAAGGCTTTGTTGTTGTTGTTGGTCGGATTTCGGTTTTTACAACTATGATAACTACAACAGTAATAATGTATAATGTATATAAAGTGAAGTATTAATAGAGAGAAAATTTACCTAAAAATAGCTAGTTAGCAAGACTAGAATTATTAATATTTGAAATTGAATAAAAGTTTATTTAAAAGGAAAACAGAGATAGTGAAAGGTGGTGATGGATGGAGATGTGACATAGAAACAAAAGGAGGAATGTAGAGGTGACAGCTGGCTCACTCTCACAAGCTATATACATTAAAAAATAATTTGTTAAAGTTGACAAAACGTATGTTGAATGTTTGAAACCTAATAAATTGCCTAAATTTCGTTTTACATATATTATTATTATAATCAATTTAGCTTGTGACAAATATCAAATTTCTTTCTTTTCTTCTACTAAAAAAGAAATGACATGTATCTCTTTTTCATTAGCGCCGCAAATAGGATTCAACAATGTGACCCACTTTTATTAAATGGATATAATATACAAACAATTACAATTAACTAAATTATTCCAAATTATTAAATTATTCCAACATTTTTAACCCTATATTCATAAATTTTTTTTCGAGCTAATTACAAATCTAGTCCAACTAAAAGGTCCATCAACATATCTAAGTCACTTTGCTTCCATCTCACTAAATTAGACACTTTCATCAACTTTAGACAAGAATACCTTATTTCAATCCACCTTTTTCCTTAGACTCTCAACGTCTTCTTCACCATCCCAAATCGACGAAAAGACGGTGGTTTATAGAGAGAAGAGATTATGTTTCGTTCAACCTTTGAAGAATTAATGTTTGTGGAAGAAGATTAGGATGGAAAGCTCAAAAAATGATAAAGGAAAAAAATATAACAATTGAACTGTTGCGATGTCGCATTTGTGACGAATTCGTCAAAAATGCGACAAGAGTTGTCGTATTTGCGACGAAGTGCGACAAGTGTTGTCGCATTTGTGACAAAATGCGACAATTGTTGTCGTATTTGTGAAAGAAATGCGACAAATTTTTTCACAAATGCGACAACATTGGAGGAAAATGAAGGAAAATGGTGGAAATTGAGGAAATTGAAACGATACTATTACAGATGAAGAAAGAGGCAAGACCATCGAGAAAAGCAGGCGTATAAGCTAAAAACATACCATTTCTATAGGAAATTGAACATAATACTTCAATAATCTCAAAAATCTCTAATGATTGAAAGAAGAAGAAGAAAAAGGATCGATCAAATAGAACTAAGGGTAATTTTATCCAAAGTGGATGGAAGTGTCTAATTTGGTGAGATGGAAGCAAAGTGGGTTAGATATGTAAATGGACCATTTATTTACAAATTCTTAAGGAAGAACCATAAATCTAACAGCAAAGGATGAGGGAAAATTAAGCCTAAGCTTGGTGGATGGACGGTGTCTGAATTGTTTTTTCATGCATCACAAATGCCTTTTTTTTTATGGCAAATGATATATACAACCCTAATGGTTGTATATAAGCATTAATTATCCATGTGTTTTCTTATATTTTCAATAAAAAAAGAGAATTAATTGTATTGAAAACATAACAATATATTATGATAAATGTATTTAAATATTTAAGTATTAAAGTATCAACAAATTTTAGGTATTGTAAAACAAAAATAGCACTAATAACAAGAATTTTAAGGTTCTTATTTACAACCCTTAGGGCTGTAAATATCAGGACCCTTTTTTTATAGGTAGAAGTCACATATATGCTAATCTTTAATTCGTTTCCTGCCAATTATTAGTTTTTTCGATAATAGAGAATATTAATCGGAAGAGTTTTTTGACGGCTGTGGTTTTTGGCGGGAGAGGAAGTTGTGCAAAATATTAGAGAAAGAAGTTGGAGTTTTCCACCACAAAAACCTTTACTTGATTTAATTAAGGATATTATTGTAAGTTCAATCGAGCTGAAAGACTTACAAAATCAATTGATGCAACTTGCAATAATAGAAGTATCTTATTAATAATGATACTCTTATTATTGTACTTGTTTATCTATGAAATGAATTGATATACGCATTTTCATCACGCAAAAAAAATGATACTCTTAAATAAATTAAAGATTAACTCTGGAAGAAAAGAAAATAGAGGAGATTAATTATCTCCTCTTACTTCTTACCATCCATGAATTGTGTGATCTAGTCGCAGATTTTTTTGAATAGTTTATATTACAAAAGCTTAATTTATATCATGTATTTTTAAAAGAAATAATATTAATGAATTTAATCGGGTAAAAATGTAACATTATAAGCGAAATAAAACTCGAGATATTGAAGAAAACCATAAAACAAGTATAGAAACGAGATGATTGTGCCAATAAATAAGTCGCCCCATTCGCCTTTCTCTGAACCAACTTGACTGGATAAGAGTCATAAATAAGAAGCAGAGCCCGACATCTTCCAATCAGATCCCGAACTTACTGATCTAATTTGCTAGAATGTATTTTATTGACTTCAAAAAAAAAAATCTTATATATTTGTAAGTGCAATATTTCTGAACATGACATTTAATGTTAAGATACATTCTAATTAAATAATTTATAAAAATTATTTCTTTCATTTTCTTAATTAATTGAAAAGAACCAAAATGTCCTTTTCAAATTTATACCTTAAAAATTTGAGTTTGCAATTTATTTGATAAAAACATTATGCTTTCAAGTAAAATGAAAAAATCAAATTGAAAATATGAGAGAGTTTATCGCATGAGAGGAAATTATATAAGCTCAATTATTGAAGATCCATTCCAAAATGAGTTAGCTCTTAAGTCCTTAATTTTGTTTTTGTATAATACAATAACACTTTATATCTCTTCATTGAAAGCTATCTTTCAACTTCCTAACATCTATTTGTACGAATTAGGCTATGCTTACTTTGTTTTTTACAAAGTAAACCTATTTGCAAGTTCTATTTATTCTTAAAGATGAAATTGGGACATAAGCTCAAAAGAAAAAAAAAAGAAAATTAAATTCTTGCTATTAACTAATGAACTTCTACTATGATTTTTCAAAAGAGAAGACTAAGAAAAAAACTTTAAATTTATCTATATATTAACTAATACATAATGATTGATACATAAAGGTATTCATATTATACATAAAGCAACCATTCCCTTTTGATGCATCTTTTTAATGAAATTAGAACTAAATTTCTAACATAAGAGTTCATTAATGAATGGTTGTTACTAAAAACCATGTATCTTTTTTAGAAGGAAAAACCATGTGCACTAGGTACAAGTAATAAATTGATAAGTAGATTTTTGTTCTCCACATGGATTGATGAAGAATTTCAAATAAAAAACCTTATGAAACAGGGTGTATAAAGTAACAGTATCTTCTTTCTTTGAATGAGGGTTGGTGTCATGCAATTTGAATTGAATGATGTAAGAGTAATCGATATATAGAGAATGAGTTTGCAAAATGATGATTTATCACACTTAAAAGGAAGAGAACAAGCTAGGCCTATCATGAACAGAGAGTTTGCAATTTAACTTTTACCTATTTATTCATGAATGTAATATGATGTGGGTCAAGGTCTCTACTTTAAGCTCACTCAAGTCAACTCTCGTGTGTTCTTGAGATTCTGAGACTTACTAGGCATTTAATCGTCCCTAATTGTGTTTCTTTCTTGCATTAAGCATGAAGCAACATTTCATATAATGAAAACCCTTGATATAAAACCGTGATATTTCTATTTCAGGTTGTACATGTTTAATGATAAATCAATGATAATAAAAGCAGTTTCCCAACATTTATAATCACTAAGAATAGAGTTCATAAACTCACGCGTGAAGAAAATCATTAGACACACCATAGAATAAACCACATTCATTCATAAATAAGCTAAGAAAACTTACAACTCCAGCCCGTAGCTGGCTTAGCTCATTCAGCCGACTACTCACTCATAGTAATGAGGGAACAGTCACAAAACATGCAATAACTCCTCATCAATGGAGTTAGGTCAAAAATCAGAGAGTTCTCCCGAGAGAGATGAAGTTTAGGATCCAAAAAGTAAGTATCATCTCTCCTTCTATCTATCTGTTATTAATAAGGAGAGAAAGCATAAAAATAAAATAGAGTTGACACAACAATAGCTTGTTCAGACATAAGTACAACTAATTGTCATAAATTAATGTTTGTTATGGACACTTGAACACTCAAGACCCCAAAGATTTCATCTTGCTGCTGACTTTCCTTGCTTCTGCCTCCCTTTTCTGTTGTCCTCAGCGCTTTCCGCTATTACCCAACAGTCCGAAGGGTCTCTTTCACCTTTTCCGGTCTCTTTCATTTTTTCGTGTAAAACAGGTTGCATGATAGCTGTTTCTTCTTATCTTCCAAAATCAGCACAAAAAAAAGCCTTTTAGCCTGCAATTTATGATATTTAATAAACCCTAATAGCCCATTTGTGATGAAATGTAGTATGGTTATTAGGGTCAAATATGAACCCATCAAGTATATACAAGAGTTGTAATTACAGAGGAAGAATTTCTCAAGAAGAGTATATACAAATTGTAATTAAAGAGGAATGGTATAACAAAACTTTATGACATAGTAACGGTTTTTATTAGGCCCGTTACAAAAAAAGTTCAAATTTATAACGCGGTAAATATATATTTTTAAATTAAAAAGCGCTTGAATTTCATCCACACATTATGTACTTTTCATTCATTGCATTGATAATTGTTCATTTATCTCTATTCTAAGCAAGACCTTCCCACTTCTATAGTTTTAAATTCCATTAGGTGTGACACATTTTTTATGGTGTGACAAGCCTTATTGTATGACAATGATCAATTTTGTAATTAACCAAAAGGAGGTTGCAAATTTGTAAATAAAAGGAAAGAGAAAATTGTTTTATTTTTTTTCTTTAAAATGTATTTTTCCAACTTTTACAACCTCGTTTTTCAAAAAATTTTATACTGTTGGACTCGTCTTAATTAAATGGTTATTTTAAGAACCATGAAGTTCAAGTAAAAAAAAATCCGGTGAACGGAATCCGGGTGGACGTTTTCCGGTGAGAAACAAAGTGTCCAGAAAATTCTCAAAAAATTCCAGAAAATGTAAAACATTATTCTAAGAAACTTTAATTCTTGGATCAAAGTGAGATTTCTTACGGTTTAGTCCCAATAAAACTTTTTCCTTAATTTTATCTATTTTACATGTTTCAACAATTTGTTGGGTCAAAACTGTACGGAATCTTGCTTTGAGCCAAGAATTAAAGTTTCTTAAAATAATATTTTACATGTTTTGGAATTTTTTGATAATTTTCTGGATACATTTTTTGTCCTACTTACATTGTTCCAAATCAGTGTACCATTTGTTCCAACAGAAAATTATTTTATTTCTTTTCTTTAAAATACATTTTCCCGGCATTTCTAATCTCGTTTTTCGAAAAAATTTATACTATTAGACTCGTCTAAATTAGACAGTCATTTTAAGATCCCTGAAGCTCAAGTAAAAAAAATTCCGGTCAACGGAATCCGGGTGGGCGTTTTCTGGCGAGAAAAAAAGTGCCCAGAAAATTCTCAAAAAATTCCAAAAAATATAAAACATTATTCTAAGAAACTTTAATTCTTGGGTCGAAGCGGGATTTCTTACGGTTTAGTCCCAATAAAACTTGTCCTTTAATTTTATCCATTTTACATGCTTCAACAATTTATTTGGTCAAAACTGTAAGGAATCTTCCTTTGAGCCAAGAATTAAAGTTTCTTAAAATGATGTTTTACATGTTTTTGAATTTTTTGATAATTTTATGGGTATATTTTTTTTCCTACTTACATTGTTCCAAATCAGTGTACCATTTGTTCCAAATCAGTGTACGATTTGTTCCAACATAATAGTTATATTGTTCCAATAGAAAAATGTTTTATTTCTTTTCTTTAAAATAAATTTTTCCGATATTTCTAGTCTCGTTTTTCGAAAATTTTTATACTATGAGACTCGTCTAAATTAGACGGTCATTTTAAGATTCCTGAAGCTCAAGTAAAAAAATTTCCGGTGAACAGAATCCGGGTGTGCGTTTTTTGCGAGAAAAAAAGTGCCCAGAAAATTTTCAAAAAATTTCAGAAAATATAAAACATTATTCTAAGAAACTTTAATTCTTGGGTCGAAGTGGGATTTCTTACGGTATATTCCCAACAAATTATTGAAGCATGTAAAATGGATAAAATTAAGGACAAAGTTTTATTGGGACTAAACCGTAATAAAGCCCGCTTCGACTCAAGAATTAAAGTTTCTTAGAATAATGGTTTACATTTTGTGGAATTTTTTGTGAATTTTCTGGACACTTTTTTTCTCGCCGGAAAATGCCCACCCGGATTCCGTTCACCGGAATTGTTTTTTACTTGAGCTTCAGGGATCTTAAAATGACCGTTTAATTAAGACGAGTCCAACGGTATAAAATTTTTTGAAAAACGAGGTTGGAAAAGTTGGAAAAATGCATTTTAAAGAAAAGAAATAAAACAATTTTCTCTATCATCTCTTTCATTTTATTTACCAATTTGCCACCTTGCCCTTTTTAATTATCATCAAAACTACGTAGTTTTGTTATGTCACACAATAAGCTCATTGTCACAACTTAAGCCATTGTCACGCTGGATCTCACCCATATATATATATATATATATATTTCGAGAATATGTTTGTTCTTATGGAAAAAAAATTGGCACCGAAGATTTGGAGGTTAAGTAGTCATGGTCATTCAAATATTAGGAATGGAACACTAATATCACAAAGCTTAATATTTTAATATCAAAATCATCCAACTTTGCATTAATTTCTCTTGTAGCCCCTTTGTCCAGATTATGGCAATAATAGTCATCGAAAGTTATACGTGGACAACACGTAAGCTAGATTTTTGTTCATGGATTTAAAAATAATAATAGTTTGGCCTTGTTAGGTTCTGTTGATATGAGAAGTCGAAAGGGAGGAGATGAATAAAAGTGATTGGGTTGGCTTTTGTAAAATATACGTTTTTCTTATTTTTTGTAATCCATGTATAAAAATCTGGCTTACGTATGTTGATTATGTGTCTTTTCCAGTGATTGCCATTGTCGGAATCTGGGTAAAATAACTACATGAGAAATTAATTGCAAAGTTCGATGAATTTGATATTAAGACAATAAGTTTTGTGGCATTAGTGTTCCTTCCTTGATACTTACATGACCATGGTGTGTAATTAAACGCTAAGAATTGACTCATGGCGAAGAGAAACATGAGACATCTTGATCAATACTCATTTTTTAGAATTATCCTTGTCAAAAATTGCATTCGTAAGTTGTCATTTTTTCGTCATGTCTTTTGTCTAGGGTTTTTTAAGTCATTTGTTTGGGATTGCATCTTTGTTTATTGATGCATATCAGAACCATATAGTTCTTTGCTTTGTTTGTTGATGTATTATTGTTTTTTTAGCGTGTTTTTAATGTTACTTCTACACATATCGGTTTCGGAACTAGTTAGTTTTGATCGTAAACTAACAAAGAAGGTCTTCTCTAACCAAACTTTGTAAAATAAACCAACCATATATTCCATTATAAACACTTACATGTATCACTAGCATAAGAAAACTTTAATACACCATATATTAAGTGCTTGTTCGGTTCAGCTAACAGCTGATAATTGTTGTTATTGTTGTTAGTTATTTGTTATTAAGTGTTTACTAATTAGTGTTAGCAGTAGTGCTCACCTAGATTCTGAATGACCAAATGAATATGGTTATTCACCGTTAGATCCATGCTTACTAGAATCATGTGGCGGAGATTCAAACCATCTTAAAGCTTAGATTTAATAAGCATGGATCTAACGGTGAATGACCAAATTCATTTAGTCATTCAGGGTCCAGGTGAGCACTACTGGTAGTGTGAGATAAAATTGTGTTGAAATGTTTCTTTTAGCATGTAAAATGTCTAGTATGGACATGTTTTAATTGATAAATAAATTATAAAAATAAAAGAATATAATACAAAAAATTAATAAATACAGTCTAAATAACTAAATAAAAAATTAAAAAAATAATTTATCAAATATAGAAGAATTTTGTTCTTTTATAAATATCGGAATAAACATTTTTTAAATAAATATAAGTAACTTTTATGAAAAGGTATAAAAGCTGTAAAAAGAATTTTTTGTGTAAATAAAATAAAAAATACTTTTTCATTACTAAAACTAAATGTTGTTAGTTTTATAAATCCAACCCAACACAATATTATTATTTTTTTTTTGGAAATTCGAAATAAAGACTCTCTAAGATAGAGTCCTAATTAGATAATTATTCTTTTCCCATACAATGATTACTTGATGTTGGGTAATCCACTAATGTCTAATCCAAACCCTAAATATTCTACCCCTAATGTGAGGAACGAATAATGTATTATACATTCCTCCTTAACCAATTAATATGAGATATTAATTTATTTATATAAATGAGACAATTTTCAACTTTACAATTTTTTTTTTTTTTTACTGAAATCAAAGCTTTATTGAATAACAGGATTAGCATCTTAAAAAAAAAACATTAATTGTAACTGAACAGAGGAAACAAAGTCGTTAGCATTGAAACGAGCATGTCTAGCTATCAAATGGGAAGCTCCATTCGCTAGGCGAGAAATAAACGTTACATTAAAATTTGGATTTCACGAAAGAATAAGCCTACAATCTTGAATAATTGTGTCAAACTCTGACAAGTCTAACCGAGGAGAGAGAATGGCATCAACAACCAATTTTGCATTTGTCTCAAAATCCACATGACTGAAATTCTAATGAACTAACCATAGCATGCAGGTTCGTACCGCAAGAGTTTCTAACACTCTGACCTCCTTAACTCCATTTATCAGACTACTGCTATAGAACAACAACGAGACAATTTTCACCTTTACAATTTTAAAAAGAAATTAATTGTTTTATTTATAGAAAAAATATTATATCTTAATATAAGTTATTACAATTTAAAAGTAAATCATAGAACTTGAATCTGCATTATGAATTTAATAAATCGTGATTGAGCAATAATAGATCGTTCTTGAAACTGTTTTTAACTCAATAGCGAGAAACAAGCTTCATCCAGAATCTAGCTTTTATTCTAGGAACGACTTCATGTATTTCAATGAATCAGATCTACGTGATAATAGACAAAATTCTTCCGCTTTTCTATAAATGAAAACATGATATAAGGTGACAGATAACAGCCATCCATACGAGAAACATATCATAACCACCACAAAAAAAAAAAATACAATTCAATGGCTAGTTCAACTTGTATCTCTTTTTGAGGTTTAAAAAATTTCATTCTAGCTAGCCAATTAAATATTTTTATTCAGCTTGTCAATAATTGAGAATGTACGAACCATTTACATATATTTGTTTATATATTGAAAATGGTGTTGCTATCAAAATGATATATATAGTCGAATTCGTGATCTTCAAGTAAAAATGAAAGATTCTAGCTACTACTATATCTATATATAATTTTATTTAATTTTGAACAACAACATCAACTCAGCCCACAATATTTTAAACTAGAAATTTCAACTAACTAACGAATTATATTTAATTCACATATAAATTGAGTAATTTTTTTATTATTATTAAAGATTGGTTAGCGAGGAAGGGTAAACGGCGAATATCCCAGCTATGCTGCCACCCGCACCACATACTCAAAAAAACTCCGAACCAAATTTATTAAAAGAGTAAATAAATGTCATAATACAAAAAGAATAAAGAATAAAATGAAGCCAAAGAATTAGAAAAAGCGATAAACGCAATGTCCTATACGATCATGAAAAAAGACCGATCCATAAAAATTCGGGACAACATCACACCAAGTCAATGCTGTTGCCGTCCGTCCATAATTTGCAAGCGAGTCTGCAACATGATTTCCTTCACGAAAAATATGAGACACCACAAAAGCCACATAATCGATTTGATTTAAACAATTGAACAATTTTTTAAACAACCAATGAATCAAACAAGATTTAGATTTAAACATCTGCACAACATACATTGAATCGCTTTTAAGCTAAATTTTCCGTCAACCTTTGCTGATAGCCATGTCAATGGCGTAAACAGTAGCAGATAGTTCAGCAAGATAAGTAAAGGAAGACTAGAGTGAATATCTATATTACATTAAATAATTAATGTGCAATATTTTATAACCAGAAGAGGTCATTATCAGCCACCAATGACAAGTCTAATTCAATTCTTTATCATTCTAAGATTCTCTATAGAAATGGTCCACCATATATGAATAATGATATATATGAGATGAAGGAATGCAATATATATGCATAGCAAAAGCAGAGTAAGGTCCTAATTATTGCCATTTTGGTAGATTAAACTTTTGATATTTTATTTCAATATATTAATTCTTTAGAATTTTTTATTTTTTTGTCTTATGCATTTGATTTTATGAACAAAAAAAAAATCTCAAATTTAACCCTATTGCATAATGTTGGAAAAGTACACAAGTGTCAATGATAATTCTTTTAAATAAGTATTTATCTTCTAATGTGTAATTAAGTTAAATATACGATTTTGATCACATGCACCTTAATGACCATATAGTATTTGGCCATGTTAAAACACCTTTTCACATGATTTTGATTTGACAAAATTATTTAAGTAATTGATAAAAAATATTCTGACTCATTAAATTTAAATGCTTTGATTTATTTTTACTAATGTGTTTGTTCAATGTTGAGTTTTGATAACATCGGGATATTATCCAAGGGATCAAAGGAGATATTTACCCAAACGACCGCGTATTGAACCGGTCAAAGAAAGCCATGGCGTATCAAGCAAAGACATCCGATGGGCGGATCACCGAGACTCCGCCACGCGAGATCCGTAGTCAAACCTACATTAGATTCGCCATCACCCTTCGATCCGCCAGCTGAACAGCTGAGCCGATTCCTCAATAAAAGCTATTAATGAGCCATTAATGAGCTAACAGACATACTTAAAGGAAACCAGTAACCGCCATTAATGAAGCATTAATGGAGACTTTCTAGTTACTAAAGGTTACAACTTCATGACTATATATAGCTTGCATCTCAAGCTATCAAGGTACACATTCTCACAATCCTAGCTACCCTACTTTGTCAATTCAGTTTACTCCTCCATTCTCTATACTGACTTTGGCATCGGAGCTTCCCCTCGTCGAACCCAACGATGCCCCACACAGGGACGGAAGCTAATCGGAAATTCTCCACCAGTCATCAATTGGTGCGGTGAAGGTGGAACCCTAACCAAATAAGGGTTTCGTTCACATTATAAGACATGACGAGTGGAGGGTCTGATCCCTCCTCAGAGATTGAGACGCCCTTAGTAACCCAATCAGCCAATCCTGTTACGAACGCTGGTCGCGTTGATCCCTCCTCAGGGATTGAAGCTCCTACGGTACATGGTGAGGGAACTATATCACCTGACACATTTCTTGAAATATGTGCGGGATCTATAGGAAAAGAGTTTGGCCCTGAGATGGAAAACGCTTAAGGTCGTACATGATAATTCCCCCGCTTCGACGTATGGCACCAACTCCTACGGCATCCCAATGGCAAAATGTCACCATAGGACCAAACGCTCGTGATTCCTCATTTTTTCACTCTCAACCTGCGGATTCCACAGTAATTACTTCTATGGCAGCCGGTGACCCACCATTAAATCGGCGACTGTTTTCTAACGGAGCGGAAGGGAGTTGGAGAAATGATCAAGCTTTTCCTGAGGGACCTGCAAACCCAAGGCTTAACATTGGCGGGACTCGAGCTCTCAATAGTGCCAGGACTAATCCCCCAGAGGGTGGACCAGAGGGTCGAAAACATAAAAAGCGTAGGAAGACGACAGGAAGAGGACGATCTAAATCTCCATCTCTCCCAAAGCATAGATCCTCCCGGAGAGGTAGATCTCCTCCACCCCCTGAACGCAGAAGGTCTCATCTTACCCCAGAACGCAGAAGGAGTAAGCGACCAATTGAGGAACCTCGTCAAGATAGACAGCATCCGCCTCCTAATCCAGGAGCTAATGGGCAAGCTCCGCCAGGAGGACGAGGAGGAAGTGGTCCGCCAGGAGGGCGAGGAGGAAGTGGTTCGCCTTCGGATCCTTCATCTAATTCCAGTTCTTCGTCATCTCCGAGTAGATCCCCACATAGAGGACGTTCCAGGGAGAATCACAGGAATATAGAGGATCTAATCAGAGATGAGGTGCGTCGCCAAAATGAAGAGAATGTGAGACATAACCCATTCGCCAATCGAGATTCGCCCTTTACAGTGTGGATCGAAGCTGAAGAAACGGATAGGCACTTTAAAATTCCTAATATCCCAGTCTACACAGGCGTAGACAACCCTGAAGCCCATGTTAGAAAGTACTGCATGTTGCTCAGCCTTAATCGGGCCAGTGAAGCAGTGTTGTGTCGGATGTTTATCACCACGCTTGGTGGTCCCGTCTATGATTGGTTCCAGTCTTTACCTCCAGGATCAATAGACGGCTGGGATCAGTTGAGTAGAGAGTTTTATGCAAAATTCGCCGGGTGCGTCCCTCGAGTGGTCAAATCGCGGAAGCTTTTTGAATTGAAACAGAAAGCAAATGAACCCCTTCGAGAATATGTTGACAATTTCAACAAATTGTGTATATGAATTGTTGATGTGGATGTCTCCATGGCGGTGGAAGCTCTAGTGAAAAACACCACGTGTAAAAGCTTGTAGGAAGATCTAATCAGAAAGAAGCCCAGAGATATGGCAGAATTGATAGAAAGATGCAAGGATTCCATGGAGGTGGACGAAATCCGCAGGGAGTCAGTATCTCCGTCTAAGAGGGACATGGGCGAATCTCGTAGACGGGATAAAGAAAAGGACAAACATCCTGACTCGTCATCCAGAGGCAGGCGCAGAGGCTCTAAGAACAAGTCGGCATACGTACCATCATTTACACCATTAAACGACTCCAAAAGCGAAGTGCTGATGTGGATAGAAAACAGCCAGCACAAGCGGAGCATTTCATACCCCGAACCAAAAGGGGGGGAGTACACCAACACAGCAAAAAATCCCAAAAATTATTGCAAGTACCACAGGAAGAATGGCCATGATACGGACGCGTGTTGGGAGTTGGCCAGGGAGATAGAAAGGCTTATAGAAAGGGGAAAGTTAGACAGGTTCGTCCAAAATGATAACAAGAAAGGAGATAATGATAAATCAAGGGATGATCAGAAAAAGAAGGCAAAGGGGACCATCAATGTCATAGCAGGCGGACCAGGATATCAACATGTGCTGAAGAAGGCAAAGACCACCGCTCTGGATAGGGCATCACTCAATCGCCCTTTTGCGGATGTAGGCCCAGAAGTTCCCCCTCACGCAGACGCTCTAGTCATTACCATGATGGTAGAAGGATGGGAAATGAAAAGAGTAATGATTGACACTGGAAGTTCGTGCAACGTCATTACAAGAGGAGCATTCGCCAAACTTATGGTTGATCCTGTCCAAGTGGAAACCACTATTGTGGATATCCTAGGAGTAACGGGGCACACAATCCAAACTTATGGTTGATCCTGTCCAAGTGGAAACCACTATTGCGAGTTGGCGGACGAAGATCAAACCTGGAAGGGAGATCTAGAGTTCTCCATTATAGATGGTCAATTGGCCTATAATATCATCCTGGGTCGGCCTTTCATCTCCGAAGCAGCGACTCTCATCTCCATCCGCCATCTCACCATTTACATCCCCACGGCCAAAGGAGGAGTAATGGTCAGAGGAAATCAAAAAGTTGCTCAGGAGACGTATTCGACATCCTTGATGATTCGCCCACAGTCTAAAGATGAGGAAGAAGAGGAACTTGTCACAATGGCTCTGGGTGAAACAGAGATGTACCTTATGACGGATGAAAAGCAGGTACGAATTGCTACAGGGCTAAAAGGTGAGATTAAAGAGGCTATTACAAAGGTTCTCCGTGAGTCAGAAGATGTCTTTGCTTGGAAGGATGAGATCCTCCCAAGGATTAATCCGGATGTGATCACTCATAAGCTCAATATTGCCGAGGACGTTGTCCCAATAGCACAAAAGCGAAGGAATCATGGTCCTGAAAGACAGAACGTAATAGAAGAGGAGATTGCAAAGCTTAAGAAGGCGGACGCCATCGAAGAAGTACTTTACACACAATGGCTGGCGAATGTGGTGCTAGTCAAAAAGGCAGGCGGATCATACCGCATGTGTATTGACTTCACCGATCTCAACAAAGCTTGTCCCAAAGACAACTACCCTCTGCTATGTATTGATATTTTAGTAGATGGGACCGCGGGACACGCCATGTATTCCTTTACTAATGTGAAGTCGAGTTATCACCAGATCCCGATGGAGCCTTCTGACAGAATCAAGACTTCGTTCATGACTCACCAAGCCACCTACTGCTTCAAGGTCATACCCTTTGGGCTTAAAAATGTAGGGGCTACCTACCAACGGATGATGAACAAAATATTCGAAGAAAGCAAAGGTAATAACTTTTCTGTCTACGTGGATGATATGATCATCAAAAGTTCCACTGTGGAAAAGCATGCAGATGATATAAGAGAGATCCTAGGTGTACTCCGACGTCATAACATTAAACTGAATCCAGAGAAATGTACCTTTGGGGCGACATATGAAAAATTCTTGGGATTCATGATCAGCCAGAAAGGAGTGAGTCCAAATTCGGATAAAGTTAAAGCAGTCCTGGATATGAAAACACCACAGAACATCAGAGAGGTGCAACGTCTGAATGGGCGTATCGTGGCCTTGGGCAGGTTCATCTCCTGTTCAGCTCGCAGATGTCAACCCTTCTATGAGGTAATCAAAAAACAAAAGACATTTGAGTGGAATGAGGACTGTAAGCAAGCCTTCGAAGGGATCAAGCGATTTCTCACGGAACCACCTCTAATGAGTCGGCCCCTGAAAGGTGAGAATCTCTACATGTATGTTTCAGTTACAGATAAAGTTGTTTGCACATTCATGATCAGGGAAGAGGATGGGCATCAGTATCCAATCTATTATGTGAGTAAAGTGTTAAAAGACACCGAGACCCGATACTCCAAATTGGATAAAATGGCACTGGCCGTTGTCACCACCTCAATACGCCTCAGGCCCTACTTTTAAGCACATACTGTCATAGTCCGTACCAGCATACCCATGAGGAAAGTATTGCAAAAGCCAGAAACATCGGGAAGATTAATGGAGTGGGCGATTCGCTTAGGCGAATTTGATGTTCGTTACGAAAGTCGATCTGCTCTGAAAAGTCAAGTCTTGGCAGACTTTGTGAATGAATTCACTGAAGAAGGTATGAATCTCCCCAAATCTAAGGTCGAGGAATGGACGATGTATACAGATGGGGCTTCTTCGGTGAAAGGCGCAGGTATAGGCATCGTGATCAAAGGTCCCCAATATATAAAACTGCATTACGCAGCAAAATTGGACTTCCTCGTAACCAACAATGCAGCGGAGTACGAGGCCTTAATATTGGGACTACGCCTGTTGAAGGAAATCACTCTGATAGCGTAGGATCTAGGTGTGTAGAGCTTTGCTTATGACGATTTAATGTATGTTGCGGTGAATGTGCTATGTCTATGGATGTGGTCTTTATAAATTGCTCTTGACTCTACTTAGACGCTACGACTACTTAGGGGCAAGTGTACCCCGTCATATCAAGTAATAATCCGGTTAAGACCGGGTATCGAATCCACGGGATTTATAACTGCAAGTATTAGACGACTCGATTTTATACGTTATTTAAGCGGTGATTACTTTGGGGTTGATGTGGGAACCAACTACAAACTACTCCTAAACTATTAGTGAGACAGATTTATGTAGCAAATACTCTGCGAAGTGCAATGGCGACGATAAGTTATAAATATGACAAACGAAGACTCCGAATATATACGATTAATGGTCTACTCTTGCAAAGACGACTACGTGTAGTTCGACCGATCCGTGAGGTACTTAGACTACGTGATTCCTAGTCAAGGCGTGTCTAATACTGGGAATTAGAAACTAGGGCCCATAAGTTCCGTGGCTTGTCAATTCCTACGGTTTCCGGTGCGTCACTTCCGGTAAGGCAACACCTATATAATTCCTAAAGATAGCCCGAATGGCGTCGGAAATCGCATACCCCTACACAATAATCAATTATAAGTATCAAAGCAAGTAATAAACATTAACACGTACATAGAAATGGAAATTGCAAATCATATATTATAAATGTGGAAAGCATAAATGAGGAATACAACCAAGCCTAGTACATAGGAAGAGTGCAAGCTAATTAGCAAGCGAAGAGGGAAGAATCGGCCCTCGGAACTAGCCAACCGGACTCAAGGCCGTCTCTTAGGACTTGGAGGTGGAACTCTCGAGCTTGGTGATGAATGATGGAGCAGAACGTTGATGGAACGCCGGAATAACCGAACAAGCTCTCGAGGTGGGAGAGTTTTATTACATAAAAACTGAATCTAAACTAAAATAACAAGAAATCAAAAGAAGTAAAATGTAGCTATGTTCAAGTATATCTAAATGAGTGCTAGTCACTCTTATTTATACATCAAGCTAGGGGTAGAATTGTAACTTCATAAGGTACAAGTATGGAGCAGCATTATTTGGTGCAGAAATCACATGATACGCCCCGCGTAAGGTGAGGCACGCCCCGCATATATGCCCATTCCGTCAGAAATCTCCTGCATGTGGACCAATTTTATGTCTAATTGTCTCAAATACGCCCTGCGTAGCTGAAGTACGCCCCGCGTAAATGAGTCTCTGATCTTTTTACGTTGAAAAACTACCTTTTACGTCCCGCGTAAATGGTGATACGCCCCGCGTATGGAGAGTTGACTCCGGGAGACAATGCAGTCTGACTTTCAGGATTAGGTCAATCATTTCCGACATGTGTCATACGCCCCGCGTAAGGTGTCATACGCCCTGCGTATGCTGAGTCATTTCCACATGGTGCCTGCGGATAAGGCAATTATTTCTGACACCATGTTTTACGCCCCACGTAAATGACGATACGCCCCATGTAAATAATGATACGCCCCGCGTATTTGAGTAGATTTTCACTCCTTCCTCGTACCTGAAATACAAATCTTGAGAGCTAAGTTAGCTTGACGTTTTATTTTCTAATATTAATAAAAATAAGGAAAATTAACCGAAAGTAAGGAATTTATTTTTATTTTGTTATTTTATTAAAAACACTCTATTTTTATAATTAAACTTATTTATTTCTTCTAAAATTAAACCGTAAATCACGCTAAAAGATAGGGACGAAACACCCTTATCACACTCCCGAGCGGATCGTAATCTACAGTGATTCCAAATTAATGGTCAACCAGGTAATCAAAAATTTTGAGGTGAAAGATGACATTCTGGCCAAATATGTTGAAGAGGTTAAGAAATTGTTGAACCACCTCGAAGCCAAAGAAACCAAGTGGGAACTAATCCATGTTCCCCGAGGATCTAATACCGAGGCCGATCACCTAGCTAAAATGGCTTCAAGCAAGGAGCATTGGGCGGATCTACAGTGCCCGTTCGAGGTCAAGACAGCACCAGCATTCGCCTCAAAAGAGGTATCCTTACTTGCATTTGTTGAAAGTGATTGGAGGTCACCTATTCGCCAGTACCTGATAAATGGCACCCTGCCACAGGACAAAGAAGAAGCTCGACGGACAGTAAGGAAGGCCGCCTATTTCTCCGTGATAAATGATTGCTTATATAGAAAGTCTTTTGGCGACCCTGATAGGGGTCAAAAACCCCTATCTTTGGGTATGGTTTTAGGACGGGTTTTAGTGTTATTTCATGAATAAGCGAGCAATTCTCGCATTTATATGCCTTTGTGTGAGTTAGTTAGGAATTGGAAATGTTTTATTAACTTTTCGTTGTTTAGGCTCGTTTTCTGATCATTTTAGGCAAATAAGGCCAAAATGGCATGTATGTTATAATTCTGTTATCTTTTATAGCTAATTGATCTGCCAAAAGTCGCACCAAATGGAGCTTTTGCTCAAAATGAGCGATTGGCGGGTCAATTTAGCCTTGAGACTAATGCTATTTTGAGTTTTCGTGCATGCGCAGGGATAAGTTCGGGCGAAAATTACATCATGGGACATCAAGCGACAGTGCAGAAGCGTGCAGGGCAAAACCGCTCGTCGGACTGGCCTTTTTAGGCCAGCTCGCCGAGCTGGCTATGTCAGCTCGCCGAGCAGGCCTCCAGGGGCCCGCTCGGGCGAGCTGGCCATGCCAGCTCGCCGAGCAGGCTCCCCACGTCAAGTTTTTGGCGCCGTTGCCGGGGATTTATTTCTTCTGCAATATCGAACCAAAAGTCGATTTGTTAGTTTAGGCATTCCTTGTGAATATCCTTTGTCTATATCATTTATACTTGTTTATATTTATACTTACATATACAAATACTTGTTGATATATTATTACTTCATTTCTGTAATATTACACTTTTTTTTTACTTATAAAATCATTCTTCCAGCAATTATGGACAACAGAGCTCCAAAACCGTCCATGAACGATCTCAACACAAAAATGGATTTCCTTGTGGCTTCACTCAGCCGTGGTAACAAAACAAGGACACCGTTTTGCGCAAGATGTGGCCAGAATCACCCCGGTGAGGTATGCCATGTCAACTACTATGTACCTAGAGGTGAGAATGTAAGTTATTTGGGTAATCGTCAAAGGTATAACTCTGAACCCCCAACTTACGACTTTTATGATCAGGAGCACACACGATATACGCCGGCGCCATACGTGGCACCCACGGATACCCTTCCATACCCCCCTTCTGATTCTGATTTTTATGATAAGCAAACAGAGCGCTCAGAAGGAATAATGACCCTCTTAAGAGAGATATCCGTCCGACTAGCAGCCAACGAGGAGGCATGTAGGACCCTGAGCAACCAACTCGCTGCAATCAGACAAGAAGAAAGGGAATGCCAAGAGGTTTTCCTCTCACAAGAGGAAACGGTTCAAGCCATCGCCCTAAGGAGCGGCAAGGAAGTGGACACACTCGTGGCACCTCAATCACAAACACAACCATCACCACAGATAAGTAGGGAACCGGAAGTGGTAAGCAACCCCGGTCCCGTATTTGAAACTCCAGCTCCTAAAGTAGCTGTAGAAAAAGTAGTTAGGCCTTATGCACTACAACTGCCATTCCCTCAAAAATAGAAAAAGGCCAACTTAGATAAGAAATTTGCTCGGTTTTCGGAAATCCTTAGTAGATTAGAAATCAATATTCCATTAATGGAGGCACTAGAGGAAATGCCAAAGTATGCAAAATTTCTTAAAGACATGTTGTCGAAAAAGAAAAAGTTTGGGGAGAATGAGATAGTGGCTTTAACAGAACAATGCTCGGCCATAATCACTCATAAATTGCCCCCTAAGCTTAAAGATCAAGGGAGCTTTACCATCCCGTGTAGGATAGGCAATATGCACATAGATAGGGCATTATGTGATTTAGGAGCAAGTATTAATCTTATGCCTTTATCAATTTTCAGGAAATTGGGACTCGGAGAGCCTAAACCAACAAACATGACGCTGCAGCTAGCGGACAGGTCAATCGCACGGCCCAGAGGCATAGTTGAAGATGTATTGGTGAAGGTGGACAAACTGATCTTCCCGGTCGATTTTGTGGTCCTCGACATGGAAGAAGATGACTCCGTCCCCATTCTTCTCGGGAGACCGTTCCTTGCAACCGGTAGGACATTGATAGACGTCCATGGAGGTAAATTGGTCCTAAGGGTGCAGGACGAAGAGGTAACATTTAACGTTTACGAGTCTATGAAATTTCCTCAAGAGCGTTCCAAAAGCTGTAATTTTGTAGATGCACTAATAGACGAATGTATTGAGGAAGTTGACCTTAGTGTAAGAAATGCCTCTTTAGAAGTCGGTCTAGGTGGCCAGGAGTGTGAAAACTCGAATGAACCATTCGAAGACCTCCCACCTGAAAAATTTTATTGGGTCAAGGGTCGAAAAGAGGACCTTGATCGTGAGATCAAACCTAAACCCAAAACCTCACTAGAGGAGCCTCCAGAATTGGAGCTTAAGCCCTTGCCCAATAATCTGAAATATGTTTTTCTTCAACCTCCCACAGATTTACCCGTTATTATTTCTTCTTTGTTGACAGTTGAATAGGAAGAAAGATTGGTAGAGGTGCTGAAGCAACATAAAGGGGCCTTTGGATGGTCAATCCATGACATCAAAGGCATCGACCCCAAAATCTGCACGCATAGGATTTTCCTTGAGGAAGAGATTAAGCCATCTGCCCAACCTCAACGATGGCTCAATCCTAACATGAAAGAGGTGGTAAAGCCGAGGTTATAAAACTCCTCAACGCAGGTATCATCTTTCCAATTTCTGACAGCCAATGGGTAAGCCCGGTTCAATGCGTGCCCAAAAAGGGGGGAACAACGGTAATGGAAAATGAAAAAGGGGAATTAATCCCAACTAGAAAGGTTACGGGTTGGCGTGTATGTATAGATTATAGGAAATTGAACGAGGCCACCCGTAAAGACCACTTTCCCTTACCATTTATTGATCAAATGTTGGAACGATTGGCAGGGCACGAATTTTTCTGTACTTTAGATGGGTTATCCGGTTATATGCAAATTCCTGTGGACCCTTTGGACTAAGAGAAAACCACATTCACTTGTCTCTATGGAACTTTCGCATGTAGGCGGATGCCTTTCGGATTATATAATGCCCTTGCCACATTCCAACGATGTATGATGGCTATGTTTTCTGACATGGTCAAAGAGTTCCTAGAAATTTTCATGGATGATTTTAATGTTGTAGGACCTACTTTTGATCAATGTCTTGAAAACTTGGACCGAGTCTTAGAACGTTGTGAAGACAAGAACTTGGCACTCAATTGGGAAAAGTGTCAGTTTATGGTCCAAAACTGCATAGTGTTAGGACACAAGGTGTCGGGAAAGGGGATCGAGGTCGATCCGGTAAAAATTGAGGTGATTGAAAAACTACCTCCTCCTACCAGTGTAAAATTGGTTAGGAGCTTTTTAGGACATGCGGGGTTTTATAGACGGTTCATAAAGGATTTTTCAAAAATCACTAAACCCCTCACTCAATTATTACTGAAAGATGCTGATTTTAATTTCAACGAAGAATGTATGTCTGCATTTAAAATATTGAAAAAGAAATTAATCGAAGCACCTATTATGGTAATCCCGGATTGGTCCCTTCCCTTTGAATTGATGTGCGATGCCAGCGATTTAGCTGTAGGAGCCTGTCTTGGGCAGAGGGTGGATAAACTCTTTCGTCCCATTTTCTATGCTAGCAAAACCTTGAATGATGCACAACAGAATTACTCAATAGCTGAAAAGGAATTGCTAGCTGTAGTTTTTGCCTTTGATAAATTTAGATCTTATTTAGTGCTCTCTAAAGTGATTGTTTTTACTGACCATGCAGCCTT
This sequence comes from Euphorbia lathyris, assembly GCF_963576675.1. NCBI lineage: Eukaryota > Viridiplantae > Streptophyta > Magnoliopsida > Malpighiales > Euphorbiaceae > Euphorbia > Euphorbia lathyris. The sequence continues at coordinate 23,663,446 of NC_088914.1, forward strand.
AAGATACTTAATGAGTAAGAAAGATGCAAAACCCAGGCCGATCCGTTGGATTTTACTACTCCAAGAGTTCGACATTGAAATCAGAGACAAGAAAGGAGTGGAAAATGTGATAGCGGATCACTTATCCAGGTTGGAGTCAGATCAGCAACCCATAGAACATGAGAAAATCAAGGAGGTATTTTCGGATGAAGCGTTATATTCGGTAAAAACTCTCCCCTGGTTTGCAGACATCGCGAACTACAAAGTCGGTAACATTCTTCCTCTTGATTTAGATGCAAACAAAAGAAATAAGTTTCTGTTTGAAAGCAAACAATATTTTTGGGAGGAACCTTATTTATTTCGATTCTGCACCGATGGCATGATTAGGAGATGTATACCTGAGGAAGAGGTAGAGTCAGTGATTAACATGTGCCACTCTAGGGAACCAGGTGGTCACTTTGGACCAGATAGGACAGTGGCAAAAATCCTCCAAAGCGGGTTTTGGTGGCCATAAATGCATAGTGATGTCAATAGTTATATTAAATATTGTGATGCATGCCAAAGAGTAGGAAATATCTCCAGGAGAAACGAAATGCTTCAGCAAGGCATACTCATTTGTGAGCTATTTGATGTTTGGGGCATAGCCTTTATGGGACCCTTCCCTATGTCACACAACAACTAATACATTCTTGTCGCGGTTGATTATGTCTCCAAATGGGTAGAGGCCGAATCCCTACCCACAAACGATGCTCGATTAGTGATAAAATTCCTGAAAAAGAATATCTTTACTAGATTTGGCACCCCCCGGACTATCATTAGTGATGGGGGATCCCATTTTTTCAATAAACAGTTTGACATGTTGCTCCAGAAGTATTGCGTAGCCCATAGGGTTGCAACACCTTACCACCCTCAGACGAGTGGTCAGGTAGAAGTGTCAAACAGAGAGCTAAAACATATTCTTGAGAAAACAGTAGGGAATGCTAGAAAATATTGGAGTCTTAAACTGGACGATGCTCTCTGGGCATACCGGACGGCATTCAAAACTCCCATAGGAATGTCCCCCTACCGTTTAGTTTTCGGGAAATCTTGTCATTTGCCTGTTGAATTAGAGCACAAGGCTTATTGGGCACTGAAATTTCTAAACTTTGACCCTAAACTTTCAGGTGATCTACGGTTAACACAACTACATGAACTAGATGAGCTCCGGTATAACTCTTACGAGAATGCTAAGCTGTATAAAGAACGGACCAAGAGGGTGCATGATAAGAAAGTACAGCGGAAAACCTTCCATAAAGGCGACCAAGTACTACTTTATAACTCCCGATTGAGATTCTTCCCTGGCAAATTCAAGAGTAGATGGTATGGACCATTCTCAGTTCTTGATGCACATCCCTCCGGTATGGTTGAGATTGTGGGAAAAGATGGAATCACCCAAAAAGTAAATGGACATCGACTCAAACTTTATCTCGGCAAAGACAATTCGGGTGTTCAAATTCTGCGTCTTCAAGACGATCAGTAAGTTGTCTTCTCCACCCTAACTTTTTGCACTTGTACTTTATGGTTTGTGATGCAATGTTGGAACTTATTGCATATTTTTAGTGTGAGGAGGAGGGGTAGACAAACTTACAAAAATTGTATAATTTTTAAAATTTTTGTTGCGTCGTGTCTAGTTTAGTTTAGCGTTTTCGGGTTTTATTTATGTTTTCGCATGTTTAGGACCTAAAACCGTGAACCTCCTTCGAATCTAAACTTCGTTATTTGTCCTTGAGGGCTGAGAACCAAATCTAAGATTGCATGACAACTAGTTTAGGTGTAGGACACAATCCTTGTATCTGTAAAAGCATGAGCTAAAGTTTGCATTTAGACCCTACTTTTGAAGAAATGCTAAAATCATTACTTAGGTAGATAACTTAAGAATTGAAGGCATGTGATATTAAACTTGAGTTTGGGTAGCACTAGTGAGCACAAAATTGAAACCCAAGAACTGTGAGTTGAATTTGAGCCCAAGAGCGAACATCAAAAAGCTCTTTTTCTTGACATTTTTGTGTGAATGCTTTGACTTGTGGAAAGATTACAGATTTTGCACCTAATACTGAGTTGAACCTACATGCAATGATTTGAGATGGTAAACAATGAATCAGCCTCACTAGAATTAACCCTTTTCTTTACCTTATTTTCTCTTTTTCATCCACTCTAGGAAGCCCCTTTGAGCCTGTATTTTTGTAGTTTGTAGATTTTTCTTTCGTTCTAACCCAATTTTTGCAAACCATCACTTAGTTTGTTACCTAACCCGAGTTTTTGCAAAGCTCACATTGAGCCTTTGTTTTCTTCTAGCGCTTTATCTTTGTTTATGGCATTATAGTAGCAAGCCAAAAGGCTAAGAAGTGAATGAGCATTACTATCCAAAAAAAAAGAGAAAAAGAGACGAACAAAAGAGGGAGAACTCTATTCCCCAGTTCTAAAATTAGAACGTCTCAGAGAAAAGAAAAAAAAAGAGAAATATATGTAAATAAAAAGCTCAATCACTTCACAATTTGCTAAAGCCATTTTAAACTTTGTTTTTCTAGCGCTAGAACTCCTAACCCTTGTTGTACCTTTAACCCTCTAACCACATTGCAACCCTAATTCGAGGCTGTTTTTGATATCATCGGAGTCATATAGCATAGTAGAGGAACTCGGATGAACGTGCAAAATCAACGTAATCCTAAGCAAGAACATAAGCCGAGAGTAAACACTTTAGCCACCGAAATTGTGTGAATTGAGTGAACTACCTATGGTGAGGTGTTTTACTTAGCTATCCCCTTAAGCTCGTTTAATTGAACATGTGTCCTTTTTCTTAAACATATGGCCTGTGATAATTGAAATGCGGCTTTTGGATATCATGTCTCTACTTTGTACTTCCGAATGCATATAATTACAGATGCTCGAAATTGTGTCAAGCACCTAGTCAAACCGGGAGGTTTTCTAGCTTGCTTGTGATTGCGGGTTTAGTTTTTTAGTTTACTTGGGGACAAGTAAAGTTTAAGTTCGAGGAGGTTTGATAGGGTTCAAAAACCCCTATCTTTGGGTACGGTTTTAGGACGGGTTTTAGTGTTATTTCATGAATAAGCGAGCAATTCTTGCATTTATATGCCTTTGTGTGAGTTAGTTAGGAATTGGAAATGTTTTATTAACTTTTCATTGTTTAGGCTCGTTTTCTGATCATTTTAGGCAAATAAGGCCAAAATGGCATGTATGTTATAATTCCGTTATCTTTTATAGCTAATTGATCCGCCAAAAGTCGCACCAAACGGAGCGTTTGCTCAAAATGAGCGATTGGCGGGTCAATTTAGCCTTGAGACTAATGCTATTTGGAGTTTCGTGCATGCGCAGGGATAAGTTCGGGCGAAAATTACATCATGGGACATCGAGCGACAGTGCAGAAGCGTGCAGGGCAAAACCGCTCGTCGGACTGGCCTTTTTAGGCCAGCTCGCCGAGCTGGCTATATCAGCTCGCCGAGTAGGCCTCCAAGGGCCTGCTCGGGCGAGCTGGCCTTTATAGGCCAGCTCGCTGAGCAGCGCGCCCTGCTCAGCGAGCTGACCTGCGGGAATTGGTCAAAAATATCAGTTTTGACCCCACGACTCCACGACCGGTCCCACGACTTCCCACCTGCATAAGGACACGAAATAGGTCAAAAAGAGGGCCCGAGCTACAACTATAAATAGAACTTTTCCATTGTAAATTAGATATCTTTTATCTTGTAATTTTCTTAGCTTTCACCTTGAGAAATCCTCTCCACCTCCTCCATATCCTTCAAACCTCCATTGAAGACACCTCCGAAGCTCCGTTCACTGAGGATTGCTCAAGCTCCATCCTTAAGTCCTAGGAAGACGCCTGCATTGGTAGACAGGTTCCCTGAAAGGGATTTTTCTTCTTTTATATTCTGTCTAGCCTCTGATCCATGTTATGAATCCTAGGCTCATTGTATCTTCGTGACAATACTTTCATCTTTGATATATATTATAGTTTTGTTTATGCAACTGTTTTATTGCTTTAATCTTTGTCTTACGCTTTGTCTGATTGGTTTAACTCATTCGATAATCCCAAAATTAAGTTGGCACATATTGCGAGCTGAATCTGACCTAGTCAGTGCCTATAGGATTGACGACCCTATAGAAGATTAAACCCAAATTGCTGAGCCTTAGAGCTAGTTTCGGCCTTACAAGGGAATCACGAACTAGGGACCTCAGGAGGATAGGTAGGGTTAATCGCCTCGGACACAAGTGACTTAGATTAGGTTTTAATTCCGTTGTCTAAACAATCTATTTTCATTATCATCGTATCCCTTCATGTTCCTTCAGATAATTGCATTGGTAAAAGATCACCTAGGAGTAGTTTAACTTAATTAGGGGTAGAGTAACTTAATTAGGCGTAGAATAACTTAGTTAGAATCAGATAACTTAGCTATGAGTAGTATAATTCAACCTAGGAGTAGATTAACTTAAGCAAAACCAAACTCAAAACCCCCAAAGCCTAGATAACACCCGAGATCAAGTAGCTTGATACTTGCAGAAATAAATCCTGTGGACGATACCTGGACTTTTCCATAATTTTATTACTTGATAACGACGGGGTACACTTATCCCTTAGATCGGCCTCATCGTGAAACCGCTGAGGCTGCGTCACACCCCTGGTTGAAATGCATCGTGACAGAAGAGGGACAACAGATCCTCAAAGAGTTGCATGAAGGCACATGTGGAGCCCATGAGGCGTCTGCCTCCATCTTGAAGAAGTCCAGGTTAGGAGGATTTTATTGGCCCACAGCAGAACTTGATGCCCAAAAGTTAGTAGAGTCTTGCCATAATTGCTAGGTGCACGCAAATTAATCCCACACAGCTAAACACCTTAAAAGGCCCATCATCGAAGGTCGACCCTTTGCGGTTTGGGGAATTGATATCGTTGGTCCCTTTCCTCCTACCAAAAGACAAAGAAAGTATGTGGTGGTGAGTGTGGATCATTTTACTAAATGGGTAAAGGCCGAAGCTGTCTCCTCTATCAACGCCGAATGAATGGTGGAGTTCGTCAAAGATAATATCATTGGAAGGTACGGGGTTCCCCACACGATTATCACTGATAATGGGACGCAATTCAATTGTGGAGAGTTCAAAACTTTATGTGAAAAGTTGGGCATTCAGAACAGGTTCACCTCTGTTTACTATCCCCCAATCTAATGGGATGACTGAGGTTACAAATCGGACGATCGTTAAAGGAATAAAGAAAAGGTTGGGAGAGCATGATAAAAAATGGTTGGATCAGTTAATAAGCGTCCTATGGGCATACCGGACCACTCCACGAACGGCCACGGGCGAGACACCATTCGCGCTTTCTCATGGCGTGGAAGCTGTAATCCCTATTGAAATACAGGTCCCTAGTGACAGAGTTGCATTCTATTGCGAAGAGGAAAATAGCCAAAGGTTGAAGGAAAGTCTCGATCAAGTGGAGGAGAAAAGACAGAAGGCGTATGTACGCATGGCAGCCTACAAGCAACGGATCGCAGCTTATCATGATAAAAATGCAAAGCTTGTAAGTCTGAATGTAGGAGATCTCGTGCTCTGAAATGCGGATAAAATCCAATCTATGGAAGGAAGAGGAAAGTTAGGGATCACCTGGATAGGTCCATACAGAATAATCACCAAGATTGGATCCACCACGTTTAAAATTCAAGACATGGAGGGGAACACACTGCCACGTACGTGGAACATCCAGAGCCTCTGCAAATATTTCGCCAGAGAATAGAATGTAATCAAGGTATTGAGTACTCTTTTTCCTTTAGTAAGTTTTTATCCCATGCGGTTTTTCTTATTAAAGGTTTTAATGAGGCTCACATGTAAGACCCACTTGCTGTAATAAAGCACATCGCCATTCAATAAAAAGCAACTTTTGTCCTATCAATTCTTCTTTTACGTATTTTCTTGTAGCAATATAAATATTTCAGATTAAAAAAGAAGGGGGGCCAACAAACGCATTCCCACACATAGGATAATGCTATCATGGCATAAACTACTTTCTCCTCAAAGATAGGAGAACAATCTCAATGGAGGATCTATCTACCTCAAAGATAGGAAACAAATTGATCCCGGTCAGAGATAGAGTTAAAACATTTCTCAGACGTGAGATCTTTACACTCTCATACACTCTTTCCAAAAAGAGTCCAAAGTCCTAGTGGCGGATCGATTCACCTCAAAGACAGGAAGCCAATCGATCGCCTAAGGCAGCTTAACTTCCTCTAAAGGAATAAAAGCTCCAAGCCTTCACAAAGGCTCACACTCTGAGGTATGGCTGGCCACCTACTTCAACTCAATCCTAAAGCCTATAGATTTACTTGCTGAAAAACATAAAGCGTAAAGCAAAGATAAATGGTTATATCAAGGATTAAAAATTGTACTTAGTTTTACAAACGAACTAAACATCTAAAGGAGCATCCTCCTTAGCATCTTTTACACCAGATGCGCCCTCCAGTGGGGCTTCCTTCTCTACAGAAACAGTACCCTCCTGAGGAATGGTACAATCAGTTATCAGCTCCTCACTCTTGTCACCCGCCTTCAGAGACACTTCATCAAGATCATCTGGTTCAAGATCAACAAGGGGTTTACTCTCTTCGGCGGATCCATTCATCATTTTGCGAATGTGGTCACGGATGTAATCCTTGATGTTTGGAATTTTGCGATACTTAAGGCAAACCTCCACGTCAGGAACCACGTACTCCGGATCTGTAAAATCAATCTCAGGATGAGCAAGTTGAACATATGCCATGATCCACTCGCCATAATAGTAAGCTTGTTCCCCTGCCAGGATCTCCGTGTCGAGTAAGGCAGCCTTATGCGCTTCAGCATCCGCATCTATCTTCTCCTTCAATCTAAGGATCTCAGCATCCTTACTCTCATTTAGGGCAACAGTGGAAGCAGCGTTCGCATTGGCAACAACGACCTCCTTCTCTAACCTTTCTATGGTTGCCTTGTCCGCCACACCTTGAAGGAGATCCGCTTCCATAGCACGCATACGGGTGTATACCTATCAAGGCAAAAGCTAATTCAAGCAAAAGAATAACAGCAAACTCTCCCTAAAGGAGATCACTCTTTCATCCAAAAATGCAAAAAAGGATAGGAAAAACTTACCGTGAGAAGCTCTGTTTTTCCCATCTGGACATGGGCTGATCCCGAGATCTTATTTTGACTCTCTCGTACCTCACCAAGTTGGCCAAGAGCTTCGTCCAAATCATTGATGACGGATTCATTCCTTAGAGATCCTTTGTCACCATATTTGGCGGACCAGTAACCTCCTAAGTCCGGCTTCACCAACTATGCAAGCATTAAAAAGCAGAAAATAAGATCCAAGTAAAAGAAGAGAAAATAATAAAATAGATGCACCTCTTCAAGCCTCGCCATTGGTTTCTCGGCTCTTATGGCATCCGCCAGTAGCTTCCCTCCACTGCTAGACACAGACTTCTTCTTCTTTGGGAGAGGAGGATCAACCAAATCGTCGGAAGGACGTTTCTCAGCACCCTTATGGGGATCCACTACATGCCCCTTCTTTCGAGCCTCTTCCTCCTTCTGTTTCTTGCGTATCTTTACAAGGGCGCGACTAGCCTCAAACAAACCCCTGACAAGGGAACAATAAAATAATCAAGGTTCAAGGAAAAACAAAGTTACCTTCATCAAGTTGTGTAAACTTCACGTAAGAGATCTTGTCCCCTTCCCGGCGGATCAAGGGAATGTCATTCATCATAAAGACCAAGGCGTCAGCATATGTCCAGGCATCCGCCTTGATACTTTTCAAGAGATCCGCCACTTCCTCGTCACTGTCCGTCAATATACGCATGTCTCCAGCCATATGCAAAGGTTTGGCATTCCAAACCGACGGAAATCCTAGAGATTCGCCCTCTCTTATCTTTACAAAGAAAAATCTTTCGTCCCAAAGATGGACATTTGACATCTTACCGCAGAAGGGCGAATAAGTTTTGAATTTAGCGAAAGTGAGGAAAGATTCGGCCTTTCACTTCGTTGGTTTGTGAAGAGACCGAAAGACACGAGGGTTACATATTATCCCTAAGTTCGAAGCCAAATAACAATCCAGAGCCAGATCTAACCAGCCATTCGGATGCAGCTGGCAAATAGTGATCCCAAAGTATGCCAAGATGTCCGCCAACATCTTAGGAAGAGGAAGCCGGAACCCTCTTTCTACGTGACAACTGTACACAGACAAATATCCACTTGGCGGACAGGCGGGTCGCTGATGAGCAGCCGCCAACTTAGTCTCGTAATTTTTAATCCATGGAAAGCGATCCGCCAGATTCGCTAGATCTGCGACGCTCATACAAGACGGAGTGGACTCCGCACGTGGCGCCTTTTTCGTAGACAGGGCTGAAGAAGAAGCCTCCATCCCAGAAAACTGCCTAGAACCTATTGCCGGAGCAATGCGAGAAACGGCGATAGGAAGATTCTGAGTCCTACCTAAACGAGTTCTATAATTACTACACACCGAGTTACACAGCTCGGCAAGGTCGCAACTGGGAGTCCCTTCGGAAGAATCGAAATTTTCCAAAGAAGTAGTCCAGCTAATTACAGTTTCAGAGGAAGTGGTCAAATTAAAAAGTTCGAAGGTAGACTCAGAAGAAAAAGAAGAAGAACTCCTAAACATTCAGAAAACATAGCGAAAGGATTCACTTACATGAGAGTTAAGGGCTTTGAGGAATCTGAACTCTGGAAAAAACTCTGCAAAACGCTCAAAGGAAGACGAAAGAGAAAAGACGCAAATGAAGTAGAAAGAGGAAAGGGAGGGGGAAGAAGGTGTTTTCTCTTTCCTCGAGCAGCGCGCCTATGACACCTGTCACCCAACGAATGGCATTGAACAGAGTAGCCATCAATGTGAATCATCATGATGGCGCGCGAAGAAGCTCAAAAGCCCTAAAGGACTTTAAAGGAACTTTAGGGGGGCTTCTGATAACATCGGGATATTATCCAAGGGATCAAATGAGATATTTACCCAAACGACCGCGTATTGAACCGGTCAAAGAAAGCCATGGCGTTTCAAGCAAAGACATCCGATGGGCGGATCACCGAGACTCCGCCACGCGAGATCCGTAGTCAAACCTACGTTAGATTCCCCATCACCCTTCGATCCGCCAGCTGAATAGCTGAGCCGATTCCTCAATAAAAGCTATTAATGAGCCATTAATGAGCTAACAGGCATACTTAAAGGAAACCAGTAACCGCCATTAATGAAGCATTAATGGAGACTTTCTAGTTACTAAAGGTTACAACTTCATGACTATATATAGCTTGCATCTCAAGCTATCAAGGTACAAATTCTCACAATCCTAGCTACCCTACTTTGTCAATTCAGTTTACTCCTCCATTCTCTATACTGACTTTGGCATCGGAGCTTCCCCTCGTCGAACCCAACGACGCCCCACACAGGGACGGAAGCTAATCGGAAATTCTCCACCAGTCATCAAGTTTATTTATCTATAAGACATTAAGATATAAAGTCTAAAAGCCCATGAGTGGAAGTCAAGCCCAAGTCAGCATAATCAAGACCTCACGGCCCAAGAAGACGAAACGAAGTCGTATCAAGCAAAACGACGACTCAGCATGAAGAAGGATCGAGAAGCCTTCTAGCAAAAGCTTCAAGAGGAAGCTGCTGAGTTAAGTGACAAGCAGTCAGGACAGCGGCAGACAAGAACCAACTTCTAGACAAAGTATTTCTACTTTGGGTAAAATTCAGAAGGCGCAGGAAGCTGTCTGGAAGACTTTGCCAAATATGTCGAAACATTCTGTTTGCCAGACGAAAAGCTACCGAGCACTGCCTTGGACAGAAGATGCAAGAATCTCATTGGCCAATGACACTGAGCGCGTACTGAGTGACAACGACAGGAAGCCATTTCCCTCCAACGGTTATTTCGAAATTCGAAACTACCGGTGCCTCAAGTGTCACTATAAATAGGCCTCTCATTTGCTTCATTCGATGCACATCTTCAATTAGCCGAAACGCTTTCCAAATTCATACTTGTAGTTCTGTGAGAAAAGCAAAGCAAAAATCTTACACCAATTTCCAATCATTGTGTAAAAGTCTAGAGTGATTTTCAATCATCTAAAGTGTCTTAGCAATTGTTGTTTAGGACAAACACTTTATCATTTCTAGAAGAATAGAAAGGAGAGGCTGGGTACTCGGTTATAGTACTCAGCGGTAGATATAGGAGTGAGTAGAGGTATAGAGGAAGGTACTCTTGTATACTCAGCTTCTATTGTAAAAGGTTTGGTGCTCTACCTTTAAAGAGCTCAGTAGAGAATTCAAAAAGCTCGGAACGAGTTCCGGGGACTGGACGTAGGCGGAGAGGCCGAACCAGGATAAGTCTGCTGAGTAACTTATTTCTAACCTTAAACTCCTTTACATATATTGCTTGCTATAAAACTGACTAAGTAACAAACTCACGCTGAGTTGAGTGCACTAAGAAGCTGAGTTCAGGAATAGACTCTAATTGCTATCTCCTGACTCAAGTAAAGAAGCAGACTTAGTCACAAGTTGACTAAGCTTGTGTCTTAGAATTACTTAGCGCCGCTGTATAAACCTTTTCTTAAGAAAAGAAGTCAGCCTTAACGGACAAAATTTTAAATAGTTCCTATCCCCCCCCTTGGAACTAACCTTGTCACGTTATAAGGGACCAACAAGTGGTATCAGAGATTAACAGCTCACTGAGCAAGATATAACTATCTTGAGCTGATCCCCACTACAGCTGAGAACAACACTCGTTTCCTCCCAGGAAATCAGACAACTTAGATTTTACCTGAGGGACTGTCCATTACTCGGCCTCCTCTGTTCTTCGGGTCTAACTATACCTTTTGGAAGAATAGAATGAAAAATTTCATTCAGGCAACAAATATGAGTGCATGGCTTTCTATAGTCCAAGGCCCATTTGTTCCTGTTGAAACTATTGACGGCCAAACGATTGTTAAAGCTGAGACTAAATGGACAGAAGATGATCTTAAGAAGCTACAAAATCACGCTTCGGCTATAAACATGCTTCACTATGCGTTAGATGCTGCAGAGTACAACAAAATTTCAGGTTGTGAGTCAGCACAGGAGATCTGGAAGAAGCTGGATGATGTGATATTGGTTATGAAAAAGAGATAATAACCAAATCAACAAGTTTTCCCGATCTATCTTAAGGAATTAATAGAATCAAATAACAAACATAAATTGGTGATAACAAACCAATCCCAAAGAATTAAAGACAATGAAAGGAGATCTGACCTTACACCTTCGAATAATTAAATTGGAACCTGAGTGTTTGGCGATTCACAAGTACCTTACCAAAATACTTGTTCACGATCAAGATAATATTGCAAGAATGATGACCCGGTCTCTCAAGCTCACAATAAAGAATTCAATCCCGGATTGAAAATAATTCCCAAAGGAAAAAAAGAACTTTTGTTCATAAAAATATTGATTTCTGATTGATGAAAATAATGAAGAATACAAGCCTTTATATAGGCTACAAAATAAACTTAAACCTAAACTAAAAAGAAAGTTGAATCCTAGTGCATCAAGGTAAAAGAAATCCTAATTAGACAAGGAAAAACATTAAATTCGTTTTTGTCCTTTAGAGCCCAATTTCAGCCCATTAATTAACATTATTTGGGCCTTTTAATTAGCTAGAAATAAGCCCAATCAAACCTATAAGGTTATAGCATTAATTTTAATGAGTCCCAATGGGTTTTGCACATGCCAAACACATGCAAGTCCAAAGCTTCTCTTAAAATATGATCAACCTTTTTACATATCACTATTATGGGCTTGGGCTTGGATACAACACAAAAACACACCATCTTTAATGACTTCGCTAGAATTCATTCCTTGTTTAAAGAAGCTCAAGATGAGTCCATTAAGCATTTGTTGGTCTTTCTTTGCACGATTCTTCGTCATAGGTCCAATTGACAGCTCCAATGGATCCCTCATGCTTCTACTAGGCTCCTTAACTCCAAGCTCCTTTGTTCCATGCTCTTGTGCTTTTGATATCACATCATTCCCTCTCTCTTGAAAAGGATTTGTCCTCAAATCTTCATCTCCTACATCAAACAAAGATAAATCAGCCACATTAAAAGTTGCATGCACACTATACTCACCTGGCAAGTCGAGCTTGTAGGCATTATCCCCAATTCGTGCGACTACTTGAAATGGACCATCGCCTCTAGGATGTAGCTTTGATTTTCTCTGAGCGGGGAACCTTTCCTTGCGCATATGCAACCACACCCAATCACCGGGTTCAAATAGAACACATTGTCGACCCTTGTTAGCTTGCTTTGCATAATGCTCATTCTTCTTCTCCAGTTGTTGTTTCACTTGTTCATGTAACTTAAGCACCATTTCTGCCTTTTTCTTTCCATCTAAACTTTTCCTTTCATCAACAGGCAAAGGGATCAAGTCTAATGGTGTCAAAGGATTAAAACCATAAACAATTTCAAATGGTGAGAAGTTAGTAGATGAATGTATAGCCCTATTATAAGCGAACTCAATAAATGGTAGGCATTCTTCCCATGACTTAAGATTCTTTTGAATAACTGCCCTAAGAAGTTGTCCTAAAGTTCTATTTACTACTTCGGTTTGACCATCAGTTTGAGGGTGACAAGAAGTAGAAAACAACAGTTTAGTCCCCAATTTATTCCACAAAGTCTTCCAAAAATAGCTTAAAAACTTAGGATCTCTATCACTAACTATACTCTTTGGCATCCCATGCAGACGAACAACCTCTCTAAAGAACAAGTTAGCAATATTAATAGCATCATCAGTTTTATGGCATGGTATGAAATGTGCCATCTTAGAAAAGCGATCTACAACCACAAATATGGAATCATTACCTCTCTTAGACCTAGGTAAAGCCATCACAAAATCCATGGATATAGCAGTCCAAGGTTCATTCGGCACAGGTAATGGAGTGTATAAACCATGAGGCATAACTCTAGACTTAGCTTTCTTACAATTAATACAACTAGCACATATTCTTTCCACATCACGTTTCATATGAGGCCAAAAGAAATGTTCAGAAATCATGTCCAAAGTCTTAGCAACCCCAAAATGCCCCATCAAGCCTCCACCGTGGGCTTCCCTCACAAGAAATTCTCTATGTGAACATTTAGGCATGCATAATCGATTATCTCTAAATAAGTAGCCCTCATGTCTATAAAATTTTCCAAAAGCAGTAAGTTCACAAGCTTTATAAATAGATGCAAAGTCTAGATCATCAACATATAATTCTTTGATATACTCAAATCCTAAACACTTAGCATGCATCACATTCAATAAGCTAACTCTCCTACTTAATGCATCAGCAACTACGTTTTCCTTCCCTTGCTTATACTTAATCACATAAGGAAACGTCTCTATAAATTCCACCCACTTGGCATGTCTTCGGTTCAATTTTTGTTGACCCTTAAGATGTTTCAAGGATTCATGATCGGTGTGGATCACAAACTCTTTAGGCCATAAATAATGTTGCCACATTTGCAAAGCCCTAACTAATGCATAGAGTTCTTTATCATAAGTGGGATAGTTTAAGGTTGCACCACTAAGTTTTTCACTAAAGAAGGCTATAGGTCGACCCTCTTGCATTAAAACAGCACCAATCCCTACTCCCGACGCATCACACTCAATTTCAAACGATTTATCAAAGTTTGGAAGTGCTAAAACGGGGGCAGAAGTTAGTCTTGCCTTAAGCATCTCAAAAGCATCCTCTTGTGCTTTGCCCCACTTAAAGCCAACATTCTTTTTTATTACCTCGGTTAGTGGTGCGGCAATGGTACTGAAGTTCTTCACAAACCTCCTATAGAAACTCGCCAAGCCATGAAAGCTCCTCACCTCGGTAACTGAATTTGGCGTTGGCCACTCTTGAATGGCTTTCACCTTTTCAATATCAACAGAAACTCCTTGTGCTGAAACAATAAAACCCAAAAACACAACTTTCTCCATGCAAAATGAGCACTTAGAAAGGTTAGCGTATAATTTCTGTTCTCTCAAAACATCTAATACAACCTTAACATGTTCTATGTGTTCTGCCTCAGATTTAGAATAGATAAGAATGTCATCAAAATAAACAACAACAAATTTACCTATAAACTCTCTCAAAACATGATTCATTAATCTCATGAAAGTACTAGGTGCATTTGTTAAACCGAAAGGCATAACTAACCACTCATATAAACCATGCTTAGTCTTAAAAGCCGTTTTCCATTCATCTCCTAATGACATGCGAATCTGATGGTACCCACTCTTAAGATCTATTTTAGTGAAAATAACAGCCCCATTTAATTCATCCAACATATCATCTAACCTAGGGATAGGATGACGATACTTTACCGTGATTTTATTGACGGCTCTACAATCGATGCACATCCGCCAAGTTCCATCTTTCTTTGGTACTAGGATGACTGGTACAGCACACGGACTCATAGATTCACGAATCAACCCTTTTGCCATTAGTTCCTCGACTTGCCTTTGTAGTTCTTTTGTCTCCTCAGGGTTACTTCTATAGGCTGGTCGATTTGGAATTTGTGCTCCGGGAACAAAGTCAATTTGATGCTCAATTCCTCGAATCGGGGGTAACTTATTAGGCATCTCTTCGGGGAATAAATCCTTGAATTCCTGCAAAAGAGGGGAAATACTAGAAGGAAGGTTAGACTGACTTACAGAAGATAAACAAAAACTCTTACAATAAAATAATAATAAATTTTTGTTTTCAAAATCAGCTTGCTTTACATCCCTCAATTTAGCATATAAAGATAGATTTTGGCTTTTGTTAATGCTCCTCTCTTTTTCTCTCCTCTCACCCTCATTTCTCGACCTCACTAATGCCTTTTCACTCACCTCTTCTCTCTTCACACCCTCACTGATTTTATCACTCTTATTTTCTCTCGCCTTAACCTTTTCCCTTCTCACAGATTGTTCTTGTAACATTCTTTGCATGTAGAGCTGATCTTCAAACACTTCAGCAGGTGATAAAGGTGGCAAAATATACTTCTTCCCATCCTTAGCAATAGTAAATTTATTTGTTCGACCATGATGTAGTGCTGATCGATCGAATTGCCAAGGCCTCCCCAATAACACATGACATGCTTGCATAGGTACTACATCACATAATACCTCATCAGAAAAAGAACCAATAGAAAAGTTCAGAAGCACCTGTTTAGTAACTTTGAGTTCGTTACTATCATTCAACCATTGTAACCGATAAGGATTGGGATGTGGAATTGTTGATATCCCTAATCGGCTTGCTAACACATTGCTTACCACGTTGCAACAACTTCCTCCATCAATAATTAGTAAGCATGTTTTTCCAAGTATGTTGCAATGAGCATGAAAGATGTGCTTTCGTTGCTCAATGTCACCACTCACTCCCATCTTCAATGTTCTACGAGTGACTAAGTTAACTCCATGTCCTCCTTTACTATCCACCTCTTCTATATCACTACAATCTTCTAAGGTGGGCATATCATCTGATTCATGTTCGGACTCACTTTCGGATATTAACTCACCATGCTTCATAACCATCGCCTTTTGATTCGAACACTCTCTTGCATAGTGCCCTCTCCCTTGGCACTTAAAACACACAATTTCACGAGTTCTTGTGGGTTTTTCAGTAGTTTTGTATTTTGGAGTAGTTCCACCAATTTGCAACTTCCCAAATGCTTTTGAATCAACCTGAGGCGTTTGGTCACTTTTAGAGCTAAATTCAGATTTAGTTTTGAAATTACCTCTTGGATCTGACTTCCATGGAGTGGAAGTAGTGCCTTTGAACTTTGATCTCCCTTTCTCAACCTCTTGAAGTTGTCTCTCAATTTTTATCGCTTTATGGAGCATCTCGTCCATGTGGAAATAAGTTTGTAGCTCAAGAGGGTTGCGAATCTCCCTCTTCATTCCCATGAGAAATCTAACCATGGTAGCTTCCTCATCTTCTTGTATATCAGCTCGGATTAGTGCCATCTCCAATTGTTTGTGATAATCTTCAACAGATTGGTTACCTTGAGACATGGATTGGAGTTCTTTCAACAACTCCTTATAATAGTGAGCCGGCACAAATCTCTTTTTCATGACCTTCTTCAATTCACCCCATGTTCTTATGGGTTCATCACCATCTCTTTTTCTTGTGCGCTTTAATTGGTCCCACCAAACAGCCGCATATTCAGTTAGTTCGGATACTACAAGTTTCACCTTCTTCTCCTCGGAATACTCATGTATGTCAAAGATTGTTTCAACCTTTCGTACCCAATCAAGATACGCCTCTGGGTCACTAGCTCCTCGAAAAGTAGGCATTTTAAGTTTGATAGCATTAAGATTACTATCTTTTCGATCGTTACCCCTTTTTCGGTATCCAAACTGCTCCTCCTCTTCAGACTCGGATAGTTCATCATCAAAATTCAATCTCCCGCGTCCTCCTTTCTTTTGGCTTGATTTCTTTTGGTTTGAAACCAAATCAGCCACAATAGCCCCTAACCTCTTCATCTCACCTACAATAGCTTGTTGCCATTCTTTAGAATCAACATCGTTAACGTTGTCCTTTTTAGGTTCGTTAGACATGACAAAATATATAAAGAATGAAAGAAAAGTGAAATCTAGTCTAAAGCAAGAAAAGAAGAAAAAGAAAGTAAAAGAAGTACCTCACAACCGGTTCAATCACTCTTTTATATTATCTTGATAGATCACAAGGATTATCTCGGGTAATATAAATGCCAATGAAGCAAAAGAATGACAAAATAAAGTAGAGCAGAAACTAGAAGCAAAGAAGACTAATATTGTAACGATAACCAAAGTTTAGCACACTAAGAATAGAATAAAAGACGATTTTCGAAGAAGAGACAAATGTTTGAAAGAAATTTTAAGAATGTGTGTTTAGCATGCAAATTCTAGAAAACTTGTAACTTTAGTACAAACAATGAGCCGATTTTTTTTTTTTTTTCCTTTTTTTTTTCCTTTTTTTTTTCCTTTTTTTTCCCTTTTTTTTTTAAACTAGATTGGAATTGATTAACAAATTAAACTTGCACTAATGATTTAGCATGCAAAAAAAAATTGAAGAAATTCACACACATAAATGGGTTTGGCTAGTAAGAATAGAATCCAAAAATAATCAGTTCGCTACAACTAAGAACCTAAATAACTAGATGCAAAGATATGAGGAACTCGATCAATAATTAAAGACTCTAGATTGGGGTAATTTTTTTTTTTTTTTTTTTTTTTTTAATTTCGACAAACAAAACAAAAACAACAAATTCCTTAAGAGCCAAAGCTCTGATACCAATTGATGTGATATTGGTTATGAAAAAGAGATAATAACCAAATCAACAAGTTTTCCCGATCTATCTTAAGGAATTAATAGAATCAAATAACAAACATAAATTGGTGATAACAAACCAATCCCAAAGAATTAAAGACAATGAAAGGAGATCTGACCTTACACCTTCGAATAATTAAATTGGAACCTGAGTGTTTGGCGATTCACAAGTACCTTACCAAAATACTTGTTCACGATCAAGATAATATTGCAAGAATGATGACCCGGTCTCTCAAGCTCACAATAAAGAATTCAATCCCGGATTGAAAATAATTCCCAAAGGAAAAAAAGAACTTTTGTTCATAAAAATATTGATTTCTGATTGATGAAAATAATGAAGAATACAAGCCTTTATATAGGCTACAAAATAAACCTAAACCTAAACTAAAAAGAAAGTTGAATCCTAGTGCATCAAGGTAAAAGAAATCCTAATTAGACAAGGAAAAACATTAAATTCGTTTTTGTCCTTTAGAGCCCAATTTCAGCCCATTAATTAACATTATTTGGGCCTTTTAATTAGCTAGAAATAAGCCCAATCAAACCTATAAGGTTATAGCATTAATTTTAATGAGTCCCAATGGGTTTTGCACATGCCAAACACATGCAAGTCCAAAGCTTCTCTTAAAATATGATCAACCTTTTTACATATCACTATTATGGGCTTGGGCTTGGATACAACACAAAAACACACCATCTTTAATGACTTCGCTAGAATTCATTCCTTGTTTAAAGAAGCTCAAGATGAGTCCATTAAGCATTTGTTGGTCTTTCTTTGCACGATTCTTCGTCATAGGTCCAATTGACAGCTCCAATGGATCCCTCATGCTTCTACTAGGCTCCTTAACTCCAAGCTCCTTTGTTCCATGCTCTTGTGCTTTTGATATCACATCACTGGAGGTCACCTACGAAGGAACCAACAAAGTTAAGGAGTCCAAGGTGAACCAGCACATGAGGTTGTACGAGCTCTTTGAAATGAATGATGATGAAGGAATCTCTGACATGAACTCAAGGTTCACAAACATAATCAACGAGCTCAAGAGACTTGGCAAGATCTTTACTGAGGAAGAGCTAGTCAAGAAGATACTGAGGAGTCTTCCTAAAAGCTGGCAAGCCAAGAAAACTGATGAACTCATTGGCTCATTGCTGACCCATGAAATCTCAATGGAGAATTTCGAGGTGAAGGAGAAGTCTGAAGACAAGAAGCAAAAGTCTCTTGTTATGAAAGCTGACTCCACTGATAGGAGCTCAACAGATGATGAAGAAATGGCAATGTTCACTAGAAAGATGAAAAGGCTGTTCAGAAAGAATGATAAATGTTCCAAGAAGCCTTACAAGAGGTTTGATAAGTACAAAGCTGAGTCAAGCGACAGTAAGTACAAGAAGGACAACTCAAAGCCCATTACATGCTTTGAATGTCATCAAACTGGCCATATCAAATCAAGTTGTCCTACCTTGAGGAAAGAAAGAAAGAACGGCAAGAAGGAAATGGTGGCAACCTGGAGTGATAGTGATGAGTCATCATCATCAGAAGCTGATGCCACTGAGTCAGCAAAAATCTGCTTCATGGCAGATGAGCTTGCTGAGCCTTATGTTTCTGAGCATGCTGACCCCTCCATTGCATCTGACGATGAGGAACACTCAACTGAGGTAATATCACTACATGTGCTCAGAAATGAAATGGTTAATACCCTAAGTGACCTCTACACACTTGTCAAAAAGTGTAACAAAAAGGTTAGAGCACTCAGCAGGCGATGTGACGAGATTGAGGAGGTCAAGCTGAGTGACCTTCGATATCTTCTCCAGGACAACTCAACTTTGCATAGTAATGTAGAAATTATGCAAAAGTTTATCTCTGAGGTCCAATCAGATTCTAAGAAACTGAAGAAGGATGTCACATCTATTCAGAACCAACTTAAGGTTCCGAATAAAAGAAATATTCCTCTAAACACTCAGTACCGAAGTACTAGTCAGTAGAGATAGAATCCTCAGCGGAATGTCCAGTGTGACTTCTGTGGGAAGAAAGGACATACCACAAAAGTGTGCTGGCATGCTCAGCACTGGGGTGCTGACCAGTTAGTGAGATATCCTAAACGGAAGGTCAGCTGTGACTTCTGTGGGAAAAATGGACACACTGTCCAAGTGTGTCATCATAAAATGAAATATGATGCTTTACCTGTTGAACCTAACAAACAAGGACCCAAAAAGAATTGGGTACCTAAAAGCAACTAGCTATATTGCAGGTAAGCCTGAGGTGTGCTGAGAAGTCAAAGATGTGGTACATTGACAGCGCATGCTCGAGGCATATGACTGGTGATGAAACTCAGTTCATCACATTTGTGCGTAAACGAGGTGGAAGTGTAAATTTTGGAGACAACAAAAAGGGTAAGATAGTAGGATCAGGAACCGTTGGTGGTAATCCTACTATTGAGTCAGTCTCCCTAGTCAGCGGACTCAAATATAACTTACTCAGCGTAGCTCAGCTATGTGACAATGGGAGAAAAGTTATATTTGATAATACTGGATGTAAAATATTCGAGGGTAAAACAAATGAGTTGATTTTAAATGCCCCTCGTATTGATAATGTCTTTATGCTGAACTTAGAAAAGAAGTTTTCAAAAACTATATGCTTAGTGTCAAAGGAAGAAAATTCCTGGCTATGGCACAGGAGACTTGGTCATGTAAGCATGGACCTCTTGGCCAAATTAGCAAGAAAGCAATTAGTTGAGGGACTGCCAGAACTTAAGTTTGAAAAAGATCAACTATGCCACACTTGTCAAGCTGGAAAACAAACCAAACAATCTTTTCATAGTAAAAACATTGTCTCAACTAAGCGTCCATTAGAGTTGCTACACTTGGATCTCTTCGGTCCAGTCCAGCCGCTGAGCTTGGGTGGTAGAAGATTTTCCTTGGTCATTGTAGATGACTTTTCTCGGTACACTTGGATCATCTTGCTGAGTAGCAAGGATGAAACCTTTGAGAAGTTTTCAAATTTAGTAAGAAAACTTGAAAATGATAAAGACCTTAAGTTAGCTCACATCCGTAGTGATAATGGTGGAGAATTCAAGAACCAACAGTTTGTTGAATTCTGTGAAGCCAACGACATTGACCATAATTTTTCTGCTCCTAGAACGCCTCAATAAAATGGGGTTATTGAAAGGAAAAACAGAACCTTTGTTGAAATAGCCAGGACAATGCTGAGTGAGCATAGGCTTCCAAAGTACTTTTGGGGAGAAGTTGTTAACACATCGTGCTACATACTTAATAGGGCTCTAGTTAGACCTATATTAAAGAAGACCCCCTACGAACTTTGGAAAGGACGAAAGCCCAACATTGGATACTTTCGTGCCTTTGGTTGTAAATTTTTTATTCTAAATACCAAAGACAGCCTAGCTAAGTTTGACTCAAAAGCTGATGAAGCTATCTTTTTAGGCTACTCAACAAACAGCAAAGCATACAAAGTTTTCAATAAACGAACTCAGGTCTTAGAAGAGTCAGTACATATTGAGTTCGATGAAACTAACCCTGCAGGAAGAGACATGTAGCTGACTGAGGATGATCCACACTCAGCTCCCGCTGACCATGAAACAGCCGCTGAGTCATTACCTCAAGGGCTGACCAAAGGTAAAAGTGAAACTCAAATTATTTTCACTAACCAATCTACACCTGCAGAGATTGTTGAAACACAACCAGCACAAGACATCAATCTACCAAAAGAGATCAGAATACCAAGAGGACACTCAGAGAGTGCCATTCTTGATGCCACTGAGAACACCCTGATGACAAGAAATCAACTCAGGAGATACCTCAGCAACGTAGCATTCGTCTCAATTCAGGAACCAAAGAACTTCGCTGAGGTTGAGTATGATGAGTTCTGGATGAATGCAATGCAAGAAGAACTTGATCAGTTCAGAAGAAATGAAGTATGGGACTTAGTGCCAAAACCAAAAAGCCAGAAGACCATAGGAACAAGATGGGTCTTTCGCAACAAGATGGATGAACAAGGGAACATGGTCAGGAACAAAGCAAGACTTGTAGCTCAGGGCTACAGTCAACAAGAAGGTATTGACTACGGTGAGACCTTCACCCCAGTGGCAAGGCTAGAGGCTATAAGAATTTTATGTGCTTATGCAAGTTATATGAATTTTAAATTGTTTCAAATGGATGTTAAGAGTGCATTCCTTAATGGAGTTATAACGAGGAAGTCTATGTTAATCAGCCTCCAGGGTTTGAGGATCCCAAGTTCCCAAACCACGTTTATAAACTCAAAAAGCTCTGAATGGTCTCAAGCAAGCACCACGTGCTTGGTATGAGAGGCTGGCCAGTTTCCTGCTGACTAGAAATTATGTCAGAGGTAAATCTGATACAACCTTATTCATTAAGAGAAAGGGTAAAGATACCCTATTGGCTCTGATATATATTGATGACATTATTTTTGGTGCCACTAACGAGTCAATGTGCAAGGAATTTAGTAAGCAGATGCAGACTGAGTTTGAAATGTCAATGATGGGAGAACTCACCTTCTTCCTTGGACTTCAAATCAAACAAGGGAAAAATGGCATCTTCATCAGTCAAATTAAGTATGCTAAGGAGATATTGAAGAAGTATGAACTTGAGAACTGTAAGTCAATATCTACCCTTATGGGCACTGACACTGTCCTCTGCGCTGACGAAAATGGTAAGTCAGTAGACAGCAGATTGTACCGAGGTATGATTGGTTCTCTACTCTACTTAACTGCTAGTAGGCCGGACATTCAATTCTCGGTATGTTATTGTGCTAGATATCAATCTAACCCTAAGGAATCTCATTACATAGCTGTAAAAAGAATCCTTAGATATTTGCAAGGCTCAGTGAATGCAGGTTTGTGGTATCCCAATACTCATGATTTCACACTCATTGGATACACTGACGCTGACTACGGACGAGACAAGCTTGAATGAAAAAGCACCTCAGGAGGATGCCACTTCCTTGGGAGCTGTCTTGTGTCCTGGTTCAGCAAGAAGCAGGCGTCAGTAGCCCTGTCAACCACTGAAGCTGAGTACATTGCTGCTGGAAGCTGTGTTGCTCAAGTCCTATGGATTAAGCAACAGCTTGAAGATTATGGCGTTCGAACTAAAACAATTGAAGTCAAATGTGACAACAAGAGTTCCATTGACCTATCAAAGAACCCAATCCAGCACAGTAGGATGAAGCACGTCATCATAAGACATCACTTCATCAGAGATCATGTACTCATGGGAGAGATCAAGCTGACCTATGTCCCAGTGGATGAGCAGCTTGCTGATATCTTCACAAAGCCACTGGCTCGTGAGAAATTCAACATACTTAGAGAAGCCATTGGTATGTTTAATCTTCTTCAACAAATTCCAAGTATAGTATGTATGCATGTTGAGTGAATCATCATGTTGAATGATTTATGCTAAATCAATAACTATCACATGCTGAGTAGACTTACATGCTGCGTGTGTATCTTAAGCTGAGCTACTAAGCATAAGAATTATTCCTTGTGTAACACTGACTACTCAGAACTTTAAACGTTTGAAATCGCTAAACACTGAGTAAAGATCCGTTGCAAAATTTAATGCATAACACGCGAATTAAATAGCCACCTAGGATGACGTAAGCGCGATGATTAGAAAACACATGCGCCGAATGTGTCATAAATGCCAGAATATTTGTCGATTGAGTATCTCGAGGTCAAACGGCCACCTCAACGCTTAGGATCAATTCGACACCTCTATAAATAGTGGATGATTTCCCACTTTTATCTCTTTACGCTTGGAAATTTCTAGTATTCTCATATTCTCCCTAAAATCTCCTAAACTTCTCAAACTTCTCTAAGAATCATGACGAAAGATTCTCAGAATGTCTCCGGTGGCATTAATCGCTCCGATGTAAATCCTTCATCTCCTGCCTAGCGTGACCACTCTAAGGTCACTACACCGAGCAAGCAAACCAAAGCTGACCAAGTTGCCTCCTCAAAAGGAAAACAACAGAAGGATAAGGCAAAGAAGCCTGTGGAATGCACCTACACTCTAGTTTACGAGAGTGTGAGGGGGTATAAGGTAGACCATTCCAGATGGTTCTCAAGGGGTTTTGTGACTGGATCAAGAACAACGGCTGGACCGAGCTGTTCTCAGTTCGCGAAGAAACCTACCCAGAGTTAGTTAAAGAGTTTTACGCTAACCTAAAAGTCGCGGATGATGACCGGGACTACATGGTTACCAAGGTTAAATAGAAGGATATCTTCATCAACCCTATTTACCTGGCCTCAGTACTCAAGCTGAAAAACGAAGGAGCAATTCTTCGTAAATCTGGTGACCAAGACAAAACCAAATACTCCGTTGAGTTCTGCAAACCTCCTAGTCATGTAGGGGAAATTTCAAGTACCTCCATGGGTCGGAATCAGAAGATGGCCCACTACATACTGACCAACTTCATCTTCCCCAAAATCAACTGCACCAACTCAGTGACAAACTTCGAGCGGTGCTTCATCTGGCACATGCTAACCTATACGCCGATAAAAATGCCTGTCTTCATAATCGGTGGATTCCAAAGAAGTACCGGAACCCTTAGACTGGGCTCCATCATCACCAAAATCCTTAAGGATCACAGGGTGAGCTTAGTTGAGGAAATCCATGCAATAAGGACAGAGATCACTGCTGTGGCACTGTTTGGTCTATTCTACGATCAACCAATAGTGCTCAAGAAAGGAAAAGGGGCCGTTGTCCAGGAAACTGAGGGGCTGGTGACTCGAAAGGGAAGGACGGAAAGAAAGAGGAAAGCTGTACAAAGCACCTCTAAAGAAGATGTCTCTGCACCAAAGAAGCTTAAATTTGTATCCAGAGGAACTAAGCCTCAACCTCAACAAGGTCAGGATGGACCTAGGTCAGCTGAGAAAAGACCAAGGCAAGCTGAGCCTGAGGTAGAAGAAAGAGAGGATATTGATGAGCAACCATTAAGAAAGAAGAAGAAGATCTCTTCTGAATTAAGTCCGATCGATGCCCTTCCAACTGACGTTGTCATTCCTCCTAACTCACATTATGTACAGAGTCAAGACATTGACACTGAACAACAAGAAGAAGAAGAGGAAGAACAAGACCAATTGGGTGGTTAGTTTGAAGAAGAGGAAGAACAAGACCAATTGGGTGGTCAGTTTGAAGAAGAAGAAGAACTGGGTGGTCAGGTTGACACTGAGAAGACAGTTGATGATGAGCAATATGAACCAACCAACACTGAGCAATATGAACCAATCATCCCACTGTTCAAAGGGAAACTTCACCTACTGACTCTATTGAGTCCATTCCTGCTGACCCTACTCCTCCAAAGCTAAAGAGACTAAGAAGACTTAAGAAGAAGAAGGCATATCGAGCCCCCGTCATTGACCTCATGGGTGACTCACCTCTGAGCGATGAGATCACTGACCTAACAGAAGTTCACCTTAAGTTCTTCTCTAATCCTACTGAGTCTCAACCAGAGCAACAGGAAAAGCAAGCCTCTGTTTCTCAGCCTAAGGAACATGCCGACTTAACCGCTTCCCCAAGCCAAAGTGATGCCGAGCAAGTGCTCGAAGATCATGCTCCTCAACTTGTTGAGCAAGCTAAGGAATTACCTACTCAGGTGAACACTGAACTTCCTCAACTTCCAAAATCTAGTCAGCTTCAGCCTGACCCTGAGCAAGTAACACATTCTGCCGATCCTCCTCTTCCACAAATCCAAGTGTAGAATCTAATCCAGTCAGCTTATACTGGAAATCTTAATTCAAGACCAGCCGCTGATCATGCTGGCACTTCTAATGTTGAGCAGAACCAAACACCACCTCCATTCGGTTCTACTCCTCTTCCGGCATCTGGGCCAACAAATGATGGATCATTCAGCTATCTTACTACCTCTGAGTCTGGTCGAAGAATTATTGACTCAGCTCAAGCCCTGCTCCATGACCTCCATCAAACAAACAACGATGCCGCTGGGTCAGTTCCTGTTAAGCCAACTCAGCTTTCGTCTGTCACTCATCTTCTTACAGAGATCAAAGGTCTGAAAGATTTTCTGAGTGTCATGACTTCATTACAATCTCAACAGCCCAGGTAGGACTCTATAACGAAGCTGGCCGAACTCCAGCTGACCATGATTGATCACATAAACTCTCTACAAGGTCAACTTCATCAATTGTCAGCTGCGAACACAACGTATGCAACTTCTGCCGAAGTTCATCAACTATTCAACCAGCTTCATACTGAGCAAGAGAAAAAAATCACCAACTCTCTTCCTCCTCCCAATGCTCCATTGAGCAAATTAGTGAGGTTGTGCGTCTGCTAAACTTAAGCAAGGAAGAGATGGAAACTGACCAGCTCAAAACAAACGAAATACTGAAGTACTCTCGAGTTACTTTCAACCACGTGCGACACACCAATGCTCAGCGTCAGTATTTTGATTCGTCTTTGCTGAAGATGTTTCATCAAGCTTTTGCAATGCTCACTGACAACATACACTGGGTTGGAAAGTCTCAAGCATATATTCTGAGTATGCTGAGTGTTGCAGCTATCAGTATTCCACGTCCTATTCTGGATAATGGTGTTCCAATTTTTGGCGGCATAAATGAAAGCACACGAAAGCTTAAGGCCTTCTCTAAACGTCTAACTCAAGCTGCCATTGAAGACACTTTCATTCCTCCTCCTGCTGATGGTGGAAAAACGGGGGAGAAAGTCCAAACTCAAAGAACCCAACATTCAGAAGAAGCTTCAGGTAGTCAGCAAAAATTCAAGGGAAAGGGTAAAGCTAAAGAGCATGAAGCCCAACTCAACTACAAGAAGAAATAGATTGACTAGATTCCATTTTGTTAGAACTTGTAGTCTTTCCCTTGTGTATTTTTGTTGTGCTGACCACCTGAATACAAAACTATGCATGCATCTATCCTTTTAAAATTAACCAATCTTATGTGATGCTTACTTATGTTTTGTATTGGATAGTTAAACGCATCTTCACTAAATCAACTGTGTTATTTGTCTACATTGTTTTATGACTGTATGCTGTGTTGATCAAGATGTTGACCTCTTTTACATGTCTTCTTAAACACATTGAACAAAGAAAAACTCAGCGCTCTCTGATATCTAAAAATTCTGCATAAACTGAGTTAAAAAGAATATGTTCCATGAGCTGACCTAATTCTGAAAACTGACCTTAGACTTACTTGATTAAACCTTGAAATGTTTAAAGTAAATCTAAGTCAGCCGATCAACCCTTACGGGGGAGCATTTTGAGTAATATAAGGTCAACTATCATGGGGGAGCTCAACACTGAGTTCTTGACTGAATATTTTTGCCAACATCAAAATGGGGGAGTTTGTTGAAACACCTTTCCACATGATTTTGATTTGACAAAATTATTTAAGTAATTGATAAAAAATATTCTGACACATTAAATTTAAATGCTTTGATTTATTTTTACTAATGTGTTTGTTCAATGTTGAGTTTATTTATCTATAAGACATTAAGATATAAAGTCTAAAAGCCCATGAGTGGAAGTCAAGCCCAAGTCAACATAATCAAGACCTCACGGCCCAAGAAGACGAAACGAAGTCGTATCAAGCAAAACGACGACTCAGCATGAAGAAAGATCGAGAAGCCTTCTAGCAAAAGCTTCAAGAGGCAGCTGCTGAGTTAAGCGACAAGCAGTCAGGACAGCGGCAGACAAGAACCAACTTCTAGACAAAGTATTTCTACTTTGGGTAAAATTCAGAAGGCACAGGAAGCTGTCTGGAAGACTTTGCCAAATATGTTGAAACATTCTGTTTGCCAGACGAAAAGCTGCCGAGCACTTCCGTGGACAGAAGATGCAAGAATCTTATTGGCCAATGACACTGAGCGCGTACTGAGTGACAATGACATGAAGCCGTTTCCCTCCAACGGTTATTTCGAAATTCGAAACTACCGGTGCCTCAAGTGTCACTATAAATAGGCCTCTCATTTGCTTCATTCGATGCACATCTTTAATTAGCCGAAACGCTGTCCAAATTCATACTTGAAGTTCTGTGATAAAAGCAAAGAAAAAATCTTACACCAATTTCCAATCATTGTGTAAAAGTCTATAGTGATTTTCAATCATCTAAAGTGTCTTAGCAATTGTTGTTTAGGACAAACACTTTATCATTTCTAGAAGAATAGAAAGGAGAGGCTGGGTACTCGGTTATAGTACTCAGCGGTAGATATAGGAGTGAGTAGAGGTATAGAGGAAGGTACTCTTGTATACTCAGCTTCTATTGTAAAAGGTTTGGTGCTCTACCTTTAAAGAGCTCAGTAGAGAATTCAAAAAGCTCGGAACGGGTTCCGGGGACTGGACGAAGGCGGAGAGGCCGAACCAGGATAAGTCTGCTGAGTAACTTATTTCTAACCTTAAACTCCTTTACATATATTGCTTGCTATAAAACTGACTAAGTAACAAACTCATACTGAGTTGAGTGCACTAAGAAGCTGAGTTCAGGAATAGACTCTAAGTGCTATCTCCTGACTCAAGTAAAGAAGCAGACTTAGTCACAAATTGACTAAGCTTGTGTCTTAGAATTACTTAGTGCCGATGTGTAAACCTTTTCTTAAGAAAAGAAGTCAGCCTTAACGGACAGAATTTTAAATAGTTCCTATCCCCCCCCCCCCCCTTGGAACTAACCTTGTCACGTTATAAGGGACCAACAGGCCATTCACTGTTAGATCTGGGTTTGTTAGAATCCTAGGGTGGAAATTCAAAACATCCTAAGGTTTGAATTTAATAAGCTCAGATCTAACGGTGAATGACCAAATTCTACATGGTCATTAAGGTGCATTTGAATAGACAATGGTCTCGGATAATGCCTCCTCGTTTATCTTCAACCGTCCGCCCAGTACTTCTTCCATTCATTATTCGTCGATCTGCCTAACAACAATATTTCTGTTTCATCCTAGTAGCCTGTCGATCATGCTACTCTATCGCAATCCCTCTCATCGGTCACGATGAAGCACTCAAGCTCGTTGTTTCAATGTGCTCCGTCCTCAGGTCTATTGTATACCACCACGACCATTCCATCTCACTAGCCATTGACGTCCTTCATGGGATTTCTGCCCAATCAATCACACCTAGTTTGGCAGCTAGTCGTTGGGAGCTCCGCCTCATACCCTACTTCACCTGATAGGTTATACAATTCCTCATACAACCTTTGAAACTCGTCTCCATCCTATTCAGGTATTACTTAATCTCAATTCTGCTTCGGGTAATGTTGTTTATGGTTCTGATGTTATTCATCACTTGCCTCTCCCTGCTCCTGTCTCCACCAATATCATTGTTAATATCAAATTAACATCATGTAATTACCGTTTATGGAAAATGAATACCACCATCACCTAACAAACTCACCTTTTATATGATCATGTGTTAAGGTCCCTCCTGCTCCTCCCAAATATTTACATCGTCACAATAATCGTATGGATTTTATTATTAATTCATCGTTCACAGCTTGGGACACAACTAAGAACATAGCTCATTCTTTGTTACGAAGCTCTATCATAGAGGAAATTTTTCCAACTATCAATAACCTACAGACATCCTATGTTATTTGGGGTGCCTTGGAATAAACTTATGGTCAGATTTCTAGGAGAAAACGTCTACAATTGACTGTTGAAATGCAAAATCCGAGATAAGATGATAATTTGGTTGAGGAATACCTATATAAACTTAAAGTGATTCCAGATGATTTAGCTGCCTTAGGTAATCCATATCCATCTAATCTTCTTCCTGGCTTAATTTTTCAACATGTTAATGCGGACTTTCATCCTGTTATTGCATCCATGTTGTCCAATTTGGTTGAGGAATACCTATAGAAACTTAAAGTAATTTTGGATGATTTAGCTGTCTTAATATTCATCTGATCTTCTTCCTGGCTTAAGTTTTCAACATGTTAATGAGGACTTTCATCCTTTTATTGCATCCATGTTATCCAATTCTGTTGCTAAACTTGATTTTCATAAACTGTATCATCAATTGGCTTCCTGTGAGATTCTATTGAAAGGGAAAACAGTTGGTCCTATGGCATTAGCCAATATTAGCACCAAATATGGTCCTCAAGCTATTGTTACTCGTCCTACCAAAAAAAGGACATTGTTTTATTTATGGAGATACAAACCGTTTGGCTTATAAGTGCAGTCAGAATAAAGGTTCCTCTTAGAACCGTTATTAGGGTAGGGGTGCCAATCCTATACTGCAAGCCCACCTTACCCAGTAGCAAACTCAGTCACCTTATTTTGATGATCCTCAACCATGGTATCTTGATACAGGTGCTACACACCAGATGACATTCGGTCAATCTCAAGTTCATAACCCCATTCCTTAGAATGGTTATGACAATGTTTATGTTGGTAATGGACATTGTATGACAATTTCACATTTTGGTACTTCCAATCTTAACAATTTTCAATAATGATGTTTTACTTGTTCCCAAATTAACTAAGTCATTATTTGTTCAAAAGTTTACTAAAGACAATTCATGTTTCTTTGAATTTTAGCCTAATTTTTTTCTTGTTAAGGATCAGAACACGCAGGCAATCCTATTGCGCGAGCAAAGTAAGGACGAATTGTATGTGTTGCCATCAGCTTTGAAGCAAGCTCTGGTTACTGAAACGGTACCTTTACACGATGGCCTGCAAGACTTGGGCACTGCTGCTAACTTATCGGTTTTGAAATTCCATCCACATGCTGACACAACATCATCACCACCAATGTCTATTGTTGGAAATGTGCCTTAGTAAATTTATTAGCAGATAATGTTTTATTTAATTATTTGAATTCAGGAGAAGTTATTCAGTTATTCCTTATGTTTAGGAGAAGTTATGGAAGTCAGTTGTAACTGATGTTTGTATTGCTGTATAAATTTTCTGAAGTTCAATAGAAGTTAGTGTTGGTTCCAAACTCTTAAATGTTAATTACTACAAATTGGTATCAGAGCAAATTATCTTGAGGGATCTATGAGAATGGAAGCAGATGCAGTATCTTTTAATCAGGTTGTTGCATCAGTTTTTGGTGGCCAGAATTAGCAAGCTTGGGATACTTTAAAGGGTCTCTATCATGGCAATGATAGAACAAGAAGAATGTAATTGTTAAATCTCAAAAGAGATTTCAAGATTTTGAGAATGGAAGAAAAGGAGACTCTATAAGAGTTTTCTGATAAACTAATGACGGTGATAAATAAAATCCGATTCATGGGAGAAGATCTACCCGATAGCCGAATCGTAGAGATTGTGCTTGTAAGTTTGCCCGAAAGGTTTGAGGCAAAAATTTCATCTCTTGAAGATTCCAGAGATATCAGTCAAATTTCCTTGTCTGAATTAATAATGCTCTACATGCACAAGAGCAAAGAAGAAGTTTAAGAAAAGAAGGAACCCAACAAGTAGTTGAAGGTGCTTATATGGCAAAGGGTTCATCTTCAAAAGGAAAAGCTCGATCCAAATGTGCTATCTGTAGCAAGCCCGGTCACCATGAAGACGATTGCTGGCACAAAGGGAAGCCTCAGTGTCACAAGGACAAAAGGTTTGGGCATATTCAAAAGAATTGTAGAACCAAGTCTGAAGAAAGTGTCAAGTTGACATATGTTGCCGAAGAAGAAGAAGAAGAAGAAACATTGTTTTGAAATTGGTGAGATGTGCACTAATATGAAGCATTTGGAGCGAAGTGCTCCAATTCTAGAATGGTGATGGGAAGTACATCATCAAAACAAACTTTGAAACAAGTTGGGTGTTTGTAAATACTAAGGCAAGGAGGAGTTTGTTGGAAATGTGCCTTTGTAAATTTATTAGCAAATAATGTTTTATTTAATTATTTGAATTCAGGAGAAGTTATTCAGTTATTCCTTATGTTTAGAAGAAGTTATGGAAGTCAGTTGTAACTGATGTTTGTATTGCTGTATAGATTTCCTGAAGTTCAATAGAAGTTAGTGTTGGTTCCAAACTCTTAAATGTTAATTACTACATCTATTGCTCCACCTTTCGAAGTTCCCTCCTCATAACAAATCTCTTCGAAGCTTCAGATCTTCACAGCTCCATGATAAGACAATGCTCGATCAGCCCCGTCCCTCCCGCTCATTTTCCTCCATTGCAGACCACTCGCACTCATATAATACATCTCTATGACTCCACTTACCATTCCTTGGGATGTTTTTCAGCGCTCACTACCACTCATGAGCATATGGTTTGGTTGATCCCACCTACTTTTCAAAGGAAAACAAGAGTTTTGAATGGTGACGTGCAATGTCTGGCGAGATTAAATCATTACTCGATAATGATACACGGGAACTTGTTATACGCCCGTCAAACTGAAATATCATGACTTGTTGTGTCATAACAATAGAACGGTTAAACATTATAAAGCGTGTTCGGTTGCTTGGGGTCTTTCACAACAGTCTATCTTGGATTACAAGGAAACTTATAGCTCGGTTATTAAGGCCATAACCATCTGCACAGTCTTTGCTCTTACCGCATCCAACAGTTAATCAGCTTGTTGTATCCAACGCATTTCTCCATGGAAATTTGATGATTTAACACAAATCATCTTGATTTTGTGTGTCACCTTAAAATGTCGCTTTGCGGACTCAAACAGGCTCTGTGCGAATGGTGTACACGTTTGAAAGAATTTCTCATTCAAATAGGTTTGCCATGTCTCTAGCGGATAATTCTTTATTCTTTAAAAAGCATGGTGTTGAGAAGATCTATATCTTATACTATGTTGATGACATTCTCATCACTGGCACATTTCTAACTCTCATCTAGCAAACCATTGCTGAAATTAAACACAAAATCTCGATTTGAAACCTTGGTAGAGCATCATATTTTGGGCCTTGAGATTCGCTATCTTCAAACAGGCTTTCACATCTGTCAGGCTAAGTATGTTAATGACATTTTAGATCGAGTTAAAATGGTTGATAGTAACCATTGCCTGACTCATATGGCCACCAATCCACCCTTGTCTAAGGAATTTGGAAAACCGCTTACGTCGACGATTGAATATCCTAGCGTGGTTGATGCACTACAATATCTCACCATCACTCATCCGAGCCTTTCCTTCTTAGTCAATAAGCTTTGTCAGTTTCTTCATTGCTTAATTGATGAGCATTGGAAAGTAGTCAAATGCATTTTGCATTCCAATTAGGGCACCTCTGATATTGGTCTCACGTTTCATCAGGATCCCATCCGACAAATGCATTGCTACACTAACAGTGGCTGGGGTGGTTTTCTGGATGATCGTCGCTCAATCGGGGCTTACTGCATCTATCTAGACCGGAGCCTTATGTCTTGCCACACCAAGAAACAACCAACCATTGCTCGGTCATCCATTGAAAGTGAATACAAAGTTGTATCCAATGTCACTACCGAACTCTTATGGCTTCGCTCCCTTCTCACCAACTTGGGATACCCAATCCCTTGGCATGTCACTCTCTAGTGTGACAATGTTGGGGCTATCTACTTAACTATCAACATCGTGTTTCATGCTCGAACCAAGCATATTGAATTGGACTATTGCTTTGTTCGTGAGCAAGTTCAGTCTAGTTCTCTTGACATTCGCTTTATTTCTATATATGATCAGGTTGCTGACATTCTAATAACCAAGCCTCTATCGACAACTCGCTTTCAGATTCTTCGGGAACGACTATATCTCTCATCTCGGCATCGGCTTGCGGGGGATGTCAATGATAATTATTTTAAATAAATAATTATCTCCTAATTATCTCGTAATCTGTAATTAAGTTAAATCAATTCGTTAGGATTAGCTAGTTCAAATTTATTTTATCCTATATAACAAACTAGATGGGACTCCGTATTTATACTCCTTATTATCTATAAATCATAATTAAGCAATATACACTTATCATACCTCTTTTCTCTCTATTCCAATATTGTAACAATAAGGATTACTACAAATCTTGTGAATAATCTGAAACCTAAATTAACTCCGATTAAAAAGTTAAATTTTAAACCGAGTCGGTTTTACTTTTTTCCAATAACTTTTCTGATTTTCCTTGAAATACATTCACAACTACTTCAAGTAAAAAAAAATCAAAACACTGATAATTGTCAGATATATTAATAAAAAGTTATTTTTGAGGTTTAACTATCAATAAACGTTTATTTTATTCAATTGATTATTTGACATAGTATGAAAGCTAGTCTGTATTGTACTCACTTTAAGTTTAGAAAACATTTGCATGAGAGAAAGCGTGTTATTAGAGATCATAATATTAATAAAAATTATTTTTAAGTGTTAGCTATTACCTTCAATTTTAATTTTAGTAAATTGTTTTATTGATATTAATTAGCACTTATGTTCCTTGCTATTTTGTGAAATATCTTTTTGAGATCCGAAGATTTACTATTGAAGCATCACTGAATTTAGAGATATAATCACATGCTGCTTAAGATAATAAATAAAAATTAGGGTTTGTTATTATACTGTTGTATTATCCCAAATAGATTCTCCACACTAAAACAGAAAAAGCTGTTGCCACAATAGATTGGATAGGAAGTAATCAATTATACACATTTAATAGAAAATTTAGACAAGTTGGTTTGATAGTTTATTTTTTATATTTTAAAGTAAGATCAATTTTACTCACATTTAATAGACAATTTAAACGAGTTGATTTGATAGTTATTTGAATATCGGCTTAAAGCACTATTTAGCTCCTGATCTATTAAATTTTGTTATTTGGCTCCTGAACTATGCAATTTGCAAAAATGCTCTATTTATGTCCAAAAAACACGGATTATGAGAACTTTTTGAGCTGAAATTCTCTCTCATCCCAATTGGTGAAATTTCATCCAATTTGTGTTCAAAATTAACCGAATCATTATCTCATTGATAAGTAATGATATTTTGATACTTGACTTAATAGATTTTAGTTTAGGATTTGTTCTTTATTTTTTTATTTTCTTAATCCCAACTGTTTATATCTCAACTGTTTTTTTTACCAAACACCACTAACTTAGTCAAACATTTAAAAATGGTTCAAAATTCTAATTTTATCTCAAACGTCTATTTATCAAACAGAATCATTAAATAATTTACAAAGTCAGATTTTATAATTGTGTCAAATTGCTCTTATTTAAGGTATTGTGATAATATTTTTTTTTTATAGAAGGTATAAATTTACAAACTGCATGAACTACAAACTAAAATTCATTTTTTTAGGAGTCAAATTTATCCTTTATCCTGAAACAATAAGTGTATTTTATTTTCCAACTGAAATTAAGTACCATCTCGTTGAAACTGTTCATCTAAAATGGTTGAGTTTTGAAAATTCACAATTTCAGATTATTTTGTTACATTATATATATATATATATATATATATATATATATATATATATATATATATATATATATATATATATATATATATGATTATATATGATATAGATAAAAAAAAAATATTTATACCGTATCAGTCAGATTGTCTCGATTTATCCTATAAGAATTGTTATCATGCTAAAAATGACAAATTATGGCAAAGGATTCTGTATATATCTTTTTTACTATTTAAGGAATAATACAAAAGAGCTCTGATTCTAAAAGCCTCTAGTCTTACTGCATGTAATTTTATGGAAAGTCTGAGGTTGGACAATTTAGCCTGAGTAGGATTTTTTTTTGGGTAGAAAATGGAGGCTCAAGCCCAAACGAAAACAGAAAAAGGGAAAAATTAAAAAAAA
Source organism: Euphorbia lathyris (assembly GCF_963576675.1). NCBI lineage: Eukaryota > Viridiplantae > Streptophyta > Magnoliopsida > Malpighiales > Euphorbiaceae > Euphorbia > Euphorbia lathyris. Next base: position 23,698,493 of record NC_088914.1, read on the forward strand.
AAAAAACTAATTACAATTGGACACACTGATTCTTTGTTATCTTCAGAAAGAATGATTTGGAGGCCTGCAGGAGGCACAATAAATTTATGGTGGTCCAAAAAGCAAGAACCTGCGAAGTTCGCCAACCAGTCAGCAGATCGATTCCCTTCCCGGTATGTGTGAACAAGGACGACAAGTCAATTTTTATTCTGGAGCTCCTTGCATCGAACTGGTAGCCAGGAGTAGGGGTGATGAGATTCAATCTCGCAAAATAATAACTCTAATATAACTTTTGAATCAACTTCAACCACAACCTATCTGAACTCCCTCTCTCAAGTCAAGCAGAGACCAAAATACAGACTCCAGAATTCAGCAAGTGCAGCGGTATAATAACCAATATTGACGCCAAATCCACCAAGCCAAACTCTATTCTGATTCCAAATCAACCCTCCAGCTGAGTAGGATACTTACAATATGAGTAATTTTTTTTTTTATTTTGATAATCACAGTATGCATAAATTGGTCTGTTTATATTGTGTCATTTTTTTTTTGTGTTAAATTTTATCCGTCTAAAAAGAATTTAAATCATTATTGGATCAATCCTATCCAAAATTATTTAATCAATCTCTAACCGGCTAATTTCATCTTAAATTTGCACTGTATTTACAAATAATTTTATTATTTAAATTAGAAATAAAAATTAAATCAGCAATTTAACTCTAACCCAGTGTAAAAATCTATTATATCATCAATATCATATATCAACTAATTTAACCAAAAAATATTTAATGAAATATTAATTCTCAGTGTTGATATTGGGTTGGTATGATGTTGGTGACGCCTGTAAGCACACGGATTTATGGATTTCAGGATTTGGCTCCCACAAATACAACCATCTATCATAATGATAATAATAATAATAATATAAATTGTAATACTAATATTCTTTAGTATATTATGCAAACTCTTATAAGTTTACTTTGCTGAATTTAAGAAAATTCTAATTTTACAACAAGTATTTAACAATCCTTCAGTCCTATACACTATTACACCACATGGAATATAAAACAGTCATTCGAAAAACCTTAGAAGCTTCGATTTTCCTGTAAGGAAATGTTGAAAATAAGTAGAATTCCACGTGACAAACGATTTCTCCTAGGACAAGATTTCTTTGAAAATTCTAAGCTCAAAAAGACTTCTAATTAACAAAGGATTCGGCCTAAATCCTATATATAAAGCAGGAATAGTCACAAACTACAGTAAATTAAATATTATCTCACAATTAGTTTATGCTCTTCAACCCTTCTAAATCACATGCTAACTTAGATATCGGAACGAGTTCGCCAGACTTCGGTTCCTCTCTAGTTTTGGTTCTGTTTTACGGATTAATATACAGAATTCCGTGAGCAGTTCGGACACTTGGTCAATGATCAGATACACTGTTATCAATATAGAGAATAATTAATAAATAAAATAAAATAAAAATGATGAGAATAAGTAAGGTTTTATTAAATAGCCTGACATATCCAAATGAGAGGGTCTACACTCTACAGCATCACTAAGCTCCAACTTGTGAAACGATGTCAGTCTGCTTAATTAAAATTAAATTAATGTGCACACATGTGAACTTTTGTTTTATTTAATTAATTTGCTAGTGGATAACAAACCATATTAATCTGAAATCTTTTGACATGTTAACTCCAAAAATAGAGCTTCCAAGGGAAATCACATGCCTGCTCATCATTTTTTGTTTTCTTCTAATTAAATAAATATTTTTGTAATTATGAGCTTAATTACTTGCAAATATCCATGAAAGATTATGGAAAGAGAGATGATGATACATGAAAATTCTTTTTCTACATTATATATATTATTATTTACATCCAGTAGCCAATAATATACAAAAAAACACAGTCCTTAACATACAAGAAATTAATAATATAACATACAATACAAAAACAAATACTTGTCACTACCAATACCATCCAAAAATATAAATATAATTTATTTTATATGAAATTTTTTGTTAATTAAATAAGGGGTTTTGAGGCCAACAGATAATTAACTGTTGATTGCTGCAATATGAGTTCATCTATAATTCTGATTGATTGTGATGCATTCTGAATTATTTAATAATTTTTAAATCCCTTAAGGAATCCTTAATTAGTTTAATATATTTATTTATGATGCAAAAGGGTCTTGCTTTATGAAAATGTTATATAAGGGGGGTCACAAGTCCTGTCATCCCGACTAAATGGCATATTCTCCTTGATGATATCTTCAATCTCACTTTCAGAGATTCCTCTACCCCATTTCCTCATGTATTACTTCTTCATCTAATTTTCCTTGGGATAAATTACACTTGTAGTCCTTCAGCTTAGACCATTATCACAGTTTAGCCTCTCAACTTTATTTTGTACCAAAACGATACTTAAACTTCACTAAAACGGAGTAATAATATCAGAAATTGTTAAAATAACTAACAATTTTACGATTTATGTCAATAAATAAAGTGATGTGACTTTTTTACCCCTAATATATTTCTCTTAATATAAAAGACACCTTTATATTAAGAATAAAATAATTATTTCACTTTATTTTATGCAAATGAGCAGTATATATGAGTAAAGTTGTCCATGTCATTATTTAATAGTTCTTTTAAATCAAAATTGAACTTTTCTGCTACATTTCAGAGAAGTTTAAATATCATTTTTGTTATAAAATGAAATTGAGGGGCTAAATTGTAAAAACAGATTTATGTTGGAGGACCAAAAATGTCAGTTACCTAATTTCTCTCCTTATTTCATACTTTTAGGTATTATTTTTTATTTATTTATTTTTAAAGCACTTTTTTAGGTATTATTTGTTAAAACTAATTAATTTTTTAAGGGTTAGTTGATAAAAATAAAAATTAAGGTATGAAAAAATAAGTACTGATTTTTATGTATTAAATATTACTATAAATGTTCTCTGAAAAAATATTAAACTGTTAAATAATGTAATTACTAAAAATAAAAACTAAATTTAATGACATGAACATTTCTTAATACATAAAATATCTTTTTATGTAATATCTTATGAAAAATAACAATATAAATCTATTTGAGCAATAATATTATTGGTAATACTCAACTTAACATTTTATGTTAAATAACAAACGAGTGATTTTTTTTTTTATAGTGTTTTCAAACAAGCTAAAAATAATAAACACTTCATACTTATTAATTTAAATGCTCACTGACATTATCAAACAGCTCCTTAGGCAATCCTATAAAAGAAAAAAATATTATGGGCTTGAATCACTAGATAATAATAAATTAAATTATCAGAAAACAAAGTCACCATTATTAAGGTTACTTTTTTCAACCCTACAATTCACTCATCATTGGTATAAATCAAACCCAAAATATCTTAGAAACAGCAATACCAATTAATATTTTTGTTATCAAATAGACACTACCTGGATCAGTATCAACAACAACAATAACAAACCAACAGAATTCTCTTTTTGATAATGTATCGCTTTAAGGGGGAAAAATTATATTTATATAAGATTCTACAACTCCTAAATATGGTCAAATTATGGAACTTAACCATGGGATCTATCTACCATGGACATGGTCCCAGCATGAAAAGTTGTGTATGTCTTCACATTACAAGAAAAGAATGATGACAAGTAGATAGAGTTTCAGGACGCGCTGTCCTAAAATGCACAGCAAAACAAACATACAGACTACCAACAACCAACAGCTCATTAATTTAAACACTTTTTGTTTTAATTGCTAGTAATTGAATAGATAACAGCTATATATTCAGAAAATAATAATAAAAGGTGGAGCCAAACAATCCATAATGTAATTGGTCCCAAAATAAAAGACTGGATCATATCCAGATTTAAACAGGACCACCACACCATCATCAGCATCTCTTTTATGCTGAACTTTTTTTAATTTAAAAGAAAAGAAAAGAAAAGGACTAATTGGATATAACCAATTATCTTCAAGTTGAGAGGAAGTGCCAAAACCTAACTATATCATACAAAAAAGTATAGCTCAGTTGATACACGACACTTCCGGAATCAAAAGTGGAAAATTGTCTGTTTGAACTCATCATCTTAAAAAAAAAAAAAAAACTATATCATAAAGAAAGGAAAGGGAAAGGACAACCATTGAGTAAGAATGTGAAGAAAATTATGTTAGCCCATTTATAGTTATGTGCTCCATAAATTCAATTAGTGAAAAATAAATATCTGAATAAATTAACGAATGTTTGATTAGGATTGAGAAATAAACGTTGATAGCTATTAACTACAAGTAACAGCAAAGAGTAAGCAGAAATAGTTAAACCAAGCAGGCCTTTGATCACTCTCTTGCAACCTAGATTATAAAAACCTTAATACCTCATAAGACATGTGATATTCAACTAGTGGTTTGTACCAGCAGTCCAAATCTACAGTTTAGTGCATTTTGTGGGCATGTTGTATATTAACAGAGCCCATCCAAAATAAGGGCCCTAAGAATCTCTACTTCAATTTTAGGTTAACTTGCAAAGACCTGACTTTTTTTTTTTTTCTGAGACGCATGACCTAGCTTTTTAAAATGGCTGCAAGTCAATCTCAAGGATTAGTAACCCAGATGGTGTTTGATCTTCACATTATTAACTACAACTTACATTCTAGAGCATAACAGCAAGGAAAGTAGTGTTTTCCCACCTTGAGTTTCTTGAAGAGTACGACGCAAAATGCAGTCGTCAAACTTATAAAAATGTTTTTATGGTCGCTCAGATTCATTTCGTGCCACAACTAAAAGTTCTTCTATACTGCAGTCAAATCATAAACTCCACAGTCCCAGCCCAGACAATAACAGACCACAAAGCTGGGTTCACTCGTCATCTCCTACATGTCAATAATGGTCTCTTTCTGGCCTCACTTTAATGACACCACGATTAGTAAAACATTTCATATTCCAGTGTGAAAATTGGCCTTCAATATATTAGTTGAATGCAATTCAAAAGAACTATGAACCGCACATAAGCATAAGGCAAAAGAGAATCACTGAGCATTTTATAGTGGGAAAGAGCAAATCAGCTTTGCAATTTTATGTGACAGCTATGGAGACAGTAAGATGACACCAATTAAAGGCGGTGTTACAAGTAAGGCGGCTTACCATAGGGGAAGGTGTTGGCAGATACCATTCAAGTGAAAGCGTCACCAAGGACTTGGCATGACAGGGATATGGCTGGATAGTCCAGCATTGGGGTTCATGATGGAAAGGTAGTACTAGGTCTATGGAAGAAAGAGTTTGCACTTGTGTAAGTTTAAAAAGACTGCCAAAATACTGCAGAAATCTAAGCTACAAACGTGTAACTGCAATACCTGTGGAGGCTCTTTAATATTACATGTAAGGATTGCAATCATGTGTAGTCTTCTGAAACTGAAAATCGGCATGACAAATAAGAAATGCGTAGTCATAGAGATCATCAATTAGTACATATTGTCAAAATTTTGAATATTAAATGTTTCAGGGATGTTGAGAAATTTTAATATGCACATGTTCTTCCATTTTTAAATGTGTACAAAGTCCCGACCTGCCATGCGTTAAGAGGTCAATCTTACTCGGCTTTCAATAAAGATATACAACAATAATGATGTTGAAAATGGTAATGTAGGTCAAAAATGCATAAAGGAAAATAAGAAAACTAAATTATGTAGAACTTAAAGATGAAAAGAGAAAGAGGATGTTCCAGAACCTATAATTTCAAAGAAAGTTTTATTGTTCTCTCATTTAGAGTACAAAGAAGAAAAGAAGAGCGTTCCATCTCCAAAGCTAACTACTCCATGAATAATCAAATCAGTGAATAGATAATTAATCAGACCATTTCTTAACACATGCTACTGTATGAAAGATTGATGAGATTTAATAACTTATAGAGATTCAATACTTGATAAAAGAAAATTTGATTCCATGGATAATGCATGACTGAGAATATGGACCTGTAGAAGACACGCATCATCTTGCATTCCCTCGAACCCATCCGTGTTATTGGCAATTGCCAATTACTTCCTTTGTTTTCACTGTTAACCTGTTTCAAATTCGTATTCACGTCACTAACAAATAATAACATAAAGCATAAAATCTATGGAACCTGTTGCTGATGATTGACAACCAACAAAGGAGATTGGAAGATGTTATAGGAATCCATTTGTGATTCAAAGTTGTGGTTCTAAATCTAATCCTTTGCAACCCGAACAACTACGCCAGTTGGAGTATTTGCAGTTTGGAGATGACCTGAACCAATCAAGTCACGAAGATGAAATCTAATATCAAGCAGAGATAGCCGAAGACGCTTCTTCTCTAAAGGAGCCAACATCATTTCTTTATATTTCCTGCGTTTCAAAAGAGACAAGAGCTCCTTTCTGCCCTACAAAATAGAGCTAAAAATCACTTTAGTTCTAACATGATTTAAATTTTGGATATTTTTTACAGACAATAGCATTGGAAACTTTCAACAAACAAACTTTTTGTTTTTTTTTTTAAAAAAAAAAGAATATTGTAGGATTTCAATTTCAGTTTAAGACACTTCTGTTCTGTCAAATTCACTTGATTGAATCTAAAAATATTATGTGAAAATCTTCATATATTACTTTAAGTTGCGTCAAATGATATCAGAGATAAAATTTGTCAAGTCTAAATTTGGATTACCTACTAGAAGGCATAATTCCAATTACACTCCATACATATCAACCAAGTCTTTTTTTCAAAACAAAAAAAAAATATTCTCATCATACAAAAGACCAATATTTCTTTGCATGCTAGAACTCAAAACTCAAATTAGAATGCCCCAAATATTAAATTCTTTATCAGAAAACAAACTAGAATTACTGAATCATTTCTGCACCTGAGAAAGGCCCTTAAGTACTGAACCAATATTTGGAATTGCAAACCAGTACATGTTCGGATCTATCAGTTGACGAGTCTGGAAAAGTCAGAACCCAAGTTAGAAGGGAACTGGAATAATCAGAAACTTCAACAGAGAACAATCAAATAAACACAAATACCAACTGGACTGCAAAATATAAGGAAAGAACAAGGGGAAAAGGAGAAAGAAAATAAGAAAGCAGTTTCACTCAATTCCATAGTTATTCATCAACTATACAAGTATCAAAAGCATCAAAAAAATTGTAAAGTACTCCATCTTGAGCAAATATACATGCCTACTCATAGCTCATTATCCTGTGCCCATATTAGATATGAATATTGGTGACATTCGTTGATGTATCCAGAATTTTGTTAAACATGAAAATTTGGAAAATCAAATTACTTCAACTTTATGATATTTCAAGGCAAGAAAAATATTGAGACTATCAGAAATAATATATAAAAGCTATTTTTATACTTAAACTATCAGCTTAAGCTTTTAGGGAAAGCAGTATCTTGACAAGGTATCTGTCAGCTATTAATATGAAGTGGACCTTTAACTATCAGCTTGAGCTTTTAGCTAAAACGGTTCCATGACAGTATCAAAGCCTTTTAGATCAAGTGGTCGAGGGTTCAAATCCTAGAAACTCCATTTATTAATGGAACTGCAACACATGATAGGTTGGATCTTATTGTACACATTTCAAGCCAAGGGGCCATTAGCATATGGGAGTGTCAAATAATATATAAAGTTAAAAGGTATTCTTGAATTTTACCTATCACCTTAAACTTTTAGGTTAAGCAGTTCCTTGACTGAGACCATGTTCGTCAATCTATTCGCTTTTAGACAACCCATACAAAATGGCAAAATCTTCCTTTGGGATTCCTTTATATCAATGTTTTTGTTCCATTAGCTTGTCACAGCCCCTACTTTGAAATCTACTTATGGGCCTATTTACTTAAATTGATTTCTTAGTTTTTCCCTGCGTAACCTACTGTAAGAGATTAAGCAACAGCGATCTTCCTACATAACTCGTCAAAAAGCCAGATGGAACATGGAAAACAAGCCAAAAGTTCAATCCACTCCAATCAAATCATGAACACTAGTACAGTCTCACTAATTCAAGGTGGATATGGAAGCCCTGGGAAGAAATCATCACAATTCAACACTTGAATCAGATCATGAGCACTGGTTTCTGGTGTCTGGTAGAATCTCCTCACTGATTCTAAGTGGACATGGAAGCCCGGAGAAGAAATCATCTCAACTCAATGAAAAGAAATCCTTCAAGAGAAATAAGCCATAAACTATAATTCATCACCGACATATTAATGACTCAAATACAAATGCTTGAGCCATGCTCCCAAGTATAAAACTAGAAGTTACATAATGTAAGGCAAATCAAGAACCACAAGATAAATTTCAGTTGACCTCGGAAACTAACAGTTACTAAAAGGACATTAACATGGCTCCAAATGGCATAACTTTAGGCTCATTAAAATGAAGCGCTCAGCTCCAACAAAACTGAGGTTAGCAAGTTTCATGCTTCAGCTCGTAGATTGAGGCATACAGGATTTTAATTGTTGAAGCATAATGCAGAGAGTAAATCCTGCCATACTACTGTTAAAAATACCAATATCACCATACTGCTGTCAACAATTCCAATATCCTGTATGTCCATTCACCCACTTAACAAAGTATAAGAAACAAAAAGATAAATAAACATCCAAAAATTGCTTACAAAGATACCAGCATTGATCAAAAGGGATATGTGTTCATCCTTCACCTTTCCACCCTGGGATAAGAGAAAGCACTGCAATAGAGAATAGTGAAGTTAGCTAAAAGTAAGTAAAGCATTAATGATGAGTTGTAGATCCATGCATTATCACATGAAATATGTTGATGTTTCTTTTCAAAATATATACAAAATGAGTCTGCAAGAATAGATCAAAATATAATATATGCATCGTTAAACACACAGAAACATGAGATGTGCATAATGCGAGTTAAAATTACCTAGGTCGACATTATCAGCATTTACATTGAGCACTATATTTTTCATAACACTCGAAAAGATTTTTACCTTATCCTATAGAATCACATTATAAGCATCAGCGTAGATGTTCATTTATGAACACGAGTGCATACATCTGATTATGTAATAATATTCTTAAGTCTCGACATATTGAACCTAGAACTACCAAAGGTAACAGAAAATGAATAATGATAGGTAGATAGCATTCATAAATTACAACACTTACAAGCTCTTGATGATCAATGCTAGGTTCTAGCTTCACATCAATAACATGAGTTTTAAACCAGCTGAAAACTTCAAGATCACTTTGTTTTTTTCCTTCAATTCTTTTAATAACACGATCTATCTGCAGAAACAGCATGCATGAAATAAGTTATCCCAAAAAAGATATGATTCTTAATGGAGTATGGTGAGATCATATTGATATGGAACAAATGACAGTAGCATAACGTCTATGCAAAGCATCCTACAAAATCTAGTGGACAATGAAAACAGCCAACCTGGCTTAGGTAGTCATCCAAAAACATTATTGCATGATCATCTTGTCCTGTGTTCAGTTTGAAAACACGCAATAGTTTCTCCCTCCTCAAAGACTACCAAAAAGAAGAAATCACAGGGTAAATCAATTGCTAGGATGCAAGCACCATATTTAATTGAACCAGTCAAGTAGTTACAGATCCAATATAGAGCTCAAAATCAAACACATTGCAAAATGAAAAACTTGCACTAAAGCACCACAAGGCATGTTGAATTTAAATAGAAATAAACCAGAGGTATCAGCCATATGAACTAGCTTCCTTTTGCATCATTCTGTTTCCCATAAACTATGAAACACTGACATATCATGGACATGGGAAATATTACCTCCAACTCTCTATCTACCTGTGTTCTGTCCTTCACACTGCTATATAATTGTGAACGTAAAACGAAGGGCTTAATTGAGACCTGAAATTACGAAAACGAACAAAACGAAGATTATGAAGAACACGAATTAGAAATGGATTCACGCAGAAGCATTGTTGTATTCCTATCAATATGCAACTCAATGAGCTAATTAGCGAAGCCGAATCCGAGTATAGTCACAAAATGAGTAGCTCTGAACTCGGAAGTAATAAGCAAATGATAATGACAATAATAAGCAAATAACAGAATTGAGAGAAATAAACCTTATCAATGTGGGGAAACTGAGCTCGCATAATCCGTAAAGCCACCAATGTATCACTGAATGTCAGACTATCCTCTTCGTTGGTGGAAATTAATCCATAAAACAACAACTAAATTAGTGGAAACGCAATGGACAGAATTTTTAGATAAAGAAATGGAGAAAAAGTGAATTTACCAAGTGATGGAGTTTGATCAGAGTCCTTAGCTTCAGCAACAATCTCTTCTTCTTCTTCGCGAACGCGCTTTTTGCCTCTGGATGATTCTGAAATCTGATGCATGTTTTTTAGTTGAAGATTTTGAAACAACTGGAATCCCTAATTCTAATAAAAAAACAGATTCTGGTTGGCGCTCCTTTTCTAAGCTGGACACAGCTGCTGTTGCAACCTAAAACGACCCGTCGTGGCAACATTTGGTGACATATAGGCAGGGTGACGCTGGTTGTTAAGCATATTGTCAACTATTCTAATATGTTTATTTATTTAATTTATTTTTCTGACTTGGCTAAGTTTCAAACACGAAAGTTTTTATCCTCTATATTATATTAATATTAAAATTCCAAAACTACAAAGGAGAAGATATCTATTATATATATAAAGTGTGGAACAAAAGTAACACTTGACGCAATGATAGAACTTAAGTTGATTGATGTGGCAAAATGTGGAGAGTTTTGCTGATGTGTCAATTTTTAAGCTTTCTGAAATTTTAAAATTGTGTTTATCAATGCTAAATCGTAGAAAAAAGAACTGTTTGACATAAACTTAAACACTTTAGTCCTAGCTAAACCCAACTTATAAGCTTTCTGAAATTTTAAAATTGTGTTTATCAATGCTAAATCGTAGAAAAGAAAACTGTTTGACATAAACTTAAATACTTTAGTCCTAGCTAAACCCAACTTATACCGAAAAAATTGGCAAAATTAATTTGAAATTTAAAATCCAACTATCTCTGACCGGGATTGGTTACAAAGACAACTTCTTAAACACAGTGGGATCAGAGCTCTCAATCTACAGTTTCTTAAAGGTATTGTTTGTTTGTTTTTTAAAGGTTAAACTTGGGTAATGAATTCTCACTCAGTTGCAGTGATCAGTTTATCACTTTTTTATATCTCCCTAAACTGCTTTCATGAAACTTTTTCACTTTCCTCTTGCATTATGATCGATAATTTCATTAAATATTTTCGAATGAGCAAAGTTCAAGTATTGATGAACCATAATTTTCTGAGTTAGACTTGAGTTGCTCAACATGGTCTATGAGTTCTGTAATTCTATTTATTCATTTCTATTCTATTTTTGTTGATTCTTTGTTGAATCTCAGTAAGTGCTTGGAATTTTTGAGTGGTTTGGAAATAATCCCCCTCTTGAGTTTTGGCTATTTTCCAGAGTGTCTATGAGAAGCGGCTATTTGGCGGCAGATTTCAGGTGAACAGAGGAATATGTGTTGGCATCATGATGCAGGTTAGTATTGAAGATTTTGCCAACCGTTGTTCTCAATTTCAGATTTCCTTCATAAAATCCAACTGCACACGTGATTAACAGAGTAGCTGTAAATTGATAAGTATCTCTAATTGCTTATTTACGATTTTCTTTTATCGTATGGAAGAGAACCCAAACAGGTCAGGAAGTTAAATGATCTCACAAAATAAGTGTTTTTATATGATCTCAAAAAATTCCATATAACTCTGAATGGTAAATTGAAACTCACTCTATTATATGACTTACCTCTATACTAATGCTTTTCTTTCTGGTGGTGCAGATAACTTAAGTGGAAGTGTCAACCTGTTAAGGTAATGGGACAAGTATGGAAATACCCTCGGGATACCCGTTATCTGTCATAACTTTTTATATATTAAAAAATTTAGAGCTAAGATGTGAGATTTGGAACCCGATATTTTGTTCTTCAACCATTGAGTGATACAACTAAGCTACTTTTTTCAATTTGTCCAATTTTTACATGAATAATTTATTAATTTATACTTTGTTAATTTTGTTAAATTTGTAATCTTTTTTATTTTATTTATTGATTTTTAATGAGTAAGGGTATCCGCGGGTACCCTCTAATTAAATAAAATGGGTATGAGATGTAAAAATATATGGATACGTGTAATTAAAAAATAAAAGGATAAAGATTTGAGATTGACATTATCTATCGGTACTCTACCCGTTGCAATCCCTAGAAAGGAGTGGATGATATAGAGAAGCTGCTATGATAAATACAGTCTGATAATCATTTACTATTTAAAATTCTTAATCATTTACTATTTAAATTTGAAATACATATTATTTTTAGATTAATTGCAAAATTTTATTGTTTATCCTAAATTTTCAAATTTGAATAACCAAACAGAATTAAATATATTTGAATCTTAAAAAAAAAAGTCTTCCAACCTCAATTGGATTTTATATCATTTTAATTTAAAATGATAAATATTTTTAATTGAAATATCAAATAATTGAGAATTCCATATGTAATTGAATTCTTTATCCTTTGCACGTTATTGAATATTGTAATTCGAAAATTAAAGATAATATATTAATTGACCAATTAACCTTAAAATAATATATGTATTTTATCAATTAGTTTAGAATTTGAATTCCAATAGATTTTGTATCATTCTATTCTATGTACTTTAAATTTAAATAGGATTAATTTAAAATAAATATCTTGTGGTTTAACGTTTTTACAGATCATACTTGTGGTTTGTTTTGTTATAAACCGAATCTTTTTGCAAAATTTTCATATTTTATTGACTTTGCTAAATTTGGTCCATGATGACCTCAAATAAAAAATTAGTATTGTATTACTATGGAACCATTATTTTTTGAGTTTTCTTTTTTTAAACATGAATTTTCTCAGTCAAAAAAAACAACACCTAAATTGAAGAATTAAAGTTTCTTAAACTATCATTTAATTCTTGATTTTCATTTTGAGTGTTATTATCTGTCAAATTTGGCAAAGTTAATAAAAAATGAAAATTTTGCAAACCACGTGGTTCTGTTTGTAACAAAACATATCATAAGTACTGATCTGTAAATTTATAAAACCACACAACATTTATTTGAAATTGATAGATTCAAATATCAAATAATTCAGCATTTAATATCTAAGGCTCTGTTCTTTATCGCTGAAAAAAACTGAACTAAACTGAATGCTACTGAACTTAACTGAATGCTACCGAACTTAATAATAATGATGAAATTAGACTTTAAAATAATTTTAATGATAATATTGCACATTAATAAGCTTATAATAATAAGAATAATGGTTCTAATAATAATAATAATCTCAATAATAAATAAATATAATATTAAAGATAAAACTAAATTGAATATCAAATAAAAGCTCAGCTTGATAAAATCTTGGCTCGATAAAAGCGTATGAAATTAAATAAAAATGAGTCTAATTTAAATAAAAAATACAAATTACATACAAACACAAATTTACATATAATTTAAAGCCTATGAAATTAAATACAAATTTTCATTTGAATACAAACTCTTAACTTTTTGTTACAATTAAGGATTAATGTACAAAAATACCCCTAACGTTTTGGGTCAGAAATAATTTTACCACTAACATCTAAAATGTTGCAATTTTATCCTTAACATTGATAAATTGGGTAAGCTTGAGAAATAATTCTTAATTTTTAAATATTGATGCATACTTTAATTTTTTTTTATTAAACGATATATACTGTAATAAACTATCATTTCTTGACTTTTATCTAATTTATATATAATGATAAACTATAAAAAAAAAATAAATAATGATAAATTATAAATAATAATAATAATAAATTATATATAAATAATTATAATAAATAATGATAAATTACTAAATACTGAAACTGGATGCTGAAACTGAATGCTGAACTGAATTGAAGTGAACAGAACTGAACCGATTGCTACTGAACTGAACTGATTATTACTGAAATTAAATAATAAAGAACAGGACCTAACTGAATTTTGTAGCATTTGACTATAAAATTTGACGTCACACTTTTATTAGATTTTGTAAGTTTATTTTGATCAATTATGTATCTTCAATAGTAAAGTATTTCTTTTTCATATGAGTATATTAAATATTTTGATACCTCATTTCTTTTAATAATATTGTGCAATTATTTTATTAATTCAGTTATCTTATTTAATTTAAAAATAGTATATTGATATATATTTTAACTTATTTATCTAATCTTATTTAAATATTGATAAGTTTTTTTAAAAAAATTATATATCCTGTGCATAGCACGGGTACAAAGCTAGTTAAATTCCAAATCAACACAAATTCATTTTATAAATTAATGAAGGATGATCCGGATAAATTTAAGTACATTATTAATTTTATATCACCATAAATATGATAGCATATTTTATTTTTATTTTTTTTGAAGGGCATATTTTTATTTTTTAAGAACATTAATATGAAAAAATATATATTTTTCTAGCTTAAATATTTTATATTATGAAATATTATTATTTTTACATAATATAATAAATATTTTAATTGTATTTATATAATAATTTATTTATTAAAAAAATAAAAAATATACGGAAAAAAAAAAAGCAAATCCGATTAATCCCAAAAAATCTTACCCGTTTGATTAACGCTTAACGTTTTTTACAACCTTGCTTGTTTATGAGCAATTTGAAAGCATGAGAGTAAATTGAAAAGGTTTAATTTGAGAGAGTTGTTCTCAATATGGTTATTGTAGATACAGATAATAAAAAAAAAAAAAATTTGTTGTGGTTTAGACTTAATAAAAAGGTTAATTTAAATGATATTATTTCAGACATAATAACTTTTATCAATCTTTTATTTTTCACTTCAATTTTTTAATTATTGGACATACAAGTAGTAAAAATTAAAAAATATATATTTTTTTTAAATAATAAGATAATTAATTAAATAAATGTCAAAAGACATTATTAAACCCTTTGAACTTTAATGTTTTTAAGGACTATGAAAATTAAAGTTCAAGAGAAAAAAAAAAATAACTCATCCTTAAAACTTCAAAAGTTCTGAGATTTAATTATGATTTTAGCCTAAAATATATTTTAAAAATATATCAAATAAAATTAAACAATTACTTTACTTTGCACTTGCATTAGCAAGGAGATGAAAACAGTTGTGAATGTGAAGGATAAGGGTATTTATCCGCCCAGTGACTGATAATTGTACACAAGATCGAGTGAACAAGTCTAATGCATTTCAGCACAATGGTTACAACTCATTTCATATAAAGATGGCAATTATGTGGACGCATCCGATAACACGATACAAAATTGATACAAATTTAGCGTAACAGGTCGTATAAACCCAATAGTTAACACGACAGTAACTCGATAATAGTCACCCTAATTTCATACTAACTAGAGAAAAACAAGCCATTATAAGACATTGGTTCCATTGAATACACATCATGAAAGGTTATTAGTACTTGAGAGGTGACTGCTGTGTAGGCAGCAACCCAAACCGCCTCTTCAGCAGAACTCTTTCCTTTGAGAATTTGTCATCTGGAGAGAAGCGAGCTGCAAATACCCACAAATTATTTCATAAATTTCATTGTCTCCTCCTAAACTAAAGCTTCCAAAGCATTGATTTCAATATAATTAAACAAATAAATGCAATCAGATAATCTGATTTTGAGACAAATATCGGTAGCAGGATTGATTAATTGAGATTAGTTATAGCAAGAAAGGATATAAATAGCTAAATTCATCAAATAACATGCTTAACCATTTACTAAATTAGTCCAATGCACGCAATAGGACGAAACAACGCAGATTCTTGCAAAAGAAATGGTATTGACATGCAAATTCATGTTCCAAAAATAATAGTTGCACTCAATTTTATTCTTATTCTCAATAAATTTCCTGAAACAAATAACTAACAGAACAGTTCATTCTTCAACTAAAGAATGCAAATTTAGATGGATTTAAAAAACCACATTTTCCATGGAACAAGTGTTTTAGATTTTCCAAATGACCATTTTCAGACATTTATCTCTCTAAACAACTACTTTCTCTTTCCTAACCAAACAACAACTAATGATTTCAAAACCAAAAAGTTTAACAATTAAAGTTGCTTAGAATTTCATCACCTCTATAATGGAGGGTTATATGCTATTGGAACGGTTAAAGGTTAAGGGACTTTTATGTTAACAAAGAGCAACGTTCAAGGACTTTTATGTCCCTTTTCAAAGGTCAGGGGCTATAAAGAAAGTAGAACAAAGTTGTTTTAAGACAAAAAAAATCAAACTAAGATATATACCTGGATGAGCAGATTGGGTAGCCAGTCCAAGTGGCGATTCCTTCTGCAAAATTGAAAAACAAAAACAAAAAATCAGATCAATACAAATATTTGGTGTTTAAAATCTCAAGCAAACCACAATCATCCATCTTAAAAATAGGGAAAAGACTCCATTATCATACCCATATTTTTTTAAGGCTTAAAGTATTATTTGGCCCTAAACTATAAAAAATGAAATATTTGAGTATGCCTTCTCACCTATTACTTTTTGACATGACCCGCTGATGTATAGTAATTAATCACATTTTGTTGTTGAAGTACAATAATAAATCACATTTAGTCCTTAACATATAATAACAAATCACATTCGGTCCCTGGCATATAGTAATCACTCACATTTAGTCCAATTTAGAAGGAAATTAGTGTGTATGTAAGGACAGAAGATAAATCGAGCGTGAGATGATTGCTAATAAGTTGAAGAAGGAATGATGTTCTCCAAAGTAGAAACAGAGAAATAAATGCTTTTCGGGGGTGAAGTATTATATAAAAATTGAGTCAACAAAGCAGATTGACGAAATATTATAACAATTGTGTTGCTATTAGCGATCATCAAACAAATATAGACATTCAAACGGGGTCTGCTTATACACGCTAATTTCCTATATGAATTGGACCAAATGTGATTGATTGCTAATGTCAGGGTCAACTTTCCAACATTATAAGGACGAAATAGTGCTTTAAGCTTTTATTTATTTATTATATGCACACCGATTAATAAGCAGTCTAGATATAATCCCTCATTGATCATTGTACCGTCTTCAACAGCAAAAGAAAACAAAATTCCAAGGGCCAAAAAAGCAAGCAGATTAACAAGATTTCTACAGCTTTCTGACTTACTTCAAATTACCAAACAACAGCAAACAAAATGATTAAACACAGAATCAAAAAATATACCTTGGTGGTATAGACCTTGTCACCGTTCTCATTTATGTAACACTGAAGATACATTCTCACTCTTCTTCTTCTTCTTCTTCCTGTATCAACAACAAAAATTTCAAAAACAACTCAGAATCCATAAAAAAAAAAATAATTAAACTTAATACGTTCCATATCTGTGCAAAAAATAGATACAAGAAGAATAAAGAACAGAAAATGGCAAGAAATATCTCATGGCTCACCGTCTAGCTAAAAACAGAAGGATTTACGCAAAGGCAAAAGTATCAGTAAGACGATGAAGCTCGAAGCAGAGGAGTTATAGAGAGGGAAAATTAGGGTTTATGGCTTTTCGTTCATTTTATAGAATAGTCAATGCAAGTGTATTAGCCCAGCCCAAATGTTCAATGGGCTAATAGACTTCGAGGACAAATCAATAGGAAAATTTCACATAAATTCATCTTTTAAAAACTATTTATAACTATATCAAGTCATAATTTTAAATTATATTAAATTAGTAAAATCAGTACTTTTAATATATTTTAAAAATCAGAATTTATAAATTAGAAATCTATGATATATTTTCTAAGGTTTATGATATATGAATTGGAGTCTATAAATTTTAAATTATAAGTAAAATCATAATATATATAGAGAATAATGACATATTAAAAATTAAATTTGTTAATATAATTTTGTTATAATTTTGTACTTAATTATAATATTCATATAATTGACCCTCATGAAATTACTATGCCACACCCAAATTTACCCCTTTTTTTTCTTTTTTTAATGATAAATTTGTCTTTATCAGTTCCTCAAGAAATGCTAAAATTTTACTCATTGATGTTCATATTGATCCTAATGACCAAATCAAATTTGATCCGTTAGATTTAATTTGATTTTTATTTAATTATCACGTTCAACTTTTTAAATAAGTTTATTTATAAATTAAAATTATAAAAAACAGATTTTTTTTTAAAGAAAAGCAAATTGTTTTTACTATGTTAATAACATAATAAATATTTACGCTTATTGGTATTTTAAATATAATTGATATTTGGAAAATCTGATATAATACTTAAATAACAGATCAAATTACAGTAAGTCAGTCTGTATTTTTTTATTAGGTATAAATAAATCGATATTTTTTGGAAACGTTAAGGATAACTTTTAAATTTTATCATTTCATAATAAATCTGTACTTTTAAAAAATGATAGTGTAAGAGTTACAATATCGTAATTGAAGGGAGCAAAAAATGATAAAAATTAAAAACTTAACATCATTTAGGAGTTTTTAAAATGTAAATGAGAACTAAAATGTTAGCTCTTATTAAAAAGTTTTTATTACTTTCATTAACTCATAATTTGAAGGTTAAAGTTTAGAGGGTGATA
Organism: Euphorbia lathyris; assembly: GCF_963576675.1. Lineage (NCBI taxonomy): Eukaryota > Viridiplantae > Streptophyta > Magnoliopsida > Malpighiales > Euphorbiaceae > Euphorbia > Euphorbia lathyris. The sequence continues at coordinate 23,717,163 of NC_088914.1, forward strand.
TCATGCGAATATAAACTCACCCTGTTGCATTTAAGAAACCTGAACCAAAACCCTAGAAAAAAGAACATGTGATGTCACCATAGCAAAGATGGTCAAGATGACTCTATATTGAAGGTCTTGGATCAAGAAGTCGCAAAAGACCTCGTCAAGGATCCACCTATTATAAAAATCACGCTTGACCCTGTGAATCACAAACCTAGTTCCCTTAAGAAATATCAGACCCCAATATTCGAGTGCACATTCACTTATCATATGGTGACATATAGCACATCATGTTCTTAAACTTATAATCATTTTCTACTACTTGATTACAGTATAAATAGAGTAAGCACAACTAAGGTACACTACTCCATTCGGTCATTAAAGCTTACATTTTATCTTTGATTTACTGTTGTGTTTATCCCCAAGTCTTACCTCAAACTCACATAGGCATCAGAGTGGGTTAACCGAACAACGACCACCCTTTGACCTTATTTTTGTCAAATTGCAGGTTTATAAGTGGACTTACATGATTCAACCACATCAAATTAGTGTGGTGAGCATGAAACAAACATAGCAATGACTCGCTTAAGCAATTTCATTCACCTCCCATCCTCCAGTGCACTCCTCGTGTCAGGAGTCCAAAAAGCGGTGTAAGAAGAAGCGTGTCATCAATTCTAGGCCGACCAACCCTCAATCGTCACATGCAAAAGAGCAATTAGCAAAAATGTGCCAACAATCTTCTTCAGTCGTTTCACACAATACGTAAGTCAATGGCACTGAAATGTGCCTAGCCACCAATCGATACAGAGTAGGCAGACAACCCGCACATAGTTTCCATACAAAGCTTTTCCACTTTGGCAGAATATTAAATTTCAATAACACCGACCAACCCTCAGTCAGATCCTTATTATGTAGGGCCCTATCAATTGCATGATACCCCAACTTCGATGAATACGTTCCATTTTTTGTGTAATTCTAGATTAGGACATCGAGAGTATTTCGATGTGGCAGGATAATTGCACAAATTTTCTCCGCTTCCTCTTCAAAAACACAGCTAAACACTTCACATTTATCCCAAATGCTGGACCCTACTTGAAACAGATCCGAAACTGCAATATTCTCCAACCATTCAATATAATAAAATTTGATTGTAAACTCATCCAACGATTTTATCCATAGATCGTTCCTTACTTGTATTGTTTTTCCATCATCCACCCTCCAACATATTCCAAGACGAAGAAGTTCAATCAATCCCCAAACACTCATCCAAACATAACTAGGGTTATTGCCTAATTTAGAAGATAGAAAAGAGTCAGTAGCAAAATATTTGGCTTTGAACAATCTACCAACCAATGTGAGAGGGGGAATTAATTAACTTTCATCCTTGTTTGCCTAATAACGATAAGTTAAACAAGTGTAAATATCAAAAACCTAAACCACCTTGATCCTTCTTCGGCATAGGGATGACCACTCAAACCAATGCATATCCCGCCTGCCACCATCCTTCGAGCCTCGCCAAAACGAATTCATCATCCTTTGCAACTCATCACAAATCAACCTAGTGAGCAAAAACATACTCATATATAATGTTGGTAATGCCTGGGCCATTAACTTCAGCATGACTTCTTTCTCAGCTTTCAAAAGAAACCGAAACCCCCAACTCCCAAACCGTTTACAAAAGCCTATCAATTAAGGAAAGAAATATACTTCATTTTTTATCTACTAGCCAATGAGGGGAGGCCTAAGTACCAGGGGAGAAGAAACTTTTAGAATAGAGTTAATTGTCTCCCTCATATCGTCTTTCACGTTCTTATTGAAGAAAATCCCTAGTTTATTCAAGTTTATTGCTTGACCTGATGCATCTCATATTTTGGTAGAATATCCACTATACCATTTGCTGCATCAATACTAGCTCCAAAAAAACAGGAAACTATCATCTGCAAAGAATAAATGAGATTACCAGAAGCTATCATCTATAAAGAAACTATTCATATTCATAATCACATTCTAAAACATATTATATATACATGTTATAACTTAGATCTTTATAACATATAAAAGTGCATTTAAACAATGAATATATTTTCAGGGTTTTACTAATAAAAGTGAGAATTTCATTTATGATCCTAAATATTGGATCAATAACTTTAGACTTGAATTGCTAATACTATCTTTGATATTGTATAATATATATAATATATTTTCTACTACCAATTAATTTATAATTTAACATTTTACTAAAATAAAAACCTAATATTTTTATATTCTTCTCAAAGTTTCTAATAATATTCATTAGTTTAATGGTTAATTATAATCCATATAATTTTGAATAGAAATATAATTTTAAAATATATAATAGTAAATTCAAATTTATTAGTTGATATTTATCACTAAAATGTAGCTAGATTAATATAGGGTATTGCTATATACCGCAACTTTTTTTTCACCCACCGCACCCTTTTGACATTTATGCCCTTCTCATAATTTTTTTTCCAAAAACCAAATTTTTTTTTCCTCTCTTTCTCTCCCAAGCCTAAAAACCCGAATTGGACGAAAATGGACCTGAGCATTCCCGAAGACCATGATTTCGAACACGAGGTAATCCTACGATATAAATTAAAATTAAAATTTCGTTTATTAAATTTTAATTTTTTTTAAATGGATTTGGCTTAAACGGGCGACGAATGTCGCTCGTCCGCACGGCCGAACGGACGAACTGCCCGTTCGGCCTGCGAAACGGGCGTCACGCAGCGCTCGTTCCGCCGTCGGACGAGCAGCGTGACCTGTCCGTTCCCACCTACGGTGAAACGGACAGGCTGCCCCTTTAGGCATAATTTGCCCCATTTTTTGCATTTTAACGGGACAGCCTGTCCGTTCAGCCTATACGAGACCCGAACAAGCTCGGAATTATAATTTTTAACGTGCAAGCTGCCCGACAAAGCCCTAAATTTATATTTTTTAATTTTTACACGTTTTGTTACTACCTATTATGCACCAGAATGCCATTTTTTTAACATTTTTCCGCGTATTGTTAATACATATTATGCATTTTTTATATATTCAGGAACCGTTAGAAGATTGGCAACCCGACGGTATTGATTACAGTTCTCGTTTTATAACGGACACCGTTTTCCCTTCGTGTGAAGATGCTGTTACTTGGGCAAAACAGGTAGCTATTCGAATTGGGTTTGAGATTATAATATGTTCGCATAAACATGGTGGAAAGCAAAAGCAATTGAGATGTTCATGGGGTGAACGCTACAGAGGGAAAACAGATGACGCATGGTTAATATGAAAAATTAAAACTAAAGCGTGCAGGTGTAGCTTTGATATTAAAGCCTATCAACGGTCAGACCTTACTGGTTGGGGGATAAAGGCTAAGGTTGCATTAACTGGTCAGCACAATCATTCGTTACGTGTGTATCCAGAGGGAAGTCGACAGATGAGCGGACTCAGTACCGCATCTAAATTAATCGTTCGTGATATGAGTTTGGCTCAAGCAAAGCCTTGTGCTATTTTAGCAGCCGTTAAAGAAAAGCATCCGGAAGACAACCCAACAATTAAACACATCTACAACTATAGAGATAAGATGAGGAAGGATGGGTTCGAAGGTAGAGACTTGGCTAGTCAGTTCTATCATATTACTCTCGAGAACAAGTATGCTCATTATACGCAAACTGAGGGTGATTCTAGCATGATTACACATGTGCTTATGGCAAATCCAGAATCAGTAGATTTATTCAGGACTTATCACTGGTACATCGGTATTGATTCAACGTACAAAACCAACAAGTACAAAATGCCATTTGTTGAAATTGTTGGGATGACGCCTTGCAATAACAATTTCAAGGTCGCATATGCCATCATTAAAGATGAGACAGAAGGAAGCTACCGTTGGGTCCTGCAACAGCTGAGGGTTTTAATTGGGTTTGATCTCAACCTGACTGTTATCGTCAGTGATAGGGAGTTGGGGTTATTGAAACCGATTCTGGAGGTTTTCCCACATATAGCACACTTGCTATGCACCTGGCATATAAACAATGATGTAGAAGATCGGGCATACAGAATTATGGGCGACAAATCAATTGCCGGTAAATTCAAGAATGGAAAATGGAGAACATTAATTGAATCTTTATCTATTGCGGAGTACAAGGAAAATCTGGGCAAGATGAAGGATTCGATGAGAATGTACCAAACTCTTATCTCGTACGTTGCGGAGACGTGGTTGGTGCATAAGGAGAAGTTTGTTGTTGCTTGGACGAAAAATTTCTTACATTTTGGCAACACAACCACTTGTCGTGTGGAGAGCGAACATGCGAGTCTAAAGCAATGGCTCAATATAGCCACAGGATCGCTGGATACGGTATGGCAGAAGGTTCACAAGCAGATAGAAGCCCAGGCAACTAATATCATGTATTTTCAATACGTTCTATTGGAAGATGTTTGTATTCTTATCATGTATTTGTAATCTTAGTCAACTGATAGTATGTTTGTCTTCTTATTAGGTACATGCTTGAGCAGTCTAGGCTTCGTAAAGGAGTCTTTTACTCCGGATTCCCCTTTAACTACCTGGTATGCAAAGTCTCTCACTACTGCATGCAACTGATCAATGTTAAGTTAGATCGCATGAGAAGTTTGAGCCATGAAGTGAATGCGCTTTGTGGTTGTGTATTGAGAACATCTCATCAGATACCATGTGCATGCGAGATCAAACAAGCTTATGAGTCTGGCGATATGATCAGTACTGAGAGGGTTCATGTGTTCTGGAGAACACTTTTGATTAATTATGGTCAGACTCATGAAACTGAAGGGTGTCATGATCAGACAGAGGATAGGAGATATTTTAAATCCTTAGTCGACCAGGTCTCTAAAGGTGACCCAGCCTTGTTGCGGAACATTTCAATACTTATACATGATCAACTACACCCTAATCAAGCACATTACACCGAACCTGATGTGAAAATTAACGTTCGAGGACGACCGAAGGCGGATAAATCCACAAAACGTACGCCTAGTGCCTGGGAGTACAACGAAACTCGGCGTGGATGTGCTCATTCTAGTAGTTCGTCTATGAGCCATGGTAGAAGTGGTAGGAAAAGCTCTTCATCATCTGTCCATAATTTTGCATCCTCAGATAATACAGTTTTGCAACATCTAATTCATTTACACTTAACATAAGTTCTGTGTGGTTTACAATATCTTATTTCACTCAATGCAGATGGAAATACGTATGAAGTTAATGATGTCGTTCATTCTGACAAAATAATTGGGATCATTAAGCCCTACGTTGAAACATATTGCAACGTAATCGGTGATGGAAATTGTGGCTTCCGTGTTGTTTCTTCCTACATTTTTGGTACCGAAGAGAAGTGGCAATCAGTTAGGCATAACCTTAGGAATGAAGTAATTGCTAACCGTTTTCGGTATGAAACCGTGTTAATTGACGGTGTTGATGCAGCAATTAATAGGATAAGTTGGGACGGTGGAGCTTGTTCGCCTGAGCATTGTATGCTCGTTTATGATGACTTGTTTCTGATTGCTACATTATACAATGTTGCTGTAATGTTTTTCGGTTACCTGGGTGGAATTAACTTTAGTTTTTGTGGTACTGTGTTACCAGTGTATGCCCCTTCCACTACTACAAGACCAGAACGAGAGATCTGCATAGCTCATTTGGGTACGCACTATCGCCACTATATTTGTTTAAATTTATCTCCTAATTTTCCAGTCCCCCATGTACTAGAATGGTGGAAACAACACCATGAATGTAGCGTTGAAGGGTGGGATCGCATTTATGCAGCTAGGACAGCATAATGGACAAGATTGGTTAAACTTAGATCCAGTTAGCTTTATATATGTTACAGGTTGATTCCGATTGATTCTGGATAACAAACAGTTAATGTTTTGACTCAGTTTTGTTCATTCGAGTTACAGGTTGTGTCTGTATTGTGTCTATATTGATTCTGTAATGTTCTGGATTGATCCAGATAGCTTTATATATGTTACAGGTTGATTCTGATTGATTCTAGATAACAAACAGTTACTATTTTGACTCAGTTTTGTTCATTTGAGTTACATGTTGTGTCTGTATTGTGTCTGTAATGTTCTGGATTGATCCGGATAGCTTTATATATGTTACAGGTTGATTCTTATTGATTCTGGATAAAAAACAGTTACTGTTTTGACTCAATTTTTTTCATTCGAGTTACAGGCTGTGTCTGTATTGTGTCTGTATTATGTCTGTAATGTTCTGGATTGATCTAGATAGTTTTATATATGTTACAGGTTGATTCTAATTGATTCTAGATAACAAACAGTTACTGTTTGTACTCAGTTTTATTCATTCGAGTTACAGGTTGTGTCTGTATTGTGTCTGTATTGATTCTGTAATGTTTTAGATTGATCCAGATAGCTTTATATATGTTACAGGTTGATTCCGATTGATTCTGGATAACAAACAGTTACTGTTTTGACTCGGTTTTGTTCATTCGAGTTACAGGTTGTGTCTGTAATGTTCTGGATTGATCCAGATAGCTTTATATATGTTACAGGTTGATTCTGGATAATAAACAGTTACTGTTTGTACTCAGTTACTGATCCAGTTAGCTTTATATATGTTACAGGTTGATTCTGATTGAATTCTGTTTAAAACAAATGGTAATAAATAACGTACTTATAAAATTAAAGTACTAAAATAGCAAGTACATAGTAAAGATATTATCCGAATGCCAACGTAAATATACTTATAATAAAAAGTACTAAAAACACAACCACAAATCACTTGACCGAATTCCAAGCATCCAAAATCTTGTCGTACAACTGTTGCCACTCAGCCGCAACATCCTCATCAAGAAGGTTCATCGCGGCCAATGCACCTTCTCCCTAGTTAGCCCAACAGCTAACCCACTAGCAAAAGAAATAACCCAAAATGAATAAATATCATTTCTTTTAATATAATTTGATAATTGTAAATAAATTGATTAAAACTTAAATTACTTACCACTTTGCTATTCGAGCGAGTATGAATAACCGGTCCGAGTGCAGGCATATCCGGTAGTAGCTGAGGGTGTGAATGCAGGTAGTACCATGACATGTACTGCTCCTCACAGTCCGAAGGAGTCCATGTTAGAGTGAACCGAGACAATATAAGCATGCCCACCTTGGGAAATGAGGTCCAAAGATCCTCCGCCATGTCAGCGGGCACTTCTACCCAATTTTTCAAGCTGGACCAAGGATGTACGGCCTTCAACGGCCTCAAGATCGGTCGAGGTATGGTCTGCACGTAACCTAGCTGGTGAAGGCATCTCCTCGACATGTACGGCTCGATCACATCCTTGTAACATATCCATCTGGCGTATATCATCCTAGGGGTATGCGTAATGGCATGAGGACCATACGGCATCCACGTCACCTACAGACGTATACAACAACATTAACATACAAATAATACAAGTAAATGTATTTGGTTTATTTAATTAAATTGAAATTGTACCTCATCAGCAGTCAATCTATCAAGCCGGACACGATATGATCTCAGTCGATCCCCACTCTTCTCCATCGATATAGATGGCCACATGCAAGCCCTCAGAATCGCCGGATCCAATATGACTCCCTCTTGCTGAGGCCTGAAGCACGGGAAGTACTCACAAATCCATGCCTGAAGCAGTGTCAGACAACCCGTGATCTGCCCGCAGTCTCCTCTGCTAGCAATACCTAGATGACGGTATAGATATGCTAGTGCAGCTGAGCCCTACGAGAGTCCAATAGCTCCAGCTACCGAGTCCTGTACCTCCAACAGATAGGAAGGTCGAATGCGGTCCCCACTCTTATCCACGAACAATGTGCAACCGAGCATAAGAAACGTCCAAGCTGTAGCCTGTGCATCAGGAATCCGATCTCCTTGACAATAATCCAGGACGGAAGCCGCTCGTATACCGTAAGGTGGAACTGACGCGCCGCTCGTTCCACCTTACGGTGGAACGAGCGTGCAACCCGTTCCACCTTACGATGGAACGGAGCGCCGTGCGTTCCACCGTACGTTCCACCTTACGGTGGAATGGCATCTGCCTTTCGTTTAGGCAAAAGCCATACGGGTTCCGCCTCCGAATTAGAGGCGGAACCCGTGATTTCGGACAAATTTTTTTTAAAAAAAACCTTACCAGAGCATTCATGAAGCCTTTACCCTTTCCTTCATTTGGCGGCATATCGTTTTAGGTCGGGTTTTTTGAAAATCCAAAAAGCTAGAGAGGATTTGAGAGTTTTGAGTTTTTGATTTGAAATTATGAGGAGGGCAAAATTGTCAAAAAGGTGCGGTTGAAAGTATAACCTTTGCGGTATATAGCAGCCCACTTAATATATTTACCATACTATTAGTTTATTTTTAGTAAAGGAACAAAATAATTTGTTTGAATAAATGGCAGTAAGTACCAACATCTCGATGTATCAATAAGCTGATTGAAAAAATTCGTAAAACTAACTTTTTCAAAATTAAGGGTTTGAACCCAAAAAGCTTTTTTTTGAAATAAATCAGATGAAAGAATATTGCTAAGAACAGTAATGTTCATATGGACCATAATGACCACGGTAAATTTGGTCATTCACCATTAGATCTAGGTTGATTAAAATCTTAAGGTGGAGATTGAAGGCATCCTAAGGCTTAGATTCAATCAGCCTAGATCTAACAGTTAATGACCAAATTCAGATGGTCATCAGGGTCTATGTGAAAAATACTGTTGCTAAGAAATGGTGGTGGACATGCTCACTCATCCCGAACAGACACAAAATTGACCGCTTTTGCTAGAGCATGAGCAACGCTTAATAAATGAGATAGAGCACAGCTCTAAATCTCGTAATAAATGAATACAATCAGAAATAATGTCGACTAAATATGAAAGACCTTCTAAACACATTTGACTATGACGAGACAATCCGACTGACTTTGAATTTTCTCACTAGGGCGATGCATCTTAATCCAACTTAAAGCTTCTTTGATAGTCACGGCCTCAGGTAGCTGAGGACTGAGATTTCCTTGAAAAGCTCACATCTTAGCTAGAATGCATTATCCAGAGTGATTACTTGATGATGCCATAGATGGAAAAAGAACTTTTGATACAAGAATGGAAAAGAAAAGAAGCTTGTCAAAGGACAAGACAAAACCAAACTTGTCAAATGACAAGATCCATATCAGTTGAATAGTAGCGGAGATGAAAGAATTTCAAATTCTCATTTTAATCAATATTGTGTAACTCATCTTCTTCTCTATTGGGCATTCCTCTATTTTTCTCCATCTTCATGGTGCTTCTTAGAGCTCTTTGAAGAATTACTCAAAAAGCTATTCAGACATCTTTTTACAAAAAAAAAAAAAATGAGAGGTTTGACTAGCCAAAACCTTTAAAAGTGGTACAAACCTCTAATTTTACTTCAAACATCTTTTTTTTCCCAAACCGAGCCAAAGACTTAAATTACGAGTCTGTTTGGTTCAATGATTAGTCGGTAGTTGTTGCTGTTGTTATTAGCTGTTTGCGGTTGTTGCTAGCGGTTTGTTATTAACTGATTAATTATTAGTACTTCATAAAATTGTGATTGACTATTGCTATTAATACATAAAATATTAATACATAAAATGTAATATGAGTATGTTTTAAATTAATCAATATATAAATTATAAAAATAAAAAATGCAATACACAAAATTGATAAAATTAACCTAAGTAATTATATAAAAGTTAAAAATAATAATTTATTAAATAAAAACGCTAATAATATTATAAATATATAAATAACGTAACAAAATGTGTATTGTAGAAATAAAAAATAATTTTATTAAAATTAAATAAATATAAATAGTTATGCATTAAAAACTTTAAAATACTATAATTTGATAAAATTTATGTTTATATCAACTTAGTTTCCTTTAGTTTCCATTTTTCGGAAACTACTTTTTAATTCTAAATATGAAATAAAGAGTGTCTGATAAAAATTTTAAACTGATATTTTTATCATAAGAATCAATTAATATCTATTATGTATTAATAGTAATATTAATTAAAAACCGATTAAATTCATTGATCCATGAACCCTTTATTATATTGATTTGATATCCGGTCCAGTTTTTAAAACATTACGATTAATATCTATAGATTAGTAACAAGAAATAGAACATTAAATCAAACAGATGAAGTAACCGGCCTAGTGAAACAATGTATTTATTGGAGGTTAGATTAAACGCTAAAAAGCTGTTTAGATGAAATAAACAGCCCATCATATCTCTTTACCCATTGCTTTTGCAGTTGACCAATCAATTACACTTGCTCTTTCGAATCCACCGTCTCTGTAACTCTCTATCTTTCTCTCTCAATTTTCTTTCTTTCTTGTTGGCATTTGAATTTGATACAATCCCTTCACCTTTCAAACTTTCTGGATATTCTCTTATAAATCCACCGCTAGATCTTCTGCATTTGCCTCAATTAGCTCCGCAATTCTGATTCAAGGAAACCCAGAGGAGGGCAACGATATGTCGTTTGAAGAAGATGAGGAATCCATGGAGCACACCCTACTAGTTGTGCGTGAGGTTTCCGTTTACAAAATTCCTCCACGTTCTACCTCCGGTGGATACAAATGCGGGGAATGGTTACAATCCGACAAGATCTGGACCGGTAGGCTCCGAGTGGTGTCATGTAAAGACAGATGTGAGATCCGATTGGAGGATCCTAACTCCGGGGATCTGTTTGCGGCGTGTTTTGTTCATCCCGGTCAGCGCGAGGGTGCGGTCGAGTCAGTACTCGATTCATCCCGGTATTTCGTGCTTAAGATCGAGGACGGAAGAGGGAAGCATGCGTTTATCGGGTTAGGGTTTACTGAGAGAAATGAGGCATTTGATTTCAATGTAGCATTATCAGATCATGAAAAATATGTAAAGAGAGAGAACGAAAAAGAGAGTGGAGAAACTAGCGAGAGTGACACTCACATTGATATACATCCCGCTGTCAATCTCAGATTGAAGGTATGGCCTCTTTAACAATTTCTTGAATTTCAGTTCATCACAGAATTACTGGACTGACTATATACGGTCAGATTTACCTTAAATATGCTCTATTTGATATGTACTGTTGAAATTGGAGTTGTTTCCACTTGCATTGGGCTGTCAGATGAATAACTGATAAATGGTGTTTCAGATTAAATAGTAGGAGAATTGGGGGTTCTCTTTGTTATGTACTTTAATTTCACTGATCTCTTGGGTTTTATTAGAGATTTTTAATCTGCTGGTTTTCGACAACAAGTTTTATTCTTCCATTATCAATTCTCTTTGTTATGAACTTCCATTTCACTGATTTCTTGGGATTTATTAGAGGGTTAATCTGCAGTGTTTCGATAACAAGTTCCCTTCTTCCATTGTTTATGCTGTTTGCTTTTAGTTTAGTTCATAATCTAACAGCTAAATGAGTCATCTTATAGTACTGTGTTGTGTTTGGTATCATTTTCTGAAATTCGTCTTAATTCGACCAGCTGAACAATCTGCATATTTTTCATAACATGCTCTCTTCTTTCATGTTTTTTGCTGTTTACTTTTAGTTTAGTTGATGATCTAGCAGTTAAGATTGAGTAATCTATCAGTGTGCTGTGTTGTGTTTGATATGCTGGTTGAAATGCTGTTCCAATTTGACCAGCTAAACAACATTTTTTCTTTTTTTGGGATAAAATATAGGAAGGTGAAACCATCCGTATAAATGTGAAGCCTAAACCAGCTGGTGGGACTGGAATGCTTTCAGCTGCAGGGCTATCAGCAGGTGTTCCTGCAGCTGGAAAGCCAAAACCCTTAGGTCTCGCCCCACCACCAAGTGGAGGAGGAAAAATAAGATCGGCGCTCCCACCCCCTCCAAATGATCCGGTTCTTGCAAGGAGGACTTCAATTAATCAGAGTGTTGGTAGTAGAGAACCTAAAGAAAATGCAAATCACTCATCCAATCCCTTATCAGATCTCTCTCCCCTTGAGGTATGCTTTTGTTGTTTTATAGTCCAATCTTGCTCATTTTCACCACATAGTAGTATTACTTTTTATGACAGTTCAAACACCGCTATATTTGTTGTGGCTTGTGATGGAAAGATAACATGAATTTTACTCCTTTGAGCAGTGAAACTGCACTGTGATGGATTTAAACTATCCGTTGATAAATAAATTGTTTCGTGTATGTACATATATGTTATTAGCTCATTGCAATTGGTATTTGCAGAGAAATCTTCCTTCAGCAACATCAGGATCTACAAAGACGGCTTCATCAGGGTGGGCAGCATTTTAGTGGTTTGGGGGATTTATTGAGCATTGAACCTGTATTTGATGTTGTTTTCTTATTTTTTTTAAAGAAAGTGGAAATGAATATTATGATTAAGAAAAGTAAGAAAAATGGCCAAATAAGTTCATGTGTAGAAAATAATGTGAGCGGTTCTTTCTCCTGCATGAACTTTGGAACGTTATATCGAACATACAATAGAAAAATGAATTTTGTTGTCTTCAATCTGGTTGCCAAATTTGCACCAATTCAAATAACTTGGAACCAGTGATTTATATTGGGTGTAATAGCATGTGGCGTATGTTTTGGATTCTTATTTTGCTGTTTATATATTAAGCAGAGAACGGCAAATTTTCGCTGTTAATCCTCTAAATCTTACGCGGCAATAAGTGGAAATTTAAACAAGTTGAAACGAAATAAAAAAACTAATAAATCACATTTTAAGTACGTTCAGGAAGTCATTAAGTTGCTTTAAGCAAATTATAATTTAAGAAATTAATCCCTTGTTTTCAAAATTGGATTCGGCCAAACATTGCAGGTGGTGTAAACTTGTAGTGCAAATTAATGAGGTGGGTTGGTTCTATCTTGCTTGCAAACATCACATTCCTTGAGTTATACAATTGTCAATTTCTTAATGTAAAAACTTCGCATCCTGAAGTTAAACAATGAGGATATTACATTACTTGTCAGTTTCTTAGTGTAAAACCTAACTTCCAAAGAGGTGGTTTGAGATGTGTACTAATTAATTGATTGGTAATAGGTGATTCAAACCGTTTAAGTTGATATCAATGATGAGCTGAAGGAACCTGGACAAGTCTTATACATCCTTCAAATGTGGTTTATGTTCTGCAGTTCCATTCTAAGCACAGTGTTAATTATAGTTGCGAAAGGTGGTCCAGGTGATTGCCTAAGGTGAGAGGCGGCCCAGGCGATCAAGCCACCGCCTTATGTAATGGAAGGTGAGCGAAATTCAAAAGGCCACCGCCTTTCTGCCGCAGGCAAGAGGCGGTTTTAGCCGAGAGGCAGTTGCCTTTGGATCTCAGGTGAAATTTAGATTAAAAATTGGAGTAAGTATAATCAAATAGTTTGTGCGATTGTGATAGAAAGGGTTCTCTATGTCCAGTTCGAAGACTTCATTTGCTCCAGGAAAGCTTCATCTACTTCAACAACTTCACAGCACCGTCGATTACATATTTTGACAACTTTACTTTTCTAACTTCTATTTCTTACTCCATCTTCTTAGTTTCTTTTCTTCCTTACTTTTCTTGATTCAAAGTGTTATGATGCCCGAATTTGTATGACTTAGATCACATTTTTATGAAAGTATGCGAAGTTTTTACAAGTTTATTATTAGTTGTTTGTTTATTGTGTTGTGCAAGCTTATTATTAGTTTTGTTAAGTTTATTATTAGTTATTAGTTCTAATTGTTATGCTGTCCAAATTTTGCAGACTTTTTATCATGAGTATTAGCAATTTAATACATGGAAAGCTACAAAAAGAACGAATCATTATTGGAAGTATGTACAATTGGTCAAGATTGGAAGCTCAAATGATCTCAAACATACTTGAATGATTTAATTTTTGTGTTTTACAACTTTAGAAGTTAAACTAATCAAACATACTTGAATGATTTAATTTTTGTGTTTTACAACTTTAGAAGTTAAACTAATCCATTTAAATTATGATTTTATTTTGGGAAAATTACAAAATTTGGTCAAATCGGTGACCCGTTTACATATTTAACTCATTTACTCAACCTACTACATATCTAGACTGTTTTTGTGTAACTTTTCTAAAATATCCTCAATATGTTTGTAATTTTACGGCGCGGTTGTCTCCCTCCCATCTGACTTCGCAGATTCTAGCATATGCGAAGCCTGCGAAGCTAATGTTTGGTTTAGTTGATGATTTTAATTAGCATATGCGAAGCCTGCGAAGCTAATGTTTGGTTTAGTTGATGAATTTAATTAGCATATGCGAAGTCTGGATGTGTTTTTAACAAAATTCGCTAAGTGGTATATAACAAAAAATGTCAAACAACAACGGATTCTAACATTAAAATCATAACATTATAAAAAAATTTGGGCTGGAGATCGACGATTGACTGAGCGTGCTTTGGCAGCTCGTGGTGGAGTACTCTCAGACAGATTCGCTCGATTATTGCCTCCTATTCTTGAGGGAGTGAAAATAAATGTTATAGTTCCACGATACGAGCTTGACTCTCGGTCTGAGACAGTAGATTTATTTATTAAGGAAGTAAAGGCTACTGATCATACAACAAATGAATGTGGTTAGAAAGATTGCACATTGATCTTCTGTACCAAAAGCTGTTCGTGCAAAGGTTATTAGGTAGTAATTACTTCTGGTGGAGGATGAATAAAATTTTCTTTCAGGGTGACATTTACAGTTGGATGAATACGAATCTAACTCGCCATTCCTTTGGTCTATTTACAAAAATATGATTGGAATTCCATTTTTGGTATCATAATTGGGAGTCTTTGGTATTGGAGGAATAATTTTGTGTTCAACTCTCAAATGACTTGTGATCAAGACCCTATTGGATCAATTATTTAAAGGCTTCAAGGTTAGGGATTTTTCTTTTTCAGTTAAAGGTGGAATTACTTGAGCAGCTTTATCTCTTCACTTTTGTGCATACTCCTTGAATGTCTCATTTTCTTTCTTTTCCACGACCTTTAAATCTTCTCTATTCGGATCCCTTCCGAGGCAATGAACTTGCTAATTTTGGCCTTGAAAAAAGTATGTCTAGTCCTGACAAAAAAATCTCTTAAGTATGTCCACAAGTTAACAATTTAATCCGCCCAAAGGAGAAACTAAAACTCTTTAAGTGCAACTATTAGTTTATTTCATATTTTAGAGTGTAAATGACCTGCCGAAGAACAACCTGAAATGAAAGTCTAGGCGATAGAGTGAAATTCTAACTTCTTGGATTCTTGTATCTATAAAGGTTCTGCGACATGAACGCCCATAAAGTTCAATTTTTTGTATTAAGAAATTTACCCTTTAAGTCAAGTGGAGGCACTATGCTTGCTTCTAAGCCCTTTCAAACTTAACTATAGGGCATCTCTTTTTATGCTGAAAAGACCGGATTCTCGCCATGTCATAACATAAGTCAAGTCTCATCCTGTGCAAAGGAAGACTAAGAATCTTTTCTCTCTTTAACCCGATACTTGCTTTAACCTAGGCTCCTGCTACGATGCTTGAGGTGTGGCAGTGAACCGATCCACCCCTTTCTTTGAGTCGATTGCTACTTTCTAGTTTTGCTTTAGCGGATGAGAAGAAGGCCCCCTAGAAGAATATCGCCCTCAGTCCTAGGCCAGCTCTAGCTATTCAGATTTGTATTTCCATGCCCGAGTGGAGCTGGACCACATCGAGTGGTACCTGGGTGAGAGAGTGGTATGGCAGTTTGGGATTGATCGGCCGGTTCCTGATCTGCCACCGAGATCTTCCCGTCTGATTCTTATCATTTTTCTTTCTGTCTTTTTTGAGCTTCCCAAACTTGCATTCTCTTCCTAGTACTTTTTTTTTTTATGAATCCCTTATGTCATCTACTTACAACAAGATTGCCACAATAACAACATTAAAATCATAACATTATCAAAATTTACAACAAAATTGCCACAATAAACTCCTAACAAATCACTTCAAAGAAACGTGATGAATCTAGACGGAAATTTCTCACTGTATTGGAAGTCCAGACTTTTCGGGATGATAAATGGAAGTCCAGACTTTTTGGGATGATAAATGGAAATCCAGACTTTTTGGGATGGACGTATCACATGATACACAACAAGATTGACTTTCTTTCTCCTTCCGCTTGACTTCGCATATATGACTTACTTCGCAAATTCGCAATATGCTAATTAGCAGAATGACTTTTACTTCGCAAATTCGCAATATGCTAATTCGCATACTTCGCAAATCCGAGAAGAGCAGCGATGGCTCCGAGAAGAACATCGATGGTTCCGGGAAGAACAGCGGTGGCTTCACGAGTGGGACTCATTAATGAGCGAGATTCAATCGTTAAAGCTCCAAATTCAATCCTTAGAGAATAGAATTTGGTGTAGGGGAAGAATCCGCCTGGTGCATGTCGTAGTCTTCGTTCGGATCGCACCGCATATTCCTCTTTCAACAAGAGAGCAGGGGTAGCATTCCGGTCTTAAGCAAAGTCGTCCTGCCAGGGACCTATAAATAAAAGAGAATGCATTCACAGTAAATAACATCATCGTAAGAACCAGTGGAAGCTGGACCATCTCTAATTTCAACAATTCATGGAGAAACCCAGAAAAGAAGACTTAAATGCAGTTTAGAGGATTTTGTGATGACTTACACATTTTCAATCCAATCATGAGAAATTTCGCATTGATTAGGGCAGACGAAGGCTAATCGAATTTCTAGCCTGCATGATCGATTTATCTTGATCAATCTCAAGAGAAGACTAGGAAGGGGAAGAGAAATCGTGCGTTTGGAAGAGGAAGGGGAAGATGAAAGATTAGTGTATTTTGCAAAAGTCACAAAAATAAAGTCTAGATATGTAATAAGTTGAGTAAATGGATTAAATATGTAAATGGACCTTTTATTTTTTGTCGCCTTGAGGTGAGGCGATATTTTGCCCTTATCGCCTCGGTTCGCTTTTCGCCTTTCACAACTATGGTGTTAATGCTACTGTAATTCTTGTCCACGAAAGTGAATTTAAATTCCTGACTTACCAAAATTTGTATCTCATTCTCAACTGAAAAGTCATATACTTGGGTTTTTCCAGACTACCTTCTCTTCAAATTGATAATAAAATAACTATTCACATGTTGTATGATGGCAAAAAGAATTCGTAAGTAGTAGGATTAGGACCACCGATAATTGCTATTGATATTCGGGTTTGAGGACCCATACTGTTCTATCTGCCCCTCTTTCCAGAGTTGCTATTTCCTTCAACAGATTCTTAAACAAGGGCAGGTCCTTCGACGGTATTCTGTCTTTGAAGTGCTGCACTATGGTTCCAGAGTCTGTACTTCCACCTTTTTGTTGCATGAATGTACAGATCTTACGTATCAGTATTTCAGGCTGAACACTAGATATATTTTTCGGCGGCTTGGATACTCCATCGACTTTGGAAGAACTCGATGCAGATCCGAACTGTTGATCAAGTGCAGCACCAATAGCGCTTTCTTGATTTCCTCGTATTCTAGCAAGTAGTTCAGCTGATGATAAAGCCTTCCCAGCAGAAGCTCCAGCTGCTATCCCATTTATTCCATTCTTATTGTTGGATGATTCCTTGGATGATCTAATCAGCTGAGAGTTCACAGATGATCCAAATTTCCGGCGAATAGATGATGGTGCACCAGCAGTCCCTGACTTCCCTGTCCATGTTGGGACAGCTACATTATCACGACTGCGAAGTATTCGTGATTGACGCAATGCTTCCGCTGCTCTTTGTGCAACTTGAGAAGCTTGCTCTTCAAGCCTCATCTTCTCTTCATCTTGAGCATCCATAATAGCATCATGGTTCACAGCACTCTGAAGAAAAATCAGGAGGCAACTCGGCTATTAATGAACATATGATCTAAAAGATAAAAAGAGTTTGAGAAATGCAAAATGGCAACATAGGCCTGCCGAAAGCCAAAATATTAATATGTAAGCAATCAAAACATAATTAACGCTGGAACTTACATGTATTCCCTGAGCATCAAAAAGGCTCCTCAAAATATTTGTCTCTTCATCAGCTTCACCGTCGCTGTTACTAGCTTTTTCCTTCCCTTTCTTTTTGGAGGTTCCAATCTTAGGGTACTTTTCTTTACCAACCACAGCATCATTAGAATGTGATGCACTTCCTTTATGATGTCTCTGCTTGTCTTGCTTTACTTCCTTTCCACCAACAACATGTACATCATCTGATAACTGACCGAAAATATTAGATGTTTCAGTTGACCCACTTTCTTCATTATCATTCAGAGTGAAAAGATCCTTCATATCTCGAGCTTTGAAGAACCTCCGCTGCTGTGGGTTTTTCAATATCTTATTAGTAAGAAAATGCTTGTAAATTTGACGGTGATACACTTTCTCTTCAATAGTCCCACGTGTGATTAGTCTATACACAGTAACATCGCGTTTCTGACCAATGCGCCAAGCACGTTCCCTTGCCTGTTAGAAAGAAAAATTATCCTCCATATCTAGGAAAATAAAATGAAGAGTAAAGCTGAAATCATAGTGATCAGAATCAATTGTAAGACCTATCAAGATTTCATTAAGATGCTATCTCTATGTACGAATATAATATATAAGCAATACCATTACCATCTTGATGGCTACCATGAAAAACTTGAAAATACGTGCACGCACGTGCACACAAATAAAATGGGACTTCAAAATGGTAAGAGGTACGGGATTGAAAAAAAAGGTATTCTAACTGCTGGATACACAATAAAACTACAATAGAAGCCGTACAATACCTGCATGTCAGTTGAAGGATTCCAGTCCGGGTCAAAGATAATCACTCTGTTTGCACCAGTCAGATTAGTCCCTAATCCACCAACCTTTGTGGTTAAAATGAAAATAAACACATCATTTGAGTTGTTAAATTCATCTATTAGGGCCATTCTCTGTTTTACAGGTGTCAGGCCATCCATTCTTCGGTAGCTATAACCACCGGAGTTCAGGAAACTTTCAAGAATATCAAGCATTTGTTGAGTTTGAGCAAATAGAAGAACACGATGTTCCTGCTCCTTCCAAACCTTAAGCAATTGAGCCACAACTTTCAGTTTTCCACTGCGCTCAGGATTTCCATAGTCTGGATTCTGATGTGCATGTTCTCTTTCAAGTAAATCAGGGTGGTTACATATCTTACGCATTACATCTATGCCATATAAGGAGTTCCTATTTCCATCAAATATTTGTTCTACTTCAGTGCTTGCAAGAAATGCTCTGTATACAGAACGTTGCTCTGCTGTAAGGCTACAAAAAAGAACGTGTTCAGTTTTCTTGGGAAGTTGTGCATTTACATCCGCTTTCATACGTCGAAGGAGATAAGGCATTATCAAGTCACGCAGGACCACAGCACACCTGTAGCAAGAAAAATTAAGGATCCCGAAATTAATAATTGTTACATGCACTTCAGATGGGAACAGATATTCAAACAAATAGCAAATTGTACCTATAGGCTGTAGAAACTTGCAGTGGTGACGCATTAGCATAGCCTCCAACAGAAATAGGAACAGCGAACTCTGCCTCAAATACAGGAAGTACTCCCAGCTTCCCAGGAAAAACAAAATCAAATAAAGACCATAATTCGCTCAACTTGTTCTGAATTGGTGCCCCTGTCATTATTATGCGGTGAACTGTCTGAAGCTGTTTGCAAATCAATGTAACATAAGCATTTGGATTACGAATTCGATGTCCTTCATCCAGAACTGCATAGCCCCACTCAATGTCAAGCAATTTGTCTCCTTGCAACCTTAGTTGCTCGTACGTTGTAATAAGCAATCCTGATTCTGATTTTATTACTCGATTTATCAAGGAATCCCATTTATTAGCATTTTTGGACGATAAATTTCCTTCATAATCACTATCAAGTGAACCTTCACTTTCATTATCACTATCAGAAGATTTGGTTTGCCTCTTACTAAGAGGAAGATCTTGAGCTGAATCATGCAACAGCTCCACATGAAACTGTGGGTACCACTTCTGTGCTTCCCTTTTCCATTGCCGCAAGAGTGTGACTGGGCAAACGACAATGCTTGGTTTGTACATGTTACTGAAATGTAATGCTCCAAGAAAAGATAGGACCTGGATGGTCTTACCAAGACCCATTTCATCCCCAATAATGCCACCAGCTCTTTGGCAATGTAATTCCCAAAGCCACTGCACTCCTACTTTCTGGTAGTCGAAAAGTTTGCAAAAAATGCCTTCTGGAATTTTTAGCCCACCTTCAAGTGTTACAGAAGGGGCGTCATCATCTACATCATCTTCACCATCTTCTAGCTTCTCTTCTTCATAACTGGATGCAACTGAGTTGCTCCTTGCACATTCTGCCAAAAGATGATCACTAGATGAAAATAATAATTCTACTATTCAGCCAAAAATTACTCTAAAATAGATGCTAACATGCAAATCATAATGATGAAGACAGTAAAAAGTACTCCTCATACCTAGATGATGGCATTTGGCTAGTGAGGAAGTGACAGATAATACTATATGAGAATTGAGAGGAATAAAGGAATAGAAGGGACACGTGGCTATCCTAGTTATATCAAGGTTCAGTGTGAGTATGTGGTGAGTAGAGATGTTGCATGAAAAGGAGAAAGGTAGCTTTAAGATTATTCATTTGGATATTTTGGGTCTCTTATTTCTGCTAGGAGAACGGCATTCTTCCCTGGGCTGTGCTTCTGCATAGATTTATGTTTTCGATTACTTTCTAGTTCATTAATACAAGTCTACTATTCCATATTATCCACTTGTTTCTATGTTTGTGTGTCGTTTTTTGTGTTCGGGTGTGCCACTAATATTGAGGTTCTGATCAGAAAGTGTATGACAAAATATTAATATAAATAATACATATAGTTGAAGAACTAATGATGCATAAAATGAGTGAACAATTCCTATGTATGATACAGAAAAATACTATTGTCATGAACCAATTGAACAAAAAGCTTAGTTAAGGCCAAAGAACAGTTATTATATCTCAACCGAGGAAATTATTGAACATACCACTTTCTCCCAAGTGGTCCTCACGTGCAACATGTTTCCTCCATTTCTGACCAGGTAAAGGCCGTTTCTTTTTCCTTTTTAAACTCTTCTTTTTATCACCATCACTTTCAGGAGACTGAGGAACTTGCAAAGGCACTTTCAACCTCTGAAAAGGACGAGCTGGAGCCTCAAGCTTTGGCAGTGCATCTGGATCGAGGAGTTTAGTTGCTGGACGAGCTTTTGCTGCCTCTAACAATGACTGGGCAGCCTTAGCTATACTGTCAGAAGCAAAATCTTCACTTCTGTCCTCATCCTCTGATACATTGCGCTCATTTGATGGCCCCGGTTGCTGAAGGCGGCGTTCAAAGCCCTTAAGCTTATGGAAGGGAGTTAAGATTCCTTTCCTGACCAATTCATCCCTTTCCTAGGAATTAAACAGCACACAATTGTCAACCCCCCAAAATTCATCTCATAAAAAATGGGTAGAAGTAACTTTATCCTTCCTATCCTACTGCAAATCAGATTAAGAAACTCAAGAGACAAAATATATTATTTTTAACTCACTGTTTCAACAAATCCAGCAGATGCTGCATCCAACATCGTGTCAAAATCAGTATCATCACTGAATGATACTGTTCTTTGACTTTTTCCATTCTTTTTGCCTGATTTCTTAACTTCCTTTGCCTTTTTCTTAAGTCTAGGTTCTTCCTTCACCAGGTCGGCTAACAGTTTTCCATAATCAACACCCTTGGTAGTATCATCCTTGTGAAAATCTGAAAGTTCTTTCTCGAGTTGAGCCTTCGTTCTCTTAAGACTAGTTAGACGATCAGCAGCCAGGGCTTGCTGAAGGGTGAAATAATTTGCAGAAACCTCAACACCATTTATGTTATCCTTTATATCCCCATTTGCTTTATCATCATTGCGAGCATGGTCTTCTCTACTGGCAATATCTTTTGCCTGTTCAAACGTAGATGCAACAGCATCTATTTCGAATTTTACAGCCTTCAGTCTGTTGTAGAGATTTTCTTGGCTAGTAGGTGAAGGATCTATGCTATTTGACTTGTGATGAGACTCCTCGTCAGCATTCCTTCCAGCTTCACCATTATGCTCTGGATTGTTTGTCACCTGATATATAGGACTTACATTTGTCAAACAGTAATTTTTCCAAAGAAATATCTCATCAAGTTGAGACATGTTGAACTTCAAATATTACAATAGAAAATCAGGTTCAATAAGACCATCCTACTACGCTCCTAGCATTATGCAAATTAGTCCATAAAAATTCTGCCCAGTGCAATAGAACTTCCAATAGAGGAATAAAAAGTGTAGGATAAACCCACTAATACAACCAAATTCTGATAATCAACGCTAATACATACAACCACACCAATTATCAACAAGAAAAGAAGTTCATACCTGTGCTAAAACATCGCGTTCAAAATCTTCTGCCTTGGCAGATGTTACACCCAAAGAACTGAGCAGAGCTTTGTCCTCGTCTTCCTCCATGGTTCTAATTTATAAATCACTCTGCCCAAACACCACTACCAACTCCAAGATAAGCCACCTACCAAAATGACGAGGGAAATCATAAAAAGGCCAAATAACTAGATGATAACTTCCCCTCTTCTTAATTGGCTTTACTTACCGATAACGAAATAATCATAGAACAAAACAAAATAGTAAAACTATAGATTTGCACAAAGCAAGTTATCCCACCACCAAACATATTACGTTCAAAAACATGATCAAATTGCAAAAATTCCTCCTACACAAAAATAACACAGAGCTACAGCTCTTCAGTACTACCCAACTCAATGGCAAACAACTAACTAGGAAGCTAACCCTAAATTCACTATAAATATGAGAAAATGCTACCTCCATAGTCCCAATACATCCATTAGAAAATGCTACATTCATAGCAATACTCAACACTCTATTCTCTTCTCATTTTCTACAATTACCAAGAAACATGTCTAGGTATTCAATAGTGAAAATCGATAAAGGATTTAAACACCGCAATCGCACGGAATCGAACAAAATCCAAGAAAAGAAAGTGATTAACTAATGAATAACGAACTCCATTAACATACCTAGAGAAATTTTGATTCCGATTACAAATGGAGAGATTTTAATCCCAGCTTCAATCTCTCGTATTCAGATTCACATCCCAAATAGATAATCAGAATATTCGATATACTCAAAGCCTAGATACGCCGTATGCGGGTTTCTCTCGTTCTTCTTCTTCTCTCTCGATTTCAGCTTTTAGTTCTCTCCTACGGTCTCTTTTCATTACGAGTCAAAAGGATATAAAAAGCTGTTAAACCGTCGTATTACTCAAAGTAAATGACAACTATTTTTGTCAATCTTTTTCGTTTCCTACAAGGTAGACTAGACTAGAGGCCCTGGGAGTGACTACGTGGCAGACTGAAGAATGACCACGTGTTAAAAGAATAAACCAACTACGTAGGAGACGTGTATAAGATCACCGACGGGAATACTATAAGCTCTGTGCAACCCGTGCTCTTTATAGGCGGAAGAGAGAAACGGAGGAGGAGGAAGAGGCAAATGGCGGCAAAAAAGAACGAAAATGAGAAAGGAAACAGTATTAACGTTTCTGGCATGCAATTCGGATACGAAATTCAGACTCCTCTCTTCTACGATTTCAATCTCAACATCTCTCCTGGATCTCGCTGCCTTCTCGTCGGCGCTAATGGATCTGGTAATCCACATTTTACACCTTTTTCATAGAAATTGATCCAGTCTCCTTTTGCTTTTCTCTTTTTACTTCGAATAATTTTAATTATTAGATAGTTATGGCAATTGGCATGTATGTATGATGCAGGAAAGACCACTTTGTTGAAGATTCTAGCGGGCAAGCATATGGTAGGAGGGAGAGATGTAGTTCAAGTGTTAAACCGTTCTGCTTTTCATGACACGCAACTTGTTTGCAATGGTGAATTGGCCTACTTAGGTGGTTCTTGGAGTAAAACTGTTGGTTCTGCTGTGAGTTTTCTGAGCTTTCCCTTTACTCTTTTGTATGCTATTAATGTTCTTTTTCCTTGACTTGAAGTGTATGATAACTTTAGTTGCTTAGATCATTGATCGAAGCTCGTAAGGTAATATATGCTTTCAGAAACATTGGATCGTTACTCCCTTTCTCCAGCAAATAGATGCACAAATACAATTCCACTCAAAAAAAGATAGATAGTTTCCTTAATGAATAGAGCATTTAATTTGCTCTAAATTAGTGGTAATTTGTAGTTAGAAGAGGAGTTATCCCTATTTCATGGGATGTAAAAAATGTGTCTACATTGTAGGACAAAGAGAGTAATCAAATTTCTTGGAATTTTGATCAGCAGATAACTATATGTACTGCTTTTTGCCGATGTTGTGTCGAATTTGAAATTTGCCATCAAAAGACCTGGCTTGGCAATGTAGAATGATGATCATGTAAGATTTGGGTTCTTGTATTATCTTTGTTTTTAGTATCTTCATTCATCAACTGGGGAAACTGAACGTATTATATGTCCTCTTTTAAATGGCTACCAATGTGAGACAGTTGTTGTGGTCTATTATTCAGGGGACAGGGGGGCTTGAGCACCCACTGTTCGCTGGAAAATGCCAAAATTTCTTTGGAAACTGTGTATGGGGTTTTAATTTTTTTTATGTAAAAACGCCCAAAAATATCAGTTTAGCCCCCATAAATCACGAGAGAACACCACAAGCACCCGCTATCGGTGAATCCTGGATCTGTCACAAGGTTGTAAATAGTATATTTGTTAGTGTCAATAACAGAGGATATAACATTCTTGTGTTGCCAGAATTGATAACAATACAATGATATTGTCAATTTTTTTCCTTGTTTCCTTATAATTTGTTTCAGTTAAACATATATACCTGCAGTGACATAATCTTTCTTACTTTTGGGTTTCTTTTCCTAACCAAAAAATTCCTTCTTGTTATACTGTTAATATATAAATGTTAATCAGTAGTCAATCAAATTTTTTCACAAGCAAATTTGTCAGAGTCATTAGAATACAGTTCCTAGACTTGTCATTCTTCAAGTACAAATTGGATGAAGTTGTTGTATTCTCCAAACTAGTACTCATTTAGAAGTTTCCAATGGTGATTTGTGATTTCAGCTTTGTCTTTCAAATAGTCATGCTTAATTGTAAATTTACAGGGAGAAATTCCGCTCCAAGGAGACTTTTCTGCAGAGCATATGATATTTGGAGGTATTAATTTGCTGTTATTGGTATTTCTCTTTCTATTATGTTGCATTTTCTTCCTTCATTGTTTTTCCATTTCTAATTGCACCTATTTCAAGATGAATTAGAAATCACTACTCTTTCTGATTCCCTTTTATAAGCAGTTGAAGGAATTGATCCTGTTAGGAGAGAAAAGTTGATTGACTTGCTTGAGATTGATTTGCAATGGCGTATGCATAAGGTCTCCGATGGCCAGCGGCGTCGAGTCCAGATATGTATGGGTCTTCTTATTCCGTTTAAGGTACTAAAGAACTATGCAACTCCTGTTTTTGCTTTTGGTTTGAGCAACTTGAATGCAGGTTTGTGTTAGGTTCGACAAAATTGAATCTGCTATCTGGCATGGCATAAAGACTTACTCCACTCTAATATTTGTAAAAATGATTTCCTTTGTTCCTGTTTCGCTAGTGAACTAGCCAGGGTTACAACTTACAAGTTTTGGCCAGTCTGTGGAATTGGTTTGTGTCTATGTTGCCCGGACACGGACACGCGACACGGTATCCGACACGGACACGGATACGGGAAACGTCATTTCTATAAAACACAGGACACGGATACGTGGGGGATACGTGTAAATAATAAAAATATTGGGGCACATTTATAAATATTAAAAATATATTTTTATATATGATTTTTTGTAATATAACTAAATAAATACATATAAACGAAATTATAAAACTCTTAATGACATTAATTCCCATGTCCTTTGGAGTTTCTGGCTCTTCAAATATCTGAGGAAATTCAATCGATGACCTAGGCTAGGAAATAAGAATCGATGTCCTTTGAAGTTGAATCGATGTCCTTTGAAGTTGAACAGATATCTGAGGAAATTCAATCGATGACCTAGGCTAGGAAATAAGAATCGATGTCCTTTGAAGTTGAATCGATGTATGATAAGCAGAAGAAGAAATCATTCAAAAAATTCAATCGATGACTGTCCTTTGGAGTTGAACAGACGCGGGTAAGTCTTACCCCCTTTCTCCCAAAAATTCTTCCGACGCCATTGTCTTCTACAGCGTCAATTTGAAGAATCGGATTTTTTTTCCCTGGGACACGCGTATCCTTCACTGATACGCGTGTCCAACTTTCGGATATTACGGACACGGCCCCGACACCGTGTCCCAGGCGTTTCCGGCCGTGTCCGTGTCGGAACCGTATCGGACACGCGATACGTGAGGGTTCCGGCGTGTCCGTGCTTCAGAGGTTTGTGTTGGAACCAATCATTTGCTTACTTAAGTCAAGCAAGTCCATATTTCAAATTTATTAGTTTTGATATCTAATTTCGCTCCTTGTCCTTGTACTATGAAGGTGTTGCTGAATGGCATTGGGTATTTTGATTTTTGTCAATAAATAGGAGCCGAATTTTTAATTGCAGGTGCTTTTACTGGATGAGGTCACAGTTGACCTGGATGTCGTTGCCAGGATGGATTTGCTAGAGTTCTTTAAGGAAGAATGCGAGCAGGTATAACTTCCCAATTTTGACACATCCACATCTGCATGCTAATCATAGCCGATTCAATGTCTAGAATATCGTTCTTGCAGTTTTGCATGAGATGCCACCATATGTCACCGTTTGAAATCTTAGTTCATCACATGGAAACATTATTGTCATACAATGTCGATTGCTTGTAAAATGCTTATGATTGAATCAACATCGTTTGCTGGGGAGTTATCTCGATTTTATGTGCCTGCGGTCATTATTGAGAAGCTCTAGCTGGAGCAAATTATCATACATGAACACTCGAAACTTGTGATCCAACTGATGCTATTTTGTTTATTACAGAGAGGAGCTACAATTGTGTACGCCACACATATATTCGATGGATTGGAAACATGGGCCACACATCTGGCTTATATACAAGAAGGTGAACTGAAGAGGGCTGAGAAGTTAACAGAGACAAAAGAGTTAAAAAGTTCGGCAAATCTGCTTTCGGTCGTTGAGTCTTGGCTCCGTGCTGAAACCAAGCAAGAGAAGAAGAAACCCACCAATCAAAACAAGAAGACCTCTTCTTCGCCTTTCATGTCATCGAGACAAATGGCATACTATCGATGATCTTTCTCAATCTTCGAATCAGAGTGTTCTCTTGCAACCAGTAAATTCAGCAGCAAGTATGCAAGTATAGTATTATATTGGGAAACAGAACAGTGGAGGCCTTATTTCAAACGTCATTAGACAACCGGATACACGCCTGCGAGGCTATGATGCCCCCCAATTATATTGAGAAAACTGTTGCTGCTCCTTCATTTTTATGCCTTCTGATTAAATCAGTTGAGTGTTACAATTATCCCCAAAAGTTCTATTTCTGGTAGGTTTCTGCAGAATTGGGAATACCCAATTCCGTATGCAGAAAACTGCAGAATGCCATGAGCAAATGTTGTTTGTAATTCAGTTACCTAGTTAACAATATTGTTAATCTGCTCGAAATTTATATATAATATATTTCATCATTCTTGTTGATTTCCATTTTTTATTGTTGAAATAATATATTTTCCCCACTATTCTTGAGCAAATCCCTTCTATAAAGGATTATTTAACTTCTAATTTAAAGTTATTGTATTATATTTTATATCAATGTATAGAACGTTCTTATTGATTTTCTTTTTTTTATATTTTTGAGAAAAAATTGTTGTTGCTAGTAAATTTATGTATTTGCAATGTAATTAATTTTGTATTTCTTTAAACCTTTGATTGAGACGAGCTTGAGTATTTAACAGATACTCTGAAATTCTATTGACAGTAATGAAATTTAAGATGTTCTAAAATTATATTGACGAAATGAAAGTATTTTTTTTTAAGAAGATGTGTTTTTAAACGGACAAAATGGAAAGGGTATTACTTGTAATAAAATATGGATATTTACCCATTGCGATCCCAATTTAATAGTAATGGATATATTTTTTATTTGTTTGATAGCACTTTAACTTATTTAAAATATAATTAATTAATCATTTCATTTTAAAAAAAATTATGTTATATATATTCGGAAAGTGGGTTATAGGCGTTTTAAAATGATATTATATAATTCAAAGAATAGATTAAAACATATTAAAAAAAGAATTTTTTACTTGTTCAACCGCAAAACTTGTCATCTCTGATTTTTGCATACTCTGATATTGGTCATTTTAATTTTCTAAAGTTCGTACAACACGTCTTCTTCATGTAACATACTGTTTTTTAATCAAGTAATCAATTGATTATATTTTACTCAAGTTGAGGGTTATTTAAACATTTTATGTAAATTAAAGGGAGACACTTTGAAAGTTCCGGATATCAATTAAGTTTTTAGACAAATTATGATGTATTAAGCTTTTTTTCCCTCTAAATTTAATTATAGTTAAAGTTCCAATTAAGTACATGTAAGATATGGTGGATTAAGCTCTCTAATTTGAAGTTGGATAGAAGAATTAATGTGGGGTATTTCTTCCCAAAAGGTATAGGTAGAAGCTACATGATGTTAAAGTCTCTCCAACTTCCTACTTCCTATCTGCTACAACAAATGAGACAATATTGGTTGGATTGAATTCATGGTCAAGTTTGTCTTTCTTACAATTCACGAAAATCAATTGTTACATCTCACAATATATATGGAGATGCATAATTTGTTATTTCATCAATTACAGTAAAACATTTATACAAAATTTTATTAATTTATAGAGAGATCAATTTATCGAGTATTAATTTACTAAACTGGCCTAAGTTGGAACCAGCAGAAATTATTATTGTAAAAATATTATTAATTTATCGAGTATTAATTTATGAAGGTTTTATTGTATTTTGTTTTGATGAATTTTATTATTTGATTTTTAGTTTTACCTTTATTACTATTGTAGTTTTATTAATCTATTGAGTTTGTGCATATTACACTATTAGATTCATTTATTTTTAAAAACACAATATAAAGTCTCTAAGTTTTATTGAGTCCCTAAATTTTTAAAAAACTTACTATTTGTCTCTTATCCATAATTCTGTTAATTAATGGTTAAAGTTTATACAAAATGATAAGTTTACTTTTCTATCAGTATTACATATACCTTACTTCAATTAAGTTTTATGTATATTTTTATGGCATTAATGGAGGTATGAAAAGTGCTATTGCGTACTAATAAAATTATATTACTATTTTAATTAAAAAATAGGTAGTCAAATCTATAATAATCTAATATTTTGATATGAATAATAATGAATATTTTTTTTTTGTATAATATTTATTTTACGTGGTATTTGTAGTTTATATACTATTAAATTAGTATTTACAAAATAAATACTATATATAAAAACATAGAAAATGATAAATTTATCCTTCTATCATAAATTACTTAAGTGTTTCATGATGTTCGATAAACTAATATATTAAAAAAATCAATAATGTAACATTTAATATTTTTTTAATAAAATAGTATGTATTAACATTAACTTTTTTTTAAGGATTTTAAAATTAACTATTAATTTTAATTTTACGGATTAAGTTACAAACAAATTAATGACTATTTCATTTATATTTTATTTAATCTATCATTATTTATTAGATTAAAAATTTAATATTACTTAAATTAAATATAAATATAAAATAAATATTATATAAAAGATATTTTTTTTTTTTGAAGAAGAATGTAAATTCATAAATTAAATGCCAGCAGCATCATGAACAATAAGAGGCCAAGCAATATTTGGGCTATCTCCCTGCAAAACTAAAGGTAACTGAATGTCTCTTGCCCATTTGGCTATGCTATGCGCTACCTTATTCCCTTCCCTCTTTACAAACTGGAACGAACATATGGAAAAAGAACGGGTCATCTCAAGTACATCCCTATATAAAAAATGAAGCGCAGAAAGAGGAAGTGAGCCAGCATTGAGGAAATCAACTACGATTTTTGCGTCGGATTCCACACAGATTTGTTGGAAGTTTGAATCCTTTGCAATTTGTAGACTCTCCCGGATAGCCAGTAATTCCGCAGCTTCAACTGAACTGCAGGGTGGTATAGGAGCTCCTGCCGAGACCAAAACTTGGGCCTGTGAATTCCTAGCGATTACTCCAATCCTTGCGGAGAGGCCATTGCCCTCCCATGCGGCATCACAGTTAATTTTGATGATGCCATCGGGAGGGGGACGCCAAACCTTGTAAGGATCCGGAGGTAATACACTTGGGGAGTTTGGAGGCCCTGGTGCGTTTGTCTGTGTCCATTCGACAAGGAAGTTATGAGCTTTGGTAATTACTGTAGACGTGTTGAGGTAGATATTCTCATGGAGCAGCAGGTTCCGTCGATACCAGATCCACCAGAGCAGGATTAACCCCAGCTCGAATTCAGTCCCCACGGATTTTGTTCTACATTCGTCCAGCCACTCGCGGAAATCCCCTGCACTCACGCGATCCCACCGGAGCGTTAAACCAGCATCTTTCCGAATCAGTACCGTCGCTGGGCATTTGAGGAAGATATGGTGTGGGGTTTCTTCTGATCCGTTACACAAGCGACATCCCTCCTGGGCGTTGATACCGCGACGTTGAAGGAGTGAATTGCAAGGTAGAATACCACGCAGTAGTTTCCAAACAAAGTGCTGAACTTTGGGAGGGACTTTCACTAACCATATTTGCTTTCATATTCTGTGCAGGTCTGATGACGAAGATGACGGGGTTAACGGCGCCTTGCGTCTCTGTTCAGCCAGCCAGTAACATGTTTTCACCGAGAAGTGGCCATTATGTGTTGGACCCCAGTAGAAATCGTCATGGAAACGGGAGGGGCTGATTCTGATTTTTAATATTTATGCAGTATCAGATATCAGTTCATTCACAAGGGTCGGGAGTGGTTCAACCATTGCAACCAGGGTTTTTTTTGCGTCTAAAGAGGGGATCCATTTATCCTGCCATATTCGGATCTTCTCACCATCCCCTACCCGCCACATAATCCCATCACTGACTAACTTCCTTGCTTCCCAAAGGCTTCGCCACAGATAACTTGGGTTGGGACAGAGTGTAGCATTGGATAGCTCACAGTGAGGATGGTATTTCGCCTTGAGGATCCTTGAGCAAAGTGAATCGGGACACTTAAGTAGGCACCAGTATTGCTTTGCTAAGAGCGCCAGATTGAACGATCTGAGCCACCGGAACCCCACTCCACCCTCTTCCTTAGCCTGACACATTGCATCCCATGCAAGCCAATAAACGGGTCTTTTCGTCTCATTTCCTCCCCACCAAAAATGGCTTATCAATGCCTGGATATTAGCACAGAGAGAGTCAGGTAAGAGGAAACATGACATAACATATGTTGGGATAGCTTGGATAATGGATTTAATCAATATCTCTTTGCCCCCTGCTAACAGGAAGCGTTCCTCCCATCCTTTAAGTCGGCGCTGGATCCTCTCCTTTATGTTTTCAAATACCGCTTTTTTACTCCGCCCAATAATAGTAGGAAGTCCAAGGTATTTCGGGAAAGCGCCAGTTTCCCGAACACGAAGGCTACTAGTAATTATCTCTCTCCTGCTTACTGGTACTCCATGACGGAAGAAAATTTCTGATTTATCAAAATTGATCATTTGCCCTGAACATCGTTCATATTCACCAAGTATATATTGTAGGCCTGCAATTTCAGACACAGTGGCTCTTCCAAAAATTAAGGACTCATCGGCAAAAAATAAGTGCGAGATGCTTGGGCTATTACGAGAGACCTTTAGGCCATGCAATGATCCCTCTCTCTCCGCTTTTCTAATGTTGGCGGACAGTGCTTCAGCACATATGAGGAATAGATATGGTGAGATAGGGTCTCCCTGTCTAAGCCCCCTGGCTGGTTTCACATAACCCTTTGGTTGCCCATTAATCATAAACTCCATTGAGACAGTTGAGACACACATCATGATCAGTTTGGTAAAGTGTGCAGGGAATTGCATTCTATTTAGCATTTTTTCCAAAAAGTGCCATTCAATCCTGTCATACCCCTTGCTCATGTCAAGTTTGAGTGCAAAATTGCCCCTATTGCCTTTGATTCTTGTCTTCATACTGTGAAAAGCTTCAAAGGCCAAAATAGCATTGTCTGTGATTAAACGGCCCGGAACGAAAGCAGATTGTGTATCAGAAATTAAACCAGGGAGGACACCTTTCATTCTATTAGCAAGCACCTTAGAAATGATTTTGTACAATACATTACATAGTGCAATCGGTCTAAGCTCCTTCATGTTTGACAGGTGTTTAACTTTTGGAATAAGTGTTATGAAGGCATGGTTCAGCGATTCAGGCAAATGTCCAAGATTTAAACAATCAAGCACCATAGATACCACATCATTTCCAATAATAGACCAGTATTTTTGGAAAAAAATAGGAGACATACCGTCAGGTCCTGGGGCCTTCGTTGGGTGCATCTGATTTAAAGCAAGCCAAACCTCTTCTCTGTTGAAAGTACCGGACAGTTCCTGTTATTGTTCTAGGGTCAGAGTTGACTCCACAGCACTAAGGAAAGGCTCACAATTGTGCGGTGTTGCAGGGCTGAAGAGGTCAGTGAAATAATCGGTAACAATAGCAGTTAATTGTTCTGATCCCTCTCTCCAAGTCCCGTTTTTGTCGCGCAATTTCGATATTTTATTATTCCTCTTTCTGGATGTGCATTCCGCGTGAAAGAACTTTGTGTTTCTGTCCCCCGCCTTTAACTAGTCTATTTTTTCCCTTTGCTTCCATCTAATTTCAACTCGATCCTGAAGCTCGTCCAGTCGTAGAGCTATTGCTGATTCCCTTTCAAATAACCGTGGATCAGCCTTGCGTTGGATTTCTGCAATATCAGCCTGCAAATGTCGAATTTCCTTTTCAGTATTGCCAAATGACCGTGAATTCCAGTCTTGCAGTGCCCTTGACAATTTCTCGATTTTCTCATGTACCGTATTGCCCCTACAGGTCTGATTCCAACATTCGTCAATCACCTCCCGACATTGTAAATCCCTGACCCACATCGCCTCAAATCTGAACAAACGCTTCGGCCTGCGATGTTCCCCAATCTCAACTACACAGTTTATTAAAATCGGATGATGATCGGAAGATACCCGGGCTAGAGTATTGACGCAAGTCGCCGGATATAAATCAATCCATTCCTGGTTGGCCACATCTTGATCCAGCCGTTCCCAAATTGCCCCCTCATCCCTGCGTCTGTTATACCACGTGAATTCACTGCCAACAAAGCCCAAGTCACTCAAACTGCACTCCTCAAGGCAAGAATGGAAATCCGCCATGGCACTATCATCTCGGCACCGGCCTCCTCTCTTCTCAGAGTTCCATAGAATCTCGTTAAAATCACCAAAACACAAGAATGGGAGTTGATCAATGTTGTTTAGGTGTTTTAACAGATCCCATGTGAGCTTCTTATTCACTCGTTCGGGCCATCCATAGATACCTGCTCCTGTCCATACAGCTGCATTATTTATCAAAATTGAAAAGTAAACACAATGTAACGAATAACGGGAGATCACAACGTCAATCTCCTTTTTCAACCAAAAATCAGGCCCCCACTCAGACCCAAAGCGTCAATAATAAATAGATTAAAATCCGGGAAGCTTTGATATAAGTGAGAGCAGTCGTTTTTCTTCATGCGAGTTTCCATCAAGAAAAACACGTCTGGATAATAATCCCTCATCATCCTTCTGAGGGTACGGAACGTCCAAGTATTACCCATGCCCTGAACGTTCCAACTCAATATTTTCATAAGGTAGGGTGAGGCCTGGTGTCGGCCTCCACCCTCTGGTCATTATTAATAAAGCTCTTCTTCCTGCTGGGACCATCCCTCCTGGTGTCATTCCCATCTTCCTCAAAGCTCTCTCGGCCTCGCTTTGATCCTCCCAACACAGTACTTAAAACATATAGTTCCATTTGTGATGTAGAAACTGCTAACTGCTTACCCCTGGCCAGATGCTTTATTTTGGCTTTCCTCAGCCCTGTGCCCTTTGTCTGGCTTCCCACTAATGGCAATACCTGATCGTTGGAGTTCTCAGGCCTCATGTTCGAGCCCGCTCCCATGCCCAGCATAATTTGAGTTTGGTTGCTTACAGCCCCCAGACCCGTTCCTCCCATACCAGCAGTTATATCAATACCAGCAGCTTCGACATCTTCCTCCATGTCAATTATTTCAATAACCACTTTTTCCGCATGAGTTGCGTTGTTGTGTTCAACCGTGGTCCTAAAAGCCACTGTATTAGATTGTTTTGGCCCTGTAATTGGTCCCTCCGGGAATAGGCATCGCTTAGGAGTGGATTGGGCGTCTATGGGATCCTTCTTTTTAGTGGGTCCCTCTGCTGGTCTGCGCTCATCAAAACTGCATCTAACGCGACGCAAACGAGCCAGTGAGGCTCGTAGGTATGGTTCATATGGCCATTCACATTCATCCGGCCTCTCTGCGGGGTCTTCGCAGTCATCATAGACATGGCCAATAATACCACACATATAACAGAAGTTTGGCAATTTTTCGTATCGCACCGGGACCCAAATCTCTTCTCCATCTCCATTCATCAGGATAATGCCACGGAGGAGTTTCTTTGTCACATCCAATCTGACCCGTACCCTTACGTATGTAGCAAGATTGTCAACACTGTCTTCATCGATGAGCACC
The DNA here is from genome assembly GCF_963576675.1 of Euphorbia lathyris. NCBI lineage: Eukaryota > Viridiplantae > Streptophyta > Magnoliopsida > Malpighiales > Euphorbiaceae > Euphorbia > Euphorbia lathyris. The sequence continues at coordinate 23,751,969 of NC_088914.1, forward strand.
ACATCCCCCACTCTTCCTGCTATTCTTCTGATCAGGTCAGGTTTCCTACAATTTAGTGGCATATCCACCATACGTATCCAGAACTCACACATATTCATATCAATCTGAGAGAGCTGAGATACACCCTCTAAGCTGCCCAGTATTACTAATTGCCTATCATAATGCCATGGAGAGTCACGCAGAACTCGTTCCTTGTCCTTTGTCGATTGAAATTCAATGATAAAGAGCCCTTCGCCACACTCATTAACTTTGAACCCTTTATACGTTTTCCATATAGCAGCCGTCCCACAAGTTTCCTAGCAGAGTCTGTATCGCAGACCGACACTTGATCCTCAATTATCACAGCTGCATCCTCAGCATCAGTAAGTTTCAATCGTCTCCATTGCTTTTCTAAGTTGTCCATGCTAGATTTAATAAAAGGCGATCGTACAAAAAAGAAATAGCAGAATTGCAGAAATAGGAAAGGAAAAATAAAAGGTAAGGTTCACGTTTTAAAAAAACCCATGAAGGCCACAAGACCTAGCTGCACCAATGGAAAAGGAGGCGTCGCAGGTTAGAGAGAATCCTCACTGTAGGGCATCTATATTGTGCAAACGAGATGCAATATTATATAAAAGATATATTCATTATTATTCAAATTAAAAATATCAAGTTATTATAAATTTGATTATCTAATTTTAAATAAATACTTGTCGAATGTTCGCATTGCGTGAGTTATTTAACTAATAGTTTAAAATAATGTGTTAATGTTATAAAAAAAATTAGATTGAAAAGTCGTACGGTTTAGGATATAATTACTGTTGATTTTAATTTTGAAAAATTGTTTCGTTGTAGTTTGAACAAATGAAGAGTTTTAGGCTACACTACTGTTGGAGGATATTATCTAACATTGAAAATACTGTTCATGCCGAGCTCAATAAGTAGTCAAAGATTTGGCAAGAAAACAATGAATTATGATCTTATATTTGATTATTAACAATGATGTGATCATAATGCTCATTTGTACATTTGTAAATAATCAATTGCACATTTAGAACAATAGTGTACACATTTAGAACATATTATTTGAGGTCAAGAATACATGTTAATTTCCAATTTTTTAGTTCATTGTTATCTGTGTTTATTATATCTTGCAAAGCATAAATGATAAGATTCTGGATATTACAACAGGATTTTAGAACATAATATATAACATTTCCAAACATACAGTATAAGACTTTAGAACATAAATATTACCATGTCATTGCTATTGGTTGTAAATATTTTAGAACATGCAACATAAGGTTATCATGTAATATGTACTATTATGTCATTCCTATTTGTGAATAAGCACTACAAGAAAAACAGTTTTTTATGGGAAAATTATTTGCCACAAGACTATAAATTCGCCACTAATGTATTTTGTGGCGGATATTATTCTTGCCACTAGGAACGCGACACTAAAGCTTTTAGTGGCTAACAAAATTGATTGCTACAATTTCGTATGATATAGTGAGGAAATAACTAATGCCACAAACAATAATTTATAGTGGCAAAATCTTGACGCCACTAAACAAGTTTTTTTATTGCGAAAAATATCGCCACAAATATAGAAGTATTGTGACAGAATATCACGCCTCAAAAGCATGTAATTTGTGGCGCACCTATACACCACAAAAACATGTATTTTGTGGCGTACAATATTGCCACAAAAGTATGTATTTTATGGCAAAAATAACGTCATAGTAGAGAACCTTTTGGGGCGAACAATTATGCCACATTCGAGTACTTTTTGTAGTGATATTTGTTCCTGACATTAATCATTTGTGCAAATCATTTGTCATTACAACCTAGAATATCTGGGTTTTTTCCAAATTTTTTTGTCATATAACCCTTTTGTGGTGCAAATTTTGTCACTATAATATTGTATTTATTTACAAATTTTTCATGTATAAAAACAAACATTTAATAATAAAAATTACTATAACTTTAGAAAAATATTAACCATAATGTTATAAATTATATCCATTACAAACAAACAACATAATGAGAAATTATGTTGTCTAAAATATTGAAATACTAACTAATTAAAAAAATAGTACATTATAATTAATATGTTCATATTTGATCATTTGCAAAATTCAATTCCTCAAAAGTTGGTCTTGTTTAAATAACCTGTAAAAATAATAAAATAATTAGAAGTTAATCGCAAATTAATAATAAGAATAGGAATCGTCCAACTCATCATTGAAAACGGATGTCCACATTATTGAAAAAAAAAATGCAAGTACATTCGAACAGAAAAAGTCTAGAAGTTTAATTAAATTTTCAGCAATGTTTGCGTATTACAACCTAACCTATGTTTAAATACCTAACTTGCTAAATTGGAATTGAACTTAACTTGTCCATAAAAGATAAATAATATAACTACTAAAACAAGAGCAAGATGGTAATTAATATAACTAGAAGAAAAACAAAATACACAGATTAAAAATCTCCTAATTGATCTAAATTAAAGTGAACCTAATTTTTTTCTTAAAAAATGAATAGAATTAAAAAAAATAAAGCCAAAACAGTTAATGCTTTACTCCATTAAAGCCAAAACACAAATTCATATTCCCAATTCATGTCCCCTTCTATGAATCCAAAAATTAAATCCTCATAGGAGAAAATAAGGCATATGTTCTAATCTGGCAGTCAGCCGTCACTACAGGTCCAGGCCGGTTTTTGACAAGTAATATTGTCTTGTTTCAAACATTTTGGTTCTTATTTCAGTTCCAAACACTTTCCTTTCGACGTGTTCTTTGAATCCCAACTCTCGGAAGTGATAAAACTTTTTTTATTTTGAACTTTACTCGTTTGGTAGAATTATTGAACAATGTACTATAATTTACAAACAATGTCACAATATCATCATAGATTTGATTTTCATCACATATTATCATAGTTTAAAAAGTATGAGAAACAATAGATAATCTAATGACCCAAACCATTATTATATATAACTTTCACTACCACTTGATATATGTGTTGTAAAACTTAAGTTCACTAGTAGGAAAATTCTAGATTAAAGTTGAAATACTGCATTCCATTAATAATACCACAAAAATTTCATGGAGTCATGTAGAATTACTTATCAAACCCAATAGTTTCATAAAGTAAGGGTTATTGGCTTCAATATGAAGTATAATTATGATCAAACAGTAATTTAGAAAGTTGACTGACAATTAAACACTTTAATTAAACCTTTAATCATTTATAGTATCACTTTCCATGCATAAACTTCTTCCATTTTCTAGAATTTACCTAAGGCACCACTCAGATTAATTTCAACAATTAATTCAGTACTAAATTTAGTTGGTTCAACCTCATTTAACTATCCACATTACAACAAGATTTATTCTATTGAAACACGGAAGATACCTTTTTTAGCATCTGGAAGTCACCCTTTCTTAGGAGAAATTGGAAGAAATGTTTGAGTCCTAAAGATGGATATAGTTTAAGAAAATATAGGTTATAAATCAACCATAACTTAGAGAAATGGAACAGTTAATACCTTTATACCGAGGACAAAGTTAACAGTTGGGCCTCTAGTTACTTCGGCTGCAAAAAAAAATTATAATACAATACAACGATTTTTTTGACCCCCATCCAAGATTTCCCTCAAGAGAAATCACCAACTAAAATAGATAATTTTTAGGTTATATTCAGAGAAAAATTATGTAGAAATGTCATATAAGCTCTTGAAGACATGAAACAACATATACCTTTTCTATACGGACTGAATCAGTCGAATAAGACAGCAAAACAACTATAATAACGGTATCAGATAGCCTAACATTTCCTTTGACAATATCTTCTTAGAGTTGCACACATCAAACCAAAAGTACCCAGTAATTCATCTGGAACTTGAAAATTTAAGGAGTAAATTAAAAAAAAATTAAGCGAAATCAGTTTACATATAACTTGAACGCCAACAGATCTTGAAAATGGTGTAAATAAGCTTTTTCAAAAAGCTTCAACTGAAGGGACTGAATATACTCTAATGGAACCCTAAACAAAAATTGTCGTTACATCCAGAGCATCTGCAACTGGTCGAAAGGTTGTTTAAATCTGTTACCTCATAAGAAAATTAGGAAAGAAAAAATAAATAAAAAACGATACTGAAACAGGAAAATAGAGAAAGCCAAAACGAAGAGATAAACCTGGACATCAATAACTCCTGGTCTTTACATCTAACGCGCCATTAGCAAGGAACAGAAGAAAATTGCTATCTGGCAGCTAGGTAAGGAAGATAACCAAAAAGATTAGAGGAAGAACGGAGTATGTAAAGTAAGAGATAGGTTAAAGTACACATTAGAAAAACCCCAATACTACGTCGTTTTGAGGAGAGTAGAATTGTGATAATTCTGAAAAAATAAGGATATAATTGTAAACCAAACTTATAAAAATTGAAATCAGCTTCAATTGAATTGGTTGCACTTATACTGTTCATTTATCCATATATATATATAATAGACAATCCATTTAATAAATTAATTTAGAAAATGTAATTTTAAGTAAATATCCATAAATAATTTTTTCGAAAAAGTATAATTTAAATTACTTAGTTTTTTATTTTCTATGTATAATTTTAAATATAAAAATATTTCTTAATCATTTGAATTTACAGGTTATATATTTATAATGGTAATTAAAAATTTTAATTAATTGAAAGATAATAGTTTTCAGTGGGGAACGTTTTAATTCCCCACTAATATTTTGTATTTTAGTGACGAGTTTTAATATTTCCCATTGATATGTTATATTTTAGAGGTGCATCTATAATTCTCCACAATACATAGCATCATTAGTGGCGACATTCTAAAATCCCCACAAATATGTTTTATTTTGTGAGGAAATAAAAAATCGCCACTATTATGCAGCCTTTTGTGGTGAAGTTGTGAATCCCCACAAATATTTTTGTTTTAGTGGGGAAATAGTTTTCGCCACTATTATTTCCCCACTAAAAAATCAATTTGTTGTAGTGTTAGAACATACAACATTACACTTTAGATTATTTAGAACATACAGTACATGATTTTAGAACATATAGTATATGAGTTTAGAACATACAATTTATGATTTTAGAACATACAGTACATGAGTTTAGAACATATAATATATGTTTTTAGAATACACAATACATTATTTTAGAACATAAGGCATAATATTTTCTAATCGGCCATGCATCCAACACGAGTCACCAAACTTTTTGTAGGTAATTGAATTTTTCCTTCTCTATTTTCCCCCATCTTGAACCTTGGATGTATCATGAACCTTAGCCATTGAATTCTCCTTGAAGCCGGCTTAAAGCATTCTCATGCTCCACACCACAGGATTCGATGGTACAATCTCCTGAAGACTGAAAAAGTGAAAGCATTTTAAATTGTTTCTCAACTGAACTCTCTTAGCAATTATATAGATTATACCAGAAGCAAACTATATACATTAATAGAGTTAAGGCAATAACAGATGGGAGGAAAACGAAATAGAATTACATTCAAAAGGATCATCCCTATCAATCCAATCGTCAATATCTAAATCATTAGGTGGAAGTTTTCCTCCAACATTCAAAAGGATTATTAAATCTCCTTCAAGCATGTACTTTGGAGACTCCATAAAGTAGATTTCTTAATAATACAACTGATTATAAAAAAGAGAATGGATAATACAAAGCCTTGAATGAAGTGAAAAGGGAAATACTTAGGTGGGCTGCAGATAGGAAGAAAGATGAAGTTAGTCAGAGCATCACTTTCATTCAAGGTATTTCCCTCCCTCGCGAGCTCTCATTGTACAACAATATCTAGCCCGAAAATTTAATAAAATCTAACATCCAAATGAATGAATTTACCAAAAAAAAAAGATAACAGAGTTTCTTTTGCTTCTTGGATTCGAGAATGACTTTAGGGATAAAACCTTTGTAGTCTCTATTTGGATTAGGATTTGGCAATTGGAAAATCACCTGCAAGATAGATTTGGGAGAGAGAAAATCGGCTAAATATAAGGAAATGGGTTAGGATTTGGCACTCGGAAAATGCAAGATAGAGTTGGGAGTGGGAAAATCGGCTTAACACAAGGAGATGGGTTAGGGTTTGGCAATCGAAAAAAGGGGCTAAACACGATCAGATAGCTAGAGAGTTAGAAATTAAAGGAATTAAAAAAATTCAAAATTCTATTAATTTGACACATCAGCCAAATCAATGTCATTATGACAAGTGTTACTTTTGTTCCGTATTTTATATATACAATAGAAGATTATCCAAAATACAAAGAAACATGTGAGACTCAATTATTTTACTATTAATATTTATATATATTTGTATGCTTTGAGGAAGTTACAAAAAACCTGATCTTGATAGATCTATAACCAAATAAGAGGAAGAAACATTTTGCAAACAAATATATCAAAGATTTTAAAGAGCATAATTATCTTTGTGACAAAGGACATTGTCCAAGAAGTCTTATCCTGATTTAACAAGTTTTTTTAATTTTATTCAAGAGAAACTTACAGGCTCCATTTTACAGAAATACTAAATAATAAACCCTAAACGGAGTTCACTATGAATTTGAAAATCATGAGCATACAAAGATTGATTGAATTGGTTATTTGAAAGTCTGAAGTGAAGTGTTTGGATTTGAGGAGAGACAACGAGTAATTTATGTTTGATTTGGTCATTAAAGACCTTGTAACTTCTATAAAAGAAAAGGATTTTGTAACTAAGGAGAAACAAATGAATATAGAATAACGAATACATAACAATTGTAACGAAAAAATATATGAATATAGAATAACGAATACACAATAGTTGTAATGATAAAACAGAATAACCGCCTTTCAAAATTTTGACACGTCATCCATTTAGCTAATACATTTTTTTCTTCTGACGATTGTTTGAGTTTCTTTCTGATGTAATGGACGTTTTCCCCATTCTATAACCATTAATGTATTTTCATTTAAAAAAATAGATATATTAAAAAAAATAGCATACAATTATCACACAATAATTCAAATTATTGACACCCTTATTCTATATAATTAAAACAAAATATTTTTTAAATAATTACTACTAGTATTTTATGAAAAAAGTAAGACAATGGTCGGTGAGGTTGAACAAAATGGCCGTCCACTATTTTATTGAAGAAATCTCATCTATCCGACCCTCCATCACGTGGAAACGGAGGGATTATCAACTATGGAAAATAATACTTGTAAACCTGACAATATGAGCAATTATTAACTATAGACCAACAACAAATGCATATAAAAATTAGAACATGAAAAAATAACCACAATTTTGAGAAAAAAAGAACAAGTGCAAATCAAACTTCAATATCTAAGGAACATTGTCAATGCTCACCATGTCGAGCATTTTCGAAATTATGAAATTTGATGTCAAAGGAAAGAAAAAACCTATAATATTGATTATAAAAATTCCAAATATGATAACATGATATGGAAGTATTATAAAAGGAAAAAACTAAAAGTTTTATCTGGACAGAACTATAACCACATAAAAGAAAAAAAAAACATTATGCAGACAGATATATCAAAGATTTCAAATAGTAGAATTGTCTTTGCGACAAAGAACATCGCCCACATAGTCTTGTTCTGCTTTAACAAGTCGTTTAATTTTATTCAAGAGAAACTTACCGATTCCATTTCACAAAAATACTAAACAATAAACCCTAAACGGAGTTGACTATGAATTTAAAAATCAGGAGCGTGTAACGATTGATTGAATTATTGTTTGAAAGTCTAAAGTGAAGTGTTTGGACTTGAGGAGAGACTTGAATAATTTATATTGATTTGATCATTAAAGATCTTGTAACTTCAATAAAAGAAAATGATTATGTAACTAATGAGAAATAAATGAATACAAAACGGTTGTAACGAAAGAAAAGAAAAAATAATGAATATAGAATAACGAATACATAATTGTTGTAACAAAAAATAGAATAATAAATACATAACGGTTGTCACAAAAAAAAGAATAATGAATATAGAATAACGAATACCTAACTATTGTAACGACAAAGGCAAAATTGTGAAATATAGAATAACGAATACATAACGGTTATAACGAAAAAATAGAATATATAACGGTTATAAAAGAAAAAAACAGAATAATAAATATAAAATAACGAATATATAACTGTTGTAACGGAAAAAACAGAATAATAAATATAGAATAACGAATACATAACTGTTGTAACGAAAAGAACAAAACAATAATTATAGAATAATGAAAAATGAATAATAACGATTGTAATAAAAAAACGAACAACATATAATGAAAATAAGAGAATAACTGTCTTTTAAATTTTTGACATGTCACCTACTTAACTAATGTGGATTTTTTTGTAAAGTGATTGTTTGAGTTTCGTTAAGATGTAATGACGGGTTTTCTTTTTCCTTTTATACCATTAATGCATTTTCTTTAAAAATAATTAGATATATTAGAAAAGGTATCATACAATTATCACACAATAATTCAAATTCACACCCTTATTCTACATAATTAAAACATACAATGTGTTTTAAATAATTAGTAGTACTAATATTTTAAGAAAAAAATAAGACAAAATGGTCGGTGAGGTTGGACATTCCGGCTACAACCGAACATGGAGAAAGCAGCCGCTAAACGAATCTTATCGGATCACGATTCTCTATCCACTTCCCGAGATCCAGTTCACTGAACTCATCTCTTTATTCATTTCTTCACCGAGAAAAACTATATATAATAATGGAAGGCCGAGGAGCAGTTGCAGTTGCAGTTGCAGAGAGAGGTTGCTTCTTCGGCAATTCCATTGCATTGCATAACCAGAGAGAGATTCACGCATTCTTCAATCAAACCCTAATTTCTCTTTCTTATCTTCACTTTCATAAATAGATACTTTACCGAACTAACCGTTTCTCCCAATTCTTTCTTTCTTTTTTTCAACCCACCTCAAATTCCGCGCCTTTCTCATTTCTCTGCTTTTTATTTCTCCATCCTTTCTTTCCATTCTGTTTCATCTCATTTTTCTCTGCATTTCCCATTCCTCTTTTATCTACGATATCTTTTACCCTTATTTGTTTTTTGAGGATAGGCACGGTGGAGATGGTTGATTCTTGCGGCTGAGAAAGGTTGATTGTTTGTCTTCTTAGGTTTCAAAAATGGATTCGGCCAGGAGTTGGCTTCAAAAGCTTCAGCCGCGAGATAAGCTCAGGTCTCATACTAGGAAGAAAGATCTTTCTGATGACAGTAATAATGGAGGCAAATCCCCTGAAGATGATGAAAATTTGTCTAATACTACCAAGCAGAAAGTTGCTGCCGCAAAGCAATATATTGAAAATCATTACAAGGAACAAATGAAGAATCTTCAAGAGAGGAGGGAGCGGTACGCATTCTTCCCTGCCATTTCTTCTTTCAAGACGGTTTACACTATCTAATTCGTTGTGTTGTGGTGGTGTTTCGAATTTAAAGATTATGAAATTGGACAATTGTAGGATTCGCTGAGTTAGCTTCAGAATGTTAGCAAATGCAAATCTTAACTGTAGCTTTTGTTTTCACAGACGAATTATATTGGAAAAGAAGTTGGCTGATGCTGAAGTATCGGAGGAAGATCAGAACAATTTACTTAAATTTTTGGAGAAGAAAGAAACTGAATATATGCGCCTTCAGAGGCATAAAATGGGCGTCGATGACTTTGAATTATTGACAATGATCGGCAAGGGTGCATTTGGAGAGGTACATTCCTTTCTCCTTTTTATTTTCAGTGATGCATGATATAAATTCTGTTTCTGTTCCAGATCTTTTAGTTTCTGATCTTCTCATCCATTTGTATTCAAATCTGATATCCCCTTGTTATATGAATGTTCAAATTTCATCAAATTGAGATTTCTCAATGTGTTTCTCAATTCACAACAATTGTGTGCCACTATGCTACTGATCCTGGGCTGTTAGGTAATTAATTGAGTCGAGATCAGAATTGGACGTGGAGTTCTCCTCATCAGTTTTTTCTTGCACTAAAAATTTTATGGTCGGACGTTTTAATGTCATAGGCAAGTCATGTTCTTCAAGTGCATCCTAGTGCTCTTAGGAGTTAGGATAAAGACTGTCTTTACCTCCCCTCTGCTTCTTCTTCTTCTCTAATATCTAAGGGTAGTAATCTGACTAGATCCTTTCATATGTATGATGTATCCCAGCAATTTCTCAAACATACTTTTATGATTAATCTGAATTCTCTGGGCAGGTTAGGGTTTGTAGGGAAAAGACCACAGGTCATGTGTATGCTATGAAGAAACTCAAGAAATCGGAGATGCTTCGCAGAGGCCAGGTATACTACATTCATCTCCCCTGCCTGATAGCAATCAAGTTTTGTCAGGATATTTATCACTATAATAATTTCAATCTTTTTAGGTTGAACATGTGAGAGCTGAAAGGAATCTGCTTGCAGAAGTTGACAGCAATTGCATTGTAACATTATATTGTTCTTTTCAAGATGATGAGTTTCTGTACCTTATCATGGAATACTTGCCTGGTGGAGATATGATGACTTTATTAATGAGGAAAGATACCTTGACAGATGATGAGGCTAGATTTTATGTTGCAGAAACAGTTTTAGCTATTGAATCTATCCATAAACACAATTACATTCACAGGTTTGGAGATAAAGATAATAATGTCTCAATGCTTTTTCTGTGTTTCACAAAACATGATAACTTCTGAGTGCAGAATGTGGATTAACTTACTTTTTTTTTGGGTAATGAATTATAGGGATATTAAGCCAGACAACTTGCTACTTGATAGATACGGACACTTGCGGCTGTCTGATTTTGGGTTATGTAAACCATTAGATTGCAGCACCATCCAAGAAGGGGATTTTTCAGTGAACAACAGTGGTAATGAAACTTCAAGTAATGAAGAACGCTCAGGAGCTCCAAAGCGCACACAACAAGAGCAACTACTACATTGGCAGAAGAACAGGAGGATGCTTGTAAGTTATAGGCACTCATGCACCGAAATTCTGTGTGCAGGGACAGTAGTGCTTTCTCAAGTCAACTTGCATCCATTAGTTCATGTGCATGTTAACTTCTAACTGAAAGTTTTATTTTTTGAGTTGCATGATATTTTTGTTGATCATTTAGAGGACATCTAACAATGATAAATTGCATCAAGGTGTTCAGTGAACAAAAATCACCATGCACTTTATATTGAAAATGGGAATAGCTTGCACTGGATTTATTCTGATAGGCACTTCCTTGTTATGTGCCCGCGAATAGGATCTCGTCACAGGTCTGTTCACCGGAAAATTCCTTCGAATTCCCTTGTTGCTCCTGTTCTTCGTAGAACCTATGCTGAAAACTCGATAGCGATTTGTGAGAGATCGCTAAAACTCCCTGTATCAATTTCTGATTTAAAATTCTCGATGATATTAATCTGATTGAAAATCCCCTTTTATAAAGAGGTACAATGATTCCTAAACACCTAAGGTATCCTTAGCCAAAAGGATCCTACAACAATTAGGATTCTACCACAACTAGGATTCTACCATAACTAAAAAGTCTAACCTAATTAAATAAGAAATACTGAACATAAATTAATAAATATTAAATAATAAAAGACTCCTAAATATTAAAGATTCTTAAATAATAAAAAACCCTAAATATAACCTAAATAAGACAACCGTAACATGTCTTCCCTCTTCGACTAGAGCTTGTCCGCAAGCTCGAATTTAGGAACAAATTCATATTTGTCATCCTCCTTCATCCTCAATTTCGTCCATCAAAAGGCAGAAGAGTTTCTTACACTTATGTCTTGGTGAGTAAAGTTATCACAATTAAAACATAGCCCTCGAGCCCTACGGTCTGCCATTTCAGTTTGGGACAGCCTTTTGATTGGAGGCAGAGTGTTGTTACTCATGTTTGATGTTGTTGAGGTGTTACTCGCACAAGTCTTTTGATCATTGACGTCGGTTTGAATCGAGGGTGACTTGAGCCCCTTTGGGACTACCCATGAAGAATTGGCTTGCCCCATGCTTAATCCTTGGCTGATTAACAACTTCCTCTCAAAATCCTGGCGAAATTCATTGCAGTAACCAGATTTGGAGGATTTTGCATCTCCACATCCATCCTTAAGGTTTCAGATAACCCAGCAGTAAAGAAGTCAACTTGTTGTTCAGCCCTTGCTAGAAGGCTAGAGGGAAACTGAAGTCGGGTATATTTTGGAATGGTGTTTGAATTTCGGTGTTGGCCCCAAAACGTGTAACTCCAACATTCGTTGGATTCCTTTCATGCCTTCTTTTAACTCTCGCAACTCGTGGCTGAATTTTTTGTCAGATTCGGTTAGCCGGCGATCCAAATCCTGAACCTTGGCTGTCCATTGCTCAAAATCACCCATGACGATAGGCTCTGATACCAATTTGTTATGTGCCCGCGAATAGGATCTCGTCACAGGTCTGTTCACCAGAAAATTCCTTCGAATTCCCTTGTTGCTCCTGTTCTTCGTAGAACCTATGCTGAAAACTCGATAGCGATTTGTGAGAGATCGCTAAAACTCCCTGTATCAATTTCTGATTTAAAATTCTCGATGATATTAATCTGATTGAAAATCCCCTTTTATAAAGAGGTACAATGATTCCTAAACACCTAAGGTATCCTTAGCCAAAAGGATCCTACAACAATTAGGATTCTACCACAACTAGGATTCTACCATAACTAAAAAGTCTAACCTAATTAAATAAGAAATACTGAACATAAATTAATAAATATTAAATAATAAAAGACTCCTAAATATTAAAGACTCTTAAATAATAAAAAACCCTAAATAATATAACCTAAATAAGACAACCGTAACATTCCTCCCCTCCTTCCACTCATTTTTTCTCTTATTCTGGATAATTTAATCTGTGTATATTGCAGGCTTATTCAACTGTTGGTACGCCCGACTACATTGCTCCAGAAGTACTGCTGAAGAAAGGTTACGGGATGGAGTGTGATTGGTGAGTGATTGTTCAAAGATACTGATGGGTAGTTGAATGTGATGTGCTGTGTCAATTCTATAGAAATTTTGTGCTGCCCTCATATGTTTTAGTCTTTTTATTAGATGCATATGCCTGAAACATAGCGACTTCTATGCTTCTACTAATGCATCTGAATGTTCTTGGGAACAGATAGAATGATTTAAGTCTGTTACTGATGCCATATTTCTGTTTTAAATAATGTATTCTGCAGGACTAATTGTTATTATGAATCACAGGTGGTCGCTTGGTGCTATCATGTATGAAATGCTTGTGGGATACCCGCCTTTTTATTCAGATGATCCAATGTCAACTTGTAGGAAGGTAGAGAAGAAATATTTCTGATTTTATTCTATATCTAATTCACTGAATCTTTACATTATTATAAGTGGAAGCTCATAACTATAGGCTGTCTGTGTCAATTTCTTCTGTTGAGTCATATACATGAATTGCTTTTTAGTTAATCTTGATGTTAATAGATCCTTTGCCTTGTATATTGGTCATTCATGTGACACTTACAGCTTACTGCCTCTTCCCATATAGTTACCCAAGCATTAATTACTGTCAGAACTCATTGCTTTCTTTTGTGGGTAATTTAAACTGGTTATATCATATAGATAAAGGGGGGAATTTTTTAATTGCACTTTGTGAAAGGTTAGTGATGATGCTTTTTTCTTCTTTCTTCCTGTTTGCTTTATGCACGAGTGCATACTATATAGTAAAGAATCTCTAATGTTTTGGCAGATTTTTTGTTTATTGTCTTGAGGGACCAATCTTGACATTTTATAACCCTATATATATACTATAGGACTTCTGTTTTTCCATTCTTCGCATGGCACCCCTTAGAGTTCTTTCATCCTAGTAAATTATGTCAGTTGCATTTGTACTTCTTTCATGCATCTTTTGTTAGCAATAAAAGTGGGACGTGAGATGCTGTTTCTATGAGGTATAAATTTGATTAGTTTTTCCACTGATTTGTGCCACATTCTCCTTTTATCTCTCTAAATAAATCATATATGTTATTTAGCGGCTTCTATCTTATATAAATTGAACTCCATATATATAAAATCGAGTGTGTTGCTTTTTCTACACTAGTTATCTACTACCTATTATTGATTTTATGCAGATAGTAAATTGGAGAACTCACTTGAAATTCCCAGAAGAAGCAAAATTATCTCCAGAAGCAAAAGATATAATTAGCAAGCTCTTGTGTAATGTCACCCAGAGATTGGGATCAAATGGTGCGGATGAAATAAAGGTGTTGTATGGTGTGTCCTTTTCTGAATACTTGGATTTGGTAGATAAGCTAGTGGCATAAACAAGGAATTACCTTATCCTTTTCCTTTTGCAGGATCATTCATGGTTTAATGGGACTGAATGGGATAAGCTTTATCAGATGGAAGCTGCATTTATCCCTGAGGTTAAGGATGAACTGGATACTCAGAATTTTGAAAAGTTTGAAGAGGTAACCACTTTGATTTATTTATAATTTTATATAGTCACATATAGCTCATTTTAACTGAGTTCTTAATGCTCCTATCCAGTCTGATAACCAAACTTCAAGTACATCGAAGACTGGTCCATGGAGAAAGGTCAGTGTTTGTGTATTTATGGTTCTTTAGTTGCTTATAACTTTCATATATAGCTTTTAAATGAAGTCTGATTTATATCTTACTGTCACTTCAAGCTACGGAGTTTCATTGTGTTGTTCAGAATCTGAATTCACTTCACACGAAATTAATGATTTGTAATTTGATGCTGCAGAACATATAAAATACTAGTAACTGTACGGGTTTTATTTCTAAGTGTTTAAAGAAGTTGGGTGATGCGAAGAGTTGTAATGAGTGGTTATAGCTATATGTTAGTATTACATAATTGTTGTGCCTCTGTATAGGGTCTTAATGCTCCCTTTCTTTATCTCTAGCATTGAACATATGGGTAGCGTAGGATATAATATATGAAGATTTATGGTTGTATATTGGCATATTTGGTTAAACATTTTTTTGAAGCTTTCTGTTCATTTTGAGAACTTCCTTTTCCACTGAGGATTTCATATGATTTCTAGTGGGAAGCTCCTTTTGACGAGGAGGAAATATACAAATACTGATGGTCGCAGAATCTTGCCTTTGAAATACACAAATATGCCTAAATAATTTTTTAACGGCGTGAGAACTCGTTTTCTCTTTGGATCAAAACTATGTTCCTTGAAATGTGTGTTCATGCTTGTGAGTATGCGTGCTTATCCTGTCTTGCTGTAATTTGTAGTAGTGATTCTACAGGAATTATATCTTCTGCTTATTGGAAATAAGCATATTCCACTTAATGATACATGTGGAAAATGCAATTACTATAGTACTAGATATATTATACTTGTAGAGAGTTCTTGCCTGCATGCATTCTTGGTGTAGTTTTTTCGTGAGCTATGCCGATGAAGAATCAGTAATTTTGCTTTAACTTTTCCGTTTATTGTATAATCTTGTTAGTATTTGGTGAGAGAAGTCATAATAAGTTCTAACTTGTCCTTCAACCTTTATTTATTTATTGATTTATTATTATTATTATTATTTTGGTAATTCTCTGACACCCCTGCCTCTATTTTTCAGATGCTATCGTCTAAAGACTTGAATTTTGTGGGCTACACATATAAGAACTTCGAGATTGTGAATGATTATCAAGTTCCTGGAATGGGTAAGTTTTCTCTCTGACATGCCTATACAACTAGTATTACATTTATGAGTAGGTTTGTTTTCTTTCGTTTTCTCTGTATTCTTGAGACATGCGCTTAAGTGCATATGGGAATCCCTATTTTAGCTTGGATACTAGCACACCTCATTTAGAAAGGAGGGACAATTTTGATAATCTTTTCAGTATTCAGCATTATCGGCATAAAATTTTATTGCTAATGCACGGTTGGTTTTAGTGAAATGTGCATATCGTATGTTACAGAATGATTTTGTGTCAAAATAAGCCTTCTGTTTTATTGTTTACATTCAACTTTTAAATGTATTCAATGGATAAATTCTATATGCATGATCAGACATCATGTTTTTGTACATGTAATACACTTGATTGGAGTTTAGGTGGTCGGCAAAAGAGCAAGCATCCGCGAAAAAACTACTTAATCAAAAACTACTTAATCAATACCTGTTGTCGGTCTTATTTGTGTTTTTTAATCTTTATTTTAGGGCCATGTTTTAAAGAATGTCACCAAATATTAAGTGTTAAAAAATTGAGGATTTTTCAATTTAGAGTTATATATGATGATGACGACTGAGTTCTCTTTTTGTTTTCCCTCAAAGCTGACTTGAAGAAGAAAAACACCAAACCGAAGAGGCCATCCGTCAAGTCACTTTTTGGTAGGCCATATTTCCTATAATATAATCTTGATATGGCTGAATTTCTGGCATGGATTTAACTAGCTAGTCACATGTCTTGTGCAGATGGAGATTCAGAGACATCAGAATCATCGGATACAACTAGCACTAGCGAACAATCCGTTCAAGGGAGTTTTCTAAACCTTTTGCCTCCCCAACTAGAAGTAACTGAAAAGCAGAAGGATTCCATCTAACAGTCGGATTACGAGCTCGTTCCTGTTAGCCAACTGCATTTTCAGATCCAGTTTTTTTCAAAATGCTGCTCTGAGCTTTCGGATATGTCGCTCTACTATGTTCATGCGAGGGTTTTGAAGCAACTATCTAGCTTAACCCTGCTGGAGGATTTTGTTCTGCAAATTTTCACGGATACGGAAGGAAGCAAAAAAACCTAGACAGGAGAGAAAGAGTAGATAAGATACTAATGCAATTTACTGTTGGAATGTAATTCTATTATTTGTAATCATTAAAATTTTGTACAAATTACACTGTGTATATGATGAATACATCAATTTGTTCATACAAGTTCTTTTTTTATTTTATATTTTCATTATTACCCACTCTAGAGATTAATTATAGCATTTTTGGTACTTTTTCTCTCCATTAATTTATATAATGAGAGCATATCAATTTGGACCGTTATCCACAGCAAAATTGTTCCTAAAATATTCTCAATTGACATGTCTGTGTGGGTCAATGGTTGCCCTATAACTTCCATCTGTCAACAAATTTTGCATATCATCCAAAATCAACTCTATTTATATACTCTAGTTTTTGAAACATTTTATGTTTATTTTTTTTTTAATTTTTTTGACCGTTTGACTGGTCGCTGTACTAATTAAGAGGAGGAGAATCCTTCAAAAGACATCAGATTAGGAGGTCAAATGGGGTTTAAGTTTATTATAAAACATTAATCAAAACTCGTTGTCTCCACAAAATAGAAAATACTAATATTATTCAACATTTTCATCTAAATATAATATACACAGATTCCTTTTACGTAAAGTTACGAGATTCAAAATAATTTTATATTTTTATTAAAGTATTTATGGAGCTTTATCGGTATATATACATTTCGATTATAATCACAATAATACTAATATTATTCAACATTTTCATCTAAATATAATATACACAGATTCCTTTTACGTAAAGTTACGAGATTCAAAATAATTTTATATTTTTATTAAAGTATTTATGGAGCTTTATCGGTATATATACATTTCGATTATAATCACAATAGACGTAGAAACTAATCTGGTTTCATTTAGACTAAACATATATAAATTTATTTTGGCAAAAAGCATCCTGAGGCCCCTGATCTTTCATTTTCATTGTTTGGTGCATTAAGCCCTCGATCTTTTATTTAGACACATTGAGCCCCTGATCTTTCACTATTTGGTGCATTAAGCCATTGTTCTTTCATTTAGACACATTGAGCCCTTGATCTTTCATATATAGGTGTATTAGGTCCTTCCATAAATCAATTAATATATAGGTTTATTAAGGGCATGTTTGGTGTGAATAAAAGGGTAAATAATTTATTAGTCCACTGGTTTTTACCTAACACACTGTTTAGTCCTCCTATTTTGAAAAACACATTTTAAGGTCTCTATCTTTTGCCAATATTAACCCTTTGGTCATTTTGTCTAATTTTTTTAGACTTATAACCGTTATATTTTAGCATAAATAGACATATATAAAATAAAAGAGTAACATGGTCAACTTGTATTGTACTATGGTTGTCCTAAAAGCTAAGATATGTTAGGTTAAAAATAAAAAAAAATAGATAAAAGGACCACAGGGTTAATATTGGTAAAAGATAGGGATCTTAAAATGTGTTTTTCAAAATAAGGGGACTAAACAGTGCGTTAGATAAAAACTAGGGGACTAATAAATTATTTACCCTTGATAAAATTACCCTTCTTATTTCCACAAAATGTGCTTCAATTTTAACATTATTTTTATTTTTAGAACATAATTATCGAAAAAGAAGGTTTTATTGTGTTCAATAAATTTTTTATTTTTTATTTAAATTATTTTTATTAATTTGTATAATATATTTTTTATTTTAGAATTTGTTATTTTTAGAACATCATTTGTTGTCACACCAAACATGCCCTTAATAAACCTATATATTAATTGATTTATGGAAGGACATAATACACCCATATATGAAAGATCAAGGGCTCAATGTGTCTAAATGAAAGATCGAGGGCTTAATGCACCAAATGGTGAAAGATCAGGGGCTCAATGTGTCTAAATAAAAGATCGAGGGCTTAATGCACCAAACAATGAAAGATCATGGGCCTCAGGATGCTTTTTGCCATTTATTTTTCTTTAAATAAAATAATTAGGTATGAGGTTGATTATGTTAGAAACAATTTTCAGATAAATTACACATGTTCACTCAATTTTATATTTATTAATATTATCGCTTTTTATAAAAGTAAACGGTCTTAAAATAATCGTTAGTAGTCTTAAAATAGAAAATTTTAAGAATTAAAGTTATTTAGATTCATATTTACTATGAAATCATATTTTTTATTTTTCAAATAATTATTTTTACTAAATAGTCATTTCTTTTTTCTAACCAAACACCACCTAAATAACCTCAAATTAAACAGAAAAGTTAAAAAACTTAAGTTGTTTTGATTTCTACAACGGATGATTACCTACTATTAGACTAGTCAAAGTTGAGTTACATTTATATTAGCATTACTTTTACTTTTATGAATACAAAGTTCTAAAGTTAAATGACTATAATGTTAATAATCGGACAAAGTTGAGTGGCCATGATGTAATTTATCAAAATGAGCTAAAATTAAATTTACAGAATACCCTAATTGATTTTATTTTTTTTTAAATTCCCTTGTTTTTTTTTTTTGAAAAGCAATTTTTTCCCCTTGTTATTTATTACTATATATTAGTATGAATTCGGGGAGTAATTAAATTGATTAGTTATATAGTTAAAAGCTAATAAAATGTAGGCATTAATGTTAAACTGGGCAGCACGTTATCTCTTTTCATGTAAAGCATCAATAAGGACTCCAAGCAGGCCAAGGTTTGTTGACCAATATCGTCTCTTTGACCAAGTTTTAAAGCTTTGACTTCACCAGAGATTCCTTCACTTTTCTACTATTTTGTTTTTGATGTGGATGTAACAATTTATATAAATGGCTCATGATTGTGTTGTTTTTATAAATGTTATTAGAATGGGACCGGACATCAAACCGAATTTATTACTAGGTCACCAGATCAAATGACTCGGATTGGTCAGATCGGATGACGTAATAAATAAATAAATAATATTTATATATATTAAATATATATAATTAATTTTAAATTATTTTTATAAATTATACATATCCAAAACAAATTATAAATAACTTTTGGTTTGTTATTCTTTTTCAATTTAAAACTTAAATATATAATGGATAAATAGAGTTTAGAATAACTTGAAATATGTCAGCGTATTTTATGTCATGCGATCTTTTTAACGGTATATTATAAACTCAAAACGAACAAGTGATGAATGAGAAATTGCTAATTTATACATAAAGAGAGTTTGATTTTAATTATTATTTTTAAATATCAACTCGGTGTAAACCGGGTTGCATCGGTTCCCGGTTTAACCACCGATCGAACCGGCTCATCGTCGGTTCACACCGGTTTTTTGAAGGTTGGTCAACCCAGTAAAGCTCGGACCGAACTTCCTACCGGTTCTCGATCGAACCGGTCCGACCGGTCGGTCCGAATTTGATAACATGGGTTTTTATTATTCAAATATTACGTTTTGAAAAATATTGAATAAAAGAAAATATTTTTTGGAAAATAATAGTATTGGAAAATGAGAAGAAATGACAAGTGCTTTTATGGAACCAGTTGGATTAAAAAGCTTAACCTGATACTTAAAAGTCGAATCCATATTAACATGTGATACACTTGGTATGTAAATAAATAGGTTTGAAGCGTGAACAACACATGTCCATCTTACCATATCACGAATCGAGCTTTTGATCACTTGGTCAAAAGAAGGTTCACGAATCGACCAACTGATCTCTGACCCCTCTATAAATTTGGTTTGATGTAATGTCCCGTTCTGAAAATATTGCTACTATTGTTGTTTTCAGTTCCCTATTTCCGACAAATTAAGGTTCGAGGTGGTTAATTAACTCATTGAATTTATATTTAATTACAAAATCTAACTTGATTAATATATCATAAGCGATAAATTGCCCAAAATTTGTTCAATGACTTAAATTTTGAAGTACAAATAAAGTTTAAATTTAAGAAGTTTTACATAAATACATAAAAAATTAGTTTTGGATCACTCAAATTATAATATGTATATACGTACAAAAAATTGAGCAAGTTCAATTTGGTAAAAAAATTCACGCACACAGTGTAAATTTGGATCCCAACGGGCCAATCGTGGACACACCACTCCATAGAACAATGAAAATTTTGCCTAACTCTTGCTTATTTTATTTTTTTAACATTTGATCATCGTTCATGAGAAATTTTACTATGGTTCCGGTCAATTGGACCTTATCAATAGAAACGTGACAATTGTGTACTTTCTTTGCTTACATCAATCATTTTCCATTGAGGTAGCATGATTCTCTTTTTTCATTGGTTGGATCCATTGTACCCGGTCCACTATAGAAGTTATCCATCGTTCAGTATGTTTATTTGTAAATAAATTAAGTATTTGTTTAAATTAATACAAATAGGAAAAAGAAATATAAATGAAGTCATTATCAGTAATGACTCAGTACCAAAACCATTGGAGATGTATCATATATGTCTTACAGTGTCATGAATCTATGTTCTCTTAATAATCCAACTCTTCAACTCGTCATATTTTATGTGATTATTCTCTATATGCTTCTAGATATATATTTATATATAATTTTTTTTATCACCCAATAGAAAATTCATCTTGAAAAAAAAACATTTTTATTTATAATAAAATCAATTAATATCTGCTATCTATCAATAACAGCAAACAACAAATAGCTAACAACAGCAATATCAAACAACAAATAGCTAACAACAGCAACAAATAGCAAACAAGTGAAACAAAAAGACCCTTATCTTTATTCATACATATTTCATATATGTACGTAGAAAATTATATGAAATAAATATTTACCATTTTATTTTATAGGGATAATGTGCAAAAATACACCCACGTTTACAGTTAAGAGTAATTTTACCTCTAACATCTGAAATAGTGTAATTTTACTCCTGACGTTGACAATCAAGAACAATTTTACTCCTAAGATTGGTAAGTTATGTCAATTTTAGACATTATTATAAAACACAAATATTTTATTTTTTATTCTACATTTCAAATGGTTCTAAAAAAAGTTTTTATAATTGTTGTGATTTAATATTAGAATTAGAGATTAATATTTATAAATTCGGTGAAATATTTGAATATTTTTTTCCAACTCGTACAAAAAAAAGTATTTTTTTTTAATTTTTTTTTTAAATTTTGTTCACGTCTAGTCATATGTTTTTGATCTTTTACTAATTAGTAATAAAATGACGCACATGTGAAGTGTAAATGACAAGATTCATGATCGAGAAGCTAATTTGATGAATTATTTCTCAAATCGATCCAACTTGTCAATGTTCGGGGTAAAATTGATCTTGACTATCAATGTTAGTGATAAAATTACATCATTTTAGACGTTACAAGTAAAATTGCTCATATCTGGAAATGTTTAACGTATTTTTTCACCTTATCCCTATTTTATATAATTATAAGTGTCATTTTGGCATAATAAAGTAATGAAGGTGTGTTCCAACTTGATTAGCACCAATCTCTTACCTGTCCATGTCAAAGGGACATCTTGTCCTAATGACTTGCACAACTTACAATCATATACTATCTAACTTCTTTTGGGGGGGATTTTTACGATTAAAGTCTATAATAATGTTTTCATTTTGCTGATTATAATTTAATATGTTTATAAAGTTATAGCCCAAAATAACACATTTTTATTTTTCTAATAAAATTGTATATTTTTATGTATTATATACACATTAAACTGTATAATATTTCTTAAAAAAAAAAAACAACAACACCAGTATAACATGATTTAATTGTTCTGCAACTACAATGCATTAGTCTTTAAAGATTTAAAAAAATATTGAACAACAAATCCGAATATAAAACATGACTAATTGAGTTAGCTTTGACTGGGTCTCAATATTGCACTTGCCGAATCTAGCAAATACCTGTACCAAGTATAAATCAAGCAGAAGTCATGGCGATAGATGATTCTGATGAATGGTTTTACCCATCTTCACCTTTCTTACTACACATGTCTTACCTGAGGACAAAAAATGAGCAAGTCAAGATTCAGAGAAAGGTAGAGAGATTCGGTGATCAACAATGTTTTATACAGAAGATCATTTGATCGACCATGGTTAAAGTGTGCTGGTTTCAATGAAGGCAAGTTGATCCTACAGGAAATTCACGAAGGAATTTGTGGGGCTCGCGAAGGAAGAGACGCTTTGGCAAGAAAGGCGCAACTACAAGGGTTCTGCTGGCCTAAAATGGCTACGGATGCAGCCCAACTGTTAAGAAAGTGCTTGGAGTGCCAACAGTTTGCACCAATCATACAATCCACAGCCACGGCCATGAGGGTTATTCAACCAACTTGGCCCTTCGCTACGTGGGGTAATGATATCGTGGGGGCATTTCCAACGGCTAGAGGCCATAAGAAGTTCTTAATCGTCGCTCTAGACCATTTTACCAAATGGGTTGAAGTCGAAGCACTGGCCTCTATCACTTCAGCTCATGTAATAACATTCATTGAGAAAAGGATCTTGTGTAGATTTGGTGTTCCTCATACCATCATCACGAACAATGGAAAGCAGTTTCACCGCAATGCTTTTCAGACTCATTGTGAGGCTTTGCACATCAAGCTTCGGTTTACTTTGGTTGCTCACCCCAAAAGTAATGGAATGACCTAAGTACCAAACCAGACCATCCGAGTTTGAAGAAAAGGTTGGGCAAAGCAAAAGGCTCTTAGGCAGAGGAGTTACAACATGTCTTATGGGCATATAGAATAACTCCAAGAGCGGTTACCGGAGAAACCTCTTTCTCCCTAACATATGGAGCTGAAGCTCTTATTCCGGTTGAGATTGGAAGCCCTAGTCCAATAGCAATCTACTATTCGATAGATGGAAATAAGGAACAAATGAGGCAGAAGCTAGATTTTCTCGAAGAACGAAGAGAACAAGCGGCAATTAAAACAATTGCTTGCAAGCAAAAAATTAAGGCAACTCATGACAAACGAGTTTGACCTATACAATTTTTCCAATGTGACTTGGTTTTAAGGAACGCTGAAGCTTCATAATCTAGGCAAGATAGAGGCAAGCTGGACAGAAATTGGGAAGGACCATTCCAAATTACGGAATATGTAGGCACCCATACTTATAAGCTTCAAGAGTTGAATGGAAGACCCATTCCTAGAACATGGAATGTAGTGTCATTAAGAAAGTTCTATCAGTAAAAGCTGTTGAAACACCTTTCCACATGATTTTGATTTGACAAAATCATTTAAGTTAATCCATGATTAAGGGACAATTAAATTTAAGTGCTTTGATTTAATTGTACTAATATGTTTGTTCAATGTTGAGTATAAATATAAATACAAATAGAAATAAAAAGTAAGACAGGACAAAGCCAGCATAAAATCACAGCACAAGCTGAGTAGAGTGGAACTCAGCATGACAGAAGATAAGTCATCTTCGGAACAGAAGCTTAGAGATCAAGAAGCTGAGTGGAGCGAAACTCAGCATCAAGAATAGAAGAGTCTTCGAACTATGTCTTGCAGAACGAAGCTGACCATGGAAGCTGAGTAAAAGAGAACTCAGTATCTGAATTGGCGACAATCAAAAGACAATGAATAACAAAGTCATGCCGAGTGATCTTCAGGACAGCACCAATGATCCGTTAGCTAAAAGACAAGTCCGACAACTGTCTGAACCAATAATAGGAACCTCGGAATTACGCACAAAAATGATTTCGAAATGCATGGGTCAAACGTTCGTTAGCTAAAAGATGAAACATGTATAAGAAGACAAAACTGCAAGAAAAGGACAAGCCTGGCACCTGAGGAAATCAGACGACAGGATTGGCCTGCAAGCCTGAAGCTGACCAGAGCCTTGTCTCCCAAAAGAGCCGTTTTGGATTCAACGGGCAAATCAAATTCAAATCATTTGATCTTCAGATTGCAACTATAAAGAGACAAGTATACCTCTTGGATCATTGCCGAATTACAGAAAATACAAGTGAGAAAAATACAAGCAAAAAGCACATCAAAACAAAAAGAGATCTTACACCAATTTTTCTATTCTTGTGTAAAAGCTAGAGTGATCTTTGTAATCATCTAAAGTGTTCTTTGTCTGAAAAAGAACAAGTCTGTATCAATTGTATTATTGAGAGAACTGTGCTGAGTACTCGGTGTTGAGTGCTTAGTGGTAGAGAAACCTAAGTGTTCGGTTATAGCACTTAGTAGGAGTTGAGTAGACGAATAGAGGAAGGTACTCTTGCATATTCAACTGTCTTGTAAACGGTTTGTGCTCTACCTTTAAAGAGTCAGTATTGGATTGCAAAAGCCCGGAGGGACTGGAAGTAGGCGGAGAGACCGAGCCAGGATAATGTTGAAACACCTTTCCACATGATTTTGATTTGACAAAATTATTTATGTAATTGATAAAAATATTCTAACACATTAAATTTAAATGCTTTGATTTATTCACACTAATGTGTTTGTTCAATGTTGAGTTAATTTGATTTATAAGACATTAAGATAAAAAGCCTAAAGGCCCAGAAGAAGAAGTCAAGCCCAAGTCAACAGATCAAGACCTCACGGCCTAGGAAGACAAAACGCAGTCGTTCTAAGCAAAGCACTAGCTCAGCGTGAAGAAGGATCGAGAAGTCTTCTATCAATTGCATCAAGATGAAGCTGCTGAGTTGAACGACAAGAAGTACAAGTCAGCGACAGAACAGAACCAACTTAGAGACAAAGTATTTCTACTTTGGGTAAAGCTCAGAAGACGCAGTAAGCTATCTGGAAGACTTTACTATAAATGGCGAAACATTCTGTTCATCTGACGAAAAGCTGCTGAGCACTGCCGTAGACAGAAGATACAAGAATCTCATTGGCCAACGACATTGAGCACGTCCAGGGTGAAAGCGACAGGAAGCCGTTAGCCTCCAACGGTTATTTCGAAATTCGAAATCACCGGTGCTTGAAGTGTCACTATAAATAGGCTTTTCAAATGCTTCATTCGATGTAGATCTTCAATCAAGTCGAAACGCTGACCAAATTAATACTTGAAGTTCTGTGAGAAAAGCAAAGAAAATCTTACACCAATTCCAATCATTGTGTAAAAGTCTAGAGTGATTTCATTCATCTAAAGTGTCTTAGCAATTGTTGTTTAGGACAAACACTTATCATTTCTAGAAGAATAGAAAGGAGAAGCTGAGTACTCGGTTACAGTACTCAGCGGTAGTTATAGGAGTGATTAGAGGAATAGAGGAAGGTACTCTTGTATACTCAGCTTCTGTTGTAAAGGGTTTCGTGCTCTACCTTTAAAAAGCTCAGTAGAGGATTCAAAAAGCTCGGAATGAGTTCCGGGGACTGGACGTAGGCGGAGAGGCCGAACCAGGATATGTCTGCTGAGTAACATATTTCTAACCTTTAAACTTCTTTATATATTGCTTGCTATAAAACTGACTAAGTAACGAACAGACACTGAGTTGAGTGCACTAAGAATCTGAGTTCAGGAATAGACTTAAGTGCTATCTCCTGACTCAAGGAAAGAAGCAGTCTTAGTCACCATTTGACTAAGCTTGTGTCTTAAAACTACTTAGCGCCGCTGTGTAAACCTTTTCTAAAAGAAAAGAAGTCAGCCTTAACGGACAAAATTTTAAATAGTTCCTATCCCCCCCCTTGGAACTAACCTTGTCACATTATACGGGACCAACAAGTGGTATCAGAGCCTAAAAGCTCACTGAGCAAGATATAACTATCTTGAGCTGATCCCCACAATGGCTGAGAACAGCACTCGTTTCCTCCCAGGAAATCAGACAACTCAGATTCTTCCTGAGGGACTGTCCATTACTCGGCCTCCTCTGTTTTTCGGGTCTAACTACACCTTTTGGAAGAACAGAATGAAAAATTTCATTCAGGCAACAAATATGAGTGCATGGCTTTCTATAGTCCAAGGCCCATTTGTTCCTGTTGAAACTATTGACGGCCAAACGGTTGTTAAAGCTGAGACTAAGTGGACAGAGGATGACCTCAAGAAGCTACAAAATCATGCTTCGGCTATAAACATGCTTCACTGTGCGTTAGATGCTGCAGAGTACAACAAGATTTAGCGCAGGAGATCTGGAAGAAACTGGAGGTCACCTACGAAGGAACCAACAAAGTTAAGGAGTCCAAGGTGAACCAGCACATGAGGTTGTACGAGCTATTTGAAATGAATGATGATGAAGGAATCTCTGAAATGAACTCAAGATTCACAAACATTATCAACGAGCTCAAAAGACTTGGCAAGATCTTTACTGAGGAAGAGCAAGTCAAGAAGATACTGAGGAGTCTTCCCAAAAGCTGGCAAGCCAAGAAAACTGATGTTGAAGAAGCTCAAGACTTGACCACCTACAAGTATGATGAACTCATTAGATCTCTGCTGACCCATGAGATCTCAATGAAGAATTTTGAGGTGAAGGAGAAGTCTGAGGACAAGAAGCAAAAGTCTCTTGTCATGAATTCTGACTCCACTGATGGGAGCTTAACAGACGATGAAGAGATGGCCATGTTTGTTGGTCCCTAGTAATTAGTTCCAAGGGGGGGTTAGGAACTAATGTAACTTTTTTGCTTTTAATTATGCTGACTTAATGTTATTTTAAAAGTTTGATAACTCAGCGTGTTGGTCAGCACGGCCGATTGATTAGTCAGAC
Organism: Euphorbia lathyris; assembly: GCF_963576675.1. Lineage (NCBI taxonomy): Eukaryota > Viridiplantae > Streptophyta > Magnoliopsida > Malpighiales > Euphorbiaceae > Euphorbia > Euphorbia lathyris. The sequence goes on from NC_088914.1 coordinate 23,779,359, forward strand.
AGTTTTAGTTCTATGCTGACTAAGACTGCTTGACTTGAGAGTTGGGAATTGACACTTGAAAGGCCAGCTTCCAACTTAGCACTCAGATTTACTCAGTTTCAGTTTTAACAATTTATAAGCTGAGTAAATGCAACAAGCAACACATGCACATATATATATATTGAGAGAAAGAGTTTAGAAGTTACTCAGCACGACTTATCCTGGTTTGGCCTTTCTGCCTACGTCCAGTCCCCAGTTCCTCCTGGGATTTTCAATCCAATACTGAGCTCTTTCAAGGTAGAGCACAAACCCTTTACAAGGCAGTGAGTATGCAAGAGTACGTCCTCTATTCGTCTACTCAGCTCCTACTAAGTACTACAACCCAGCACTTAGATTTTTCTACCACTGAATACTTACAACCAAGTACTCAGCTCGACACTCTCAATATTCCTATTGATCACACACTTGTTCTTTTTCAACTAAAGAACACCTTAGATGATTACAAAACAATCAATCTAGCATTTACACAGAGAATAGAAAAGTTGGTGTAAGATCTTTTTGTATTTGAGTGCTTTCAAGATTTTCTCTCTTGTATTTTTCTTTTGATACTTCGGCAAATGATCCAAGAACTATCATTGTCCTTTTATAGATGAATTTCTGAAGATTGGATCATTTGAGATGATTTAGCCGTTAAGTCCAAAACGGCTCTTTCAGCAGACAGCTTCTGGTCAGCTTCAGTCTGTTCCGCCATTCCCTTTCTCTGTTTTCTTCAGGCGTCGGGTTTTGTCTTCTTGCATCAGATTTGTCTTTTTGTGCCAGTTGTCTTTTACCAATAATCCATTGACCCATGATTCTTGGAATTTGTCTTCTGTGTATTTTCGAGGCTTCAATTATTGGTGCAGAAGATTGCAGACTTTGTCCTTTAGTGAACGGATCTTTCATGCTGTCCTGACTGTTACTCAGCTTCATTCGTTATCTTCGAATGTTCAACTTCCATGCTGAGTTCCTTCTTAGTCAGCTCCGTTCAATTCTGAAAGTCTTCTAATTGGTCAGCTTCGTTCTGGCAACTTTTGAAGAAGACTTTTGAGACTGAGTTTCACTCGACTCAGCTTCTATTCTTTCATGCTGAGTTCCATTTCACTCAGCTTGGCTTATGCTGACTTTTGTCTTGTTTAACTTTATATATATATTTTTGCACTCAATATTGAACAAACACATTAGTACAATTAAATCAAAGCATTTAAATTTAATTGCCTCTTAATCATGGATGATTTTGTCAAATCAAAATCTTGTGGAAAAGTGTTTCAACAAACTCCCCCATTTTGATGTTGGCAAAAATACATAATTATGGAACTCAGTTATAAGTTACCCCATGATTGATATTTTTGAAATGACTCCCCCGTAAGGGTTGCACATATTGTCTTAACTTAATTCTAAACCTTCCAAGATTTAATTGAATTAACCTTAAGACATTTGTGTATACTGACTTAGTTTAATGTTGGATCTTTCAAGATCTGAACTTCTTGAATTTAAGTCAGCTTTCAAAAATATTAGAAGTATGTTGTTACTCAGTTTATTACCTAAGTATTTTAGTGTTAATGTATACTGAGTATGTTTTACTTCTTAATTTGTTTGTTCAATTTTATCGACTATATTGAGAAAATAGTACTTGACATAGATTAAACAAAAAAGATAAAGCAAAAAACATATGTGAAAGTTTCTATGCAAGTTCTAAACATTTACTAGACTATATCTAGTTCTACTTCTTCTGAGCTTGGTGGTCAGCTTGAGCTATTCCTTTGCCTTTGTCTTTACTTCCTGAGGCATTACCTGCAAGCTGAGTTCCTCCTTGACTTGTCTCCCCCGTTTTTCCATCATCGGGTTTATAAATGAATGTGTCAGTGCGAGCATGAGAGGAGAGGTGAGTTGAGTAATGCTGGAGCCTCTTAGTACTTTCTCGCAAGCCATCAATTATAGGAACACTGTCATCTTGGACATGGCGAGGAACCCGAAGAGAACTGCTAATCATGCTGAGCAGGCATTCATGAGATTTGCTAAGCCAGGTGAGCGAGCTGGTGAGCTGACCAAAAGATTGGTGGTACATCTTGAGCAAGGCAGAGTCATAAAATATGCGTTGGGCATGGTTGATGCGCATTGCCTTCATAATCGCCTGGGAAAAGCTTAAGAGTTCACTGTTGGAGACTGGATCAACATCCATCTGTGCTTTGTTGATGTTGAGTAGGCTGACTGCTTCACTCAGTTGGTCAATTGTACACTGAGAGGAGGAAGATACTAAGTCACACGTACTGGTCAGCTCAGCATTAAGCTTGGTAAAGCATTCTTGAAGTTCAGCAGAGGTGGCAAACTCAGCATTGCCATGTGCGCTTGATTTGGTCAGTTCTGCAGTTAACTTAGCAAAATATCCTTGAAGTTCAGCAGAAGTGGCATACCCTAGATTAACGTCTGATGGTTGTTGGATTTTGCCTTCAAGCGAGTTCAGATGGGTCACCATTGTGAGAACCAATTCAGTCAACTTTGTTATTTGGTCTTGCCTTGGTTGCTGAGTTTGAATGGTGGTCATAACACTTACTAGATCCTTGAGTCCTCTTAGTTCATTGAGAAGCTGAGTGATTCCAGGCAGTTGAGAGGACTCAATATCAGAAGATCTAGCAGCATCAGCTTGAGGAGGGTTCAATTCTTGAAGCAAGCACTGAGCAGAGGCAATAATGCGTCGGCCTGACGCAGTGGCATTCAAGTAGGTGAATTGAGCCGCATTTGTCTCAGAGGCTGGAATTGAGCTTGATGGTGGAGGAGTTGGCTCTCTGCCAGATTGATCACATTGATTGGTGACTGGACTTTGATGCGGAGTATCTTCAGGGGCTGAGTTGTCAACATGCTGAGTGGGAGGTGGAGTTTGGTTAGTCATGTTGACCTGCTCATCCTGAGTGGATGAAGTTGAAGCAGGATTTGTTCCATCTTGAGCAGTTTTTGGATTCTCCGGAGTCTTGGCTTGTTCCTCAATATGAGTAACAGAGGCTTGGTTTTGCACAAGATCTGTTGGAGAAGATTCAAACTCAGCATCATGAGAGAAATATTTGAACTGAATTTTGGACATTTCAGCATCAATATCTTGAGGAGGAGAGTCTGCAAGGAGATCAATAACTTGAGTTTTATGGGCTTTCTTCTTAAGCCGCTTGAACTTTGGTTCCTTGGGAGGAGAAGGGTCAGCATCAATGTTCTCCTCATCAGTATCAACTGTCTCTTCTCCCATAGTTGGATGCTCATGTTGCTCAACATGATCCTCAACAGCAACAGTTTCTTCTTCCTCAACTCTTTGCTCAGCATCACCCTGAGGTTGCTCAACATCAGCAGGTTCTTCTTGCTCAGTATGGACGTCTTCCTCAACATGAGTTTCTTTGTCAGCTTCCCTTTCTACTTCAACATTTGTTTTCTCAGCTTGTTGCTCAGTTTCTTTCTCAGCTTCCTTTTCTAGGTCAGTTCCATGACCTTTGGACGATACAACCCAATCTAGGGGATCAGCTTCAACTGTCTTTAAGGAATTAACCTTCTTCCTTTTCATCAAGGGGGATTCTGGAGTTCCCTCTTCTTCATCCTCAGGCTCTTCTGGCCTCTTTCTCTTCTCTGCCGACTCAGCTTTCTCCTTATCCTTGTCAGCTTTGACCTTTTCTTGAGACACTAGTCTCACTTTCTTTGGAACAACATTGATGTCTTTGGAGCATGTGTCAATGGCCTTTCTCTTCTTCCTCTTCTTTTCCTTAGGTGACTCAACAGGAGCCTCCACTTCTTTCTCAGGCTCATTTTCAGGCTCAATTTCTAGCTCAGCTTCATCATTTTCCTCAGCATCTACAACTTCTTCATATCCTTTCAATGGTTGATTTTATAATAAACCAACCAGCAGAGCTGCTGTGATCTCATTTCCCAAGGTATCAGTTTCATTGATTGTCTCAATCTGTTTGTCCTCAATGATCTTAGTGATCAGAGAACCCAGCCTGAGCTTCTTTCCACTGCGTTGAAGAGCCCCAACCAGAAAGACGGGCATGTTAAGTGGAGTGTATGTCAACATGTGCCATATGAAGCACTGTTCAAAATTGGAGGCAGATGAGGCTGAGTTGAGTTTGGGGAAGATGAAGTTGGTCAGCATGTAGTGAGCCATCTTCTGTTCTTGCCCCATACAGGTGCTGGGTATTTCACCTTTATGATCTTTGGGTTTGCAGAACCCCTTGATCTTGTCAAGCTTCTCCTTTGGTACCTTCTCTTTTGTTGTCCTAAATTCTATTCCTTCGTCTGGTAAATCTAGCAAAGTAGCTAGATAGGCAGGGGTTATGGTGATTTTCTGACCTTTGACTATAGTCTCCAAATAGTCAGCATCTTCTTCATCAACAAACATGTTGGAATAGAATTCTCTTACCAGTCTAGGGTATGTTTTTCTGGCGAGTGAGAAGAGACCGGTCCATTTGTTCTTCTCGATCCAGTCGCAGAACGGTTTCTCTGAAGTGACGAAACCTGGAGAGAACCATCTACATTTCAATACTTCCAAGTTGTTGACCTTTTTATGGACCTTGATCATATTCCTTTCGATTTGCCTCGAAGAACCAGCGGGGTCAGCTTGAGTAGGTTTGCTAGAGGTTTGGCCAGGCTGAGTGGTGAGGTTAGGGATTTCGTTCTTGCCGGAAGCCATTATTACCGAGGAAGGTTTTTAAGGTTTAGGGAGAAAGGAGAATTCGATTTCAGAAGATCGTAAGCGTAAAGAGTAATGAGTGGGGATCCTTCCACTACTTATAGAGTTTTGAGTCATTAATGAACTAGCCGTTTTCATCTTGGGACTTTAATCGACAAAGATTCTGCCATTTATGACAAGTTCGGCGCATGGGTATTCATTATTACTTGCGTTTTCCTAGGTATGATTTGTTACACGTGTCATTGTTTATCGGTGCAAGTGGTCATTTACTCAGTTTGCAAGAATATGAGTCGTTTGAGTATTTAATTCTACGTAGATGGGTTTCCTATCTCTTAGTAACTCAACATATGTTCATCACACAACATGTACATTCACTCAGCATAAGGTGATTACTCAATATGTCTATCTACACAGCACAGAATATTTACTCAGCATTTGTATCTACTCAGCATAGACTATTAAGCTCAATGTGCAGTAGTTACTAGATTGATATCAGTCAGCATGACAATCACTCGACATTTATTCAAATACTTAGAATTACTGAAGAGGATTAGACATACCGATAGCTTCCCTTAGTATGTTAAATTGTTCACGAGCCAAGGGCTTGGTGAAGATATCTGCAAGCTGTTCATTTGTTGGCACATAGGTCAGCTTGATCTCACCCTTCAGTACGTGATCTCTGATGAAGTGATGCCTTATGCTGACATGCTTCATCCTGCTGTGTTGAATAGGATTCTTGGATAGATCAATGGCACTTTTGTTGTCACATTTGATCTCTATTGTCTCAGTTCTTACTCCATAATCCTCAAGCTGTTGCTTTATCCATAGGACTTGAGCTACACAGCTTCCAACAGCAATTTACTCAGCTTCAGTTGTAGACAGAGCAACTGATGACTGCTTCTTGCTGAACCAGGATACTATACAGCTTCCAAGGAAATGACATCCTCCTGAAGTACTCTTACGCTCTAGCTTATCCCGTCCATAGTCAGCATCAGTGTATCCTATGAGTGTGAAGTCATTTGAGGCTGGATACCACAAACCTGCATCAACTGAGCTCTGCAAATATCTAAAAATTCTTTTTACAGCAATTAAGTGAGATTCCCTTGGGTCAGCTTGATATCTTGCACAATAACATACCGAGTACTGTATATCAGGTCTACTAGCAGTGAGATAAAGTAAGGAGCCTATCATACCTCGATAAAGTTTACTATCTATTGACTTACTTTTCTCATCTTTGCATAGAACAGTATCAGTACCCATAGAGGTTGATATGGGCTTACAGTCTTACATATCAAATTTCTTTAACATCTCCTTGGTGTACTTGGACTGACTAATGAAGATGTCGTTCTTACCTTGCTTAATTTGAAGTCCAAGGAAGAAGCTGAGTTCTCCCATCATAGACATTTCGAACTCAGTCTGCATCTGTTTGCTAAACTCTTGACATAAAGATTCGTCAGTAGCACCAAATATTATGTCATCTACATAGATTTGTGCAAGTAGGGTATGTTTACCCTTTTTCTTAATGAACAAGGTTGTGTCAGCTTTTCCTCTGACATAATTCCTGGTCAGCAGGAAGTTGGTCAACCTTTCATACCAAGCTCTTGGAGCTTGCTTCAGGCCATATAAGGCCTTCTTGAGTTTATAAACGTGGTTTGGAAATTTTGGATCTTCAAAACCGGGAGGTCGATTAACATATACCTCTTCGTTTATAAAACCATTAAGAAATGCACTTTTAACATCCATTTGATACAATTTAAAGTTCATGAAACTAGCATATGCACACAATATACGTATAGCTTCTAACCTAGCAACTGGTGCAAAGGTTTCACCATAATCAATGCCCTCTTGCTGACTATAGCCTTGGGCTACAAGTCGATCTTTGTTCCTAATTACATTTCCATGCTCATCTAGTTTGTTTCTAAAAACCCACTTAGTTCCTATGGATTTTTGATTCCTAGGTTTAGGTACTAAATCCCATACCTCATTTCTCGTGAATTGGTCAAGCTCCTCTTGCATGGCATTGATCCAATACTCATCATGCTCAGCATCAGCAAAGTTCTTTGGTTCATGAACTGATACGAAAGCAACGTTGCTAAGGAATTTTCTAAGCTGGTCTCTAGTCATTACTTTGTTGTTGGCATCATCCAGGATGGATTTTTCTGAATGTCCTCTTGGAATTTTTATCTCCTTGGGTAATGTTGAGTTGTTTGGAACAGGTGTTTCTACAATCTCTGCAGGGACAGATTGGTCAGCAAAGGTAATTTCAGTTTCGATTTTACCTTTGGTCAGTTCTTGTGCTAGTGACTCAGTATGTCCATTCTGGTCAGCAGAAGCTGAGTTGGGTTCTTCCTCTGTGTGTTGAGTTGTTCTTCCTGCAGGGCCAGTTTCATCGAAATCTACATGGACTGACTCTTCTACAACCTGGGTCCTTTTATTATAAATTCTATATGCTTTATTGTTTGTTGAGTATCCCAAAAAGATCGCTTCGTCAGCTTTGGCATCAAACTTTGCCAGATTATCCTTAGTGTTGAGTATAAAACATTTACACCCAAACGCACGAAAGTATCCAATATTGGGCTTTCGTCCTTTCCAAAGTTCATAAGGAGTTTTCTTTAATATGGGTCTTACCAAGGCCCTATTCAATATGTAACATGCTGTATTGACAGCTTCTCCCCAAAAATACTTTGGAAGCCTATTTTCACTCAGCATTGTCCTAGCAATTTCTACTATTGTCCTATTCTTCCTTTCAACAACTCCATTCTGTTGAGGAGTTCTAGGGGTAGAGAAATTGTGGTCAATACCATTAGTTTCACAGAATTCATCAAACAATTGGTTTTTGAATTCTCCACCATTATCACTTCTAATGTGAGCTACTCTTAGGTCTTTGTCATTTTCAAGCTTTTTGACTAATGTAGTAAACATCTCAAGTGTTTCATCTTTGCTACTCAGCAAGATGACCCAAGTATACCTAGAGAAATCATCCACAATAACTAAGGAAAATTTCTTACCTCCCATGCTGAGTGTCTGGATAGGTCCGAAAAGATCCAAACGTAGTAATTCCAATGGTCTTTTGGTTGAGACAACCTTTTTGCTATGAAAAGACTTTTTGGTTTGTTTACCTTGCTGACAAGCATTACAAAGTTGATCTTTTTCATACTTTAACTTGGGTAATCCCTCAACTAATTGCTTTCTAGCTAGTTTGGCAAGGAGGTCCATGCTGACATGCCCAAGTCTCCTATGCCATAGCCAGGAGTTGTCCTCTTTAGACACTAAGCATATACTTTTTGAAAATTGTTTTTCCAAACTCAACATGTAAACATTTTCTACACGAGGGGCTGTTAAAATCAAATCATTTGTTTTTCCCTCGAGTATTTGACACTTAGTATCATCAAATATAACCTTCCTTCCACTCTTGCAAAGCTGAGCTACGCTTAGAAGATTATATTTGAGACCTTTAACTAAGGAGACTGACTCAATTTTAGGGTTACCTCCGATAGTTCTTGAGCCAACTATCTTGCCCTTCTTGTTGTCTCCAAAGCTTACACTACCTCCTCGTTTGAGCTCTAGTGTGATGAACTGAGTTTCATCACCTGTCATGTGTCTTGAGCATGCGCTGTCTATATACCAGAGTTTTGATTTCTCCACGCATGTCAAGCTGACTTGCATTTTAAACTATTCGTTTTTAGGTACCCAATTCTTTTTGGGTCCTTTCTTGTTAGTGTAAACAGGTGCAAAGTCATATTTTAACTTGTGACGACATACATTTGTAGTATGGCCACTTTTACCACAAATACCACACATAGTTACCCTTTGAGGGTGATGATGAGTGTGGTCAGCATTGTTGTGCTGAGCATGCCAGCATACCTTGGTAGTATGACCTTTCTTACCACAGAAGTCACATTGGACAGTCTGTTTGTTATGCCAGCACACAGCTTTTGTGTGTCCTTTCTTCCCACAACAGCTACATTGAGTAAACTGTTTATGCTGACCAGTACCTGAGTACTCAGCATGGGGTTTATTCTTTGTTGAACCTTTTATTTGGTTCTGTAAAGTTGTGACATCCTTTCTAAGTTTCTTTGACTCAGTTTGAACCTCCGTGACAAACTTATGTAAGATTTGCATGTTGGTATGTAAATCTGAGTTGTCCTGGAGGAGATATCGGAGGTCACTCAGCTTGACCTCTTCAATCTCGTCGTAGCGCCTGCTGAGTGCCTTAATCTTTTTGTTACACTTCTTAGTTAGTGTATATAAGTCACTCAGGGCATTTACCATTTCGTTTCTAAGCAAAAGTAAGGATGTTACCTCATTGTTGTTTTCCTCATGCTCAGAATCTCCAGAGAGGTCAGCTTGCTCAGATTGAGATTGGTCAGCTCCATCATCTGCCATGAAGCATATGTTGGCTGTTTCATTTTGCTCAGCTTCAGATGATGTCGACTCATCACTGTCACTCCATGTGACCACCATTGCCTTTTTGCTACCATTCTTGTCTTTCTTCAGATTAGGACATCTTGACTTAATATGCCCAGTTTGATGGCACTCATAACATGTGACAGGCTTGGAGCTGTCCTTTTTGTGTCTGGTGTCACTGGACTCAGCTTTATATCTGTCTCCTCTCTTGTATAGCCGCTTACTATTTCTTTCACTTCTTCTGAACAGCTTTTTCATTTTTCTAGTAAACATGGCCATTTCCTCATCATCAGTTGACTCAGCTTCTGTGGAGTCAGCTTTCATCACTAGTGATTTCTGTTTCTTGTCCTCAAATTTTTCTTTAGCTTCAAAGTTTTTCATGGAAATTTCATGGGTCAGCAAGGAACCGATCAGCTCATCATATTTGTAGGTGGTCAGGTCCTGAGCTTCCTCTACAGCTGTCTTCTTAGCTTGCCAGCTTTTGGAAAGACTTCGTAAGATCTTCTTCACCTGTTCTTCTTCAGTGAAATTCTTACCGAGTCTTTTAAGCTCATTTATTATGTTGGTGAACCTGGCATTCATTGCTGAGATGTCCTCATTGTCAGTCATCTCGAACAGCTCATACAATCGCATGTGTTGGTTCACTTTGGATTCCTTGACCTTGCTGGTGCCTTCATAAGTCACTTCCAGCTTTTTCCAGATCTCCTGTGCTGACTCACAACCTGAAATCTTATTGTATTCTGCAGCATCTAGAGCACAGTGAAGCATATTGATAGCCGAAGCATTATTTTGTAATTTTCTGAGGTCATCCTCTGTCCACTCAGCTTCACTTTTAACAATTTTCTCATTGTTAACAGTTTTGTATGGCACATGTGGACCTTGAACAATTGCAAGCCATGCACTCATGTTCGTGGCTTGTATAAAGTTCTTCATCCTATTCTTCCAGAATGTATAATTTGACCCAAAGAATAGGGGAGGTCTAGTGATTGATAATCCCTCAGGGAGTATCTGTGTTGTTTGGTTTCCTGGGAGGAAACGAGTGCTATTCTCACCCATTTTTAGGGATCAGCTCAAGATTGTTAGATCTTTGAGTAGTGAGCTTAGGCTCTGATACCACTTATTGGTCCCTAGTAATTAGTTCCAAGGGGGGGGGGGGGGGTTAGGAACTAATGTAACTTTTTTGCTTTTAATTATGCTGACTTAATGTTATTTTAAAAGTTTGATAACTCAGCGTGTTGGTCAGCACGGCCGATTGATTAGTCAGACAGTTTTAGTTCTATGCTGACTAAGACTGCTTGACTTGAGAGTTGGGAATTGACACTTGAAAGGTCAGCTTCCAACTTAGCACTCAGATTTACTCAGTTTCAGTTTTAACAATTTATAAGCTGAGTAAATGCAACAAGCAACACATGCACACACATATATATATATATATATATATATATATATATATATTGAGAGAAAGAGTTTAGAAGTTACTCAGCACGACTTATCCTGGTTCGGCCTCTCTGCCTACGTCCAGTCCCCAGTTCCTCCTGGGATTTTCAATCCAATACTGAGCTCTTTCAAGGTAGAGCACAAACCCTTTACAAGGCAGTGAGTAGGCAAGAGTACGTCCTCTATTCGTCTACTCAGCTCCTACTAAGTACTACAACCCAACACTTAGATTTTTCTACCACTGAATACTTACAACCAAGTACTCAGCTCGACACTCTCAATATTCCTATTGATCACACACTTGTTCTTTTTCAACTAAAGAACACCTTAGATGATTACAAAACAATCAATCTAGCATTTACACAGAGAATAGAAAAGTTGGTGTAAGATCTTTTTGTATTTGAGTGCTTTCAAGATTTTCTCTCTTGTATTTTTCTTTTGATACTTCGGCAAATGATCCAAGAACTATCATTGTCCTTTTATAGATGAATTTCTGAAGATTGGATCATTTGAGATGATTTAGCTGTTAAGTCCAAAACGGCTCTTTTAGCAGACAGCTTCTGGTCAGCTTCAGTCTGTTCCGCCATTCCCTTTCTCTGTTTTCTTCAGGTGTCAGGTTTTGTCTTCTTGCATCAGATTTGTCTTTTTGTGCCAGTTGTCTTTTACCAATAATCCATTGACCCATGATTCTTGGAATTTATCTTCTGTGTATTTTTGAGGCTTTAATTATTGGTGCAGAAGATTGCAGACTTTGTCCTTTAGTGAACGGATCTTTCATGCTGTCCTGACTGTTACTCAGCATCATTCGTTATCTTCGAATGTTCAACTTCCATGCTGAGTTCCTTCTTAGTCAGCTCCGTTCAATTCTGAAAGTCTTCTAATTGGTCAGCTTCGTTCTGGCAACTTTTGAAGAAGACTTTTGAGACTGAGTTTCACTCCACTCAGCTTCTATTCTTTCATGCTGAGTTCCATTTCACTCAGCTTGGCTTATGCTGACTTTTGTCCTGTTTAACTTTATATATATATTTTTGCACTCAATATTGAACAAACACATTAGTACAATTAAATCAAAGCATTTAAATTTAATTGCCTCTTAATCATGGATGATTTTGTCAAATCAAAATCTTGTGGAAAGGTGTTTCAACAATGTTCACTAGAAAGATGAAAAGGCTATTCAGAAAGAATGATTAATATTCCAAGAAGCCTTACAAGAAGTTTGACAAGTATAAAGCTGAGTCTAGCGACAGCAAGTACAAGAAGGACAGCTCAAAGCCCATCACATGCTTTGAATGTCATCAAACTGGCCATATCAAATCAAGCTGTCCTACCTTGAGGAAGGAAAGGAAGAACAACAAGAAGGCAATGGTGGCAACCTGGAGTGATAGTGATGAGTCATCATCATCAGGAGCTGATGCCACTGAGTCAGCAAAGATCTACTTCATGGCAGATGAGCTTGCTGAGCCTTGTGTTTCTGAGCATGCTAACCCCTCCATTGCATCTGACGATGAGGCACATTCAACTGAGGTAATATCACTACCCCTGCTCAGAAATGAAATGATAAATGCCCTGAGTGACCTCTACACACTTATCAAAAAGTGTAACAAGAAGGTTAGAGCACTCAGCAGGCGATGTGACGAGATTGAAGAGGTCAAACTATGCGAAGGAAGCTATATTTGAAGTATTTTTTTGCTTGGAGAGTTTCCATCTTTGCACGCAAAGCTGCATTAGATTCCTGGGCTACTTTCAGACCTTTGTTCGACAGTTCGGTTCATTCTTTCTCTTCGTCAATCTCAACCTTGGCACTTAATAGAAGAACTTTAAAATTATTGCACTTTTCGTGAAGAGCATTCAGATCAATCGAAAAATGATTGATGACATTTTGGTTTGATTGATCTCTTTTTTTCAACCGATCATGATCTGCTTAAGAGTTTGCAAAGTTTTCAGCTATTTCCGAATGGTCTCTTCTTAACGGCCAATCAACTCGTTCAATTCCAAAGCCTCATTATCATTTTGCAGAGCTAGTTTTTCATTTTTTTGGGCAGTTTGTTTCTCAGCTTCAACTTTTTCAGTTTCCTTTCGGGCTTCGACTAGTTCGTTCTTCAAAAGCTTCAAGTATGTTGAGCGTTCAATAAAATATGCCTTTGAAGTTGCTCATTCTGCTCGTTGTATTTTCGGCCAGAAGGCGATATTGCTCCACCAGAAGAGTGGTGGCTGATTGATCCTGAAAACCAAGAAAAGATGTGGTCATTAAGATGTAAATGCCCGAAGGAACAAAAAGGTAATAAATGTATGACTTACGGCTGCCTTTCGTTCTAATACTTCACGACAAGCTGAATACACATTCAGTTGTTCGAAGTATTCAGCGTCGTTTGGCATCACGGCAAGCCGATAGATATCTTCAATGGTTCCAGGGATCTTGAGAGAGATGTTTCTCTCCAAATAACTTACTCCACAGCTGCAAAAGACAAATATAATCAAAACAGGCAAAAGTCATTTTTTATATGAGGATAAGTAAGAAATCTTTACCTCTAGATGATCATACTGGTAAAACATATCCAAAGTCTCCAAGATAACCGAATCAGTTACTTGGGGGGGTCAGCTTTATGTTTGGTCCTTGCTTCCTTAGTGATCTTTCATCTCTTGGAAGCAGGCTCTTTGAGGTTTATCTCAATACCCCCCAATTAATGAACGTTTGGTAGCAAATGAGCAGTTAGAAGGCAATGGGACAATCAGTTGCTTCAGCCGGCGGGTTTGCTCAAGCTCCTTCTCTGAATTTTTTTTGAAATGAAGCAACCTTTCAATATCAGATACATTTGAATCTGATAACAAAGAGCCGCTTCTTTCAATTGCTAGTTTCTTCGAAGATAAGGCAGCTTCAATTCTCAGTGGGACTTTCTTTTCAGGACATTTTCCAGTAGCTTTGTTTAGGCCAGGAATGGAAACAATTGCTTTGAAGGAGGAAGTCAAGTCAATGGCCTAAGGTTGAACATTGACTTCGTGCTCCGGAATGGTTGGGGTGTCTCCAAAGGCACCTAGAAATAGTGTGTCATATTATCATTCACTTTGTTGGCTGTTGGAGGAGTTAAGAAAACATCTTGAGCCATTTCCTCTCTTGGAGTAGGAATGAGAGATGAGTTAGGTGCAAGAGGAAGTGAGGAAGTGTTGGCAACAGTTTGTGGCTGAGCAAGCAGTGTTTCGAATGTTTCAGCACCATCGAGGGTTAAAGGTTGATGTTTGGAGTTTGGCTCTTTGTTCTGAAGGGCAGCTTCATGCTCCCTTTCCATTTCTCTCAGCCGAGCCATGATTGCATCATGAATAGACATTGTGAGATTAACTGCAAAATAAAAACAAAAGAAAGCAAATCAAATATAAAAAGTAAAGTTCACTTTCAGCTTCGACCGATTTCTCAGAGCCAGGATAGACAATGCCATGGATTCTACTATAAAAGCAGGTTCGTCCTCCGGTTTGAATAACATTAACCATGTCCTTATAGTCCCATTCGTAACTTTAAGCTTCAATTTTCTCTGTTGCTTCTTCTTCGGTTAGCGTTAAGGCTCGTTCCGGCTTCCATGTTGTGGAGGACTTTGGTTCAGTATTCCATTTAGTAACAAAAGGAAAGCCTTGGATGTATGGGTTATTGGGGTTTATTCCATTCGGTTCAATCCAGAACCATTTTGGCTTAAAGTCCTTGTGACTCTGAACTTTCTCTTTGATGAAGGGTCTTCATTTCTAAGAATTGGTCCAGTACACTATATCTTCATCGTCTTTCTTGGTTGGACGCTAATAACGCCGAAACAAGGAGCCGATTAGTAAAATTCGAAGATCTATGCAGACTTTGTTGAAGCTGAGGAGCTCCAACCATGCATTTAGGGTGATTTGGCAGGGGTATACGTTAAATTCTTGCAGGACCGAAATGACACCTTCGTGGAGAGGAAAAGCCATCTCCCACTCCAGGTATTGAGTAAAACCCCCTAATTTTACTTTGGAGGGAGGATTATGGGCTATTTTGGTGGATTTCGAAAGGGAAATGGTCATTATCTCCAACCAATCGTAGTGCTCTCTTATCTTCTGGAGGTCTTCTTCAGTTAAGGATGAGGGTTGATCAGGGATCTGGGATTAACTTTTCTGGGCTTTTTAACTTCTTCAGTATCCTCAAGAGCTTGGGAATGACGAACATTTTGGGTAGCAGCTTTAGGAGCCATGAAAATTAAAGGAATTTGCAGAAAAGATGAAGAAAGTAAGGGTTCAAAGAAACTTATAGTTTTGCCAAAAATGCTAGAAATCGCGAAGGAGAAAGAAGAAATTGCGTCCGTAGATATTGTTTGAATTTATAGAAGAAATGAGAGAATGAAGAGTTTTTGGGACATGTCAAGGCACTGATTACTGAGATGTAATAAAAGCTTCAAGGGAAAACGACGCATTAAAGAATGAAGTCATAATGACATCATTACTGTTAGAAGTAATGATGAAATTGAAGTGATCGAAGAAGTCCTAAAGAGCTTTTCAAAAGACTCTTGGGGGGGGCTCCTGATATGGTATTAAATAATGTCATGGGCTTAACCGAATAAGCCCAGACCCATTGAATGCTATATCATGCCAGCCCATCCATCAAAAAGGACCTTTCCGGAACAAATAAGGGAAAGGAGCTTCAGATTTCAAAATACACGCTTAATTCAGTATATTACAGAATTATAGGTTCCAAACCTATGATATGCTAACACATGTATGAAGGCACAAACCAATATGTAAATGATTATCTATAAATAGCATGGAAATCATCACCACAAGTACACAATTCTTTACTACACATTCATATCAACTACTTTCGAGTTAAGTATTCTCACTACTGACTTAAGCATCAGAGAGGGTTCGCGGGACTCCAGCCCCCGTCTGATGGTTTTCTCCATTCTCATGTGACTTGAAGCTAGTAAACATAGAGTAATTGGATATTCTGATATCACTTTGTATTCTCATTCTTACGAAACTTCTTAATGATATCATCATCCATCGCATTGAGCAAGATGATGTGAGCAGTGATTTTTTTTTCAGGCCACATAGGCCTCTCGGTCCATTCTATGTTGAGTCGTAGCTCCCTTTTCGGGTTCATCCATCACTGTCTCCGAAGGCTCGAGATCTTGTTGCGAAGATCAACTGTAACATAAAGATTAATCATATGCACACAAAAAAACATACTTTTGAACTAAAACATGGATATAAAATGTCAGAACACGAGATATGTGGCTCTAATATACCAATAAAGTTATTATCCGATAGTAAATCTGAATATAAAACAAGACTAATCAGGTTACCTCTTGTAGTGTAGATTATCATTGAGTTGCAGCGGAATAATCGAAAATCTCATATTACCAATCATACAACTCCTACATCAAAATGATTCAGGAGGAGATTTGATGATTCCATGAACTAAGTGCACGATTATGTATCTCTTGCTATTTATTAGGATTATGTGGGTTGACTACCTATTTATAGTCTTCCATTAGACCAAACCCTAACTATCCACCTAACTTTGATCCTAACCCATCAAAATTAATATATATTTCCAACATCGGATGTTAAGGATACATTGTTCAAGGTTCTTCTTCTAAAAGGACATTATATTGTTTGATGTTTTTATAAGTAAAATATAGTATAATTTTACTAGAAAAATAAAAACATATCGTTTTGAATTATAGTTTATAAAAGCATTAGATTGAATATAATTAGACAAAGGACATTATTTTGGACTAGGAGCAATCATCTTCGTCAAATGATCAATCAAAGTAAACATTTAAAGAAATTCAAGTTGTAATTAAATTAATTAACCATGCAGCCATATAAAGGCATATTTTCAGAAAGACACATGACAGATAAGTGTATTTGTGATAAGAGCAAATCCTAAACAGATAATAATATCAATTTAACTACTCTTCTCAATATATATAAAAGAAACATGAGAGCTCATCATCTAACCTAATACTACCATCATAATAGTTTTATTATTCTCATCATTATAATCTAAATTTAATAGCTACTTGCCTATTCTTTTGTGTTAAATTTGTACCCAACTCATTTAAAAAAAAACTTCAAAAGGTGAATTGTCTCATACTTAAATAATACATTCCTAGTGTAAGATACTTAACACGTCGCCTCATGTCTAGAATAATTACGTGAAATGATGTATCTCAATTTTCAATATAGGTTTGGTAGACCGAATTCGATTTACCTAATAAGAATTAACAAACTGTTAGAGATGGGCCAATATACAACGTCCTTCTCCAATGCTTAAGTCAGTGATGTTACTGAAAGTAAAGTAAGAATGCCTTAGAAAGCAGAATGAAGTTAGAATGATTGTGTACCTTGTGCTTCTTTGAGAATAACTATTTTTAAAAGGGAGTGAAAGGTACCTCTCTACTGTGTAGATTTCCACGTGGCCAATGCATGATTGGCTCACATATGTATACACTTTTGTACTTGTCTTCCCTTTCTGTAAGTTACGACGCTTTTTAGAAAGTAGAAGCATATATTCGGAATCCGGGGATGTGATTGGAACATGTAACCCTGATAGTTATGCTTTTCGTATAAGGTTTTTCATTGATCCACGTGTCCGACTTCTTTTAGCTTTTTATTTAATGTGATATCGTAAATAAGGTTTTACAAGACATATAATAATATCATCTAATATAATTGGGTAACCTACGTGTCAAACTAGATAACTATAATATCATGTTAAATTTAGGCTTTAATATACGTCTAGAAAAACACCTTAGAGGAGGGATTATGTTGTACTTATAAATAACACAATGTATTTATAACTATTCAATAGAGGTAACCAATCCAAATCCAACTTAGAGTATCCTTGATACCAACAACTATAATCTAAAATAAACATAAATCAAGTTTATCCGCACCTAAATATATATGATCATTTAAATGCATTAATTAAGTTTCCTAGCTAATACATTTGTTATTAATTTTTTATCCACATACTGCATGTATGGACGATCATTCTATAAAATACAAATTATTTTTCTTAATATTTTATATGTGGGTAGTTGTTCTTTCTCCATCTTTCCCATTCTACTTTTGGAAAACATATTTAAATCCAAATAATCCTGTCCGCATGTAGAATTACTTTTATTCCACTCTGCTAGAAAAAAGAAGTCTTTGAAATTGAATCCTAAAGAGTTTAATAATTAATAATTAAGCCCTCAATAATAATTTAATTAATTAACTCATCACTACCAAACTGACGTGTGTTTGGCTCCAAGTAATTTATCTTCATCTATATGTCTGGCTATGCCGGCCATGCTCTTGCATTGCATTAAACTAATTCAAACTAAAACTTTCTGCTATATCATACACAGACCAGACCATGTTTGTTTCTCTTCCTAGATTTTCCCTTTAAAAATCATTCCTTACCTCTCTTGAACACCCCTCCTCCATCCTTTTCTATCTTTCAATTCTGATCTAAGTTTCTTGAATTGAATGATGAAAGGAGGATATGAAGTGGTTCATCAAGGGGCAATTGATATGATACCATGGGATCATAATTATGCCTCTTTAGGGTTTCAACCTGCTCCAAATTCTAAGCCAGTTGTCAATTTGGAGAGAAACCATGAGCTTTCTGAGTGGGTCGAACATGTCACCAAACAACTAATTGATGACATGCCTGAAATCGCCACTCCTGAAGAAAGTTTCCAACCAGACCCAACAATGGCGATTATCTCTCACACTCACAGCAATGTTATCAATAATTTTCCTTCACTCTTAAATGGTGATAATAATAACAATATGCGGCAGAGAAAACTCACCGATAGGAGCTATTTCGATTGCGGAGACAGCCAAGATTTTCGTTGGGGCAATTCGTCGAACACTAGCTGCGAGACAAACAATAGTGCAAGATTGAGTAAGACAGATGAGAATGGATTGAACTTGATTACCTTACTTTTAGAATGTGCGGTTGCGATTTCAGTTGATAATCTCGGCGAAGCTCATAGAATGTTGCTTGAGCTTACGCAAATGGCTTCTCCATACGGTCCATCTTGCGCAGAAAGAGTCGTTGCTTACTTCGCCAAAGCTATGTCGAGTAGAGTTATAAACTCCTGGTTAGGAATCTGTGCGCCATTGATTAATCACAAGAGCATCCATTCAGCTTTCCAGTTCTTCAACAACATCTCTCCATTCATCAAATTCGCGCATTTCACTTCTAATCAAGCAATCCTCGAAGCTTTTCAACGCCGAGATAGAGTTCATATAATCGACCTTGATATAATGCAGGGATTACAATGGCCAGCTCTCTTCCACATCTTAGCTACACGAATCGAAGGTCCGCCTCATGTTAGAATGACAGGGATGGGAGCTTCAATGGTGGTTTTAGTAGATACAGGGAAGCAACTCTCCGTCTTCGCCAAACGGCTCGGAATGACATTCGAATTTCATCCAATTGCGAAGAAATTTGGGGAAATCGATGTTAACATTCTGCAATTAAAGAGAGGCGAAACCCTAGCTGTACACTGGTTGCAACATTCTCTGTATGATGCAACAGGTCCAGATTGGAAGACGATGAGACTTCTCGAACAA
The DNA here is from genome assembly GCF_963576675.1 of Euphorbia lathyris. Taxonomy (NCBI): domain Eukaryota; kingdom Viridiplantae; phylum Streptophyta; class Magnoliopsida; order Malpighiales; family Euphorbiaceae; genus Euphorbia; species Euphorbia lathyris. The sequence continues at coordinate 23,798,461 of NC_088914.1, forward strand.
ATCGCGCCACGAGTTTTAACTATTGTGGAGCAAGAGATCTTCCATGGCGGATCGTTCTTGGATCGATTTGTTGCTTCTCTTCATTACTACTCAACGCTGTTTGATTCAGTCGGAGCTTATTTAGCATATGATGATGCGAGTCGACATAAAGTAGAACATTCGCTGCTTTACAGAGAAATAAACAATGTGTTAGCCATCGGAGGTCCGGCGAGAAGTGGAGAAGATAAGTTTAGGAATTGGAGAAGTGAGTTAGGTGGTGCATCAAGTTCGTTTATGGCGGTACCAATGAGTGGAAATTCAATGGCGCAAGCTCAGTTGATTTTGAATATGTTTCCTCCTCACCATGGTTATAGCCTTGTTCAAGGAGATGGAACTTTGAAACTTGGATGGAAAGATACTAGCTTGTTTAGTGCTTCTGCTTGGACTTCACAATATTCTTCTTCTAGGTAACCATGGTGCACCCAAATGGTCCCGGACTACGAAATGATACGTCTACTGTACTAATATGTCGCTACTCGACGGTTTTGATCACATGGACCTTCATGACCATACAGTATTTGATCATTCACCGTTAGATCTAGACTTATTAGAATCCTAAGATGGAGATTCAAAGCATTCTACGGCTTAGATTTAATAAGCCTAGATCTAACGGTGAATGACCAAATTCGCATTCAGAAGATGATACGTATATAAAATTTATATGGAGAACTTCCAGACAATAATGGACACGTAAACTTTTCCGATAATCCTTTCAAATATCGTGAGTCGATCGGAAAATCAATCAACTCCATCACCTCTTTCCTCCTCCCCATTGGCAGCCATTGTTATAATATCTATATTTATGCATGATTGGATTAATTTAATTAATTAATCATTATGCCAATGTTGCTTAATTAGTTAACCCAACAAGATAAATAAATATAGATATGTATGGGAGTGTAAAGGTTATGTTATAGTTAGAGGATTATTGATTTTAGTGTTTCTTTTGTAATCCAATATATCATTATAAACTTAGATCAAATGTTTATTGAGTGTCTCTCTCTTCTTGTTTGATAGCTAGTTGGTGTATTTGCAAGAGAAATTTTTATGCTATATCTTGATTAATTATTTGAGTTAATTACAAAACTACATAAATTTGAAGGTTCATTTACATATTTAAATCCATTACACAACATATTAATTAAATATCTAGATTATTTCATTTGTGATTTTCTCAAAGTACCATTCATATATATATAACAATTTAGAAGTTTCTTACTCTTTCTTCTTTCTCTCTTTGTTTCTCTCTTACCATTCATCATATTTGTGTATCTATTGTATTTCTGCTATTTCTTTCGATTGGTTTTAAGGTTCTGTAAATTTTTTAATATGTTGTACGTTTTGCCCAAAATACTACTTCGCAGATATGAGTTTGCTTAGCGATTATCAGAAACTGCAAAGCAATTCTTCGCTGTTGGGATAAAATCGCAAAGAAAACTCAAATTCGTGAAGTTGTATTTCCCTTCGTGATCTTACTCAAGCTTCGCAGTTTTGCTCAACTGCGAACTAGTATCTTTTGTTATTTGCCTAAAATATACACAAGTAAACAACATGTATAACCAAAACAATATCAAACCAAAACAATAGCAAACATGTATAACCAAATGACATCAAAACAAATTTCAAATTCCAAAACAAATTCCATGACCCACTTTGTTGATTGTTGACTTCTTTTTTTAATTCAAAATTTCAGGAATCTGTGAAGACCAAACATCCACAGCTTCACTATGAATCCAAGTTGTATATGCTTCTTTAAGGATGGAGTAAGCCTCACCTCTTTATCTCTAACACGCACATATTGAAATTTAAGTTATAACCTGTTTGGAGCTTTTAAAACTTATAACAGGACAAATTTTTGTTTGTATTGCCTTTTCTGATTTTATAAACTATAACCCTGTCTAAGGTTCTTGTGCTCCAAATTGTTGGACTTTTGAAGACTAATAGATAGGCCCAACTGAAGATGGTTAGGGTTTCTTGAGGAGTATAAATGTAACCTCTTTCTCTGTAATCCGTATCTCTTTCATTATAGTGAAATATTCTGGCTTGGTTGTGCTCCCAGACATAGTCATTCATATCGAGTGGCGAATTGGGTAAACAATTCTTGTGTGTTTCCTTGTTTTTCGTTTATCGTAATTGCATTTATTCCTAACACGAATTTTTCTCAGCAATTTAATCTAAGACAGTAAAATGGTCTCAAAGCAAAACATTTTCATGTAATTTATAAATAATTTCATCTAATTTTTCTCTTATGAAGCTGGAATTCCACACTCAAATGGTTTGGAGTGGAAGCTCAATACAACATCATGGTCATTGATCTTCTAGGACCAGGTTTGGAAGATTTGTTCAACTACTACTACAAGAAGTTTACATTGAAAACAGTACTAAGTGGGTTTAAGATTGATAAGTGGTGGATTATATTAAATGGGTTTTTTGACACCCAATTTGGAAGGTTGTAATAGTAAAGTATTTTTATTTTCTAAAACTCTTACTATCTATTTTATTTCCAATAATATTAGTTACTATAAATATTTTAGTAATTTTATATATAGCCTTATCTTCATTTGCTCTCAAATAAAATAATTAAACTATGACTTAACTTATTTTATTTCCAAACACAACACTGTAATTTATAGACTATCACTTAATTTATTTACTTTATCATTTTTATTAACACTTAATGTCCGGAAATCGAATATTCTCTTATATCTCAAGCTTTTTGTCGGCGCTTCCACCTCGGCCTTCGTTTCAACCTAAGCCATCACCTTTAACCAAAAACCATATCTGATGGTCCGGTCAAAAATTCATGTATACCCCAAGTTTTTTATCGTCGGTTCTGCCTCACTCTCAGTTTCGACCTACACCTCTACCTTTAAACCTGGGTAAGAGTTTCAATTACGATTTAATATGTTTTAGAGAACTCTATCTGGGTATGGTTTATTTAATATGTTTCTTCTTTAAGTGATATCAGTTCAGAAATCACATTGCTTTAACTTCATTTCTATATTTGGTTGAAAAAAAATCATGTGTAAATGTCCAAACTGGAGAAGTGGTTGATGTTAAGCTGGTACATGATCTGCTTCAAATAAATTGATTTAAGATTCAATGTACTTCGAATTATATTACATGATGGGTTGGGTAGTGTTTGAAGATGCAACTTTTCTATACTTCTATTTTTATGAACATGTTTATCCACAATTCCTCTTTTTTCTCTTTTGCTCCATCAATCCGCTTAAAAAGTGAATCTTGAATCTTGTTCTTTTTTTTCCAATGATTTAGCTTGTGAGTTCTTTGGGCGTTGAATTGGATTATACTTTTAAGTTTTAAGCATCTTTTTATAAAATGATTACAACTTATTATAGAGGTTTAGACTACTTGTTAAAAATTAGAACTAGTACAAGTACTATATATTATGTTCCTTCTGACTGTGGCATTTACTATGTACACAAAAAGGTTTCAATCCAGTTTTAATTGAGCAGTAGCCAGTAGGGTAACAGTTTGGACGAGTTCTTTATAAATAATTGTCTAGCCTTATGCAAAGTGCCATTGGTTTTTCTTAATTAAAATTATGACATCAATTTTGTCCAGAAGAAATCAGTTTTTTCATGTATGAATTTTGTAGTATTTGTATTTGCGCCTTATGTCTGCTTCTTTATAAATAATGTACTTATCCATGACCCACTTTGTTGATTGTTGACTTCTTTATTGAATTCCAAATTTCAAGAATCTATGAAGACCAAGCATCCACAGTTTCACTATGAATCCAAGTTGTATATGCTTCTTCAAGGAGGGAGTAAGCCTCACCTCTTTATCTCTAACATGCACATATTGAAATTTAAGTTATAAGTTGTTTAGAGTTTTTGAAACTTATGATATGACAAATTTTTGTTTGTATTGCCTTTTCTGATTTTATAAACTGTAACTCTGTCTAAGGTTCTTGTGCTCCAAATTTTCCTCAGAAATTTAATCTAAGACAGGAAAATGGTCTCAAAGCATGACACTTTCATGTAATCTGTAAGCAATTTCATCTAATTTTTCTCTTATGAAGCTGGAATTCCACATCTCAAATGGTTTTCGGTGGAAGCTGAATACAATATTATGGTCATTGATCTTTATTGGACCAAGTTTGGAAGATTTGTTCAACTACAGCAACAAGAAGTTTACATTAAAAATAGTACTTAGTGAGTTTAAGATTTGGTAAGTGATGGACTAAATTACATGAATTTTTTGACACCCAATTTTGAAGGTTGTGATGTAATAGTAAAGTATTTTTATTTTCTAAAACTCTCACCTTTCTATTTTATTTCCAATAATGTTAGTTACTATAAATATTTTATTTTTTTAGTAATTTTACATATAATCTTATATTCATTTATCCTCAAATCAAATACAATAATATAATTAAACCATGACTTGACTTATTTTATTTCCAAACACAACAATGTAATTTATAGACTATCACTTAATTTGTTTACTTTATCATTTTTACTAACACTTTATGTCTGACGACGAATATTCTCTTATATCTCAAGCTTTTTATCAGCGCTTCCACCTAGGCCTTTGTTTCAACCTACGCCATCACCTTTAACCAAAAACCATATCTGATGTCCGACCGAAAATTCACTTATACCCCAAGTTTTTTTTTATCGTCGCTTCCACCTCAGTCTCAGTTTCGACCTACACCTCTACCTTTAAACCCGTGTAAGAGTTTCAATTACGATTTAATATGTTTAATATGTTTTAGAGAGCTCTATCTGGGTATGGATTATTTAATATGTTTCTTCTTTAAGTGATATCAGTTCAGAAACCACATTGCTTTAACTTCATTTCTATATTTTGTAAAAAAAATTCATATGTAAATATCCAAACTGAAGAAGAGGTTGATGTTAAGCTGGTACATGATTTGCTTCAGATAAATTGATTTAAGATTCAATGTACTTCGAATCATATGACATGATGGGTTGGGTAGTGTTTGAAGATGCAACTTTTCTATACTTCTATTTTTGTGAACATGTGTCTCCACAGTTCCTCTTTTTTCTCTTTTGCTCCATCAATCCACTTAAAAAGTGAATCTTGAATCTTGTTCATTTTTTCTATGATTTGGCTTGTGAGTTTTTTGGGCATTGAATTGGATTATACTTTTAAGTTTTAAGCATCTTTTTGTGAAATGATTACAACTTATTGTAAAGGTTTAGACTACTTGTTAAAAATTAGAACTAGTATAGGTAATGTATATTTTGTTCCTTCTAAATGTGGCATTTACTATGTACAGAAAAAGGTTTCAATCCAGTTTTAATTGAGCAGTACCCAGTAAGGTAACGGTTTGGACGAGTTCTTTATGAATAATTGTCTAGCCTTATGCAAAGTGTCATTGGTTTTTCTTAATTAAAATTATGACATCAATTTTGTCCAAAAGAAGCAGTTTTTTCATGTAAGAATTTTGTAGTATTTGTATTTGCACCTTATGTCTGATTCTTTATAAATAATGTATTTATCCATGACCCACTTTGTTGATTGTTGACTTCGTTTTTTTGAATTCCAAATTTCAGGAATCTGTGAAGACCAAACATCCATAGCTTCAATATGAATTCAAGTTGTATATGCTTCTTTAAGGAGGGAGTAAGCCTCACCTCTTTATCTCTAACACGCACATATTTAAATTTAAGTTATAAGATGTTTAGAGCTTTTGAAACTTATGACATGACAAATTTTTGTTTGTATTGCCTTTTCTGATTTTATAAACCTTAACTCTGTCTAAGGTTCTTGTGCTCCAAATTTTCCTCAGAAATTTAATCTAAGGCAGGAAAATGGTCTCAAAGCATGACATTTTCATGTAATTTGTAAACAATTTCATCTAATTTTTCTCTTATGAAGCTGGAATTCTACATCTCAAATGGTTTGGAGTGGAAGTTGAATACAACATCATGATCATTGATCTTCTTGGACCAAGTTTAGAAGAATTGTTCAACTACTGCAACAAGAAGTTTACATTGAAAACAGTACTGAGTGGGTTTAAGATTTGGTAGGTGATGGATTATATTAAATGAGTTTTTTGACACTCAATTTGGAAGGTTGTAATAGTAAAATATTTTTATTTTCTAAAACTCTTACTATCTATTTTATTTCCAATAATGTTAGTTAGTATAAATATTTTGCCTTTGATAGTAATTTTACATATAACCTTATCTTCATTTGCCCTCAAATCAAATAAAATAATATAATTAAACCATGACTTAACTTATTTTATTTCCAAACGCAACACTGTAATTTATAGACTATCACTTAATTTATTTACTTTATCATTTTTATTAACACTTAATGTCCGGCGACTGAATATTCTCTTATATCTCAAGCTTTTTTTTCGGCGCTTCCACCTCGACCTCTGTTTCAACTTACACCATCACCTTTAAACAAAAACCATATCTGATGTCCGGCTGAAAATTCACTTATACCCCAAGTTTTTTGTCGTCGCTTCCGCCTCAATCTCAATTTCGACCTACACCTCTACCTTTAAACCTAGGTAAGAGTTTCAATTATGATTTAATATGTTTAATATGTTTTAGAGTGCTCTATATGTGTATGGTTTATTTAATATGTTTCTTTTTTAAGTGATATCAGTTCAGAAACCACATTGCTTTAACTTCATTTCTATATTTGGTTAAAAAATTCAGGTGTAAATGTCCAAACTGGAGAAGAGTTTGTTGTTAAGCCGATACGTGATTTGCTTCAGATAAATTGATTTAAGATTCAATGTACTTCGAATTATATGACATGATGGGTTGGGTAGTGTTTGAATATGTAATTTTTCTATACTTATATTTTTGTGAACACGTTTATCCACAGTTCCTCTTTTTTCTCTTTTGCTCCGACAATCCACTTAAAAAGTGAACCTTGTTCTTTTTTTTCTATGATTTGGTAAGTGATGGATTAAATTGAGTGTATTTTTTAACACCCAATTTGGAAGGTTGTCAATAGTAAAGTATTTTTATTTTCTAAAACCCTTACCTTTCTATTTTATTTCCAATGATGTTAGTTACTATAAATATTTTATTTTTTAGTAATTTTACATATAACCTTATCTTCATTTACCCTCAAATCAAATAAATAATATAATTAAACCATGACTTAACTTATTTTATTTCCAAACACAATAATGTAATTTATGCGTCCAGATCCTCTGGAGTTTAGAAAAACTCTACAGTGTAGAGTTGAGCAAATCTAAGCCCTCCAATTAATCCAACAATCACAATTAAAACCAAATAAAATATTAATTAATATTCTTTTTTCTCTCTCTTCCTTTCCATCACCCACTCTCTTTTCACACATTCCATTCCTTTCCCCCACATTCCTTCACTGTCAACTCACCACAGTCACCGGAAAATTATCCATAACCGCCGGATTTTTCTCCGGCCACCACAGACGCCGAAAAATTATCTCCGAATGCAGCATAATTCTCCGGACAATTAATTAATATTTTATTTGGTTTTAATTGTGACTGTTGGATTAATTGGAGGGCTTAGATTTGCTCAACTCTATACTGTAGAGTTTTTCTAAACTCTAGAGGATCTGGACGCGTAATTTATAGACAGTCACTTTAATTTATTTACTTTATCATTTTTACTAACACTTTATCCAAACAAAGTTTAAAGGAATACATTTAACAAAGGTATCTCATAAAAAGAGTTTTTTCAAATATTAGGTCAAAAAAGTTAATGATGAAAATTTTAGACAACTCATTCCAAATTAATTTTTTTTAAGATAAGAATGGCAAAATCATATGAGAATTATGTAATTGTGTGTTAAAAAATTAGTATGCAAATCCAAATCGAGATAAGTTGTAATAATTAGATATTTTCACTGCTTAGAGTTGATAATTTTGATTTATTCCCATAAACAATATTAAATAAAAAGAAAAACTAAAAATAAATATTAATAAATAATAAATGAACATTAAATAGAAGGTGCCTTCTATTCTTACTTTGTTTTTGACAAAGTAAGTTTTATAGAATATTCAAATTATTAATTTATTTATTTGATTATTTAAATAGTTACATTAAATACACACTCTGCATCCTTATTTTTTATTTTTTTTATTTGGCTTATTTAATTTTCAAATTTAATTTTATATTTTACAAAGTCAATGATACAGTCTTCTAACATTTTAAATTAATTTATTTCAGGTTAAAGTTGAGGCAAATAAAACAATTAGCGTATCATTTAATTTTTGAGAAATAGTTAAAATAATTGAAGAGGGAAAAGAGAATGGAAAGGCACGTTTCATAATAACAATGAAATACATTAAAAAAAATAATAAATATTTTTCTTCTTATGGGTGTTGTTGGCAGTAGCAGACAAGCATCCCCAACGTGTTAGGTCTGGGATAGATGAGATTTTTATAAAGTAAAATTTTAAATATAACCACTATAATTTCCTTGATTTGGAGATGGACGTTTGTAGTTTTTTTTATCGTAAAAAGCGGACTACGATTATGCACCGCTAGCAAAAAAATTAGTTAACATTGTTAATTTGTTAGTTGCTGACCTCAAAATATAATATTTTAAGAATTGATGATATTATTAGCAACTTTAGTTCTTCAAATTTTTAGTTTTAGATTATTTAGATATTGTTTGGATATGGAAAATAAAATAAATGTTTAAAAAAAAGATAAACATAAAAAAATGGTTTTTTGAAAATGTTGCATAATAAGTGTGCTATTAAATAAATTTAATTTTGAGTCCAAAAAAAATAAAGGGATAAGTACAAAAAAATGCATGTGGTATACACTTTTTACAAACTCGAACCTGTGGTAATTTTTTTGTCTGTGCTAAACGCCGTTAGCAAAGAACGGATTTTTTCACTCACTCCGTTATTTTTGATGACGTGGCAGTTTGACCCAAATTTTGACCAGGGAAAAAACAGGGATTAAATTAAAATATTTGATATTTAAAACCACAAACACAGGCCCCAAAATCGCAACTCTTCCTATTCCAACCTTTGAACTTCAACATTACCAGACACCATAAATCACTGAAAAACCTCATAATCAAGTCGGAATTTGGAGGGGAAAAGTCGAAATTCATCATCTTCTACATCATACGGTTCGTATCCAACCTATTTTCCAAGAAAACGGAAAACCCTAAGGAAGTATGAAGGAGCAGAAGTAAGGGTGAAGACCACTTTTTGAGGGTGTAAAAGCTTGGAAAGTAAGGTACATACACGGTTCTCATAGCTCTCTAATCTCAATTTCGTTACGTTCTGTTTCTTTTAGTTAGGGTTTTTGCGATAGGAATTAGTATATACGATTTTCTTGTTGTTTTGTTACGAATTTGTGGTCGTTGTTGTTAAGGTTGCATGTTAGTGTTAATGAAGTTTGTTGATTTGGGTTGTCTTTAATTTGATGTCCTGTGAGTTCAGAGTTGTGCTTTTAACGATCTTCATATGCTATTTCTTGTATGATGTACAGTAATAATGGCACAAATGAATGTTTATATGTTGTTGTTTAGTGCACAGCTAGAAGGTTATAAGTCTGGCTTGAGACCAATAATAGGTCTTGATGGATGCTTTCTAAAAACACCATTGGGTGGCCAAATTTTGTCTACTGTGGCAAGAGATGGAAACGAACAAATGTATCCATTGGCTATGGCAATGGTAGACAGTGAATGCAAAGCATCGTGGGAGTGGTTCTTGGAGAATCTATTCACTGATTGGAAATCCTAGGGCAACAAAGTGGATTTTTATGTCTAATAAGCAAAAGGTAACAATACCTTTGTTTCATTTAAGTTTGATCTAATTATTATAGAATACGATAGATTTTGATAATTGTTTATGTATGTGTACAGGGTTTGGTTAAAGCTATGGAGAAGTTGATTCCTGGAGTAGAGCATAGGTTCTGTGTGAAGCACATGTATGACAACATGAAGCTCATATTCAAAGGACTAGAGTACAAGAAGCTGTTGTGGGATGCTGCTAAAGCTGGGACTGTTAGGCTGTGGGAACACTATATGAACAAGCTTAAGGTATTTGATGAAGCAGCATGGACATGGGTGATGGAGAAAGATCCCAAGACATGGGCCAGGTGCTTTTTCTCAGTTGAAACTAAATCCGATGTTGTGCAAAACAATATGAGTGAGTGCTTCAATGCTTATATTAAGAAGAGTAGGGATAAACCTGTGGTTAGTTGCTTTGAGTGGATTAGGAAGAAAATGATGAAGAGAATTCATGTGAATGCTGAAGGTATGAATAAATATAGGGGTGATATTTGTCCTTACTATCAAGAGAAGCTGGAGAAGCTCAAATTGAGTGTTAGAGGTTGTATCGCGACTCCTGCTAGGCAGAAGCTTTATTCTGTTGATTGTGGGGATTACACAAGTGTTGTTAATTTGCAAGATAGGACATGTAGCTGTAGGATTTGGGATATTAGTGGTATCCCTTGCAAACATGCAATATCCGCTATTTTCAGGAATAGGGAGATGCCTGAGATATATGTGCATGAGTACTTCTCCAAAGCTGTTTACTTAAGTGTATACAGTCATATAATGTCACCAATACCAAGCAAAGAGGAATGGGAGAAAACAGATCTTCCAGATATCCACCCATGGGTTGTGAAAAAACCTGCAGGAAGGCCTAAGAAGAAAAGAACTAGGCCGTCTGATGAACCGAGAAATCCATACAAGGTAACAAGAGCAGGAGGAATTATCATATGTGGGAATTTCAAGAAAGAAGGGCATAATGTTAGAGGTTGTACCGCGTCTGTTACAGGCGAAACCGTCTGGCAAAGGAGGATGAGAAGAGCCAAAAACAAAGAATTGAATGTCCAGGTAAGGTTATATCAGGTAGACATGGTCATTTGTTTACATTATCTAACTGTTTGATCTAATGATGTCACCCCCTAGACGGGCTGGAAGACCAAAGAAGAACGCTCGTACATCTGCACCATCATCTAAACCAACATCTGCACCATCATCTCGGCCTTCATCATCTGCATTGCTAAAGAGGCGTGTAAGAACACCATTGTCACAGCCATAACCAGCCTCAACTCCACTCTCTACAAGCATACCTGTAGTTTCAAGTTCGCAGCCCCAACCTATGGCGAGTTCACAGCCTCCCAGGGCAAGCAGGATGACACTCGAAGATATCTTACGGAGGTTAAAAAGATGAGATTGGGATTAGATGTTTTTGTGGGTATGAAGTACCCTGAAGTGCACTGTTTGGATGCTTATAGTGTGTTAGATATTTTTTTGTGGGTCTGAAGTACCCAGAAGTTCACTTTTTGGATGTTTATAGTACAATTTATGTGGCTAGTGGGTCTGAAGTACCCTGTTTTTGTGTATGTAATTACAGGTTTAGTTAAGACGTTGGAACGATGTTTACTTAACTGCTTTTGTAATGCATCTTTTATATTTACTTAACCGATTGTGTAATGCATCTTCTATTACAGGTTTTGTGTCAATTACATGTTTCTATAATTCTTACAATTTTGTGTCAATTACAAGTTTCTACAATACAATTATGTGTCAATTTTTTGTCAATTACAGGTTTCTACAATACAATTTTGTGTCAATTTTGTGACCACCAAGTACAACCTTAGCTTCATTGTAAATACATAATTATTGTGCTTACTAATGTCACAAATATCAACCCTAAACCATACCTATAGAACCTACTTCAGTTTACCAAATACCTTTACATAATGCTAACCAACAGATTAAGCAAACATTCTCATTTTGTGTCATCAAGAACAACATGAAACTTAAGCAATTCATATCACAAAATACCAATACCAATTCATACCACAAAATACCATTTCATACAAAATCCCATTTCATGCCAATTGGTATCACAGAATACCAAATGCATACAAAAAAATCCAAGAACAATTCATGGTGCCAAAGACTTCCTATCATTATTCCCTAAATCCAACCAATACATCTCTAACCCTATTATGAAAATAACCAAGCAAACTACATTTCCTATACAGCAGTTCCATGTCCATCTTCTTCCTTGCCTTTGACTCTGCACCATGAGTTCTTTTTCTGCCAGCATCTTTTTAGCCAAACTCAACTCCAACTCCAACTCTTCAATCCTTTTCTGAGCAATGGAAATACCTTGTTCGTATATCTTTCTCTCCTCCTTCAATGCTAATAACACCATTTTTCCCCTCCTACATGGTAATTCATCTATCCATTCAAAAAAATTGCAGCCCTTCACCTCCTTAAAACGCCCACAACCAAAAAACCGCCTGCCCATGTTCCTCGGCGTCTTAGCTGTTCGTAGTGGTGAAATGAATCCGCAATTACATCTCAGAGGTCCTGCTAATTCTTCTTGACTTCCCTGCACCTATGAATTTGAGGATGTTCGACTCATCCTATCACAACGCATTCGGGATTACAATACGGTGGAAGGAGATTTCCAATTCGTGCCAGAAAGGGGAGCGTTGGGTATCCAATTAAGGAATTAGGGTTTGCAATTTTGGGAGAGGATAATCAAATTAGGGAAAGGGGGAGAAGAATGGGGTTTCGATTTTGGGGATTTGATTTTGTGGTTTGAAATATCAAATATTTTAATTTAATCCCTGTTTTGCCCCTGGTCAAAATTTGGGTCAAACTGCAACGTCATCAAAAATAACGGAGTGAGTGAAAAAATATGTTCTTTGCTAACGGCGTTTAGCACAGACCTCTGTTTGCAAAAAAAAAAATACCACAAGTTCGAGTTTGTAAAAACTGTATACCACATGCATTTTTTTTTTTTTGTACTTATCACCAAAATAAATTTAATTTTTGGAGTTTTTTTATTTTAAGACCTAACAAAAATCAAATTGAAACTATCAACTTAAAAAATTTTGACTTTGCAAATGATGAAAACCTAGAGTTCTTTCTTTGAACAAAAAATATAGATACACATATATAAATTGATGAAACTATGAGAATTATATTTAGAATTTATCAATATTTTATTTATTTATTTTTCTTCATAAATAAAAACGGATAAGGTTTTAATATTTTGGAATCAGCTACTTCATTTTCATAGTTTTCAAATATATACTTTTCAAAATTATTTATAAATAAATCTAAGAAAAAATTTCTAAAGAAAAAAAAAGTATAACTGAATGTCTCTAAATTTTATAGGGAAGTGCAAATACACACCCGAAGTTAAAAAAATAATAAAATTTTGTCCAGTAAACACAACATATAACAATTTCGGCCCGAAAAAATGATGCCGCCAGTTTTAATTGCTTTGGATTAAAAAAGTTAAACTTAGTTACATTAGGTTGGGTTTAAAAATTTTGTTGCCATTGTTTTTACTGGTGGCCTACAATGAAGAAAGATGTATCTGACTTTGTTTCCAAATGTTTGACATGTCAAGAGGTTAAAGTTGAATATCAAGCTCTTGTGGGGAAACTAAAGCCGTTAACCACACCAGAGTGGAAATGGGAGAGGATCACTATGAATTTTATAATGGGATTACCAAGAACAAGGCGCAGATATGATAGTATATAGTGGATAGACTTACGAAATCTGCTCACTTCCTATAGGTTCAATAGACAGACTCAATGGATAAATTGGCTAGACTTTACGTGGAACAAATTATGAGGTTGTATGGAGTACCTATATCTATTGTTTCTGATCGCGATCCTACATTCACATCTAGATTTTGGGCAGTTTACAACACTCATTGGGAACAAAATTGCATTTCAATATAGCTTTCCATCCACAGACAGATGGACAATCAAAAAGAACTAATCAGGTATGCGAACACTGTGATCCCGGTCTCCGGAGAGGTATTCTGGATTACCGATGGCTCGTCCCTACGCCGGGAAGGGTCCCTGCGGATACTCCGACGAGCAAGATAGTTAGTCGCTCAAGAGAAACTATTGAATGTAATGTGCAAGTGATTGAAAAGATTACCCGCCCTTAGCTTCCAATGTGAGTTGTGTATTTATAGAGGGTGCTTGGGCCCTGGGCCCTTCTGCTTGCTTGGGCCTTTTTGGGCCTCTTGGGCGTTTTACTCGTATCCCGAATCAAGTAGTCCCCCCCCATCGAAGAGCTAAATCGAGTATTTGATGCGAGAAGATAAGGTTGTGCATCCGTTTCTCGTAGGGATAAATGGTGTTCAGCCGTAAAGAGGGCTGCTCGGATAAATGTGGGAAAAACCTTTGGGTTTACTGCATGCATGCCTTATTTACAGTGCCGTATTGATTGCGTATGTGCTTTTAATCACTCGTGCACCGTAAGAATTTATTGCAAATTTACAACTGTGCCGGTGCCTTGTTTCCTCCCCCAACTATAAATATGAGGAGGGATGAGACGAAATCTCTTTACTTCATTTTTCAAACTTGTTTGAGAGAGAAAAAATTGCTTGCTTTCGTTTTCTGTGTCCCCTCCTGCGATTGTGCCGTCTCATACCTAGTCGTTCGTGCGGTAAGCATCCGGCGGTTTATCCGACACCTGTTGTTTCGTCGGGAGTTATCTCGTGTCAGAATTTGTCGTATCTTTTGCTGAGGTTAGTCGCACAATCCCTTAGCTTTGATTTTTGCGTTTTTCTTTGCTTTATTTCGACTTCTGGGGAGGGGTATTATGTCAGAGGGTTCTTCACAGGGAGCCCTAAGCAGACTGCCGCCGGTTGCCCCTGGTGACTTCACGCTTCGGGAGTCTTCTCGGACGCGAACTGTATCGCGAAAAAGGCGAGCTGAAAAGGATAGTGGAGATAGCACAGCGGGTGGTGCGGCGAAAAAAAGGAAGAAACCCGTTGATTGCCCGCTGCCTACCGTCGATCGCCCAGCCGCCGGCGTTCTAGAGGTGGTGGTGGCCGTGCCAGAGGATTTGATTACTGTAGAGCGGCCCCTTGCTGCGATTTACGAGGAAATGCGTGAGAGAGTGTGGACGCGAGCTCCAGGTGCTTCTGGTAGCAAGGGGAAATGGTTTGAGAGAGCCGAGCGTCCTAAGAGGCCGGAGTCCCTTTCGGTCGAAGATGCCTATAGTATAATCGTCGCAGCAGATCTATCGGCGATCTCTGCAGTGTATCGACTCGGAGAGCCTTATGAATTAGTAGCTTTGGATGAAGAGACCAGAGCCCATCACGCGGGTAGCGCGAATGAGCTCATCATTTACGAGGAGCAATTAGAATCGGGGATGCGACTGCCGCTCCTGCCCTTTTTTGTGGAGGTGTTGAAGGAATATGATTTGTGTCCTGGGCAAATTCACCCGAATGGCTGGAGAATGATGGTCGCCTTCTATTCGCTGTGTCATTCTGCCGGGTATCGGGCAACAGGTCTAGTCTTTCGTGAGTTTTTTAAACCGAGCAAAGGGCAGCGATCTCAACATGTCACTTTCTCTCATCAGAAATTCAGAGTGATGGGTGGGTTGAAGGATAAACTGTCCGAATACCGCCACCGTTTCTTTTTGGTGAGGAAGCTTGATGGCGATTTTCCCTTTCGGGTTGTGTGGAATGATGACCCCATGGACTCCAGTCGGTGGTTGAAGACCCGACCGAAACTCCCATTCGAGGAGAACTTGGTGACGCATTTGAAAAGCCTACCGACGGACAAAGATCACAAGCAGGATGTAGATGAGCTGGTTCGTCACTTTCTTGCCGCCGGTTACTACATTTGGAATAAATGGCGGATGGTCGATATCAGAGGATGGTCGTCCGCGGATTTTGAGAAATGGAAAAGGGGATATAAGTTCAAAGCTGGGGAGTTGGCAGAATTGGAGGCGATCTCCGTAAATGTTGCCGTTGTAGGTGAGGGGCTAGGATCGCATTCTTTGTGAATTATGTCGTATAAAATGTGTTGTCCGTTATTCAGAAATCTGATGTTTTTCCCCTTTTTGTGCGTGCAGGTCCAGGAGATCCTCGTGTCAGTATGGATTTTGACCCTAACGAATTTAGTGTTGGTTTGGAAACCACTGACGAGGCATTCGGAGGGGCTTCGGGTTCACTGGTTTCATATTCCTCACTCGAGGATGCGAATCAGGTGGTGCAAAGCATGGGAGGGGTTCTCGATGCGCGGGAAGATGCTGACGGGGTAGTTGATATCCCGTAAGGGAAACCTGTGGTTGAACCAGTTGCCCAAGAACCTGAGGGAAGTGTGGAGATGATCGGTCTTGACGAAGAGACAGTTGGCAGTCCGACCCGTGGGGTGCTTGCTCGGAAGAGAAAAAGGGATACGGGGAATGCCGTTGACGAATATGTGGTTGGGGAGAAGTCTTCTGAGGAAGGTGTTGTCGGGGCCAGCGAGGGTGTCAGGAAACCCTGCTCTGATGACGGGAACGAGCTGTCCGCTGATGTTCCGGATCGGGTAGGGGATCATCCGGAAATGGTCAAGAGGATGGAAATGAAAATTTGCAAGTTCAGAGATTATGTGATGAATTTGTCGGTGCACTCTGATATGATGACTTCCGATCTGGCTCGCGCGATGGCCTGTGTGGCCCGGGTTCCCGGCGAGCATCAACGGATGGAGGGGGCTTCGAAAATGAACTTGGGCCTGGAGACCTTATCGGCCCTTGGTGTGGTGAGTTCGCCTATTCGCATTCTTCAGCCTTGTGTCATCTTTTGCAAACTTTTTATCGTCTAACTTTCGTTCTTGTTATGCAGTCTATCCAGAACGCAACCCGAGTTTTCGATATGTGCGTTAATAATGAAAAAGCTTTTCGTGATATGGAAGAGGGTTTGCGAAGATCTATTGGCGATCTCGAGGAAGCGAATAAGAAATTGGAGGCCGCGCGAGAGCTTTTGGATCGTCGCGAGGCTAAGATTACCGTCCTGTCGGAGAAGCTGAAAGTAGAGACGGCTGGCCGAGTGGAGCTTTCCCAGCGTTTGAAGTAAGATGTCGAGGAGATTTGTGCGTACCGGGTGTTGCTCAGGATGGCAGTCGGGTGGACTCGCCGAGTAGCGGAGATTTTGAAGGAGAGGACGGGACGGGCGGCCGAGGAGAACGACTCTCTTAAGCGACAACTGGAAACTGCGCGCAAAGAAGCTGCTGATCTTCGCGCTCTGGCTGGTCAGCGCGAGGAGAAACTCGTAAAACTAGACCGTATGATGCTGATTACCGCAGCTCATGCTGCAGGTTACAACGTTCCCCCGGAGGTGATCTTTGCTCCGAACATCTATGATAAGGCTGCCCAGGCAAAAGCTGTTGAATTTTGTAGTCGTTTTAAGAAGTAATAGGCAGTCTGTACCTTGATTTTGCTTTTCCAAGATGTAATGATGATTCGTACAATTTGAATCTTTTTTGTGATATTGTATTGCACCTAATTATGTTTTGCCTGTTGATGTGATTGTGGTGCATTGTGGTGTCTTTCATGTCTTTTCCTCGATGTTCTATAAATAGGAGTCGGATTTTTCGGTATGGACTTGCAACTTGTTTGGTTTTTACCAATTTGCTTCCTTCTTGAGATAATTTCTTTGGGAGAATGTCGCTTCGGGACGTCGTCGATCCGGCCCGAGTGTTGGAGGTTCAGAAGGCGATATCGGCGATGCCGCATCCCTATGTTTACTACCCTCCATCTGAGGAGAATGATGCGGAGAGGAAGGTGAGGTACTCATCCCCTGTTTGGATGAACCGGGACTGTATATCGCAAAGGAGAAAAGTGGAGAGTGAGAATTCCGTTCCTTATACCGGATCTGTCACCGATTCCTGTGATGTTGTGGTAAGCGCA
The DNA here is from genome assembly GCF_963576675.1 of Euphorbia lathyris. Taxonomy (NCBI): domain Eukaryota; kingdom Viridiplantae; phylum Streptophyta; class Magnoliopsida; order Malpighiales; family Euphorbiaceae; genus Euphorbia; species Euphorbia lathyris. The sequence goes on from NC_088914.1 coordinate 23,816,151, forward strand.
GTTTCTACCACAGAAAAGAAAATTTGGTCTCATGAGGGCATCGGCTATCTCCTCCCTGATGAGACCGTCGCTCCGGTGCTCAACCCGCATCCTTCTTGGATCAAGAGGCTTTTAGCCGACGAAATGGAAAGGGTGTTGAACTTGCCCCATGAGGTGGAGTACCGTCGGGTAGGGCGTCATGCTTCACCAACGCGTCCATATGGACCGACGTTCGTTGATCCCATCAAACCGCGAAGCGTGGTTTTCCTAGAGTTTGCGCAGCAGGGTAGCCTGGGTCCCGTTCCTGCTAATCCTAACCATCGCGTGACCCATGTGGGCAAAGCCTGTTTGTATCATAGGCAAAATGGTCATAACACCGATGAATGCGTGGACTGGAGAGCGATGCATCAAGATTTGATGGACGAGGAGGAAATCCCAGACCCTGATCATCCTAAACCTATCTGAATACTTGTGTTTATCCGACTTGGTGTAGCCCTATTAGATCCTGTAATGGCTCTATGTAGTAGTGCCCAAGGTTTGTGGTGTAGGATCGTTGTTGTCGTTGTAATTTGCCCTTTTATTTCAATGTGGTGTGTGATGACCTGAAATTTGAGAGTTCTATTTTATGCTGAAGCTTGGACTAGGCGCATTCCAACTTGTTTGTTGTAAGTCGTTCGATCTCATCGAAAAGCCGTAAAGGCCTGCACTTAAACACTTGGTTGGCGGAGAACACGATAAGGTTCTGTTCGCCCGAAATTATTGACTAAATGATAGTTAGACGATGTAGGAGGCGTTCGATACGATCGAAGAGCCTGATCGTTTGAGCATTAGAATGCTTAATTGGCGGAGAACGCGATAGGGTTCTGTTCGCTCGAAATCGTTAACTAAATGTCAGTTAGACGATGTAGGAGGCGTTCGATATGATCGAAGAGCCTGATCGTTTGAGCATTAGAATGCTTAATTGGCGGAGAACGCGATAGGGTTCTGTTCGCCCGAAATCGTTAACTAAATGTCAGTTAGACGATGTAGGAGGCGTTCGATATGATCGAAGAGCCTGATCGTTTGAGCATTAGAATGCTTAATTGGCGGAGAACGCGATAGGGTTCTGTTCGCCCGAAATCGTTAACTAAATGACAGTTAGACGATGTAGGAGGCGTTCGATACGATCGAAGAGCCTGATCGTTGAGCATTAGAATGCTTAATTGGCGGAGAACACGATAGGGTTCTGTTCGCCCGAAATCGTTAACTAAATGACAGTTAGACGATGTAGGAGGCGTTCGATACGATCGAAGAGCCTGATCGTTGAGCATTAGAATGCTTAATTGGCGGAGAACGCGATAGGGTTCTGTTCGCCCGAAATCGTTAACTAAATGACAGTTAGACGATGTAGGAGGCGTTCGATACGATCGAAGAGCCTGATCGTTAAGCATTAGAATGCTTAATTGGCGGAGAACGCGATAGGGTTCTGTTCGCCCGAAATCGTTAACTAAATGACAGTTAGACGATGTAGGAGGCGTTCGATACGATCAAAGAGCCTGATCGTTGAGCATTAGAATGCTTAATTGGCGGAGCGCGATAGGGTTCTGTTCACCCGAAATCGTTAACTAAATGACAGTTAGACGATGTAGGAGGCGTTCGACATGATCGAAGAGCCTGATCGTTGAGCATTAGAATGCTTAATTGGCAGAGAACGCGATAGGGTTCTGTTCGCCCGAAATCGTTAACTAAATGACAGTTAGATGATGTACCCAAAATATTGCGAAACATAATTTGCGTATATTATTGATAATATCTTTTTAATGTTTGGACATTCCAGCTATTGTCGAAAGCCACCCCCTCTAGAGAGGCAATTTTATAAGCTCCGTTGTGGAGAATAGTGTCGATTTTGTACGGACCCTCCCATGATTGGCTGAGCTTTCCTTGAGCTAACGGGGACTGCGCAGCTGCGGCGTCTCTGAGCACAAGGTCCCCGACCTGAAAAGTGCGGGGACGAACCCTTCTATCGTGATAGCGCGCGATATTCTGCTTATGGGCCGTGATGTGCAACAGAGCATCAAGGCGCTCTTCTTCGAGTCGGTCGCCGGCTTCCTTGAGTTCTGCACTGTTGTCGATTTCTTCAAAATTGGTCTGTCGGGGGGAGCGAAGAATGACTTCTGATGGTGTCATTGCTTCCGACCCGTAGGCGAGAAAAAAGGGGGTACGGCCTGTTCCTGTGTGCGAGGTGGTACGGTATGACCATAAGATTGCCGCAATGTGATCAGGCCATGCCCTGCCTTGATCGGTTAACCGTGCTTTGATCCCTCGAAGGAGCGTTCGGTTGCTTACTTCCGTGAGGCCGTTGCTCTAAAGGTGAGCTACCGATGTGTATCGGCCTTTGATACCCCAGTCTGCACAAAAATCGCGAAACTGGCTACAGTCGAATTGCTTTCTATTATCGGTGATGAAGGAGTGGGGGACCCCGAAACGGTAAATAATAGCTCGCTTGAGAAAACTGATGACGTTGTCATCGGTTATCTTGGCGAGGGCTTCAGCTTCGATCCATTTGGTAAAATGATCGACTGCCACAACCACGAAACGCTTTTGTGCTAAAGCCATTGGGAAAGGGCCGAGCAGGTCAACACCCCATACTGCGAATGGCCATGGTGTTATGATACCCTTGAATGGGGCCGCCGGGGCGTGATGGGTATTGGCGTGTAGTTGACATGCCTGACAACTGCGGACCAAGCGCGTTGCGTCGGAATCCATGGTCTGCCAGTAGAACCCCTGGAGCCGGGCCTTTTTCGCAATTGTTCGGGCTCCCTGATGCGAGCTGCATACTCCTTGGTGAATTTCCTTAAGACAGTGATCTCCCTCTTCCTCAGATATACAACGCAACCAGGGATGCGTGGCTGATTTGCGGTAAACTAAGCCATCATGTAATGCATAACGCCAAGAACGCCGGACAACTAGGGATGCCGCTGTCCGATCTGCTGGAAGCGTCCCATCCCGAAGGTACCCGATAATCGGGCTTCTCCATCCTCGTGCCGCAGCGTCAGCTGAGTCGATCTGCAGTGAATTCTCAGTGCGAAAAGCTGGGGCACTCGTAACCTCAATCAAGGTGAGCGGGTCACTAGACTATTTGCCTGCCGCAAGAGCAGCGATAGCATCTGCCTCCTCGTTCTCTTCTCGCGGGACCAACACCAGATCCAGTGTTATGCTCTGTTTTTAAGATCATTGAGTAGGGACGTGGCGAGGGTCAGGTATTGACACATCGTGGGGTCCTTTGCTTGATAAGCTCCACTGACATGGCTAACGACCAGCTTCGAGTCCGAGCATATTGTCAACCGGCCAGTGACTATTGTTTTTGATAGTCGGAGGGCGGCGATCAAGGCCTCATATTCGGCCTGATTATTGGTGGTCGGGAAATTCAATCGGACGGCGTAACGTAAGTGGAGATTGTTGGGTCCTTGAATGGCTACACCGGCGCCTGCCCGTCCAGGAGCGCAAGACCCGTCGATGCTCATCGTCCAGATATCGCCCGGGCGAGCTGGTGTTGCCGTAAGTTCGGTGGTAGCACGGCCGGTAAACTCGACAATGAAATCGGATAAAGCCTGAGCCTTGATTGTCGTTCTGGGCTCAAAACGAACGTCGAACTGGGAGAGACGAACAGACCAATTGGTGATACGCCCGGAAACTTCTGGCCTTTGGACGGCCTTTTTTAGCAGATAGTTCATCCTGACGATGATCGTGTGCGTTTGGAAATATGGTCTCAGACGTTCTGAAGCTTGTGTGATGGCGAAAAGGGCCTTTTCCACCTCGGAGTATCGGATTTCGGCTCCCTTCAGCACTCTGCTCAGGAAATAAACCGGAAAAAGCTCTGTCCCCTCCTCCTGAGTTAGAACGACCCCTATTGTTTCATCCGTGATGGTGAAATATAAGTGAATGTCCCGTTCTGGCTTCGGCACTGAGAGCAGAGGGGGAGTTGCGAGGAAAGTTTTTATGGCGTTGAACGCGGCCTGGCAGTCAGTCGACCACTTAAAGGGGTGCTCTTTTTTTATTGCTTTATAGAACGGGAGACATCGCTGAGCCGAGCAGGAGATGAAACGTCCTAGAGCGATGATTCTTCCATTGAGCCTTTGCACCCCTTGCAGGTCGCGTGGTGGCTCCATTGCTAAAATGGCTTCGATTTTCGCGGGGTTAGGTTCGATGCCTTTTTCCGACACCACGCAACCCAGAAACTTCCCACTTCGAATTCCGAAGAAACATTTTTCCGGGTTCAGCTTGAGGTTATAGGCTCTGAAGATTTTGAATACTTCTGCTAAATCTCGCGAATGGTCGCCCTCTTCGGTGCTTAGGACCACCATATCGTCGATGTACACCTGTACCGTCTTACCGATGAGATGGGCGAACATCTTATCTACCAACCACTGGTACGTGGCCCCTGCATTCTTTAACCCGAAAGGCATGACGTTATAGCAATATGTTCCCTCGTGCGTAATGAAGGAGGTCTTTTCGGCGTCGGCAGGGTCCAAAGGGATCTGCTGGAAACCGGCGATGGCGTCAAACTGCGACAAGATCTTTCGACCAGCCGTCTGATCTAGGAGTTGATCTATGTTAGGCAGCGGATAAGAATCCTTGGGGCAGGCTTTATTGACATTCGTGAAATCTACACACATACGGTACTTTCCGCTGGCTTTCTTTACAAGTACAACATTAGAAAGCCAGTCCGGATAGTTGACCTCGCGGATAAATTTTACAGCTAGGAGTTTGTCAATTTCTTCTTTTACCGCCGCCTGCTTGTCTTTCGCCTGCACTCTCATCTTCTGCTTCATTGGCTCGACGGAGGGGTCGATATTTAACTTGTGCATTGCTCTCTCAGGTGCGACCCCCGTGATGTCCTCGGTGCACCAGGCGAAAACATCCGAATGCTCCGTTAGGACAGCCTTGATTTCATCGGTCAGCGGGGAGGTGAGCTTCGTTCCCATTTTCACTATCATATTGTCCCCGAGGATACAGTCATCGACTGGTTCAATGGGCACGAGATTGTAACCCCTCATGTCCATTAGTCCGTCCTCTAAGTAGAGCGCTGTTCGAGGTTGAGTTGCCTCCCACTGTAGTTTTTTGGCCAGCATACGGTCACCTTGGACGGTGATCTTCCTACGCGTGGAGGGCAACGTCAAACACAACTCGGAGATATCCACCGTGGCCCTCAGGGCGGCCAGGAGAGGCCTTCTGATAATGGCATTGTAAGCCAAGGGGATATCGACCACCACCCATTCCGCGGTATTCTCGACTTCTTCTTCCCCTTCGGCCAAGATGGTTGGTAGTGTTATAACTCCTTTTATCGGTACTTCGATTTCTGAGAGGCCTACCAGGGGGAAAGTCGCGGCCCGGAGGGCGGTCCAAGTATTCTTCATGGCGCGGAGAGCCGCCCAGGTGAGCAGGTTCACCGAACTTCCGGTGTCGACAAGCACTCGGTGAGTTCTAAAACCTGTGATGCTAATGGTGACGACAAGGGCCTCCGAGTGGCTAGTTCGGAATGGAGGCTGCACTATTAGCGTCTGTCCGATTGCCTTTCTCTTTCGGGAGCTCTCGGGCTGTGCGGAAAGTGCCGGTGCTCCCTCCCTGATCACGTGTATTTCTCCATGGTACCTTGGCCTCTTCGGCTCCTCTGCTCGCCCTGCTTCCCTTTGCTTCGGGCTCTGATCTCTTTGCCTGCTCGCCTTTGGTGGTGCCCCCTGCTCCGTTATTCGCTCGACCTCTTTCTGTAGTTGATAGCAGTTATCCGTGGAGTGTCCAGAGGATCTGTGATACTTGCAGTACTCCTTTTCTGCCCAGGTTTTGCCCTTGTCACCGACCGGAGCCTGTTGTGTGAACCAACGAGGCTGATGCTGAGTGGCGTAATGCACTTCCTTGCCCCGGGATTGGTCCTCCCTTCGCTCCGGGTTTGTACGCTCAGCACGAGCCGGATAGGGCATCGGAGCCTCCTTGCGGACTCGGACCTCCTCCCGCGATTCCAGGGTCGCTCTGCTTCTCTCTTGCTTGTGTGTGTCGCCTTTGGCCTTATCCCTCTCTGTCTCCTCGTATCCGGTGGGTCGGTCACAGTCATCGTACCGGACAAACGTTTGTGCCATGGTCATCAGCTCTTCGAAAGATCTGGGCATCTTTCGGAAACACTTCTGCTTTAAGGGTTCGCACGTGGTCCTCTTTGCTAAGGCGTCATGGGCCACCTCCAGATTGAGGCCTTTGACTTGCGAGGCCATGTGATGAAACCTTGAAAGGAAATTGCGCAGAGGCTCGGTTGTTCGCTGCTTGAGACCGTTGAGGTCCGAACTGATCTTCCTGACCTTTGCCGCTGCGGCAAATCGGGAGAGAAAAAGGTCCTTCAGGAGATCAAAAGAATTGATGGATTCCGGGGCAAGTCCCCGATACCATTCCTGCGCGCTTGATGAGAGAGTGGTGGGGAAGACCTTGCACATGATGTCTTCGTCCTTTGAGTATAAATTTATGGTGCTCATGAATGACGCCACATGATCATTAGGATCCTCGGTCCCTGAGTATTGGGCCAGTCGAGGAGCTTTCCAGTCACGCGGGAACCTTTTTTCGATAATCCTTTGCACCAGTGGCGTTTTGCTGGAGGTGATGCTTCCTCCCATTACACCCCCGAGTGCCCTTTTGTCGAGAAAATGTTGAATTTTCAGTTCCAGCAACTCCTCGCTTTCCGTGGCTGTAGTTCCCGCTCGTCGCTCCTCGCCTTCTCTGGTGACTCCGGCTCCGGCTTCTCTTCCCGCTATGATTGCTGCTTCCGGGGCCTGCTCAGGGAGGGCCCCCTCTCTCTGTAACTCTGCCGCCTCCTTGAGGTATTGCCAAATTTTGGCATTCTCCTCCTGCAGGCTTCTCTGTTGGTCAATGATCTTCATCTGAGCCGCCGTGTGCACGGCCTGCGTAGTTTGAAAACCTTGGATTGCGCTGAGGAGTTGAGTGGCGTTGAAGGCTTCTTCTTCTTCCGGGCCTACCTCCTCCATCAGAGGGCCAAGGATTCTGGGGGAGATCGGAAGGCTCTGGATCACGCCTTCGGCGTGAGTCGTCGAGCTGGTCGCTCCAACTTCGGGTACCATCGTTGGAGCCGAGTCATTAGGGGTTTGCATCTTGTTTGAAGATCCGGAGTCACTTGTAGTCCACCTTCACCGCACCAAATAATCAAGTATGCGAACACTGTGATCCCGGTCTCCGGAGAGGTATTCTGGATTACCGATGGCTCGTCCCTGTGCCGGGAAGGGTCCCTACGGATACTCCGACGAGCAAGATAGTTAGTCGCTCAAGAGAAACTATTGAATGTAATGTGCAAGTGATTGAAAAGATTACCCGCCCTTAGCTTCCAATGTGAGTTGTGTATTTATAGAGGGTGCTTGGGCCCTGGGCCCTTCTGCTTGCTTGGGCTTGCTTGGGCCTTCTTGGGCCTCTTGGGCGTTTTACTCATATCCCGAATCAAGAACTATTCAGACCTTAAAGGATATGATGAGAGCTTGCGTTCTTAATTTCCAAGGTTAGTGGGACATACATTTACCTCTTATGGAGTTTGCTTATAATAATAATTACCATTCGAGTATAGTCATAGCACCTTATGAGGAATTGTATGGTAGACCGTGTAGAAGCCCTATATGTTGGGATGTTGAGGGAATGAGGCAATTAGAAGGACCTGAGATAGTCCAGGAAACTGTTGAGAAGATCAATATCATAAAAAAAAGTATTTAAAAGCTGCACAGGAACGTCAGAAAGCTTATGTGGATCAGCACCAAAGGGAGATGGAATATAAAGTTGGAGATAAAGTGCTTTTGAAAATATCACCGTGGAAAGGAGTAGTTCGTTTTGGCAAAAGAGGAAAGTTGAATCCAAGATACATCGGGCCTTATGAAATCATTGGGAGAGTTGGACCATTGGCTTATAAGTTAGCTTTACCACCAGAATTGTCTTTAATACATGATGTATTTCACGTGTCAGTATTAAGAAGATATAGATCAGACCCAAGTCATATGATTCCTGAACCTGAGATTGCAATAGTGAACACAGACTTGACTATTCGTGAGCAACCTTTAGAGATTTTGGGACGAGAAATAAAATGACTCGAAAATCGTGAAATTCCAATGGTTAAGGTGAGATGGAGTCATAATCAAACAATTGATGAGACAACTTAGGAGGTAGAAGAAAATATGAGGACACAATATCCTTACCTATTTAAAGCTTCTAGTAAGTGAATTTCGAGGACGAAATTCTTTAAAGGGGGGAGAACTGTAACATCCCTAAAACCCTAACTTATAAGTCTCCAAACATTCATATATGTTTTCATGATTGAATACATACATTTTAGATTCATCTCATTTTCATTAGAAGTTTCATATGCATAATGCGATTATCGTGCGATTAGTAGGCGATTAGTGAGATGTAACGATTGGTTAGTGAGAGTTAATTCAGTTAGGACTTAAATGAATGAATAAATATGACCTTAATTGAGTAAATTACACTTTTGGATGGCTGAAATTGAAGTTTGTGAGCAAGCACCTCACTAAGCATGAGCTGTCACCCAAGATTAAGACGAATTACACCTCTTCACTTTAAAAGGATGTACACTACTCCATTCTCATCATTTTCAGCAAAACTTTCGACCATTACTACAGAAAACCTTCTCATTTCATACCCTAAACCTCTCTAAAGAAAACTCTTCCATTTTCAAGCCAAACAAGTCGAGTTAGGAAGCATAGTAGGTGAAAGACACCAATTGAAGGTTAGTATGCTGTTTTAGCATATTTTCTATGAGTTTGAGATTCTTAAATACCTAAGTATGATGAGAGGATTCGTTGTGGATGAGTTATGGTTGAGTTTTTTTTTTAGTTTTGGTGTTGTTTAAATTGGTTATAGGCTGTCTAAATGAAGATATATATATCAAGTGCCCTAAACATAAATATAGGGTACTGTTTTCAGTCAACTTGGAACATGTTTTTCATCTTGATATTTTTCGAATTTGGAAAGACATAAAGAATAAAATATTTTCATATATATGTTAACAAACTCTCTGTAAAATATGAGACTTCAATTTAATATATATATGAAGATAACATTGACAGAGCATGACTGCCTCGAAATTGAATGTTATTTGAGGCAGCCATGTTGATATAGTATTTTGAGGACCTTATGGTCAGAATTGGGAAAAGTTTATTCATATAATATTGTTTTTAACTACGTAAAGTATATGTCTATAAAAGGATTTGGAAATCCATTGTGTTTATTGTAGCTAGGTTGAGTGAATTATGGTAAATGCAAATCTGGATAGTCTGTTTCCTGACTGGAAACAAGATAGAATCATTTTGCATGCCATATATTGTGTAGAAGTGATATTAATGTGAATTTTGGATATATTACACTCATACATGTCTAATTTCAGTAGGTTTAAGAAACAGGGCATTTGGATTCATATAGAAAGAGTTATGGCAGAAGGTGTGTAAGTAGGTCATATGAGGATATAAGACAAAAGGATTAGATTGCATGAACTTTGTGGAGTTAGTGTCTTGTAAATATCATATAGCATGCATTAGTTTATATTTTCATTAAGTTTACATTAAGACTAATTGTATAAATGTTATATGACATTAGAAGGATAAGGTGCAATTGAACACACACCCGATCGTGTAGAATAGATCAAACCGAGTGCGATGGTAAGCATATTGCTTATATATGTGTATGAATGTATTATGGATTGTGACTTGTTGAGTGTGAGATGTGGTTGAATTTGATGTGAATAATGTTTGAGTGTTTGTGATACGTTGTGATAGATATGAAAGCGATATGATTGAGTATGTTGCAGTGTTATGAGTACAAATGTGGCATGTTGAGCCTTGGGCACATACTTGAACTGAATAATGGTTGGATAAGAAATGAATATAAGATTGCTTAGATGGATATGTGAAATGGTCCTAATTGAGAGTGTTATCCGAATATTGTAAGACGGAAGCACGTGTGTTGAGTTATGTGCGTAGCGGACTACGTGAGTTGAGTTTACCTCATTCGTATCACAGATGATTGTATTCCGAATTTAGTGAGTCGGGATACAGATTGGGCCCAATGACCATTTTATATATATTATCTAAGTACAAAAGGGACCATACTTACTCAAATACGCATTACTATAATAAGTGAAACAAGTGACTATCTTTCCACTGAAAATTCTAACTTTGTAATGATGATATATTTTGATCGGTGTTCTTTACATTACTTTTGTATAGATATATGTGTAATATGTTTATTGAGTAGGTAGTTCATCCCTTGCCAACATATTTTTACAGGTTAGGTGGAGTTTTTCTTGTTTAAGGTCTCACCAGCAGTGTCAGTCCATTCTCGCCTAGGCATTTTGGAGTATTTTGATGTATTTTTGTTTTGTAAATCCTCTATGTAGGATAATAATCTAAACATGTATTGTAAATTGTAAACGCTTTCTCCTATGTATAATAGGTAAAGTTTATATGATATTGAAGTTGACATAGAATGAGATTAATTTAAGAGTAAATTGGAAACTAAAGGATATAGTAGTTTTATGAATAAATATGAGCGAGACTTGAAAGCATATATGTAACTGATGTTGTGTGAGATATCATGTGATCCTAGTGAGAGGGTTACAAATGTGGCTCTTTTCTTTCTTCTTCAAATGAGTTTCTGATTTCTACCTAAATAATGAACTTTACATACTCAATGAACATGAAATTTTATATATCAATGATTTTAAATTAATTGGAAACTATGGTCATAATATGTTTATATGAGTTCAAATAAATTTCTGAATGTATTATAAAAATAAAAGCAATACATATCCATGCGAATAACAAAAGTTCAGACTTCATATCTCTGCCATATCGAAAAAGCAAGTCCGTTTGAGTAATCCCCAAGTCTTGATATTTGCATAACCAAAAGCAGGTCATTAATTATAGATCATTATTTCAATAACCCTAAACCCATTTGCCCCTTCTCCTTTCATGACCTTTCACTTACCCACCCACCTCTAACCAGTATAAATATAACGCTTTTCACTTCTTCAATTTTTATCACATTCTGAAAAAAAGTTTAGACCAAGATTAAAAAGTCCATAAACCAGTATACGTACCCTAAGCGTACAATGATGTCTGATGTTCGTGCCTCCATATACGCGTCGAGTTGGAGCTGGCCCAACTCCGGCAGGAGTCAACCAGATGGCTCCTCAGTTGTTCAGGTATCTTACTCACCCAACGGTCTTTTATGACAAAGGGCCTTCAATACACCTCGTATGAAGGAGGTGTATACAAAATCAAAATATACTTCCCTCTTTATTTCCCCTTCACACCTCCAATTGTAAGAACACAAACTTATTAATACATTGTAATATTACATATATGCATATACATGATGAAATTATTCTTATTCTTAGTTTCGCTTCAAGACTAGGATTTATCATCCTAATATTAGGGATGGTATCTCTTCCCTAGCTACTTGCTCGCCCTTCCTTTCACGCTGCCACGATTAGATTTATCTATTTATCTATGCATTTATCTATGTTTGGGGTCTAATATATCTATGCATGTTTAAGGGGTAAATTTCATCAATGGTGTACAACTTTTGACCCATTTCACACTTTGGTGTACAACCTTCAATTTGTCTCACTAATATGTATGAATTTATAGGTGACCTCCCACTTTGGTGTATAGTAGGTAAAAATGACCGGTCAATCCAAAGTCAACACGTCACGTCAGTAGGTTGACCGGTCAAAAAGTAAAAATTTGACCTTCTAATACAAAATTACTTCTATACCCCCTTCTTCCTCCTTCCATCATCCCTCTCTCTCCCTAACTCCTCTTTCTGCCTTATTTTTCTCTCTACCAAAAACAGAAATGATATTACATACTCATACATTTACAAATCGAAATGGAATGTTGAAGTCATGAATATACAGTTGGTACTACGAGTAACAAAAACACTAAAAACAAACCCCAAAAAAACCGATCAAATTGCAGAGATCAGAAAAAGGAGAGTGAGAAATCGTTAATTGAATAAGCATAAAATCATAACATAAACACAAACAATCTGTACAAAAAAAATCCTGAGAAATCACGCGACTACGGTTCTATACAAAGTTACGCCACCGATGGCTGGAGAATTCACACTCGATGACATTGCGGTTCCTTCCATACTCCACTACGACCGCCTGCGGCTGCCATAGAAATTTCCACCGAAAGGTCACATATACAGCAATCGTAGGAGTGCGGCATAACATTGAGCCAGAAAACACGGTAATAATGGAGATGATGGAGTACTTGGACGGTGGCAGCGGCGGCTGAAGAAGGACGAAGAGGTATATAGAACGAAGTTTAGCGGAAAATAGAAGGAGAAAATGCTGGAATTTGCATAGAAATCGGGGTGGAAATTGGGGAGAAAAGATGAAGAAGAAGAAGTGGAGAGATTTTGCAGAGGAGTTGGAGTAAATAGACATGTTTTTAAAGTTTGGATGCATAATCATAAGAATCTTCTTCTACTACCACAAAAATGCTTCTTCTCTTACTACTGATCAGTAACAATGTGATTTGTAAAAAAATAATGGAATGCAGGTATTACCACTAGTGGAAAGTGTAAGCGGAAATTAAATGGTGTTTAAAAAAGGGAAATAATATTACAGGTATTATAATTATTTATGTTTTTGGTAGAGAGAGAGAGAGATAAGGTTGAGAGAGATGAGTTTGAGAGAAATGGAGGACGGAAGGAGGAAGAAGGGGCATAGAAGTAATTTTGTATTAGAGGATAAAAATTTTACTTTTTGATCGGTCAACCTGCTGACGTGGCACGTTGACTTCGGGTTGACTGGTCATTTTTACCTGCTATACACCAAAGTGGGAGGTCACCTATAAGTTCATACATATTAGTGAAACAAATTGAAGGTTGTACACCAAAGTGTGAAATGGGTCAAAGGTTGTACACTATTAATGAAATTTACCCCATGTTTAAGGTCTAATTTATCTATGCATTTTCTAGCTATTGTGGCATATTTATGCAATGCTGATAGAGCCCTTCATTGAGGGGCCATTTTCTGGGCAAGAACAAATTGTTAAGCAATATGGCAAATTATGTTTCAACTGCCAAGAGATAGGCTGAAGAGCATGCAATGGGGGGGCATGATGTGTGAATAGCATGTAAGCAGGGTTGCATGCTAAACAAACATTGGAGTTGGAGGTTGAACAAGTGAAGAATTGGAAGGCACGAAAGGCACGAAAGGCAACTGGAAGAACAAAAGCCAATTCCCTTGGCAATCAATTTGAAGCTTTTGTTCTTTCATTTGCCTTTCATGCCTCTCCAATTCTTTACTTGTTCAACCTCCAACTCCAATGTTTGTTTAGCATACAGTCCTCATTGCATGCTATTCCCACATCATGTCCCCCTTGGTGCATTTCATTTTTAAAAATACAAGGTAGACATGGAATGAACAACTTATTACTATAAGAGCACGGTAATATATTCATATATGTATATTCAAGTCACACTAAAAGATCTAGGGAGTTTCTCTATACCCTGTTCAATAGGAACACTTACTATCCAAAATGCTTTGTGTGATCTATGTGCTAGTATAAACCTTATTCCCTATTCCATTTATATGCAATTAGGTTTAGGTGAACCTAGACTCACTAAGGTCGCCGTGCAATTAGTTGGCCGTTCTATTCGGTACCCAAAGGGGATAGTGGAGGATGTTTTGGTTAAGGTGGGAAAGTTTATTATGCATGTTGATTTTGTCATCATAGATATTGCTGATGATTTGGAGGTCACAATTATTTTGGGGAGACCTTTTCTAGCCACTGGTAGAGTTGTTATAGATGTACATAATGGCCATTTGATGTTAAAAATTAACAATGAAGAAGTGATATTCAAAATGCATGAGGCTGTTCGTTATGCTCCCGCTTCTGATGATGCATGTTATTTCCTAGATGCTAGAAACGAACAATCTGTCTTGTAGGAACATGAGGACAACGCTAAAGCTGCTGAACTAGAACAACTGTTTGGTGTCAAACAGCACGACAGATGATCCAACAGAGGACGAACCAAAAGAAGAAGATGAACCTGTTCCAAGTAAATCTGAACCTAAAGAAGAGTTAAGATGTCCTGAACTAAAACCACTACTTTCATATTATATATATTTTTAAATAAAAATTAAAACAAATGATAAAATTTTGTCTAATATTTACCCTATTATAAACTTAGCTACATTTGAGTTGAGTTTAAAAAAAAGTATTGTCCTTATTCAGATTAAAACGAGGTTTTTTTCTGAATTGGAGCAAAAGAAAAAAGATATGTAGTATTTCATCTATTTAAAGCAGTGTTCTAAAAGTCGCTAGGCGCTAGTCGGACGGACAACACCTCAAAAGATTAATCGGGGATTAATCGGATTTGTATTTTTCTACTTTTTATATTTATAATGAAATAAATATTATATAAACACATTTAAAATATAAATTAGCACATCTAAAAATAATACTAATAATAATTAAAATAATAATAATAAATATTATATAAATATTATAAATATTTGTTTTAAATAAATAATAAATATCCATAAATATTCATAAAAAATGTGTCTATTTCTCTCTCCATATTCATCAAATAATTCTGAAGAAGCAAAGTGGTGGCTGTTGTGTTTTCATTAAGGCGATGAAAAAGAAGGAGCATAGGAGTGACGAGTGAGTGATGGCTGCGATTTTGTGAAATGAATCAATTTAGAGAACTAACTTTAGATGGATATTTGGGCTTTTTAATTTCTAATTTTAATTTTTAATAAATTGAATGAAATTAGTTTTATTTAATGATGTAATTTAGTTTTATTTTTTTACTTGTATGATCATTAATTATTTTTATTATTTTGTAGCAAACTTTTTATAATTTTTTGATTTGACCCGATTTTTAGCTGCCTAACCCGTTTAACCCAACTTGCCCGCCTAGCTCGATTTGCCCCGATTTATCCCGACTTGAACCGCCTAGGCAGAAATATATCGGACCCCCGACTTATCCCGCCCAGTTATAAAAAATCGTTCAGTGTTATGAATTTCACCGATTAGTCGCCGACTTGGCCGACTTTTAGAACACTGATTTAAAGATGCATAATGAGAGGAATGGAAGAGCAAAAACTAGATCTGATGTGCGGTGGCCGAAGATTCACTTATACTCCATGCTTTCTTCATTCACTTTTGCCTCAACCTCAATTTCGATCGGCACATTCGCCTGTTCCGTCACAGCCTCAGTTTCGATCTGCGCCTTCACCTTTAAACCTAGTTAAGAATTTCAATTTATAATTTTTATATAAATAAAAAATTCTTCCGTATACTTTTATTTTATCTAGGTTTACTCAAACAAAAAAACTAAGATCACCAAGATTAAAAATTTATGTTTTTTTTAAGAATTTACATTTGTGTGTTTTTACCATTGGATTAATTTTCTCATCCATCATCCAATGGTGCAAACACGCCAAGTAATGGTACTTTGTTAAAAACAAAGTAACCATAGAAGGCACCTTTATTATATATAAAAATAAGAGATAAGGTGTAAAAATACCCATAATATTTATAGTCATAAGCAATTTTACTCCTAACGTAATTATAAAAAAAAAATTACTCATAACGTCTAAACTGGTGAAATTTTACCCTTAACGTTGGCGGCCAAGAGCAATTTTACCCCTAATGTTGTTAAGTTGGGTCAATTTGTGAAATAATTCATCAAACTGTCTTCTCGATCATGAATCTTGTTATTAATAACGAATCATAAACTTATGATTATACGTGAAATTTAAAAAAAATTTAAAAAATATATTGTCTATTGTACGAATTGCACAAATTAAATTCTAAAAAGTTCGTAGAATTTATAAATATTAATCTTCATTTATCTATTAAATCGGTGCCTTCTATGGTTACTTTGTTTTTGACAAAGTATGTACCATTATTTGGTGTGTTTTCACCATTAGATGATGGAATATAAAATTAATCTAATGGTTAAAACACACAAAGTGAGGCTTACTTTGTAAAAAACAAAGTAAGCATATCATTTACCTATAGAAAATATGAAATCTTTTTTTTAAACGAATTGATATGCAAAATAAAATATTTGTATTTTAAAATAATGTTTAAAATTAACCCAACTTACCAATATTAGGGATAAAATTACTCTTAGCTTTAGAGGTAAAATTATATCATTTTAGATGTTACGGGTAAAATTGATTCTAACGGTAAGTAAACGTTTGCGGGTATTTTTGCACTTTATCCCTAGAAATAATAATAAAAAACATTGTGACCAGCTCTTTTTCCTTCTCCTATCCATCTCTTCCTCGTTTCTTACATTACTTTTCCTGTCATCAGCCACAACCCATCTTCGTCTTCTCTCTTTTCTCTTTATTTTCTTCTTTCTCTGTTTAATTATTCATCAATCACGACATCAACTTCATTGATCTGTCGGGAACTTTCCTTCTTTCTTTCGTTAATTTATTTATCCTTCACAGTTTCTATTTCCATTTGATTTTCTGGTCAATGAGCCTTCATTTTAGGGTTTTGATTCTTATGTAATTCCAGATTTGTATATTCTCTTTGCAATCAAAGCATGTGATCAGAAAGATCGGTTTTCTTTTTGCTTATTCCCTTGTAAATGAGAAGGAAAAAGCTCAATTTTTTTTGTTAGAAATTGAATTGTATTCACGATTATTTTAATTCTTATACTCCATTTTCTTCCTGCGCTTCCCATTGTTTCACTGTTAATTCTATCTAATTGCATGAGATTGTGAAGAGTTGAGCTTTTTTATATCAAGGAGAGAAAAGAGAATCCGTGAAACGGACAATCTGGTAAATCGGTTGGTACTGGGGGGTGAATGTTTGGTGGAAAGGGGATTTATTTATAGGGTAAGGTAATTGGACACAAATCTAAGTAAATATAGCAATTTTCAGTTCGTGAGTTAATGGACAAAGCAAAGATTGACCATATTGTTGGGGGCAAGTTTAAGCTGGGAAGAAAGATTGGAAGTGGATCTTTTGGAGAGCTCTATCTGGGTATGTTTTGTTAACCTTATTATTTAATATGTTTCTTCTTTAAGTGATATCAGTTCAGAAACCACATTGCTTTAACTTCATTTCTATATTTGGTTAAAAAAATTCAGGTGTAAATGTCCAAACTGGAGAAGAGGTTGCTGTTAAGCTGGTACTTGATCTGCTTCAGATAAATTGATTTGATTTAAGATTCAATGTACTTTGAATTATGTGACATGATGGGTTGGGTAGCGTTTATAGTTCCTCTTTTTTCTCTTTTGCTCCGTCAAAAAAAGTGAATCTTGTTGTTTTTCTTTTCTATGATTTGGCTTGTGAGTTTTTTAAACCTTGGATTATACTTTTAAGTTTTAAGCATCTTTTTATGAAATGATTACAACTTATTGTAAAGGTTTAGACTACTTGTTAAAAATTAGAACTAGTACAAATACTATATATTGTCTGTTCCTTCTGAATGTGGCATTTACTATGTACAAAAAAAAAAGGTTCCAATCCAGTTTTAATTGAGCAGTAGCCAGTAGGGTAACGGTTTGGACGAGTTCTTTATGAATAATTGTCTACCCTTGGTATTTCTTAATAAAATTATGACATCAATTTTGTCCAAAAGAAAGCAGTTTTTTCATGTAAGAATTTTGTTGTATTTGTATTTGCGCCTTATGTTTGCTTCTTTATAAATAATGTACTTATCCATGGCTTACTTTGTTGATTGTTGACTTCTTTTTTGAATTCCAAATTTCAGGAATCTGTGAAGACCAAACATCCACAGCTTCACTATGAATCCAAGTTGTATATGCTTCTTCAAGGAGGGAGTAAGCCTCACCTGCACACATATTAAAATTTAAGTTATAAGCTGTTTGGAGTTTTTGAAACCTATGACAGGACAAATTTTTGTTTGTATTGTCTTTTCTGATTTTATAAACCATAACTCTGTATAAGGTTCTTGTGCTCCAAATTTTCTTCAGAAATTTAATCTAAGACAGAAAAATGGTCTCAAAGAATGACATTTTCATTTAATTTGTAAACAATTTCATCTGATTTTTCTCTTATGAAGCTGGAATTCCACATCTCAAATGGTTTGGAGTGGAAGCTGAATACAACATCATGGTCATTGATCTTCTTGGACCAAGTTTGGAAGATTTGTTCAATTACTGCAATAGGAAGTTTACATTGAAAACAGTACTGATGCTTGCAGATCAACTTGTAAGATCACGTGACAACTCTTTGTTCAAGAATATATCCATACCGAGAAAATAATTTCTTTTTTCTTCACAGATTAATAGAGTCGAGTATATGCACTCCAGAGGTTTTCTTCATCGTGATATTAAGCCTGACAACTTTTTAATGGGACTAGGCCGCAAAGCTAATCAGGTACTTCTTCTTATGCAATTTAAGTGTTATCTCAGTAGATTAGAAAATTTGTACTCTGCACATTGTGACATTGGAAAAGAATGTACATCTTACGAATTCTTCAATGGGAATTTGACTGATATATCTTATTTGTTTTTCTAACTGCCATATGTATTTGCTCTTATGATTCAGTTTCTGTTGTAGTGCGTATTATGATAAATTCACTATCTTACTGCATCATGGCTTTCATTTGGCACTCTTCCTGAACTACCATGAATTACTTTTTCTATGTGATAAATTTTTTCAACTAAAGAGAATTTGATTGGTTATACAAATTTGTGTAGAAGGAAATAACATTGTGATCTTATTCCAATTTGTTCTTGGTTCAAACTTATTTGAGTATTTTTGTCACAGGTGTATGTCATTGATTTTGGCCTTGCAAAGAAGTATAGGGACCTTCAGACTCATAAGCACATCCCATACAGGTAATTCATTAGTTTTACGCATAACAGTAAACAGTGTGGTATATTGTTTATTTCATTTAGTTTTCTGGCAAATGATTCTTCTTTCTTAGGAGATACTGGAGGCTTCATTTAGCCAAAAGATTTGTCCACTTTGAGGAAATAGGAAATTCAATTGAGCATATACAATATTTGATCATGCATATGCTACTAGGGTGTTGCGTGCTAAGGATTTGACTTCGGTGAAACTAGTAAAGAATGGAAGTATTATTTGGATGCATGCTAAGGATCCCTTGGTTTATCAAACATCCATGTATTACTGCTAAAGGTTGATAAAAACAGTTTTGTACTAAAAAAAGAGGCAACCATTTTAGATAAACTTGTGAAGCACTGGCAGAAATTTGATTTCCATTTATATTTAATAGCTAATGGACAACAATCCTGTAGAGTTCTTAAAAATGAATAAGATGTATATGCCACAACATATATATCATGAGATTCCACTCCACCTTCATTTGTTATCTCCAATGTCAGTGCTTCCACTTTTTAAATATTAGCTCTAATATCTGACATGAAAGCTAAAGAAAGA
Organism: Euphorbia lathyris; assembly: GCF_963576675.1. NCBI lineage: Eukaryota > Viridiplantae > Streptophyta > Magnoliopsida > Malpighiales > Euphorbiaceae > Euphorbia > Euphorbia lathyris. Next base: position 23,835,584 of record NC_088914.1, read on the forward strand.
GAATAAGGTGGGCGTCCTTTACATACACATGCAAGGACAGTTGTGGAAACATATCAAATCTAGGTAATACTAGACTTTAGCTTGAAAATATAGGCAACATGTTATGTCTTCTTTGGTAGATGTCAGCTATTAATATGAAGTGGTCCTTTAACTATCAGCTTGAGCTTTTAGCTGAACGAATGTGAATCCAATGCATATCTTTTCTCAGTTCTGCTTGTTTCCACTTTTACTTCTTTTTACATTATGAGTTAAGCAATTAGATCTTGCAGCTATGCTATAACTCACATGCATGTTGCCACACCATTTTTTTTTCCTTTAAACTGGGACAGAACTTGATAATTGTCATCCTGTTGTCTCTTTTTTTTCCGATGCCTCTTCTCTTCTTCTCACCTACATATATCAATTGTTATTGAAATCTAATGTTTTCTCCTTTTTTTTTTTTTTGTTCATTTACATATTTTGCCAAAATTCATTGCTGCTAGGTGATTCGATGTATTTTTTATATGATACTCAATAAGGTTTTTGGTTGCAGAGAAAACAAGAATCTCACAGGCACAGCAAGATATGCAAGTGTCAATACTCACCTTGGAGTTGGTGAGTGATGTTACATGTGATTATTATTTTCCAACTATTAAATAGGTATTGGCTATCATATTATTTAAAATATGCATCATTTGATGTAATGGTCTTACTTTCATTGACAGAACAAAGCAGACGAGATGATTTAGAGTCTCTTGGTTATGTCCTCATGTATTTTCTAAGAGGAAGGTAGAGTAGATTAGCCATGCACATGATTTATTTATTTTATTCTCCCCTTATCATTTACATGTTCTCTATTTGATGTAAATTTGTCCTTACAGGACTTTTTCTAGTTCATTTCAAATAATATTTTTTCCTCTTCTTTCAGTTTACCCTGGCAGGGATTGAAGGCTGGCACAAAAAAGCAAAAATATGACAAAATCAGCGAAAAGAAAGTTTCAACTCCCATAGAGGTATCAAGATTTATCTCTCATTGCATATAATAATTAACATAATTTTATTTAGTGAAAGACTTTGTTAAAAAATGATTATCTGCTGGGCAGTCTGTTTGGTTCATATTGCTGTATTAGTAATCTAACTGCAAATACGGACACCAGGTGCTTTGTAAATCATACCCCTCTGAGTTTGTATCATACTTCCACTACTGCCGATCATTGCGGTTTGAAGACAAGCCAGATTATTCCTATTTGAAGAGGCTCTTTCGAGATTTATTTATTCGTGAAGGTAAATACCAGGAATCAGTATCTTCATTATGTCTTTAAAATTATTTGCATATTGGTAAATTATGAGCTCTGGCATTCTGTCCAAGCTTTTCGTTTGACCTTTTTCTGGTTATTTCAAATAGGACACAGTGTAGGTGTTTTGTTAATACTTCGGATTTTGGCATCATTGCTACTGTAGGTTATCAGTTTGATTATGTCTTTGACTGGACGGTATTGAAGTATCCTCAGATTAGTTCCAGCTCTAGAGGGCGGGTGAGTGCTGTTGAACTTGTTGGTCTAGGTTTCTATCCCTGTAGAACAATGTTACTTACTTTACTATTCAACTCTTTTCAGCATGCCAGTGGGAAACCGGTTCTTGCAGGAGGACCATCCGCGGAAAGACCCGTAGAAAAGGTCTCAGGTAGTATTCTAAGCAACAGCAGAGTACAAATTTGCTATGAAATTTCTTAAACTCCCAATTATAATAATTTCTTCAGCATGTATCGGTACTCCTGAAAATGGATTAGAAAATTACCTTACTCTATTTCGTACTGGAGTGATGCATCACATGGATGGCTAGAATCTTTTGTTTTGGAATATGTAACTTTTGTGCTCTTTTGTTGATTACAGCACTCACCTTTTTTATGCCTTTTTTCTTCTTATTCTGTTGAACAAATCATTTATTTAGTCCTGATAATTCTCTTATCTTCTATTATACATTTTCATCCAGTTGGGAAAGAAATACGGGATAGATTATCAGGTGCGGTTGAAGCATTTTCTACAAGAAAGGTCTCTGGCTCTAATCCACATGACAATTTCCGAATCAGATCTGCAGATAACGTAAGCAAATCATAATGTGTTAAATTGCAAGGAAAAAAAGAACTTGTCAAAGTGCTCCATCTTGTTTTTGAAATTCTGGTAGACAGATGCATTCTCGTCTTTGAGCTAATACAGCTCTTTGAATCAGTCATTATTAGTACCAATAGTTTTTCTACCAAGTGATACACGCACGCGCGCACACACACACAAACCCATACGAAAGAAGACATAAAATTATCAGCGTGTGAGAATGAGGAGCACACATGCATTCTTGTTCCTATAATTGTTTTTTCTCTCTACACAAGTCTTTATGTTCAAGACATAGCAAGAGTTACGTATTTGAAGTTGTTTTCGCTGTTGAGGAAATCCTTATAATGTGCATTTTGTTGCTACCAGATTCAGCAACCTGAGGTTGAGAAAGGGCGCAGCTCTTCTCGATATGGCAGCACAACAAGAAAAGCTGTCGTCTCAAGTAGCAGGCCAAGTTCCTCAGGCGAACCCAGTGAAGGTCGTTCGAGCAGATTACTTTCAAGCAGTGGGCGACTGACTTCTTCTCAAAGAATCCAACCTGGGAATGAGCCAAAATCATCTCATACTCGTGGGGCTACTAAAAGCACCCGTGAGGATGCATTCCGGAGCTTTGAGCTGCTCTCACTGAGGAAGTGATGGGGAGAGTTGTGATGTTAGTGAATCTCTAGCTCCCTCCCCAATATGAAGCAAACTATTGAATTTGCCTCTGTATATCATCAGTTAATCACAGCCATAGCTGAGGATTTGAAACCTTGAAAACATTGACTTTGTTGTTGGTGATCTGTTTCTTATCATTTCATTTTTGTTAACCTCGCAAGAGTTTGTGCCTGTTGTAACGTTTTAGAAAACATACAAGAAAAAGAATCATGTATGAGACTTTTTATCCTCCTATATGCAGACTTGAGATGCCATTTCTTCAGTTGTTGTATCCTTGTAAACACAGGTTCCATCTGGAGCATAAATTGATTGGATGTATCTGTTTGTCATTGCACTCTCTGAATCCTGATTTAATTGATTGGACTCTCTCAAGTTTAAGTCAATGTTGTTGTTACAAATGCAACAAAGTCTAAAATTTATTAGGATGGTTAAACTAAGGGATTTAGTTGAGTTTGCTCCTAAGAAATGAATTGCACATATATTTTTAATATAAGAAATGATAAAATTATCATCAATGTTTAAGTGGAGCAATTTTGAATTTAGGTGAAATTAATCTAACTGATTGACTGTTTAGAGGGGGAAAAATAAAGTCAATATATAGAGTGAGTTTGTTTTGTTTGCCTTAGCTCAAGCTATAGATGATGTACCAAAAACAAAACAAAAAACAGATGCCCAACCATTATTAGGGTGCAATTAACTCTAAAGATGAAAATGGAAGGGTTGGTAGGGGGTAAAATCGCCCTTATAAGGGTTGGTTACCGACATATTCCTACTTCTAGGTCAAGATAAAAGCTCCGGGTCTTGGTTTTAAAAGTGATTTACTAAACCCAGCCCTAATTTTACACTTTTAGCCCCGTGAATAGACCGAAATACCCTTTGCACTAAATTTCAAAAAACCCAAAATCTCTCAAGAAGCCGAAACAATTTTTGCTCAAATCTGGACAACTTAGTGAGCCGAATCATGGATGGTGATAGAAACCGTAAAGGAAAAGCTAAAATGGTACGATTTACCGCTTTATTTCATTGATTTATGCATCGTTTTGAATCTGTTGTGGTGTTTAAAAATTTCGGCCGGAATCGCAGTCGGGCGTATGAACATCACGCCCGGTCTGCGGTCCGGGCGTATGAGTATCACGCCCGACCAGTGGTTCGGGCGTGATAGCCACATGCCCGAACCAATGGTAGGGCGTGATGCTCATACGCCCTAACCACTGATAGGGCGTGATGTGCATACGCCCGACCAATGGTTCGGGCGTGATTCCCTTACGCCCCCTTACGTATTAGTATAAAAATTAATATTTTTTAAAATTTTAGTAATTTTAGTAAACATTTAGTATAAATTTTAGTATAAAAATTAATATTTTTTAAAATTTTAGTAATTTAGTGTAATTTTAGTTTAATTATAGTAAACATTTTAGTAATTTAGTGTAATTTTAGTATAATTTAGTATAAATTGAGAATAACTATATTATAATTTTATTAGTTTAGTAGTATTTTAGCATAATTTTATAAATTTAGTATAATTTACATTATTTATAATTTTATTAATTTAGTGTAATTTTTTTTGTAGACGGAGCGGCCTACTAGGGGTGGGAAATCCATCCCGTCATCTGCTCGTCGTCTAGATATGGACGACGAGGATGATACACCACGGCATACGAGATTGCGTGGTATAGATATTTCTGGTCGTAGGCGGAGAGGGGCTGCGACGGAGCAGGTGAGGAGGGGGCCAATTGTGGATCAGGCCGATATTCATGGCTCAGAGGGGGCGACTGATTTTGATGACAGAAAGCCCGATAGCGATTCTTTTCAGGACTACCTGGATGTGGCAGCCCGGGCAGTGCGACAGTCCGCTGTTGCACATGATCGCGAGGTTGAGGAGAGCGATGAGCAGCCGACCCAGCGCGTAGGAGGTCGTTTTGCGAGTACAGGTATTTTAGTATTTTTTAGTATAATTTTTTAATATTTTTGAGTATAATTTAGTATAATTTTAGTATAATCTAGTATAAATTTAGTATAATTTAGTATTTTTTAGTATAATTTTTTAATATTTTTAAGTATAATTTAGTATAATTTAGTATAATCTATTATAATTTTAGTATAATTTAGTATAATCTAGGATAATTTTAGTATAATTTAATATAATCTATTTAGTATTTTTTTAGTATAATTTAGTATTTTTTAGTATAATTTAGTATTTTTTAGTATAATTTAGTATAATCTAGGATAATCTAGTATAATTTAGTATAATTTTATAATTATCAGGGACAAGCAAACGTCCCAAAGGTAGTGAGGACGAGAGCTGGGTAGTTACTGCACCGGTTGATGGTGGTCCCGTTGATGGTTCCGTGATTCCTAGTTTTCTAGGACATGTTGTCTCACAGATGTTGGGAGGAGAGATTCGGTCGTTTCTGACATGCTACAACAGATCATCAGCATGCTGAGATTTGTGTCAGTGGTTTTCTGGTGCGTCACCCGAGGTAAGAATAATATAGTGTGTCAACATTTATTGTAATTCGTATTTTTAACTATAAACATACAAAACATTCTGTAATTGTATAAATTGTATATGTGTCATTTTACAGCTGAGGGAGATAATCGAGAGGACTGGTTTGTCTCACCTTCCACAGGCCATGTTTAAGAACCTCGACACTCCGCTATTGACTGCGTTCGTGGAGCGGTGGCAGCCCGATACGAACTCCTTCCACATGCCGTTCGGGGAGATGACTATCCAGCTGCATGATGTGTGGCAGATTCTTCGGATCCCGATCGACGGTCCGATGGTGTCCGAGTCTCCCCCTACTGACTCGCTTCATGCCATGTGCATGATGATGTTTGGGGTGAGTCAGGCTGAGCTTCTGTTGCCGACTAGTCATTTATGGGCAGGTGGAGGTGTATTTGTTGGGGCTGTACAGGGGCTACTCGCTGAGGGTAGGGATGACGCTACTCGGGCCACAGCGTGGATGTGGCTTATGCTTGGATCCACTCTGTTTGTTGACAAGAGTGGAGATAAGATTAGGCCGGCCCATCTTCATGAGGTTTACAGCGGTGTCAGCGGGGCAGCTGGACTATCATGGGGGTCTGCCACACTAGCCATGTTGTACCGGCAGCTGGGGATAGCGAGCAGAGGAGACTGCTCAGGTATATGCGGATGTTTGACCCTACTGCAGGCATGGATATATGAGTATTTTCTGATTTTCCGACCGCATAGAGGAGCTCACCTGATCCCAGCTGACCATGCCCGTGCACTGAGATGGGAGGTCGGGGTACCAGGCAAGACGACCGCCCGACTAGATACCTTTCGAGGGCAGCTGGATCGTATGACGGCGGCAGAGGTATTTTATAAAATTTTAGAATTTATTTAATTATTATTTATAGTATATTATTTTTTTATTGAGTATTACTTTTTTCCAGGTGACGTGGTTGCCTTATGGTCCTGTCGCCGATGATGATCGGCTTCGAGTGTCCTACGCCGGTTGGATACGGTGTAGAGACATCGTCGAGCCGTATATGCCCGACCGAGCGCTGCGACAGGTCGGATATACTCAGCCTATCCTAGCTGAGCGTATTAGACCTGATAAACCAGTACGACCATGGAAGTCGTTATCGTACAGGCTCACGCATTCCTTAGTCACAGTTGAGGACACCTGGCGGAGATTTCCATCGGCTCGGGGCATTGATCGGAGGAGATGTCGACCAGTTGGATACGATCTCACTGCCTGTGATCCTGCTTATATGGATTGGTATAGGCAATATTCGCATCCTCATCTCCTTCATGCACCACAGGCTGGACCGGTACAGCATGCTCGCGCCAACAGCGAATTTGTAAGTTTATTATTATTTAATATTATTATTTAGTATTAGTTTATATGTGTTTAATTTTTAATATTTATTTATTACTTTTTTTGCAGTGGGTTAGCTGGTTGTGGCGTGTCACCCAACTATCGGCTACCCACCAATCTGACGAGGATGTTCCACGCATTAAGAGGGAGATGGATGAGTTTATGGATGCGTGGCGTCGGGCGAGCTGATTTTTTGTTGTACACATTCATACATTTAAACACTTTTTGTTGTAGATATTAAATTTACTCTATTACGTTTATAAATGTTTATGTTTATTAATGTTTATTTTAATTTTTATGTTTTTAAATTTTTTTTGTTAAGTACATTTATGTAGTTACGGGCTTAACGGACTATTTACGGGTTTAACGGACTATTTACAGGATTCATAAGCTATTTTTTTTGCTCTCTCGATACACGGGCGTGTGAAGATCACGCCTTCCCGTGTGGTCGGGCGTGATAGCCCTACGCCTCACCGTGTGGTCGGACGTGATAGTTCCACATCCGACCACAAGGTGAGGCGTACGCCCGACCACACGGGAAGGCGTGATCTTCATACGCCCCACCATGAGGTGAGGCGTGATGTCCATACGCCCGTGCATCGAGAGAGAAAAAAAAATAGCTTTTTCCACCCCAAAACCTATGAAAGGGTAATTTCGTCCTTCCACGGGGCTAGAGGTGGGAAATTGGGGCTGGGTATAACAACACCCTTTTAAAATTGTTACATGTCTTCTTTATCTTTTTTTTTTTTGAAGAATATGTCTTCTTTATCTAGTTTCAAAATTGAGATCATTAGAACACTATTTAACTCCCTATGTATCAATTTTTGACTTATGACATTATTTGGTAACATTTGACCTTTGAACTAGGGTGTTGCTATTTACCGCCTCAAATTACTTATCATCTCCCCCATTCGAACAATTTTACCCTTTTTATAAAAAAATCAAAATTGAAAATTTTGAATTAAAAAAAAAAAGCAAAATTTGGCCTAAGCAAATGTCGGATCCGCCCATCCAATGGGTTGGGCGGATCCAGCACCCACCCAGCCAATTGGCTGGGTGGGTGCTGGATCCGCCCAGCCCATTGTTTCATTTTTAGCGACGAAAAACGATAAATTGTTCCATTTTTTGTGACAAAAATGTAAAAAATTTCATTTTTTGTGACGAAAAATGCAAAATCGTCACAAAAAATATGCATTATTTTCATAATTTTTTTTTACTAAAAAACGTAAATTTTAATGTTACAACTCGTAATCATCCATTTCCGAGGTTTAGGTTGTCACACATTAATTATTTTCATAATTTCAATTATTATTGTTTGGGTTTGTGATTTTGAAGAGAGAATTTTTAGTTTTTAATTAAAATTATAAGAAGGGCAAAAATGTCGAAATGGAGATGGTAACTTGTAAAAGGAGGCGGTATTTAGCAATTCACATGAACTATCTGAAATGACAATTTTTACCCATTGGTCTATTATCTATCCAAAATGTTAATCTTTACCCATTGACGTATTGTTTGATAACAGTACCCCTATACTGCTCAAAATTGGTAAAATCTCAATCATCCATACCGTTTGAGATTTCATCAATTTTAGATACGATCAAAGAAAAAATGAACATTTTAAATAGATGGTCAAATGATACCAAATAACAAGAAACAAAAAAAAAAAAACACGGATAAATCAATAGCCAAATAACGTTGAAAACTTAAGGAATAAAATCTTGCCATTTCTTACATTTTCATTTACAACAACAAATTTAAAGTTTATCCCTTAAAATGATTAGCTTAATATTGCATGTGAAACGTAATTAAAGGAAAATGTCGCACAACTATCACATCTATAGAGTATAACCTTATTGACTTCAAGTCTCATTTACTAATGAACACAGCTAATACAATTACAAGAAATATTTTAGAATTTACAAACTAAATTTACTTCTCAATTTATCAAATATTAAATATTTATTTTAATAACATTTAAGAGGTTACTTGTGTTTCTTCACTACTCAATACGATTGTCATACAACCCTACGTAATAAAAGCATACATTTTAGCAGAAACTGTAATCAATCTGATCTAATGAAATTGAGCGATTGAAGATAACAATTAGATTACAATTTAAACATTTTCCAGAAAACGGACGGAGAATGAATATCTACACTATAAAACTCCTTGAAGAATCGACTTCCAATGTAGAGCTGTACGCAGCAAGAGAAATGGATATTCAGTAATCGGCTTACGGATTTCTCAGAGCTGCCAATCTCTGCTCAAGCTCATCAATGCCAGAACTGCCACAAGACAATTCAAGGGTAAAGGTTAGCTGATAATGCAACAGAATGATTAGAATTCTGATTCTGAATCTAATACTTTACACGAACTTGAAAATGATATATAATTAAGCCCCGATGCTGTGACCTAGGTCGATAACCACTCTATGAATATCAGAAATCTACAAGGAAGAACAAATACCTGCTGACATCTTGCTTATTCTTCCCTGCAATTTTACCTTTTGGTGCAGTTGATAACTGTACAAGTTCAACTTAAATTCAGCAACATGAGAAAAAGGAAATATAATCAACTGAAAGCAAGGGGTAAAACGAATTACTACTAACCTGCGAGGCAACATCAACACCAATTTCATCTAGCACCTGGAACAAGAGTGATTAATTAGAGAGAGAAAAAAAATAAAAAATAAAAAGTGTCATCACTTGCTCCAAGATTCATCAAAATTTATAAGAGGTGAAGGGGGATAATGGGGATAATTCTTAATATTTTGTCCATGAAGGCCATAACTTTCCAATTTTAATAGTCCAACAAAAGACTATTACATACATCATCCAATGCTCACAATTATAATGTCATTGCAAAACCCATGAGTAAAATACATCCACGGCCCTTGAACTATAGAGTTACTAACATCATGGCTACTAAATTTCATTTCGTGATAAAAATCCTTGAACTTTACATTAAAGTCCAAATCAAGGAAAACCATTAAAAAATAAACAAAATGATGACTTGGAAATAAGTATTTAACCATAATTTTTGGTGATATGGATGAAAAATAAAAAGAGTCAATAATTTAGTCAAACTTGTTTAGGTCACCATTTCGTTAATTTTTTTTAACCGATTTTCTTTGATTTGGCCTTTAATGCTAAATAATGTAAAGTTCAAGAATTTTTTATGTCAAGAAATGAAGTTTAGAGACCATTTAGTAGCACTAAATTTCAGGGTCCATGAATGTATTTTACCCTAGAAACCACGGACCAGTAAATAACTTGCTCAGAGATCCCCATATTGCATTGTTAGTTACTAGAAAGATTAATCCATCCTGAAAGGGTGTTTTTATTTGCAGAGAAGCTTCACAATATCAATGTAAAAAGAAGAAGAAAAGAACTCAAGCAGAGAAGCTTACTTGATTTGTCAACTCATCTGTCTCCTCTTCAGCCTCGTCATCATCCAAGGCATCATCTATAGCTTCTGACATCATTTCCGTCTGCATGTACAAACAAAGAACCAATAAGCACCACAAATATGGAACCATGAGCACAGGAATAATATTGTTCCATGCTAATACTATTCTCAAGGTGAATCGTCATCTTACAGTCATATCCATCTGCGCTGACTGCTTCTGAAATTCCCTTATAACCTGTTGTTGCTTTGCAGGTGCCATTTGCTGCATTAAGGATATCAGCCATTAAAATATGTAAAGATTAGCTAACAAACAAATGTACATGCCTGTAAGTTTAGGTTTAACTTCCAAGCAGTAACAAAATATATATCAATCCAAAAGAATTTAGCGCAACCAGCTTTCAGTGTTACAAAATAAGCAATTACTCCTGCAGTTGGAATATTCAAACTTATATCCAGTCTATATACTACTTATATACCTTATTCATAGACGCCATTGCCTTTGTTGCACCTTTCAAACCGACAGCAACTGAAGATTGAGCATGCATTGCCTGCATAGGAGATATATACAATTAATAGCACATTGCACATGTGTTTCAAAGAGATACACTGAGGAGAATAAAGACAATGGATGATCTCTCAGTGAGTTTTTTGTTCATACCTGTGTATGAGTTGCTATGCCTCTCATTTGAGCACGACTACCTTGTAAGGTAGCAATTTGTTGCCTAAGTCTGATTAGCTGCCGAGCAAGAATTTTAGTTGCTGCCTGCAGAATGCATACAAAAAGGTTTTTTATTCTGTTTTTTAATTTTTTTAAAGGAAGGGGGAAAATATCAGAAAGTGTCATTTCAGGACAATGTTGTGGTTCTATGTGTGAAATTTAGTTGCTCCATAGAATGGAAAGTTTGGGGTCCTATGTGACATTTTTGCGGAAGTACGACACCAGTATGAATTTAGATAATTTATTTCCAAAGGCCATGTGATTGCTAAATTCTGATAAATCCTATCAGGATCAGGAATTCAAATACGACTATGAAGGGGATACAGGCAAAAGGAAGCCTTAATATTTAAAGAGATGTATAAACTTCATAATCTATATTGAACTGAAGAAACAACATTAATTTACAAATACTAGTATCCCTCACTGTGTTTAATTGAAGTTGGACTCCTAAGTAGGATCAAGTAGAAAAAATAATATGGTAACTGAAATTTCAAATGCCTAGGCACTAACAGAATCTTGTCATCAATTAATGAAATTTCAAAATGTAACCAACTACAAAACTAAAACTATTAGTAAAGAAATAAAAATGCCAAAACATCAATTATCCCTCACATTCAAGTGAACCCTTTCAAGCCAAATACAGAAAAGCTTACGACAAAGTTAACTGTTCTTCACTAGAAGCAATTCAAGTTTTCAAGGGTTGACAAGAATCCAACTCAATTAGAGCATACAACACACCTCATTTCCTGTTTTAGCAGTTCTTTTTATCTCAGCAACAAGCTTCTTTTCCTGAAGACATGATAAACCTATTAGATCTAACGGTGGAATTTCAAAACCAGGACTATCTTTGTTAACTGTTCAAATACCTCTGATTGCAGTGCCCCAATTTCCTTCTCTATACCTGAATCAGGGCAAAACATAGCAAGAACATCAATATAAAATCAAAAGGATTTGCTTTGAAACTAACAAAAAAGAAAGAAAGGGCTTATGATTAGCCCCATGCCATAAATCAAATGGTCCACGATAAGCCCTAAGTCAAGGTGAGATTTCTCCAGTCAAGGTTGCATTGACAAGAGAAGTGCTTCAACGGACACTTGAAAACTGTGAATCCTAAATGCACATTGCTAAGCTGGAAAGGACTTCAATGTGCAATTTTCCATCTAGTTATTCAATGGGGATCATGGGAAAATGAGTACATGCATTGATCCTCTCCTGAAGTTAGTCTAATTCTTCTTGAAGTACATCAATGCAAAAGGAGCTCCAAAAGCAAAAGCTGATTTTTGACAGCTATAAAATGTAAGTTGTCACAACAAGCACAATTTTATGCCAAATACATAATCAAAATTTGAAGCACCAACCCCACCACTCTGGCCACAAATGACGCTTCTTTGAGTGTACCAAGCATCCGGTTGACCTTATTCGCCTTATTTGAGTAATTCCTTACAAACAAACTTTTATCTATGCGATACACCTTTATAAATGTCACTCCTTTGGGTAAAAGTCTAAAAACAAACCCATTTTGCATATTTCAAACTTACAGCAATATACCCACTGGTTCTCAAATCTGATCTTATCATAGTAGCGGATACCTTTGCCAGTGGAAACTGGAAAGCCATTGATTTTCCCCATACAACAGAATCATCTAACTAAGCTCTATGTTAATAAAACCAAACCTAAGACAATAAATTAAATTTCCTCTGAATACAAAACTTTGATTTTGTGGATAACAATATCAATTATAAAACACCTTTTTTCTTTTCCATTTTTTAATAGTCCAATAAAAGACTGTCAAATTCATATGCTATCAACTAATATACATGAGAGAGAGAGAGAGAGTGATCAAGGGTCCTGTAAATGCAATGATGAAAATCATATAAAATAAAAGTAGAAAATACCTCTAGTAGCATTTTGCATTTCTCTTTTACTCTCTCGTAGAACCTCTGCAGTCAAAATAACAATCCGTCATGATCATAATTAGCAATAGAAACAGTCGGCTGAGATTTAGGGGAAAAAAGCCATAACAAGTCAACCAAACTCGGAAAATCAATAATTTAAGAGGAGAGCATCATTCGAGAATAACTGATAAAATCTGATAACTAAATACGAATTTTGGATCAAACTTTAAGGATGATAAACCTCTGGGATTGGGTTTCTTGCTGAAGATATTCATTTTATTTGAGCTCCGATTAGAAGATATGCAATGATCAATATGCTAGAATTCCTTAACGGAGTGGAATTAGGGATGAGAGAATTTCAGGCTGGATAATGGAGAGAGAGAGTGCAGAGAAACTTTGGGGAATTTCCCCTCTCTAATATAATATTCCGATATTGATTTAATTAACCAGACCGTCAGGGACTTCACTGTAAATATGTATTTAATCAAAATTTCAAAGAAAATTTTTGAAAGAAAATCTGCTATCATTATTTCATATTTCAGTGTCTCATTTTATATCTCTAAAAAAAAAAAAAAAAGTGATCTATACTTAATTAAAATAATATATTCTATAAACTAAGAAGATCTGTACAATAAAAATAGACTATATTTTATGAAAGGTACAGTAAAATCTCTATAAATTAATAATGTTGAGATCATGGAATTTTATTAATTTAGAGAGTTATTAATTAATCGATAAATAATAATAATTAATTTATAGAATGATTTGAAATTTTTTTAAAATAAATTAAATGTGTATTATATAAGTTAATTGAACTTGGAAGTTCATTGTATTTATGTTAAAAATATTCAATTTATCATAGTTAATGAATTACTATAAAAAAAATTATATGGAGTGTTGTTTCAAATCATACCAAAAATAGGCTTCTCATGAATCTGTCACAACGAATTTAGAGGAAGCAACCACTGAAGACATTCATGAACTTGAGGAAATGATTGGTCAACTTGGTTACCGTAATCCAATGGATTTCAATCAAATATTGGATTATCTAGGTGAAAACAATGAATGCTGAATTCAATTGAGTATGAAGCTGAAGATGATTCGGTACCTTTGAAATCAGTCACAAGAAATGAAACAATTACAACATCATCCACTCTTTACAATTTTTTGTTACAATTTGACAAGTATACACTGAAACTTTTGAATGCAGTGAGAATAATTAGAGATGAAATTTGATGACTCGTGGAGAATTTTCGAGGAACTTCCGTCTCTGTGGGGGCGTCGTTGGGTTCGACGGGGGAAGCTCCGATGCCAAAGTCAGTATGGAAGAATAAGAGAGCAAACTGAATTGACAAAGAGTAAGTGAATGTGTACCTTGATAGCCTGAGACATAGGCTATATATAGTCATGAAGCCGTAACTTTCAGTAACTAGAAAGTCTCCATTAATGTTCCATTAATGGCGGTTACTGATTTCCTTTAAGTTGGCTGTTAGCTAATTGATAGCTCATTAATGGTCTTTATAGCCGGATCGGCCCAGCCGTTCTAATGGCGGATTGAGTGTTTATGGAGATTCGCCTCACAGGTTCGCTCGCGGGTCTCTTTTGGTGAGACCTTAGTGATCCGCCCGTCGGATCTCTTTGTTCCAATACGCCGCGGTATTCCCGTATCAGTTGATCAACACGTGGTGTTCTTCGGCGAATATCTCTTTTGATCCTTGGGATAATATCACAATGTTATCAGAAGCCCCCCAAAGTTCCCTTAAAGTCCTTTAGGGCTTTTGAGCTTCTTTGCGCGCCGTCATGATTACCTGCATTAATGATCACTCTGTTCGATGCCAATCGAGGGGTGACACGTGTGGCAGGCGCACCGCTCGAGGAAAGAGAAAACGCTTTCTTCATTTCTCTTTTTCTCTTTCTTCCTCATTCGTTCTTCCTCTCCATTTTCCTTTGCGTCTTCTTTGCAGAGCTTCTCTCGGAGTTTCAGAATCCTTTGAGCCTTTATTTTTCATGTAAGTCCATCTTTTCATTCTATATTTTCTAAATGTTTAGGAGCTCTTCTTCATCCTCTAGATCAACCTCTGAACTTTTTAATTTGACCTCTCGCTCTGAAATTGTAGTTAGTTGGACCACTTCTTCGTCGGAAAATTCTCTTTCCTCCGAAGGTACGGTTAGCTCTGATTTAGCTGAGTTGCGCGATTCGGCGTGTAATCGCAGGCGAACTCGTTTAGGTAGAAGTCAAAACCTTTCCGTTCCTATCACCGGTACTGCTTCGGCCATAGATTTTAGGCGATCTTCCGGGATGGTGGCTTCTTCTTCTGCCCCGCCTAGGAAAAAGACACCTCGTGCGGAGTCCATCTCCTCTCGCATGAGTGTCGCGGATCTAGCGGATCTGGCGAGTAGATTCCCATGGATAAATAACTATGAAACCCAACTAGCGGATGCTCATCAACGACCCGCCTGTCCGCCAAGTGGATTCTTGTCTGTATACTGTAGTCATATAGAAAGGGGGTTCTGACTGCCTCTTCCAAAGATGATGGCGGATATCCTTGCTTACTTTGACATTACCGCCAGCCAATTACATCCAAATGGCTGGTTAGATCTTGCTTTAGATTGTTACCTAGCCTCGAACTTAGGGGTAGTGTGCACCCCTCGTATCTTTCGATCTTTTCATAAACCGTCAAAGCGAAAGTCTGAGTCTTTCCTCACTTTTGCAAAGTTTGGAGCGTATCAAGATGTCCAACGTCCATTGTTGGGACGAAAAATTCTTCTATGTAAAGATAAACAATGGCGAATCTCTAGGCTTCCAACATTCTGGAATCCCAAACCTTTGCACATGGCGGGAGATATGCGTATATTGACGGATAGTGATGAGGTAGCGGCGGAGCTTATGAAGAGTGTCAAGGCGGATGCTTGGACATATGCTGACGCCTTAGACTTCATGATGAATGACATTCCCCTGATTCACCGAGAAGGGGACAAGTTCATTTACTCGAAGATTGCACAATTTGATCAAGGTAGCTTTGTTTTTTCTTTGAACCTTGATTGCTTTATTGTTCTCTTTGGCAGGGGTTTATCTAAGGCCAATCACGCTCTTGCAGAGAGGTGCAGGAAGTTGAAGGAAGATGAGGCTCGCAAGAATGGGCAGGCGGTGGATCTCCAAAAGGGTGCAGGGAAATGTCCGGCGGATATAACGGCCGACCCGCCTCTGAAAAAGAGGAAGCCTGCAGCTTCTGGTGGTCAAAAGTTTATGGTGGATGCCATGAAATCCACCGCGCCCTTGGTGGAGGGGGAACAGGCGAGTTGCTTTTACTTTAATCTTTTTGCCATACTTTGAATCTAAGTTTTGATCCTCACATCTTCATGCAGACGGCGAAGCCTGACCTGGGCGGTTACTGGTTCGCCAAGTATGGTATCAAGGGATCCTTGAAAAATGGGTCTGTTATCAATGACCTGGACGAGGCTCTCGGTCAGTTGGGCGAGGTACAGAAGAACCAAAATCAGATCCCCGGATCAGCCCATGTTCAAATGGGAAAGATGGAGCTTCTAACAATTAGTTCCTTCTGTCCTTTGGCTATAAGTGATCCCCTTTTGGTAGCTTTTGAATGAACTGTTCATCTTAACAGATGTATACTCGCTTACGCGCCATGGAAGCTGAGCTCCTTCAAGGTGTAGCGGACAAGGCTACTATAGAAAAGTTGGAGAAAGAAGTCGCTGATGCCAACGCGAATGCCGCGTCCGCTATTGCCCGCAAGGATGCTGAGATCCAAAAGCTAAAGGAGAAGATTAAAGCAGATGCTAAGGAGCATGAGGATGCTTTGGGAGATGCAGAGTACATGGCTGGGGAGCAAGCTTTCTATTACGGCGAGCTGATCATGGCGTATGTCCAGCTGGCGTATCCCGAGATTGATTTGAAAGATCCGGAGTTCGCCGTTCCGGGCCCAGATGTTGTTCTCAAATATAGAAAAATCCCGGACATCAAGGGCTACCTCCGTGATCACGTTCGGAAATGGATGAAGGGGTCCGTCGAAGAAAGCAAGCCTTCCGCCAGTGTCAAGCTAGTGGACCTCGAGGAAGTACCTCCAAAGGCGGGTGAGGAGCCGATAACTGATGGAACCCTTCCTCTTGAGGGAACACCTTCTGTGGAAAAGGAAGTCTCCTTGGTGGGCGTATCCGGAGCTGTTGAGAAGGAAGCTTCTCAGGCGGGCGCCTCAGGCGAGAAAAATGCTAAGGAGGATGCTCCTATCAATGTTTAGTTTTTTGTTTGTAAAACTTAAGTACAATTGTTGAATCCTTTAATTTATTTATTATACTTCTACGTTTGCATAAGTAAAGTTGTAAGCTTTCAGGATTTATTTTGGAGTAGGTGGCCAGCCATACTCCATTGTGCGAACCTTTGTGAAGGTTTGAAGCTGTTTTATTCCTTTAGAGGAAGTTAAGCTGCCTTAGGGGTCGTCTTGCTACCTATCTTTGAGGTGAAGCGATTCGCCTTTAGGACTTGTGAACCCTTCTTTGGGAAGGGTGCAAGAGAGTGTAAAGACCTTGCGTCCAAGGAATGTTTTAACTCTATCTCGAATGGTGATCATCTAAGGATGGATCCGCCCATGAGATTGTTCTCCTATCTTTGAGGAGAAAAAGTAGCTATGTGATAGCAGTACTTTTTAGTGTGGGAAGCGTTGGAGGCCCCCCTTCTTTTTGAGACTGGAATATTTATATTGCTGCAAGAAAACACTTAAAAAGAATATGGACAATAGAACAATTGCTTTTTTATTGATAGGAGATACGCTTTATTACAGCAAGCGGGTCTTATATGTGAGCCTCATTAAAACCTTTAATAAGAAAAACCTCATGGGGAAAAAAGCTTATTAAAGGAAAAAGAGTACTCAAGACCTTGTTTACATTCTATTTTCTGGCGAAGTATTTGCGAAGATTGTGGAGATTCCATGTGCGCGGCAATGTATTGCCTTCCATGTCTTGAATTTTAAATGTGGCGAACCCAATCTTGTCCACTATTCGATACGGACCTGTCCAGGTGAGCCCTAGCTTGCCCTTCCCTTCTTTAGATTGGATTTTTTCGGCCTTGCGGAGCACGAGGTCTCCCACATTCAAGTCTACAAGCTTGGCGTTTTTGTCATGATAAGCTGCGATTCGCTGCTTGTATGCCGCCATACGCACATATGCCTTGTCTCTCCTATCTTCCACTTTATCAAGACTTACTTTCAATCTTTGACTATTTTCATCCTCGCAATAGAATGCAACTCTGTCACTTGGAACCAGTATCTCGACTGGGATTACAGCTTCCACACCATGAGAGAGGGCGAATGGGGTTTCGCCTGTGGCCATTCGGAGAGTAGTGCGATACGCCCATAAGACGCTCATTAACTGATCCGCCCATTTCTTATCATGCTCACCCAGTCTTTTCTTTATTCCTTTTACGATTGTCTGATTCGTGACTTCGGTCATACCGTTGGATTGTGGGTAATATACGGAGGCGAATCTGTTCAGAATGCCCAATTTTTCACAGAAAGCTTTGAACTCGCCACAGTTGAATTGCGTCCCATTATCAGTGATGATCGTGTGTGGAACCCCGTATCTTCCCACGATATTATCTTTGACGAACTCCACCATTCGTTCTGCATTGATGGAGGAGACAGCTTCAGCCTCTACCCATTTGGTAAAATGGTCTACTGCCACTACCACGTACTTCCTCTGTCTAAGAGTAGGAGGAAATGGTCCAACAATGTCAATTCCCCAGACAGCAAAGGGTCGACCTTCGATGATGGGCCTCTGGAGATGTTTGGCGGTATGGGATTCATTTGCATGAATCTGACAACTATGGCAAGATTCCACCAGTTTCTGTGCATCAAGATCCGCCGTGGGCCAATAAAATCCCGCTAACCTAGATTTCTTCAAGATGGAAGCGGATGCCTCATGGGCTCCACATGTTCCTTCGTGCAGCTCCTTGAGAACCTGTCGTCCTTCTTCTGGCAAAATGCATTTTAACCAAGGGTGGCTAAAAGATTTTCTGAAGAGGCAACCGTTTATCATGGAGAAATAGGCCGCCTTCCTGACTATCCGCCGAGCTTCCTCCTTGTCCGTAGGTAGGGCTCCATCTAACAGATACTGGCAGATGGTAGACCTCCAATCATTTTCTACGGTCGTGAGTATGGATACTTCCTCCAAGGCGAAGGCGGGAGCTGCTTTGATTTCGAATGGGCATTGTGGATCCGCCCAGTTCTCTTTGCTGGAGGCCATTTTAGCTAGATGATCTGCTTCGGTGTTTGATCCTCGAGGTACATGGATCAGTTCCCATTTAGTTTCTTTTGCTTCAAGGTGATCCAGCAATTTTTTGACTTCAGCAACATATTTGGCCAAAACATCATCTTTTACCTCGTAATTTTTGATCACCTGGTTGACCATCAACTTGGAGTCGTTATAGATCACAATCCGCTCGGGAGTGATTTCTTTTAACAAGCGCAGTCCCAATATTAATGCCTCATATTCCGCCGCATTGTTGGTTGCAAGGAAATCCAATTTTGCTGCGTACCGTAGCTTTATATAGTGAGGACCCTTGATCACAATGCCTATACCTACTCCTTCGGCCGAGGAAGCTCCATTCGTATACATTGTCCATTCTTCGACTTAAGATTTAGGGAGATTCATTCCCTCTTCCGTGAATTCATTCACAAAGTCTGCCAAGACTTGACTCTTCAAGGCTGATCTGCTTTCGTATCGTACATCAAATTCTCCAAGGCGGATTGCCCACTCCATCAATCTCCCTGAAGTTTCCGGCTTTTGCAATACCTTCCTCATGGGTATATTTGTTCGAACTATGACAGTATGAGCCTGGAAGTAAGGCCTAAGGCGGATTGCTGTAGTGACAACGGTCAGCGCCATTTTATCAAGCTTGGAATATCTGGTTTCAGCATCCTTTAATACTTTGCTTACATAATAGATTGGATACTGCTGGCCATCCTCTTCCCTTATCATGACCGTGCAAACAGCTTTATCTGTAACCGAGACATACATGTAAAGATTCTCACCTTTCAAGGATCGACTCATCATGGGCGGTTCTGTGAGAAACCGTTTGATTCCCTCGAAGGCTTTTTCGCAATCCTCGTTCCATTCAAACGCCTTTTGCTTCTTGATCACCTCATAGAAGGGCTGGCATCTATGGGCCGAACATGAGATAAACCTGCCTAAGGCTACGATCCGCCCATTAAGACGTTGCACTTCCCTGATATTCCGTGGCGCTTGCATCTCCAGAACGGCCTTGATCTTGTCAGGATTTGGGCTCACTCCTTTCTGGCTAATCATGAATCCCAAGAACTTTCCATATGTTGCCCCAAAGGTACATTTTTCCGGGTTCAGTTTGATGTTGTGACGTCGGAGTATGCCCAGTACCTCCCTTACATCATCTGCATGCTTTTCCACAGTGGTACTCTTAATGATCATATCATCTATATAGACGGAGTAGTTATCACCTTTGCTTTCCGCGAATATTTTATTCATCATCTGTTGATAGGTTGCACCTGCGTTCTTAAGCCCAAAGGGCATGACTTTGAAGCAATAAGTGGCTTGGTGAGTCACGAATGAGGTTTTGATTCTATCTGAAGGCTCCATTGGGATTTGGTGATAACTCGACTTTACGTCAGTGAAAGAGTACATGGCGTGTCCCGCGGTTCCATCTACGAGGATATCAATACACGGCAAAGGGTAGTTGTCTTTGGGACAAGCTTTGTTGAGATCTATAAAGTCAATACATATGCGGTATGATCTGCCCACTTTCTTGACTAGAACCACATTCGCTAGCCATTGTGTATAAAGTACCTCTTCGATGGCATCCGCCCGCTGGAGCTTGGTGATTTCTTCTTCTATCACCTTATGCCTTTCAAGACCATGGTTTCTTCGTTTTTGGGCTACCGGAACCGCGTCTTTGTCGATGTTGAGTTTGTGAGTGATCACATCTGGACTAATCTCGGGGAGGATCTCATCTTTCCATGCAAAGACGTCTTCTGCCTCATGGAGAACCTTGGTGATTGCTTCCTTAATTTCTCCCTTGAGCCCTTTAGCCATTCGTACATGTTTTTCATCCGCCATGAGGTACATCTCTGTTTTGCCCAAGGCCATTGTGACGAGTTCTTCCTCCTCCTCGTCTTTAGACTGGGGGCGAATCATTAATGATGCCGAATACGTCTCTTGAGCTACCTTTTGGCTTCCTCTGATCATTACACCTCCCTTGGCCATGGGGATATAAAGAGTTAAGTGGCGTATGGAGATAAGGGCTACTGCTTCGGAGATAAAGGGTCGCCCAAGGATAATATTGTAAGCTAACTGGCCATCCAGGATAGAAAATTCCAGATTGCCTTTCCAGACTTGATCTTCATCTGTTAACTCACAATCTAATGTTACCTGGCCTTTTGTTTGGATGGTATGTCCTGTCACTCCCAGGATGTCCACTACGGTGGTTTCCACTTGGATTGGGTCGACCATAAGCTTGGCAAATGCTCCTCTTGTGATGACATTGCACGAACTCCCGGTATCGATCATCACTCTTTTCATCTCCCAGCCTTCAACCATCATAGTAATGACCAAGGCATCCGCATGAGGAGAGATCTCCGGGCCAACATCTGCAAAAGGGCGATTAAGTGATGCCTTATCAAGAGCAGTGGTTCTTGCCTTTTTCAGTACAGGTTGGTACCCAGGTCCGCCTGCTATGACATTGATGGTCCCTTTTGCTTTCTTCTTCGGATCATCTCTGGATCTATCACCATCTCCCTTCTTGCCATCATTTTGGACGAACCGATCCAATTTGCCTCTCTCGATAAGCCGTTCTATTTCTCTGGCTAACTCCCAACATGCGTCTGTGTCATGGCCATTTTTTCTGTGGTATTTACAATAATTTTTAGGATTTTTCCCAGTGTTAGTGTACTCCCCCCCTTTTGGTTCGGGGTATGAAATGCTCCGCTTGTGCTGGCTGTTCTCTATCCACATTAGCACTTCGCTTTTAGAGGCATTAAGAGGTGTGAAGGACGTGACAAATGCCGATTTGTTCTTAGAGCCCCTCCACCGGATTCTAGAGGAGGAATCCTGGTGCTTGTCTTTCTCTCTATCTCGGTGGCGAGATTCGCCTTTGTCCTTTCTAGGCGGAGATAGTGATTCTCGGCGAATGTCATCTACCTCCATAAAGTCCTTGCATCTTTCGATTAATTCTGCCATATCACGGGGCTTTTTCCGAATTAAATCTTCTTGCAGGCTTTTACACGTGGTGTTTTTTGCTAGAGCTTCTGCCGCCATGGAGACATCCACATCAACAATACGTATACACAATTTGTTGAAATTGTCTACATATTCTCAGAGGGGTTCATTCGCCTTCTGCTTTAATTCAAAAAGCTTTCGTGACTTGACCACAGGAGGAATACATCCGGCGAATTTAGCACAAAACTCCCTACTCAATTGATCCCAGCTATCGATAGATCCAGGAGGTAAAGATTGGAACCAATCATAAGCGGGGCCTCCTAAGGTGGTGATAAACATCCGGCATAAGACCGCCTCACTAGCAAGGTTAAGGCTGAGCAACATCCGGTACTTTCTTGCATGGGCCTCCGGGTTGTCCGCACCTATGTAAAGGGGTATATTAGGTATTTTAAAATGCCTCTCCGTTTCCTCAGCTTCGATCTACGCTGTAAAAGGCGAATCACGATTGGCGAATGGATTATGTCGGGCATCCTCTTCATTAATGCAGAGCACCGCAGCTCTAACTTGATCGTCAAAATTCTCCGGACCCGCCCTGGGGCGTCCTCTTCGTGGCGATCGACTCAGAGGTCTCCTACGGGGAGATCTACTTGGAGAAGATGAAGAGCTGGAACCAGATGACGGATCTGATGGTGAACGTCCACCTCCACCACCGTGTCCGCCACCACCTTGTCCTCCACCTCCTTGTCCGCCACCACCTTGGCCATTATTGCCTCCATGGTCTCCTGAAGGAAGGTGCATATCCTCTCCTTGGTGTGGCAGTGGCGGTGGCCTATCTGAACGTGGCGTCTCTACCGGCCTCTTGCTTTGTCTACGACCAGTAGATGGGGGTGATCTACCCCTACGGGAGGATCTTGGTCTTCGGGGCGAAGGTGATTTCGACCGCCTACTTTTCTCTTTTCTACGCTTTTTGTGCCTTCGACCTTCCGATCTGCCCTCAGGGAGACTCGACTGTGGGCGGCTTGGATTACCTGATCCGCCCAGATTTATGATTTGACTTCCACCTGCTTCATCAGAAAATAATTGCTAATTGAGTGGCGGGTTATTACCAGCTACAGTAGTAGTCACCATGGAATCCGTGGGTTGAATTTGGAAGAATGAAGAATCATGGGCGCCAGATCCTACAATGGCCTGTTGCCATTGAGATGACGTAGGGTTGGTGCGCCGAAGCTCTGGTACTATCATGAACGACCTTAGGCGTCTCTCCATATCAGGGCCAAACGCTCTTCCTATGGCTCCCGCACATGTTTCAACAAATGCATCTGGCGACAGACTCCTTCTGTCCTGAGTTGCTGGAGTGCTCACGTCAACGCGTCCAGCGCTTTATTCAGGTTGGCTTGAGGGTGTTACCAAGGGCGTTTCAACCCCTGAGGAGGGGTTCTATTCTCCATTTGTCATATCTTTTCTAATGTGAACGAAAACCCTTTATTTGATTAAGAGTTCCATGATCACCGCACCAATTGATGACTCGTGGAGAATTTTCGAGGAACTTCCGTCTCTGTGGGGGCGTCGTTGGGTTCGACGGGGGGAAGCTCCGATGCCAAAGTCAGTATGGAAGAATAAGAGAGCAAACTGAATTGACAAAGAGTAAGTGAATGTGTACATTGATAGCCTGAGACATAGGCTATATATAGTCATGAAGCCGTAACTTTCAGTAACTAGAAACTCTCCATTAATGTTCCATTAATGGCGGTTACTGGTTTCCTTTAAGTTGGCTATTAGCTAATTGATAGCTCATTAATGGTCTTTATAGCCAGATCGGCCCAGCCGTTCTAATGACGGATTGAGTGTTTATGGAGATTCGCCTCACATGTTCGCTCGCGGGTCTCTTTTGGTGAGACCTTAGTGATCCGCCCGTCGGATCTCTTTGTTCCAATACGCCGCGGTATTCCCGTATCAGTTGATCAACACGTGGTGTTCTTCGGCGAATATCTATTTTGATCTTTGGGATAATATCACAATGTTATCAAAATTCAACTAGATTTAAATTTAAAAAAACAAAATACTGTAGATTCATATTTTGCTAAATTATCCTAAGTACGTATATCTATATATATTTCGCATATATATTTGAGATATTATTAATTTATAGAGGTAATAATACAATGTATTTATAAAGGCTTGTTCCAGAAAATTATTATCTTATTAATTTATTAAAATTGATCATTTTTTGAACTGGCCCAAGTCGAGACCAGAAAAAATTACTATTTTAAAGAGTTTATTAATTTATCGAATATTAATTTATAGAGGTTTTACTGTATATAGAAGGGGACATTGAAATGTAGACATAATATTTTCTTCTAAAATTTCATAATTTTGGCAATAGATAGAATAAAATAATAATAAAAGGTAGAAATTTCAAATTTCAAAATGTGACAAATTGGCACATTTTGCTCGCATGAATTAACAAACACAATCCAAATAAAAGATGGTATTAAATTTGATGATGTGGCAAAAAAATGTCATATACTCCTGATATCGTCCTAAAAAATTGGTAATTCTTAGTAAAACCTCTAAAAATTGTTGATCAAAATTCTCAAACCTTAAATCCCTAAAACTTGAAATTCCTAATGTTGAAATGAGAAATTCCCAAATTGAGATCCATAATCTTACAAGCACGAACTTGAACATATGTCTTCTACTCAATCGATTTTATTAGGCAAAGAATAGATTCAAATGGTTAATCGTGGCTGGATGGCGGAAGGGAATCAACAAATTGGAGGACTTTGTCGGTGCAAGATGATATCACCAGTAAGAACAGCCTCAACGAGTGCAAATATCGGTCGAAGTTTTTTAAGTTATTCATGTACAGACAACAAGCAAAATGTGATTATTTTGTATGGTTGGATCCTCCAATATGTGGCAGAGGTGATGATGTTCTTCTTGGCATGAAGGAGAAGATGAAAGCATGTGAGGATGAGATTTCAGTGTGTTGTGCAAAGGTAGTGGAGATGGATGTCGAATTTGATAAATTGAAGAAACAAGTTATAAAGATGGAAAAAGAGATTGAGATGAAGGTTGATCAAAATTGAGGCTCTAAAATGAAATTGAATAAAAAAATTAGCTTGAAAGGGAGAAGGAGGAAGAAGATGGTATATAAATAATTTTATATTAGATTGTCAAATTCTGACTTTTGACCAATCAAATTGCTGATGTGGGTATTGACCGGTCATTTTTACTTGATGTACACCAAAGTGGGATATCACTTATAAGTTCATACATATTAGTGGGACAAATTGAAGGTTGTACACCAAAGTGTGAAAATAGGCAAAATGTTGTACACCATTGATGAAATTTACCCACCATTAGACCATAGTAAAGGTTATGCTTAAGTATTTGAGAATGAATAAGTAAAGCTTATTAGTGTACGATTGTCAAGAAGAGCTCGTTGCAACTAGTCACAACGATGTTGGGCTTTGAATTTGATGTTAATGACTTGAGATCGTAGTTAGGACACGTGTTCATTTTGAACAAAGGTGATGTTAGCTGGAAAAGTTCGAAGCATGATATCATTACAGATTCTACCATTGATTCTGAGTATAATGCATCAGACGTTGCAAAAGATGTTATTTGGATCAAGAAGTCTGTTGCAGAGTTGGGAGTAGTTTTTTCCATCCTAGACCTAGTAGACCACTTTTGTGACAACAATAGGGCCATCACACAAGCCAATGAGCCTTGGTCACACAAAAGGGCAAAGACATATTTATGAGATTCCATCTTATTTGGGAGATAGTTGAATAAGTGGATGTGAAAATCAGTAGGGTTGCCTCTGAAGATAATGTCGCAGATCCACTAACGAAGTAGTTGGCTCAACCTAAATATGAGGATACTATTAGATCTATAGGGATTAGGCCCATGTCTAGTTGGGGCTAGTGTAAGTGGGAGATTGTTAGTGTATGCCATAGTCCTGAGACATTGTCTTTGACATTTTATCAATTAATAAAAGGCAGTAGTTGATTCTGTTTATTTCTTGTGCAAATCAATTTAATAAAGTATCAATGTTTTCTCATGATTGTCAAATGCATGATCTGGACAGTAAAACCTTGAGTGTGTGAAAGTATTATTCTAAATATCTCTAATCGGTTATCGTCGTGGGAACAATGATGAACTAAAGACTAGTATATGCCTTAAGAGATGATGATGTTTTACCAATCATGGACATAGGATGTCAATCAATGGTATAGGTATTTATAAGGTTATAGAGTACTGGATCGATCCGATAATGAGAACACTACATGGTCATGGGTTATATGTGAATCCTTAAGACATGAAATCACTATAGATCCTATATGAGACATAGTATACATTGACGTACACCTAACGGGCTCGTGACTGGGCGTCAAGTATGGGTATGATTGGGTATAGCGTGAATGATGCTCAAGACCATGAGTAAAGTGAAAGAATTGTTATTCTCCTTAAAAGGAGAATAAATATCACCAGCCACTTGATTAGTGAGACTGAGTAGTATGTGTCCATATCCAAATAAGGTAATAAGAATCATTACTCATTTGATCTAATCAGTTCACTTAGAGATTAAAGAACATCCTAGCACTAAATGAGGGTGATTGTACTATGTCTCGTGTTGGATTTGATGTCGATAAGCAAGTGATCATTTAAGATTATAATTAGGTACATATTGACGTAGACAATCATATAATTTGGATAGTCATTATGGATTTTTAGAGTTCGTTACGACTTATAGACCGAAAACCATTTCGGGTTCATTGCCACTATTAGATGAACTTACAGGATCGCACATAAAAAAAAGTCTGGTTAGATTAATTCAAATTTAATAATCTTTAGGGTAGCTTATGGTGAATTTAATCAGATTAAATTCAAGTCCATCAGTGAGGGATTTTCGACTAATATATGTATGACATGTAGGAAATTTTTTTAATAGTTAAAATAAACTTCGAAATGAAAATTATAATGATATTAGATGATCTTATATAATGGGATAATTGATATATAATTATATGTAGTTATTTAAAGAGATAATAGAAATTTAACTTAAATATGAATTACTCAAATTAAACTTGATTTATCCTAATTAAACTAAATTGAGTTTTAAAATGAGAAAACCATCCCTAATACCCTACACACATGTGTCATGCCCCTTAATAGCAAAATATGTTTGAGATTAGTTTTCCAACTCACATAAACAAGTGTAGAGAAAAGAAAAATAATTTTTCTTTCTCTAAGTTTCTGACATACACAAAGGCTACCTTAACATGATGTTTGTTAGAGGGGATAAAGACACGAGGATAGGAATAAAAAACTGAGATGAGTTAACTCATGTTTGTTTTAGAGATAGGTTATGGAGATAAGAGAGGGGTACGAGTCTTATCCCTCAAATCCTATACCCAAGAGGGGGGGTGGTATAAGGAGATGTGATAAGCTCCTGCAATTTTTAATAGGATGGAAACGTTCATTTTATCCCTCAAATTAATATTATGTAGTTTAAATAAGCTTAAAATAGTAAAATGTATTATTTTATCTCTATCCTTATCCCATATACCAAACATTGAATAATAATTCTCGACTATCATATTTTTATCCTTATCCCAACCATTTATCCTTATCCCTTTCCCAACCTTAATCCTTATTCCTATCCAAACGTCTTGTAATTGATTAAGCACCAGTGCTAGCACACGATCTAATAGCAAAGCTTTCTTTGTGTAAGATTGTGGCGGGAGGTCGCCTTTGTAATAACTCATTGTTAGTCTGTTATTGATTCAACGTCTCTGATCTTAATTGGAAGAAGAATGGTACATTTTATTTAGTCTATTCATTTATCATGTATGCAATTATGCTTAATTTAAATGAGATTTAGTAAAAAAAAAATTATTATCCATTGCGATTCGCCGGGATAATCCCAATAGTTTTGACCCAGTAAGCACTCTTAATCGTGTAGATACCCTATGGATTTGGATCCCAAATTACAACATCATTCTGATTCCTTCCATGATATAGAAGTTTCAAGATTTCCTAAACATCCCAAGGCGCAAAGAGGTTAGTTAGAAACTCAACATCCCATTCTGTCGTATTTGGTATAAAGAGGTCGTACACTTTCAAATTCTCTAGACCCGGAATAACTAGAGTTAGAATCTTATAGTTTTGACTATCCTTGAGCCAACTATCATTCCAAACACTAACAACCTTTTCATCTTCGATCTTTCAATAAAACCCCTCATTTAGAATAAGTTGAGAACTCCGAACACTCCTCCAAATATAATTAGGTAAATGCTCAAGATGAGCATCCAAGAAACCCCTTTGTGGATGATATTTAACTTTGAAAATCCAATTAGTAAGAGAATTTGGGTTAGTTAGAAATTTTTAACCTTATTTTCCCAACATAGCTAAGTTAAAGGTCATGAAACTTTAGAGGCAAGCCTGCCAACAAACTTAGGAACATAGAGGCAATCCTACGACATCTAATTCCAACTTTGAATCCCTGCCTTATTATTACCTCTCTGAAAATAGTTGAGCATCCATTGAAGCCCCTCAATAGTAGAAACATGTAGGAGGCAAATGCTAAAAAAAGGATAGGAATTGCTTGCCTAGCTATCTGAATCAGCAAAGCTCTACCTCATTTTGGCGGAGGTTTACCACGCCACCTATGAAGTTTCCGCTAAAACCGTTATTTGAAATGAGTGAAGATGGATTTCTTTTTTCGACCCACAAGAAAGGGGGAAGCCCTAGATAACGAAGAATAGTAATAGGATTGGACACCCCTAAGTTAGTAGAGACTATAGCATAAAGCTCCAAAGACACAATACAACTACACATGAACCATGATTTATCAAAATTGACTGTTTTCCTAAAAGCAGCCTCGTAAGCAGCAAGTAGATTCTTCATTACCCTAGATTTAGCAATACTAGGCTAAAAAATAGAAAAACATCATCTACAATAAGAGGTGAGAAATAACAGGAGCACCTTATTAACCCGATTACCATATAGTAACCCTATCCACTCAGCATCAACCCGATTACCATATGAATTTGAGGTTCTCATTTTATGATTAGGGTTCACATTTCATAAAATGCTAACCCCAGTAATGCGAACCCCAATTATAAAATGAGAACCTCAAATGGGTTCTCATTTTATAAAATGCAAACCCACATTATAAAATGCGAACCATTAAATTTACTTTAAGCATTTAAAATTACGTAGAAGATGAGTTGAATAAGAAGATGAAGTTGTTGAAATTTACTCTAAACATTCAAAATTTACTCTATTTGTTTTTAATTGTGCTTAGTTTCTGTTTTCTCGTTGTTCTTAGCTTGAAATAATATTTGTTATTCATTGCACTTAGTTTATGTTTTCTTCGTTGTTCTTAGGTTGTAAAAATTTACTCTAAATATTCAAAAGATATGTTGAAGAAGAAGATGAGGTTGAAGAAGATGAGTAGTTTATAAGGTATTTTTGGAAAAATGTATGAAAGTATCTAGTTTAGTAACATATGTCTAAATAAGTCTACAAATGTAAATGAACTTCTCATAAAGTCTAGTTTTGTAATTTACCTAAAAATAATTGATGAAGAGATTAATTTAATTAGTAAAAATGGATAAATTATATTTATAACCTCCCAATTTTACAATTATTTAATTGAAGTAATTATCTTGATTAACATCAAAAGAATATTATGTTAATAATGTTAAGGTAAATTCTATGGTTACTTTGTTGGAAAACAAAGTAATCATACTTTGTTTTAGTATCCAATAGTAATTGGACATGTGTTAATAAAAATAATGTTAATTAAAATTAATAAAAAAGGTAACAATACTTAATTATGGAAATTTTAAAGATTATTAATTACAAGGTAAATAATATATGAGTCCTTATATTTTAATCTAATCACTATTTAGTCATTATATGTTAATAATACACTATTCAGTCCTTAATTTTAGCTCAATTCAACAGTTTAGTCCCTTATAGAGGGACTAATCTATTCAACAATTTAAAATTTTAAGTGACAAAAATGTTGATCAAAATAAAAAATAAGAACTAAACAATATATTATTAAAATACGAGAACTAAACAATATGTTAAATATTTAACATAGTGACTGATAAAATAAAAGATTTACGTAAAACTCTATTTTTACAAGGTTTGTGAATTTTTTTTTCTAAAATAAATAGGTTACATAAATTTAGTCAAACTATACGTAAATTATATCTAAAAATAAAAGATTTACGTAAAGTTCAAAGGTTTTACGTAAAACTCTAATTTTCATAAGGTTTGTGGATTTTTTCTCCTAAAATAACAAGGTTACGTAAATTATGTCTAAAAATAAAAGATTTGCGTAAAATTCATAGGTTTTACGTAAAACTCTATTTTCACAAGGTTTGTGAATTTTTTTCTTCTAAAATAAAAAGGTTACGTAAATTTGGTCAAACTATACGTAAATTATATCTAAAAATAAAATATTTACGTAAAGTTCAAAGGTTTTATGGATTTTTCTCCTAAACTAAAAGGGTTACGTAAATTTAGTCAAACCTTACGTAAATTATGTCTAAAAATAAAAGATTTACGTAAAATTCATAAGTTTTACGTAAAACTCTATTTTCACAAGGTTTGTGAATTTTTTTCTCCTAAAATAAAAAGGTTACGTAAATTTAGTCAAACTATACATAAATTATATCTAAAAATAAAAGATTTACGTAAAGTTCAAAGGTTTTACGTAAAACTCTAATTTTCACAAGGTTTGTGGATTTTTTCTCCTAAAATAACAAGGTTACGTAAATTTAGTCAAACCTTAAAGTATGTCTAAAAATAAAAGATTTGCGTAAAATTCATAGGTTTTACGTAAAACTCTATTTTCACAAGGTTTGTGAATTTTTTTCTCCTAAAATAAAAAGGTTACGTAAATTTAGTCAAACTATACGTAAATTATATCTAAAAATAAAATATTTACGTAAAGTTCAAAGGTTTTACGTAAAACTCTAATTTTCACAATGTTTGTGGATTTTTCTACTAAAGTAAAAGGGTTACGTAAATTTAATCAAACCTTACGTAAATTATGTCTAAAATAAAAGATTTGCGTAAAATTCATAGGTTTTACGTAAAACTCTATTTTCACAAGGTTTGTGAATTTTTTTCTCCTAAAATAAAAAGGTTACGTAAATTTAGTCAAACTATACGTAAATTATATCTAAAAATAAAATATTTACATAAAGTTCAAAAGTTTTACGTAAAACTCTAATTTTCACAAGGTTTATGGATTTTTTCTCCTAAAATAACAAGGTTGCGTAAATTATGTCCAACTTTACGTAATTTATGTCAAAAAATAAAAGATTTATGTAAAATTCATAGATTTTACGTAAAACTCTATTTTCACAAGGTTTGTGAATTTTTTCTCCTAAAATAAAAAGGTTACCTAAATTTAGTCAAACTACACGTAAATTATGTCTAAAAATAAAATATTTACATAAAGTTCAAAGGTTTTACGTAGAACTCTATTTTTCACAAGATTTATGGATTTTTCTCCTAAAATAAAAGGGTTACGTAAATTTAGTCAAACCTTACGTAAATTATGTCTAAAAATACAAGATTTGCGTTAAATTCAAAGGTTTTACAGAAAACTCTATATTTCACAAGGTTTGTGTATTTTATCTCCTAAAGTAACAAGATTGCGTAAATTTAGTCCAACTTTATGTAAATTATGTCTAAAAATAAAAGATTTACGTAAAGTTCAAAAGTTTTACGTAAAACTCTATTTTCACAAGGTTTCTAGATTTTATCTCCTAAAGTAACAAGGTTACATAAATTTAATCCAACTTTACATAAATTATGTATAAAAATAAAAATTTACGTAATGTTCAAATGTTTTACGTAAAACTCTATTTTTCACAAGGTTTCTAGATTTTATCTCCGAAATAACAACGTTATGTAAATTTAATCAAACTTTACGTAAATTATATCTAAAAATAAAAAGATTTACATAAAGTTTAAAGGTTTTACGTAAGACCCTATTTTCCACAAAGTTTGTGGATTTTAACTCCTAAAATAACAAGGTTGCATAAATTTAAACCAATTCTATGTAAATTACGTCTAGAAATAAAAGATTTACGTAAAGTTTGAAGGTTTTACGTAAAACTATTTTTCACAAGGTTTGTTGATTTTTTCTTCTAAAATAACTAGGTTTCGTCAATTTAGTCAAACTTTACCTAAATTATGTCTAAAAATAAAAACTTTACGTAAAGTTCAAATATTTTACATAAAACTCTATTTTTCACAAGGTTTATGGATTTTATCTCCTAAAGTAACAAGGTTACGTAAATTTAGCCAAACTTTTATGTAAATTATATCTAAAAATCAAAATTTACGTAAAGTTCAAAGGTTTTATGTAAAACTCAATTTTTCACAAGGTTTGTGAATTTTTTTCTCCTAAAATAAAAAGGTTACATAAATTTAATCAAACTATGTGTAAATTATATCTAAAAAATAAAAGATTTACGTAAAGTTCAAAGGTTTTACATAAAACTCTAATTTTCACAAGGTTTTTGAATTTTTCTCCTAAAGTAAAATGGTTACGTAAATTTAGTCAAACCTTACGTAAATTATGTTTAAAAATAAAAGATTTACATAAAATTCATAGGTTTTACGTAAAACTCTATTTTCACAAGGTTTGTGAATTTTTTCTCCCTAAAATAAAAAGGTTACGTAAATTTAGTCAAACTATACGTAAATTATATATAAAAATAAAAGATTTACGTTAAGTTCAAAGGTTTTTCGTAAAACTCTAATTTTCACAAGGTTCGTGGATTTTTTCTCCTAAAATAACAAGGTTACGTAAATTTAGTCAAACCTTATATAAATTATGTCTAAAAATAAAAGATTTACGTAAAATTCATAGGTTTTACGTAAAATTCTATTTTCATAAGGTTTGTGAATTTTTTTCTCCTAAAATAAAAAGGTTACCTAAATTTAGTCAAATTATACGTAAATTATGTCTAAAAATAAAATATTTACGTAAAGTTCAAAGGTTTTACGTAAAACTCTAATTTTCACAAGGTTTGTAGATTTTTTTCTCCTAAAATAACAAGGTTGCGTAAATTTAGTCAAACGTTACATAAATTATGTTTAAAAATAAAAGATTTATGTAAAATTCATAGGTTTTATGTAAAACTCTATTTTCACAAGGTTTGTGAATTTTTTTCTCCTAAAATAAAAAGGTTACGTAAATTTAGTCAAACTATACGTAAATTATATGTAAAAATAAAATATTTACGTAAAGTTCAAAGGTTTTACTTAAAACTCTAATTTTCACAATGTTTGTGGATTTTTCTCCTAAAGTAAAAGCAGGGTCGATCCTAAGGTTTTAGAGGCCCAGGGGCAAGTTACTAATTGAGGCCCTAATAAATAAGTACAAGTAAGAAATAAAATAGAAAAGTCAATTGTATAAAAGAATATTACTTAAAAATGACATTTTTTTTATTACATTAACAAACAATCTAATAAAAAATATTTCATATGAAAAAACATTTTATATTCCTTGAAGTACCCAATTTATTATACAAAATGATGTTTATGAGCATTTCTAAATGGAAATTCAAATTTAATAGATTATGAAGTAGTTCTAATAGATTATGATAACAGAAAAATAAAAAATCAACTCTGAAAATCATCTCACTTAACGGGCTTTAATGGCTAGTTCTTGGAATTGGAAGATTTTGATGCGTTTCTTCCAAATTGTCTCTGAAGATGAAGTAAATCAGAACCTGATAGAGTTTTGCAAAGACGGAAGAGATAAATTAGAAATAATGAGTGAGAGAGATAATTATGAAAAGACTCTGAGATAAATTAGGAAATTGATATCCAACATTTTTATTAACAAATTTGGAAAGAATGTCAGATAAATTAGAGAATTTAAAACACTACTTAGTAAATGATGCTCATGTTTTTAATCAAGTATAATTTCTTTTTGAATTTAATCTAATGTCAAGATTTTTAATTTGGAAAGAATCTTATAGCAATGTTTTTAATCGAAGTATATTTTATTTTTGAATTTAATCAAGTATAGTTTAAAAGCCTATAATAGTACCATACATTACTATAATTGGGCCCCTTTCATCCATGGCCCTTGGCAGGCGCCCCTCTCGCCCATGCTCAGGGACAGACCTGAGTAAAAGGGTTACCTAAATTTAGTCAAACCTTACGTAAATTATGTCTAAAAATAAAAGATTTACGTAAAATTCATAGGTTTTACATAAAACTCTATTTTCAAAAGGTTTGTGAATTTTTTTCTACTAAAATAAAAAGGTTACATAAATTTATTCAAACTATACGTAAATTATATCTAAAAATAAAAGATTTACGTAAAGTTCAAAGGTTTTATGTAAAACTCTATTTTTCACAAGATTTGTGGATTTTTCTCCAAAAATAAACGAGTTACATAAATTTAGTCAAACATTACGTAAATTATGTATAAAAATAAAAGATTTACATAAAATTCAAAGGTGTTACAGAAAACTCTATATTTCATAAGGTTTCTGAATTTTAACTCCTAAAATAACAAAGTTATGTAAATTTAAACCAATTTTATGTAAACTAGCATTAACCCCGTGCATTGCACGACATACATTAAAACTCTTAGTGTTACAAATAAAAAATGATTTTGACTCTAAATACAATAGTGGATCGCTAAATACCGCTCCAAAATTACTTATCACCGCCTTCATTTGGACTTTTTTGCCATTCTCATAATTTTGATCAAAAACTGAAAGTTCTTTCTCCAAAATCATAAACCCGAACAACAATAATTGAAATTATGAAAATAATTGACGTGTGACAATCCGAACCCCAGAAATGGCTCACAAGTCGGAAACATTAAAATTTACGTATCAAAAAACTCACGAAAATAATATATATTTTTTTATGATGATTTTGTATTTTTCGTCACAAAAAAATTGAGAATTTTGCATTTTTCGTCACAAAAAATGAACGATTTGGTATTTTTCGTCACTAAAAATTTTACGATTTTGCACTGGCTAAAATTTGATCTAAACGAATGCCGCATCCGCCCCCGCCATGGGCCGAACGGATGCGGCATCCGTTTAGGCCAAATTTTGGCGGATTCTCTCAAAAAAAATTATGAAAAGGGCAAATTTGTCCAAATGGGGGTGGTGATAAGTAATTTGGGGATGGTAAATAGCAAAACCCAATCCAATAATATACATATTATATTCAAAGTTTATAAATAGGAGTCTGTAGTAGAATTCCGTTAAAAATTATGGTAGTGGTTATTTACTAAAAATAAAGTGTTTTAGAGTATTAAAAAAGATTGATTTGCAAATTAACTCATATATAAGACCTGATTGTAATGTTTGACCGAAAAATGGACTCACGGATCTTTTAACTTCAAAAAGTTTTATTTTTTTTTTCAAAATAGATAGCCAAATACATATAATACATACTTACCAAATAAAAGGAGAAAAAACACAAAGTTAAAATTATTTTTTAAGGTATAGTCTATACATTCAGTAACGGACAACTTTCTGATTTCTTAAAAAAAATTCGAATGTGATTTCTTAGATTAAAAAATAAATATATAAAAAAGAATTTTGATCATGGTAGAATAATGAAAGATCATATGATATGCAATAAATTTTAAATAAAGAGTGTATTTATTAACAGAATATCACTAATTATTAAGTTCACAATATTTCTTAAAAAAAAGTTCACAATATTCTTTTATTTTTCATAACCATCTAATTAATTCTTTTATTTCTAAAAAAATTTAATTATATTATAATCAAATAATTAATTGTTATGAACAATTTATAATGAAAAATTTAAAGCTACAAACATAATAAGCAAGTGAAGCTTATAAAAACATGTTGTCAAGTAAAGTTATAATGGTCTAATAGTATATAGTTGATATATTTTTTGGACTGACTTTCTTTCTCTAATCTCTAAGTACATTTTCAATTTATAAATTATTAAACTCCAGCAATAGCATTTCTAAATAACAACAAATCATAAGCTTAAGTTGTTTTTTTTTCATCTCTTTTATTTGTTGCTAGCGTACCCTCATCAAACGAAAATGAATTAGCAGCTCATTCCACATCAAAATCCTTGTTCGGAAGTAATAAATTGTACCCACACCTCTATTTCTCTACAATCTTAACTCACCGTAATGCGTCAACGAAAATTAACACTACAAAAGATCTAATTCATGTTAGACATTTTTTGGGGTGAGATGTTAAGCCATGCTCACAAGTTGTATTGTACTTTTGCCAAAATTCAGTTAAACTGCAAGATTAATATAAAACAGATCAAACAAAAGAAATAAATACAGGATCGGTGATGAGAAAATCAAAATGAAACTGGAACTTCAATAGAAAAGATGGAAGAAATACAAAATAATTACCTAAACAGAAAATGAAAAAATTATCTTTTTTTTTATATGGACTCACTCAAAAAAAAAATATCTTATAAAAACTCCAACCAAGATATAAATCGAATAAATAATTAAATATGATTCAGTCTCTATATTGAAGTGATGTTGTTAATTATAATAAATGATTCACTTCATATTATTACTTTATCAAAAGCTATATTTTTAATTATAATTGTATATTTTAACTTTTTTTTTTCTTTCTAACTCTTAAATATGGAGAGAACAATAATGTGATATGTAAAATAATTGCCATTAGCTATTACCTATATACAATAGATGTCGAAATAAACGACCAAGAGATATTAATTCTATTTAAATTTGAAAGATAATTTAATGTACGATAGAGTCAAAGTAAATTAATGATTCTCCTAATCCATATAAGCTAAAAATAAAAATAAAATATACATTACAATGTAACGATACAAAAAATAGGAATATAACATGATATGCGACAAAGCAAAATATTGATATTGTAATGCACCACCAATCCATATGTATGTATGCTTGTTTTTCTATAAATATGAGATAGAAATTTAAAATTTGTAATAGCATCTTGATTCATAAATACCCCAAAATAATAAAATATCTTAGATACATACTATTCATTAGAGCTAAGTATGACATTGACATGTATATAAATAAGGGTAAATAATTTATTAGTCTCTTACTTTTTACATAACACACTGTTTAGTTCCCCTATTTTAAAAAACACATTATAAGGTTCTTAACTTTTGCCAATATTAACCCTTTAGTCATTTTGTCTAGTTTTTTAGACTTGTAACTAGTTTTTGGCCCGTGCGATGCATGGATTCATCTTAATATATAAATATTAATAAAAATACAATCTTTTTTTTTGGTAAGAAATAAAAATACAATCTAATAATTACAATTAATGACATAAATGTGTTATATAAATTAAATATTATTATTTGATTTTCACATTTACTTTAAATAATATTTTTATAGATAAATATAATAATAAAATAAAAACTAATATATTATATATTATATTATATTTTTTATCAGTAAAAAATGAGGAAGTGACACCTCAGTTCCATCGTTACTGTTTTATATTATATATAGATTATTTGATTTTCACATTTACTTTAAATAATATTTTTATAGATAAATATAATAATAAAATAAAAACTAATATATTATATATTATATTATATTTTTTATCAGTAAAAAAGGAGGAAGTGATACCTCAGTTTCATCGTTACTGTTTTATATTATATATAGATATGTAGAGAATTAGAGAGATTTTAGGGATTAATTTAAATTCTGTAGTAATCTTAGATATATGGGATAAAATAATCTTTTTATAGATAAATATATATAAAATAGTAACGATGGAACTGAGGTGTCACTTCCTCCTTTTTTAGTGATAAAAAATTTAGTATATTAATTTTAATTTTATTATATATATTTATCTATAAAAAGATTATTGTATCCGTACTATATCTAAGAGTTCTACAGAATTTAAATTAATCCCTAAATTCTCTCTAATTCTCTACACATCTATATATAATATAAAACAGTGACGATGGAACTGAGGTGTCACTTCCTCCTTTTTTAGTGATAAAAAATTTAATATATTGATTTTAATTTTATTATATATATTTATCTATAAAAAGATTATTGTCTTCGTACTATATCTAAGAGTTCTACAGAATTTAAATTAATCCCTAAAATCTCTCTAATTCTCTACACATCTATCTATATATAATATAAAACAGTAACGATGGAACTGAGGTGTCACTTCCTCGTTTTTTAATATAAAATTAAAATTAATATATTAAATTTTTTATCACTAAAAAAGGAGGAAGTGACACCTCAGTTCCATCGTTATTGTTTTATATTATATATATAGATGTGTAGAGAATTAGAGAGATTTTAGGGATTAATTTAAATTCTGTAGAACTCTTAGATATAGTACGGATAAAATAATCTTTTTATAGATAAATATATATAATAAAATGAAAATTAATATATTAAATTTTTTATCACTAAAAAAGGAGGAAGTGACACCTCAGTTACATCGTTACTGTTTTATATTATATATAGATAGATGTGTAGAGAATTAGAGAGATTTTAGGGATTAATTTAAATTCTGTAGAACTCTTAGATATAGTACGGATACAATAATCTTTTTATAGATAAATATATATAATAAAATTAAAATTAATATATTAAATTTTTTATCACTAAAAAAGGAGGAAGTGACACCTCAGTTCCATCGTCACTGTTTTATATTATATATAGATGTGTAGAGAATTAGAGAGAATTTAGGGATTAATTTAAATTATGTAGAACTCTTAGATATAGTACGGATACAATAATCTTTTTATAGATAAATATATATAATAAAATTAAAATTAATATATTAAATTTTTTATCACTAAAAAAGGAGGAAGTGACACCTCAGTTCCATCGTTACTATTTTATATTATATATAGATATTAATAAAAATACAATCTAATAATTACAATTAATGACATAAATGTGTTATATAAATTAAATATTATTATTTGATTTTCACATTACTTTAAATAATATTTTTATAGATAAATATAATAATAAAATAAAAACTAATATATTATATATTATATTATATTTTTTATCAGTAAAAAAGGAGGAAGTGACACCTCAGTTCCATCGTTACTGTTTTATATTATATATAGATTATTATATTTTAGCATAAACATATATATATATATATATATATATATATATATATATAGAATAACAGAGTAACATGGTCAACTTGTATTGTACCGTGGTTGTCCTAAAAGCTAAGATATGTACGGTTAAAAATCTAAAAAAATAGATAAAAGGACCACAAGGTTAATATTGGCAAAAGATATGGACCTTAAAATGTGTTTTTCAAAATAGGGGGACTAAACAGCGTGTTAGGTAAAAATTAAGGGACTAATAAATTATTTACCCTATAAATAATAAATAAAATCTAAACAATAAAAAATACATTTGTAAAAAGATATTAATATCATCTTATGGTTCTGAACTTCATTATCCCTACATATATCATATATCAATTTTCATTCAAATATGTAGAAATTCAAAATAATCTCTAATTCAATCTCTGCATCAGTTCTAAATATAAGCTCTTACATAAAATCAAAGTTGTTTCACTAAAGAAGCACAAAAGGATGGTAAAAAATGCTAGTTTCATTTGAAATACGAATCAAAACTTTTAGGACAAAGTTGTACAATGATAGAAGAACGCATTATTGAGTAGTGGAAGGCTTATAAGTGTAATCCAAAATGGTATTGAGACTTGTATATGCTATTGAGAACACATGGTATTTGGCTAAAACAAATATAGAGTTATCATAGGTTGTGCATCTTAGTAAAATAACCTATGATAGTATGGTTTTATAAATACACGTATAGGCTGTAGGTACCCCTGATAAACACAAAAAAAAAAAAATCACCAGCACAGCAAACTCAAAGCCTCAGGTTTCCAAATTGTACCTTCAGAAATTCCTTTTGTAACACTCTTAAGAAATGCGAAGATGACAACTAAAGTAGAGATTTTTTTTTGGTTAATTCTTTTTACAAATGTGTATATTACTGACTTACAAAATCGGGCTAGAAAGATTTGACAAAATCCACCAGCTTGAAGGCTTTTTCATAAAAGAGGTTTTAATATATGTGAGAGTAGTCATTGGCTGATATTGCCAAGTTATTACTTATATGCAATTAAACACATGAAGTTTATAGGTGCAATCTACTAACTTAAAAGCTAAACAACTATATAATTATATATTAAGAGCGAGATAATCAAAATAGTGAATTTATGCAACAAGTGAGCACCTTGAAGGAATTCAGGCATAAGTAAAGCAGCAGAGAGCCCAAGACCAGCTAGCCTAGTGATCCACTTGGTAGCCTACCCTGAATAAAAATAAATGATTAGAAGATGACATGATAAAGTAATTTATTAAGTGAAGTTGCATTCAAAGTATATAAAGTTAGGAAAGATTAATATAGATACTTCCTTGGCATTCATGTTGAAGACCATCCATATAATAACTTAATAAAACAACAATAACCAGATTGTCTATATCATTTACCAAATTACCTATATCACCAAGAGCACAACAGTTTCTTCCATCAGCGCCGATGGAACATTCTTATTCTGATGTATATTTCCGCCTACACCACTTCATCTATTTAATATAGTAAAAAACCGAAAACAATCTGCAGAGGAAAATTAAAACCTAGAATCAGCATCATAATATAGAATGAAACCCGTAATGCAATAATTAATGGCAGTAAATAACAACAGTAGCCAAACAAATCACATTAATTCAGCATAATCAACTCAACATAACTTCAATATAAAGTCACAGTTTCTTCCATCAATTAAGATATAAAATCGACATACCTACTCAACTTTGAAGCAAAAATCAACTTGGGAAAAGATAAATGAGATTTTAAGAAAAAGAATCAGAAACCGCAAAGTGTGAAATGAATCAAGAGAAAGAGAAGAGAACCACTTGCTATCCACAGAGTTTGAACTGAATTAGTATCCGCAAAGTCTTCTCCCTCCCTCTATTAATTTGTTTAGAACGTGATAAAAGGAGCAGTTTAAACTTTAAATTGAAAGAAGATACAAGAGGGGATAAGACTAATAGTTGTAAAAGAACTCATCAATAACACGTAATGGTGAAACAAAAGAATAAAAATTAGAATAATTCAAAATAATTGATAAAATTACACATCAGCTAAATGCTTGAGGTTCTGCCAAGTGGCTAATTTAGTATTGTGCTTTTACATAGATAATAGATTATGTCTAAAAATAAAAGATTTAAGTAAAGTTTCAAGATTTTACGTAAAACTCTATTTTTCATAAGGTTTGTGGGTTTTTTCTTCTAAAATAACAAAGTAAAGCAAATTTAGTCAAACTTTACCTAAATTATATCTAAAAATAAAAAAATTAGGTAAAGTTTAAATATTTTACATAAACTCTATTTTTCACAAGGTTTCTGGATTTTATCTCCTAAAGTAACAAGATTACGTAAATTTAGTCCAACTTTACGTAAATTTTGTCTAAAAATCAAAAGATTTATATAAAGTTTAAAGGTTTTACGTAAGACCCTATTTTCAACAAAGTTTGTGGATTTTAACTCCTAAAATAACAAGGTTACGTGAATTTAAACCAATTTTACGTAAATTATGTCTAAAAATAAAATATTTATGTAAAGTTCCAAGGGTTTACGTAAAACTCTATTTTTCATATGGTTTATAAATTTTTCTCCCAAATAAGAAGGTTACGTAAATTTAGTCCAACTTTACATGAATTATGTCTAAAAATAAAAGATTTAAGAAAAGTTCGAAGGTTTATGTAAAACTCTAATTTTCACAAGGTTTATGAATTTTTCTCCAAAAATAACAAAGTTACGTAAATTTAGTCAAACTTTATGTAAATTATGTCTAAAAATAAAAAGATTTACGTAAAGTTTACAGGTTTTACGTAAAACTCTATTTTTCACAAGGTTTTTGGATTTTTTTCTTATACAGTAACAAGACTACGTAAATTTGGCTGCTAATGCAAAGGTAAAACTGCACAATTTTAGAAATTATGGTTAAAATTACTCTAATGTGTAAACAATGGGGGTATTTTAGCACCTTATCCCTATAATATACAAAGAAAAGAATATATAGGATTGCCGTTTATTTAAGGCATAATACTCATTTGGCTCCTTAAACTAACGCTTCAAAGTCAATTAGAATCTTAAACTATCAAAATCATCAATCAGGTCCCTAAACTAACCAAAAAGCACCAATTGAGTCTCATTCTAAACAAAAATCATGAATTCAGGTCTCATCGAAAATCATACAGCTGATCAGTTTCAGACCCTCCTCCCCAAACTCATTTTGAACAAATACAGAGATTATTGCAGTCTATATCAAATAGTCACAATTTGTGATTTTAGGATAGAATGTGGACTGAATTGATGATTTTTACTTAGTTCAGAGACTTTATTGGTGATTTTGTTAGTTTAGGGTCCTAATTGACTTTGAAGCTATAGTTTGAGGACCAAATGGATGTAATGCCTTTATTTAAGGCATAAAGCCCATTTGGCCCTCTAAATTATTAGACCAAAATCAATTAGCCCCCCCCCCAATCTATACAAATCAACAATGAGGTCCCTAACCTTTGCAAAACTCACCAATCAAGGACAAATTAAGAGATTAGATTAACAATCCTAACAATCCTTCTTTCTTTCTGTATTCTTATCCATTTATCTATCTTCTTTTGTATACTCTTTATCTCTCAGACTCTATAATCATCACATCAGTGTTGAAGTAACAATCCTTTTTCCCTTTAATTTTAAAAACTCTCGAAAATTCTCTCTCTCCAAAATTCTTCTGTGAAATATTTTTATGAATTTTACTCGACAATACTCTAATGCTGCTATAGTTTTTGATCCAATTATTGAAATCCTTTGTAGCTTTTGAATGTCACTAGCAGTTATAATAACATCAGAATCCACGTAGATTACACATTTAACACATTGTCTAGAATTTCAGCCAAATAATAATTCAATGGGTTGTACAAAACTGGAGAAATTAAAACCAAAATAAAATCATTCACAAGATTTTTGTAAAATATATAAACATTCAACCTCTATAAGGGGAATGTAGAATTTACAGTCATACCCAAATTGTTACACGTGTTGAAAGTAATGAAATGGAAGAAGATGTGGTTGTGAGCAGATTGAATGCTTCGGAAGTGAATGGATAGCAATGATTGTCCTCAAGTATTCAGGATCAAGATACGAGTCATAGCAATATGAACTAGAGAAAGATGATAGATGTAGACTCATATCATATGTTTTGTAGAAAGAAGAGAATGACATAAGAGAGAGCTAAAGTTAATACGGTTAATTTGTGCTTGATTGGTGATTTTTGAAAAGTTGGGGACCTTATTGATGATTTGAATAGAATGAGGGGTTAATTGAGTTTGGCCATATAGTTTAGGGGTCCAAATGGGCTTTATGCCTTTATTTAATTTGCAACAAAACCTGTCAACGTGATTTCACCCTAAATCTTATATCAGTGTTTGAGAAATCGCAAACCTCTCGTCGATCGCTGTTCCTAGGACCAAGTTCGAACTTACTGAGAAATCATGAACCTATCATTCGTTCATCTCTCACTGCTCCTCGGACCAAGATCCCACTAGTGGTTCACTGATAGGGACATTTTGTCCCTATCTTTTAGCGTGATTTACGGTTTATTTTCTAATAATTAAGTTTAATTACAAAAATAAGTATGTTTTCGAATAAATAATTAAATAAAAATAAAACTTGCACTTTTAATAAATTTTCTTTACTTTTAGACTAATTTCAGAAAAATAAAACATCAAGTAACTTCGGTGTTCGTAGTCGTATTTTGCAGGTACGGGATTATCTCACAAACAAAGAAAGAAGTGGGATTCCAAGTACGCGGAGCGTAGAGCACCTCACGCATGCGTGTCATGTAACTGTACAATTCCCCCTAATTCACGGCAGTTAACCTATTCATTCCCACAAGGTCAACAAAATCCACACGGGG
This sequence comes from Euphorbia lathyris, assembly GCF_963576675.1. Taxonomy (NCBI): domain Eukaryota; kingdom Viridiplantae; phylum Streptophyta; class Magnoliopsida; order Malpighiales; family Euphorbiaceae; genus Euphorbia; species Euphorbia lathyris. The sequence continues at coordinate 23,879,431 of NC_088914.1, forward strand.
CATAACTTAGAGCACACGGGGCGTGCAAAGTGCGAAACAGTTGACAAAGTTCTAGAGACTCAACCACGCGGGGTGTTCCCAGATTTACGCGGAGCGTGAAGGAGCATTATTTCGATATCAAGTTCCAGAGACTCAACCACGCGGGGCGTACCCTGGTCTACACGTGGCGTGGCTGAGTCAACTCTTCTACATCCAGCCCATACGTAAGAGAAATCTTCAATGGGATGGGGAATTGACAGACACGCGGGGCGTACCTTCTAGCACGCGAGGCGTGCCATGTGAAACCTGCATTTACAATGTGAAATCCTACAAGTGAATTGTGTATTTACAATTTTACCCCCGAACTTGATGTGTATAAATAAGAGTGATTAGCACTCATTTCATTCATTCAGATTTTGTATACTAAAACTCTACCACCTTGAGAGCTTGTACATTCATTCCGTCACTCCATCGAAGTTCCATCCCATCCTCGTCCACCAAGCTCAAGAGTTCCATCTCCAAGTCCTATGAGACGGCTTTGAGTCCGGTTAGCTAGTTCCAAGGGCCGATTCTTCTTCCCTTCCTACTTGCTAATTAGCTTGCACTCTTCCTATGTACTAGGCTTGGTTGTATTTCGCATTTACGCGTTCCACATTTATAATATATGATTTGCAATTTCCGTTTCTCTATACGTGTTGATATTTATTGCTTGTTTTGATATTCGTAATTGATTATTGTGTAGGGGGATGCGAATCCTGAAACCTTTTGGGAGCCATATAGGAGTTGCCTTACCGGAATTGATAACCCAGAAACCGTAGGAATTGATAAGCCACGGAACTTACGGGCTCTAGTTTCTGATCCCTCGTATTAGATACGCCTTTAGGAGGAACCACGTAATCTAAGCACTTCATTGGTCGGTCGGTCTACACATAGTCATCTTTGCAAGAGTAAATTATCATTCGTATATGTTTGGAATTATTGTTTCTTATATATAATAACTTATCGTCACCCGTATCACTTCTTTAGAGTTTGAGTTATATAAATCTGTCTCACCATAGTTTAGGAGTAGTTTGTAGTTGTCACCCAAACCAAACTAAAGTATCCATCGCTTAGATAACGAATAGAACCGAGTAGTTTAATACTTGTAGATATAAATCCCGCAGATTCGATACCCGGTCTTAACCGGATTTATTACTTGATACGACGGGGTACACTTGCCCCTACGTAGCGTCTAGTAGAGTTAAAGCACGTAGAAAGACCTTAATAGTGACACACCTACAATAGTAACTTATCGTACTACTAGATACGCGCATCATTCACTACTGTCGTTCTCTTCACTGTTGACTGAGGTAAACAAAATCTAAGTCGGCTTGGAGGTATGTGATTTTCTATCCTCTCCATTTTGAGTGAATGAACTTTTCAATCACTTGCTGTATCAGTTAATCAAATTCATTAGAACATATAAATGACTCCCCTCATCATGGGATCTTCCTGTATAACCAGTAAATTGAAGTCGTGAAGTTGGTTATCTAGGTGGATCAAAATTCTGAAACTTGGTTTTTGCTATCATAATACCCTATTCTATGGTTTGATTGAACCACAATAAGTTGTTCATAATTGTGGATGTGGCTAATCTTAGTTTTTTTTACCAAATATGTGTTTGCCACATGTCACCCACATGAATCCCCTTCCCTTCCTAATCATATGTATTTCAAACTTGAAAAATCTGCCACTATCTATCAAATCATATATTACAAGAAAACCCCATTGTTAATGACAAAAAGAATATTCCTAAGAGTTTCATAAGTTCCATACTTGTCAAAGTTGAAATCAGAATCAATATAGAAAATAGCACAAGTGTAAACAGTCTATATATATTGTTCGAATTATAACGGATATTCAAAGATTCATATCATAAATCATCTTCATTAATCAATAATTTGGACAATTCTACTACATTTTTCACTAACCATCTAAGGAGTTCTGTCATCAGTATGTAGGAAACAATCAGTCCTAATTCAAATCCTTATTAATCAGCAGCAGCATCAAACAAAACATTAGAACATATAAATGACTCCACTCATCTTGGGATCTTCCTAGAATACTTATCAGGAAACCTTAGCTGAAGCTTAACATGATAAGTAGTATCCACGTGATCACCCGTCTGTAAAAAATTTCCAATCCTCTCATCAACTTGAGTTTAACTATTGAAGCTTGCAAATTCTTCTTTTAAATCGACTTTAAATGTTGAAATTGATTTTATCTGTTATTGAATGGTTATTGCCCTCATAATTGTAATCCAATGAAACAGTGAGAAGTTGAAGCATTTCAACATAGAGATAGGATTCCATTGAACAGGGATGGTTAAACTTTTAATTGTGATTCGACTGAGAGATAGGGAAGGTTTAAATGTTGAAAAAGTTGGAAACAATGAGCCTGAAAGTCTTTGACAATAGTGAAGGGTTGATTCCGTGTTAGTTATTAAAGGGGAAATTGATAGATGTAATTTTTTATATTCATAGTAGATATAGGTGAGTCAAAACCTGAAGTTTTGGAGTTGGAGATTAGTGTTGGTAGCTTTTTGTATATTAAAAAAAATCTATATCAGGATTAGTGATTTACATTTATGTATATAAATCTTTCTATTTTCTAAACAATATAACATTTATAGTCAATTACAATTACTGTCCATTGCAATTGTATGATTTGATTCGAATCGAAAGGTACTTATGAGCAGTCTTATTTAGAGTTTTCCCCAATAGTATACCTCTCATTTGGCATTTAAGTTTACAGTTCTCCAGTTTAAGAAAGCTTACATTCAATGGATTGCTCATAATAGGATGGTTCGGATTAAATATGGATGGTTCAGATTAAGTTTACCGTTCTCCAGTTTACAGTTCTGTTGATGTAATCTACACCTTTCCTTAAATATGGATAGTTCATATTAAAACAAAGCAAATAGTTAATTTTTAATCTTAAAAGTTAAAAGAAAATAACAACTGATCGTAAAAACAAAGTAATAGACTTTGAAATTCCATTTAACACACTGTCTTCCCCTTCCTTCTGGTTCCCAAATTCCTCAAATACTTTTTTTTTGTATTGTTTAAATCCCTGCTTTATTTTGTTTTAGATTTTAAGATATAGGAGAACAAGTGGTTAATTGATTCTAGCTCTATTGTTTAGGGCCCAAATGAGCTTTATGACTTCGAAAAACTATGTTAACGGCTCCAACAATAAAAAAAATTGTCTAACCAACCAAGCGCTAAAGCAATAAGACTATTAACTGTTTGACAAATTATTGCAACAAATTTCAACTAATTATATTGTGATCCTCTTTAAAGTTTAGAAATTATATTTACTAAATTTACAGTATTGTAAAGCCATCGAGAATGATATATGTGTTTCTATTATATTGTGAAATGTTTTTGTTTTTTATATATGTTTTAGTTATTATTGCTTTAACTCTTTAAAAAAAAGACTAGCTAACAATTTCTTAGTTAATTTATTTAGGTTGTTGACAATATGAATACTAGGGAAGAACGTACTGGAGATTTTCAATCTACTCTAGAAAATCTAGCTGGCAATGTAAGTACTTGTTCTCTAGGAGTAACTAGCCAAACTGTTGATGAAATTACCAAAAAAGTATTTGATTCGTTAGATTCAGCCGAGTCTTTTTACAGAGATTATAGTAAACAACTCAGTTTTAGCTTTCGAGTACGTGATTCACAGATAAATAAAAAGGGTTAGTTAAGAATGAAAAAATGGGTATGTGAAAAGGAAGGAACAAAGAAAACTATTGGTACTAATGAATCACAACAGAATAGAATGAAGCATAGTCTGATTCGATAGGAATGTACCGCTTCCTTTCATATGAAGTTGGATACTAAAACTAATAAATGGGTGGTTAGAAACTTTGTTCCTTTGCATAACCATGCATTAGCTCCACTTAAGCATGTTCAGTTTTTGAAAGCTCATAGAAGCATTGATGATGGTGATATGGCACAAGCTAAAGCAATGCATGATGTTGGTGTTAAAACGAGTAAAATAATTGATTTAATAGCACATCAGAGCGGCAGTTTTCATAATTTGGGATTTATACCAAAAGACATGTACAACAATATGAACTCTATTAGGAGAATGGAGATAGAAAATGGTGATCCATTCACAACGCTGGGTTTTCTAGCTGCCAAACAAGAAACTGACCCTGGATTTTATTTCAAGTACACAACTGAGGAAAATGGGCAATTAGGTAAGTTGTTTTGGTCAGATTCCATATGTAGGCTAGATTATTCTATTTTCGGTGATGTGGTTGCATTTTATGCATGTTATAGAAGGAATGTTTATTGCACCCCAATAGTTACACTTGTGGGTGTGAACAATCATCGTTAGTCAATTATTTTTGCATGTGCATTATTAGAGGATGAGCAAGCATCTTCATATAATTGGATGTTAAGTACTTTTCTAGATTGTATGAGTGGAATAAAACCTCTTTCTGTTGTTAGTGATGGGGATTTGGCTATGCGTGCTGCTATTAAGGAGGTTTTTCATGGTGTCACTCACAGGTTATGCAGTTGGCATATTCAAAGAAATGCAGGTGGTGAGGTGAAGGGTAGTGATTTCAGTTGTGATTTTGGACACATTATGGTAACTCCCATGGAGTTGCAAGAATTTGAAGAAAAATGGTCAGCTTTAGTTTTAAGGTACAATCTGCAAAATAATTCTTGGATTCAACATATGTATGCCGATCATAAGATGTGGCTGAGACGTATCTTAGAGGGTATTTTTTTGGGGGGAACTAGAACAACATCTAGGCGTGAGGGTTTGCATTCTTTTTTGAATCAATATGTGAACAAGAAATTGAATTTGTTAGAATTTGTGAAGCAATTTGATAGGGCATTAGAGAAGATTCGTTACAATGAAAGCAAAGCTGATCATAATGCACTATATTCTAAACCTGAATGCACACATGTTCTAAAGGCATATGAAAGGCATAATACTTAACAATACACGCCAAAAGCTTTTAGGAAGTTTCAAGAGGAATTAAAAGAAGAATCTGCTTATCTGATGAATGAGGCAGTGGAATATAATGGCAATAAACACATTTATCAGCTTTCTAAATGGAGAAGTGAAGGCCATATAAAGACAGTCATATATAATTCTGATTTGAAAACAATAAAGTGTTATTGTATGCATTTTGAATCGTGGGGATTCCCTTTTCGTCACTCGATTTGCGTTATGAAGTTAGAGCAATTAGATTGGATTCCGGATTCTTGCTTCCTTAAAAGATGGACTAAAAATGCAAAAAATGGCTTCTTAGATACAATGGCTAAAGATGTTATTTCTGATGATGCATTGTCTATGATTCGATATGGTGCTTTGACTTCTATTTGTAAGAGACTGTGCCATCTTGCCTCCAAATCCGCTATAAGCTTCAAAGAAATTACAAGTGAGGTGATAAAAATGATTAGCTGTTTGGAACAAGAAAACCATTTGCATATGCCTAGTGGAAAGTTTGAAGGAATTCATGATCCAAAACATGTAAGAACTAAAGGTATGCGTTCTAATCAGACTTCTAAAATTGCACAAGCAAGAAAGTGTGGAAATTACAGAACACCATGGCATACTAGAACAATATGTCCTTTACGAATCGGGGTAGACCATACTGTTATTGCAAGTAATGATGAAAGTGATCAGAATGATGTTGTTTCAATTGATGGATATACCCAAAGAGACGTATTAGTAACACAGTCAACTCACGTATTATTTAATATTGTTGCTATTTTACATTTATTAATTCTTTTAGGGTAAATAATTTATTAGTTCTCATCTTTTTACGTAACACATTGTTTAGTCCCTCTGTTTTGAAAAACATATTATGAGGTCCCTATCTTGTGTCAAATATAACGATTGAAAATCTAAAAATAAATAGACAAAAGGACCAAATGGTTAATATTGACAAAAGATAGGACCTCATAATGTGTTTTTTGGGGGACTAAAAAGAGTGTGTTTGGTAAAAAGGAAGGGACTAATAAATTATTTACCCATTCTTTTATTTTATTTTCTTATGTAATCGCTCTTTTTAATTTGAAGGATGTAAGGATGATTTAATCTCAAAATATGATGTCAACTTATGGGAGTACTGAGTTTCAATTTAAGGTCAAGATTTTATTGTATTTGATCATAATTTGATACGATTAATAAGTAGGATATATAAATGAAGAAACTTTTTTTTGGCAGGAGGTTGAGTCACGATTTGATATTGGGGAGACAAGCAAAAGAAGTTGAAGACTATGTATTTATTAACAAGTTTGTAGATATGAGGTGTGTATGTATTCAAGTCCGAATAATCTGTTTCTAGTTTTAAAAATTGGGTTCATTTTACTTATCATTATGATTGTTCTTTTAATTGAGAGCTGAATTTGTTTGCTATGAAGTGATTTATAGCTTGAATTATGATTTTGTAGAGAATTTTGAACTTGAATAGAAGTTAATGGTAATTAAAGTTGAAGTAATTAAGACGGATATAGTTAAGGTATAATAGAGACTTTGCTGTCTATTTTGGGGGTCGCTTGAAGAGGGATATATGAACTTGATTAAGAACTTCTTGCTTGTTTGAACAGTGAGCTTGGTTTTGTATATGATGGTGCATACTATGTAATTCACTCTAATATAGCTATGTATGAATTACTATTTTATCCATTAATGGTTAAATTGCTCCTGGCTATAAATGGTAGGGGTATTTTTTCACTTTATCCCATAATTAAAACAAGGAAATACTTTATGCCTAGAACGATGTTATCAGTACCACAACTATGACCATAATTTCGATCTAAAAATATTTTCTCTCCCTAGCACATAAACCCGAAAAGTTAAATCTAACCAACCTTAAGTTTGTATGATTTTGGCTCAACAAGAAAGACCCTTTCAATCCCATAACAATATGCAAGCATCTGAGTCAAATACGCCCTCCCTACTCCAACTTCAAAACTGCAAGTGTATTATCACCATATGGCCTATTATCATCACACTGTTCTTTCCCAAGAGAACCCTTCACCACACCAAAATCCTCCAAGTTCCCGAAAATTGATGCTTGTTGCTTGACATATTTCTTATGAAATGGTAATTTCCTGCTCAATAATGACTCTGAGCCTGTTTGTTTCCTCATATCTGAACTCCGTTTTGCGTTTTCAATCTAAAAAGCAGATTTTAATTGTTTGGTTAGAATTAAATAAAGATTGCTGATTGCTGTTTCCATACTAAACAGCTGCTTTTCCTATCAGCAGCGTTTTCCTGCTTTTTCATTATTGCTGTTGCTTTTTTTTTCTTACCTATATATTAAAATTGTTTTATTAATTGAGGTTAAATTATTCTTTTTTTTTCTTCATCGTTGATTACACTACAGGAGCAAATAACATATATTTTATTTATAGAAAAGCAAAGGCATAATATCCATTAAAAATCAATTAAAACCTTAAACTATCAAAATCATCAATCAGGTCCATCAACTAACCAAAAATCATCAGTTGAGTCTCATTCTAATAAAAAATCATCAATTGAGGTCTCATCGAAAATCATTCGGTTGGACAGTTTCATACCCTCTATTCTAAACTCATTTTGAACCAACACAGATATTATTACAATCTATATCAAATATTTCACGGTTCCTGATTTTAAGATAGAATACATATTTAATTGATGATTTTTACTTAATTCAGGAACCTGATTGATGATTTTGATAGTTTAGAGTCCTAATCGATTTTGAAGTTTTAATTTAAGGACCCAAATGAATATAATGCCAAAAGCAAATAAGACATTTTAATTCTTCTATTCCACTCATTATTCAATTAAAATTTATATGTTTACTATCTAATTTCAAATACCATAATTAATTTATCACTAAATTTAAAAGTTTGAACATGTATTTCAGAATATATATTTCAAAATATATCCAGTGTTATAGATTATGAGAAGAAAAAAAATAAATTAGAATTACATTTATATATTAATTTGTTGATTGATTTAAAATATATTTATATTGATGATACTAACGGCAACAATAAGCTAATTGTAATATTACCAAACATATAATCAAACATCAATCAGCAAACAGTAAACAGCAATCAGCAAACAGCAACCGCAACCGCAAACAGCAACAGCAACAGCAAACAGCAAACAGTAACAGGTGAACCAAACGGACCCTCTATATTATGATTTGACACTCCAATTATCATATATATCAACAAAAAAATTTAGCTAGAATATCTGTCTGCTTCTCTCTTAATCCACATGTTACAAGCTTCTGGTAATTTATAGGATTCCGGAATGTCCATAAATATTGAAGCATGAACTGCTTCAATCTTCCCTATTAATTTACAAAATTCAGCTACAGTCATACTATGAACAACCTTTCTCTTCATTTCAGATGTAATGTCATCATCCTCTTCTTTGCCAGCATTAATTCCCTTTTGATAAAATGGTTGTATAGACAAGGAAATTTGTTGTTTCAATAACGGGCATCTCTTAACATGTCAGTCAAGGTTTTCTTTAAGAACAGAACTATCTCAACAAGCACGAAAAAGTAACCAAATGTATATAGAAGTCATGATGAAACTAATTGTAGATAAATTGAAAGAATAAAGGGAGAAATTACATTACTGCGATGGGTCAATTAGGCAGGGAATAATATTGTATAACTGTAAGGACTGGGATTAAGTTTTGCATTGGATTTTATTAGTTTAGTCCAGAATTTTGTTACTGATCATATAACCAACGCCAAGCTTTAGCTTCCCCTCCTTTGGACATGGTCGTACAACCGTTGCTAATGATGGTACATGACAATGGATATAGGCTATTTATGTATTACTGTTTGTACTGCATGCATACTCTATTCTAAGTGTTTTTGTTTTTTTTTCAGGATTATTCTCATCCTTGATTGAAGATAAAGTTCCAACTAAAGGTCTATTCTATGTTGAGTTTCTGGTGCACATCCATCGACAAATTCAACTGAAAATGTCTATGAAATTTATTGGTTCCTAGCAAGCTTAGATTGGATGAATTTTGTCATGACAGTTTTGTTAAAGTGTTTCTTATACTTTATATAGAAGTTCAGTACCAACATTGTGGTTATGAGGAGACATTAGTATTTAGATTGATTATCCAATCATTCTACCTTCCTCTGCCTCTTTGCTTCAAATGTTCTATAATTTCGTTTGGTTTTTCTAATTTGGATGATAGTGAATACCTGAAGTTAATAATGGACTCCTAGATATTGGGACTGTATTTTGATTGATGGATATGGTAGCTTGGAGTTTTTGTGTCATTTGGATAAGCTTTTGCAAATGATGGTTTATAAGTGAACACATCGATTTCATCTGAATTTATTGGTTTATAAATTGAGTTGAAAATTATATGCATTGAAGTTCAGTATAGCCAATAGTTGTATGAGGAGAAATTAGTAGTGTTTGCTCCTGATTTTAATCTCAAGTCTTTCCAGTTCCCAAGGGTGTCTCCAGCATTTTAGAGGCCCTAGGCAAAAAAAATATATATATGTACATAGTGTTATCATTTATCAAATAAAAAAATCAAAACTAACATTACATAATTTTAGTGGCTTAAAACACTATTTACCCCTGACATATGTACATAGTGTTATCATTTATCAAATAAATTTTTCAACGTTGAAATTCTCATCAAGCTAAAATCTGAAAATTAAAATTCTATCTATTTGGAATTTAGTTAGCTGTTAATTACTTGCAAGTAATAATAATATAATAATAATGGCAAGTTTAAAAATATAAAATAATAAATCATAAAAAATAATAATAATGATAATGGCATGAATTTATGTGGAGTGAAGAAAACTAGTACAAAGACTCCCATTGGCGTTTGTAATTCATAAAGGCAACAATATCAATTTTTAAACGGGATTTTCAAATACCGAGCTCAACCCATATAAGCTCACAAATAATACATATATTATTTTTAAGAATAAAAAATGGTTTGCGGTTGTCCATAACTTTTTGTGGTGATCCATAAATATTCAGGTCTTCTTATAAATTGTTGTCCTACTAAATTATAATTTTCATTTTGATTTTGTAAACATACCCACCATAAAAAAATTGATCGATACAGTTTGTTATGTAATTAACTCAATAGTATGAATAAATTAGTAAAAATTAATTGTGTCCTAAAATATATTGTAACAAATAAATTAATATATATTAGTCATTTTAGATTGAATATATATTACTAATATTTTGGTTTAAGGAAAAAATTAAGAATATAAAAAAAATTATTGTAAAAAAATTATTAAAATTATAATAATAAGAATAAGGTTTAAGAAAAAAATTAAGATCATAAAAAAATAATAATTGTAAGAATTTTATTTATTAAAACAATATAATAATAAACAAAACATAAAAATAAGAATAAATCAGGAATAAAATAAAACATGCAGATGGAGGGAATCGAACTCTCACTCCTTTACAAGCCTCCATTATGTCCTGACCATCCCGCCTAAGACTAGATTTTGTAAGAAATCCAAATCTATATAGGTTTTAACTATAACGAACTTAATATCAAATTTAAAAAAAGTTCCGATCGGAGGACCCCGTAAGTCGGAGGCCCTAGGCGGCCGCCTATTTCGACTTCCCCTAGAGCCGGCCCTGCCAGTTCCTGTATAACCAGCAAATTGAAGCCGTGAAGTTGGTTATCTAGATGGATCAAAATTCTGAAACTTGGTTTTTGCTATCATAAGTTCTAATCTATAGTTTGATTGAACCACAATAAGTTGTTCACAATTGTGGATGTGGCTAATCTTAGTTTTTTTACCAAATATATGTTTGCCACATATCAGCCACATGAATCCACAATTTGCTACATGAATCCCCTTCCCTTCCTAATCATATGTATTTCAAACTTGGAAAATCTGCCACTATATCAAATCATATATTACAAGAAAACCCCATTGTTAATGACAAAAAGAAGATTCCTAAGAGTTTCATAAGTTCCATACTTGTCAAAGTTGAAATCAAAATCAATATAGAAAATAACACGTGTAAACAATCTATATATATTGCTCGAATTATAACGGATATTCAAAGATTCATATTATAAATCATCACCATTAATCAATAATTTGGACAATTCTACTACATTTTTCAGCATGTAGGAAACAATCAGTCCCAATTCAAATCCTTATTAATCAACAGCAGCAGCAAACAAAACATTACAACATATAAATGACTCCCCTCATCCTGGGATATTCCTAGAATACTTATCAGGAAACCTTAGTTGAAGCTTAACATGATAAGTAGTATCCACGTGATCACCCGTCTGTGCAAAAACAACGAGCCCTCTAGCATACGCAAAAGAGCCAGTTCCGCCCACCACAGTAAGTTGTTCACCTTCATAGCGTATCGAATGTCAGATAAACGACATTGAAAGCTAAACGTGCAAATGGTTGAGATGGTGTAGTGTTGGCCAACTGTTGCACTTATTTTATGATTACATATAAGAGAAACCAACCCCACTATTGTTTCTAGCAAACGGCAATACAATATGATTTGTGAACCTATGCATGACAACCCCAAATGTGACACGAAGACTTAAGTAAATAGTCAAGGCATTTCATTTTCTAAAACTTTATTACACTCGCACCTTGGGGAATTTTATTTTCTGATAGAAAATGTTAGAACAGGCCATAATACCCTATGATATCTCAACCTAAGATATTATGAGGACCAAGCCCTCCTTAAACATACCCCCTATATCTCCTTTCATAGTTTGTTTAAAACATCTCCAATGATGATTACTTGGAGAAGTGCTATACATTAAAAAGAAAATGGTTACTTCAGTACTTTTTAAAAAGATAATCTATATCTGACTAAGTTCAAGACTCATCACACCCTTTTAAGCACATTATTTTTTTAATTAATTTATTTTACATATACTAGAACTCATTATCGTTATATCCAGTTTAACGACTTGGTATCCTCAATTACACTCCATCTACACAGTGTGTGAACAAACTATCTGTTTGGCTGAAATAGCTATACAAGAGCAAGGAAAATGCATCTTTATACAATGAAGCAGAAGGCTAATATTACGGCTCAAAATCAATCACATTCAAGCTGCTCCACCACATTCTGAAAGCAACACACTGGAGTCAACATCAGCCCTAAAGCATAGCCAGCCAACAGCGGAACAGGAAAAGTAAAGAACAGGACAACCTGATAGGCGCAGACAGCAAAAACCAGAATGGGAGTTAAGAGGTTAATGAATGTGAGAGTTATAGAGGCTAACAGAATAGAATGGGTCCAAGAAAGCAGTAGTTTTCAGTTTTCTAGGTTTTAGGAACTCAAAAGACGACTAGAAACCATGGTTGATACTTATGTAACTAAACACTTATGTGACCGATGCTAGATTAAAGCCACAAAAAAGAAGAAACTAGGAAGATGCTTTCAAAGTCTATATTGTGAATATACTCATTTGCGATTTGCCAAATTCAGTTCTGAATCTTCAAACCAGCAAGTTATTAGAAATTTTAAGGGAAAGCATAATATAAATTCTTAGCAAGAGTAATATAAAGTGATATAAGCAATTATTTGCATCTAACTCCCATTCAAGCTTCCTAAAAAACAAAAAATTGAGAGAAAGGGTCTAGCATACCTGAACTTGGTAACTAGAAAGGAACCAGAACAGTAAGAAGAAAATGGAATACACTCTAAACCCTGGAATCAAACATGAGAAGAGAGAGAAATATGCTCATTAACGGCGAGCTCAAAAGAAACAACATGATAAGAAGCTCAAAAAGGAAGAGAATAATAAGGCGAGCTTACTTGGAGAAGGCAGAACTTCAATTCAATTTGGGCCAAGCGAGCATAGGGTATAAAAGAAAAACTTGCAGACTGCAACACGATTGGATAAGGGGATTGCGAGAAATTGGCAAAATCAAATTTGGGCACAACTCTACTTGATGTATAGGGGAAGAAAAAGTTCCAACCTGCAACTCAATTTGATGAGCGTATTGGGAAAAAGGCTGCAACTCAATTTGATGAGGGGATTGGAAAAAAATCTCCAAATTCAAAACCGGAAAAGGAAATAAGAAAGTAATAGTATGAGTATATTGTAATTGCCCTTCTCTTCTTCCTTCAAACCTTCACAGGAAGGTCCAGTGCAAGTGCGAGCACAGTCGATCGGGAAAGTTGGTAGAAAGAAGAGAGATGATTCAAGAAAAACGAGAGCAGAGTCATTGTCTAGAAGAAGCATGGATAGAGTAGAAGACCGGAAGAGCCAATTAACCGGTTAAAATAATTAATTATCAATTAATATAATTGAATGGTAGAAATTATACAGAATATAATTAAGGGTGATGTAAGCAAAGTACATATTACTTTGTTTTCCAACAAAGTAACAATAGCCTTCACCTAATGTTAAATGTTCGGGTAAATTACACCCATGGCCACTGAGCTTACCCATTTTCACATTATAGCCACTGAACTTCATTTCTTTCCAGTATGGTCACTGAACTTTACACTTTTTAACACCGGTGGCCACTTAACGTCTCAAAGCGACCGTTGACGGCTAAAAATAAAAAATCCAAAGCGTTAATAATATTCTAAGGAACTTTAATTCTTGAAAATTTTCGTTTTGAGGTCATTTAGGTGTTGTTTGGTTAGGAGAGAGAAAGTGAATTTTTAGAGAGAGAAAACTCTAAAAAATGTGATTTTCGAAAATAAAAAATGTGGTTTCATCGTAAATGTCGTTCTGAACAACTTTAATTCTTGAATATTTTCATTTTGACGTCGTTAACGATCGTTAACGGTTATTTTGAGAAGTTAGTTAAATTTGAGTGGCCACCGATGTTAAAAAGTGTAAAGTTCAGTGGTTATACTGGGAAGAAATGAAATTCAGTAGTTATAATGTGAAAATGGATAAATTTCGCTATTGGTGTAATTTACCGTTAAATGTTCAAAGATTATAATTAAAATAAAGACAAAATTAACGGAGCATTGACGCTAATTTATCCTAGTAAAATTTTGAATTGACGAGAGTTTTTTCTTTTGAAAAGAATTGATGAGGAGAGTTTAAATTTCCCTTTTTGTCTAACAGCTATAATATAATAAAATAATATTTGTATTCTTCTACTTTGATCGAAAAATGTCATCCATATATATCATATGCCCTAGCCTAGGTGAATCGTATAACCCCGTATATAATTCGTAGAAAGTTACAAAGGCGAACGGCTTCTTCTTTTTTTGCAGTGTTCAGGGCGGTTCCGGTTCAATTTCAATTACAGGTGCTTCGAAACTCGCTCCCCCCCTCTCCCATGGCTGCTTGCTATCTCTCAAACTTATCATAGAATTTTCAATTTTATACAGCAACAAGGAAGCACTTGCCACTCCTTTGCTTCTTATCCTATCCCTGCCTTCCCCTCTACGATTTCTTATTCTCTTTTGTTATTGCCTTCTCTTTCTCCGATTCCTGATCCTCCAAGCAGCAATTTACGCATTTTTTTTCAGAAACTGTTCAGTTTTTAATATGCAGCGTATGCTGTGATTAGTTTTGCTGGATTTCTAGGGTTTTGAAGCTAGAAAAAGTGATCATTCTTGATAGTTTTTCACGTTGAGATTGAATTGGATTGGATTGTTGGAATTCCGCTTCTGTTGTGGGTTTCCTTAGCATTCAAAAGATTTTTCACGTATTGAACGACTGCGATTTTCAGGAAGCATTGAAGCTCGAGAACCTGCTTTTTTGTATATCTTAGGGATTACATTTTGGTGATTTTTCTTGAACTCGCGTTAGGATTTTGTAGTATTTCCTTTTGGGGCTTATCTGGTACGGAGAAACAAGGACTGAGGAAAAGTTCGATTTGGCATTTGAGGAATTGAAAACCAGGGTTTTAGAGGTGGATATTGGTTGACTTTGAAAGTAGATAATAGTGCTAAGTGCATGTGATGGATATTGATACAGTGGGTGGTGAGGATGGTCCTTATTTGGACACTGATTTGTTGCAGCTTCCTGAAGTGTCGCCATATGTGCTCAAATCGAGTCCGCAGCTTGCTGAGAATTTATTCTCTCAGTGGCTCGCTTTACCAGATACCTGTAGAGTGGTAATTTTTTTTTTTTTCCTGTTTCTGTAACCATCACTTAAACATAATATAATTGACAGTTCTAAATTATTGCTTAGCTGTAGTCAAAATTGATGTTGTGGGTTATGAACTAAGTTGTGGGTTATGAACTAAGTGATGCTGTATTAATTTGTGATTAATTTGATTTGTAGTTAATATACAGCGTCAATATGGTTTTATCGTCTGATAGCTTAGTTATGAATATTGTTCATTGTGAAGGCCATAAATTTGTTTAGCATTGAGGTGGACTTATTTCCTGGTTATTTATTTCCGTGTGGTGAAATGCCATAGTCTACCAATTCATTGTAATTGATAATTGCATGTCCCCATCTCTCTCTCTCTTTTTTTTTTTTTTTCTCACGTATAGCAATCTTTCAAATGTAGTTTTAGTTAAGATGCATTATAGAAAATCGTGGGAATTCTCTAATTTGTGAAATGTGAATTTACTGTTTTCTTTTGGTGGTGTCCAGCTCTGTTCACCTCCAATTTGCCAAATGTTTTTAGTATGTTTTATCTGATATTCTTCTAAATTGTTTACATGTGAGTTCAGGTGAAATCTTTAATTGATGATGGCAAAGCTGGCAAACCCATCAATTTATTCGGGATATCTGGTACTGCAAATGCCGGTGGAGGCAATTCCTTACCTTCCATGTTTCCTGCAGGCAGTGGTCCTCCACTTTCACCAAGAAGTTCATCGAGTTCTCCACGGATGTCTAAGCAAAAGACAAGTCCTTCTTCTCTGCGTTCCCCACTGAAATTAATTCGTGAACCAGTACAAGAAGTCATTCCTCAGGTTTGACCTACTCCTGATTGCTTATGTTGTAAAATACTGTCATAAATTGTGATTGAGTGACTGGATTGGTAGTTCTGAGTTTTCACATCTGATTAAGGCCAAATATTTAATTCTCACATATGTAATTATACACGTGCAGTTCTATTTTCAAAATGGTCGGCCACCAGCAGATGAACTGAAAGAACAGTGTCTCTCTAGAATTAATCAAATTTTCAGTAATCATCCAAATGGACTGCAGATAGATGGTTAGAACCATAATAATATACATTATCTCCTTTTTGTATTTGTGTACCTCCTTCGATACCATGGTAGAGTAGGAAATGAAGAATGCAGCAACAATGAAGGACTTAACATTTCTTCTGTTGTTATGTAGAATTTAGACCTGTTGCGAAGGGACTCTGCAAGTTGCCATCTTTTCTCTCCTCTGCACTTTTTAGAAAGATAGATCTTGAGAAGGTGACAAGGTATACACACTTACTTTTTGCAACTCGGGCTTAAATATCTGGTATATCATTAAGGACATCTTTTCTTAGACTTTGTTCTCATCTTCTATCAGCGTTCTGGTAATTATGATTGACCTTTCATGCTATTTGCTTACTATGATGATGCACAGCCCTAACAATTGGCGTTAAGGTTTCATTGTTTATTGCCCATTGCATATTACTAATTAACAGCTTCCACTGTCCCCCATGTTCAATATGTTTTAGAATATATCATGTGCACCATGGCTTCTCCAAGATGTACATTTTTTTTGTGGTTACAAATTTCTTTAAATTCTATGATCAAGCTGAAGCCAGCAATTGCTGATGCTTCAATCAATAAATTACTTAATTGAATGATCATCCTGTTTAGATTGTTTGACCGGAAGTGCGGACCTCACTTAGAATTTGGACAATGTCTTTCATTTTATTTTGTTGTGACCTATGAAGCACCGATACTTCTAAGAGGTTGCAATCCCTAATATAAAAAATTAACTAAACCAGCCGGCACCCAACCTTTTATTTGGAAAAAAATAAATAAAAAACTAAAAGCTAATGTTTGTAGATGAAGATCATGAAAATGTCTTAGAATAGTCTTTACATTTGTTAGTTTAAATAGTTTGAAGCATTACATATTTCTTTTCGATGAATTAATGACCTATTAGTTATTATGGATATTATTTGTGGTTTTATAATGACTTATGAATGGGATTTGTGCTTTATATTCACCTACAAATAAATTGTACAGAACTTCCCACCAGCTGAAGCCCAAAGTTCATGAACTGCATGAAAGGTCATAAACCATTTCCGTTAATTAAAGCAGCAAAATCCCTTGCTATACACCAATGACAATGAGTTGAAATGCAAAATGCAAAAATAGGATTTATGATACACAGATCAGAAAGATCCAAAAGTGCATTCACATGGCAGTGTGTTTCAGTTAACCAAAACTAGGAACAGTCATAGTCAACATATTAGACACATGATATATTAATCATGTGACTGGTATCAATAAAAGCCTTCTGAAAATGGCAGCTCAACTATCATATGAACCCATTTTGAGAAGTCCTTCCTCATATCAAACCTGAAATTCTAACTTTTCACAATATGTACATGTGCATACCATATCTTTCTTGAAATTCAGGTGTGTCCTGTAAGAATTCCAACCCTGAATGTGTTGCAAAAATTCCCAAAGAGCAGGCCTGAAGTCAGCCTGCTCAAACACACACACAAAAGGAAATGGTGATAAATCCATTAATTAGCAACTCACTACCCATATGATTATATTATGTCATTAACTAATAACTATGAAGCAGAGTGCCCGTGTGCGTATCTGTATCAGTGCTTCATAGGTTGTGACTCTGGTATCAATTTAATTTCATTGTAGTACGATATTTGTGGAGGAACAGAGTGGGGATTATTGCTGCAACATATTTACTGCATTTTAGGCGTGCGTGATCACTTGTTCGATTGTTTTCCCCTTGATGATTTTTTTGGTCTTTCTTTAATTGAATATTTGATTAAGGGTTTGTTAAGTTTTTCAGTTATTTCATTTATTTGCAGGGATGCGTTCATTAAGTATTGGGTGGATGGCAATATGCTGGCAATGGATGTAGCAACTTGCATATTCAACATTTTAAAGCAGCCAGAAAACAAATACCTTACACAGGTTTGTGAAGCAATCTCTGTTATTTAATTTACTTATTGTTTCACATGTTAGATTGTTATGCTCTGCTTCGTAGTTAATGACATAATATAATCATACGGGTAGTTAGTTGCTAATTTCCTTTTTTGTGTGTGTTTGAGCAGGCTGACTTTAGGCCTGCTCTTCGGGAACTTTTGGCAACACATTCAGGGTTGGAATTCTTACAGAACACACCGGAATTTCAAGAAAGATATGGTATGCACATGTACATATTGTGAAAAGGAAAAATTTCAGATTTGATACGAGGAAGGACTTCTCAAAATGGGTTCAGCATATGATAGTTGAGCTGCCATTTTCAGAAGGCTTTTATCTATATCAGTCACATGATTCATATATCATGTGTCTAATATATTGACTATGACTGTCCCTAGTTTTGGTTAACTGAAATACACTGCCATGTGAATGCATCTTTGGATCTCTCCGATCCGTGTATCATAAATCATATTTTTGCATTTTGCATTTCAACTCATTGTCGTTGGTGTATTGCAAGGGATTTTGCTGCTTTAATTAACGGAAATGGTTTATGACCTTTAATGTACTGGTAACATACTACAATTATAGATGACTTGTGAAGTTTAGTCAGTTCATGAACTTTGGGCTTCAGCTGGTGGGAGGTTCTATAGAATTTCAACTGCAGGCATTAGATGAGTTTATTTGTAGGTGAATATTTGGAGGATCTTATATTATATCTTGGCCACATACAATGTATTTTTCCAATTGAAAAGGAAATAAATTTGAGATATAGTGATTATGATTGATAACTCCTATTACATATGAAAGCAGGCTTTTTTCTCATGTTTGAATTTTAAAGATAAAGTAGGTGTTTGAATTTTGATGGAATGTGTGTAACTGAGTTGATTGTTTTCATAGTTGTTAAAGGCATGCCTAAGGCACTGTGCCGAGCGCCCCAGAATCTCAAAGGCAGGTGCTGTTACTTAGGTGATCGCCTAGGCGTGCCTCTTTGTCGCAGGGTTTTGTTAGGGTTTTAAAAAAGTCAGAATAAACAAGAAAAGAGAAAAAAAGAACAAAGTTTGAGGACTTGCAAACCGAAGGGGAAAAAAGAGAAAGAAAGAATGCAGAAGAATTGCAGACCAGAAAGGAAAAAAATGAAAAACAAAACCAGCTTCTGCAAGGAATTGAAGAAGAGCAGAACAGTCGAAGAACTTGAGGTTGAATTGAACTAAAGAACCAAAGAACAAAGGATTTGGTTTGTTAGAGATTAATATAAGATCTATGATTGGGCCTTAACTATCAGCTTAAGCTTTTAGTTCAGACGGTTCCATGACATGGTATTAAAGTATCTTAGACCAAATGGTATCAGAGATTAATATAAGATCTATAACTATTAGGTTAAGCTTTTAGTTCAAACCGTTCCATGACATGGTTGAACACTTGAACTTTAGAAAACGGGCTTCATGCATGTGTTAGAATTTATGATTAAGATTATGAATTTGATTTGATTCAGTATTTGTTGCATTTTGATTTTAGAATTTGTCACTTGTTGTGTGTTAAATATATGTCATTTGTTGTTTATATATTTTCATTGTGTAGTGCGCCTTGTGTCGTCCAGTACGTACCTGATCCTTGTGCCTCGGCTCCAAGACCTCCTTGGTCCTTTAATAACTACGTGGCTTGGGAGAAGAGGCCAAATGATGCATTTGTAACCTAGTTTATAATTTCCAATTGATAATATTGTAAAAGAAATGTTGCATTATGCAATCAGTTATTTAGGCTAGATAGCTTTGTAAATCTTATAATGTTCTCTTTTTTTATGTTTGCAATAATTTATATGCTTTTAAATATTGTTTTTTGTGTCCAGCTCAAACCGTCATCTACAGAATATTCTACTACATCAACAGATCTGGAAATGGGCGTCTTACTCTAAGAGAGCTGAAACGTAGTAATCTCGTAGCTGCCATGCAACATGCAGATGAGGAGGACGACATTAACAAAGTCATAAGGTTATTCCAGGGAACTCTTGTACCGTGTATATGTTAACAATTAACTAGGCCGAGCGCCTTGGGGTGGAGGCATGCCTTGTCCCCAAGGTGACGGCAAAGCACGCCTTTGTGTGCCTGGTCATGGTTATAAGAGGTGAGCCAATATGTCATATGGGTTGCTTTAGGGTTTTTATAAGGATTTATTTTAGGGTTTTAATCTCCACCAGTGGAATCAGATGCATCTAGTGTCCAAAATAAACAGCAAACAAAGAATGGCTTTGAAGAGATGCAGATACACAATGGGAAACTCACTTTGTTAGATGAGTATGATGAGGATGGAGAGGATCAGATCATTGAAGTAGAATTTGATTATGTTGGAGATGAGGAGAGTGATGAGTGAAGAATTTGGAGACTTTTGATTAGAAATAGCTATTAGTCAACTTAGGATTTACTTTTTAGTCGAACACTTGAACTTTAGAATATGAGGTTTATTGCATGTTAAAATTTTTGATTAAGAATATTGTCATGTCATGATTTAATATTTGTTGCATTTTGATTTTAGAATTTATGGATTCTTGAGGGCGAGCCTTGGCGCAACGGTAAACGTTGTTGTCGTGTGACCAAAAGGTCACGGGTTCGAGTCTTAGGAGCGGCCTCTTGCCAAATAAATTGGCAGGGGAAGGCTTGCCCCCAGTACACCCTTGTTGTGGGACCCCTCCCCGGACCCTCGCTCAGCGGGGACGCGTAGTGCGACCGGGCCGCCCTTTTTTTTATGGTTTTATATATTTTTATTCTTTTAGTGTGCCTTGTGTCACTCAAGCGTGCCAGAGCTCCAGGCTCCCCTTGCGCCTTAGTTTTCCATGCACCTTTAGTAACTATGATTGACACTGTATACAGAATTAGCAAAAGGATTACATTTGACTTGAGTCTAACGACACAGCAAGCCTCAATCTATCTATGGCCTTTAATAACTATGATTGACATGTATACTGAATTAGCAAAAGGATTACATTTGACTTGAGTCTAACTACACAGCAAGCCTCAAGCTATCCTTCCTAGTGTATGCATCCGAGTATATAAACATCATTGCTAGATTGTTAAAAGTCATCGCCAGCATGAAATAAATCAAACTTAACGTGGGACATCCTAGTGATTTTAATTGCATGTTGAAGTTCTATTATAATAATTTCATAATCTTATACGATACAAGGTTATTTTGGGAAGTTGTGTACCATAGTTTGTTTACATGTTTTATTTGTCGATTATTATTCACGTGGTTTATTTAATGAGTTCTACATCTGTTTCAGGTACTTTTCTTATGAGCATTTCTATGTCATATATTGCAAGTTTTGGGAACTGGATACAGATCACGATTTCTTGATCGACAAGGAGAACCTCATCAGATATGGTAACCATTCCCTTACCTACAGGATTGTTGATAGAATATTTTCACAGGTCGGTTCATATATTCCTTCCATATTGAAGGTTTTGTCAAATCAACTTAAAATTTGAAACTATTGGGAAGCTTACCTGAACAAGGTGTACATCTTGCTTTGTTTTTTTTCCTTCCAGGTACCAAGAAAGTTTACTAGCTGTATTGAGGGGAAGATGGGATATGAAGATTTTGTTTACTTTATGCTCTCAGAAGAGGACAAATTGGCTGAGCCTAGTCTTGAATATTGGTAGAGTGCGCTTTACTTCTGATTATCTTGTCTTGGAAATATGTAAAGGTTTACATAGATTTGCACCCTCTGATTTCTGAAGCATGATGGATTTCCCCTCTCATTTTTATTGATCACTCTTGTTTGTAGAAGTCCCTCATTCACTAAGAAAGGAAGCTTAAAATATTATTTTTGGGGTACTTTTTTTTGCAAGAGCAGCCATTAGGTGTTGATGACCAATGTTTAGCCTGCAAGAATTATACCGAATCTTGTGTATTGCTCGGTTTTCCACAATTTCTGATCTCTGTTTTTGAAATGGTTAATGTCATTAGGCATCTGTAAGTTTTTGGCATATGGGTAAAAGTTCACATGTGATCTTTTGTAAATCCTCATCAGGTACTTTTGCATATTAGCGTTTGATGTTGATGTTAGCTGAGGACTTGTATCAATGTGCATTTTCAAACGTTATCACTTGAAATTTTATCAGGATAGTCAAAATTCATGATTTTTTTTTTTAATGGTAAATTCATGACTATTTCACTTAGGGAGTTATCACTTGAAATTTTATTGGCCTAGACAAAATTCATGACTATTTCACTTAAGGACACATCCAGACACATTGTTTAAATTCCTAGGTGCTGTCTAACGATTGACCTGGTCTAGCTATTAAATCTTTCAGTTAGGGAGTTAGGATACTGTTAAGCCCTCAATAGATGAGTTTTTAACCTGAAAGAATCAACAATTGCTCTTGCTATATTGAAGCATGTATTTCTCTTTTTGCAAAATTTTAACTTTTTAGACTCCCAAACAAACCTTCGAAGTTAACACAATTATATTAACTAGAGGTGCTGCTATTAAAAAGGGAAGATCTAGGTCTTCCTTTGAATTGTAGTTTGGAGAGGCATTGAAGTTGCTTGTCTGAAAAAAAAGCAAAGTTCTCCATGTCTAGGTTTTCAATTCGTGGAGGGTGGGTCAATAAGTTTTCTATGTACCTTTGTCAATATGTTGGTTTATTGCTCTAGTCATTGACATAGTTTAGTTTAGCGAAGGGCCCGATTTGAAATGCTATACTCTGCAAGTTTTCGGTTGTGTGAGCTTTGCCGGCTTTGTCTCAGCAAGTTGTGTTTGCAGGTTCAGGTGCATAGATTTGGATGGGAACGGTGTTTTAACACCCAATGAGTTGCAATTCTTCTATGAAGAGCAGCTGCACCGCATGGAATGCATGGCCCAGGAGCCTGTACTATTTGAGGATATCTTGTGTCAAATTGTAGATATGATTGCACCAAAGGTGAAAACTCAAATCGCTATTTCGAATCTTCTATTTCTGTTTGGTACATTAAGAATGGTGTGATCTTATTTGCAGAGAGAAGCTTTTATCACACTGCGAGACTTGAAAGCAAGCAAGCTTTCAGGAAATGTTTTCAATATACTTTTTAACCTCAATAAGTTCATGGCTTTTGAAAGCCGTGATCCATTTCTAATTCGCCAGGTATGTTGATTACTCTGCCGATTTTTAGTTCCGTAGTTATGACATAATCAACTGTGCGGCATATTGTATGCTGATTTTGGTTTGAGCAGGAGCGTGAGGATCCAACTTTGACAGATTGGGATCGGTTTGCACATAGGGAGTATATCAGGCTATCAATGGAAGAAGATGTTGAAAATGTCTCAAATGGGAGCGCAGATGTTTGGGATGAAACACTTGAGGCTCCTTTTTAACTGAATGAGGTAAATTTTATTTGGAGTTCAGGATCGACTTCCTAAAGTGATAGATGTGGAAAGTTATTTCTGCGCTATTTCCATGTTAAGTATTTTTCTTTTAAGAAGAAAATTGAGAAATTCCAATTTATTTGCAGTTGAATCTCAATTATCATGATCCTTGCAATGAAAACGTCTCGTGCTTTTGGGGCAAACACTTCTTCAATGGAAGCTCATGAAGATGCACAGAGGACTGGCTTTTATATTGGAAGGTTGGACATTGCTTCAACATATTGTTAAAAATAGCATGTCTGCCCTTTTAGCAACTGAATTAAGCTGCAGTTGGGTGTCAATTTCAGGAATTGTTAGGCAGTCTTCTAAAAGTGAAAGACGACTGCTGTCTGGTGATTGATCATCACCCAGGTAACAGAAGTTCATACATACAGTTGGTTTCGGTTAGCTATGTTATAGCTACATTTTTGGTTGTTTTTTTTTTTTTTTTTTGCTTTGTGGGAAAGGTTGTTGGTGTCGTAGCCATGTTGGGTGTGGCTAATTTTGCTGGTCAAATAGTAGAGTTGATGTTCATATGTTTTTTTGTATTGAATTTATGAAAAAAGAAAGGTTGGAAAGGAGTCATAAGTGATGGTTGTGTGGATGCTCTTGATATTGTTATAATGGGAGTAAAAGTATATAAAGAGAAAATGGCCTCCACTGAAATTTTTAAAATTTAAATCGACTGACTAAAACTCTTATACTTTGATTCTATTGCACTAATTATTATTATTATCATAGTCTTTTTTTCTGTCACAATTGAACTATGATTCTATTGAGAAGGCATGTCATGAACTTTCAATATTTTATGTCATTTTTCTAAATCATTTTAGTTTAATCTTGTGATGTATCGAAGTATTATGCTATCATTTTCATTAGAGTTTCAATTAGTTCAATCGGAAATTGTTTAGTAAAATTTAATGACATAAAAATTGTGTGATTTTGATGAGACTACCTTTAAGTTGGTGGCCATTATTGTGCATGATCAATACAGAGAAATGGTGCCTATACATGGCCCTTTTATAACAAAATAATTACATTTCAATAAATAAGAAAACAAAGTAAAATTAAATCAAATAAGGGTATAGTAAAAATATCCCAAATATGGAAGGAACAAGGATTTGGACTCAGAAATGTTAATACATAAATACACATTTTAAATTTGTAACTTTTTATCGTTTGGCATCCTACACACGTATATTTACTATTATATACTTGAATTTATCAATTTGTTTATTTTACACACTTGATAATTTTGGATCAAGGATGTCCTTATTTATTGATTTAGTGACATGACATGTAACATATTTTTTTTAATCCTTAATAATATAAGGAGTTAATAACAAATAAGAATGTCAAAAATCTAAACTTATTATATTAATAAGTTTAGGTATGTAATAGGTCAAAATTAGCAAGTTTTATGTGATAGTCAAATTATAAGTAATAGGATGCCAAACCAAAAAAAAAAAAAAAAAAAAAAATTCAAATTTAGAGGTGTAGTTATGTAGTAAGCTCATAAAAATATATTGAAATAAAAAAAAATCTAATAAATTTCACTTATTGAATGTTCACTTTGAGACTAATTGGTTGTCTCTTCGTGTTTCTGAGAGTTTTGCTTGTCTCTCTATCCTTGTGGGAGTGTTGTGGTTGATTTTCTATTTTAGATTCGTTTTTAGAGTTCTCTTTGATTTTCAATGGAGGTGAGCATGACAAGTCTCGATATAAATGACGAAGAGAAGGAACTAATAGGTCTAAGTTTGATTCAATCTAAAAATGTGGTTTTTGAAAATGGCCTTTGTTTTATTGATAGATTTAGCACAAATAGAGTGGTTAATTTTTTTTTGTCACGAAGGATCGCATGACCATGTTATGGAGGCCTGGGGGTAGTATAACGATACAAGAGGTTGTTCCAAATATCAACATCTTTTCCTTCGAATTTTCTTATATTGTTGACAAAAATAGGATTCTTACTGGCGGTCTAGGGACCTTTAATAACAATATTCTGGTTATGGTTGAGTGGAAGTCGGGATGAATCTTGAAAATGTTTTCTTGAATTTCCTTCAGATTTGGGTCTTAACCCATTACCTTCCTATAAGAGTGATATCGGAAAGCATTGATAAACAAATAGAAAATTTCATTGGAGAATTTAAAATGTTCGACTCTAATAATATTTTTGGAATGCGATGATAATAATGCAAATTAGGGTTTTGAATGAAAAATGAGAGTTTTCTGCTACCTTTATGATATGATAGGTCATTCTTAGAGATTCTACAAAAAGTTATTTGAGTGTTCGCCAATGGAACTTAAGTCAAAATGGAGGGATTGGCACCGATGTGAAGTGATGGTGCTCGGTGGTTAAAGGAATTGGGGTGTGACGGTGTTGGACATTCAGGGAGTGGTGGGAATGAGAGTTTTCAAACTCTCAAATTAGTGGTTAAAAGTTCTCTATTCAATAATAATTCCATTAATTGTGGAGCATTAAAGAGTTCTACTACTAATTCAAATTTTTCAATTTCAAAATTGGTTGACTATAGATCACAATAAGGTTTAAATGATATTAATTTTTCACATGGTCAACATGGTTTAAATGATATTAAATTCTTCACATTGTTAATAAGGTTTAAATGGCATTAATTCTTCACGTGTTCATCAAGTTCTAATTAATGTTGACTCTTCTCTCTAAGTTTCCATGACCCACAAAAATAATTTGGACTAACATAGGTTTCAATAGGAACCAAGTTCTAAACCTTATTGATGACTGCAAATGAAGATATGCGAGTCCTGAATTTGGTTTGGATTAGAATTCTGGTTAGGAAGAATCTAATTTTATAAGAAATATAAATGAGAGACAAAACAATAACCTTTCAGAAGGTTCTATTTCTTTAAGTGATAAGGAACTTCGTCCTACTTTTGAAGCGAGGCTTGTTGTTCAGGTTTGCAAAGAGTAGTAAGTTGCATTAGTTGGAACTGTTGGGGTTCGAAATCCTCGAAAGTTCGACCAGTGGGTGAATTAGTAAAATCTCATAAGCCTAATATTATTTTTCTCATTAAAACTTTGGTTGATAGTAGTCGTGTTAAAGTTATTCGCTAAAAGCTCGAGTTGAGTGGTTGTTTTTATGTTGGTGGGAGGGGTAGAAGTGGTGGTTTGGCTATATTATGAAAGACGAGGATAGATGTTTCTACCTCTAATTATTCTGATCATCATATTGATAAAATTGTTATGAATGCTAATTTGGGTGCATAGAGATGTGTGGGTTTCTATGAGTATGCAGATTGTGGTAGACACAGAGAATCTTGGGATCTTCTAAAGTTGATTTCTATTGCTTCTAACCTTCTTTAGATTATTTTTGGAGATTCAAACTACATTTTGAATAGCAGTGAGAAGAGTGAGGGGGGCAACTTTCCTAATTATCTTATTAGGAACTTCAATAATGTGATTTCTGATTGTGATTTGCATGACTTAAAGATGGAAGGGAGCCCTTTTATGTGGGAACATAGCAGAGGGTCTAGTAATTGAGTTAGGGAGAACCTTGACCGTTCTTTTTATAGTGTGAACTAGTTAAGTATGTTTTCACTTTACAAATTAATGAATTTTTACTCTGATCATAATCTGATTATTTTGGAGTTGTTTTCTCATCATATCTCTAATAGGAAAGCACACTCTCTCTTTGAGTTGGCTTGGGTTAAAGAAGACTGGCTCGATGATTTTCTAAAGATGAACTAGATAGGGTAGTAGGTCGTCTCTTTCGGCTAAATTAGCTGCATGCGTAGCTTTTATGGAGAAATGAAGGAAAGACTTTCGCTGTTAGGTCTGAGCCAGAATTGCAAAAGATAAAATTATTATGAGTCGTTTGTGCGAGAGGCAAAATTAGTTGTTTGTGGAGCGGTATATGGATGCTAGAAGGTAGTTAAATGTGCCTCTAGAACAAGAAGATATTTATTGGAAGCGAAGGGATGAAAAAAATTTGTTGAAGGAATAAGGGTGATGTTGCTTATATTTATTGAACACAAAGTCTTTTCATTCTCGTGTTAAAGCTCGAAGGAAGAAAAATTCTATCTCCTCTATGTGTGATGATTTTGATGTGCTTATTGTTGATCCGATTGCTTTGAGAAACCATATTCGTAATTATTTTCAACTCTTATTTGCTACCTCTAATAATGTAGTGTATGATATTGTTAATGTTTTATCTATTGTTGTTACTCGGGAGTGAATGATGATTTTGTTGCTGCCCCTTTCTCCTATGAGGAATTTGAAACTGCTACTTTTCAGAAGCATCCAGACAAATCTCCTAGTCCCGATGGGCTAAGTCCGATTTTCTATCATCATTTTCGGAATGGTATTGGTAGATTTTTTACTGCTTGTTCCTGCTGGCTTTCTCGTTTTGAGTTTCCAACTAATCTTAATGATACTATTGTGGTACTTATTTCTGATGTTTTTGTGTCTACGAAAGATCTTCAACCTATTTAATATCTTGTATAAGGTTATTTCTAAAGCCCTTGCTAATAGGTTGAAAGTGGTCATGCCTAGTATTATTAGTCAGAGTCAGTCAACTTTTGTTCTAGGAAGGTTCATTGTGGATAGTGTGCAATTTTATTTTGAGTGTTTACATTGTACAAAGCGCAAAAATGTAAGTAATAAGAGTGATGTTGCTCTCAAAATTGATATTAGTAAGACCTATGATAGAGTTGATTGGGATTTTCTTACAACTGTTTTGAATTAATTGGGTTTTCATGAGAATTGGATTGAATGGATGATGCTATGTGTTTCTTATGTGTCTTATTCTATCTCCGCTAATGGGGACTTCGTTGGTCCTATTACTTCCTGAAGAGGTTTGAGACAGGGAGATTTGTTATCTCCTTATCTTTTTAGCCTTTGTGCTGAAGTGATTGCCAAACTTATTTATAGAGCAGAGGTCGATAGCCTCATTCAAGGTTGCATGTCTATCGGGGTGCTCCCACTGATTCAGAGCTATCTTTACTGATGATAGTTTTCTTTTCTTTGGCGATTCTCTGGTTGAGAAGCAGGTTATGTCACACATTCTTCGTACGTATGAGGTGGCTTTACGTCAGGTTATCGATATCAACAAAGTAGGGATTTCTTTCGTTCTAATGTCAATAATAATATTCGACTAACTATTTGTAGTCTATTGAAGAACCATTTCCTTCTGGATACATGTTGCCTTCTCTTATTGGTCGATCTAAAAGGAACATTTTTGTGTTTCTTATTACTAGATTGAGGGAGAGGTTTAGCAGTTGGGGTTCTTTTTTTCTTTCCTTTACTGGGAAAGAGGTCCTTCTTAAATCTGTTGCTCACGCTCTCCTTACTTTTTGCATGAGTACTTTTCTACTGCCTGGTTCTACTTGTGATGAGCTTTAGTGGATAATGAACTCCTTTTAGTGGGGTACGAAGAATGATGGAAATAGAAATACCTACTGGTTTGAATGGTCTACAATGTGTTCTTGAAAGGTTAAAGGTGGTATCGGCTTTCACGATTTACACATGTTTAACCTTTAGCTCTTAGGCAAACAAGGATGAGAAATTATCTCAAATCCACATACTTTGGTTAGTCGGCTCTTCAAGGCTAAATACTTTCCTATCTCCAATTTTGGGCACCAATTCTAGTGTTATTTAGAGAAGTGTGTGGAACTCGATTTATGTTCTTCCTCTTGACTTAAGGTGGCGTGTTGGTAATGGTAATTCTATTCGTATTTGGAAATCTCCATGGCTCCCAAGTGGCAAATTTTTTTATGACTCCTCCATGTGTGGTAGGGCTTGAAGATACGGTGGTTTCTACTTTATTTATTTTCAGGTACCAAAGTGTGGGATAGGGAGAAGGTCGTCTCTTTGCTTAGTAATGAAGATGCTACTACGATTTGTAACATGACCGTCCCGTTTAGGAATTATGATGATGTGCAAACGTGGAACTTTACAAAAGTTGGTATTTATTCCTCCAAGTCAAGATACAAGATTCTAGACTCTACAGTCAATGAACATTCTCAGATTGTTGGGTAGGCCTCAGTTTGGAACCTCAATCTTCCTCCTCGGATTATATCATTCCTTTGAAATTTTTGTACTCGACGCCTTCCTACTCAGTCTAAGCTTTGTTCTAAGTGTGTTCTTGTTCCTTGAGTTGTATTATGTGCGAGACTCATGTTGAACACAACTGGCATTTATCTATGACGTGTTCGTTCGCAAAGGATTGTTAGATTGCTGATGATCTTTCTCAGCCTAGTGGTGGCTTTGAGGACGTAATGGACTCTACCTTGGAGGTTGCGTTTCAAGTAGTAGTACTTCTCTATTCTATTTGGTGACAAAGAAATAACTTCACTTGGAATAATGAAGTTGTTTCTTTGATGGACTGTATTCGTTCTACTCGTCTCTTCCGTCATGATTGGGTGGAGTGTAGGAAGCCTGGATCAGTAATGTTGTTCTTTCTCCTCCGGTGCGCGGGGTAATTCCTCAGATGGGTTTTATTAAATGTAATGTTGATAGAACTACGTTTAAGGAGGCAAGGTTGGATGGTAGTGTTAGTGCCTTAGAATGATATTACATAATTCACAAAATAGATTAAAACATATTAAAAATGAAGTTCTTACTTGTTCAACTATAAAAAAATTTCTTCTCTAATATTGGAATTGCATACCCTGACCTTGGTCATTTTTTTTTAAAGATACATGCAACACATCTTCCCCGTTTAACTTACTTTTTTACGACCGAGTGATTAATTAATGATATTTTACACAAGTTAAGGAATTAACGGAACATTTTATACAAGTTCAAAGGGCTATCGAGAAACTTCGAAAGTTTAAAAAACCAATCAAACTTTTTAGACAAATTCCGAGAACAAATATATATTAAACCACTCTTAAATAATCCAAACTTGCTCATCTTGTTGCTAGACATGTTTCTTTTGTTTGTTTTTTTTTTCAATTCCTCCTAGTTAGCTTTTTGTTATAACCTCAATTTTTGAATGGAAGCTTTTCTCGGTTCCAACAACAACAACAAAGCCTTAGTCCCGAAATGATTCGGGATCTGCTAACATTAACCATCATATAAAACCGTGAAATCAAGTCGTGTCAGCGACACAAATTCGCTCCAAAGCTTTTCTCGGTTCCAAAAAAAAAAATCCAGTCCAAACATTGACTAACTATTCAGGAAGGTGGGTTCATGGAGGCTTTTATTGAATTATTGAAACAGCCAACTCGGAAGTCTGAGGCATTTAGTCTGAAGCTAAATATAAACTAATTTAGTCATGTTCCTATTCTCGACTTGACGCAACTCTACACACTTCCTTTTCAGGGTACATAGTTAACCAGAAGAAAACATTGAAGACGAACCCCTGAATTCAATATTTACAAGTAGCCAAAAGCTCAAGCTAAATGGATGCATGTGAAAATTAGGAAGATCATATGTTCTTTTTCCACATTATGTTTTCTCATCCAGAAAGTTGTTAAATGTAAACAAAAAAGTAGATTGAGTTCAACTCTCAAGTACCACTTAAATAACAACTGATTTCTGATAATAAAAAATGGTCCATCACCTGTAATTAACACATTGGCTTTGCAACAAGGCCAAAGATAATTGGTTTCCACAACTAATTTGCACAAAATTGAAAATCCAAAAATAACTAAAAGGTTCTCAAATCCACCAACATATTCTAAGCTGCCTCCTTTTTGAGTTTTGCAAGTTCTTGCCTTACGATTCCTCCCCTCTGCATAAACAATTATACCTCATTCAGCTCAAAATTTACACAATAACTCAGGATAAAAGGAGTTCCAATTCAACAAAACCGTGTGACTTATGCATGTGATCATTTCGTTTTTGGTGGATTGAGCTTTTAATCTTTCATTTCAACACATTAAATCTTTTATTTTTGGTCACATTAAGCCTCTCATAACAAGAAAAGTTCGTTTTGAACAAAAAAAAACTCGGTTAAGAGAGCGTTATTCGTTTGATATGCATTCAAAGTTTGAATTTTCAACATTTTTTTTTCGTGACGTGGCTATAGAGACTGTAAGACAGAATATTTGGAGTGTAAGTTTAGCGGCCATAGGAGTAGGGAGGCAGGGACAATCACCCTAGATGGGAGAGTTGTTCAGGCCTCAGATTGCTTTCGGTATTTAGGATCTATTATCCAAACGGATGGAGAAGTAGATGGAGAGGTTACTCATAGGATTAAATCTGGTTGGTCGAAGTGGAAGAATCCTACGGGTTTCCTCTGTGACCCCGGCATGCCTAATAGATTGAAGGGAAAATTCTACCGCACGGCAATCAGACCAACATTGTTATATGGTACGGAGTGTTGTTTCACTGTCACATCCATAAGATGTCAGTGGTGGAGATGCGTATGTTGAGATGGATGTGTGGTCATACGAGAAAGGATCAGGTGAGTAATGAAATAATTAGGACAAAAGTAGGAGTAACATCTATTGAGAATAAAATGAGAGAAACCCGACTAAGGTGGTTTGGCCATGTGAGACGTAGAGCGCTTGATGCGCCGGTTAGGAGGGCCGAAGAGTGGCAAAGGGATGTAATGGTGAGGGGTAGGGGAAGACCTAAGCAAACTTGGAGGAGGGTGATCGAGAGTGATATGAGTTTACTGGGAATTGAGGAAAATATGGTAGTGGAGGGAGCGAATTTGTGTCGCTGACACGACTTGATTTCACGGTTTTATATGAGGGTTCATGTTAGCCGACCCCGAATCATTTCGGGACTAAGGCTTTGTTGTTGTTGTTGTTTGTGGCTATAGAGATTGTAGAACTCTTATTTCAAACAGTAAAAAAACATTTTCAGACGCAGATGAAATGATTAACACTCTTTAATTGAATTAGATGTTCATAGCTATAGTTGTCAAAGGCACGAGGTTAGCGCCTTTGTAGGTGTGAGGCAGGCTATGTCAGCCAGGCTCGCGCCTTGACTCAAGGCACTGTTGTAGGAAATCTTTAGGGTTAAGGGCTCAAATTAAATTAGAAAAAGAAAGAAAAAGATGATGATGACATTGAGAACCTTGAAGAATATGATGATGGGGGAGATGATAGTGATGATGGTGACTTTGATGATGAATAGGGACTATAAAGACTAAAGAGTTCTAGTATTGGTTGAGAAAAAATAGTTATTATCAGACTATTAGTTAGTAACTTGGTGTTTAGTTGATGTTGAACTTTGGTCTTTAGTTTAGATTTAATTTTTATTATGAATTATAATTCTGTCTTAGTAGTTAATGAGAATTTATCTCATGCATTTTATGATTAATTGTTGTTATTTGACTATTTGTGTCATTTTAAAAATGTTAAGTGTTGTTATTTATTTTGTTCTGGTGTGCCGCCTGAGCCTTGCGCGTTCACAACTATGTTCATAGCTAACAAATTTGACAGGCAGCGACTTAATATATAAAAAAAAAAAACGATTGAGGGTTTGATGTGTTGAAATAAAAGATGATGAGTTCAATCCATCAAAATCGGAATGACCAGGGGCCATATAATGCTTTTTACCATTTTATAGAATACAGAGTTGTATGGAGATATTGTCTCCAAAAGCATTTTGTGCTCAAAGCTAAAACAATCCGAAGCTAAACTTTTGGTCCTCAAAAAACTGGGAACAAGTAATGTTGAATAAAGCAAAAAAATTTGCATTACCTTGATCTTGGCCAACATGAGCTTGAACCGATCAAAATCATTAAGTGAAGCCCTTCTCTTCTGCACAATGAGTTTCCTTCCCCATGAACTGTTCTCCCACTTGTTCTTCACATCTGTCGTCAAAGAGAAATTTCTTTAATCTTATACGATCTATGAAAAAAGAGAGAAGAGATGTTTTAAGTTCTTGACACTAACCAGCTTTCTCCATAGCTTCAATTAGAGTTTTCTTCTTAGGAACCCTTTTGATGTCAATTGTGATATCAGTGAGTGATAATCTCTTGAAGTTCATTTGACTCCTTACCATATCAGGAGCATCAACAAGTGCCTACATTACAATGACAATCATATATATAAATCTTAACAACATAACTGCCAGATGGGTTGCATTTAATAAATACCAATAAAAGGTCAGGAAGTAAAGTTATGTAAAGGCTGGTTCAGAATCAAAAGGCAAATTTTATGTCACATTCAAAGTACTCCAACATCAAAGATAATTCAGGCGAAAATCAAAATCTGTTCAACAAAACCAGGTTGGCTTCAACCAATTAAAGTTGCATGGTTAAGGGTCATCCGAGCTCAACTGAAAATCCCTACTACACCAGAATTTACTTTAAATTGAATAATAGCATTATAAAGCTACACAACTGATCGAACGAGAATGTCTATTCATAAATTACTGAAACTACAATGCAACTTGCAAGAGTAATTAAAGCCTGATAAACTCTACAAATTGGACTTTCATGACCAATTCAGCTTGAGGAATCCTGTGAAAAGTTCACAAGTATACAAGAAACCAAGACAAAATAAAAAAGAATTGAACTGATTTGACACCATTTTCTGAAGGAATGGCCTCTCTTGAAACAAAAAATGCAAGTGACACATTCCAAATTGAATCATCTAAGCATGCCTTTAGATTAGAATGATTAACCATCTGAAAATTAAGCTAAATTTATATCACGGTGAATGATTCGGAAATAGATCACATCTTCACCCTATTTATAATAAATCTAGGCAGTGACAAGTGACAATCAAAAGGGAAACTTCAATTCCATCTCCCTCGCATAGGATGACCACCACAACTAACTAGATACTGGCATACTTCCATCCCCATATAATGAAGATAATTTCACTTGTAAGGAAAGAATAAAAAGCAGTCAAGGCACTAAGATTATGGATAAAAAAATACCCTGTTTTGATCGATAACATCGACGATGACGACAAGCTGCCCATAGTCTTTCCCGTAATTAACCAGGGCCACTCTCCCAATCTCCACGTACCTCTTGAACGGCTGGAAAAAAGCAGAGCTTATCAAGGAAACAGAGTAATGGAATTTTCTAAGCATCAAAACAGAATCAACGAAGAGTGCCTCACCATTTTCCGTGGATTAAGTGA
Source organism: Euphorbia lathyris (assembly GCF_963576675.1). Classification (NCBI taxonomy): domain Eukaryota; kingdom Viridiplantae; phylum Streptophyta; class Magnoliopsida; order Malpighiales; family Euphorbiaceae; genus Euphorbia; species Euphorbia lathyris. The sequence continues at coordinate 23,913,896 of NC_088914.1, forward strand.
GAATCAGAAACACCGAAAAGAGGCGACGATCAGAGAGAGCCGCAACAAGATGGAAGCTAGCAGAAGAAATACTACTGATATCTAGGGTTCTCGTCGCAGAGCCTTGACTCCCTGCGGTCGGTTGTAGTAAAATATACACGTGTCCGTTTCTGAATGGACCTGTCTTATGTGTTATTTTTAATTAATTTAAGACAATTATTATTAGGAGATAGTCTTCTTTCACAAATTTCTCTCTTTCTCTATATTTCTTTTTTATCTCTCATAATGTTTCTTCATTTAGAAAATAATTAAAAATTAATTTGTTCTAGTTTTTTTTCTTTTCTAGTTTTCAATTCATCAATAGTTCTTCTTTCACTTGATGTGTTTCTTCCTTCATTTCCTCATTTTCTTTATATTCACATGTTTTAATGAGAAGTTGGTTTTCTTCCTCGTGAAAGTGTTTTCTGTTGTATAACTTCCGATTATGTCTTTTAATTCGATTCGATTTCTAGGTGTTGGTAAAATGTAATTCCATTTTTTTGGTAATGTAACTGTTTTACGTTTTTGGGTAACGTTTTGCTTTTAGTTGTTTGATTGTCGGTTACGATTTCTACTTTCAGTTTTTCACTGTCAGTTATATACTCAATAAGTGAAAGAAATCTTCCCATATGCTAAAGGAATGAACTGATTGACAATCTTTTCAGTCAGTCTTCCCATGTACTTAAGCATTCTTACTATCCCTATAAATATTATGTTAAAAAAAGGAAGCAGATGAGTTCATAACATGTTCAGCATCACGCACTATATTGACATAGCTTAAAAAAGATAAAGACCCAAGATTTTCATTTGTGAATCTAACAATGAATACAATAAAATCAGTGTATCTAAGCTATAGAACCTTTTCATCACGCACTATATTCCAGTTGCTGAAATCCACATATACAAGAGTAAATCGGATGAGCAAAATATAGATTAAGGAACAATGCCACTCTAATACATCCAGGAACGAAAAAATATGGCTTACCAGTACCGTGTTTCGATCTCAGTCACAGTGATTGCATGTAGAGAGCAACCATGGAGATGGAGAGGGATGGGAGGGATGAAGATGGCGAAACCTAAAATGGTGTTTGGGATGAGAGAGGGTGGTTTATATATGAGCTGTGAAATTTCAGTCAAACGATTGAGCGCCTAAATTTGGGTATACGTTTTAGTTGGCCGCGTAAGTGAAATTTCATTTGCCGTTTTTTTTTTGTTTTTCACATACAATGACAGTCATTTATTACAAGTGTCATTTGATGAGCAAGTAAATTTTAACGAAAACGCGTGTTTTCTTTGGTTTACAGAATTGTGTCATCGGAAGGTCACATGTGAATCGAGCGCGTTTTCAATTAAACTTTTAGATGACAGAATTTTAATATACTGTCACAAAAAATAATCAGACGACATGAAAACAAATGTATGTCATATATCTTGTGTCATGTGAAAGGGAAAATGACATAATGACTTTAAGTACTTTTACAAAAAAAAAGGTGTAATAGGTCGAAAAAAAGATCTAAAGGTAATGCAAGAATTTTCTATTCTTATAGTAGTCAGGAGATTAATGTGTTGTTTATCATCCAAAGGTCAACGAACCTTATAATTATAAGACATGAAAAAATATAAGTGAAATTTGAAATTGACAGTTAACGATGAGCAGTGGCGGAGCTAGAGGGGTCGGGGAGGGTCGACCGACCCTCCAGCCCACTGGAAAACCCCTAGGTTGGGTTGGCCAGGGAGCTCCGCCCATGTGTTGGGTGAGTACGGTTCAAAATAATTCGGGGATTTGAAAATCTCCATAATTGTATCTATAAAGTCAACGATACAATTCAGTTCGGTCCTATAGAAAAAGTCAACGGTTCTGGATCTTTTTTTTTTGGATATTCGGTCTGGTTCTAGAATCTCCAACATATTTACTCAGTAATATTATGAATTTGAAAATATCTAGAATTGTACCTAATTAAGTTAACGGTACAATTTAGTTCGATCCTATAAAAAAAGTTAACAATTCAATTTAATTTTGGATTTTTTTTCCAAATATTTGATCCAGTTTAAGAATCTCTGAAATCCACGCACAGCCCTATGTGTTGGCCATGGCTAGGAACCCCTCCAGCAATGGCCAAATGAAGAAGATGATGGGGCTGAGCTCCATCTTTATATATTTGTTCTTTATTTTGCCTAAAAAATTCTAAATAGCAACCCTAATTCTGAAAGAAAATAAAAAAACAATTGAGATTAGATTATGGGAGAGAGACGAAATAACGATGAATTGAAGGAGAAGAGAGGAGTAACAATGGTGGCTGTTGAATGTATAGTTTGATATATATGGAAGATTATGGGGATAGAGAGAGATAAGTAATAACACAATTAATGGTTTGAATCACCTTAGTGATTATGGCTCAGAGGCCTTGTATTTATAGTGAGCCAATAGTAGTTTGTATAGGAATACAATACATAAGTATAATCGTATTAGAACTCTACCTAGCTAGGGTTATAGACAAATTGAAACTCTAACTAGATAAGAATCTATTTACAGAGATAATAGGAACATTATCTCTAACACCCCCCCCCTCAAGCCGATGGCGGGCACGGACAAAGAGGCGGGAGCGTAACATCGTGAAGCGAGCCGGAGCTAGCGGCTTGGTGAGTATGTCTGCAACCTGATCATCGGTAGGAATCAATCTGACACTGAGAAAACCTTTGTGAACTTGTTCACGAACAAAATGATAATCTAGCTCAGTGTGCTTCGTACGGGCATGAAAGACTGGATTGGAGGTGAGATAAATTGCTCCAACATTGTCACACCATAGCTAAACCGGGGTGGGTAAGGGAAATCCAAGAACCGAGAGAAGAGATTTGAGCCATAGAAGTTCTGCTGTGGCATTTGCCACTGCCTTGTATTCACTTTCTATTGAGGATCTGGCTATTAGGGGTTGTTTGCGGGTCTGCCATGATACAATGCTGGATCCAAGGTAGACACAGAAGGCACCCGTGGATCATCGATCATCAGGGCACCCACCCCAATCACTATCTGAGTAACAATGGATGTGCTGTATCGGTTGGACGGACATGACTATGCCAAAGTCTGATGTACCCTGAATATAGCGTAAGACCCTTTTAACTCCTTTCCAGTGCTCATCAGTTGGACAGTGCAGAAACTGACATAATTTGTTAACTGCAAATGCAATGTCAGGACGAGTGAATGTTAGATATTGAAGTGCTCCCACAATGCTTCGATATTCATCTCCAGAGGTTAAGCTGGTGCCTAGTTCCTTTGAAAGTGTTGGCGTGGTGGCCATGGGCGTTAGTGTGGGCTTGGAGTCAATCATCTTTACTCTGTCTAGGATGTCAGCCACATACTTGGCCTGACACATGTGAATGCCATCTTTCTCATATTTGATCTCAATACCGATAAAGTATTCTGCCTTGCCAAGGTTGCAAATGGGAAACTCATGTTCAATGGCTGCAATGGTGTTGGTGATGTGTGCAGGGTGGTTGCCTGTTATGAGTATATCATCAACATAGCACAAAATATAAGTCTTTTCAGTGTCGGTGCGTCTGATGAATAGAGAGTTGTCAGCCTGTGACATTTTGTACCCAAGGGAGAGGAGGAATGTTCGAAGGCGTGTGAACCATTCTCGTGGTGCTTGCTTTAATCCATAAAGACTCTTTTTGAGAAGACAAACATGATCTGGCCGGTCACTATCCCAAAAACCCTGCGGTTGTTCCATATATATTGTCTCTGATAAGTTTCCATGAAGAAATGCATTAGAGACATCCAGTTGATTGATGAACCAGTTGTTTGCTGCTGCAATGGCAAAGACAGACCTAATGGTTGTAGCTTTGATTACTGGACTAAATGTTTCTTTGTAGTCAATCCCAGCTTTTTGAGTGAATCCCCTTGCTACTAACCGGACTTTGTGACGATCTATGGTTCCATCAGACTTCTTCTTTGTACGAAAGAGCCACCTGGAGGTGATGACATGTTGATCATGTGGTCTCGGTACAAGTTGCCAGGTGCCATTGTCTAGAAGAACTTGAATCTCTACAGACATTGTTGTACGTCATTCAGGTTGTTTGTTGGCTTTACTGAAGCATGTGGGATCCACTGTGCCATTTGGATGTGTAGCTAAAAGTCCCTCAAACCGTCCTCTTGAGTTAATAGACGACTGTCGAAGCTGCATATAATATTGACGTGGACCAATTAGCGGTGCATTGCAAGGTCTGGGCCTTGCAGTTGGAGCAGGAGCAGGTGGTGCAGTTTCAGGAGGAGGAGACTCTGTTTGTGGCAAGATGTTCTCTTCATGAGGTGCTGTATTTTGTACTTCCGGTGTAGTGATGTTCACAGCATCAACTGGTGTGCTAGGATCATTCTGAGCAACAGGTGTTGATGCAGCAGTCACCACTGGTGACAAACATTGACGTGGAGCTAGTGGAGCAGTGTTTGTGGCTTCAGAGTCAGGGGGGTAATTGGGGTACCAGGATGAGGTCCAGAGTGGACAGGTGTGTTGGGTTGGGAGCATGGAACTAAGTTAGAAGTAGACAATATATGATTGGGATTAGAGAAATTACTTGGATACGGGCCGAGTAAAGATGGTAGTTGACACGATGTGCTTACCCCCGAGTTGCTAGATGAAGGTGATGATGCAGTGACTGCAGATGCAGGAAATACTTCTTCATTGTGCTGCACAAATTTGCAGATGTATATGCGTCCGGTGGCATACTCGAGACAAATATCCCCAGAATGATTTTCTGATGGACTAAGGTAGACACATAGCTTGGAGCGAAAATCAAATTTGTGCTGGTTGTATGGACGAAGAAGAGGATAGATACCACTACCAAAGATGCGTAATGCCTTATAGGCAGGCTGTTTCTTATAGAACAAGAAATAGGGTGAATTGTTGTTCAGTATTTTGGTGGGTAAGTAGTTGATTAGCCTAATGCTGTGTATCATGGCATAGTTCCAGAATTTGAGAGGTAAAGCTGCATTGGCTAACAAAGTAAGGCAGGTGTCAACGACATGTCTAATTTTTCTCTCAGCTATACCATTTTGTGCATGAGTGTGAGGGCATGCAATTTTGTGTATAATGCCATGTCGTTTGAAAAAAGGTTGTAGTTTTTGGAACTCTCCCCCAAGATCTGAGTAAATATTCTTAACCCTTGCACTATACTGATTAGAGATCATGGCATAAAAATCACAGAAGGTTGAAAAAACATCACTCTTATTCTTTAAACAGAAAACCCATCCAAATCTAGTGAATTCATCAATGATTATTAAAAAATAACGGTGACCAAGACAAGAAACAACTGGAGCTGGCCCCCAAACATCCAGATGTAAGTTCTCAAAAATAAATGTGCTAGAGCGAGTAATAGAGGGTAAAGGGCTTCTAGCAAGCTTGCCCAATGGACAAAAAGAACAATTGCTAACTGATTTTGAAGAGGATAGATTGTTTCCTTTGAGAACTGAGCTGACTGTCTGATTCTGACAATGTCCAAGCCGTGCATGCCACCTTTCAAAAGACACCTTCTCTCCAACTAGCGCCTCCTTCAGGGTGGGTGTAAGCACATAAATCCCATCTTTACTCGGGCCCCGTAACAGGATTTCCCCAGTTGTTTGGTCCTTCACAAGAAAATGGTTAGGCCAAAATTCAAAGAAACATGAGTTGTCACGGGTAAATTTTTGAACAAATAGTAAAGATTTGGTAAGCTTAGGAACAAATAGGGCATCATTAATTTTCAAATTATTGATATTTGAATTCCCAAAGTGAGAAATTTGCAAACCTTGACCATTGCCAAACTGAACTGTATCATATCCTGGATATGGCTGCATTTGATGAAGTTGAGTCGGATTTGCCGTCATGTGATTAGTTGCTCCTGTGTCTGGATACCACGGCTGATTGGGACCCATGAATGGATTTGGTGGTTGTTGCCATGCCATGTGCGTTTGTGGTCCAGGATTGTAGTGTGCTCTTGAACTGTTCTTTGGTCTTTTGCTCTTATCAGCCCAGTGACTTGGATCACCACAATTGTAGCACTTGCCACTTCTTCTCTTCTTTGGATTCTGCTTCTTTGCTTGATTTGTTTCCATGGTGGACACATTGGCCTCCCGATGTGCTGATACACCATCGGTTTGAAGCAGAGTTGTCTTTCTGGTTGATTGAATCATGCCCTCAACTGTTTTCAAACTGTGCAAAATCTCTTAATAATTGATGTTTGTACCGCGCTGAGTTACAAGATTCTGGACAGTGGAGCGATACTCTTCTCTTAAACCCTTATAAAGAACTGACGGTAGTAGATGTTGAGGGTAAGGATTCCCTGATGCAGCCAGATCATCAAGGATGGACTTCACTTTTTGCATATACGCAGTGACTGACATTCCCCCTTGCTCAAGCTCATGCAGTTCGACTCCCATCTGAAACTGCTTGCTACCTATAATAAGACCGTAGGCATCCTCTAAAGCTAGCCAAATATCATGTGAGTATTTGAGATATGCTATCTCAGAAAACACCTCTTCGGTGATGGAATTTAGGAGCAAAGTCCTAACCACATTTTCTACATCATCCCATTGAATAAAAGATGGATTTATGATTAAATCCGTAGCTGATGTCACAAAACCTGTTCTAGGAATAAATTTTGAGTGGAGGTGGTGTTGAACTAAGAATGTGGGAAAGAAGATGATAGGTTTGAAGGGTAGATTCCATGGACATTCTCCATGCTTTGTAGTTGTGCGGGGTTAATTTGATGTTAATGTTGATATTTGTGGGTGGTTGTCTTGGTTGTTCAACATGAGTGGAGATAGGTTCTGGATGAACAGGATTGTTTGTAGTATGAGGGATGGAGGAGGAAATAAAATTGTGTCTAACATTGTTTGACGGTGCATCAACAGTATTGTGAAACGAATTTGAGAAGAAAGATGGTGAGGGATCATGGGTTAATTGAGTATTGTAACAAAACGATGAAGTATTAGATTCAGAAATAACCTGATGTTTGTTACTGGCTTCAGCTGCCTGATATGCTGCTAGGGCAGCAAGAACTGATGGAGAAAATAGAGTTGGAGGAGTCGAGGATTGTTGCGATTGAATAGATGGCTGCTGAACCGGAAGTTGTTGATTCCGTGAAGGCAGAACGGTCGCCCTGATATGCCGCAATTGCGGCTAGCACCGCAGTGTCAGCGGCGGACGTTGTCGGTGTTGGTAGCATCGCGGGTTGCACAAACCGCTGATCACGAGCTGCTGTCGCTAAAGGTTCTTGCGCGAGTTGTATAGGAGCCGCGGAAGGGAGATGGTTCACGGGTTGGACAGGAGCCGCAGTTGTCGTTGGGAGTGCAGACGGCGCGCTGGCGCTGGCCACTTGAAACGCCAGGAGTGCGGCTTGGACCTCCGGAGAGAACGAATCCACAGCGGCTGCCATGGTGGGATTTTGCGCGATCTGCGCAGATGGAGCAGCAGCTGCGGTCGTCGGAGGGACGGTGGTGGGTGCGCGGGCACTGGCTGCCTGATATGCGAGGAGCGCCGCTTGTACCTCCGGAGGCAGCGAGTTCGTAGCGGCTGTCGCGGTTGGGATTTGCGCAATCTGCGCAGACGAAGCAGGAGCCGTAGTCGTCGGAGGAGCCGTAGTGGGGGCGCGGGCGCTGGCCGCCAGGTACGCTTGGAGTGCGGTGCGAACTTCCTGAGGGAAGTAATCGCCCACCGTCTGCTGTTGCGATGGAACTGTCGCTGCGGGTTTGGCGGCGGTTGCGGCTAGGAAGTCGGATTCTCCGGTGACAAAGGGTGAGGTGAACCGCCATCCCGAAGATGCAAACGAGCCTCCGAAGGCGTCGTCCGTGTTCTGAGCGGCCTCGGATGTTGTAGCGGCATTAGGTGCGATGATTACGACAGCCACACCGGCGACGGCGGCGGCGGCGGACGCAGCAGCATTTGCGGCGGTGGTGGTGGCGGCGACAGTTTTGTATTGAGAATAGGTTGGTGATTGAGGATGATCAGAGGATTCGGAAGATTATGGAGATAGAGAGAGAGAGAGATAAGTAATAACACAATTAATGGTTTGAATCACTTTAGTGATTATGGCTCAGAGGCCTTGTATTTATAGTGAGCCAATAGTAGTTTGTATAGGAATACAATACACAAGTATAATCGTATTAGAACTCTACCTAGCTAGGGTTATAGACAAATTGAAACTCTAACTAGATAAGAATCTATTTACAGAGATAATAGGAACATTACCTCTAACAGTGGCTACTGATTTTGCTGAGTTAGGTTTCTGGTCTTTTTCATTAATGGTTTTACTTTTTTTCTTTTAATATATTTAATTAATTTATTTATTTGTATGTATGTTATTTACTTAAATTTTTATTCATATCCTTCTCTTCTTTTTCTTTTTTGATATTAAAAATAATAAATAAGCTTGGTTAAAAAAATTAAAATAATAAATAAGTTATCTTTTCTTTGCAAAGAATCAAAATTGCATTTTTCGTTTTTATTTATATTATTTTTAGTATAAACTGTTTTTTTTTATCAGTGATTACTTATTAAAAAAAGATTAATTTTTCTTGAAGGATAAAAAAATTTAGTTTTTGAATTTTTTGAAAATTAAAGGTGTAAGTTGTTTTAAAAAAAAATGTTTTTAAGTTGTTATACAAAAAAAAATACAGTGAAGCTTCTCTAAACTTCAAGTCCGGCTGGCGATGAGATTGTTTTTTTTTTGGTAGAAACAGGAAAGAAGAAAACAAACAAACACCGAAACAAAAAGCTACCCTGGGATCAGCCTAGGAAAGCTAACCCCAACTCTGTCCTCTAAAAGGAGAGAAGAAAGATAGATAGGAGGATCAGAAAGGGTGGTAACACCTAACATCCCCTCGTGCCCAGCCGCCGCCAAGCGATCCGCAATCCGATTTTGTTCTCTGTAGATGTGATTGAACTCTAAGGACTCAAAGGAGGAGCCAAGACTTCTTATTGCTTTGATAAGGTTCTGGCTACTAAGACAAATAGCATGATTATTAGAGATCATACTAATAGCCTCCATATTATCAGACTCCACAGCAAGCCTTTTAATACCCAGATTTCTGGCAAGCTTGACTCCAGAAAGAATACCCCAAAGCTCCGCTGAAAAGGATGAGCCCAAACCCAGGTTATGGGTGAATCCAGACAACTAGGCACCTCCCGCGTCCCTGAGCACACCTCTAGCCGCGATTTTTCCATTGTTGAGACAGGAGCCATCCGTGTTCAACTTTACCAACCCATCCTTCGGCCTATACCAACCAACAAGGTGAACCTCTTTATTCTGGGTAGAATTGGCAAGGGGTTCCCCTTTGAAGCTCCCCGTAATGGTAAGGAGCTTTTTAGAGAAGAACTCGGGTAAGTTCTGAATAAAAACAGTCTTCTCACCAAAGATCTCCTCGTTCCTCCACTTCCAAAGGTGGTGGCAGATAATAGCAAATAAAATGTCTCCCTGCTCCATGCTAGCCAGCAACCTACCTTTAACCCCATTGGAGAACCAGTCATTCTCAAGATAGGCAAAGAAGGAGGGGAGAATGTGGTGCGGAAGAACTTTCTGCCAAACCTCCTTACTCTTAGAGCAGTCCCTAAGGGCGTGGCACAAAGATTCAACTTGGCCTCTGCATCTACTGCAAGCACCTGAATCCGCCAAGTGTCGTCTATGTCTATCCGAATTAGTCAACAACCTGTCCTTGAGTCCAAGCCACAGGAAGCTCCTCATTCGATAAGGGATTTTCAGAGCCCAAATGGATTTCCAAGTGTCCAAAAGAGGGTCGGATCTGTCAAGAGTAAAGGCTTCAAAGGCAGATTTGCAAGAGTAAGCTCCATTGTTTGTCAGGACCCAGCAATGCCTATCCTTGTCCTCCTCAAGGTTACTAATCTTAACTCCCCTGATTCTGAGGAGAGAATCAAGGCTCAAGAAGGTATCAAACATAGACCAAATCCAGTCCCCATCAGAGTCCACCACATCAGCAATCCTCTAGTTGCAGATATTGCTAGGCGGGGGAGAGCAACAAACCTCTATAAGCGGCTTATCTCCGATCCAGGTGTCATACCAGAAGCTTATGGACTTACCATTACCCACCTCCGGGCCAACCTCCGTGCAGAACTCAGCAAACACAGCACTGAGCCCTTTCCAAAGGAAAGAACAATTGCCAATTCTCTCTTTGGGGCCTCCAAAGATTTTGTCCTTTCGATACTTGCCACAAAGCAAACGAACCCAAAGAGAAGAAGGGTTCTGCCACATTCTCCAGAGGAGCTTCATCAACAAGACCTTGTTGTTGTCTTTAGCTTGTCTAATGCCAAGACCCCCCTGCTTTTAGGCTGGCAGACCTCCTTCCAAGGGACTAGGTGAATCTTCCTACCCTCTTCAGATTCACCCCAAAGGAAACGTCGGTTGATTTTATCAAGCTCATTGAGAACTGGCTCAGGCAACTTACAGGCTTGCATGATATGATTGGGAGCCGCGCAGTTGACAGACTGAATTAAGGTTAGACGGCCAGCCAAGGAAAGAGAATTGGCCTTCCAACTAGCACACAACCCATTAGTTTTATCCAGAGTCTCCTTAAAGGAGGCTTTGGAAACTCTGTCACTATGAAGGGGAATCCCAATATACTTTCCCAAGGAGTGGGTAAGAGGAATACCCGAAAGATCGCTAAGCTTATTACAAAGGCTTCTACCCATGTTCTTAGAGCAAAGCATCTGGGAGTTGTGGACATTGATCTTCTGGCCAGAAGCAACGCAAAAGCACTCAAGGATATTCATGACCACACCTATTTGCTCCTCATTCCCTTCCACAAAGATCATCACATCATCAGCGAAGAACAAGTGGGAAATAGGAGGGCAAAATCTGTTAATGGACACAGGATGGAAACTCCCCTTATTCATAGCTTCTTGAATTAGGTGAGCCAGCCTTTCCATAGCTATCACAAAAAGGAAAGGGCTCATAGGATCTCCTTGACGGATACCCCTAGAAGGAGAAAACTCATCAGACATATCTCCATTGATCAGAACCTAGAAAACAGGAGAAGACACGCAACCTTCAATCAAACTCCTACAGTTCTCATGAATACCAGCTTTACTTAAGCTATCCATAAGAAAGCTCCAGTTTAAACGATCATAAGCTTTCTCCAGATCAAGCTTGAGAGCCACGATCCCTTTTTTACCCTTCCTCATTTTCATGGAATGGACCATCTCCTGGACAATAACCACATTGTCCATCATTTGCCTACCAGGAACAAAGCTACCTTGATTTTGGCTAATAATCTCAGGAAGGATCCGTCGGATCCTATTAGCCACAATCTTAGTGATAGCTTTGTATAACACATTACATAGGCTGATCGGCCTCATTTGTAAAAAGGAGGAGGGCTTTTCAACCTTAGGGATCAGAACCAGGAGGGTTTTATTCACCAGGCTAATCTCGTTGGAACCGCGGAAGACTCCAAAGATAAAATTATAGACACCTTCCTTCACCGAGTCCCAGTGTTTATGGTAGAAACTAGTAGGGATACCATCGATCCCTTTAGCTTTAGTAGCTCCAATACTGGTGAAGGCAAGATCAATTTCTTTCCGGTCGATAGGATGAAAGGCCTCAACAGTAACCTCCTCCTCCAGCCTAGGAAAGGTGACCCCAGAGTGGGCTTTGTCCAGATCCACAACTTCCTCTTTAAAGAGGTCTTTATAGAACTCAAGAGCAAGGCGACGAATATCTTCTTCCTCATAAATCCAGTCACCATTAGAGTCTTTAATAGTGTCGATCTAGTTCCTTTGCCTTCTAATAATAGTGGAAAGGTGGAAGAATCTGGTGTTCCGGTCACCATCCTTAATCCAAGCCTTCCTAGATTTCTGGAACCTAAGGATCTCTTCCTGTCTAAGGACCGCTTCCAGCTCGTTCTGGAGAGATCTAAGATGACAATTCATACCGTGGTCAAAACGGATCTCCAAACAGCGTTGAATGCCTTCCATCCTCCTTAAAAGTTTATTTTTCCTTCGGATAATATGGCCAAAGATGTTTTTATTCCATCCCACCACATTCCTTCTAAACTCCTCAGCAGCAAGGAGAACATTAGAATGGGGTTGCCAATTATCCTTAACAAAGTTCTTGAACTCAGGATGGGTGTCCCAAGCAATAAGGTACCTAAACGGTCTATTCCCTTTGGGCTGATGACCTTTAATCAGCTTAACGAGGATGGGACAATGGTCCGAGTGGCGAAAAGGGAGGTTCAGCACGTTTACTTCAGGAAATCTATAGATCGCCGCCACGTTCGCATACACTTTATCCAATCGAACAAACACGTTGTTCCTTTTCCAGGTGAACTTGTGGCCAGCCGCACTAAGGTCCGATAGCCCGCAAAGATCCATATTCTGCTTATGGTTAAGGCACCGATTGATATAATGATTGCCCCCCCTTTCTGATCACTCATCCGGGCAATATCATTAAAGTCACCAGCGACCAACCAAGGATCCATCATATTCGTACTAATAGAGAACAGGATCTCCCAAAGCCTCTTCCGGTTAGTCAGGATCGGATCGGCATAGACAAAGGAGATAAAGAAAGGGTTGTTGCCAGGATAACACACCTTGCTATGAATGAATTGATTATCTATAGTAATAATATCAATATTAACACGACCTGGCTTCCAGAAAAGCCAAATCCCCCCTGCTCGACCAGTCGCCTCCGACCTGACACACTTCCAATTCTTAAACTTTTTAACCACCTCATCTGCTTTAGAACCACTAACCTTGGTTTCAAGAAGAGCAAAACAATAAGGATTAAATTGCTTAATAAGATCATTAACATGGATGCGGGTCGCCTTGCTAGCCGCACCTCTAACATTCCAAACAAAAAAGTCCATCAGAAGGAAGACAACTGATCACAGGCCCACAACCTAGAGCAGGTATTTATTAGGGGCTCCTGAGAGCCTGGAAGAGGTGCCAGTCGGCCCTCTTTTATCCCAAGAATCCAAAGAACCAAGGTTCTTTTTAAGGTTAGCCTTAGGTTTTTTCAAAAGAGGCTTATTAACTCCTATGGACTTTCCAGCTAGGGGGTCTACAAGAGGATGCCGGACAATAACCTCATTGATATTTACTTTCCCTGACGCACCAGTGATCTGGGACTTCCCCTTAGCATAAGCTTTGGGATCGAAGAGAGGATTAATAGAGTCACCAAGGATGGTAGCAGGCTCAGCAGGCTCAAGGCTTGGCATATTTACCTCCATATGCCCAATAGGTAAATCCGAATCCTAACCATCCTCAATAGACAGGGCTCCGAACCTAGAACCTGAACCGGAAGCTGAGACAACATCAGCACCACTCTTAGTCTCAGGAGGCCTTGCCTTGATCTCAGGAGCAATTTGGAGGGAGGTCATCTTCTTACTGATATCTGGAGCTAGATTCCGAGTAGCATTAGCACGTGGCTTTCTTCGGGTCGACCTTTTGGCCAGCATCCATGGCCCAAAATTCTTCTATTGACCTTGGCTAACTTCATCTCTGCCTATGATAGGCACCACCACCTCCTCAACTACATTCCTTCTTTTGGGGCAACCATCATAGGTATGGCCAAACATACCACATTCATAGCAGATATTGTGGATACCTTCGTATTCTATGTGAAAGACCTTATTCTGAACGGAGAATTTAGACAAAAGAGGCTTAGCAAGATCAATATCAATACAAACTCTGGCAAACTTGCCTCTTACTGCCCCAACGGTAGTTTTGTCAACATGGTGAACTTTCCCAACCAGGCCACCAATCTTATTCAGAAATCTTTCGTTATAGTATTCAATGGGTAGACCTGGGAATCTAACCCAAGTAAGGATCCTATTAACAGAGCAATCATGCGGGTTAAAGTTTGGGACCCAAGGCCTCAGAGCTAAAACATGGTTGGATATAATATAAGGTCCACCATTAACGACTGCATTATAATCTTTTGCCCTTGTAAATTTTATGACATAGTAGTCATTTTCCAGATCCGTGATAGTAACATTCCCTTTCTTTGCCCATTGGGCCTGGATCCTCTGGGCAAAATAATTGAAGCTTATCCTTTTCCCAAGCACAGTGACAATTAAGGAGAGTTTCCATTTGGATCTAAGGATCCGCTTATCTTCCGAAGAGAGCCGGATAACAGGACACAACGGGTCCTCTTGCTCACCATCCTCAATGTCTGAGTCAGAAAAAGCTCCCTCAAAATCCTCTTCGATAGTATCATCCTCAACCATAGGTTCTTCCTCGACCACCCCCAACACCTTGTCTCTCCAGGATGAATTTCCCAGCCCAGTACCAGGGTTAACATCAATAGCGGAATTAGAATTAGGAACAAAGACATTCTGGCAAGCCATCTCCTGTGCCAAAACCTCACTCAAAGGGGAAGAGACAAAGTTCCTAAACGCCCTAGCATCCAAAACAGGCATCGGGACCGCGCTCCGGCCCTCCATTCCTGCCGGCATCCCTGCCTCTCTTCCTGCAACAGCCATAGCGCCAGGCGCTGGCCTACCTCCTTCACCAGCCGCATTGATGCCAGCCCCAGCCACCACGCCAGGCTCACGCCTGCCTCCATCACCTGTCGGGGCGGGACAAGGCATCTCGCCAACCAGGAGTAGGCAAGATCCTGCCCCCTGCTTCTGCCCACCTTCAACAATAGTCGGCGATCCCTTGGCGCCCGTAAGACCTCCATCGATACCGACCAGAATCGGCGCCGCAGATGAAACCTCCATCTCTTGTCCACGATCCGAGGTACGAGACCCCGTCCCCTCACCCGACGCCGCCTGGATCGAGCTCCGCTCCCTAGACCTTTCACGGACTCTGTCGGCACTCACCCGTCTCCTTCGCGGAGATCCCGACGCCGAACCCCTCAACTCCTTCGCCAAACACCCGTCCGGAACCAGATCCCTGTCCAGACCACTCGCCACATCCCGATCCGCCGCCTCCTTCGACCTGCCGCCCGATCCCTCATAATTCGACCTAGATCTCTCAACACGATCCTTCGCCATCTTTTTCTCCTGGCGATGAGATTGTTAATATTAAATATTAATTACAAACTAATATAATAATAAAATTAAATAGTTAAAATTGTGTGTTATTTGATTGAAGAACTTACATTGAATTATCAAATTGGACTACTATCCAATTTGATTAAGGTTGAATCTTTTACGTGTTTTAAAGGCTATAAAAAGCCTAGAGAAAAGAAAAGAAAATAAGAGAGAAGTAAGAAAAATGGCAATCAAACAAAAATATTTGATTTTACAAAAAAAAAAAAAATTCTTTGAGATAAGAAAATTATTAAAAGTAAAAAAAGAAAAAGAGAAATAACGATAGTGAGTTGAGAAATTACTAGACAATTTTTTTATTTCTTTTGGGTTGGTAAGTTTTATAAATTTTATTATAATAGCCATTGTTTCTCCATAATTCTCCATCTCTTTTGAATGCATATATAAATACTCAAATCATATAAATATTATGGGGTAAATTACATCCATGGCCACTGAACTTTATCCATTTTCACATTATGACCACTGAACTTCATTTCTTCCCGGTATGGCCACTGAACTTTACACTTTTTAACATTGGTGGTCACTTAATACCTCAAAACGACCATTGACGGCTAAAAATAAAAAATCCAAAGCGTTGATGATATTCTAAGGAACTTTAATTCTTGAAAATTTTCGTTTTGAGGTCATTTATGTGTTGTTTTGTTAAGGGAGAGAAAGTGAATTTTTAGAGAGAGACAGCTCCAAAAAATGTGATTTTCGGAAATAAAAAATGTGGTTTCATGGTAAATGTCATTCTGAACAACTTTAATTCTTGAATATTTTTATTTTGAGGTCGTTAGCGATCATTAACGGTCATTTTGAGAAGTTAGTTAAAATTGAGTGACCATCGGCGTTAAAAAAAGTATAAAATTCAGTGGCTATACTGGGAAGAAATGAAGTTCAGTGGCCATAATGTGAAAATGGGTAAAGTTCAGTGGCCATGGGTGTAATTTAACCAAATATTATGTTTTGAGTTAATATATAATTTTTTTAGTATATTAAGTTTATCTAGAGGGCGAGTCTTGGCGCAACGGTAAACGTTGTTGTCGTGTGACCAAGAGGTCACAGATTCGAGTCTTAGGAGCGACCTCTTACCAAATAAATTGGCAGAGGAAGACTTGCTCCCAGTACACCCTTGTGGTGGGACCCCTCCCCGAATCCTAGTGCGATCGGGCCGCCCTTTATATTAAGTTTATCTAATTAATATGGATCTAATCTCGGTTTAAAAAAAAGGGTAAATAATTATAAAGTCCTTGAGTTTTTACTTAATACACTAGTTAGTCCCTCTGTTTTTAGAAATAATTATATAGTCCCTCAGTTTTTAGTTTCATCAACTCCTTAGTCCTTATGTTTGAGTCAATGATCAAACTATACCAAATAAATTTTAAAATACCAAAATTACAATTTATTCTATATTTTAATAATAAAACATATATTTTTCCTATTTTATGTATTTTTCTCCTTTTTTCCTACATAGTCTCTACAATATTTTTTTTCCTGCATAATCTCTACAATATTGAGTAATTAATTTATTAAATTTTATATAATTATAGAAATTTAATTTAGTAGCCTAAATTTTATTTACTAAAAAAATGAATGAAAAATATTTAAAAAAATTATCAAAATAAGAGCAAAACTATATAAATTGTAAAAAGTAATCTTTATTTATCTCTAATAAATTTTATAAATGAAAAAAATGATTTTTTTTTAAATTTTATTAATATTTAATGCTAGTTTAAAGACATTATATTAAAAAAATAAAAATTTAAGAAAATAAAAATACATTTTTAATGATTAGTATATACAATTACATAAATTTCGGTATATATATACTTCATAAACTTTATTAAAACTATTTCGATTAAATTTGAAATTAAAAAATAAGTTTTTTTATGTAAATAACTAGGGGCGATTTGGACTTTCATCTACAAAAACACATGGAAGGACTAAAGAGTTGATTAAAATAAAACTTAAGGACCTTATAATAATAGGATGGACCTACTAGTATGTTAAGCAAAAACATAAAGACGTTATAATTATTTACCCTAAAAAAATAGCTTTATAGATTATATTTTACTTTTTTTTTATTAGATTAAGAATTCTTTTTTATTGACTTATTTTCTTTTTATTTGTCTAGTATTAAATGAAAAACATTTTCCACAGAATAAACAGAATTTATTTCTTTTTGTTTTTTTCCTTTTTGATAAAATAAAATAGTGGTGTTTTTTTCCTTTTTGATAATCTATTTGTCATATTTACTCACAAATAGATAATTCAAATACTATTTTAATAATAATAAATAATTTAAAAAAAGTCTCATTGCGATTGCCTCCATTCCATTGAGCTGAGGATGGAAATTCGATTTCCAAAAACAAGAAGATACCGTTACATAAATTCTTTCTTTTCTTACAATAATTAGCTACAATTATCCTCTAATGCGCTTCCTTCTCTCCTCCTTTTCAAGAAATCTTCTTCAAATTTCATTTCTATCATCCATCCATGCTTTTCGCTTCGCTACCTATTTACCCCAAGGTATTTAAATTATACATCTGTTTAATTTTAAAACGAATTACAGAAACTGAATATCTTTATTGAATATGTTATTCTGGGGGGTTGGTAATTTGATTTGAAATTGCAAAAATTCTGGGTTAGTTCTAGCAAATGAATGCTAGGAGGAACTTGTTCTGTTTTATGTTTTGATAGATGCATCTTTTGAAGTTTGAACTGATGGATTTAGTTTGCTGCAATAGTGAGTGATTAATTTGGATGGTCGGTTGTGCGGCATTCATGTGGGGAACAAAAGGATCAGAAGATTTAGAGGCTTTCTACCCGGTCAGACCTGAATGTCAAGCTGATGTTCCTAAGGCCCGTTTCAAGCCTCGGGTAAACTCTTTTTTTCCCCCCTTCTCAATGCTTCCTCTTCTTTTAGACTCCTGCGTCAATTAGTTTCTTTTCTTTTGATTAATGATCGTTTATGATCATTTGCATTGTGATTTGAGTTAATGTGATATTTGGGGGTTCCAGTATTTCATGGTTGCATTTATTTCCTTAATGCTTGAAATGGAGAGGGCTGGGGAAAATCTTTTCCATGTCTTGGTTCAAAATGAAAGACACTCTTCATTATTTTATGATTTCTTTTACATGACCTACATGTTGGCATTTTGAAAGCCAAAAAGGGCTTAGTTCTATCATCTTTTTAGTTGTTAAATAGCTGTAATCTTGTTGAAATATGCTTATAATACTTTTCATAGATTCATCCTTCCTCATGCTTTGATAGGATGGAGGGTTTTTTTGAAACTACATTTTTCTCCTTTTTCTAAATAGCATATTTTTGCAGGCTGGGAAAACTCTTAGTGCAAGAAGGTGGCACGCTGCATTCTCTGAAGATGGTCATTTGGATATTGCAAAAGTGCTTAGACGGATCCAGAGAGGGGTATGTTTATTTTTGCCAATAACACATGATCACTTTATCAGGAAGAGGCACATAATGGCTAGAATTGACATTTCATGTGCAACCTTTCTGTTTTCTTTTTTATCAGTCTCATTTCTTTATCAATTAGAATGATTTACTACAGTACCTGTTTCAGTTGATGTGATATATTTTATTTTTCTCAAGTTAGAACCTGGATATTGAAGGTGAATCTTTTATCTTATAGGGTGTTCATCCTACAATTAAAGGATTAGTGTGGGAGTTTTTGTTAGGATGCTATGATCCTAATAGCACATTTGAGGAAAGGAATCAGCTTAGGCAACAAAGAAGGTAATGTTTCATTTTTTCTTTGATATAATCTATTGAAATAGTAAACTTATGTATGTATGAAATTATTTGCATATTATTCATAGTGGTTTTTCTTGCAAGTATATTCCGTGTGAATCTTTCTATTATCATGTTATGTTAGACTTGTATTTCTTCTTCTTCCTCTTTATACTTAACTTGGATTTGTTTTGTCATCGGCGGTGTACTTGTATGATCATGGATACATTCTTAACACAAAATCAACTCCAAACTTTTACTATCAACATTTTACAGTAAGGGGAATTATGTAAAATAATGATCTTGTGCCTCATAGTATTAAATTATTGTTCTCACAATTTCTTTTATGCGAATAGTTTTATAAACTCGGAGCATAATGATGTTGTGAATATTAATTAATGCGTACTAAGTTAATATACATGTATATGGCAGTTGATGCAGTTTTGTACTGCCTTTGTTATTTATAACCCGGTTTAAAGTTACAAAAGCTACATACTGCAGACCTAGAATATAGTTAATGATAATGAACACCACTTATCTCCGTTCAGTCTCTGATGCACGATAGCTCCCCTACAGAGTGATTGTTCTAGTTTGCCCATGGAATGACTGCTTTTTAATAATTAGGCCCATGGTTTTAGTATATAGGCCCTGTTTGGCAAATAGCTGTTAGCTAATTACCTTTTTGGTTAGCTGATTGTGTAAACTTGTTTGGTAAAACTTAGTTGATTGTTGTCAGCACTTAATATGAAGTGGACCTTTAACTATCAGCTTGAGCTTTTAGCTAAAACGGTTCCATGACATGGTATCAGAGCCAGTGTGACCAAGTGGTCCTGGGTTCGATTCCCGGCAGCCCCATTTGTTGAGTTATTTGCAGGACATGTTAATATGGGCCTGTGTTGTCACGCTTCAAGCCCAAGTGTGCTTTCGCGTGTGGGGGTGTGTCAGCACTTAATATGAGTCAAACCTCAAATTTTACCCGAAAAAGCTCTTTACCAAACAGGGCCATGAGCAGTCTCCTAGATGAAGTTAAAGTATTTTGTATTTTCCTTATGGCTTCACATTGGTTTAGTTAATGCCATTGACATCTAGTGTCTCATTTATTGATACACCTTATTAACATCTTAATTATTTCGTTAAAAAAATTAAGCTTTTAAGTCTAAACAAGTAATTTATGTGATCAAACTGTCTCTCAGGGAGCAGTATGGAACATGGAAAACTGAATGTCAAAATATATTTCCAGTCATTGGTAGTGGCAAGTATATCACAACGCCTATTATTACTGATGATGGCCAACCAATAATAGATCCTTCGGCAAATAATGATCAAGTAGGGAATTTGGATGCTGTTTCAGATAACAGAGTCATTCAGTGGATGCTCGCCTTGCATCAAATTGGTATGAAAATCCTGCAAACTTTATTACCTAGTGGGTTTTGATTACCATAATTGGTTTTTAGGGAAGTGATATTTACCTTTATCCCTCGGTTTCTTAAGTATTTTGTGTCTAAATACTGCAATACCTTATGCAACGTGTGAAAGAGCTTGATGCAAGTGAAATATGTCTTTGTTAGGTCTGGATGTAGTTCGGACAGACCGAACACTCGTCTTTTATGAGAGTGATACAAACCAGGCAAAACTTTGGGATGTTCTTTCAATTTATGCATGGACGGATAATGATATTGGCTATGTCCAAGGTGAAGTACAGAATTTTCTTTGATTTTGATGTCAAATAAAGGAGTTCTGAAGTTTAAACATTTCTATTTCCTGAGCAGGAATGAATGATATTTGCTCTCCAATGGTAATTCTTCTTGAAAATGAAGCAGATGCATTTTGGTGCTTTGATCGTGCAATGAGGAGAATGGTATGCAATTTATCATAACATCGTTGAAGCCATTGTACATATAAAATAATCCCCTGTTGCTAGTTTTGGTTATACTTTTTAATGGAACTAATATATCGGTGATGGATAGAATCAATAACCTTTAAATAGTTAACTTCATTCCTCTTTTTGGATGCATTACTGTCCTGCAATATCAAGAAACGCACACATTATTTTGAATGTGAAATGAAGCTGCAATTTTAAATCTCCAAATTTGCCCCTTTCTTGTGGAGTTGCGGAAGTCGAGGGAAATAGTTAAGAATTATGATTAAGTTGAACGGGACATTGAATTTGATGATTTCCTTGGTAGAAGTGTATAAAGGAAACATGCTATGTCAAGATGTTTTTGTCCATCTCCTTTGCTGGTCTAAAGGACAAGGCTAGGTAAGAAGGGTTTAATGCCTAGTTGTTTGCACCACATGACAAGTTGACTGGCCGGTAAGCTAGTGGTAAATGTTGAAGTGTGCATGAAATTATGCATGTCAAAATTTCTTCCATGCGATTTTTGAAATTCATCAACTATTCAGATAGTTTGTTAATTGTGGCTCATTTATTGAGTTTGTTAACGGGTGCTTAGATGGTCTTCCGTTATGACACATATCAAAATGTGGACACCATTTTGGATAATGATCGTCACTGTGTGGATATTTTTTTGGTTCATCCAATTAGTAGCATCTTACATGCAGTTGCATTTACTTTTGATTCTCCATTTGTATGTGTTAAGTTTTAGTTGTTCTCTTTCTTCTGTATTTTAACAGAAAGAAAACTTCAGGAGCAGTTCGACTTCAATGGGGGTGCAAACTCAGCTCAGTACACTTTCACAAATAATTAAAACTGTTGACCCCAAGCTTCATCAACACCTTGGTATGGTTCCACATCCTATAACTCTAATGGATTGAAATTATATAAATTGAAATAAATATGCTGAAATTATGACTATGCCAGAAGATGCTTTCATCAGTAACTGAAATCTCGTTCTACATTTGGCAGAGGAGCTCGATGCTGGCGAGTATTTGTTTGCATTTCGCATGTTGATGGTACTTTTTCGAAGAGAGTTAACCTTTATGGATGCTCTGTATCTTTGGGAGGTAAGAAAGGACAATAGTGTTTTCCTTTGATACTCATTAAGGGCTAATTCTGTTGATGGGAATTCATGGACAGAATTAAAGCTTAGGCATCTTATGAATTATAGTGTTGTTTTTTTAGATAAGCTCATAGGTAAATTAGCTGACCTAGTAAATTAGCTGTTTCAATGTACTGAACTTGCTATTTTTGCTTGTAACTATATGCTCATAGGTAATTTTACTTTTTGCTGCAGCCGCTGCGTTTTGTTAAATGTTTTAATTTTACTGTAGTAAATTTGTGAGAATAATTTTTTATTTTTTGAGTGAATATGTAAGTTATCATTGGAACTTGTTATACAGTCCTATGTTTTTCCGGACCTAGGAAAGAGGCAATTAAATCATTATACAAAAAGTAAATACGCTGCTTGCTTGAAAGTTTGCAAAAAATTTACTGTGTCAATGTGGTGTGATTGATTCTTAGTTTTTTACTTTAGCACTTGTATTGTCAAATATGTTAAGGAAGTCATCTTGAATGATTTCAGCTGATGTTTGCCATGGAGTACAACCCTAGAATCTTCTCCGAATATGAGAAATCTAGTAGTGCCACGGAAAAGACCGAGGAACCTATAAATGACAAGCTGCTGAAGCAGTGTGGGAAATTTGAGAGGAAAAATGTAGAGACTGGAGTTGCAGTTGATCAACAGAATGCACTTGCTATTTTTCTTGTTGCAAGTGTTCTTGAGACGAAGAACAAGAGAATTCTAAAGGAAGCTAAGGGTCTAGATGATGTTGTTCAGGTCATCTCTTTCTCTATGCCTCTGCCATATTTTAACAAAGGAAAAAGAAAGAAATATATGCATGTATCTCGAAAATTATCACTGCCTTCATCTAGGAAGGAAATTTTTCGCAGATATTGGCCGATACTACGGGAAGTTTGGATGCTAAAAAAGTATGTACTGAGGCATTGAAGATTCATAAGAAGTACCTGAGCAAGGTAGGCTAAAAAAGTCTTTTTCCTGTATATGGCCTTTGTGTGTGACCTTTTTTATATGTGCATATCATATTGATCTTCACAACTATAAGCGAAGGATCAAAGCATCTTGAGACCCCTGACTTTGTTAGTTTTCCACAATTATGTCCTCATTAAATTCTATGCATTAACCTTGGTCATTTATAAAGCCTTTAATATTTTATTTTCACACTTTCAGCCCTTGATCGTTTACACATTGTAGGTTTATAAATGATTAAAGATTTAGTGTCTAAAAACAAAAGATCAAGGGTTCAATGTGTAAAAATAGAAGATTAAGAGCTCAATGTGTAAAAGAACCAAAGTTTTCAAGAGCCTCAAAATGTCTTAATATTTAAAAAACAAACCTGTGGATAGCATCAAGTGAATGATTCCTATCAGGGAAATCAAAATGGGTAAAAAACAAACCTGAGGCTCCTAGTCATTTCGGTTTGTTGGATTGAGCCAATTATCTTTTATTTAATACATCAGACCCTTGATCATTTATTTATTTATTTATTTATTGTCACGTTAAGCCTCTACCTACCAAATTAGTTAGTTGTCAACATATAATTAAGTTAAAAGAGTGTCACTCATTTTATCTATTAACGGTGTTTTAAGTTCAAAGCTGATTTTTTTTGCTCATCAAATGTTTAATGTGCTAAAAATAAATGATAAGGGGTCTTATGTATTGAAATGGAAAACCAGGGGTTTAATTCACCAAAATCAGAATGACGAGGGGCCTCGGGATGTTTTGGTATATGCATGGAAAGTAATTGTTACATATTGTGCTTCTGGTTGTGGTTGCAGGCAAAAAAGCCATAGAAATATTGGTGGAGAGTGGTGAAATCTTCAGTCTGGGAGCCAAGAGGATGCTGAATGTGTTTGTAGATTGCTTTTGTTTTGGCCATATTGGCTCCTCTGCTCTTCATTTATCTTTTTCAAAACAAGTATTGTATTCAATTTTCTATTGTTTTCTTCTTATTCTTCTATTGTGTTTTGTGTGTTGTTTTCAAAGATGAAAGTGGTGACAACTTGTTGTAGCTTTCAAGCAGCTGTTGTTGTATCCATACCTGTGTGTGTGTTATGGAGTTTATGAAATTTTGATGTGGTTGTAATTACATGTATCTACTTTTTGTAAAAATGGATTCTTTTTCTCAATTAATTTTGTTTATATTATTATTATTATTATTAATATTGTTTGAAGCTCCCCATAATAGATGGATAATCTTGGATGGGATCTCTAACTTCCATTTTTTAGTCCAAAGGCTGTTGGGCTCATTTGAAGCTGAAGCTCTCCCTGAATTTCGACTCCCTTGAAACCAAATTTGACAGTGTAGTTTGCAACAAACTTTGATTAACTCCTTCCATTTTATCCAGTGAATCCAATTCCCTTTTGGTCATTATTCCACCTGAATTTTGCTACAATTTGTTGAAGCTCGTCACATAATGTTTTCAGGAGCAAAAAGCAACTCATAATGAACTGATGGACTGCTTGGACTACTGACTTGATGAGTACTTCTTTGCCTCCTCATGATATTTTTTTCTTAAACCACCTCGATACTTTTTTTATTCAAACCATAAACCCCACTTTTTTTAGAACTCTAAGTTTACTGACCCACTTCAATCCCTTGTAAACGTGGCAGTTCCTAATTAATAAATCGTGGGTTCCTCTTCGGCAATCGTTGAGATCTTCGTGGTCTATCAATGTCTATAAGGCATTTTTGTGAGACATTTTATTGTTCTACATACCATTTTTTTATGGAGCTGTTGTAAATTAGTTTTGAGTAGTGAAAGCTTGTCCTTTCTTAAAGATTTTGGTTATTTTCCTTCATACGTATACTAATTCTACCAATATAAAGTAATTAATGTTTGTTAATTTTCTTGATTTGGCGAGAGTAATGATATAAAGTTATTTCTTTAATTTTTATATTGTATTTATATAATTTATTTATAGGTAAATAATTTATTAGTCCCTTACTTTTTACCTAACATATTGTTTAATCCTTCTATTTTGAAAAACACATTATAAGGTCTCTAGCTTTTGTCAATATTAATCATTTGGTCCTTTTATCTTTTTTTTTAGACTTTTAACCATTATATTTGACATAAATAATATGGTCATTTTGTATTATATTGTGGATATATTAAAAGTTAAAATATGTTCAGTTAAAAATCTAAAAAAAATAGACAAAATGGTCAAATGGTTAATATTCACAAAAAATATGGATCTTATAACGTGTTTTTCGAAATAGAGGGATTAAATAGTGTGTTAGGTGAAAGATAGGAAAATAATAATTATTTACCCTATATTTATTGATTGAAAATATGTCCATATTAATTATTTTATATACAAAATTAATCATAATTTTATTATTAGTAAAAAGTTCAAATAAAACCCATGTGGTTTCACTAATTTTCAGATAAAGGACTGTGATTTATTTTTTTTCAAAGCGAGGAGTGAGGTTTCGCACTTTTAATAATGCTATTAAAACTATCTTTAACGACCTGAAAATGAAAATTTTCAAGAATTAAAGTTGTTCAATGTCATATTTTCTATGGAACTACATTTTTTATTTTAGAAAATCATCTTTTTTGGAACTTTCTCTCTCTAAACATTAACTTTCTCTCTCTTTACCAAACATCATCTAAATAATCTCAAAATAAAAAAGTTAAAGAATTAAAGTTGCTTAGAATATTAGTAGTGCTTAAAATATGTCATTTTTGAAGTTGTTAAGGGTGATTTTAATAATATCAATCGAAAAAGTCCTTATTTTGCTAAAGTTGAAAACCTCAGTCCTCGTTTTGACAAAAAGTAAACCTTACGCTACTAATAATTAATCATCAAATAGTAAATAACTAACATCAACAATAAATAGCAAACAACAAACACATTAACAGCTAAACAAACAACCTCCTAATAGGGCTGTAAATGAGCCGAGCCGTTCATGAGCGGTTTGATGATCGGCTCGATAAAAGCTCGGTTCGTTTTGTAAACGAGCCGCTTGTGAGCACGATTTACTGGCTTGATTTGTAAACGAGCCGAGCTTGAGCAGGCCAAAGAGTGAATGGTAAAAAGATATAATATAATCTTGTATGAAAACATATATATCAAACAATAAATAATAAGAATTAGAAAAGTAAGAGTAGTGAGACGTGGGTGGATCCGAAGCTTAGCACGTAAGCTGGAAACGTGTAAAGCTGAAGAAGCCTTTTGGGTTGTTTTTATTATTGACTACTATCTATACTTTTGAAAGAGAAAGAGAAAAAGAGATGGGCAAGAAGGAGTGCTTATGTTTCTTAGTTTCATTGCGGGAGAGCTTTCAGTATATCAAAGCTAAATTTGTGGGTCTGGTATGGTATGTTACCTTAAACTCTTTAAATCTGCCATCTTTCAGTTTTAATGAAATTGAATTAATATATATAATAGGGAAAAAAGATGACAGCAAAAACCGAGAAGGAAGCAATGGCAGCTGATTTAGAAGCTAGTAAGATAGAGGTTCAAGCAGCGGATCAAGCCCAAACAGCCAAGACAAGGATTCTTAATTCCTAATTTACTTTTCATATTCTTTCATTCAATCAAATTTCTTACTATTATATATATAATAAACCAATAATAATAATAATTTTAGTTTTTAGACTTTGATTGGATGAGAGGTTTTGAAGGGTAATTAAATAGAGGGTAGGGAAAGGGAAAGGGAAAGGGAAAGGGAAAGAGAAAGAGGGGGAGTGTGGGTATTATCCTTCTCCTTATTTGGGAGAAAGGGAATGGTTTATTAAAACCCTTTCAAACCCACTGATTTGGTTGGTTGAAAATCTATTAAAAACTTATTGATTTTGAACTCTTCATTAACCCTTCAAAATTCTTACTCTCATATTTTTTAATCTTTCAAACAAGGGTTCCATTAACCATTCTCTATCCTTTCTTTAATTATCCTTGAAAACCTCTTATTCAATTAAAGCCTTAAGAATTGTTTCCTGTGGTGGTAAGGTAACCTATACGAATGATTTGAAATTCAACATTCAAACTAGATTGAATTTTGAATACCAATTATATTTATCAAATGTTTCTGTTTGTTTATGGTTTTTTTCTTCATTCATATTCCACGTTTATCTATAAATATTATCTATTGATATAGATTTTGTACATCCAAATAATTGACACTAAGTTATTAATTTAAGTGTATTTTTTCAAGAGAGAATTATGAGATTTTGGATGTATTGAGATTAAAAGATTTTCAATGTTATTTTTTTTATTTTTTTTTGTACCACTTTCGTTTTTATAGTGGAATGATTTTTCGTTTCTTTTGTTTATGGCAGTGTTAGGCATACTGCCGAACTATGTACATCTTTATGTCATTTATAGAAAAGTATGATAGTACCATTAGTTTTTCTTTATAGCAAATCAAAGATAAAAGCCATTTTGACACGTAACGAATTGCATAAGGTGGTAGTAGATGAGTTACTTTTTACGATAGCAACGGTAATAAAGGAGAAGAAAATTCTAGCTGTCATTCAGTTATACTTGTCGAATGAGGTCCTGCGTGAAATCATCCATGAGAAGGTTTGTAAAGGTTTATGGGAGAAATTTGAGTCTTTCTACATATCTAAAAATCTCATCAGCAAGTTTGAGATATAAATCATGATATTTCTATATAAATCATGATATTTCTATCTGTTGATTAAATTTCAATACATGATAAAATATAATACCTATATTTATGGGAAAGGAAGAATATTTTATTGAAGCAACCAATAATTAAAAAAACTAATTAAATTTATAAACTGTATATAATTTTTTTTGAAATAAACTAATTAAACTTATAAACTGTATATAATTTTCTTTGAAATCCTATTTAAAGGCATGGTTTTCCAAAACTCTCTTTATTGTTTTTTTTAATATAACAATATTCTTCGTAATTCTCTAATCTCACCTTTATACCATATGTCAATTTATAGGCCATCAAAACTTGGTAACCAAGTCTAATGTTCAATTTGATGAACAAGTTTTAACAAGATTGGCACCAAAACAACTTGATGCACAAGATAAGTTAACTAAATTGATAGTTAAAATTAACAATTTTCTTTTTAACTAAATTTTTGTTTTTTTTTTCATTGTGGTAGCTGTGAAGGCATATGCTTCGTCATCACTATTAGCATATGCGATATTCAACTTCTCTCATTGTTCTGAACTTTTTGCTATTTCTTTATTTTTCAACTGTCAACACTCAACTCTTATGTATCCATTTTTACCATAAAAATTGTAGATGATATTCTTTCTGAGACTTAAATCTGGATTGTGAGCTTTCTTTATTCCCATGAATTATCAAGCTTGGCTCATCAACTTTGGTCAATTGACTTTTATTAAGTTCTATTGTAATAAGGAATTTTTAACCTCTTCTAGAGTTATCTCCTCATGTCTATATAACATGATCTCACAAAAGTTTTTGTAAATAGATAATGATCAGATGTAAGAGTAAAACTAAAAGAAATTATTTGAGTAGTAAAACTCTTTGTTCCATTATCAGCCGACATGTTTAAGACCACAAGAGATTTTGGAGCTTACAAATCTGATGAGGAAGTGTTTTGCTATATCCTTATGGTGGTTGCAAATACATTTCTTCATCAATAAATACATGCAAGTAAGCATTATTTACGTTGATTTGAATGGACCCAACATTAGAAACGACAATAGCAAACAATAATCAGAATGTAACCACCTTAACAACATTAATCAGGTCTTTGTTTGATATGAAAAACCAATTAAAAGTAAAACTTTCTCAACCTTGACCTTAAAGTTATAAATCTTCGTAGAATTATTTATCTTATCTATTAGTACCTTTTCTCTTTTCAATATGAATGACACACATCTTGTGTTGTCATTCATTTACTTTATTAATATTTATGTAACGAAATCATTGAATTTGTGATAAAACCATCATTCTACCAATATAATCAATATATCAAACTTTGGATCAGATATCACTAGTTAGGAACTGGATTGATGTTTACTATAATAAGTTTGATATGCAAAAGTAAAATAAGGGATTTATTTAGTGTAGTTATTTTTTCCTACATCCATGGACGATGAGGGTGACACACTTTATTAATAATTGGAAACTTGGTACGATAGTAAGAAAATCATATCTTTTACCCAAATCTTTAACTTTCAAATCTCATGAGACTCGATTATAGCTTCTTGTTGGGGACGTTGTTGAACCATAACCAAGAAGAAGTCTTTGGGAAGGAAAACGACTCAGTTCTGATACCAACTGATATGGATCGGTCGTCAAATGAGGATTTTAATCTTAAATCTACAAAGAATGCTTCTTCTCAAGCCTAGCTTGAAGGAGTGAATCTCAAGTCTTGAAGACAAGCTCTCAACAATGGAAGTTTATTTATTTATTTTTTTTTTGTTACAACTATGGAGGTTAAATTTGATTAATTCATAAAAAAAATTGTATTTCATTACAAATAAATAGGCTTATATACCTACCCTTAGGTTAAGTAAAGATACTAAAATGTCTCACTACGGTTACAAACTAAATAAAAGAGAATAGGGATAGAATGGGGTAAGTGGTGCAAATGGTAATAAGAAAAATAAGTCTAATGGCAAAACAGTAAATAGTGTGGTGACAAAACAGTAATTCAGCAGATGTTAGCCTTTGTCCCTTCTAATTCCAGTTTGGTGAAGAAGGCAACACATACGACCCACACGCCGAGTCACATATCCCATGCGGCGTGTGTGCAGTTCTACTCCTCTGTAACCTTTTTGTCCCCTCCGCGTACGACTATCACCGAGCCTAGGTGGCACGCCGAGTGGAATGTGACGTGATGTATCACTTCAGATCTGTCCTTTTATCGCTTCGGTTCCTCTTATCGGATCCGTGTTTGAGATGTCGGCATCAATTATAAATACATGTGCTTTTCTGCATTATTAATGAGATTTTTTTTTCTATGAGTGGCTCTCAATACCAATAAATATGATAAAATACATCCATGACCTCTGCACTATAAAATTACTGGCACTATGACTTTAAATTTCATTTCGTAATATAAAAGTTTTTAACTTTACATTATGTATATTACTATATTAAAGTTTAAATTAAGGAAAACACACTTAAATATAGGGTAAATTACACCCATGACCATTCAACTTTACCCATTTTAACATTATGGCCACGCAACTTCAATTTTTAACAATATGACCACTGGATTTTACAGTTTTTAACACCAGTAGCCACTCAATTTTAACTAACTCATCAAAGTGACCCTTAACTACCTCAAAATGAAAATATTCAAGAATTAAAATTGCTCAGAACGACATTTACCATGAAACCACATTTTTTATTTTCCAAAATCACATTTTTTGGAGCTTTCTCTCTCTAAAAATTTACTCTCTCTTGTTGGAAATGTGCCTTAGTTAATTTATTAGCAGATAATGTTTTATTTAATTATTTGAATTTAGGAGAAGTTATTCGGTTATTGCTTATGTTTAGGAGAAGTTATGGAAGTCAGTTGTAACTGATGTTTATAATTCTGTATAAATTTCATGAAGTTCAATAGAAATTCAGTGTTGGTTCCAAACTCTTAAAAGTTAATTACTACATCTCTCCTTACAAAACAACAGCTAAACGACCTCAAAACAAAAAATTTCAAAAATTAAAGTTCCTTACAATATTATTAGCGCTTTGGATTTTTTATATTTAAGCCGTCAATGGTCGTTTTGAGGCGTTGAGTGGTCACCAGTGTTAAAAAGTGTAAAGTTCAACGGCCATACTGTTAAGAATTGAAGTTCAGTGGCCATAATGTTAAATGGGTAAAATTCAGTGGCCATAAATGTAATTTACCTTTTAAATATATATTTTTAAAACAAAAGATGAACTTGATAAGTTTAATTACATCATTAATTTTTATCTTTTGTGTTTAATTTCTTTATTTGTTATTTTATTTGAAACATGAAATAGAAATAGAAGAGCTATTAAAAGAATCCTAAAAATAGAATTCCTTTCATTCTTACAGCGGAAACTTCGATGGATGTTTGGTTTTTAGAAATAATAGGCATCAAATTAACGTAAATTTTGCTATAAACAGCAATTTCTTTGCTAATGCATCCCTTTTCTCCATCACAACCTTCCTTCTTTTCACTTTTATCAAAAACACCTTCCATGTTTTTGATCTTACCCTTCTTCTTCTTCTTTTTCCCTCCATTTTAACAATTTAATCAAACTTAACCAATTTACTAATTACTAATTATGATTTCTCTAATTAATATTAATTAGCTGCTCTTATCATGAAATGTAGTTTGAATTTTCGGGCTACATTGATCGATTGATTGATTGATTGGTTCGTGATTAATTAATTTCTCTCTACAATATTAACTAACCATGTTTCTTCGTTAGTTTTTTTGATAATTGATGTCTGTTTTTCTCAGAGTTTATCACAACAAAAGACTAGCTGTAGTAGATACAAGTTTTCTTCAACATTTATACGCTTCTAAAAGGGAATACAAATGTCAAACAACAAGATGAAGGGCCTCCTTAAAGGTTTAAGATACATTTCTCAGATTTTCGGTATGTTTTTTCATTCTTTCTCAATTCGGGTTATGTAATCTACATATTTCATATAGTTTATAGAAAATGCTCGGGTACAAAAACAACTTCTCCTTCTACGGGCTGGATTTAAAAATATTATAGGTCGCTTATATATATATTTCAAAACTAGGTCGTTTTGGCCCAAACCAAACCAAAAAAATAAAATCATAAAGGTTTACGTATCTCCTTCTCCAATGCATCTCATAAATAAAATTGTAGGACCGGGGCAAGATGTAATGACCCATTTAAAGAGTGGACAGTAGCGAATATAAGATTGTTTTGCTGGGCCAATTTTATATTAACTACACCTTTTGTACCAAAAAAAAAAATCAATCACATTTTACATCTTTCTCGTCTATTTTTATTCAGCAGATACTCTTAGGGGAGGGGGCATCTTGCATCTTGAACCCTCAATTTGCTAGAGACAGGGAATTGGAACCACCGGTAGTAAGGGTGATTCTGCAGACTGGAGGGCGGGATCCCTGACACCTTCCTGTCTCTGCCCCTAAGAGTGGTTACATAGCAGGGGTGCAACAGCACCCCAATGCACGTTATCTTTGCGTGAAGAAATTCTATAACTATTGACTGATGTGTAACCTTCTAAATGGTCCATAGCATCATTTAGAAATTTTATGTCCTCATGTTATTAATTATTGAACAAGCCAAATTTTGTTAGGAGACTATCTTGCGTCTTGAATCCATAATTAACCAGAGACAGAGGATTGAAACCATTGCTAATACGGATGATTTTATAAGCAAGGGGCAGTGTCCCCTGGCATTTCCCTATCTCTACCCCTAAGAGTGGCTCCTAGGTGAGGGTGTGACAGCACCCCGATGCCCCTACCCGGAGAGAGAAATTCTACCACCACTGCTGACTGATATGTCACTATTTGAATGGTCCATAATGAGTTGGTCCCGGATCATTTTAGAAATTTCGGTCCTCCTATTAATAATAGTTGATTATAATTATATATAAAAATTAAAATTTGATTTTTGATGTAATTTCTCTATTATTATTATTTATTATTGCAGACAACGAGAAAGAGCCAGACATGCAGATTGGATTTCCGACAGATGTAAAACACGTTGCCCATATAGGATGGGATGGACCCTCGGTGAATTCTCCGAGCTGGGTAATTTTTTATTTTATCGATCCTATTTCTAATTCCATTTTGAAATTAATTAGAAAATCTTCTATTAATTAAAATATAGATGAACGAGTTCAAAGAACCTGCTAAATTCTCTTCATCGGCTCCTTTAAACTCTAAAGGAGAACCTGTAGAAGATGATGATAATGAATCTTGGGTTTCTGAAGGTACATATTTTAATTTCTAATCATTTTCATTTTGAATAAATTAATAACATGTTATGGATAATACAATAGAGTCAAAAAGAATATCAAAGTCAAGCAGACTGGACGGACACGGAGAGCCATCCGAAAAGCCCAAATCCCGAAGGAATTCATCAAGCGGAGCATTAGGACTTGAAGAGTCAAAATCGGAAAAGCCCAAACAAAGGCGAAGTTCCAAAAGCGGAACAAAAGATTCGTCGGACGGAAAATCACTCCGACATAAAGATAAAGATAAAGAAAAAGATTCCACCGATGGATCATCAAACCCTGCTAATTTACCAAAGAAAACGAGAAGAAAGAAATCAAAAGACATATCGTCATCCAAAGCATCTCGGTCCAAATCGCATGCCGTAGATGTGGATTGCGGGTCGGATTGTGGGTCGGTTTCGAAATCGGTTCATAATGATAACAGTGAATGCGGTTCGAATGTAAGTGCAAGTTTCAGTGCTTTAGAAGATGAGACAGAGAATGGAGTTTGTTGAGATATTTTTTTCTAAGTGTAGCTAGAATATATTTTTTTAGTTCAACTGAAGTCAGTCCATTTTGTTTTATAATTACTACTATTATTGTTGTTCTTTTTATATGGAACATTTTGTATGATCCATGTCATGTTTATATTTATATACATTACATATAATATCTTGATGAAATTTGTATCAATTTTTGTTATATATTGACATTAAGCATTAAGCTCCCCAATTTTAATTTCTTGCGATTCAATTTAAGTTGCTTTTACTAAATTTGAGATAATAAAAAATTAGAAAGGTAAGAAATTTGGGCTAATTACAAATCTAGCCCAACTAAGAGGTGTCATTTACATATTTGACCCACTTTACTTCCATCTTACCAAATTAGACACTTTCAACCATTTTGAACAAAATTACCCTTAGTTCTATTCGATCGATCTTCTTCTTCTTCTTCTTCTTCTTCTTCTTCTTCTTCTTCTTCTTCTTCTTCTTCTTCTTCGTCTTTTCAACTTATTTTTCGATTTCTGATACCAATCATTAGCGATTTTTGAGATTATTGACGTATTATGTTCAACTTCTCATAGAAATGATATGTTTTTAGCTTATACGCCTGCTTTTCTCGTTGGTCTTGCCTCTTTCTTCATCTGTAATGGTATCGTTTCAATTTCCTCTATTTTCCATAATTTTTCTCCATTATTGTCGTATTTCGTCGCAAATGCGACGAAATGCGACAAGAGTTGTCACATTTGCGACAAAAATACGAAAAGAGCTGTCGATTTGCGACAAGAGTTATCGCATGTGCGACGAAATGCGGCAATTGTTGTCGCATTTATGACGAAATGCGACAAATTTCGTCACAAATGCGACAATAATGGGGGAAAATGGAAAAAAATTATGAAAAATAAAGGAAATTGAAACGATACCATTACAGATAAAGAAAGAGGCAAAACCAATGAGAAAAGCAAGCGTATAAGCTAAAAACATACCATTTGTATGAGAAATTGAACATAATACGTCAATAATCTCAAAAATCGCTAACGATTGGTATCGGAAATTGAAGAAGATGAACCGAAGAAGAAGAAGCAGGAGTAGATCGATCGATTGATCGAATAGAACTAAGGGTAATTTTATCCAAAGTGGTTGAAAGTGTCTAATTTAGTAAGATAGAAGCAAAGTGGGTTAGATATGTAAATGATCCCTTTTAATTGGGCTAGATTTGTAATTAGCCCTAAGAAATTTATATTCTTAGGTGTTGTTTGATAGAACTGAAAATTAAGTGCTGAAAAAATAAGTACTGAATTTTAAGTGTTGAATATTATAAGTACTGAACGTATTGAATGATGTAGTTTTTATAAAAATATTAGTTGATAATGTTTAACTTAAAATATTAAGTTAAATATTTTGACTCATTTTGATAAGTGATTTTTCACTTAATTAACTAATTTAAATAGTAAAGAAACAATTGTTATCAAATACACTTAAATTAAATAAGTGCTTAACATTTTAATTTAAGTAGTATTTGATTGGGTCTGAAATGAGTACATAAAAAATGTTGGCCAAAACATGTAGTTTTGGTGTAATGATTGGTGGGGTATGGTATCCTTGTATTTCTGGGGACCTTATTTGAGAATGCAAACACAAAACTTTCTAATTCAGGACCTTCCCAGATATCATTAGTAGCATTGAATCATAAGTTGTCAACATTCTATCTCTTTTAACTTCCAATCCCACCAAAACAACTCAACCAAAAGTAGTGTATATCCTATCCCTTTCCTCCACATACAAGTAAACCACGGTCCGGATCTACCGTACTTTGATAGAGAAAATTGACATGAGTAATCCAACTCGATTTAAGTTCGTCAAAACTCACATGTTTTAAAAACGGATAAATTATAAAATTGGGTTAAATTGGAGACCTATTTATATATTTAAATTCACTACACAACACACTACATATGTAGACTATTTCATTTAGGAATTACCTATAATATCCATTATATATATATATATATATATATATATATATATATAACAACTTATTATTCCTCTCTTTTGTGAACTTGAAGTGCTTTATTTGTGCTTAACTCAAAGTGCTTTCTTTGTGTTTCTTCTTCTCTGTGTTTATTCTCTTCGATTTCAATGACAAAAGTGGCAAAAATGTATGTATCTATTGTATTTATACGATTTCGATTGGTTTTAGGGTTCTCTCTTCTCATTTTCCGGTTTTTGTGAGTTTGGTTTAGTGTTTAGGCTTTTGTTGTGTATTTTCATTAGTTTATAGCTATATTTTGTTAGAAATAGTTCAAAATGGTAGTATATAGTTCATTTTTCCCAGAAAACGACTTCACTTGTAAGAGTTTTCTTCATGGTTTTCGCAAACTGCAAAGCAAAATCTTCGTGGTTGAGCCAAAACCGCGAAGGAAACTCATATTTGCGAAAACTTATTTCCCTTCGCAGATGCTCAAAACCGCGAAGCTATGAGTGATTTGCGAGTTCGCAGTTTCACTCCTGCTTCGCGGTTTTGAGGATCTGCGAAGGGAATTACACTTGATTTGCTTCTCGGTTTTAGCAACCGCGAAGTAAACAAGGGAACTGCGTAGCCTTTTTATTTCATTATTTGACTAAATTGAGCTACATTTTGTTGAAGGTTGATCCATCTAAGGTCGATTCAAAGAAAAGACCCGTGATGTGGTAACAATTGATTTTTGACACGTGTGTGGTTGTTCATTTCATTCATTCTTCGGAGCCTAAACATATCAGAATTTGGTATCACAATACCTCCAGCACGCCATTTACATGTCTCACCATGCTTAAATCGAACTTCAAACATGGACTTGTTAGACTTGTAAACTCTCCATTCGAACTTATTCTTAACTATGTATTTTCCAAGTGCTTCTTGCAATTCTCATTTGTTTGAGAATATATCATGCACTTTTAAACCGACAACCCCTTTTGATGCAATAGTTTCAATAGGAAAAACATATGCATCATGGACTTCTGGGAGCCATCGAAATGGATCAGTCCTCGTTCTTCTTCTTTCTTCATCATCCACCCCATAGATACTTACTAATTGTTTCCGAGGGATAGGTTGTTCATCATATATTGTTTCTTTGTTGACCGTTTCTTCAGGATAAAAAATGAGCACAAATATCTTCTTCATAATTTGTTTCTTCCGGAACATAAAACGAATTCGAGCTAATATCATTTAAACCAAGGTTGGATGCGAGGTTGAAATCAATGATCTTTTCTTTGCCTGACCGATGAGCTTTGACTTTAACGGTTGTGGCCACTTCAGTCGTGGCACCACAACTTGATTGATTAACATTCTCTGTCTTCATAACCCGCGGTAGTTGTGGATTTATTGTTCGTGATTCAAAATTAACATATAGTGGAATAACATCGTTTGGATTCATCTGGCAATACTCTATGAAGCACTCAACATCACTTGAATCAACAATCGGAACTACTATGCCAGGAACTTTATTTGGACAGTATGTAGTTTGCATAGTCATACGTACGTCAAATGATATTGAATCAACACAAACAGAAGTGTAGACTCTCTCTTAAAGCATTTTCAAGTTGATTTTTGTTGAAAGTCGAATCAATTTCGATTCACCCCCTTCATATGTCATGGCTTTTTCCATGGTTTTCTATTGAGTGTTCCATATGATCACACACAAGCAATGATCGGTTGACATACTGCTATTGTTAACAAACAAGGACAACACAAGTTAGTGTCAAATAATGTACTAAAGAAAGAAAGAAAATAG
The DNA here is from genome assembly GCF_963576675.1 of Euphorbia lathyris. Taxonomy (NCBI): domain Eukaryota; kingdom Viridiplantae; phylum Streptophyta; class Magnoliopsida; order Malpighiales; family Euphorbiaceae; genus Euphorbia; species Euphorbia lathyris. The sequence continues at coordinate 23,950,812 of NC_088914.1, forward strand.
GCTTCGCAGTCACTTCAACCGCGAAGGAAAATACTCAACTGCGAATTCGCACGTCTTCGCGGTCAATAGAAGTGTGAAGTATGTGTATGTTTTGGCTTCGCGGTTTTATATGATCCGCGAAACCTATAAGCTTCGTAGTTTGCGATTTTACGAAGTAAAATCGCATCACGATGCTGTCGGGGAAAATCTTAAAACTCCAAATATAGGTTCAATACACAAAACTAACTTCAAATACATATGGTTCCAAAAGAATTTATGAATGTAAAATGAATATAATACTCACAAGAAGAACTTAGATTTTGGATTTATGTATGAAAATGAAGAATTCCTAATAAATAGTAAAAATTGAAATACTTTCAAAATATATTAATATTAGCTTATTATCTCAACAACAACAAACAAAATTAAACTTGTAAATTCAAATATATATGTATATATATAAAACTAGTATAGAACATGTGTAATTTGGTATGGTTCAGTTTTTTATAGTTTTTATCAGACCGAACCGAATACTAAAATACACAAAAAAAAAACCGATATCAAACCGAAATGTTAAAAAACCGAATTCAATCAGTTCGGTATGCGGTTTAAACTACACCAATGCACACCCTATGAAAAATATAAGGTGACAGATGACTTCTTTAGGTAATTTTATATATTTAATATTTATTTATTTGAAATATGTTTATTTAAGTTGAATTTGAAATTTAATTTTTAAACCCAAACCTATCCCGTCTAATCCCGCCTAAATAAAAAGTGGTTTGAGCCTAAATCGAGCTTTTTTTTACTATTAGACTCAGTCGGTGATCCATAAAAGCATCTTCAACAGCTTCTTAAATTGGTTCTTAAATTAAAATTTGAGGAGAGAGAATAAAAAATCAGCTCCAAAAGCCTCTCTTCATCCTCTCTATTAATTGAGGGCCTCTCTCCACCTCTTATTGTCTCCTAACTTCATTTTTTAATAATAATTTATTATTGATAAATCTCTCTTTTCACACTATAGGTAAATGTAACAATAAATAATAATCTTAATAATAAATAAATAAGGAGTGAATATAAGGAGTATTGTTGGAGAGATATATCTTAACCACTTTTAAATCACTAAGAATCAATTTTTTATATTATTTTTAAAGAATTTATTAAGAATCTTGGAGATGTCTAAACAAACTACACAAAAATGAATATTAAAAGGAACAGAGAAAATTGCAAAAATAATCCAATTGATACCATAAAATTGACACGATTACCAATTTTTTTTATTATTATTATATACAACAGCATATAACATAAAAATAACGTAAATACCTAGTATTTTCTCAAAATAACCAGAATAGTCACATCAAGTGACTAGTGGACATCAAATTAAATAAAAAGGCAACTATAATTAATTAAGTAAGCTATGAAGTTTCATTAGCAAAAAAGTCATAATTACGTATTTGCCTCAGTTTCTTTTCACCTTTTTGAAATATTCCTATCCCAAGTTTAAAATCTATTCTTTTAATTGTTAGCCATGCTAAACCATTAAGTTTTGTATAGAGCCGAAATAAATCGTATCTTTGACTTAATTATGTAAAAATTTAAAAAATTTCTGATTGATTTTTTCTTTAGAACCAAATTGAATTATACTGTTGACTTTATTAAAGGGAAAAGTACAAAAATAAACCTTGTGGTTTGGCCCATTTTCGAAATTTACCCCTGTGGTTTAAAAGTTTGCAAGTCAGTGCCTTGAACTTCATTCCGTTAGCAAAGAGGGGTAAAATTGACTAACGGTGTTAAAAGTCAAAGGAAAAATAGTTAATTTGGTCCTTATATTTAATAATTTTATAAATTAAGCATCCTTATTATCTAACTATCACAAACAAACCCCATAATAAAAAATTAAAATTCAATTATACTATCTTCTCCATTACTCTTTAATTTTTTTCTTTTTCTCTCATCTTTTTTAATTTTTTTCTCTCTAAAATCAAGTTTCTCTCTCTACAATCACAGTTCAATGATCAAAAGAGTTCCATTTATGAATTGCTAACTCAATTTCAAAAAATCAACTAAGAAAACAACGAATTATGACCTTTCTTTCTTCAGAAGGATCTACCCTGTAGAAAACAGGCAAAACGATCTGCCCATGAGCTTGCTTGCATTTCATTATATGCACAAGCTCCTCTAAACACCATGGTGAATCAGCGTAATTCCGTGAGAACACAATTACCGAAATCATGGATTCTTCAATTGCTTTTATCAGCTCTGGAGTGATCTCTTCTCCTCTATCAAGTTTGTTATCAATGAAGGTCTCAATTCCCTTTTGATACAAATCTTCATAGAAATAATTGGTAAAATTATCACGGGTGTCTTTACCCCTGAAACTAATGAACACGTCATGCTTCCATCCAGATGGTGTGGAAGAAGAAGCTGCCATAAGCGTAGACATTGTTGAAGATTAAGGCAGTTTTATTTTCGCTCCATTTCCTTTACTAATCGGCAACGAAGCAAGAAATGAGTTGAACCTTAGATGAAAAAATGGGTAAACAAGGTGCAAGAGATCAAACAAATGAACAATTGGAGGAGTTGAAACTTAATCGGAAACAGAAGCAGCAGAGAAAAGTAAGAAGGAAAAATAAAAATACTCCGCGGTGGTTCTTTTGCCCCTGCAGTTGCAAACTGGGGTTGGGTCCCTCGGGCTCAGGGTGCTTCGTTTACTGCTGCAAGAGCTGGGTGGGTGCTTCTTTTATTGCATTTGAAGAAAGAGAGAAAGAAAGGTCATAATTCGGTTGTTTTCTTAGTTGATTTTTTGAAATTGAGTTAGCAATTCATAAATGGAACTCTTTTGATCACTGAACTGTGATTGTAGAGAGAGAAACTTGATTTTAGAGCGAGAAAAATTAAAAAAGATGAGAGAGAAAGAAAAAAACTAAAGAGTAATGGAGAAGATGGTATAATTGGATTTTAATTTTTTATTTTGGGGTTTGTTTGTGATAGTTAGATAATAGGGATGCTTAATTTATAAAATTATTAAATATAAGGACCAAATTAACTATTTTCCCTTTGACTTTTAACACCGTTAGTCAATTTTATCCCTCTTTTGCTAACGGAATGAAGTTCAAGGCACCGACTTGCAAACTTTTAAACCACAGGGGTGCACTTCGAAAATGGGCCAAACCACAAGGTTTATTTTTGTACTTTTCCCTTTATTAAATACAATTCTAAAGATTTTTAAATTCCAAGCTATACAACCGTACTAACTTGGATAAATTGCACCCATGACCACTGAATTTTACCCATTTTCACATTATGGCCATTGAACTTCATTTATTTCCGGTATAGCCACTGAACTTTACATTTTTTTAACACCGGTGGCCACTCAATGCCTCAAAATGACCGTTGACGGCTAAAAATAAAAAATCCAAAGCGTTAATAATATTCTAATGAACTTTAATTCTTGTAAATTTTTGTTTTGGGGTCATTTAAGTGTTGTTTGGTTAAAAGAGAGAAAATGAATTTTTAGAAAGAGAAAGCTCCAAAAAATGTGATTTTCGAAAATAAAAAATGTGGTTTCATAGTAAATGTCGTTCTGAACAACTTTAATTTTTGAATATTTTCATTTTGAGGTTGTTAATGATTGTTAACGGTCATTTTGAGGGTAAATTACACACATGGCCACTGAACTTTGCCCATTTTCACATTATGGCCACTGAACTTCATTTCTTTCCGGTATACACACTGAACTTTACACTTTTTAACACCGGTGGCCACTTAACGCCTCAAAACGACCGTTGACGGCTAAAAATAAAAAATACAAAGCGTTAATGATATTGTAAGGAACTTTAATTCTTGAAATTTTTTGTTTTGAGGTTATTTGGGTGATGTTTTACTTAGGAGAGAGAAAATGAATTTTTACAGAGAGAAAACTCCAAAAAATGTGATTTACGAAAATAAAAAATATGGTTTCATGGTAAATTTCGTTCTGAACAACTTTAGAATATTTTCATTTTGAGATCGTTAACAATCGTTAACGGTCATTTTGAGAAGTTAGTTAAAATTGAGTGGTCACCGGCGTTAAAAAGTGTAAAGTTCAGTGGTCATACCAGAAAGAAATGAAATTCAGTGGTTATAATGTGAAAATGGGTAAATTTCAGTGGCCATGGATGTAATTTATCTGTTATTTTGAGAAGTTAGTTAAAATTGAGTGGCCACTGGTGTTAAAAAGTGTAAAGTTCAGTGGCTATACCGGAATAAATAAAGTTTAGTGCCCATAATGTGAAAATGGTTAAAGTTCAGTGGTGATTAGTGTAATTTACCCGTACTTCTACTACTAGGCATGTAGGGATTGGGCGAAAGAAAGCATTTTGCAGTAGTTGGTTGGGCTCGTTTGCAGACTGCTGCTGCTGCTTCTGCAGTGTGCTGTTGGTGCTGCCTTTTTGTTTTGCTGAAGACTACCTATTTACCAAATTACCCTTTTATCTTTTACCAACAAATACAATATATAATTGGATAAATTGTACTACTAATTATCCATCAACTTTGCATTTATTTTAACAAAGTATTCAACTTTCATTTTATTTTTAATAAACTTATTTCAAAATATTTAAACATAAAAAATTATGGCTAGAGATCCTCTAGAGTTGAAATCCTCTAGAGTTGGTGGAGTTGTAATCATCTCAACCATTAATTACAAAATGAATGGATTAGATTTGATTGATCAATAAATAATTAATTAAATATTAAAATTTATCAATTAAATCCCATCCATTAATGTTACAATTAATGGTTGAGATTAAAACTCCACCAACTCTAGAGGATTTTCAACTCTAAAGGATCCGTACCCAAAAATTATTGCAATAGTGTAACAATGACGTTGAAAATAATTTATTTTTAGGAATGACATGATAAACACGTGATAATCACATGTTATCTGACAAAAAGACTTAATGATTGAATTAAGTAAAGAAAAATATCGTCTTAAGTTATATCTCGAGAGTCTTAACGTACGCAGAAAGTTTTATTGGGAGAGTATCCACCTAAAAAGTGTATGTCCAATCTCAAACCAAGAAATTTGACAAAGTGTCAAAAAAAAATTTGTTACACATAAAAACATCTCGAACAAAGGGTGCTAAAAAAAGTGTCAGCTGGTGTGGCATTCGGTTTGGCAACTCTTTGAATGGTGCCCACTATTAGAGTAATGGTGGGTGCCAAAAAGGTTACCAAAAAGTTGCTAAATTTTGGCAAACTTAAAGCAAGATTGTCAAAAATAAAAAAAATTAATATAAAAAATTATATACTTGAATACTATTGGTACACCTTTAGATGGTTTTCTCTCTCATTTAACTATTGGTTGATAATATTTAAAATTAAAATAAATTATATATTAATAATGATTTGTAGGGTCATTAGCAACTTTTAAATTTTCTTACTACTGAAGCATTTTTAAACAAAAGTAGTCAATAGTGATGTGGATTTATTAAATTAATAAAATATTATTGATAACTTGCTAGATTCGATTTGATGATCTTCGCCGCGGTTACCTGCAAAACAGAACCGAAGATAGGATCTCCGGGAAAACTCTCCGACTATCAAGTCAATTTTATGGGAAGGTTGGTAAATTGATATTGGTATTGTGGGGAAAAGATGTGTACGTACCTCCCCATTTGCTTCTATGTCCTTTTTATAAGTGTTCCTAGGTAACCGCCGGGGGCGGTTACTCTTTCCAGGCCACGTCCCTTACGTGGCTACAAACGTGGTCTCGTTTGTTTTGAGTGGGAGGTTTAATGCTCCGTTTAGGATTTCGGGGCGGTTACTCGTTTTACCCGCTTCCTTTATTCGGAGCCCGTTTGATCTTGAACCATAGGCCTAAGTATAGGTTGGGCCCGTGTTTATGATTCGGCCCGGTTTGGTTTCACGGATCATCACATGCCTTCCCCTTAGTTTAGCAAGAGCCCTTTAGGGTCTTTTCATATGTTATAGGGGACTCTTTGTCTTCGTCTGGATATTCAAAATTCGAAAGTGGTTCTTTCGTTCTCCGTCATTTCTTCTCCGGCGTCAACCCTTTAGCGTTCGTTCTTCTCTATATTCTCTTTCACATGTAAGTGTTCCTTTCCGCAACTTGTAACTCGTTCGACCCTTTTCTTATTTCTGCTCGTCTTTCTTCGTTAATATGTCGAACCCTGACCTCGATTTCGCACCGTTCGACGAAAATTACGTTCGCGAGGTGTCTCATGAGGTTGATGAGATGGTTGATGAAGTTTCAACCAGCTCTCCTTGGTCTGATTCCCATCCCGCCGATTTTCTCCATCTGGCGAATACAACTGATGAGGGTCTAGGTTTTGACCCTAAGAAGTTGATTCCACCACCTGTCCCAACTCCCCGTTTATTACCAAAAAGGGACAGGTTGGGAAGCCTAGTTTGCCGCGAGACGATTGATGACTTGCGGGAGCAGTATCCTTGGCTCCAAGGTCTGGAAACCATCATTCCCGGGGAGAATAGAGGGCCGGGCGACTACCCAAAGGGGTATTTCACCATTTTTGTCGCCCAGATTATCTGCGGTTTCACGTATCCGCTGGTGGATGAGATTGCTTCCATCCTTGGTGGTTATGGAATCGCACCCGGACAACTGCATCCCAACGGATGGGCCGACTTAACCTTGGATAAATTTTTGGCAGATTGTCTGGAGGTTCCTCTCTCACTTAAGATTTTCTCTAAGCTTCATCATTTCAAGAGTTCGGGGGAGTACTTTACTTTCATCCGACAGAGCGGTTACTACGGCTTTGATGAGAAGTCGAACAAAATCCGCGAGTGGGATAAGTCCTATTTCTTCATTAAGTTCCATGAAGGGAATCCAAACTTTCTTCGCTGCTGGGGCCGACCCAATGTAAAGAGTTTGAACTTTGGTTACCCCAGCAAGGACGAATCCGATATTATAAAGTTCTTGAAGAGCACTCCTCCTTTTGTATGGACATATGATCAGGCATTTCATATGCTAAGAAGCCGAGTAGCGATTGCCTACCGCGAGGGAGATCGTGTTGTCTATATCTCTTATCGCGTTTTTGTACAAGGTACTATTAACTTATTTCCAAGTTGATGATTTCTTTTAACCCTTTACAGGGGTGATCCTTTATCTCAACTCGCTGCAGATCGGGAAGCGAAAGCCCTGGCGAGAAGGAAGAAGCGGATGGCGGGAACAACTTCTGTTGCAGGGGCGAATTCTCCTATGGGGGCGACTCCTTCTGTTGAGGCGACTTCCCCCCCAATTGCTTCCGTTTCACAGGACCCCGCTTCTGTTTCTGAGGAGCTTCCCTTAAATAGGAAGCGGAAGAGTAATGTGGATGTAGAGTCTTCTCGCCCTAGGAAGAAGAATACCTCCATATCCTTGACTGTCGGTGGTACATCTACGTCCACTCCATCCAAAGCCAAGGGCGGTCCCCCATTTCATGAGGTATCATAATTTATTCGCTCTTCTTGCGTTATTTATTTTCTCTTGTCAGTTTTCGCTGTTCTCCTGACCCTTCTCCTTGTGTATCCGTAGCCGATTCCTGATATCAGCGGATGGTGGACCAGAACCTTTGGTAAAGCCATGAGCTTTTCCTGTAGGGACATTGTTTCTTCCATATGCAATGTCCTTGGGCGACTTCCCTCCGCTTCTCGTGTGCGCGAACAGGTGCCGCTTTCGACTGCCATGGAGGGGATTGAGAAGCGAGCTATAGAGGTATATTGCTTTCCACTTATGTTCTATCCTTCAAACATATGTCTCTATTCGCTCTTTTTATTCGCGTATCGTCTTATATGCAGATTATCAATTTCGCGGAGGGTGCTCTCTGCAGGGATGCTAAACGAGCTAGAGTTGGAAAGCCTTGGTACTGAATTGGCGACTCAGAAGTCGCTTTTTGATGATGTCCAAGGCAAAGTAAAGGTCCTTGAAGGTGCTTGTCAGAAGGCTATGAGCGAGAAGGAGGAAGCTCTCAAATCCCTCCAGGCTAAGTCCGATGAGCTTCAGAAAGTCATTAATGATCTGAATTCATCCAAGGAAGCCTTGGAGATGCAAAAGAGGAGGGCCGAGGAGATCACAGCTGAAGATGGTGCTCGCATCTATTGGTATGGAGAGCGGATTCATGCAGCTTATGAGCATGGACATCCAGATCATGTACTTAATCGCCCCAAGGTTCCCATTCCTGAAAAGGATTTAGCTGAGAAATGGGACAAGTTGGAGGCCGAGGATACTGATATGGATGAGGTACTTCTCCTGGATTGGCAGAGTTTTCATGATTCTCCAATTAGCTGTGAGATCCCAAATCAGAACGTAGAAGGAGGGGCACCATAAGATGTTTCTCACGTTGAACGAGATGTTTCTCGCTCTGATGCGGTTACTGATTTGATTGTTGGGGATTCGCTTGAAGCAGATCATCCCACAGGAGAAGATGAAGGAGCCGCCGAAGGCAAAGGGGGCAATAGAGGCGAAGGAGAAGAAACTGTAATATAATTTTATTTATATCCGAACTGTTGTTTGTAACAAACTGCCAGTATATATATCAACCGAGCGACCTTGCCGCCGCTTTTCATATATGTGCAATTGTTGTTTTATCCTTCGTCGCTTTAATGCCGGTTATTTTCGTATGTGACCCTTGCCTCTTGCCGACTTCATACTTGTAATTTTTCGTAGTTAGTTTTGTTTTCATTAGGGTGGCCAGACCCTTTTCGCAATTTTTTGAGTACTCGTTTATTCGCTTAATTTTATGCCTTATAGTTTTTCTTTCAAAAATAATCATAAGGTTAATCATAAGGTTTTGCGAATGATGCGTAATCATGCATCCGCCTTTCTTTAATAGGCAACACATTTATGTGTGTTTAAGATTAAACATAAGGTTTTGCGAATGATGCAACAATTGAATATCTTTATTAATAAAGAAAAAAAGACTTCTTGTTACATGGGTATACAAACTGTGCGGGATCAAAGCCTCATTAAAACCTTTTATCAGAAAACCCAGTGGGAAAAACTCATAAAAGGAAAAAGAGTACTCGTCATTTCCCTGAACTACTCGGCCTGTTTATATAGGCGTAGATTCTCTATATTCCAGGTGCGCGGGAGCTTTTTTCCGCTCATTTCTTCTATTTCAAAAGTCGATGGTCCCAGCTTCTTGGATACCCTGTAAGGCCCGAGCCAGTTGACGCCTAATTTGCCTTTGCCTTCTCTGGATTGTATTTTATCCGCTTTTTTCAAGACCAAGTCGCTCTCGTTGATTATCACCTTTCGCACCCTTCTGTCATGATACTTCTTGATTCTATTGCGGTACACTGCCATTTGCATGTAAGCTTTTTCTCTTCGTTCTTCTACAGAATCCAATGCATCTCTAATGTTGATAGGATTTTGGGTGTCACAATAATAAATTATCCGATCTGTAGGCGACTTGATTTCAACAGGCAGGACTGCTTCGGCTCCATAAACCAGCGAGAAAGGTGTTTCGCCTGTTGCTGCCTTTACAGAAGTTCTGTATGCCCATAGCATATGAGGTATCTCATCCGCCCAACATGTTTTTTTATCGTCTAGCCGCTTCTTGATTCCCTGAATCATGGCCCTGTTGGTAACCTCTGTCATACCATTCGATTGGGGATGATTTACAGAAGAAAAATGATTTTTGATCCCCATGCTTTCGCAATATGCTTTGAATTTTACACAGTTGAACTGGGTGCCATTATCAGTTATAAGCGTTTGTGGGATTCCAAACCGCATGATAATGTTCTCTCGTAAGAACTCGATCATTCGCTCAGGTGTTTGAGCGGTTACTGCCTCCGCTTCTACCCATTTGCTGAAGTGGTCGACTGCGACTATCAAGTACTTCCTTTTCTTTGTCGTTTCTGGGAACGGGCCCACTATATCGATCCCCCATGTTGTGAATGGCCACGCCGTCATTATAGTGACTTGTTCGGCTCCGGGAACATGCTTTTCATTCGCATGGATTTGACAGCTGTGACATTCCGCTACCATCTTTTGGGAATCCTCCACCACCTTTGGCCAATAATATCCCATCAACTTGATTTTTCTTGCCAACGCCGCGGATGCTTCATGTGCGCCACAAATTCCTTCATGGAGTTCTCGCAGTACATAGTCTCCTTCATTGCGGCTAATACATTTCAACCATGGACATGTATATGATTTCCGGTATAAAGTTCCATCTCGAATTGAGTATCTCGCTGACTGCCCAATTAGTTTTCTGGCTAAGCTTTTATCAACCGGCAAATCTCCATGTTCCAGATATTGGCGGATGGGCATCCGCCAATCTTCATCATCTTCCAGCTCTTCGATGACCATAATCTGATCGACTTTGAATGCTGGTGCTGACCTTATTTCCAAATTGCATGCTTTTTGACTCCATGGTTCTCTACTCGCCGCTGCTTTTGCCAACTCGTCAGCCTTTGTGTTCTGGCCTCTCGGAACATGCACCATTTCCCAGACGACTCCCTTGTTTGTTAACTCCCGCGTCAGTCTGCCGACCACCTGATGGTACTTGACCAGATCCTCCTGTTTCACCAGATAATTTTTTGTGATCTGATTTATCATGAGTTTAGAATCGCTGTAGATGACCACTCTTTCTGGCGTAAGTTCATTAAGCAACTTCAATCCGCATATCATTGCTTCATACTCCGCGGCATTATTGGTAGTTTCGAATGTTAACTTTGCCGCATAGTACAGGCGAATAACATCCGGTCCCTTAATGACGACTCCCAGTCCAGCTCCATCTGTGGACAATGCCCCATCTGTGAACATACTCCATTCTTCCTTTTGTGCTTTTGGACATTCGTCTTCATCCCACGTGAATTCATTCACGAAATCGGCAAGTACTTGACTTTTTAGAGCTGGTCTTCCTTCGTAGCGAATATCGAACTCTCCTAACCGAATTGACCACTCCATTAATCGGCTGGATGCGTCAGGTTTCTGTAGTACCTTTCGCATTGGAATTCCAGTTCTCACAATGATAGTATGCGCCTGAAAGTATGGCTTTAACCTAGCCGCCGTGGTTATCACCGCGAGGGCCATTTTGTCTAACCTTGAATACCGAAGTTCTGCGTCTTTCAAGACTTTGCTCACATAGTACACTGGATATTGTTGCCCCTCTTCTTCCCGCACCATCACCGTGCATATCGCCATACTGGTGACGGATACGTAAAGAAATAAATCTTCTCCATCCTCTGGCCTGCTCATTAAGGGCGGATAGCATAGTAATCGCTTTATCCCCTCAAATGCTTCTTGACAATCCGGCGTCCATTCAAAGGACTTAGATTTTTTGATGGCATTGTAGAAAGGTAGACATCTCCTAGCTGAGCATGATATGAATCGCCCTAATGCCACCAACCGCCCGTTCAGTCTCTGTACTTCTCTTATGTTCCTCGGTGTCTTCATCTCCATCACTGCTTTAACCTTCTCAGGATTCGCCTCAACTCCTTTGCCGCTAACAATGAAACCCAGGAACTTTCCTGCTCTTGCTCCAAACGTGCATTTCTCTGGGTTCAATTTGAGGCCATATTTGATCGGTACTTCCAGGATTTTTTTAATATCCTGCGGGTGGTCTTGCATCTTCTTGCTTTTAATGATCATGTCATCTACATAAACCGAGAAGTTCTCGCCTGATTTGTCTGAAAATATCTTATTCATCATTTGTTGATATGTTGCTCCCGTATTTTTCAATCCAAAGGGCATCACCTTGAAGCAATAAGTCGCCTGATGAGTTATGAACGACGTCTTGATCTCATCCGCCTTCTCCATTGGTATCTGGTGGTAACTGGATTTCACGTCGGTGAACGATAAAGCTTCAAATCCCGCAGTCCCATCTACCAATATATCAATGTTAGGTAGCGGATACATATCCTTCGGACAAGCTTTATTCAGATCTTTGAAGTCGACGCACATTCTGTACGTTCCATTTGGCTTTTTGACTAGAACCACATTGGCTAGCCACTCCGGATAAGTGACTTCTCGAATTGCATCTGATTCTAGCAAATCCGCCACTGCTTTTTCAATCGCCTTCTGCCATTCTGGAGCATGTCCTCTCTTTTTCTGTCGCACTGGGGTTGCACCTTTGTCCACATTCAAACGATGGGTTGCTATATCTGGACTTATCCCCTTCAGCACTTCATTCGGAGCAGCGAATGCCGACTCGTATTGGATCAACACCTCGATAATGGCTTTCTTCGTTTCCTCTGGAAGTCCTATCGCTATCCGTACGTTCTTATCATTTGAGATGGCGAATAGTTCTGTTTCTCCTAACGCTTCAGCCGGCAACTTCTCATGAACCTTATCCTCTCCATCTGGCTTCGGTTCAAGTGACAATGTATAAGCTTGTTGAGATATAAGTTGATCCCCTTCAACAATGACTTGCCCTTGGTGTGTTGGCAAAAGCAATGTCAAATGCTTCATTGAGATGAGCGACTCCATTTCCGACAGGAACGGACGCCCCAGAATTATGTTGTAGGCCAATGGGAGATCAACAATTGCAAATTCTAGATCACCTCGCCATTTTAGATTCTTGTCGCCCATTTCTGTCTCCAACACCACCTGTCCACTTGTTTGAGATGATTGACCTCCAAAACCAGTTACATCCATGAACGTATGTTCCACTCGCTCGTCGTTAATTCCCAACTTGTTGAATGCAGTTCGAGTAATGACATTGCAAGAACTGCCTGTATCAATAAGGACCCGCTTAACGTCCCATCCTTCAATGGCCATCGTAATCACCAAAGCATCCACATGCGGCTCCGTGATTCGCGCAAATGAGTAATTGAGGGCATCCCCCCTACGCGTGTTGCTTTTTCGCTGTTCACGACGAGCCCTTTTTGTTGGAGGCTCATAGATCCCGCCTGCTATCACGTTAATCACCCCTTTTTTCTACTTTTTTCTGGCCTTGCTTCTACCTCATGCGGGAGCGTTGCTTTCTCATCAATCGTTTCTTTTCTAATGAATTGACTCAGTTTGCCCCTCTCAATCAGCTTTTCAATCTCCTTCTTCAATTCATAGCAATCGTTCGTGTCATGGCCGTTCAATCTGTGGAACCTACAATATTTGTTAGGATATCGCCCCAAATTGGTTCGACCTTTCGCCTCAGGAAACTGCACATCCTTTTTCAGAGGGTTTTTCTCAATCCAAAGTAACACCTCATGATGAGTCGTGTTCAATGGTGTTTGATATCCCCCCCTTTAAAGGAACGATCGCTTTTTCGAACCAGATTACCCTTAGAATATGCTTGGCCTTGATGGCGGCGATTGTCCGAGGTGGATCTAGCCGCATCTCTTTCTCGTCGGGTTTGAGCTCTATGCTCCCTGTTAACATCGTCCACTTCCATAAATTCTTTTGCTATCTTCATGAGTTCAGCCACTGTGCGTGGTTTATTGCGGATGATTTCCTCCCGCATGCTCCAATCTGTGGTTCCATCCGCCATAATGTTGCGAATGCTCACGATATCTGGGTTCTGTAATCGCACCAGAATATCATTGAATGCGACTACAAATTCCCATAGGGAATTATAGTTTCTCTGTTTGATCTCCTTCAGCTGCCTATCCGTCACATCCGCTGCTTTACAGCCCACGAACTTTGCACAGAAATCACGACTGTATTGATTCCAGTTGTGAATAGATTCAGTTGGTAGGGACCGAAACCAATCGGATGCTGCTCCTCCCAAAGTGGTCGAGAACAATCGACAAATTATGCTTTCGCTTGCTCCTGCAACATCCATCAACTCTCTATAGTTTCTGACATGCGCCTCAGGGTCAGAATTTGGATCCCCATAATATTTAGGTATCGCCGGTGCTTTTATTCTGTGATCTGGAATAAATTCTCGCAATGATGGGGCAAAAGACGAATCACTCTGCACCGCTGCTCTTGCCCTAGGTGTGTATCCCATCCGCTCCATCATGCTTCGTAGTTGATCTTCCAATTCAGTATTGGGTTCCCGCCGAACTTCTTCCATCCGTTGCTGATGAATTTTGGGTGACGTCCACCCGCCATACTGTGTCGTTACTTGTTCTCGCCGTGGGGCTAACCGCTGTCCAGTTATAGGATCAAAGTTCCAAGTATGCTCCCGCCTAGACATATTCCCTCCAGACGTCATCAACCCTGAATGTCCGTGGTCAAAGGGTTCCGTTTGTCGTAGCGGAAGAATTCCTTGCATTCCTGGCATTGGTTGGGATGACTGCCAGGTCGGATGGATCGTCATAATAGGATCTTGGTGTGAGTAGTGGTCTGGATGGCTATGTGGTGTCATGCGACTACTCTGACTCATCCGATTTGGCCCTCGAGATGGCTGTGGAAGCGTAGATATGGCAGGAATAGTTGGTTGTTGTGTGGAGATGACAACAGGTTCTTGAGGGGCAGCCGTTACGGCGGTATTGTGTTCAGCGATTGCAGTTAACAAACTAATCATTCGATCCCCAGCCGCTTGGCTCATATTCGAAGCCAAGACCTGTCCTGTCATTTGTACAAAATCGCTATTAGACATCTCCATCTCATTTTGCACTTGGACCTCCAATAAGGGACTCAACTGCCCTGAAGGATTCGATGAGCTGGGTACCACAGGCTGTGTACTCGCAGGCTGCCGTGGACCTCTTGAGTTCGTACTAGCTGATCTGGTTGTAACTCCGGCCGTTCGTGATGGTTCTGACATGTTCTTAGGGTACCTTTAACCAAATGTTGGTAAAAAAGGTCCACCTTCACCGCACCAATGATAACTTGCTAGATTCGATTTGATGATCTTCGCCGCGGTTACCTGCAAAACAGAACCGGAGACAGGATCTCCGGGAAAACTCACCGACGATCAAGTCAGTTTTATGGGAAGGTTGGTAAATTGATATTGGTATTGTGGGGAAAAGATGTGTACGTACCTCCCCATTTGCTTCTATGTCCTTTTTATAAGTGTTCCTAGGTAACCGCCGGGGGCGGTTACTCTTTCCAGGCCACGTCCCTTACGTGGCTACAAACGTGGTCTCGTTTGTTTTGAGTGGGAGGTTTAATGCTCCGTTTAGGATTTCGGGGCGGTTAATCGTTTTACCCGCTTCCTTTATTCGGAGCCCGTTTGATCTTGAACCATGGGCCTAAGTATAGGTTGGGCCCGTGTTTATGATTCGGCCCGGTTTGGTTTCACGGATCATCAATTATATTTTAGTATGATGTAGTAAGTTTTGGCACTCCTTGAAGCAAACTCTATTGGAGATGCTCTAAGAGTTAGTCATTTCCAACATAGCTATCACGTCATTATTTCAGTAAATTTTTATATTTTAAATGTTTGGAATGATTTTAATTTAATAAAATAAAAGTTTAATAACTTTATTAAAATTGTAGTAAAAAACGATCTTATTAAAATAAAGTAACGGTTAAAGTGCAAAAATACCCCTAACATTTTTAGTCAAGAGCAATTTTACCACTAACGTCTAAAACGATGCAATTTTACCAATAACGTTGAAAGACAAGAGCAATTTTACCCCCAACGTTGATAAATTGGGTCAATTTGAGAAATAATTCATCAAACTGTCTTCTCGATCATGAATCTTGTCATCTACACTTCACACGTACGTCATTTTATCAGCAACAAATCACAAACATATGTTAATATGTGAAAAAAATAAAAAAACATAAAAAATATAATGTCTTTTGTACGAATTAGACAAAAAATTCACCGAATTTATAAATATAAACCTCCAATTCTATTATTAAATTATAAAAAAACATGAATTTTTTTTAAACTAACTGATATGCAATTAGTGCAGAATAAGAAACAAAATATATGTGTTTTATAATAGTTTCTGAAATTTACCCAAATTATTAACGTTATGGGTAAAATTGCTCTTGACTAACAACGTTAGGAGTAAAATTGCTCCTTACACATTAACTCATAAAGTAAAGTCAGTGATATTTTTGAAACTGGTTTTAAATTTGAGGACTATCGGACCTATTTACTTCAATAAATTAAATAATTTCCTTTTTTTATGTAGGGATGGAAGAATCAATTTGAAATTGGATTTTGATTTTTATTTAGAAGATTAACACGAGGATTGAGAAATTGTCACGTCCGTGTCTAAATTTCTAGAATTTATACCTTAATAGTAATAATCAATTGTGATTTCAATTTATTAAAGGGAGATTTGGTGTATGTTAGGAAGATATGAATGATATTTGAAGTTTTATTGTGGATTATGGCGATGGAATTAACTAGGTTGAAATTTAGAGTTACTAAGAGTTATATTTAAATGATTATTACAAAGATGTAGATATGGATAAATGATGGAGTTAATGGAAGGAAACATTAGAATTTGTGGTCTTATGATGATTATGAGGAATCTTGATAATGTGAAATAATTTTGTGATCTTGGAGATTATTTGAGGAAGAAAATTTAGATTAGAGAACGTGAATTTCGAGGACGAAATTTCTTAAGGTGGGGAGAATTGTCACGTCTGTGTCTAAATTTCTAGAATTTATACCTTAATAGTAATATATATTATAATTATTGGATGTGTGAAGTTAATTTGGTGCTATAGGAAAAGTTTGGAGTTAATTTGATGGTTTTATGTGTAAATTACAAGTTTAGAGTAATTTTTAAAAGATTATATAAAGATGGAGGACCAAACTGGATATTTTCCATATTTGGGGATATATATTCCCAAATCCAGAATCTTCACCATCGTTCTCTTCTTTTCTTTTCTTTTTTTATTCCGGTTAGATTCATCAGTTTTCTCTAAACCGTTTCTCCACTGTTTCTTTGATTTACGGAGATTCGACCGTTCGAATCACTCGAAATTCAAAACATAGCATCCTTATGTATAGTTCTAAGTCCTAACCGAAGAGTTTTTAAGTTTCGGCAGTATTTGGAGGGAAACGTCTTAGACAGAATTTAGAGAAGAATCGATCGGGTCAATTAGTGGCCAAGGTAAGTAACTATCAACTATATTTTGAGTTTTATGTATATAGATAAATATATATCAAAGATTTTTCAGAAATTGATATTTTAGGGTTACGCAGGAATTTTGTAAAATTATGGTTTTTCATGATTTTGCTTTTTATTGTGAAATTACGGTTCAAATGAAGCTATTGATTGTGCTTCTATGTGAATTTCAGATTGTACTTGATTATGTTGATTTAAGGCTTAATTTGGTTGATTTACATATATACATATATGTTTTTGGTTTCAATATATATCTATATTGAACAAAATGAATTTGATGATTTCTTACGAATTGTTTTTGGATTGAGAAATCTGTTGCGGTTATTGTTGTTCTTATTTTGGATTGAAGTCCAAATATGATTTTTATGATACAAAGGGGCCAAGTGAAGCCAAATGATCTATGGTTATGAAATAATTTGGAATTTGATTGTGAAAGGAAATTTGAGCACGTTATGATTTTATGATTTTATATCCATCGAGAGTTATCCGGATCGGTGGTTTTATACTTGAAGACCATGTTCAGTGAGGGACATGGCCTGTGTACACAATCTGAAGACCTATTGGGTATGGCAGCGAAGTGTTGGGTAAGACCATATGGGATAGACAATGTTAAGAGGCGTCTCGACTATATATGTGGTTATGGATTGATACTTAAGGGGAGAAACTCGAGGATGAATACAATGTTTTAAGTTCATTTGGATTATGTTTTTGGTTATGATTGATTTTGATATAAGGTTTTGAACTCAAGAATGGATACAAGATTATATATTTTTGGTTTTTGGTTTAGTACTTTGACTATATTATGAACTTAAATTTTGAGTATATTTTTTAAGGTTTTGATTAAATCCCTATAAATGCATATATACAGCTATGTTAAGTAAAGTTGGTTTTTATAGCTGATAGTTTCTTACTGAGATTTCTGTCTCACGTTTTTAAATATTTTAATGTTTTTAGGTGAGAAAGTACAAGTATAGAGAAGATTACCGACCGATTAGGCGAGAATTGGAAGTTGTTACTTCTTGTTAGAATTATGGTTAGAACTTTGGTATTTCAATTATAATATAATATGATATTATGATATTGGGATAAATTGGAGACTCCTAAGTGCCGATTGTGATCTTTCTATTTCACGCCCGATGCCGATTGAGGTCGTTTAGGGTCGGGTGTGATAGATATAGTTGGGTAAATTACATTTATCGTCATTTAGGTTTTGTGTTTATCATAATATATTATGGCCACTCAATCTTCTTCAATTTTATGACTAATAATATCTTAAAAAAATATTTCATCAAAACATCATTGGCTGTGGATCAACGTCGTCATTCGGATCTGGAAAACGTATAGTAACCGTTCAATCTAAGAAGAAAATATCCATTGATGATGCGATTGAAACCGTTCGGTCACGTGGTTGAATCCCTACCGTCCATCCATCCAACCGAGCAGTTAGAAAGGCGCAACCGCTAGATCAATACAGATAGTTATGTGAATGATAGCAAATAAAAAGCAACAATTAGACATGATTATATGTTAAATGTGGTTATAATGTTAGTAAATTAGAAACTTCAAAATTATTTATGTAAATTTTTAAGTTAAAGGACTATAGTATTAGTAAAGACAAATTTTTTCACCAAAAAGTAAAGACAAATTTAAGTGATTATATGTATAATTTATCTATATAGTTGGTGAATATTACAGGATAGATTAGAAAAAGAAATAGGAAAAAAAAGTGAAATATTGATTAATGATAAATAAGTAATTAACATGAGCAACATAATTGGATTAACCTTAATATCCTTATTTGTCAAGTTTTGAAACACGGACAGTATTTGAAAATTGTCAAAACCACGTTTTTTGTACTTTCTTCTAACTAAATTTAATATGAGAAAATATAGTAATATTTAACCAGACACTGATGCAATGATGCACTTTTATAAATTTAAAATACAACAAGACCATTCTATCGGTACAATTTTTACAAGTTTGAAGACGATAGTTTAAAATTGCTCATATTGCTTCATATTCTCTTTAGTATCAAAAAATTAAGAAATCAAGAGTCTTATTTGATAGGGTTTTGGCTATTGGGTGTGAATTTAGGATCATAGGGGGTGGTTTTTTGATTGGTTTATAGAATCTGAAAAGAGTAAATAAAAAGATGTTGGTTTGTGGGATGATGGACAAAAAGTGTAGTTTTGGTGTAATGATTGATGGGGTATGGTATCCTTATATTTCTGGGGGATGGTCCTTGTCTTTAGGTTTCATGTTTTGTTTTGTATCAAAACAAAACAAAAATATGCCTTATTTGAGAATGCAAACAGCAAACTTTCTAATTCAGGGACTTCCCAGATATCATTAATAGCATTGAATTGAATCATAAGTTGACATTCTATCCCGTTTTACTTCCAATTCCCCAAAACAACTCAATCAAAACCAATATAAACATATCCCATTTTACTTCCAATTCCCCAAAACAACTCAATCAAAACCAATATAAACATATCCCATTTAGCCACATAAAAGTAAACCATGGGTCCCGGTATTCATTGGGTCCGTTCTAGCGCCCATGTACTACGCAATATGCCATGTTTAGATAGAGAAAATTAACATCAAATCCAATCCGATCTAGGTCCGTCAAAACCCACCTTTTTATAGAGCGGGTTTATGATTTATAGAAATAGCATCGATTAGTCCAGATCCACCTAATATATAATAATATCAATTATTAAAATTAATATTTTTATTGCTATCTGTAAAAGTTTTATTTACTCCTTAAACTTATTTAAAAAATAACATATTGACTCTTTAAAAGTTACCTAACTTTCTTAAATGAGTATATTTATCTTCCTAAACTTGTTTAAATTGTAACTCACATTTCAACTTTTCTAAAATCTCTAATTGATCCAGTGCGTTTGAATTTTAGGGATTAATCACTTTAAACAAATCCATAAACATTTGATTTTTTAAATAATTTTATATATTTAATATTTATTTATTTTACGTGCTTATTTGAATTCAATTTGAAATTTAATTTTTAAACTCGAATCTAATCCAGTCTATTTCGGCCTAAACGGTACTGAGCATTTTTAAAAGAAAAAAAATCCCATGAAATCTACACAAAAGTATAGTAAAAGTCACAATTTCTAGTGATAATACAATCTACAACTGATATACATATAAAAAAAACATAAATACCTAGTATTTTCACAAAATAACCAGAATTGTCACATCAAGTGACTAGTGAACATCAAATTAAATAAAAAGGCAACTATAATTAATTAAGTAAGCTGTGAAGTTCCATTAACAAAAAGTCATAATTACATATATGCCTCAGTTTCTTTTCACCTTTTTGAAATATTCCTATCCAAAGTTAAAATCCTATTCTTTTAATTGTTAGCCATATATAACAAACAATCCTTATCTTGTTTCATTCAAACTACAAAAGCAAAAAACCCTAACATCATCATAAACCCATATAAAGAAAATGACCATAAAGCCTCAACTGGTGATATTGAAGAAACTAAATTACCCTCTTTGAAAAGGACAGGAGAGTCCATATTCCCCTCATTTTTACCATGATCTTTGCACAGCTTTGAATTACCTTTTACTTTCAACTTTTGACCAACCCTAACAGTAAATGGAATTTTACCACTTAAATTGTTGTTCTCCAAATTGATCTCATTGGCTAACTCCAAAAACCCTAACTCTTTTGGCACTTCCCCTTCAAGGCTGTTGTTATCAAGCCTTAGATAAGATAAATTTCTCAGATATACCCCCATTGAAGATGGGATTTTACCAATTAGACCCATGTTGGAAAATCCTATTGCAGATATACCCCCAAGTTTTCCCCATTTTTCTGGAATATGCCCTCCTAGTAGATTTCCACTCATATACACTTCTTTTAAGCTGGATATTTCTCCTAGAAACGAGGGGATCCCAAAATTCCCAAAGCGGTTGAAACTCAAATCTAAAAACTCCAAGCTATTTAAGTTAATTAAACTCTCTGGAATTCTACCCGAAAATCCATTATGGCTCAAATCAAGCTTCAAAATCTTGTTTAAATTACCTAAAGAGTCAGGAAGATTACCGTCGAAGAGATTCTGACTCAAATCAACAACTTTCAGGTTCTTCAACTTTGCTACACTCACCGGAATCCCACCGGTTAACCGGTTTCTTGAAAGTGTAATCTCCTCTAGGCTGAGCAAATCACCAATCTGAATCGGAATATTTCCATAAACACCGTTTCCGGTCAAAATTAACCTCCTCAAATTCGTAAAATTACCAATAATGCCACTGAGAGGCACAACCAAAGCTGGATTTTCAACAAACACAAGCTCCTCGACACTATCAGCAAAACTCGAGGAAGAAAAATTAGAGAACGAAACAGACGTTTCGTTGAAACACTTGTAGAAGAAGAGCTTCCGGAGATACTTAAAGGAAGTAAAAAGAAGAGGATGAAGAGTGGAATTCGAAGAACAAGGAGCGTTTGGTGTGTAATCAGAAACATACCCGAAGCTGAGCTCTGTAATGTGCGCGATTATAAGATCGGAGTCGGAGATGTTTGAGGAATTAGGTTGTTGTTGATCAATGAAATAGTCACAGACAACGCCGTGAGGAGCTGAGAGGCATAAGTCATCGGGGTAAAGAGTGCGCCAAGGGATATCGGAATTGATGGAGGAAAGAACTTGATAGAGTGAATCTTGCTCGGCGGAGTTGAGAGGAGGTTGCTGATGTGAAATGGGAATGGAAGATGAGAGGAAGAGGAGGAAAAGGGAGAGGAAAGTGGCGGCGGAGGCCATGGGGATGGGATGGGATGGGAGAGCGAGGGATTTGGGATGAGGAGAAGAAGAAGGAGAAGATGCGAGGTTTTTTATAAAGGTATTAGCTTTAGGTTGAGAAATAGGGATTGGGTGAAAGGAAAGGAAGCATTTTCGAGTAGTTGGTTGGCCTCTTTGTCATTTGCAGACTGCTGCTCTTCTGCTGTGTGTGCTGCTGGTCGCTGCCTTTTTGTTTTGCTGCTCACTGTCTATTTACCCAATTACCCTTTTATCTTCTACCCACAAACTCAAATATATTTGGATAGCTGCTCTTTTTGAGACAAAATATTTATTCACATAAATCTATAATGGTAGGAGTATTATAAACATTACGACTATAGTCATCCCTTTGCAATTAGCATGTCAATGCAACAATTGCCCATAACAAATGGATATATAACACGAAAGGAAAAGCGGAGAGTCCATTTTGATTAGAAAAACAATAAAAAAAAAAAGTAGACCGCGTTAGCCAACAATAGAAAAAGGAAATCAACAGTAACGTGTTGCAGCTGTCAACTTAACAGATAAAGAAGTAATCCACAGTCTCAAGGAGTTTCTTAGAGGCAGAATATAAGGTTATGTCCGATTCTGTCTTTAAAATCCAATTACTTTTATACTTTCTTCGAGATTTTCATCTAAAACCTCAAAAGCAGACATTTTTATTCTGCAATAATCAAGCAACACTCCATATCACTCATAAGTCAATCTTCCATGAATGCACAAAGCAATTGCCATCTTGTCTACAAAAAAAAATTCAAGTAAAGTGTGGTTCATCTTCTCTCCATCAGATCTGCAAACCAATTAACCGACCTTTTCACCAAACACCTCCCAACCTTTGAAACCTTCAAATCCAAACTTGGGTTACTTGATCTATGGTCCGTATATGCCAAGTTTGAGAGGAGGTGTTACACATTGCCAGCTCATCAATCCGTGCGACAAGGAAGAATGAGCACGGTTAGATCAATCCCATGGTAGAAAATCAAACACCCAAAAATAGACTTTTTTTTTTTTACTTTTTTACCTATATACATCTAACTAATTTTACATTACATTATAGATGTATTATTAGTTAGTTTAACTCTGATATTTGTATATAAATATTAATGTGCACAATGATGAAATTAAGGAATACAACTTATGAAATAATATAGAAGATATGTTTCTACCACACAATGTGAAATCATGCATGCTAAATTAGTATAATTTCTTTTTGAATTAAGAGTCAAAATGGCATCTAAAGTGGCTAGTAAAATCAGTTTAGTTCAAATCAAAATTTAAATATCAATCAAATCTCGAAGTTGATAAAATTTGATAAATTAGTCCAAATTTGATAAACTTTTAGATATTAAAAGTTTATTAAATTTGGATTAATTTGTAATTTTTGCTAATTTTTTAACTGATTTGGTACATAAACGATTTAGAGTAAACCGATATTGCCTACCAATTTCAGAAACCATTTTAACCCTAATTCATTTCTTGTTAGATAAATTAAACATAAAAATTAATATAAAATTATTAAAAATGTAGATCTAAAATGCAAATGAAATGAATAGCATTTGGCATGTTCAAACTACTTATGTTCATCATATATCTAATGTGACAAAATAAATAAATAATTATAATTAATCAATCAATCAAACCGCTACTTGGTTTCAAAAAAAAAAAATCAAACGGCTACCTGATTAATTTAAAAGTGAATAATTTATTTTGGAGAGAGAAAGTAAATAATTTATTATTCGATATTATTACTTAATATATTTTTTAATATTTATATTTTTTTAGAAAAAATCTTTATATTTTTAATAATATATTATAAAATTATTAACTTTTATTTAATAATTTTATTTGTTTAAATTATTTGTTTAAAATATTGTGTTGGAATTAATTGGATATGGATCCAATTAGGCCCGTCCGAAATGGAACGGACCCAAACCCAATAAGAATTAGGGTTAGGTTATCTATTTATTCAGTATAAATAGAAACCCTAACCAACACTAATTCTAAGAGAATAAAGAATTAGGTTTTAGAGATACAGTATCTCAAAAACATAGAAAAGAGAATTTTTCTCTCCTACTTCCTCCTTTTGGCCGCCCCCCCTCTCTCTTTTTGGGATTCGTCGTCGCTTTAGTTCGTGAACCAATTGTCTTCCTTTCCCAATTCTATTGGCGTGGTTGAAGGCTTGACCGGTGATACTAGATCAGGTGATTGATCTGAATCTTTTCGCTGCAAATCAAGAACGGGATCCGCGCTACAAGAGGTAACCCGTAAACCCGTTTACGTATTCGGATAAATATATATGTTGTGAATATATGCTTATCCCAACATTGGTATCAGAGCCATTGGATCTAGTATTCCGTCTTTACCAAGAATCCGTTTGCGTTTGAATCTTTTTTGAAAGATTAAAAATAATTCATTGTTATTATTTTTTATGATTGTAGCCTGGAATTGATTGATTGCGTGATTAAATTGAATTAGGGTTCGATTTAAACGTTTTTTACTCAATTAAACTTGTTTTAGGTTTATGTTACCTTCTGATTTTTTGTTCCGCTCGTCAAATCGAAAAACCGACCACACCATCAAGTCCAGAGACCCCGAAAACCCTAGGTTCCATATATTTTTCATCGCTGGAATCTGTCGGGAAGGCGGGCGGTGGCCTTCACGCGCCACCTGGGGGGGAGAAAACGGGTGTCTCCCCCCAGCCCGCCACGCGGCAGGCGCTGGTTGGCCAGCCGGTGCCGCGCTGGCGCCAGCTGGACCAACCAGCGCGCGCCACGTGGTAGAGGACCCTCCACACGCGCCAGGCGCGTGTGGGCGTGTGGGGCCTCTTCCCGTGACCAATTTTTTTTCCGTTTTTACAGAGACGCGTTTCTGAATTTTTTCTGATTTTTTGGGTATTTTTTCAAAATTTTTGGATGAGCAGTTTATACAATCTCTTTTTTTTTTGTAGAAAAGGAAAAGAAAAATGAACAACAACAAACTACCCAGGAATTAGCCTAGGGAAGCTAACCCCAATTCTATCTTCTAAAAGAAGAGGAGAGATGAAACTAGGGGAAACAGGAAGGGTAGTAACGCCTAACGTCCTAGACCTGTCAATTATCGTGTTCGAGTCGTGTTCGTGTCGTGTCATTTCGGATTCGTGTCAAAAAGAGTAAACCCAAACCCAACCCAAAAACTTTCGTGTCAAAGTCGTGTTAACCTGTTCGGGTTAGTGTCGATTTCGTGTCGTGTTTTCGGGTTACATGTAATTTTTTTATGCATATATATTAATAATAACTCTTAAAAATATAAGAAGATATGATACTGTTTTTAAACATTTTATATCATTTTTAGATTAGTATGTAAACAATAATTATCGAAAAGTTCGATAATATCATATTAGAGGGTCATGTAATGTGTTTATAACAATTTAGGAAATTCAAATTAATATTTGCAATTAATAATTATAATTTTATTATCTTTATTAATAAAGTGACATAAAAAACATGAGAGAATATAACAATAATTTTCAATATCCGTGTCATTTCGTGTCATTTTCGGGTTCACATATCAACACTAACCCAACCCAAAAATTAGCGTGTCAGTTTCGTGTCAACCCAAAAATGACCCATTACCTATTAAGCTCAACACTAACACTAAAAATCCGTGTCGTGTTCGTGTCGTGTAATCGGGTCGTGTGTCATTTTGCCACCTCTATAACGTCCCTTCATGGCCCGCCGCCGCCAAGCGATCAGCAACACGATTCTGCTCTCTAAAAATGTGTCTGAACTCTACGAACTCAAAGGAGGAGCAAAGCCTTTTAATAGCTTTGATGAGGTTGCGACTGTTAAGACCCATATAATGATTCTCAGAAATCATTTTGATTGCTTCCAAATTATCAGACTCCACAGAGAGCCTTTTAACACCCAGCCTTTTAGCAAGATTGATTCCAGTAAGAATAGCCCAGAGCTCCGCAGAAAAAGAAGAACCCAACCCTAAATTCTGGGAGAACCCAGAAAGCCAGGCGCCCCCTACATCTCTAAGCACACCTCCAGCCGCAATCTTACCGTTACTGAGGCAGGAACCATCAGTATTCAGCTTCACAACCCCCTCTCTTGGCCTGCTCCATCCAACAAGATGGACATCACAACACTGAGAGGCTCTGGCAAGGGACTCTCCTTTGAAACTATCGATAATAGAGAAAAGTTTTTTCGAGAAGAAATCAGCTAAGTTTGTCATAAAAACAGTTTTATCTCCAAAAATCTCATTGTTTCTCCATTTCCAAACTTGGTGACAGATAATAGCAAAGAAAATGTCACCATGCTCCATGTATGGAAGCAACTTTCCTCTAACACCATCAGAGAACCAGTCGACCTCAGAATGTGCCATGAAGGAAGAGAAAATATGGTGTGGGAGAATTTTCCTCCAAACCTCTTTACTATTAGAGCAATCTCTAAGAGCATGGCATAAAGTCTCAACATGGCCTCTGCATCTACTGCAAGCTCCAGAATCAGCCAAGTGCCTTCTGTGCCTATCCGAATTAGTAAGAAGCCTGTCCTTAACGCCCAGCCATAGGAAACTCCTAATATGGAAAGGAACTTTAAGGGTCCAAATCGACTTCCACACATCCGAGGGAGGATCAGATCTAAAGAGAGAGAAAGCTTCAAAGGCCGATTTGCAAGAATAAACTCCATTGTTAGTCAGCGCCCAGCAGTGCCTATCCAAGTCTTCCTCTTGATTACTCACCTTCACTCCTTGCATTCTAAGGAGAGTCTCAAGGCTAAAGAAAGTATCAAACTTTGACCAGATCCAGTCCCCTTCCGAGTCAACCACATCGGCAATCCTCCAGTTGCGTATATCACTAGGCGGGGGGGAAGAACACACCTCAATTAACGGTTTATCCCCAATCCAGTTATCAAACCATAAACTAATGGACTTACCATTCCCCACCTCCAGGCCAACTCCCGAGCAGAACTCATCAAACACAGCACTAAGTCCTTTCCAGAGGAAGGAACAATTAGCAACTCTCTCTTTCGGGCCCCCGAAGATTTTGTCTTTCCGATACTTACCACAAAGGAGGCGAACCCAAAGAGAGGAAGGGTTTTTCCACATACGCCAAAGGAGTTTCATTAATAAAACTTTATTATTGTCCTTTGCTTTCCTAATACCCAGACCCCCAGAATCTTTAGGCTGGCAAACCTCACTCCAAGGCACAAGATGGATCTTCCTGCCCTCCGCAGCTTCCCCCCACAGGAACCTACGGTTAATCTTGTCAAGATCATTAAGCACAGGATCCGGAAGCTTACAAGCCTTCATGATGTGATTGGGAGCAGCACAATTAACAGATTGAATTAACGTGAGGCAGCCAGCGAGAGACAGAGTCTTGGCTTTCCAAGTGGCACACTTCGAATTAGCTTTATCCAAAGTCTCTTTGAAGGAGCCTTTAGACACACACTCACTGTGGAGGGGAACGCCCAGATACTTCCCAAGAGAATCAGTAAGAGGAATACCTGAGAGATCACTTAATCTCTTACAGACTCTCTGATTCATATTCTTAGAGCACATCATCCTAGATTTCTGGATATTAAGCTTCTGCCCAGAGGCCGAACAAAAACAATCCAGAATATCCATAATGACTCTCAACTTCTCCTCATTACCCTCAAGAAAGATAAGGACATCATCTGCAAAGAATAAGTGAGTCACCTGGGGACAGAAGCTGTTGATCGCCACAGGGTGGAAACTCCCATTATCAATCGCATCCTGAATCAGGTGAGAGAGCCTCTCCATAGCAATAACAAAAAGGAAAGGGCTCATAGGATCCCCCTGACGGATTCCTCTGCCCGGGGAAAATTCCTCCGACATATCCCCATTGACCATAACTTGAAACACAGGAGAAGAAATACATACCTTAATTAAACTTCTCCAGCTGTCCGGGATTCTAGCTCTCTTAAGGCTCTCCATCAAGAAATCCCAATTAATTCGATCATAGGCCTTCTCTAAATCCAGCTTCAGAGCCACAATGCCTTTCCTCCCCTTCCTAATCTTCATCGTGTGGACCATCTCTTGGGCGATCACCACATTATCCATCATTTGTCTACCAGGCACAAAGCTACCCTGATTCTGACAAATGATCGAAGGAAGAATGCCACGGATTCTATTAGCCACAATCTTTGTAACAGTTTTGTAAAGAACATTACAAAGACTGATAGGTCTCATATGCAAAAAGGAAGAAGGCTTATCAATCTTAGGAATCAGAACCAGGAGGGTTCTATTAACCAGCTCAATATCCTTCGAACCACTGAACACCCCCAAGACAAAATTATAGATGCCTTCCTTCACGACATCCCAATGCTTATGGTAAAAGCCCGCCGGAGGACCATCAATCCCAGGAGCTTTAGAAGCCCCAATGCTGAAGATAGCTTGGTCAATCTCTTTTCGGGAAATAGGTTGAAAGGCCTCCTGACTACAATCCTCACTGATTAAAGGAAATGTAGCAATAGAGTGAGCCCTCTCCAAAAGAACAGGTTCCTCTTTGAACAACTCTCTGTAGAAATCCAGGGCTAAGTTCCGAATAACCTCATCTTCATAAACCCAATCACCATTAGAATCCTTAATGGCCTCAATTCTATTTCTCTGCCTTCTGATCAGGGTAGAGAGATGGAAGTATTTGGTATTACGATCCCCATCTCTAATCCAGGACTTTCGAGACTTCTGGAACCAAAGGAACTCCTCCTGCCTAAGCACAGCCTCCAGCTCCTTCTGAAGGGTTCTGAGGAGGCCCTCAAGGCTATGATCAAACCTCCCCTCCAACCTGCGTTGAATGCCCTCCATCCTCTTTAATAACTTGTTCTTCCTTCTGATAATATGCCCAAACACATTCCTATTCCACCCCTACACCTTATTCATGAACCCTTCAGCAGCTTGCAGTACATACGAATGAGGTCTCCAACTCTCATGAACGAACTCTTTAAACTTAGGATGGGACTCCCAAGCCAACTGATACCGGAACGGTCTCTTACCCCTAGGATGCTTACCTCTCAAAAGTCTAAACAAAATAGGACAATGATCCGAATGACGGAACGGGAGGTTCAACACAGAGCACTCGGGGAAGGAAGTTAGAGCTAAAACATTAGCGTAGACTTTGTCCAATCGAACAAAAGTATTATTACGCTTCCAAGTGAATTTATGACCAGAAGCCCCCAGATCGGAAAGCCCACATAAATCCATACTATTCTTGTGATGCAGACAGCGATTAACATAATGATTGGATCTCCCTCTCTGATCACTCATAAAGGCGATATCATTAAAGTCACCCGCCACAAACCAGGGCTCCGAAATGCTGACACTCATAAAATAGAGAACCTCCCAGAGCCGTTTTCGATTAGACAAGATAGGGTCAGCATACACAAGGGTAATCAAAAAGGGAGTATTGCCGGAAATACTCACTTTACAATGAATGAACTGCTTATCCATGCTAAGAATATCAAAATGAATCCGATCTGGCCTCCAAAAAAGCCAAATCCCCCCAGCCCGACCAGTTGCCTCCGATCTAACACAGTGCTAGTTCTTAAACTTCTTAACCACCTCATCTACTTTCTCACCACTAATCTTAGTTTCCAAAAGAGCAAAACAAGATGGATTAAACTGCTTAATAAGATCATTAATATGGATACGGGTAGCCTTGCTAGCCGCACCCCTAACATTCCAAAATAACAAATCCATAGAAAGGAGGACAACTGACCACACCCCTACCCTAAGCCATGTATTTACTAGGGGCTCCTGAGAGCCTTACCGAGGTACCCCCAGGCCCCCTCTTATCTGGAAACGCCAAAGTGTTAAGGCCAATTTTTTGTTTTCCTTTAAGCTTTTTCATATTAGTTTTGTTAACTCCCATAGATTTCCCAATCCCAGGATCAATACCAGGAACAGGAATACTAACCTCATTTGATTTCTTCATCCTTCTAGCTGCAAGGGTCACGGTCCCCCCCTGGGCTTCATCTTTAGAGACAAAAAGTGGGTTCACAGATTCAACCACCTTCTCGACTGGATCTACAGACTCCAATCCTGGAATACTCTGATCCATATGATTCTCATCTTGGTCCGACTCTTGAACTTCCTCAATCATCAGGGCCCCAAATCTGGACCCAGGCAAGGCTACTGAAGAAACCCCAGCCTTCTTTATAGCTTTGAGGACATGCTTCTCCTTGAAATTTGGAATAATAGTAGCTTTAGGAGAAAGGGACTTAGAATTTGTGTTGATATCAGGAGGACGATTGTGAACCACTGCAGGTTGATTCCTACGTCTAGCGGGCCTCTTTGCCACCATCCAGGGACCAAAGTTCCCTTCATACCCATGGTTCCCTCCAGTAATCCGCACACTACTCTCAACCCTCTCTATAACAACCCTCTCCCTTTTAGGGCAACCCTCCTGAAAATGACCATACATGCCACAATCATAACAGATGTTATGTAAACCTTCATACTCAATAAAGAACACTTTATCCTGAACACAGAACTTTGAAAGTAAAGGTTTAGCCAGATCAACATCTATACATACCCTAGCAAACTTACCCCTAATGGCCCCAATCGTAGTCTTGTCCACATGGTGGACCTTACCAACCAAACCTCCTATTTTACTTAGAAAGTTTTCACTGTAGTACTCAATGGGAAGGCCCGAGAATCTTACCCAAGTCAAGATCCTGTTAACCGAATAGTCGTGAGGATTAAAATTAGGAACCCAAGGCCTTAAAGCCAAAACATGATTGGAAATGATATATGGGCCTCCCTTGATAACCGAATTATAATCCTCAACCCTGGTAAATTTAATGACATAGTAGTCATTTTCCAGGTCAGTAATACTGACTTTACCTTTCCTTGCCCACTGCGCTTATATTCTTTGGGCAAAATAGTTAAAACTAATTCGCTTACCCAGGACAGTAACAATCAAAGACACCTTCCACTTCTCTCTAAGCTCACGCTTCTCTGCAGCGGAAAGTCTAATGATCGGACAGAGAGGATCCTCCTGGCCATTATCTTCCTCATCAGAATCCGAGAACATATCATCAGAATCTCCCACCATTAAAACTTCCTCTAAAACCAGCTCTTCCTCAGCCACCCCCATGACCGTGTCCTTCCAAGAGTTTTTACCAATCTCGCTCATCTGAACCCTAGGTCTGGGGGAGACCGTCTTCCCATGAGCTACTCCTACAACACCCACCCTTCCCGAATTATTAGAAACATCCAGACCCGAGGCAGCCTGCCTCCCCGTCGTAGCCCCTGCCTGCCCCTCACAGCCCGGAGGAGAGGATCCCGCGCAAGGCACTGCACCGACAGCCCCAGCCCACTGCCCGGCCGAGGAGCCGGCAGCGCCTGGGCAGTGCCCGGCACTATCGGCGCATAGCCCTGCGCCAAGCACCCCCCGCCCCACTTCTCCCCCCGAGATTGGGGGAGCCTTACCCCCGGCATCAGAAAACCCAGCCGCCCGTATCTCCCATTGATCCGCACCCAGCCGCGGCAACCTTGCCGAATCTGCCGCTTGTGGATCGCAAAGATCCGTCCCCATCCGCACGGGCGGCGCCCGTGAGAACCCTACCGATGCACCATCCATGCCCTCGAGATCCCTACCAACACCCCTGGATTCCCCTGCCTCCACCCCGCCAAGCGCCCCGCCCCGATCTACACCAGGCGCACGCTCGCCACCAACAAAACCTGCCTCACCCTTCTCGCCCCAAACCACCAGGCCGCCGCCCCTTTCCTTGCCGCAAATCCCCTCCAGATCCGACCCCCCCTTGCCGGCCACAGCCCCCCTCTCCCTAGATCTATCCCTAACACGCTTTACCATTATACAATCTCTTTTAATTAGGGTATACTAAATATTTTTAAATGTGTTATAAATGTTTTATAAACTCTCTAAAAATATTTTATAAAATTGTTTATGTGTTATAAATGATTTTAAATCAGATTTAAGGAGGTCTCTACCACTATGACAATCGAGATATGTTTTGATTGGGAAAAGGTCTATGCATGTGACACTAACCTTTTCTGGTGTTTCTTTGTTTTTGGATAGTCATGGCAATCATTAGATTCACCCAGTGGAGCCTGTAACGGACAATCAAGTGGCTATCAAGGAGATATTTCGCATTAGACTTTTGAAATGCAGAATGTCTAAGGAAGTGTGATGGGATGATGCAGATGCTATTCTGCGTCACCTGATCGAGGTACAGGACCTTATGTAGTGCCTCATCCTTATGGGGGATTTTGACGGAGGTCATGATCAAATAATATTATTCTCCGGCCTTCTTGAAACCCTAAAGTCCTCTCCAAGACTCCATAGGCTATATTTGCATAGCTTTAACAGTTCTGGCTTGAATTATGAACATTCCGTGTTATTGTTCTTAAATGAGCTAGATGAGCTGAATGTCACCTTACCTTTAAGTGACGATGGAGTGAGACTGAGGTCCGGGAGACAACTTAGGTCTGTCCAATACAGGAGGGTTTTCGGGGAGATGCCTGAAATGTTAAGGAGATCTGTGATTCGTTCCTTCCCTCGCCCATTCCGTGTAGGAGAAATTCCCTACATGGAAGAGATGGAAGATTTTTATGTTGGTTAAATGAACCATTTTTGTTTTTGGTGTGGTTGTGGATTTAATTTTTGTTTTCTTTGGGGTTTATTATTCCAGTGTTATAATTTTTGTTAGGATTTCTATTGGATTTTTTGTTTTCTAATGGATTTTTTTTAACAAAAAAAATTTCAAATATGTTTGGATATTTTTATTTATTTATGGTGTGATTATTCAAATATGTTTGGATAACCAATGGGATCCTAATTTAATTATTATTCAATTTTGATTGGATAATTTTTGGTATGTTGGATTGGAATTGATGAGCTTGAATAATTTTATGTGAGCATTTAATTGCGATTTATTAAATCAGTGATTAGTTATTATTGATTTAATGATTATCTTCGACCTTAGTAGTTAAGATTAGTCAATATTAAGATCGAAATAATAAATCAAAAGTCATCTTAATTCCTTACAACAACCATATTTTTGTAATAAGTTGCAAAATCGTTACTTGTGAGTAACAAAATTCTCTAAGCATTAATGTATCTAATTAGTTGGATCTAATACTAAAGTGTAAAGGGTAATTTGAGCCACTTCGGTCTCATTTTCGAATCGAAATTTAGAATGAAAATTTGATTGATTAGATATAAGTTGTCTAGAGAATTAATACGTGTATTGAACCTTTAATAACTTCTTACTAAGTCGTGCAATACCATTGTAGATCAGTCATCAATGGCAGCAGCTAGAAAGTCTATAGTTGCTGAACTCAACAAAGACTTGAAATTAAATGGGGATAACTATGAGGTTTGGTCAATAAAAATAAAGTATGTGCTTGAAGAGCAAGATGTGCTTGCTCACTTGGATACGATTATGGCCGAACCTGAGGATGATGCAACTGCTCAGCTTCGCCAAGATTATACGGCATGGAAGAAAAAGGATTCCACTGCCCACATCATCATGCTGAGTGCTATGGATGATGAGTTCACTAGGCAATTCTGTAAGATTGAGTCAGCCAAGGGCCTATGGGATGCCTTGAAGGAGAAATTCGGAGGTGTGTCTCTGACTAGGCTCCGCTCATTGACAATTAAGTTTGACACTTACAAGAAGAGGCCTGATCATATAATGAAAAAGCATTTAAGAGAAATGTCCAACATGATCAGTGAGCTAAATGAAGCAGGTCATCAGTTGACCAATGAGCAGAAAGTGCAAGCTGTTATCCGCTCTTTGCCAAATAGTTGGGAGCACATGAAGGTGCACCTAACCCACACCGAAGCAATTCAAACCTTCGATGTTGTTTGTCACCACTTTGAGCTAGAGGAGGATCGCCTGGCATCGATTAAGATCAATGCTGAAGCCCATTATGTGGGAGCCCACTCAAGTGGGAGGTGTTCCAATCCTCCAAGGCAAAAGCGTAAGCGCTTCTATGGCCAGGGCAAAGAGTAAGCCAAAGAGCCTATGAATACAGAAAATAGAAAGGGAAAGAGAACAAAGAACAGAAAGAAACTGAAGCTTTCACGTGTGAAATGTTTCAACTGCCAAGAAAAAGGACACTATGCAAATGATTGCAAAGTTCCTAAGGTACACTACACTAACTCATGTGTGAGTGAAATAAATGTATCTAGCACTGTTCTTATAGCTGAACATGATCCTTTGTGGGTTGTTGATTCAGGTGCAACGGACCATGTGACGAAGGAAAGAGAGACCTTTGTCGAGTTCCGACGAATTCCAGTCGGTTCAAGATGGATCTATGTGGGAGACAACTCGAGAGTTGCAGTCGAAGGGATTGGCACATGTAGATTGAGTCTACGTGGCAGTCAAACTCTCCTCCTACAAGATGTTCTCTATGCTCCGAATATTCGGAGAAACCTTATTTCTGTGAACTCTTTGTTAAGAATTGGAGTTGCCTTTCTTTTTGCTAATAACAGTTTGCATTTAAGTTTGGATAATGAATTTTATGGTTCAGGATATGTACTGAATGGTTTGACTATTTTGGATGTTGAATTATATGAATCCAATAATTTTTCTGTTACTACTTCTTCTTATGTGGATAAAGATGTTAGTTTATGGCATGCTAGGTTAAATCACATTGGCCAAGATCGCATGAATGATTTAGCCAAAGAGAGCTTACTAGGTAGTTTAAGAAAAGTTGAATTACCTCCATGCGAACCATGTCTTAAAGGAAAAATGCATAGAAAACCATTCGGGAAGGGTACTAGGGCAGAATTTCCTCTGCAATTAATTCATTCTGATGTCTATGGTCCAATGAATGTGAGGGCTAGGCATAGGGCCTACTACTTCATCACCTTCATAGATGACTATACAAGGTATGGTCACATCTACTTGATGTCTCACAAGTCTGAAGCTTTGAGTTGTTTCAGAAAGTTTATGAACCTTATTGAAAATCAACTAGACAAGAAGATCAAAGTTTTGAGAACTGACCGAGGTCGAGAATATCTTTCAGATGAATTCAAAGCTTTGTGTGATGAGAAAGGGATAGAGCATCAGTTGTCTATCCCATACACTCCGCAACAAAATGGTGTTGGTGAGAGGAGAAATAAAACTCTCCTTGATATGGTTCGATCTATGATGGCTGAAGTAAACTTGCCTATTTCCTATTGGGGAGATGCTTTGCTCACAGCTACATATGTTCTAAACCGAGTGCCCTCCAAGACTGTCACTTCCACTCCTTATGAGCTGTGGACTGGTAGAAAACCCGATTTGAGTATGCTCAGACCTTGGGGTTGTACTGTTTTTGCCCATGGTACCTCAAGCAAGTTTGGGAAATTAGGCCCAAGAGGTAAAAAGTGTGTCTTTATAAGATACCCTGACGTATCAAAGGGATATGTCCTAATGGGAGAAAATAGTGAAGGCCGAGTGACAGAATTTGAATCACGAGACGTCGTTTTCTTAGAAAATGAGTTTCCTAAGCTAGGAGAAGTTGACATTGATCTCACTCTATTTGAGGAACTAGATTCAAACGGACCTCTCCATTCGAGTGGGAGGAATTTTAAGGATCAAGGTAATGATACCGATCACTACCAGGAACAAGAACAAGGTCAAAGTTCCGAACCTCAAAACGTTTCGAATGTGACAGATCCTTATTTAAGTGGGAGTTTGATTCCTGATTCTTGTGAGAATTTGGGACAAAGTCTAAGAGATAGGATTTCGGGTTATGATGAATACATGAGAGAAGTTTATCAAAACTCGGAACCGCGCCGTACTAAAAGGCAAAGAGTTGATAGTCGACGATTTGGTATCGAAGGCACAACTCTTTTAGTAACTCCAAATGATGACGCGGAACCTAGAAATGCTAAAGAAGCTTTCACTTCTCCGGAAAAAGACAAATGGACTATAGCAATGCAAGAGGAACTAGATTCTATGAGATCCAACCATGTTTGGGAACTGGTTGATCTGCCAAAGGGTAGAAAAGCTGTTGGGAGCAAATGGGTTCTCAAAGTGAAGCGAAGGGCTGACAATAGTATCGAAAGGTATAAAGCTCGCCTTGTCGCTAAAGGCTATACACATCAGGAAGGAATAGACTTCGAGGAGACATTCTCACCTGTTGTAAGGTTTACATCTATTAGACTAATCTTAGCTATTGTAGCAAGTTTAGACCTAGAGCTACATCAGATGGATGTTAAGACTACTTTTCTCAATGGAGAATTGAGCGAAGAGATCTATATGTCACAGCCAGAGGGCTTCGTGGTAAAAGGCTCCGAGCATAAGGTCTGCAAATTGAAAAAGTCAATTTATGGCCTTAAACAGTCCTCTAGGCAATGATACATTCGTTTTCACAATCAAATGATTTCGAATGGCTTCAAGATGCTTGAAGAGGACCATTGTGTCTACACGAAACGGTTGGGTAGAAATTTTGTCATTTTATCTCTATATGTAGATGACATATTGATAGTAGGAAATGACATAGAATTTGTAAACCAAATCAAAGCTTGGCTAAACTCAAGTTTTGAAATGAAAGATATGGGCGAAGCCGCATACATACTTGGGGTTAAGATTTCAAGGGATCGATCAAAGAAACTATTAGCACTGTCTCAAGAGACTTATGTTAACAAAGTCATTGATCGTTTCGGTATGCGTGGAAGTAGGCCTGTAGATAGCCCGATGACTAAGGACATCACCGTAAGTACCAAAATGTGTCCAAAGAATCCAAACGAAAAGAAAAGGATGGAAAAAGTTCCATATGCAAGTGCCGTAGGTAGTCTAATGTACGCCATGTCGTGTACAAGACCTGATATCTGTCATGCCGTTGGGATGGTGAGTAGATATCAGTCCAATCCAGGACTAGCACATTGGGCAGCTGTGAAGAGGATACTGAGATACCTCAAAGGAACAGCAGATTATTCTTTATGCTATCAAGGTAAAGACCTAAATCTGAGAGGATACACGGATGCTGATTGGGCAGGAGACTTGGACGAAAGAAAGTACACGTCAGGCTATGTGTTCTTACTAGGAAATGGCGCAATTTCCTGGAGTAGCAAGAAACAAACTTGTGTAACCCTGTCCACTATGGAAGCTGAATACGTATCGTATTCATCAGCAGTTCAAGAGGCTGTTTGGCTGAATCGGTTCCTAAACAACTTGAATGTAACCAATTGTCAAAACCAAGTCATAGTTAACAGTGACAGTCAATCTGCTATAACTTTCGCTAAGGACCAGAGGTTCCACAGCAAATCAAAGCACATAGATATTAATTATCATTTTGTCAGGGACTTAATTGCACGCAAAGAAGTTAATGTGAAGTATATATCTACTCATGACATGGTGGCAGATCCCCTCACCAAACCAGTCAAGAGAGATGTTTATGTTAAACATGTTAGATCCCAATGATTGTTTAGGATCTAAGTATACTTCTCATTCTTCATTGTTTTATTTGTAAGACATGAATTATTAATAAAGGTTTTATGAATTTTCATCAATACACGAGTGCGAGTATTTAATTGTAAATATTTGCTGTTATGAACTCAAAATGCATGTTTAGACAGAATGTAGCTCACTCACATGAGCAATTTTCCCCATTTCGTCAGTGTGATGATAAATGAAGGATGAGGCTGTCTTTGAGCAATTTCGAGAGCTTGTTCAATGATAGAAGCCGTCTTGCTGTAGACATGGAAAAGTGTTTCCATTACGGTGCAAGATAACATGTGTTACAAATACATGAAAAAGATTAACAAGTAATCTAAAAGGGCAAGTTTGCGATAACTTATAGCCTTCTGTCATAGCCAGAAGTGATAATCATAAGTGATGAACTAAAGTTAGATGTTCAGGCACATCTAGACCTATGCTTCTATATGGTGTTAATAACATGCTCTTCTTCAGAAAAGAATTGAACACCATAACATATGACCCATACCATGTGTGCTTTAGCGACCACGAGATGGAAAAGTAGATTGATCTCGCCTTTTCCTAATGTGAGACTCACGTCATGAAGATGCGCTTCTTGACTATTGTTTATCCTTATAGACCCTAGACTTATTCTAAGAAGTTTAGTCTGATGTAGCTACCTTGGAAAGGGATACCTCAAGATTGATGAGATAATACCAACCAAAGAGACCCTGACTGGATAAGCGAATCAAATTATAATGGACAGAATAATGTTAAGAGGGAAAGACATCCATTTGAATCATATCTAAGTGTTTCTATTTTTCACCGTCCGGACACTTATGCATATGTGCATATTTGTGAAAAATAGATGTACTGTAGAGATCCGAAGACTACAGTAGATATGATATGGAGTCTAGGATAAAAGCATACACCACCGACGATCCATGTTCAAATCTAAGATCTATATAGTACATAGTTCCAAGTTTGTTACATGAAAATCGAGCAGCTATATGTTCTAACGAGTATATAGCACTAGAGCTCTCAATAGTATGCCGATCGCATGAACTATTTGCAAGAGTATGATAGAGACCGAGATTGAGAAAGTTTGGAATAAGTTCCATTGCGTGCGAGTGGGAGATGTTGGAATTAATTGGATATGGATCCAATTAGGCCCGCCCGAAATGGAACAGGCCCAAACCCAAGAAGAATTAGGGTTAGGTTATCTATTTATTCAGTATAAATAGAAACCCTAACCAACACTAATTCTAAGAGAATAAGGAATTAGGTTTTAGAGATACAGTATCTCAAAAACACAGAAAAGAGAATTTTTCTCTCCTGCTTCCTCCTTTTGGTCGTCACCCCCTCTCTCTCTTTGGGATTCGTCGTCGCTTTAGTTCGTGAACCAATTGTCTTCCTCTCCCAATTCTATTGGCGTGGTTGAAGGCTTGACCGGTGATACTAGATCAGGTGATTGATCCGAATCCTTCCGCTGCAAATCAAGAACGGGATCCGCGATATAAGAGGTAATCCGTAAACCCGTTTACTTATTCGGATAAATATATATGTTGTGAATATATGCTTATCCCAAGATATTGATTTGTTTTTACTTATTTGAGGTAACTTATATATTATGTACCTAAATTTTAATATATTTTGATACTTAAAATTTATTTTTTATTTAAAAACTATTATTTTAAATATTAAAAATATAATTTTTTTTAAATATGTTCATGGTATCTCTATCTCCCTCATCTCCTCTCCTCTCTTTCCTATCCAAATAAAAATATAATCCAAATATTTAAATATATAAAAATTAAAATATTTTTTTGAAGAAATATTAATATATTAAAATGTACTTTAGTATTTAAAATAATAACATTATTAAGTGAAAAATTAAAATTTAGATATAAAGTGATACCAAAAATAATATTTTTATATACGAAAATATTTGAATTATAATTTTTTTATTAAAATTAAATAGAAGAAGAGAGAGAAATACATGCTGAAAGTAATTAAAAAAAATAAAATTTAGTTTCAGTATACCGTAAATAATTGAGAACACTCTCGATGTCGCTGTCTCCTACGGTGGCCGCCCTAGGGCTCGTCCCACCGAATCGCCAGAACTCTGCACAGCCGCCCCCCGCCTCCCCTTTTCAAACACCGTCCGCCTCCACAAACCCACCGAAGCTTTCTTGGAAGGATATTGCCTCTGCAAAATCGGTAGTCGATGAAAGGAGAACACGAACTGACCTTTGTGCTGCAGGTTTGATTTGCATTCGTTTTGATGATGTTAACCCTTTGTTTCCGAAGGTTACAGTTGACCCGGCACTAAAAAAGAAGTTAGCAAAGCCATGTGAGAATGCCCTTGTAATCAAATTACTTGGCAGGAGTGTGGGGTATGTGGCATTACAACGCCGAACTATGGAATTATGGAAGTCGATTGCCGGAGTAAGTATGATGGATTTGGGGGAGGGTTTTCACTTAGTGCAATTTGATAATGAGTTGGATAGAAGCCATGTGATCAATGATGGCCCCTGGTTAGTACAGGGACATTATCTTACTGTCCAGACATGGTCAGCTGAGTTTAGTCCATCGGAAGCGAGCGTGGAAAAATCATTGGTTTGGATACGACTCCCCAATCTTCCCCTGGTCTTCTATGATGAAGATGTGCTTCTAGGCATTGCAGCTACGGTTGGGAAACCAATTAGGGTGGATGAAAATACAGCAAAGAGAACTAGAGGAAGGTTTGCGAGAGTCTGTGTGGAAATAGATCTCCTAAAGCCCTTGATAGCTCAGTTTGAGTTAGACGGGGAGGTTCAACGCGTGGAATATGAAGGGCTACACACGGCATGTACGAATTGCGGGCGCTATGGTCACCTTAGAACTGAATGTTGCTGGCCAAGTGCTACTGCAGGGAAGAGCACCCCGGATGATAGCGAGATGGTGGTAGGGGAAGAAACAGAGAACAATATTGAGAGCACAAGGGACCCGCAAGGGAAGGAGAAGGCTGAGCCGAAGGCAATGAACAAGGAGGAGAGTCCGGAGGAGTATGGGCCGTGGATGCTTGTCCCTAGGAGAAAGTACCAGGCTAGGAACATTAACCAGAGAAGCAATGGTCCTAGATACCAGGATGGCTAGAAACCGGCGCAAGGCAATCCTTTTGCTACCGATCATGTAGCGGACCTACCCAGGCTGGGTGAAGGAGGTTTCAGGGGGTTCAATGCGACGAACAAAGCAAGTAAGGGCATCCCGGAGGAGGTTCCACAAGGGGCTTAGAAACAGAAAGGGAAAAGGGTAGCTAAATAGAGCTTCAAGTATAAGGAGAATAGGGACCTCGGTTTGGTGCACAACTCAAATAGATTCTCCAATCTGAACCTGGATACCATGGAAGTTGAATTTGATAAATTCGCAGAAGAGCGAGATCCACAGGGCGAAAGTTCAGAGGGAACCAAGTACGGGAGAGGAAAACGAACCAGGTTTGAACCAGAATCAGGTATGGTGTTGAAGGAGCTAAATAGTAATACAATGCCGGAGAATAGAGTTATGAAAGGGAATGACAAGTTGCTTAAGAAATTGAGGGATAGGTCTCTTGCGTAAAGCAAAGTGAGAGCTGCTAACAAGGAGGACCAACCTCCAGGTTTTATGTCGAATTGATGCGCCGTGGGCAGCCTATTTGTCCCCTTTTTTGTTATTAATGAAGGTTATCACTTGGAACTGCTTTGGTGCCGGGGGTACGGCATTTCAACGAGCTCTTAGGCATATGGTCAAGGTACATAAACCTAGTATTGTTTGTCTATTAGAAACTCGCATCCCCGGGTCTAGGGCGATGGAGATTGGGAAGAAGATTGGTTTACAGAAGTGTGAGATTATTGAAGTAGAGGGCTTTAGTGGGGGCGTTTGGGTTTTTTGGGATGAGGAACAGGTTCAGGTAAATGTTAAGAAGGAAAATTACCAGTTTCTGCATTGTTCGGTCTCCTTTAAAAGGGGCGAATGGAAGGACCAGTATTTTGATTTCACTGCTATTTATGTCAGATCACAAATGGCCAACAAAAGGAACTTTTTTAGAGATATGAAAGCAATGAAGGATAGCGTAACTGACCCTTGGTTGATCTGCGGTGATTTCAATTGCATTAAGGAGAGTAGTGAGAAGCAAGGGGGTTCGGTAAGGACTCTTGATAGGTGGCCCTTTTGCTGCTTGGATAAATGAGATGGAGCTGGTCGACTTGGGGTTTATAGGTCCAAAATTCACTTGGTATCGAGGTTCCACTCCAAGGTCCAGAACGGCTTGTAGGCTCGATAGGGGGCTTTGCAATGCGGATTGGAGGCTCCGTTTTCCTAACGCTATTTTCAGACATCTTCAACGGACTCAATCGGATCATTCTCCGATTCTTGTAGATCTCTGTAACACGAATAGGAGAATGGATGGACAGTTTCATTTTTCTTGCGGCGTGGATGGAGGATAAGTCGCTGAAGGATGTGGTGGTCCGGAACTGGGAAGGGAATGCGGAACTTGGTGAGGCCCTTCGCAGGATGGCTGACCGTCTTACAGTTTGGAGCAGCGAGGTGTTTGGAAGTATCACGAGAAGGAAAAATCGGGCCTATGCGAGACTGGCTGGTATTCAGTCACAGCTGGCGTCCAGATTTACGACGGGGCTGATTAGGCTCGAGCAGAAAATCACGGGAGAGCTTGACAATATTCTGAAACAGGAGGAAATGTTTTGGGCTCAGAGATCAATGGTGCAATGGTTAACTGAACGTGACAGGAATACTAAATTTTTCCACATGTCAATAGTGATTAGGAACAGACGTAATTGGAGGATAGGTATTCGGGATGTGAATGGGTCCTGGGTCTAGGATGAGGAGCAGTTACGTACTATGGCGTGTAGCTTCTTCAAACAACTTTATTCTGAAGATTTACCAATTAGAATATCCATCTCTTCGAACCATCAATTCCCAGGGATAAGCAGCTCGGATCACTTGGACTTGGGTAGGCCTTTTCAGTTGGAGGAGGTTATGGAAGCTCTCAAGGGGATGGCTCCGTGGAAAGCTCCGGGCCCCGATGGTTTCCAAGCTAGATTTTTCCAAAAATTCTGGGACACAGTAGGGGGTTGCACGAGTGAGAAGGTCCTTCAAGCCCTCAATACTGGCAACCTGGAGGAAGGGAGGAACGACACGTTGATTTCACTAATCCCAAAAGTGAATGATCCTGACAACTTTGCTCAGTTCAGGCCCATCAGTCTCTGTAATGTCAGGCATAAACTTATTACGAAGTGCATAGTAAACAGGTTGAAATCTATTATTCCCTAGGTAGTGGGCCCTATGCAGAGTAGTTTTGTCCCCGGAAGGTAGATTTCAGACAATGTTGTGCTTCTACAAGAGTCTGTCTTCGCATTCCAACGAGCAAGTAACAAGAAAGGACAGATGCTGTTGAAGTTAGATCTTGAGAAAGCATACGACAGGGTAAATTGGAACTTCCTGAGAGATACTCTCAGGATCTTGAATCTCCCTAGAAATTTGATATCGGTCATCATGGAATATGTCACGACTCTAGTGATGCAAGTCCTCTGGAATGGAGAGAAATGGGAAGGGTTCTATCCTTCTCGCGGGCTCAGACAAGGCGACCCGCTATCCCCGTATCTGTTTGTGATATGCTTGGAACGGCTTAGCCACCTCATCTTGGACGTAGTGGAGACAGGGTAATGGATACCTATGACCTTCTCGAGGAACGGACCTAAAATCTCGCACTGTTTCTTTACCGATGACATCGTATTAATGGCGGAAGCGTCAGTTTTGCAGGCGCAGACAGTTAAAAGGATTCTAAGTTATTTTTGTGATGGCTTGGGTCAAAAAGTAAGCCTTGGAAAATCGTGTTGTTTTTTCTCTGTAAATACAAAGGCCGAGCTTTAAGAGTAAATTACTCAGGTGTTGGGGATTCAAAGCACAAAGAATCTAGGGAAATACCTGGGGGTCTGACTTGCGCATGAAAGAGTAGGGAGGCGGTCTTTTGACACTGTGGTGGAACGGGTCCGGAACAGGCTGGCAGGTTGGAAATCGAAGACCCTATCCATTGCAGGAAGAACAACTCTAGTAAAAGCAGTGCTATCAGCTTTACCAACCTACACTATGCAAACTACTGTCCTTCCGGTAAATGTGTGTAAGGACTTGGATAAACTGAACAGATATTTTATCTGGGGAAGTTCTGAGGAAGGACAGAAGGTCCATCTTGTGAATTGGAAGATTGTGTGTAAACCCCGCGGTAAGGGGGGATTAGGGATCCGACAGGTCCGTAAAGCTAATCTTGCTAGCATTGCAAAGCTAAGCCGGAGGATGATTAGGTCAAAGTGATGAGAGGGATTTATGAGGGTAATAGGAACACCCTTGACATGTTCAGGAAGAAGAATGAACAGAGCGAAATGTGGAAGAACATAGTAAAGGGAGCGACGATTCTTAAATTGGGTGTTCGTCGGCTTGTGAGAGATGGAAATGAGACAAAATTCTAGAGCGAGAGATGGTTGGGGGAGACGACGCTGGAAGGCTATATAATAGGTTCGTTACCTCCGGAGGAAAGGGAGAAAAATGTGGAAGCCTATTGGAATGAAGACCACAGGTGGGATTGGAACTTCTTGACGAAGTGGCTCCCTCCTAATGTCCTGCACGAATTAGAAATAGTGCATCTGTTTCGCACTGGTGAAAGTGGAGATGGGTGGACGTGGGAGCTGACGGATTCTGGAAGCTTCACGGTGAAAACGGCTTATGAGGCACAAAGAGAGCAGACACATGAAGTTAGAAATACCTGGCCGGATTCGGATTGGAAGAGGTTGTGGCGAGTGGATGTCACTGAAAGGATCCGCTTCTTTATGTGGACGGTTGGAAATGAAGCAGTAATGACAAACGTGAATAGGACCCGTCGTAAGATCAGTACAGATGAAAGCTGTGTGAATTGCAATGGAAGGGAAGACCTGCTTCATCTCTTGCGGGATTGTCCCGAGGCTAAACGCATCTGGCAATTTTTTGTACCTTTAAACTGGCAAGACTGTTTTTTTTGTAGGAGACCTGATGAACTGGACAATAAGGAATCTGCGGATTACTGATCAATGGAGTGGAATCAGGTGGTCCACTGTGTTTTCCACGATCTGTTGGAACATATGGAGGTGGAGAAACAAAGTGATCTTCAAAGGATTAGTTCGGGGAGTTGTCGAGAAGCTCGATTTTGCTGTCACTCAGGTGAAGGAGAGAGCGAGCTTGAGGGGAAGCAGAATTGATGCAGGGACGTCGTCTGGACGGTCGCAGCAGAGCTCCACGGATCGGGTGGTGAAGTGGCTACCTCCGGAACCCGGCTGGGTTAAAATAAATAGCGACGGGGCGAGTCGGGGTGATCCGGGATGGGCTGCGTGCAGAGGGCCTAGCAAGAAATAATGCGGGTGACTGGCTTAAGGGGTTTAGATGTAAACTGGGTATATGCACGGCTCTTATGGCGGAAATTTGGGGGTTGTATTACGGCTTTGAATTAGCTTGGAGGATGGGTTGGAGGAGAGTAATTTTTGAAGTAGATTCAATGAAGGTGGTTGAGTTGATAAATGAAGAAACACAAAGTTGGCATAGGTATTCTTGGCTGATTGAAGAGTGCCGGAAGCATATGAGTCCGAATTGGGAGGTCAAAGTTGTTCATACGCTACGTGAAGGTAATAGAGCAGCAGATTTTTTGGCGAATTTCGCAGGATCTGAGAGTTTTGGGTATCACGAGTGTGATGAACCCCCTGCAGACCTTATGGACCTCATTGATTCAGACAAG
Organism: Euphorbia lathyris; assembly: GCF_963576675.1. Classification (NCBI taxonomy): domain Eukaryota; kingdom Viridiplantae; phylum Streptophyta; class Magnoliopsida; order Malpighiales; family Euphorbiaceae; genus Euphorbia; species Euphorbia lathyris. The sequence goes on from NC_088914.1 coordinate 23,995,697, forward strand.
TTCGGGAACGACATACTTAGGAGAGCTCGGGCCCCGGCTTGAGTCCTCTTTAGGTTTTTCCGCCCTTCTCTCGCTTCTCTTCGGGGCTTAGTTCCCCTCCCTCCGTTTAAAAAAAAGTAATTAAAAAATAAAAATAAAAATGTATTCCTAATATTAAAATATTAATTTTTAAGTGCAAAAATAATGAAATTTGTATTCGGACTTTCATCAATGAATTTTTTTTTGATTCAAAAAAAAGTGTAAAAATAATTTTTAGATATCAAAATGTAAACATGTTAAAGTTTAGATGTCAAAAATATAATTTACCTTTAATAAGTGATATCAGACAAATATAAATTTACCACGTGGAACTACAGACGACCGAATCTACCATTTAGAAGATAGAATATGAAGCTTCTCATTGTATAAAATACGACCAAACGACGACGTACTAGAAGTTTGATTCGGGAGAGATCGCAATATCTAGTCAAGAATCTAGCCGTTATCATAACCACTCCTGATCCCGAAAATCACATGGCCTCGAGGGATAACAGGCTTAGGTATCTGGGCTTACATGCTCCTATCAACAAGAGACATGTGGCCCACCATACTCCACGATTCATAACCGATTTTTATAGCTCAACAATAGTATAAATAGAGTATGCTCAGCTCGAGGTAAACATGTTCATAATACATTTTATATATAGCTTCAAATTACTAATTGTGATCATCTTTCGGTCTTTTCCACGAACTGATTTAAGCATCAGAGCAGGTTCGCCATGCAAACGACCCCCTTTGATATTGCTTTTTGTGCAGTCGCAGGTTGACACATAGACTTCCAAGATTCAACCACGTATAAGTAAAGGAAAAACAAGTCATTTTAATGGAGGATAAGGTGCAAAAATACCCATAACGTCTATAGTCATAAGCAATTTTATCCCTAACGTTTAAAATAGTACAATTTTACCCCTAATATTGACATCTAAGTGCAATTTTACCTTTAATATTGGCAAGTTGGATCAATTTCAGACATCTTTATAAAACACATATATTTTGTTTCTTATTCTACACAAATTACATATAAGTTGGTTCTGAAAAAGAAAATGCATATTTGTTGTGATTTAATAATAAAATTGGAGATTAATATTTTTGAATTCGACGAAAAATTGAAATTTTTTTTATCTAACTCGTACAAAATATAATATATATATTTTAATTAATTTTTCACATGTGTAATCATATGTTTATCATTTGTTACTAGTTAGTGATAAAATAACACACATATGAAATGTAAATGACAAAATTCATAGCTGATAAGATAGTTTGATGAATTATTTTTCAAATTGACCAAATCTGTCATTGTTAAGAGTAAAACTGCTATTGATTGCCAAGATTAAAGGTAAAACTGCACATTTTAGATGTTAAGATAAAATTATTCCTGACTTAAAAAGTTATGAGTATTTTTTTTATACCTTATACCTTTTAATGGATAGCGGGACTAAAATAGAATAATTTTTTTTCAACAACGAATAAGACAAAAGTTAAACAATATATTAATAAATTATTGATCAACAATTAACTAATTTTAATATAACTAATTAAGATTGGCTTTTCAAATCGCTTAATCTAGTTCTGAAGTTTGAGTTCTAATGTGTATAAAAAGTTTTAATGAAGTAAAGATCTATCTAAAATATAAGTCTCCAATCGAAAAATAAGACAAACTATATTAAAAAAAAAAACTAAATGTAATATGAATGGAATTTTTAATACTGTACTGAAAACCATTAATCTTATTTATAATAACCGTAAACAAAACAAACAACCCGCATTTGTAGATTCGGTCGGTTCGGTTCGATTATCACCAAGCTCTACTTACTTCTATACGAAAAGAACAAACACTCTGCTACAGATTTTCCTATTTTATTTTGTTTTTCGAATAATAACAACAAAAATGGCTATGGCTGGATTGTACCGTCGACTCCTTCCTTGTCCTCCGGCTATTGATTTCGCTTCCTCTGAAGGAAAGGTAATTTTCTCCGATCCCTGCACTCTTCTTTCTATTTATATACTTTTGACTTTTGAGGTGAGCACAATGCTGGAATTAGGGATTTACAATGGATTTTAAACAGTGGTTTCGGTCTATGCTTCAAAGATGTTAAAGTCTGGCATATTAGCAAATTTAAGGTATATTTCATGTTAATTTTGCTTGTGGAGTTACTTCAGTATGGTGGATCAGTGTTGGTTTGACTCTGCATACTTGGTAAACTACTAAGTTACTGAAAGGAGAAATGAAGTGAAGTGATTAACGTTAGCAATCTACTGCAACTTGTGTTGAAGTTTGAACTGAATGTTAGTTATGATATTTTTATAGTAGATCTTTAGCTAATGTAGCAATTTGATATTTACTACTTTTATATGGCCATTGGAATTTGGGAGCTATCGCTGAAACTTCTTACTTTCAGCTTAAAATAATTATTGGTTTGTTTGTTTTGTATGTGATTGTTGGGGTGAGCCTGCTCACTATGATCATCAGGTACTAAGTTGGTTCCTTTTTTGAGATTGCAGGAACTTTTTGTAGAAGCCATTCATAATGGAACAATGGAAGGGTTCTACAGGCTTATTTCTTATTTTCAGACACAGTCAGAACCTGCTTATTGCGGTCTAGCAAGCCTTTCTATGGTCTTGAATGCCCTTGCAATTGACCCTGGAAGAAAATGGAAAGGTATTTCCAGAATTTATTTGCACATGGTACACCTGGATGTTTTTGGTAGATATGCATGTTAGATGCTGCTTAATTTGCATTTTTTTCTCTTCTTGGCCCTGCTTTCTAGTCATGGGTCTTGATATTAGTTGGGGATGAACATCAAGGCAACATGGTGCCTGGAATGGGTCATGGATCAATACTTTTGTGTGTTAGATCTGCTGTGTGAGCAGATATCAGTCTTGCCTGTCCAACTCTACATGAATTTTACTAATATAATCTGTCACAAGAGCCATGCGACTTTCAATGTGAAAGCCTATGTTGCACTGAAACTCTTCTTCATTAGCGTTTCCGCATTTCGTGTCCGTTTCCATTTCTTTTCCGTTTCCTAGCTGATTTTTCTTAGAAATAATGTTTCCAGGTTTCCATTTCCGTTTCATTTCCCGTTCCCGTTTCCATTTCCGTGCAACATAGGTGAAAGCTGATTTCATATCCTTATAACCACACCCTTAAGCTGTTTTGGAACAAGTGCCTATTAGTAATGTAACAGAAACAGTTGCTGTACTTCCTTTTTGTTCCTGGGTGCTATTGAGAAAGACTGATAGCTTTGTCATCATTTTTCTTGCAGGACCTTGGAGATGGTTTGATGAATCCATGTTAGATTGCTGTGAACCTTTAGAAACAGTTAAAGCTAAGGGTATCACCTTTGGGAAGCTTGTTTGTTTAGCTCACTGTGCTGGAGCAAAAGTTGAAGCATTCCGAACAAATCAGAGCACTATTGATGACTTCCGTCAACATGTTATTAAATGTGCTACTTCTGATGATTGTCATTTGATATCATCTTATCACAGAGGAACATTTAAACAGGTATCTTTATTATTATTATTATTATTATTATTATTATTCAGGATCCATCAAATTTATGATATTATTGAATAGTTGGAATTACATATCTATAGTCTTTTTGTGTGGGTTTCTATCATGAACCATCTAGGAGTCAATAGAACAGTTTGAGCCTAAACAAAATTTATGGAAATTACATTTAGTATTCTGTACGAAATTTGTGATAATAATCATCCTTGTAGTCATGCTTGTGACCACATAAAGCATTGCTTACTATACTAGTATGAGTTATAGTTTCCACATGACTCAAAATTGTCACTTGGCATTGGTTGTGGTGGCACTTATTTTGCTCCTTCACCTTATGTGGACTTTCTCTTCTTGGGTGCTTGATAGAGATCAGAAAATTGAGAGCCAGGCCTTTATTTTGTTCTGAAAATGGGCCTAGCATCTTAAGGGTTTACAGAATTCGTAAAAAGTCAAGAGTAGGAAGGGAGAAATAAGACAGCTGGACGATTTAGTTATGCAGCTTGTCCTATAGTGACAGGGGTATTGGGTAGCAGTATATATTGGGGGTTTGTTAGTAAATGGGGTATGACAAATTTCGTATTGGCTTATGGTAGGGTAAACTCATCCTTACCAGAGAAGGAATTCCAGTAATTCCTAGGGGGTCTGGGTAGTATCTCAGATTCAAGTCTATCCCTTTTATTATTTTATTATCCGGCAAGTTTGAATCTTTCAATGAATAGCCTTTCTCACTTTGACTATATGCTAAGCTGGAATGTTTAATGGATTTATGTAATGGCATTAATTAATTTTCCACCCTTGTTAAAGATTGAGTGGCTGGCAGTGGACAAGGCTTCTAATATTCTTTTCATTGTGTGTGTTCAATTAAGACAAATCAACTGTTTTTCCATGACTCTTAATAAATTCTATTGCATTTAAAGAACTACGCATAAAGTTGTTGGAGCTGCCTCCTTTTTGCATTTAAAGACTTCATAGAGGCTCCAATACTTTTTGTTATATTTTAATTGCAGACAGGATCAGGTCATTTTTCACCTATTGGTGGTTATCATGCTGGAAGAGACATGGCATTGATTTTGGATGTTGCACGGTTTAAGTACCCTCCACATTGGGTTCCTGTACAACTTCTTTGGGAAGCTATGAATAAAATTGATGACGCAACCATGCAGCACAGAGGGTAAGCATGTCTGTATTAAAGGATGTATTTTGGCATCACAATGAATTATTTGAATTGAAAAACTGAAATTACTTGAATTGCAAGGCATTCATTAAGATTTCTAGTTTTGTGATCAATAAAACACAATTGCATCTCCTACATATACTTCCTCATCAGTTCATCTGGGTATAGTCTCTGAACATGGTTATCTCAGAGGCTTGAATTGAAAACTAGGTCAGTTGGCGCAACTCATTCTCCGCCTAGCCAACTACTCCTTCACTATATGGTTGTGAACTTGAGAATGTTATTCTTTTTCCTCATACTTGATTGTTGGCTTGCGTTGTTGCATAATGATGCATATACATGGGAGCTACTTGATTGGCTAGAAAGTTTGCCAGTGATAACAGGGATCTAAACCAAAACCTATTCGTCTCCCCGCTTATTTTTCTATTTTAATGACGTCTTACATTGTGGTATTTAATGCCCTATCCAATATTTTCATTTTGTTGATAAATCATACAGTATTGTTTCTCTGCTTGCCTCTAACAGGTTTCTGCTTATATCAAGACCTCACACTGAACCTGGACTGCTTTATACCCTGGTATGATTGTGATTAATCTTGCATATGCATGCACATTTTATTGCACTTAATTGGATGTGTAGTTCGTTATGATTTAAATAATGCACACCTATCTTCCAATTTGTTATGATTAGTGTTTGTCATACGAATTTCTAATCCTATAGGTATAGTGCTTATTGTCAGATATTAATATAAGATCTATGATTGAGTCTTAACTATCAGCTTGAGGTTTATTTCAATTGGTTCCATGACTCAAGCTGTAACCCCCGTCTCGGGTCACATTGAAAACACATAGAAACCAAGCAATTATCACAATTAAGCACAAACACCAACATAAGTACATAAATGCTCCTCATTTACTACCTTCTACCAAAATCTCATAACCCAAAAGTTAAATAATCAGCCAAACAATTTAACCCGTTAATAATTCACTTAAAATTAAGCAAATAATCAAATCCAATAATATAATAAATCCTAATGAATGTCTATGAAATTTGCTAATGTGAATGAGACGGTTGTGCTGGTCAGCCTGAATGCAGGGTAAACCTGAAAATCTAGTAAATAGGAGAACCTCTGAACCTAGCCTGAAAAATTTAACATGGCAATGGGTGACCTGCCTACTCAATAAGAATAATTAGGAATATTTATATATATATATACATATACACATACAGTTCATAAATATTATATATCATGAAATCATTAAAAGTTAAATAGATGACATTCCAAACCAGACTCTTTATTACACACAATACTCTAAAGTTATCATATTTATTTTAAGGGCCCTAGCTAAACCTAAGTGAAACATGTCTAAAGGTCTTATGGTGTTTAAGATCAAAATAGGTATGCGTTATCGTCTACTCTTTCAAGACACGCAACCTGCGTTATCGTCTACTCTTTTAAGACACGCAACCTTGATACTTCATAATATAAGTACTTTTATAACGGTACTGTTATCGTCTAATCTTGCAAGACAGGTGTATGCGATCATAGTATCAACAAACATTCAGACCATTATATCTATCCACTTAAGCTAGCTATTTATGTTTTGATCTAACTCAAACATAATCCAACACAATTTCATAATTCATACTTTTCTGAACTTATATACATTCCCCTTTCTACCATGGTATAATTTTATAACTAATTATCTTGATAGATAAATACACGATCAACCCGATTTTAAGAGAACCAAAACCTTATATTAATAATTCAACTATACAGAGAACATTTAAAATTTCACTCCTCAAATCACTATAGGTATAAATAACACAAATCAAATGATAACCAAATACTCAGCATTTATTTTATTATTCTATGATAATATATCAATAGACAATCACATAAATAGGTAAATATATATAAACATAAACAACTAAGTTTACTTCTCGTCCCAAAACGCTAATTAATTTGTTCAGGTTCTAACTGAACCTTCACTTGCTCCCCGGAGTCTCGCCGGAGTGCGGTGGTCGACCGCCGAAAGTTCGTCGGAGTGGTCAGAAATGCGAACCGAGACTACTAGGAGATAGCCAATGTTCAAGGGAGTCCAAAAATACACTCCTTTCACAACTAAAATCGGCTAAAAGGTCGAGATCTAACACTTTTTCGGTAAAAACACCCGCTCTGATCATCATACTTTTTACTCAGAAAAATATCAATATTGGTCTTGAAATGTTTCTCGTGAAATAAGGAATTTAATGGTATAATTTTCGTTGCAAGAAGTGACCGAAATAAGGAGTTATGAACGAAATTAGATTGAAAGGGAAAAAGAACAAAAGCTGCGCATACTGAGATGATAAAAATTTGTTTTGCCTAAAACCCTCATTTTTTCTTCACCCGCCCCCCTTTCTCCTTTTAAATTTTAATTTTCATTTTAATTATAATCATAATAATAATGATAATTAAATAATTAAAATAGATCCAATTATAATAATCATAACCCTAATAAAATAATAATTAATTAATTAATGGTCCATATAATTAAAAATTTTGATAAATTTTAATTTGTTTATAATTACAATATATATTATGACTTTTATTTTGTAAAAGTACCCTCTATAAAATTACGGATGTTACAGTTCTACCTCCCTTAAAAGAAATTTCGTCCTCGAAATTCTTTATCAAGACATTACCTCAAAAAGGTAAGGAAAATTATAACTTATCATGCTTCCACTACTAATATGATATATTACCGACTCTGTGCTAGATGTTTGGCCAGCACTATCATTCACATTGGATGATATGATTCCTCAATGTGGATGCTCAGTGTGATATTTATGCATGAATGTTAATGTCATGTTCTGAATCCTAGGAACGTCAGAACATATCTAAAACTCCCAAAGGAATCGTAAACCTGACGCTCTGATACCATTAAATGTAACCCCCGTCTCGGGTCACATTGAAAACACATAGAAACCAAGCAATTATCATAATTAAGTACAAACACCAACATAAGTACATAAATGCTCCTCATTTACTACCTTCTACCAAAATCTCATAACCCAAAAGTTAAATAATCAGCCAAACAATTTAACCCGTTAATAATTCACTTAAAATTAAGCAAATAATCAAATCCAATAATATAATAAATCCTAATGAATGTCTATGAAATTTGCTAATGTGAATGAGACGGTTGTGCTGGTCAGCCTGAATGCAGGGTAAACCTGAAAATCTAGTAAATAGGAGAACCTCTGAACCTAGCCTGAAAAATTTAACATGGCAATGGGTGACCTGCCTACTCAATAAGAATAATTAGGAATATTTATATATATATACATATACACATACAGTTCATAAATATTATATATCATGAAATCATTAAAAGTTAAATAGATGACATTCCAAACCAGACTCTTTATTACACACAATACTCTAAAGTTATCATATTTATTTTAAGGGCCCTAGCTAAACCTAAGTGAAACATGTCTAAAGGTCTTATGGTGTTTAAGATCAAAATAGGTATGCGTTATCGTCTACTCTTTCAAGACACGCAACCTGCGTTATCGTCTACTCTTTCAAGACACGCAACCTTGATACTTCATAATATGAGTACTTTTATAACGGTACTATTATCGTCTAATCTTGCAAGACACATTACCAAGTCCAATCCAAAATTTAATAACACCCTATCGTCTCCTCTTTCAAGACAGGTGTATGCGATCATATATCAACAAACATTCAGACCATTATATCTATCCACTTAAGCTAGCTATTTATGTTTTGATCTAACTCAAACATAATCCAACACAATTGCATAATTCATACTTTTCTGAACTTATATACATTCCCCTTTCTACCATGGTATAATTTTATAACTAATTATCTTGATAGATAAATACACGATCAACCCGATTTTAAGAGAACCAAAACCTTATATTAATAATTCAACTATACAGAGAACATTTAAAATTTCACTCCTCAAATCACTATAGGTATAAATAACACAAATCAAATGATAACCAAATACTCAGCATTTATTTTATTATTCTATGATAATATATCAATAGACAATCACATAAATAGGTAAATATATATAAACATAAACAACTAAGTTTACTTCTCGTCCCAAAACGCTAATTAATTTGTTCAGGTTCTAACTGAACCTTCACTTGCTCCCCGGAGTCTCGCCGGAGTGCGGTGGTCGACCGCCGAAAGTTCGTCGGAGTGGTCAGAAATGCGAACCGAGACTACTAGGAGATAGCCAATGTTCAAGGGAGTCCAAAAATACACTCCTTTCACAACTAAAATCGGCTAAAAGGTCGAGATCTAACACTTTTTCGGTAAAAACACCCGCTCTGATCATCATACTTTTTACTCAGAAAAATATCAATATTGGTCTTGAAATGTTTCTCGTGAAATAAAGAATTTAATGGTATAATTTTCGTTCCAAGAAGTGACCGAAATAAGGAGTTATGAACGAAATTAGATTGAAAGGGAAAAAGAACAAAAGCTGCGCATACTGAGATGATAAAAATTTGTTTTGCCTAAAACCCTCATTTTTTCTTCACCCGCCCCCCCTTTCTCCTTTTAAATTTTAATTTTCATTTTAATTATAATCATAATAATAATGATAATTAAATAATTAAAATAGATCCAATTATAATAATCATAACCCTAATAAAATAATAATTAATTAATTAATGGTCCATATAATTAAAAATTTTGATAAATTTTAATTTGTTTATAATTACAATATATATTATGACTTTTATTTTGTAAAAGTACCCTCTATAAAATTACGGATGTTACACAAGCTTTAGTTCAATTGGTTCCATGGCTCAAGCTTTAGTTCAATTGGTTCCATGACATGGTATCCTTTGTAATTTGGATGTCCTGTTTTTCATTATTTTTCTGTAAATCTTCTTATTTGGATTGGATGTTTCTGAGAGCACTGCTATTAAGATTCATACAAACTATATGCTTGACAATAAATTGCCTCCTAGATCTACATATTTATATATCTAAGCACGTGGCAATACATGAATTTTCACATGCACCTCAATGAGCAAGTGAATTTGCTCATTCACCGTTAGATATAGGCTTATTAAATCTAAGCCTCAGGATGCTTTGAATCTTCATCTTAGGATTCTAATAAGTCTAGATCTAATGGTGAATGAGCAAATTCTACATACTCATTAAGGTGCATGTGATCAAGACTTCGTGGCAATATCTCTGAAATTGACACATGATACTTTAATTACCATTTTATTCAGATTGTCAAATGGCTCTTTGCCTTTTTGTTCTCTTCCCTTTTTTTCTTTCTAATCTTTGTTGTTTTTTTCAGTCTGTCTTTTTCTCAATGCAGCCCATTACCCCCTAAATTTCTGTATTTGTTCCTGCAGAGTACATTTTTACTTTCTATATTCAGTGAACTAATTTAACAGACGATTTATTTATATATTTCACTGGTTAGGCCATAATTCATCATGACAAAAATGTCTTCACATGAACAATCCCAAAATTTAGTTAATAAATACATTTAAAATCTTACTAACACAAACTTTGAGTACAACCTCTTTATGAGTTGTCAAACATCTGTTTTACGTTCTCCTGAACTTTTAAGTGATATTTACTGGTTCACTCTGTCAGGCAGTAACTTTTGACTTAAACATGCAACTGCTTTGGCAGCCATTGTACACTTACATTCATATTCTAATTGTGAAAATCAGATGCTATAATTTGCTTTTATTTTTTGTTATAAAAATTTGCATTATTTCTCCATCTACATCATATGAAAGCTAGAGATGGTGGAATATTGAGTTGTGTGCCAATTTTGTCCAATGATGCAACATTACTCTGCTTAAAACAGAGCTGCGGACATGAGAGTTGGGCTAGTGTTGCAAAGTATTTAGTGGATGGTGTTCCTCTTCTCTTAAAGTCAGAAGATGTGAAAGACATACACAACTTGTTATATGTTGTTTTTAAATCTCTCCCATCAAATTTTGGAGAATTTATAAAGTGGGTTGCAGAAGTTCGGAGACAAGAGGATGGTGGCATAAGTCTAAGCCAAGAGGAAAGCGGAAGGCTTTCTATCAAGGTTTTACAGAGCTTATCCCTCTTTTTCGCCTTTCACTTGATATCTTGCAAGCTGTTCGTTTTGAAACTCGGACAATATTTTTGCAGGAAGAGGTGTTAAAACAGGTGCAAGAAACTAGACTTTTTAAACATGTAGCAGAATTTCTGTCTTCAGCAAATTCATGTTGCAGAAACATGCCAATTCTGAGCCAAGAAGATGATCTTCCTCGCATTGCTGCTAGTGTATGTTGTCAAGGGGCAGAGATTTTGGCAGGAAAGTCTGGCTCTTCAAGTTACTGTAGTAAAACGTGCGTGAGATGCATGACGACCAACGGAGATAAACCTGTTACTTTGGTGTCGGGTACAGTTGTGAATGGTAAAAACGAGCAAGGGCTTGATGTTCTAGTTCCTTCGGGTCAAAGGAAACTTAATTGCTGTGGGTGTGGCCCAAGCAGTTCCATTGGAATGTATCCAGCCAGTAATGATGTTCTTACAGCACTTTTACTTTCACTGCCAACTAAAACATGGTCAGATATCAGAGATGAGGAACTTTTGCAAGAAATGAACTCTCTCGTTTCAACCGAAAATCTTCCGGTTTTACTTCAAGAAGAGGTAATCCTATTATTTTCATCTGTTTTCTCATTTCTGAGCTTCCGAGCTTCCGTTCTGTGTGATTTATTCAGCTCAATTTTTCTATGCTTTATTGGAATCCCAGGTTTTACATCTACGGCGTCAACTGTTCCTACTTAAGAGATGCGAAGAGGGTAAGGTAGATGAGGATCTTGGTGCACCTCTTTCAGTTGCAGTTTAGCAACAAAACGTTCTCCCTCTAGATTATTCACCAACATTGTTAACAACCAAATGCTGATTTTCGAATATATTGTGAAGGGACAAAGTCCAATTTTGGCCCGCAGGAGATCAATTTTACCCTTATCATACCAAATGACGAATGTAGCTCCCATACTGGAAATAGTAGCTCAGTTTTACCCTTTAATGGTAAAATTGAGCTAAAATTTCTAGTATGCAGGTAAAATTTAGCTAAATTATTTTCTATAGGGCAACATTGGACTATTTTATATGATAAGGGTAACAATATTGATCTTCCTAATTAACCTTAGGGTAAATTTGACTGATTTGTAAAAATGATGGCCATACCCTAAAAGAATACAATGAGTTTAAAACAATGAATTATTTGTTAATGTTAAGTAAAGTTTATGAGAAAAGTAAAAGGAAAATAAAGTGTCTGGTCTGGTACAAATTGAATGGCTGCTCTATGAAAAGGCTTTATTGTCTCGTGCAAAGGCTATAAAAAGTAGTATTTATGTTTTATTCGAATCTGGTTGCGCCTATAGCTGCAGAAGTAGGGTAGAGAGGTGGAAGGTTGCCAATGAAGTAGAAAGGCTATATCACTTTCGATTTAGGCCATATATGATTTATAGATTTAGTGATATTTATTGCAATTTTAAAAGATAAACTTAGGATATTTGTCCAACTTTTGTCAAATCAATATTTTTGAGTTAAAGTAAAAATAAACTAGTGGTTTTGGATTTTGACACTTTGTGTACTATGATATTTGTTCAGCCAAAATGATAATTGTTGTTTTAGATGTTGGTAAAAGAAAAAAAAAGAAGGCAATTTTGGGTATATAGGTTGAAGTTGATGACATGGTGGAAGACATTTATTTTCAATTGATTTTGTCATGTAATTCAATTAAAAAAAAGATAGGGTATGTGGTTTGCGAAATTTGCAAATAGTAGCTTGTGGTTTAAAAATTGATAAACAGATGTCTATAGTATAGTTTAATTTACACTATTAAGTTTTTAATTATAACTAATGATATTTTTATCTTGAAAAAAAATTATTCTTACATATCGAAACCATAAATCATATGGTGAAAATTTTATATTTTTTACTAATTTCACAGTTCATGAACTAAATTGATATTAAGTTCATTTCACAGTTTAATTTTTGGGCATGTGTTTTTGTCAATTGTTAATGTAATTTAAAAATAAAATAAAAATTTTCTTATTGCAACTTAACAATGTAATTTGAAATATTTTGTTTTGTAAAAGAAACATACTACATACTTCTATTTACAAACTTTTAAACTACAGATATCTGTTTGAAAATAGGTTAAATCACAAGCATTTTTTCTTTTATAAATTTTAAAAGGGATAAGGGTCAAATTCGACCTCAATATTTCAAGAGAAGTGCAAATTTAGCTATAACGTATAAAATTGTGTAAATCTAACCCTAATATTTTCAAACAAAATCAAATTTATCCATGTGCTATCGAAAATTTAAAAAAACTGGGTTGACTATTATTTAGCTGTCACATCGGACCTTCCAAATCATAAATTGGAGTAGTTTTGTACAATTTTTTTTTGTTTTTTTTTTGTAACTATATCAATAACACAATAAATATTATAGACAATTTGATAAAAAAAATTGTGATTAATTTATATGTAGCATATTCAGTTTTTAGCATTTTAACTTAATTTTTGTAATTTTGTCGTTAAAATATCTTAGCCATAATTTATATTTGAAAGGTCCGAAGTGATAATTAAATACCAGTCAATCCAGTTTTTCTAATTTTTTTAATAATATAGGGTTAAAATTGATCATGTTTGAAAACATTATAGTTAAATTGACACCATTTCATAATTTAAAATTAAAGGCTCCTCCTCCTTTAACCAAAGGTCCAGTGTTCGATATTCGCCTTTGGGAATGGAAAGAATTTCCATGGCCAGCAGTCATGGTTTGAACTCATGATCTCTCAACTATAATAATACTACATAGGTTAAATATATACAATATTAGGGGGGCTATACGAGATAAAACTAACGATACTCAAGGGTGGAGCCGGTGGCCGGAGGAGCTTCGGCCCCCCGGGGTCTGGGCTGGCTCCGCCCCTAGGCGGTGGATGGATATACTTACTGTTTGGCTCTTTCGTGGGAAAAATGCGGGCGTGCCAGATAATTATAGTATTATCAAACTATGGAGTGAAATTGAGTGCGATTGCTAACTTCTAATTATCAAAACGATTGTAAGGAATAAAGAGACCGTAAAATTCCTAAGATTCGATTATCAAAACGATACCGACCTTACAGAAAATGGTTGAACAACAATAAAATAAAAATGTACTGAAAGCTTGAATGAACTTTGCACTTGAAAATTAAATCTAAGGAAACAATCGAGAATTGTAAAAATGCTGAAGTCTAGAGATAATTTGCTAGAGTTTTGGGTAGTTGTTGTTGAGTTGGTTGATTCATTGGATTGGGCTTATTCTCATCGTGATTTCTTCCTTTAATAAACGTTGGAGGTAACTTCCTGCTTGTTTCCACAAGTCACATTCTCCACATTCAAACCACGTCTTGAATAACTGCTCCACTTACTTTCACGATGGATTCCTTATGACGCTTTCTAATTTTTCTGCATTCTAATTGGCTAAGAAATACACGTTAAAATATTAACTGGCCTTCTAATGTCCCTTTGATTTACCTTAGGTTTTCTCTGAGGTTTACCTTAGAAAATTGGTTTCCCCTAAGATGAACTCTTAAAATTTATTTAGACGTAAGTTAGGCCAATTAATATATTAAAAATAATTCAAAGCCAAAAATTATTTACGGTGCAAACACTTACGAACAAAAAAATAATAATAATTTAAAATCTAAAAATCTGCAATTCTCTAAAGGTAGTTTAATCTTTCTCTCATTTTAAAATAATAATCTAGATAAAATTCATTACCGACTCTCAATGGACAAGAAATTCACGACTTTTATTTGGTATATTTATAAAAATAGCAAAATGAAATATCTAAATTAGCAAAAGTGATTGGAGAAAGAAATCCTTCTATTTTAATAGTGTTACTTTTTTATTTTAACATTAAAGCACAATAAATACTATTTTGTTACAAACAATATCAGGATCCTACTGAAAACCAGAATATTATTTTTGAAGTTATCCCTAATATTGTTTTAACAAATAAGTCGTTCAACTTAAAATGAGTTGGTTAAAAGAAAAAGTAGATGTGGGCAATTGTTCATTGTAATTGGGTTTAAATAAACAAGTTTATCTTCTTTCTTCCTACTTTCACCCGGGTTAGATTTTGTGTGTTCTTTTTATTGTTTTTTTTCTTTCTAATCAGTGTTTATATATATATTTTAGATCTATCCATCTATATGAATTGTATCTGCTCCCAATTATTGCTTTTCCGGATTTAGCAAGAACAGAAACGATTTATTTGTACGTGGATCAATAGATCTATGCGGTTACAACAAAAGAAAGGACTTTGATCCGAATGATCGAAAGGATCCGAATAATGAAGATCGGATTGTATTTACTCTTTTGCGGATTTGGATTTCCAAGAGGTATATTTTTTGTGTTCTTTATACCTTTTATGAGTTTCACTCTTTTCTATTAGATTTTGTAAAGTTTCATTTCTTGTGTTTTTCTTATTTTATCTTTACTTTTTTCATCTAATGAAAATATAAATATTTACATAAAAAAAATGGTGTAACACTTTTTTTTTTTTTTAATTCAATATAATTTGCTGTGAATTGATATACTTTTTTTGAAAGGTGAATTGATATATTTAAGAGTTCAGAATTGTACATTTAGCTGCTTTGTTATATATCAATTCACGTGTCGTGTCAGGTTGTGTGTGATTTTGCTATCTATTCCTGAATCAAGAACCAATTCCTAAAGCCAAGAGAGAGCTTTTCTGGTGGCTGTAACCAATGCAAACTTGAATACCATCGCCTGATGGCTATCTAGGTAGGAGTGTGGAGTTTAAAACCGAACCGAACCGAAAAAACTGAATATCGAAATTACTAAAATAATTAACACAGACATCAAACTAAATAACATATAAAACCGAAATAATATCAAACTGAAATATTCGGTTCGGTTTTAAACCAAAAAACCGAGTTTTAGTTAAAATTATAAAAATAACAAATCAAATCCCTATATTTTATAATTAAATTGACAACAACAAAATCTTTTACAATACTTTCAAAATATATTTATAGTAGCTTATTATCTTAACAATAAAAAAAAATTAAACTTATATAATCAAATATATGTATATATATAATAATGTATAATATATGTAATTCGGTACAGTTCGGTTTTTTAAAGTTTATTGTCAAACCGAACAGAATACCGAAGTACACCTAAAAATAAAACCAATATCGAACCGAAGTGTCTAAAAACCGAATACCGAAGTACACCTAAAAATAAAACCAATATCGAAGTGTCTAAAACTGAACCGAAAAACTGAATTCAGTCGTTCAGTTCGATATACAGTTTAAACCGAACCGATGCACACCCTATAGGTGCTCTCTCAATGACACCTCTGAAAGCATGAAGACTTTGACTAGCATCCAGAAAAATCCCATAAGACACTTTGTAAAATAGTAAACTGTAGAGTTTAAAAAATATTGGCTTAACAACAGTAGATAAGGCCATCTAACTTTCAGCTGTTTAAGTGTAAAGTTTAAGATCAAGCATTTAACATGAAACTCATTAACTTAGTGCAAACATCCAGAATCTTCGCATAAATAACGCCCAAATATAAATGATTTTCATAGCATACGGGAATTCAAGCACACAAGAAGAGCCTCAATTAGATGTATAGTTCATAAGCTTAGACTAGGACTTCAACTCATGATACATTACCAACATTTAAACACTGTTTCACTTCATGGCCTCTCATTTTTTTTTTTTGTAGAAACAAGGCAAGTTATCTTCAGAAACTACACCTTGCAATTCATATAAACTCTAACTTCATCTTCGAGTACATCTCAGAGGAATGCCATCATCCCCTGCCAAAAAAAAAAAACAAGCGTGTAAGGAGATGAAAAAGCCACGAAACAACACTGAAAGTTGAAATTGAAATTTTATGGGAAATTTTTATTCAAACTTAACTACTATCAAGATTTTACAAAAATTTGTGGCAAAAAGAATGAATAGTTTGGTATAGATTTTCTATTTCAGATTCTCCAGAGTTGAAAAATCCTCTGTGAATTTTGCTCAAATAACAAGCAAGCATATGTAACCAAATAAAGCATCAGGAGCTAGAAACAGCATAGGTCAAAAACAAGTATACTGAATAATTCAAGTGAATAGAGAAACTATTCAAAACTAATTTCTTAAACCTGTCAAGTGAGAGATGCAATTGGTTGTGCTTG
Source organism: Euphorbia lathyris (assembly GCF_963576675.1). Lineage (NCBI taxonomy): Eukaryota > Viridiplantae > Streptophyta > Magnoliopsida > Malpighiales > Euphorbiaceae > Euphorbia > Euphorbia lathyris. The sequence goes on from NC_088914.1 coordinate 24,012,682, forward strand.
GCTGAATCTCAATGGATCGTGGCAGCAAGGTCACTCTGCCACTTACAATCTCCGTGGCTCATTTAAATCGTCTGCAAAGATTCTGCCCGCCGCCCAGTGAGAATTATACTTCAAGACAGCCCACGCGGCTTAGCCAACCACCCTCAAACAGTCATCATGTGACTCAATTGACCTTCTGGAAATTAACCTCTAAGTTGCGAAGATGGGAAATCTTGGACCAGTCTTCCCCTTCCTCTCGTTGACATCTTTTTTCCAGCAAAGGGCATAAGGAAATAGACAAAGAATAAAGAGAGATGGGCAACCCCTCTTCTGGGATGCATTGTAGCTTAGGGCAGTTACAGATCTCCAATTCTCCAAGAGAGGCGAGGTTCTGAATTCCCTTGTAGTCCAAAGACTTCAAATTTTCAAAGCCAAAGATCTTAAGTGAGGTAAGGGAGGAGGAAAGTACCATCTTCCCAGGGAAGGACTCTATATCTGGGCACCACAACAGTAGAAGCCGAGTCAAGTTTGGGAATGATAATCCACCTCTGTACAAAGACATTAAGTTAGGACACTCCTTGATTTCCAGAGAATTGAGAGATCTAAACTCAACATCAGTTTCCCCAGGTTTGGAGAGGGATTCAAGCCTTGAACATCTACTGATACGAAGAATTCTTAATTTGCAGAATGACTGTAGAGGGAAGCACTCAAGTGAATCACAACTACTAATTTCAATTTCTTCTAGATTAGTGAAAAGACCGGATATTTGCTTCATTTCCTCTAGTAAAGAATCTAAGCAATGCAATCTGTCAACTACAAAACGGTACATTCCATTGGCCTTTTTTGCTAACCTTAGAAGACGAAAATTATCCTTCAACTTCAGTCTAAGAATAGATGGAGCTCTGGGAATTGAAGGCTCAAGCTGTTGACATCCTTCTATCTCAATTGTTGTTAACGAATGAAGATGAATGGGTAAAGCCTGTTTTAAGTTGGGACATTCTCGTATGTAAAGCTTTCGGAGAGCAGGAAAAGCTCCAGTTTCATAGTTGTCCATACAATGCTTCCATTCGTTCCACTGTGGCATTGTTTCAAACCTCAAAATCTCAAGTGCTGCAAATGGTCTCATAGTGGAGGTGGAACAACCATAGAACTCGGGACCAATAGCCATGACTCCATCAAATGCTTTGATAGAGAGATCTTTCAGAGACGCTAACTGCCCAAATGGTGGTAAGGAGCAACAGTTCTTGCATCCACTGAGCTTCAAAGATACCATATTTGAGAACGAAGAATCACCAACCCAATCTGGAAATCTTGAAGACCCATAACCAAAAACAGAAACACATTCCACATTTGTATGAGGCTGTAATTGCTCAAGTACGTCTTTTTCATGAAAAGAACTACCAGTACCAGTACCAGTACCATTATCACCATTCCATCTCAATTCCAACTCCCTAAGGTTTTCCTTACCCTTTAAATTAGCATCCAAAGCATCTTCAACACAGACAACATTTTGAAGATTTGTAATGCAGAGTTGCCCTCGCAGATGTTGTAATTTCCCCAACTCTTTGACGCTAGCACCATTCTGTTTATCTATAACAAAATCAGTTAAGATTTCAAGCTTCGTCAGTTTGCCCATTTGCAGTGGCATTCGTTGCAATTTTGTATCTCTAAGGTCAAGATGACACAAGTTAATTAGCTTTCTCAAATTGGAAGGTAACTCAACGAGGTCTTTGCAGTGACACAGGATCAATATCTGCAAGTTGTACAAAGTGCTCACCACTTCAGGTAATCTTTTTATTGATGTTGCAGAGAGGTTTAGATATCTTAAATGTTTCAAGTTGCCAATTGAACAAGGTAACTCAGTTATGTTACGATGTTGAGCCAAAGATAATACTCTTACAAGTCTAAGTTTTGGCAATAAATCATCCAAAACTTTGGTCTCAATGCATGACCACTCTGTGAGTAAGAAGGTTCGCAACAGCTGAGCTTCATAGATGCTCTCACATTTGCTGGAAGCATCATATTCTGTTCTTGTATATGATAAATGGCGAGTTCTTTTAGGAACCATGGACAGATTATCACCTTCTAACCGAAAGCAAAAATCTCCAGAGACAAATTTGGCCAAGTCATTTACAAGGTCATGAATAAAAAAGCAAGATGGGTTGAGACTTGATCTCTGAAAAAAAGAAATAGATACAAGATCATTAAAGTACCCATCACCAACTTCTTCCATTGTCATATTCCCATTAGGTACTAAAAAACCCTCTGCCATCCATAAGAGGATTAATTCCTCCTTTTCAAACAAATAATCCTTAAAAAATACAGCAGAATAAGCAAAGCATTGTTTCTGACGAGATGGTAGATTATAGTAACTAAGTCTTAGAGCAGGTAGAATTTCATCATTAGGCAAATCCCACAAATTACTCTTCAGTATCTTTTCCCATTCACCAGCTTCTCTTTTAGAACGTAGGAGACCCCCAAGTGATTTTGCAGCTAAAGGTAAGCCCATACACTTGTTCAGTATTTTTCTGCCAATTGCTTCTAATTTTGGAAAAGCATTGAAATTGCCATCATCAAAAGCATGTTTTGCAAATAAGACCCAGCAAGCATCATCATTTAGTTCCTTCAGATAAACAGGTTGAACAGTACGAACCATTGATGCAACACCTTCATTTCGAGTGGTAACAACTATCCAACTCCCATGTGCCCCATACATCAACGGTTTCTTTAACATGTCCCAGTTAGCATAGTTTTCATTCCAAACATCATCCAGAACAAGTAAAAATCTCTTCCCATTCAATGTCTCCTTGATCTCAAGTTGGAACTGATTTAGAGTCTTATCATCAGTTTTCCGGCCAAACTCCCTAAGGATATCTTTTGTTATCTTGAAGACATTGAATTCTTCCGAAACACAAACCCATGCTTTGACATCAAATCTCTCCTCCACAGCTTTATCATTATAGACAAGCTGAGCAAGTGTGGTTTTACCAACCCCACCCAAACCCCAAATTGGAACCACACCTAAATTACTACTACTGCCTTCCTCATCTGATAATGGAATTACACCTGCATCATTGCTATCTCCAGAAATAGTATCTGACAGTAGCAATTTTATAATTGCATCTCTATCTTCATCCCTACCATAAACACCAGATTCATCAAAGAGGCAAGTGGTCGGTACATTCGGTGAAATAGGGTTTTCACCAATCCCTTCTTTGAGTCCAAGAATTTCCTTCTGTTTTACTAAATTTTGAAGGTTTTCGAGAACTTCTAGTAATCTAGCTTTTAGACTCTTTTTAAAAGGATTTCGAGAAGAGAAAAAGTTCCGAACCTGATATCTATTACACATAATTACTATTTAGTCCTTTATCTCTTTGTAAAATAGTTAGTTCCTTATTTCTAACCTATAGTATAGCATTAGTCATTCACACAAATAAAAACTGTAAACAGTATATATATCATTTGATACATCAATAACAATCACTGAACAATTTAAATTGTTACATGGTATCAGAGCCATAAACCTAAACCTAATTTCTCTCCCTCTTCCTATCCTTCGAACCACCTCCCCCTTCCCCTTGCTTCCGACCTACGGCCACCGCCACCACTAAACGGCAGGTTACTGTGTATTCCTTGGCGACAGCTTAATCTCTTGGTCAGCTAAACGGCAGCCTACTCTATCTCGCTCCAGTGCTGAAGCAGAATACCGTGATGTCGCCAACGTCGTGTCCGAAACTTGTTGGATTCGGAATCTTCTACTTGAACTTGGCTGCCCTATTCAGAAATCTGCCCTTGTATACTGTGATAATATCAGCGCCATTTACCTCACTGGTAATCCCGTTCACCATCATCGTACGAAGCACGTCGAGATGGACATTCACTTTGTTCGTGAACGGGTTGCGAAAGGAGAGGTTCGCGTCCTGCACGTTCCTTCTCGATACCAAGTCGCTGACATCTTCACCAAAGGACTACCAACACCTCTTTTCGAAGACTTCCGGCATAGTCTCAATGTTCGGCCTCTGAACCTTTCAACTATGGGGGTGTATTAGACATAATTACTATTTAGTCCTTTATCTCTTTGTAAAATAGTTAGTTCCCTATTTCTAGCCTACAGTATAGTATTAGTCATTCACACAAATACAAACTGTAAACAGTATACATATCATTTGATACATCAATAACAATCACTGAACAATTCAAATTGTTACAATATCCAGCTTCCAAGTCTGATCGTAGAGCTTCAAAAGAAACTTCATCGAAGAAATCATCGGCTTGATAGAAAGCATCCTTGATATCATCGAGCCACTCTCTCACAGCTGGCTTAGAAATCTGGTTCGTCTCTGCATCATCGAGAAGCAAACGAACTGATCTCATGGTTGTTCTCAAGTTGGTGAGCAATCGATCGTCGAGCTTTTGGCCCTTCAAGTAATCGATGATCAAGCGCGAAGAAATCCTGTCGAGCAAGACCTCAAGTGAAGCAGAGAGAAGTGTTCCTCCGATCAACTCTGCCATGATTGAGAAATTGAGGCAGAGATGAAGATCGTCTTTGCAAAATGAAATTACTTCTGCTCTTCACAATCAGTCAATCACTAGTTAAAATGGTCATGACTGTTAATGTTAGTTATGTAAGATCATCTACATTTGTTACTTACCACCGACCGCCTAAACAAAATAAAACTCTTAAATTAATATAGGGTTAATTTATTCCATACTTATTATTAATTTTGTAAAAAAACATTTATTCAAAATATATGGTATGAAAAAAATTGATATGAAAAAAATATTAAAATAAAATAAAAAAATAGATTGAGAGAATAAAACCTAATAATAGTATGAAAAAAATTAGATTGAGAGATTAAAATAGACTTTTGAGACATTAAAATAAATTTTTATAGAATTAAAAAAGTTCAAAAAAAGTTTTGGCAGACTAATTCTAAATAATCCGGAGAGCAGGGCCGTCTCCAGCATTTTGGAGGCCTAGACGTGCTGTGCATTTTTTTTCATATCTAAATCTAATACTATTTTAGAAATAATAAATATTAAATAGTAAAATCAATAAATTATTAACTACAATTCAAGTCATATAATAATAACATAAAACTAAGAAATTATTATTCTTCTTGCTTTTGTACATGTAAAATCGAGTTTTCTTTTATATATTTAAAATCAAGTTTCTTCTCACCAGTCATGCGAGAAGCAAGCAGACGACAAAATATTAATTTCTGGAAATTAATTTTGGATGCCTGAACTCGAACCTAATCACAAGATTCTATAGAAAAAAAGAGAAGCATTTATCTTCGAGATTAAAAATTGGTTGAGTCGCATGTTTATTATGAATTACAGGCTTAAATCACTATTTGGATATCGATTGATCCAAGGAATCTTATCATTTGTCGCTTGATCTATCCAAAATTTTATCATTTGGCCACTGAACTATCCCAATAAGTGAAATTTCAATCCAATTTGGATGGAAACTTAATAGAATTATTGACATATGATGATATTTTGATAACTAGACTTGATAAATTTTAATTTAGAGATTTGTTTTCTTGTTTTAATCTCATTAATTATTTGGGTAAATCAACTTTAAAACGTACGGTATGTCAAGCCCATATGTCAAAATATCACCACATATCATAAGGAAACAATTTTATCAAGACTTCATTAAAATTAAGTAGAATTTCATCAATTTGAATAGTATATGGTCCAAATGTGACCAAATGATCAATTAGTGGCTAAATATTAAAATTTTAAATAAATCAGAGTCTAAATAACATTTTATACCAAATTACAAATTGTAATTTATAAGTGCATTTCTTCTTGTAATTAAAAAAATAAAAAATTTAAAAATCACTACAATAACAAAATAATAGTTTATACATTGTTTCCAAATATGAAAAAAAGTTCAGAAAAAATCAGTACATGTGTTGTCAAAAGAAAGAAAAAAAATAAGAGAAAAAATGAACCAATAAATGTTGATCCAAGGAATCATCAAAATTGAGTGAAATTTCATCAGTTTAAATAGTTTATGGTGTAAATGTGATCAAATAATAAATTAGTGGCCAAATATTAAAATTTTAAATAAATCAGAGTCTAAATAACATTTTGCACCAAATTACAAATTGTAATTCACAAGTGAATTTCATCTTGTAATTTATAAAAAAAATAAAAAATTTAAAAATAACTACAATAACAAAGTAATAATTTATACATTCGGGTTGTCAAAGAAAGAAAGAAAAAATAAGAGAAAACGTGAACAAAAAAATACTAATCCAAAGAATCGAACTCTCACCCTTAAAAATATGTTCACTATGTCTTTACCATTCAACCTGGTAATATCTTTTGTTATATAACTAAATCTATATACTTTTTAACCATAAATTTTTTAATAATTATCAAATTTAAAAAAATTCCGATCGGAGGCCCCCGTAAGTCGGAGGCCCTAGGCGGCCTCCCCCTAGAGTCGGCCCTGTCGGAAAGAATAGTTGTTACCAATTTTAGTTAACAACATCTCTAGTGGGTCAGTAACATTTAAAGAAGTAATAAAGAGAGTACTCCCATTAGAAATGCTCTAATACAATGCATTATCTCAATACATCATTTAGAATAATAAAAAAAAGTTAATACATATATCCTATTTGTATTTCTCTATATAATCACAATGCGATTATTAAATAAATAACTCAAAGGTTACATAAATCTGTATAAATACCTCAATCTCAATGTATTCTAAATATGCTTACTCATTCCTAAAAAGAGTTCTTGTCAATTATTCTTATTATTCTTAAATAATATATTGACTTTGACATCAAAGTGTTTTTCTGCGATACTAACGGCACATCACAGGGCAGAAAATAACAATATCATGTGACTCAAAGATAATTGACAAGTTGAATAAAAAATAAAGTTTTTAATTTTATCTTCTTCTGTTATTTCCTTCTTTCCTATTTTGGTGAATAAGGACAAGAATGATATCGGGAAGGAAATAGACGAATAACATAAGGGGAGGACAAGTATTTCTGTGATTACGAGACAAGAGATTTCGTTCATGAATTTTCGCTCTTTCGGGTTCGACATTCTTTAATGTAGACAAAGAGAGGATAAGAGATGGTGAATATCCAACCGAGTTAACGGAGGCGTGGAGAGGAAGATATATAAGTGGCATTATATAGTGTGGGAGTTTCAGGATTCAATATGGGCCATTTGATAATTGTCGTACGACGATGTATTTGATACGTACACACATTAGAGCAGAATGACGATGATATGTTGGTGTTATAAGGATGTATTTGATACGTCTAAATAATATGTGATCCGGAATATGAATACGGCCCACTAAGCCCAAGCCAATCAAGCCCAAGACAAGCAAGGTCCTCTAAGCCCATCATGTTCACTATAAATACCACTATAAAAGGAAGGTATATCTCTCTTCTTCTCTCTACACACTACTTTATCTCTCTACTTATATACTCCTACTAACTTAAGCATCGGAGTGTACACCGACGCAGGTCCAGTGACCGGAGCGGCATCAACCTCGCTTTATATACCCGGACGACTATGAAGATCCAAGGTCCTCATTATTTGGTGCGGTGAAGGTGGAGTAACACACGATTCAGATGTTCAGTCTTTCAATCTATCTTGTCAATCTATCCCGTCGGTTAATCATGGATCACAAACGATCTTTAGATTTCATCAAATCTTCGTGTATGAACTTGAAAAATTTGAGAGCAGAAGAGTTTAAAAAATAGAAGAGCTTTCATGAAATCTCTTTTCATAAGGCATATATCGTGGCTTCAGGGTCGAAAATCTAATTTGGAGAGGAAGTGCAGTGATCATCACTTACTAGTAGGTTACAGTTCAAAAAAATAGATTTCTTGCGATTAGACCTTCGGTATCGAAGTGACTCACCGGTTCGGCATCGATCCATGAAAGCGTTATTTCGAATTTGGTCTGCATCGTTCGATCCATGGAAGCTTGATTCAAATCGAATTCGAAGAATGAGACGAAGACCTTGAAACTTCTCAACAAAATCCAACGATAATAATCGAGCGACCACTAGATCTCCGCATACATGATGACACCTTTCTCAACAAAGGTCATATACACATCCAAGGATCGGTAACTACCACAAAAATCAAAGCAGATATCGAGGCTCAGGAGCAGACATCTTGGTCGAAAATCAATGTTGACTAAATCTGAATATCCTCGTCAAAGGAAAGTATATGCTAGGAACAAGCTTGAATGCATAGACTTCTTGGCCGCAGTATCCTGAAAGCGTAGCTCATCACAAGGTCCCCGACCACCTCCCAAGGTCGAAGCTCTTTTCCCGAAAGTTGCAGCTCTGTTCAAATCGGAGACTCCCTACCGGAAGCGTCTCTCTAGCGGCTCTCCGTTCGGCTCGCTCAAAAGCCTCCTCCCAAAATCGAAGCTCACCTCCTCGAGGTTGTTGAAACACCTTTCCACATGATTTTGATTTGACAAAATTGTTTAAGTAAAATTAAATATATTCTAAATACACTAAATTTAAATGCTTTGATTTGTTATACTAATGTGTTTGTTCAATGTTGAGTTAAAATTGTTTATAAGACATAAAGAATAAAAAGCCCAAGGCCCATACGGAAGTCAAGGCCCAAGTCAAACAGATCAAGACAACTCGGCCCGCGTGTGCAAAACGCTGTCGTTACGATCAAAACACAACTCAGCAAGAGAAGGATCTAGAAGACCTTCGTTGAACAACTTCGGAGTGAAGCCGCTGAGTTGAATCGACAAAGAGTACAAGACAGCACCTGAGCAAGAACAACTTCCAGACAAAGTGTTTCCACTTTGGGTTAAGTTCAGAAGACACAGAACGCTGTCTAGTTGACCTTACCGTAAATGGAGAGATATTCTACCGAGCTGACTAAAAACTGCTCAACACTGACCGAGGACAGAAGATACTCAAATCTGATTGGCCAAGAGCTCTAAGCAAAACTGAGTGACAACGACAGGAAGCCGTTTCCCTCCAACGGTTATTTCGAAATTCGAAATGACCGATGTCTCAGATGTCTCTATAAATAGAGCCCTTCAGTTGCTTCATTCCACACAGAACATTATCAAGCCATTACGCTGACCAAAATTCTACTCAAGTTCTGTGAAGAAAAGCAAAGCAAATTCTTACACCAAATTCTATATCATTTGTGTAAAAGTCTAGAGTGATTATACAATCATCTAAAATGTCTTAGCAATTGTTGTTTAGGACAAATCTTTATCATTTCTAGAGATTAGAAAGGAGAGGCTGAGTACTCGGTTATAGTACTCAGCGAGAGATTAGGAGTGAGTAGAGGTATAGAGGAAGGTACTCTTGTTATACTCAGCTTCTAAGTTGTAAAGGGTTTGATGCTCTACCGTTAAAGAGCTCAGTAGAGAATTCGAAATCTCGGAATGTGTTCCGGGGACAGGACGTATGCTTGGAGGCCGAACCTGGATAAATCTGCTGAGTAACATATTTCTAACCTTAAACTCCTTCATATATATATTGCTTGCTTAAACAAAACTGACCAAGTAAAGAGGTCACGCTGAGTTGTGTGCATTGAGTATTTGAGTTCAGGAATAGACTCAAGTGCTATCTCCTGACTCAAAGAAAGAAGCTGACTTAGTCACCAGTTGACTAAGCTAGTGTCTTATTGACTCAGCGCGCTGTGTAATCCTTTTCAAAGAAAAAGAAGTCAGCCTTAACATACTTAAATTTTAAATAGTTCCTATCCCCCCCTTGGAACTAACTTGTTACGTTATAAGGGACCAACAAGTGGTATCAGAGCTTAAGAGCTCACTGTTAAAGGTTTAACTACCTTGAGCTGATCCCCACTATGGCTGAAAACAGCACTCGGTTTCTCCCAGGAAACCAGACAACTCAGATCTTACCTGAGGGGCTGTCCATTACTCGGCCTCCCCTATTCTTCGGGTCTAACTACACCTTCTGGAAGAATAGGATGAAAAACTTTATTCATGCAACAAACATGAGTGCATGGCTTCCAATAGTCCAAGGCCCGTTTGTTCCTGTTGAAGTTGTGGCTGGCCAAACAGTTGTCAAAGCTGAGGCCAAATGGACAGAGGATGATCTCAAGAAGCTACAAAATCACGCTTCGGCTATAAATATGCTTCACTGTGCGCTTGATGCTACAGAATATAATAAGATATCAAGTTGTGAGTCAGCGCAAGAGATCTGGAAGAAGCTGGAGGTCACCTACGAAGGAACCAACAAAGTGAAGGAGTCCAAGGTGAACCAGTAGATGAGACTGTATGAGCTGTTCGAAATGAACGATGATGAAGGAATATCTGACATGAATGCAAGGTTTACAAACATCATCAATGAGCTCAAGAGACTTGGGAAGATCTTCACTGAGGAAGAACAAGTCAAGAAGATTCTTAGGAGTCTTGCTAAAAACTGGCAAGCAAAGAAGACTGCTGTTGAGGAAGCTCAAGACTTAACCACCTACAAATATGATGAACTCATCGGCTCATTGCTGACCCATGAGATCTCAATGAAGAATTTCGAGGTGAAGGAAAAGTCTGAAGACAAGAAGCAAAAATCTCTTGTCATGAAAGCTGACTCCACTGATGGGAGCTCAACAGACGATGAAGAGATGGCTATGTTCACCAGGAAGATGAAAAGGCTGTTCAAAAAGAATGACAAATACTCTAAGAAGCCTTACAGAAAGTTTGATAAGTATAAAGCTGAGTCCAGCGACAGCAAATTCAAGAAGGACAACTCAAAGCCCATTACATGCTTTGAATGTTATCAAACTGGCCATATCAAGTCAAGCTGCCCCACGCCGAGGAAGGAAAGGAAGAACGGAAAAAAGGCAATGGTGGCAACATGGAGCGACAGTGATGAGTCTTCATCATCAAAAGCTGATGCCACTGAGTCAGCAAAGATCTGTTTTATGGCTGACGAACTTGCTGAGTCGTGTGTCTCTGAGCATGCTGACCCCTCCATTGCATCTGACGATGAGGAGCAATCAAATGAGGTAATATCACTTCCCCAACTCAGAAATGAAATGGTAAATGCCCTGAGTGACCTTTACACACTTGTCAAAAGGTGTAATAAGAAAGTTAGAGCACTCATCATGCGTTGTGACGAGGTTGAAGAGGTCAAGCTGAGTGACCTCAGATTCCTTCTTCAGGACAACTCAACTTTGCATGATAACATGGAGATCATACATAAGTATGTCTCTGAAGTCCAATCAGATTCTAAGAAACTGAGAAAGGACGTCACAACTATCCAGAACCAACTAAAGGTTCCAAACAAAAGAAATATTCCTCTGAATACTCAGTACCGAGGTACTGGTCAGCAGAGATGGAATCCTCAGCGGAATGTCCAGTGTGACTTCTGTGGGAAGAAAGGACACACCACAAAGGTGTGCTGGCATGCTCAGCACTGGGGTGCTGACCAGTCAGTGAGAAATCCTAAACGGAAGGTCAGCTGTGACTTCTATGGAAGGAATGGCCATACTGTCCAAGTATGCCGCCATAAAATTAAATATGATGCTTTACCTGTTGAACCTAACAAGCAAGGACCCAAAAAGAATTGGGTACCTAAGAGTAACTAGTTACATTGCAGGTAAGCCTGAGATGTGCTGAGACGTCAAAGATATGGTATATTGACAGCGCATGCTCGAGGCATATGACTGGTGATGAAACTCAGTTCATCACATTTGAGCGTAAACGAGGAGGAAGCGTAAGTTTTGGAGACAACAAAAAGGGTAAGATAGTAGGGTCAGGAACCGTTGGAGGTAATCCTACTATTGAGTCAGTCTCCCTAGTCAGCGGACTCAAATATAACTTACTCAGCGTAGCTCAGCTATGTGATAACGGGAGAAAAGTTATATTTGATGACACTGGATGTAAAATATACGAGGGTAAAACTAATGAGTTAATTTTAACCGCCCCTCGCATTGATAATGTCTTCATGCTGAACTTGGAGAAAAAGTTTTCAAAAACTGTATGCTTAGTTTCAAAGGAAGAAAATTCCTGGCTATGGCACAGGAGACTTGGTCATGTAAGCATGGACCTCCTGGACAAATTAGCAAGAAAGCAATTGGTTGAGGGACTGCCAGAACTTAAATTTGAAAAAGATCAACTATGCCACGCTTGCCAAGATGGAAAACAAACCAAACAATCTTTTCATAGTAAAAATATTGTCTCAACTAAGCGTCCGTTAGAGTTACTACACTTGGATCTCTTCGGTCCAGTCCAGCCGCTGAGTCTGGGTGGAAGAAGATTTTCCTTGGTCATTGTAGATGACTTCTCTCGGTACACTTGGGTCATCTTGCTGAGTAGCAAGGATGAGACCTTTGAGACATTTTCAAATTTGGTTAGAAAACTTGAAAATGATAAAGACCTAAAATTGGCTCACATCCGAAGTGATAATGGTGGAGAATTCAAAAACCAACAGTTTGTTGAATTCTGTGAAGCCAGCGACATTGACCATAATTTCTCTGCTCCTAGGACGCCTCAACAAAATGGGGTTATTGAAAGGAAGAACAGAACCTTGGTTGAAATAGCCAGGACAATGCTGAGTGAGCATAGGCTTCCAAAGTACTTTTGGAGAGAAGCTGTTAACACAGCGTACTATATTCTTAATAGGGCTCTTGTTAGACCTATACTAAAGAAAACCCCCTATGAACTTTGGAAAGGACGAAAGCCCAACATTGGATACTTTCATGCCTTTGGCTGTAAATGTTTTATTTTAAACAGCAAAGATAGCCTAGCTAAGTTTGACTCAAAAGCTGATGAAGCTATCTTTTTAGGCTACTCAACAAACAGCAAAGCATATAGAGTTTTCAATAAACGAACTCAAGTTTTAGAAGAGTCAGTACATGTTGAGTTCGATGAAACTAACCCTGCAGGAAGATATCTACCGCTGACCGAGGATGATCCACACTCAGTACCCGCTGATCAAGATGCAGCCGCTGAGTTATTCCCTCAAGGGCTGACCCAAGGTAAAAGTTGTTGGTCCCGTGTGATTAGTTCCAAGGGGGGGGGGGGGGGTTAGGAACTAATATAACTTTTTTCGTTTAATTGTATGCTAACTTAGTTATTTTGCAAGTTGGTCAGCTTGGCCAGATATGCTATAAGACAGCTTTAGACGGATATTGACTAAAGCTGTTTTATTTATAAGTTAGATATTGACACTCTTGGAGGTCAGCTTCTAACTCAGCACTTGAAATTACTTAGAGTCAGCTTTAAACAATTTTATATGCTGAGTAAATTTCACATACAACACATGCACATATATATATTGAGAGAGAGTTTAGAGATTACTCAGTATCACTTATCCTGGTTCGGCCTCTCCGCCTACGTCCAGTCCCCAGAGTCCTCCGGGCTTTTAGAATCCAATACTGAGCTCTTTAAAGGTAGAGCACAAACCAATTACAAGGCAGTTGAATATGCAAGAGTACCTTCCTCTATTCGTCTACTCAACTCCTACTAAGTGCTACAACCCAGCACCTAGATTTCTCGACCACTGAATGTTTACAGCCAAACACTCAGCACAGCACTCTCAATTTTACAATTGATAAACACTTGTTCCTTTTCAAATAAAGAACACTTTAGAAGATTACAAGTAATCACCCTAGCATTTACACAAAGAATGAAAGATGGGTGTAAGATCTATTTTTGTAACTGAGTGCTTTTGTATCTTTTCTCTCTTGTATTTTTCTCTTTTGTAATACGGCAATGATCCAAGAATTTTGATTGTCCTTATATAGGAGAAAATCTGGGATCGGATCATTTTGAAATGATGTAGCCGTTAAGGTTAAAACGGCTCTTTTAGGGGACAGATTCTGGTCAGCTTCAGACTGTTCTGGCCATTCCCTTCCTCTGCATTTCTTCAGACGTCAGGCTTGTCCTCTTGCGTCTGGCTTGTCCTTTAGTGTCAGTTGTCCTTTACCAATGATCTATTGACCCATACATCTCGGAATGTGTCTTCTGCGTATTTCCAAGGATTCAATTATTGGTACAGAGGGGCGGTAATCATTGTCTTTTAGCTAACGACTTTTTTCATGCTGTCCTGAAGAATCACTCAGCTTCTACTTCGTAAAACCTTGTCATTTGCATTTTCCAATCTTAGTATAAGTCTAGTCAGCTCAGCTTCGTGGGACAGTTGTTGTGGGCGTGTATGTCTTTGTCTTTTGATGCTAAGTTTGATTCCACTCAGCTTGATACTTTAGGCTTCTATGCTGACCTCTTCCTGTCTTACTTTTTATATTTATCTTTATTTATATTTACATTCAACATTGAACAAACGGATTAGTACAATTAAAATAAAGCACTTAAATTTAATTGTCTCTTAATCATGGATGATTTTGTCAAATCAAAATCTTGTGGAAAGGTGTTTCAACAAAAGTGAACCTCAAATTGTTTTCACTGACCAATCTATACCTGCAGAGACTGTTGAAACACAGACAGCACAAGACGCCAATCTACCAAAGGAGATAAGGATACCAAGAGGACACTCAGAGAGTGCCATTCTTGATGCCGCTGAGAATACCCTGATGACAAGAAATCAACTCAGGAGATACCTCAGCAACGTAGCCTTCGTCTCAGTTCAGGAACCTAAGAACTTCGCTGATGCTGAGGAAGACGAATTCTGGATGAGCGCAATGCAAGAGGAACTTGACCAATTCAGAAGAAACAATGTATGGGAGTTAGTGCCACATCCAAGGAGTCAGAAGACCATTGGAACAAGATGGGTCTTCCGCAACAAGCTGGATGAACAAGGAAATATAGTCAGGAACAAGGCAAGGCTTGTAGCTCAGGGCTACAGTCAGCAAGAAGGTATTGACTACGGTGAGACCTTTGCCCCAGTGGCAAGGCTAGAGGCTATTAGAATTTTATGCGCTTATGCAAGTTATATGAACTTTATACTGTTTCAAATGGATGTTAAGAGTGCATTCCTTAATGGAGTTATAAACGAGGAAGTTTATGTTAATCAACCTCCAGGGTTTGAGGATCCTAAGTTCCCAAACCACGTCTATAAACTCAAAAAGGCTCTGTACGGCCTCAAACAAGCACCACGTGCTTGGTATGAGAGGCTGACCAGTTTCCTGCTGACTAGAAACTATGTCAGAGGCAAAGCTGATACAACCTTATTCATTAAGAGAAAGGGTAAAGATACCCTGCTGGCTCAAATATATGTTGATGATATTATTTTCGGTGCTACTAATGAGTCAATGTGCAAGGAATTTAGCAAGCAAATGCAGACTGAGTTTGAAATGTCGATGATGGGAGAACTCAACTTCTTCCTTGGACTTCAAATCAAACAAGGGAAAAATGGCATCTTCATCAGTCAAGCTAAATATGCCAAGGAGATATTGAAGAAATATGATCTTGAAAATTGCAAGCCAATATCCACTCCTATAGGCACTGACACTGTCCTCTGCGCTGACGAGAATGGTAAGTCGGTAGACAACAAATTGTATCGAGGTATGATAGGCTCTCTACTTTACTTAACAGCAAGTAGACCGGACATTCAGTTCTCAGTATGCTACTGTGCTAGATATCAATCTAACCCTAAGGAATCGCATTACATAGCTGTAAAAAGAATCCTTAGATATTTGCAAAGGTCAGGGAACGCAGGTTTATGGTATCCCAACACTCATGGCTTTACACTCATTGGATACACTGACGCTGACTATGGACGAGACAAGCTAGAACGGAAAAGCACCTCTGGAGGATGTCATTTCTTAGGAAGTTGTCTTGTATCCTGGTTCAGCAAGAAGCAGGCGTCAGTAGCCTTGTCTACCACTGAAGCTGAGTACATTGCTGCTGGACACTATGTTGCTCAAGTCTTATGGATTAAGCAACAGCTTGAAGACTATGGTGTTCAAACAAAGACAATTGAGGTCAAATGTGACAACAAAAGTGCAATTGATCTATCCAAGAACCCAATTCAACACAGCAGGATGAAGCATGTCAGCATAAGACATCACTTCATTAGAGACCATGTACTCAAGGGTGAGATAAAGCTGACCTACGTCCCAACGGATGAGCATCTTGCGGATATCTTCACAAAGCCACTGGCTCGTGAACAGTTCAACATACTGGGAGAAGCCATTGGTATGTTTAATCCTCTTCAGTAAATTCCAGCTCTTAATATAGAATCATGCTGAGTGAATTAACATGCTGAATGATCCATTGTTTGCTAAGTGAATAAATGTATGCTGAGTGTTTAATGCTCAATGAATAAATATCACATACTGAGCAAACATTGGCACCGAGTAGTTATCTCAAACTGAGAAATCATTCGTATGTATAAAACTGACCACTCAGAATATAAAACGCTTAGTATTCTAAACGCTGAGTATAAGATCTGTTGAATTTAATGCTAGAGCACGCGAATAGCCATCTAGGATGACGTATGCGTCGAATGTGTCATAAAATCCAGGATCATTATCGGTTGACAATCCCAAGGCAAAACTGACACATGAATTCGATAAGATCCACTTTTCACCGCTATAAATAATGGGCAAATCCCCATTTTTATCTCTTTACACTTACCGAATTTTCTGGCATAAGCATTCTCTCTCTAAAAAACTCTCAAAACTTCCCAATCTTTCTCTGAAACTATGACTAAGGTTTCCGTTAACATCTCCGATGCCGGTCACCCTAAGACCAGTTCCGACGAACCTTCTAGGCAAACTACTACGCCGAGCAAAGGCAAAGCTGGCCAAGCCACCTCATCTAAGGGAAAGCCGACCAAGGTCAGAACCTACACCAAAGTCTTCGCAGATGTTAGAGAGTGGAAAATAGACTTCTCACGATGGTTCTCTGAGGCCTTCGTAACAATCGAGCAACCATTCTGTGAATGGATATCGAAGAATGGCTGGACCGAGCTGTTCTCCATTAGAGATCCCACTTACCCTGACCTAGTAAGGGAATTCTACCACAACCTACGGGTTGCTAACGATAACCAGGACTACCTCGTAACCGTGGTAAAGGAGAAAATAATCTTCATCAACCCTACCTACCTTGCCAATTTGCTGAAATTGAAGAATGAGGGAACAAAGCTGAGAAGGAAGGGTGATCATGAAGGAATTGGGTACGTTGCCACCTTTTGCAAGCCCGCTGGCCATTCTGGAGAAATCTCAAGTTCATCAATGGGCCAGCACCAAAAGATGGCACACTATCTGCTGACCAATTACATCTACCCCAAGATTAACTGTACTAGCTCAGCGACAAATTTCGAGCAATGCTTCATATGGCATATGCTGACCTACAAGCCCATCAATATGCCAGTTTTCTTCATAGCCGGCTTCCAGAGGAGCAGGGGAACTTTAAGGATGGGCTCACTCATAACCAGAATCCTCAAAGATCATCAAATTGATCTCTTCGAGGAAACTGAGGCCCAAGGCTCTGAGATTACAACTGCTTCGCTGCGTGCTTTGAAGTATGATCAACCAATTAAGAAAGGCAAAAATGCTGATGAGGCTGATGAGGAGACAACTGTCCCAAAGAAGGGCAAAAGGACAAAGGCTCCAACTGCCCGAAAGAGGAAAGTTGTTGGGACTCCTTCAAAGAAGGCTGAGCCTCAGGCCAAGAAGCTAAAGTCAGCTTCTCAAAAAGGTCAGGAGAGACCTAAGTCAGCCGAGAAGAGAAGTAGGCAAGATGAGCCTGAAATAGAGGAAAGAACAGATGCTGATAAGCAACCTAAAAAGAAGAAAAAGTCTTCAGAGCTGACCCCAATTGATGCTATCCCCACTGACATCATTGTTCCTGGTGATTCTCACTACAGAAAGTGTCAAGGAACTGAAGCTGAGCATCAATAAGATGATGTGGAACTGGATGATCACTTCATCACTCAGGTGGAAGAAGAATTAGATAACTCAGATCAGGATGATGAGGAAGAAGAAGAAGAAGAAAGCGGTCAGGATGACGCTGAGGAGACAGCTAGTGAAGAAGAAGCTGCTGACCCAACTAATACTGAGTTGGGTGCAGATAAAGAACAAGAACAAGCTAATCAGCTTAATGCTGATCAAGAAGAGACTTCTCCTTCTCACTCAGGAGAGTCTATCCAAGCTGACACTCCTCCTCGCAGAAGAAGATTAGTAAAGGCAAGTCAGAAAACAGTCATCGATCTCCCTGTTCAAAAGCCGACTAAAGATCCTTCTTCTCTGAAGCTGAAGTTTTTCAGTAAGCAAACCCCTTCTTCTCAACAAGCTTCTCTTGAAAAGCAAGCCTCTGTTTCTTCACCAAAGGAACAAGCCGACTTTAATGCTTCCGCTAACTCAACAGCATTAGGATGACTATTTCACCGACCATCACTACTGCCGATCAATCCTCTTTTCCAGAAAATCAAGTACAGCTTGAAAACACACTTCCAGTCACTGACCCTATCATAACTCTGACTCCTGCACAAACTGGTCATACTGAGGAAACTAGGCAACATGATGATGAATCCCTCAACTATCTGCATGCCACCGAGTCTGGTAGAAAACTCATCAACTCAGTGCAGTCATTAATTAAGGACATTCATCAATCTGCTGAACCTACTGCTGGGTCTAGTAACAATGCATCAACTCAG
Source organism: Euphorbia lathyris (assembly GCF_963576675.1). Taxonomy (NCBI): domain Eukaryota; kingdom Viridiplantae; phylum Streptophyta; class Magnoliopsida; order Malpighiales; family Euphorbiaceae; genus Euphorbia; species Euphorbia lathyris. Next base: position 24,031,223 of record NC_088914.1, read on the forward strand.
CTATCCCAGGTCACTCAACTCTTAAATGAGGTTAAAGGACTGAAGGATCTGCTAAGTGATATGATTCCAATTCAATCACATCAGCCCAAGCAGGAGTCAATAACCAAGCTGGCTGAGCTTCAACTGACAACTGTTCAACATCTTAACACTCTTCAAGGCCAATTCTAGACCTTGTCAGCTGCGAATACTCAGTATGCCACTTCTGATGAAGTTAAGATGCTTTTTGCCCAGCTTCACACTGAGCAAATCAAGACCAACAATCAGCTGGCCTCCTACTCTCAATGCTCGGTGGAGCAAATAAGCGAAGCAGTTCGTCTGCTGAACTTAAATAAACAGGAGATAGACACTGACCAGATGAAGCCGAATGAGATTCTGGTCACTACCCAAAGGACCTTCACACATGTGCGTCATAATAATATCCAGCACCAATACTATGACTCAGCACTGTTCAAGACCTTTCATCAAGTCTTTGCTGCCCTGACAGATTCAATTACTTGGGTCGGTAAGTCTCAAGCCTACATACTGAGCCTGCTCAGCGCTACTGAAATCGGCATACCAAAAGAGGTCTTGAATGAAGGCGTTATTGTCTTTGACGGCATTAATGAAAGTGCCGACAAACTTAAGGAGTTGTCCGCCGTGCTAACCGCCGCTGTCTTAACCGACTCTTTTAGAATTCCTGCTCCTCCCGATGCTGACAAAACGGGGGAGAAAGAACAAGCTAGAACTCAGCACGAGGCTCCTAGAAGCAGTCAGTCTAAGCAAAAGAAAAAGAAGTAGAAATAGGCTAGCTCAGTTTTATTTAACTTAGTCTGTAGTCTATATATTTTTTTATGCTCTTCCTTTGCTATGTATGCTGACTACTTCACTTTAATACAATACTTGCATCCTTTATCCTACCTTGAGTTATTTCATATGATGCTGAGTATTATGTTATTATGTATCTTCTATTACATCAACTGTGTTTACTGTCTATAATACTTGTTGATTGTATCCCATGCTGATCAAATGTTTGACACTGTCCTGTATGCTTATAAAACACTGTCTAATACGACCCATTGAACAAAACATTTACTCAGCGCTCTCTAAATGATAAACCTTCCGCTTAAAACTGAGTAAAATAGAATATGTTCCATGAGCTGACCTATATCTGAAAACTGACCTCAGACCTACTCGATTAAACCTTAGAATGTTTAGAGTTAAAAACTAAGTCAGTAGCTCAACCCTGACGGGGGAGTTTGCTAAGCAATAATAGGTCAACTATCATGGGGGAGCTCAACACTAAGTTCCTCGTTGAATAGTTTTGCCAACATCAAAATGGGGGAGTTTGTTGAAACACCTTTCCACATGATTTTGATTTGACAAAATTGTTTAAGTAAAATAATATATATTATAAACACACTAAGTTTAAATGCTTTGATTTGTTATACTAATGTGTTTGTTCAATGTTGAGTTAAAATTGTTTATAAGACATAAAGAATAAAAAGCCCAAGGCCCATACGGAAGTCAAGGCCCAAGTCAAACAGATCAAGACAACTCGGCCCGCGTGTGCAAAACGCTGTCGTTACGATCAAAACGCAACTCAGCAAGAGAAGGATCTAGAAGACCTTCATTGAACAACTTCAGAGTGAAGCCGCTGAGTTGAATCGACAAAGAGTACAAGACAGCAGCTGAGCAAGAACAACTTCCAGACAAAGTGTTTCCACTTTGGGTAAAGTTCAGAAGACATAGAACGCTGTCTAGTTGACCTTACCGTAAATGGAGAGACATTCTACCGAGCTGACTAAAAGCTGCTCAACACTGACCGAGGACAAGAGATACTCAAATCTGATTGGCCAAGAGCTCTGAGCAAAACTGAGTGACAACGACAGAAAGCCGTTTCCCTCCAACTGTTATTTCGAAATTCGAAATGACCGATGTCTCAGATGTCTCTATAAATAGAGCCCTTCAGTTGCTTCATTCCGCACAGAACATTATCAAGCCATTACGCTGACCAAAATTCTACTCAAATTCTGTGAAGAAAAGCAAAGCAAATTCTTACACCAAATTCTATATCATTTGTGTAAAAGTCTAGAGTGATTATACAATCATCTAAAGTGTCTTAGCAATTGTTGTTTAGGACAAATCTTTATCATTTCTAGAGATTAGAAAGGAGAGGCTGAGTACTCGGTTATAGTACTCAGCGAGAGATTAGGAGTGAGTAGAGGTATAGAGGAAGGTACTCTTATTATACTCAGCTTCTAAGTTGTAAAGGGTTTGATGCTCTACCGTTAAAGAGCTCAGTAGAGAATTCGAAATCTCGGAACGTGTTCCGGGGACAGGACGTAGGCTTGGAGGCCGAACCTGGATAAATCTGATGAGTAACATCTTTCTAACCTTAAACTCCTTCATATATATATTGCTTGCTTAAACAAAACTGACCAAGTAAAGAGGTCACGCTGAGTTGTGTGCATTGAGTATCTGAGTTCAGGAATAGACTCAAGTGCTATCTCCTGACTCAAAGAAAGAAGCTGACTTAGTCACCAGTTGACTAAGCTAGTGTCTTATTGACTCAGCGCGCTGTGTAATCCTTTTCAAAGCAAAAGAAGTCAGCCTTAACGTACTTAAATTTTAAATAGTTCCTATCCCCCTGATAGGGGTCAAAAACCCCTATCTTTGGGTACGGTTTTAGGACGGTTTTTATAGTTATTTGGTTAATAAGCGAGCAATTCTCGCATTTAAATGCTTTTGTGTGAGTTAGTTAGAAATTGGAAACGTTCTATTTACTTTTCGTCGTTTAGGCTCGTTTTGTGATCAATTTAGGCAAATACGGCCGAAATAGCATGCATATTAGAATTCCGTTATCTTTTGAAGCTAATTGGTCCGTCAAAAGTCGCACCAAACGAAGCGTTTGCTCAAAATAAGCGATTGACGGATCAATTTGGCTTTTGGACTAATGTTTTCTGGAGTTTTTATGCGTGTGCAGGTGTAAGTTCGGACGAAAAAGGGTATAGAAGTCACTCGGCACGGATCGAGCATGCTTCGGGCGAATTGAGCATCGGCGTGCAGCCCGGGCGCTGCTCAGCGAGCAGCCCAGGCACTGCCCAGGCACCGCCCAAGCACTGTGCCTGCTCGGCGAGCAGGCCCCTGGAGGCCTGCTCGGCGAGCAGGCCCCTAGAGGCCTGCTCGGCGAGCAGGGGCCTGCTCGGCGAGCAGACTTGCGGGAATTGGTCAAAAAGACCAATTCCGCCCCCACAAAGCCACGTTCGGCCCCACATCTTCCTACACCAACAAGGACACGAAATTAGGTCAAAACGAGACCCGAGACGCGGCTATAAATAGGAATTTCCAATTGTAAATTAGATATCTTTTACTTTTGTAATTAGCTTAGCTTCCACCTTGAGAAATCCTCTCCACCTCCTCCATAACCTTCAAACCTCCATTGAAGACACCTCCGAAGCTCCGTTCACCGAGGATTACTCAAGCTCCATCCTTAAATCCTAGAAAGATGCCTGCAGTGGTAGACAGGTTCCCTGAAAGCGGTTTTTCTTCTTTTATATTCTGTCTAGCCTCTGATACATGCTATGAATTCTAGGTTTATTGTAACTTCGTGACAATTCCTTCATCTTTGATATATAATATAGATTTTGTTTATTCAACTGTTTTGATGTTTTAATCTTTGTCTTACGCTTTGTCTGATTGGTTTAACTCATTCGATAATCCTAAAATTAGGTTGGCACATATTGCGAGCTGAATCTGACCTAGTCAGTGCCTATAGGATTGACGACCCTATAGAAGATTAAGCCCAAATTACTGAGCCTTAGAGCTAGTTTCGGCCTTACAAGGGAATCACGAACTAGGGACTTTAGGAGGATAGGTCGGGTTAATCGCCTTGGACATAAGCGACTTAGTTTCAATTCAATTGCTTAAACACTCTATCATTGTTATCATCGTATTCCTTCATGTTCATTCAGTTAATTGCTTTGGTAAAAGATCAATTAGGGGTAGAGTAATTTAGTTAGGCTTAGAATAACTTAGCTAGAATTAGATAACTTAATTAGAATTAGTGTAATTCAACCTAGGAGTAGATTAATTAAACAAAACCAAACTCAAAACCCCCTAAGCCTAGATAACATTCGAGATCGAGTAGCTTGATACTTGCAGAAATAAATCCTGTGGACGATAACCTGGACTTAAACCGGAAATTTATTACTTGATAACGACGGGGTACACTTATCCCTTAGTGAGGTTTCGCAAGAAACCGCATCAAGTTTTTGGCGCAGTTGCCGGGGATTTATTTCTTCTGTAATATCGAACCAAAGGTTGATTTGTTAGTTTAGGCATTCATTATGAATATCTTTGTTTATATCGTTTATGCTTGTTGATATATGATTTCTTTATACGTTTCTATACTTGTTCATATCTGTATACTGTTACTTATCAACTTTTGTGCTAGAACTTCACTTTTTCTCAGCGTTCTCTGATCAATGAATTGGCAAGAAAGAGTCGAGTGGCAAGCTCAAAAGTTTACTATCCCATCAAGACGATACATTCATGCCCTGGAGAATGAGGCTCCCAATCCCTCCATGGCCGAGTTAAATAAGAAAATGGATATCTTGATGGCGAAACTGAGCCTCAACACCAATGAAAGTGTAAGTTTTGTGGGTAATCACCAAAGGTACAATTCTAACCCCAATTCTTATAGCTTTTATGATAATAATTGGAGGAGACCTCAACAGTCAAATCTGTCCTACGGGAACCCTAACATGTTGAGGCCTCCAAGTAGGTTTGTTAATGAGCACAGGGAAAACGAATTGGGAATGTTCCCTTACGAACAAGCAATCCAAGTTCCTCCACAACCCTCTAGCTCACGAGATGAAGTGCTGTCCCTTTTGAAAGGAATATCAGCCCGACTTACAATCAACGAGGAGGTTTGCAAGGACTTGAGCAACCAATTGGCTCAAATAAACCAAGAGATGCAAAAGCAACCCCGAGATGCTCTCCCATGCATAAAGGAAAACATAGAAATCCCACAAAGGGAATCAGTTCAAGCCATCTCCTTGAGGAATGACAAAAAGGTAGAACCAAGTCCACTATCACATGCATCACTCGAGGTAAGTGAAGAACCGGAAGCGGTAAGCAACCCCGGTTCAAAATCTGAAATTCTAAATCATGTGGTAGAGATAAAAGATCAAATCAAAACTTGTGTATCTCAATTACCTTTTCCTCAAAAATTAGAAAAGTTTAGGTTTGTTTCATGCTCAGAAGTTTTCATTCTCTTCGACCTGCCAAGAGAATCCAAAAGGGAGCAAACCAAACTTTTTCATAATATGTTTAAATTCGGCCTCCTGCTTTCATTAAACTTATTAGAGGCTCTTAATCCGTTTTGTAGGTACGGATTATTTATTCAGGAATTTGAATTCCTAACGCGAGTAGAAGCATACACCTAAGCGGGAATTCTATGTCGAGCTCGCCGACTATAACGTAGCGCTTCTTGGGAGGCAACCCAAGTTTTAATAAAACTTTTCAGGTTTGTTTAGATTATACATTGATCTTTTAGTTTAGTCTTTTTAGTTTTCTTTTACGTTTTTTTTAAAGTGTTCGTTTAAAAAAAAAACAAAATAATAATAATAAAAAAATAATAATAATAATAATAAAAAATAAATCATTAAATAAATAAATATTTTTTTTGTTGTTTAGTTTTATTTTATTTTATTTTATTTTTATTTTTTATTTTTTTTTAAGTTTTCAGGTTTAAAAAAAAAAAAAAAATTTTGGCCCCAGGAGGCCCAGCTCGCCGAGCTGGGCACTGCCGCCCAGCTCGGCGAGCAGGGCCCTGCTTGGCGAGCAGGGCACTGCCGCCCAGCTCGGCGAGCAGGGCCCTGCTCGCCGCGCGCTGGGCGCTGGCGCCCAGCCTGCCGCTGGCCGCTGGGCACTGCGCCCAGCCCGCCGCTGGGCACTGCTGCCCAGCGGCGGTGCTCGGCCGCGATAAGGAATTTTTTCGAGATTTTTGTTTTTTAAATCCCGAACGAAGCTGAAATAAAAAAAAAAATTTGCCACCGCAAATCGTCAAGCTTTTGCGATTGCGATAAAATCCGTAAGTTTTCTTCTTCACCCTAACTTTTTACACTCGTACTTCATGATTTATGATGCAATGTTGGAACTTATTGCATAATTTTAGTGTGAGGAGGAGGGGTAGACAAACTTACAAAAATTGTATAAATTTTTAATTTTCGTTGCGTCGTGTCTAGTTTAGGTTTGCGTTTTGGTGTTTTATTTTTGCTTTATTTATGTTTTTGCATGTTTAGGACCTAAAACCGTAAACCTCCTTCGAATCTAAACTTCGTTATTTATCTTTGAGGGCTGAGAACCGAATCTAAAATTGCATGACAACTAGTTTAGGCGTAGGACACAACTCTTGTATCTGTAAAAGCATGAGCTACAGTTTGCATTTAGACCCTACTTTTGAAGAAATGCTAAAATCATTACTTAGGTAGATAACTTAAGAATTGAAGGCATGTGATATTAAACTTGAGTTTGGGGAAAACTAGTAAACACAAAATTGAAACCCAAAGAATTGCGAGCTGAATTTGAGCCTAAGAGCGAACATCAAAAAGCTCTTTTTCTTGACATTTTTGTGTGAATGCTTTGACTTGTGGAAGATTACAGATTTTGCACCTAATACTGTGTTGAACCTACATGCAATGATTTGAGATGATAAACGATGAATCAGCCTCATTAGAATTAACCCTTTTCTTTACCTTATTTTTTTTTTCTTTTTCATCCACTCTAGGAAGCCCCTTTGAGCCGACATTTTTTTGTAGTTTGTAGATCTTTCTTTCGTTCTAACCCGTTTTTGCGAACCACAACTTGGTTCGCTACTTAACCTTCGTTTTTGCAAAGCTCGAACTGAGCCTTTGTTTTCTTCTAGCGCTTTATCTTTGTTTATGGCATTACAGTAGCAAGCCAAAAGGCTAAGAAGTGAATGAGCATCACTATCCCAAAAAGAAAAAAAAGGGAGAGAAAAACAGAAAAAAGAAAAGAAAAGAGACGAACAAAAGGGAAAACAAAACTTCATTCCCCAGTTCCTAAAAATAAAAAACGTCTCAAGAAAACATCCCAAAAGAAAAAAATAAGGGATGAATAAAAGCTCAGTCACTTCATATTTGCTAAAGCCATTTGAACTTTGTTTTTTGTAGCGCTAGAACTTTTAACCCTTGTTGTACCTTTAACCCTCTAACCACATTACAACCCCAATTAGAGGCTGTTTTTGATATCATCGGAGTCATGTAGCATAGTAGAGGAACTCGGATGAACGTGCAAAATCAATGTAATCCTAAGCAAGAACATAAGCCGAGAGTAAACACTTTAGCCACCAAAATTGTGTGAATGAGTGAACTACCTATGGTGAGGTGTTTTACTTAGCGATCCCCTTAAACTCGTTTAATTGAACATGTGTCCATTTGCTTAAAACTATGACCTATGATAATTGAAATGCGGCTTTTGGATATCGTGTCTCTACTTTGTATTTCCGAATGCATGTAATTACAGATGCTCGAAATTGTGTCAAGCACCTAGTCAAACTGGGAAGTTTTCTAGCTTGCTCGTGATGGCGGGTTTAGTTTTTTAGTTTACTTGGGGACAAGTAAAGTTTTAAGTGCGAGGAGGTTTGATAGGGGTCAAAAACCCCTATCTTTGGGTACGGTTTTAGGACGGTTTTTAGAGTTATTTGGTTAATAAGCGAGCAATTCTCGCATTTAAATGCTTTTGTGTGAGTTAGTTAGAAATTGGAAACGTTCTATTTACTTTTCGTCGTTTAGGCTCGTTTTGTGATCAATTTAGGCAAATACGGCCGAAATAGCATGCATATTAGAATTCCGTTATCTTTTGAAGCTAATTGGTCCGTCAAAAGTCGCACCAAACGAAGCGTTTGCTCAAAATAAGCGATTGACGGATCAATTTGGCTTTTGGACTAATGTTTTCTGGAGTTTTTATGCGTGTGCAGGTGTAAGTTCGGACGAAAAAGGGTATAGAAGTCACTCGGCACGGATCGAGCATGCTTCGGGCGAATTGAGCATCGGCGCGCAGCCCGGGCGCTGCTCAGCGAGCAGCCCAGGTACTGCCCAGGCAGCGCCCAGGCACTGCCCAGGCACCGCCCAGGCACTGCCCAGGCACTGTGCCTGCTCGGCGAGCAGGCCGCCAGGGGCCTGCTCGGCGAGCAGGGGCCTGCTCGGCGAGCAGACTTGCGGGAATTGGTCAAAAAGACCAATTCCGCCCCCACGAAGCCACGTTCGGCCCCACATCTTCCTACACCAACAAGGACACGAAATTAGGTCAAAACGAGACCCGAGACGCGGCTATAAATAGGAATTTTCAATTGTAAATTAGATATCTTTTACTTTTGTAATTAGCTTAGCTTCCACCTTGAGAAATCCTCTCCACCTCCTCCATAACCTTCAAACCTCCATTGAAGACACCTCCGAAGCTCCGTTCACCGAGGATTACTCAAGCTCCATCCTTAAATCCTAGAAAGATGCCTGCATTGGTAGACAGGTTCCCTGAAAGGGATTTTTCTTCTTTTATATTCTGTCTAGCCTCTGATACATGCTATGAATTCTAGGTTTATTGTAACTTCGTGACAATTCCTTCATCTTTGATATATAATATAGATTTTGTTTATTCAACTGTTTTGATGTTTTAATCTTTGTCTTACGCTTTGTCTGATTGGTTTAACTCATTCGATAATCCCAAAATTAGGTTGGCACATATTGCGAGCTGAATCTGACCTAGTCAGTGCCTATATGATTGACGACCCTATAGAAGATTAAGCCCAAATTACTGAGCCTTAGAGCTAGTTTCGGCCTTACAAGGGAATCACGAACTAGGGACTTTAGGAGGATAGGTCGGGTTAATCGCCTTGGACATAAGCGACTTAGTTTCAATTCAATTGCTTAAACACTCTATCATTGTTATCATCGTATTCCTTCATGTTCATTCAGTTAATTGCTTTGGTAAAAGATCAATTAGGGATAGAGTAATTTAGTTAGGCTTAGAATAACTTAGCTAGAATTAGATAACTTAATTAGAATTAGTGTAATTCAACCTAGGAGTAGATTAATTAAACAAAACCAAACTCAAAACCCCCTAAGCCTAGATAACATTCGAGATCGAGTAGCTTGATACTTGCAGAAATAAATCCTGTGGACGATAACCTGGACTTAAACCGGAAATTTATTACTTGATAACGACGGGGTACACTTATCCCTTAATGAGGTTTCGCAAGAAACCGCATCACCCCCTGGAACTAACTTGTTACGTTATAAGGGACCAACAGAGGTTTCAAAGGCAATCGGACTCCAAAATTGGAAGACTCTCATTCCATCCTAAATCGAAGACTCCTTCCACTTCGAGGTCACAAGGTGCTCCCGTCAACTCACCGGAAGACGACGATACACTTTGTCCAAAGTTCGAAGCTCTCCTCTCACTTCATGTTCTTCCTTTCATCATGTCGTCTAGCTTCGAGAACCCGTGGCATCCTCCGATCAATTCAGACAGCTCATCTCAGGGCACCGACTGAAATCAAAAGTCGAGGCCCCCGGTCAACTTGCTTGAAGTCAGAAGGCTCTTCTTCTTTCCCAAATCGAAGATCCTTGCAACTGCGAGGAATTTCCATTAACATCCGGATGAGAAGCGTACAGTTGGGGACAAAATTGCACCCAGAAGCTCCTTAACAATACCTCGAGGTCATAGTTTGACGAAACTCTGAAGTCTGAAGCCTCTTCCGGACTCCTCTTTCGAAGTCAGTAACCTTCATCTTGAAGATTGGAGCTTTGCCATCGAAGTCGAACGTCGAGCAGATACGTCGAGCAGCTCCTGTTCAAATTGAAGCCTGAGTCGATTCTCTCTATGTTGAAGCCTCACCCAATCAACACAATCTCTTTATAATACAGGTTATGTATGCTCCTTTCATCCAAGTCAATTTTTATAATGTCTTTGTATTAATTGAATATTGATATGTGGATCCCTCCATTACACTTGTCCACCACCCACACTTTGCAACACATACAAGATGAATAGCTCCTGCACAAATGATAAAGCATGCAATATCAACGTGGCCTTACCTTATATATTTACAAAATACTAGTCATAGACATATGACAAAATACTATTATATATGCAATATATTCATAAGATTTGAGGACACCATTATGTCTTCATGTCATATGATCTAATCAATATGCATGAAATCCATGGCATAGGATACACATGAGACATACACCATTTCTTTCCACATGAAACTTGTAATTTTTGAAGAACGTCCATAGACACATCTACTTATTTCATCAAGATTGTCTCTGCACGGATATATCTATTTATTCTCGAAGACCGTCTCCGGACGTGTATGTTGAAACACCTTTCCACATAATTTTGATTTGACAAAATTGTTTAAGTATAAATTAAAATACATATTCTAAACACACTAAGTTTAAATGCTTTGATTTATTCTACTAATGTGTTTGTTCAATGTTGAGTATAAATGTTATAAGTCATAAGGATTGGAAGGCCCAAGCCCAATACGGAAGCCAAGGCCTAAGTCAAACAACTCAGTACACTCGGCCCGCGTATGTCAAGACGTTGCCGTTTTGAACAAAAACGCAACTCAGCAATCGGAAGGATCTAGAAGACCTTCAGGAACAACTTCACAATGAAGCTGCTGAGTAGTCTCGACAAAGCGTACAAGACAGCAGCTGGCAAAGGAAAACTTTCAGACAAAGTGTTTCCTCTTTTGGCAAAGTTCAGACGACACAGTATGCTGTCCAGTTGACTTTACCATAAAAGGAGAGACCATCTGCTGAGCTGACCGAGGACAGAAGATACACGATTGTGATTGGCCGAGAGCTCTGTACAAGTCAGGATGACAATGACACATAGCCGTTTCCCTCCAACGGTTATTTCGAAATTCGAAATGACCGATGACCCAGACGTCTCTATAAATAGTACCATCACAAGCTTCACAACAAACAGAACTTGATCAAGCCATTACGCTGACCAAATCTCTACAAGTTCTGCAAGCAAGAAGCAAAGCAAAATTCTTACACTACATTTCTCATATCTGTGTAAAAGTCTAGAGTGATTATAAATCGTCTAAAGTGTCTTAGCACATATTTGTATTAGGACAAAACACTTATCATTTCTAGAGATAGAAAGGAGAGGCTGAGTACTCGGTTTTAAGTACTCAGCGGAGAGATTAGGATTGAGTAGAAGTATAGAGGAAGGTACTCTTGTCATACTCAATTACTGATATTGTAAAAGGTTTGAGGCTCTACCTTTAAAGAGCTCAGTAGAGTATTTGAAATCTCGGAACGTGTTCCGAGGACAGGACGTAGGCTTAGAAGAAGCCGAACCTGGATAAATCTGTTGAGTGAAGTATTTCTTACCTTAACTCCTTATTTATATTGCTTGCTTTAAATAATCACTGACCAAGTAAAGAGGTCAAGTTGAGCTGTGCGCGTTGAACGTCTGAGCTCAAGAATAGACTCTAAGTGCTATCTCTTGACTCAAGCTAAGAAACTGACCTAGTCACATGTTGACTAAGCCAGTACCTTACTGTTCACTCAGCGCCGCTGTTCAAACTTTCTTTATAAAAAGAAGTCTGCCTAAATTGCGAAAAAAGTTTAAATAGTTCCTAACCCCCCCTTGGAACTATACTTGCAACTAAACAAGGGACTAACAAGTGGTATCAGAGCTTAAAAGCTCACTTTAAAAGGTCTAACAACCTTGAGCTGATCCCTACCATGGGCGAAAACAGCACTCGGTTTCTCCCTGGAAACCAAACAACTCAAATACTGCCTGAGGGGCTGTCCATTACTAGGCCTCCCCTATTCTTCGGGTCAAACTATACCTTCTAGAAGAATAGGATGAAAAACTTCATTCAGGCTACAAACATGAGTGCCTGGCTATCCATAGTCCAAGGCCCGTTTGTACCTGTCGAGGTTGTGGCTGGCCAAACAGTTATAAAAGCTGAGGCCAAATGGACAGAGGATGATCTTAAGAAGCTTCAAAACCAATCTTCGGCTATCAATATGCTTCACTGTGCGCTCGATGCTGTAGAATATAACAAAATCTTAGGTTGCGAGTCGGCACAAGAGATCTGGAAAAAGCTGGAAGTCACCTACGAGGGAATAAATAAAGTAAAAGAATCCAAGGTGAATCAGCAGATGAGACTGTACGAGCTGTTCGAGATGAACAATGATGAGGGCATTTCAGACATGAACGCAAGATTCACCAACATCATAAATGAGCTCAAGAGACTTGGGAAAATCTTCACTGAGGAAGAACAAGTCAAAAAGATACTCAGGAGTCTTCCAAAGGACTGGCAAGCAAAGAAGACAGCAGTTGAGGAAGCTCAGGATTTAACCACCTACAAATATGACGAACTCATCGGTTCATTGCTGACCCATGAGATATCCATGAAAAACTTTGAGGTGAAGGAAAAATCTGATGATAAGAAGCAGAAGTCACTTGTCATGAAAGCTGACTCCACTGACGGGAGTTCAACTGATGATGAGGAGATGGCTATGTTCACAAGGAAGATGAAAAGGCTGTTCAGGAAGAACGATAAATATTCTAAAAAGCCTTACAAAAAGTTTGATAAGTATAAGGCTGACTCAAGCGACAGCAAATACAGAAAGGACAGCTCAAAGACCATTACATGCTTTGAGTGCCATCAAACTGGCCATATTAAGTCAAACTGCCCCACGCTGAGGAAAGACAAGAAGAGTGGGAAGAAGGCAATGATGGCTACTTGGAGTGACAGTGATGAATCTTCATCAACAGAAACTGAGGCCACCGAGTCAGCGAAGATATGCTTTATGGCTGACGAACTTGCTGAGCCATGCGTCTCTGAGCATGCTGACCCATCCATCGCATCAGATGATGAAGAGCAATCAAATGAGGTAATTTCTCTTCCCCAGCTCAGAAACGATATGGTTAATGCCCTGAGTGACCTCTATACACTTGTTAAGAAGTGTAATAAGAAGGTTAGAGCACTCAGCAGGCGCTGTGACGAAGTGGAAGAGGTCAAACTGAGTGACCTCAGATATCTTCTTCAGGACAATTCGACTCTGCATGATAACATGAAGATCATGCATGAGTATGTCTCTGAAGTCCAGTCAGTTTCAAAGAAACTGAGGAAGGACGTCACAACCATCCAGAACCAACTAAAGGTTCCTAAGAAAAATAACATTCCTCTGAGAACTCAGTACCGAGGTACTCGGCAGAGATGGAATCCCCAGTGAAAAGTCCAGTGTGACTTTTGTGGAAAGTTAGGACACACCACTAAGGTGTGCTGGCACGCTCAGCACTGGGGTGCTGACAAGTCAGTAAAAAATCCTAAACAGAAGGTCAGTTGTGACTTCTGTGGAAAGAATGGCCATACTGTCCATGTATGCCGCCATAAAATAAAGTATGATGCTATACCTGTTGCACCCAACAAGTCAGGACCCAAAAAGAATTGGGTACCTAAAAGTAACTAGTTACAATGCAGGTAAGCCTAAGATGTGCCGAGAAGTCAAAGATGTGGTATATTGACAGCGCATGCTCAAGGCATATGACGGGTGATGAAACTCAGTTCATCACGTTTGAACGTAAACGAGGAGGGAGCGTAAGTTTTGGAGACAACAAGAAGGGTAAGATAGTAGGCTCAGGAACCATCGGAGGTAATCCTACTATTGAATCTGTCTCCCTAGTCAGCGGACTCAAATATAACTTACTCAGCGTAGCTCAGCTATGTGACAATGGGAGAAAATTTATATTTGATTCTACTGGATGTAAAATATACGAGGGTAAATCAAATGAGTTAATTTTAACTGCCCCTCGGATAGATAATGTCTTTATGCTAGACTTAGAGAAAAAGTTTTCAAAAACTGTGTGCTTAGTAACAAAGGAAGAAAATTCCTGGCTATGGCACAGGAGACTTGGTCATGTAAGCATGGACCTCCTGGCCAAACTAGCAAGAAAGCAATTGGTTGAGGGACTGCCCGAACTTAAATTTCAAAAAGATCAATTATGCCACGCTTGCCAAGCTGGAAAACAAACAAAACAATCTTTTCACAGTAAAAACATTGTCTCAACTAAACGTCCGTTAGAGTTGCTACACTTGGATCTCTTTGGTCCAGTCCAGCCGCTGAGTCTGGGTGGAAGAAGATTTTCCTTGGTCATTGTAGATGACTTCTCTCGGTATACGTGGGTCATCTTACTGACCAGCAAGGATGAGACCTTTGAGACATTTTCAAATTTGGTTAGAAAAATTGAAAATGAAAAAGACCTAAAATTAGCTCATATCCGTAGTGATAACAGTGGAGAGTTCAAAAACCAAAAGTTTGTTGAATTCTGTGAAGCCAGCGGCATTGACCACAATTTTTCTGCTCCTAGAACACCTCAGCAAAATGGGGTTGTAGAAAGGAAGAACAGAACTCTGGTTGAAATAGCCAGGACAATGCTGGATGAGCATAGGCTTCCAAAGTATTTTTGGGGAGAGGCTGTTAACACAGCATGCTACATTCTTAATAGGGGTCTAGTTAGACCTATACTCAAGAAAACCCCCTATGAACTTTGGAAAGGACAAAAGCCCAATATTGGATACTTTCGTGCCTTTGGCTGTAGATGTTTTATTTTAAATACCAAAGATAGCTTAGCAAAGTTTGATTCAAAAGCTGATGAGGCTATCTTTTTAGGCTACTCAACAAACAACAAAGCATACAGAGTTTTTAATAAGCGGACTTAAGTTTTAGAAGAGTCAATACATGTAGAGTTCGATGAAACTGACCCTGCAGGTAGATACCAGCCGCTGATCGAAGATGATCCAAGCTCAGTAACCATCGCTGACCCAGAACCAGCTACTGAGTCATTCACGAAAAGGCTGACCAAGAGTAAGAGTGAACCTAAGATTACTTTTACTGACCCATCTACTTCTGCAGAGATTGTTGAAACATGAACAGCACAAGACATAAATCTACCCAAAGAAATAAGGATTCCAAGAGGGCACTC
Source organism: Euphorbia lathyris (assembly GCF_963576675.1). Taxonomy (NCBI): domain Eukaryota; kingdom Viridiplantae; phylum Streptophyta; class Magnoliopsida; order Malpighiales; family Euphorbiaceae; genus Euphorbia; species Euphorbia lathyris. Next base: position 24,046,247 of record NC_088914.1, read on the forward strand.
CGAAAGTGCAATCTTTGATTCTGCTGGGAATACCCTGATGACGAGGAATTAACTCAGAAAGTACCTCAGCAATGTTGCTTTCGTCTCAGTACAAGAACCGAAGAATTTCGCTGAAGCTGAGTACGATGAATTCTGGATGAATGCAATGCAAGAGGAGCTCGATCAATTTCGAAGAAATGATGTATGGGAGTTAGTGCCTCATCCAAAGAGTCAAAAGACCATCGGAACAAGATGGGTCTTCAGGAACAAGATGGACGAATAAGGAAACGTAGTCAGGAACAAAGCAAGGCTTGTAGCTCAGGGCTACAGTCAGCAAGAAGGTATAGACTACGGTGAGACCTTTGCCCCAGTGGCAAGGCTAGAGGCAATTAGAATATTATGTGCATATGCATCTTACATGAATTTTAAATTATTCCAAATGGATGTCAAAAGTGCATTTCTTAATGGAGTTATAAACGAGGAGGTTTATGTAAATCAAACTCCAGGTTTTGAGGACCCTAAGTTCCCAAACCATGTTTACAAACTCAAAAAGGCTCTGTACGGCCTCAAACAAGCACCACGTGCTTGGTATGAGAGGCTGACCAGTTTCCTGCTGACTAGAAATTACGTCAGGGGCAAAGCTGATACAACCTTATTCATTAAGAAAAAGGGTAAAGATACCCTGCTGGCCCAAATTTATATTGATGATATAATATTTGGTGCAACTAACGAATCAATGTGCAAGGAGTTTAGCAAACAAATGCAGACTGAGTTTGAAATGTCCATGATGGGAGAACTCAACTTCTTCCTCGGTCTTCAAATTAAACAAGGAAAGAATGACATCTTCATCAGTCAAGCCAAATATGCCAAGGAGATCTTAAAGAAATATGACTTGGAAAATTGCAAGCCAATATCCACTCCTATGGGCACTGACACTGTCCTCTGTGCTGATGAGAATGGTAAGTCAGTAGACAGCAAGTTATATCGAGGTATGATAGGCTCTCTACTTTACTTGACAGCCAGTAGACCGGACATTCAGTTTTCAGTATGCTACTGTGCTAGATATCAATCTAACCCTAAGGAATCTCATTACATTGCTGTAAAAAGGATCCTTAGATATTTGCAAAGCTCAGTGAACGTAGGTTTGTGGTATCCAAATACTCATGATTTTACACTCATCGGATACACTGACGTTGACTATGGACGAGATAAGCTGGAATGAAAAAGCACCTTTGGAGGATGCCACTTCTTAGCAAGCTGTCTTGTATCCTGGTTCAGCAAAAAGCAGGCGTCAGTAGCCCTGTCCACCACTGAAGCTGAGTACATTACTGCTGGTCATTGTGTTGCTAAAGTCCTATGGATCAAGCAACAGCTTGAAGACTATGGTGTTCAAACGAAAACAATTGAAGTCAAATGTGACAACAAAAGCGCAATTGATCTTTCCAAGAACCCAATTCAAAACAGCAGAATGAAGCATGTCAGCATCAGACATCACTTCATTAGAGACCATGTACTCAAGGGTGAGATCAAGCTGACCTTTGTCCCAACGGACGAACAGCTTGCTGATATCTTCACGAAGCCACTGGCCCGTGAGCAGTTCAGCATACTGAGAGAAGCAATTGGTATGTTTATTCCTCTTCAGTAAATTCCTGTGCTAAATTAATATGAATGCTGAGTGAATTACATGCTGAATGATTTTTTGTTTGCTGAGTATCTCATTGAAACTGACTGAATATACAATACTGAGTACACTTGCACACTGAGTAAATTAGTTTAGAACTTGACCTTAAAATCATTCTTAAATAATGCACTGACCACTCAGAATATCAAACGCTTGACATTCTAAAAATTGAGTGATTAATCCGTTAACATAAATGCAAAGCACGCGTGTAGCCTAGGATGACGTATTCGCCGTAATGTGTCATAAATGCCAGGATCATTGTCGGTACATGATCCCAAGGCAAAACTGACACATGGATTCGATTAAGATCCACACCGTTCATTTCGTCTATAAATTATGGGTATTTCCCCATCATTTACTCTTTACGCTTAATCAATTCTTAAGGCAAAGAAATCACTTAGAACTTATTTTCTTTCAAATTCCTCTAATTCCTCCATCTCCGAAGAATGACTAAGTTATCTTTCAAAGTCTCCGGTGTCGGCCACCAAAAGTCCAGCTCCGATGAACCTTCACAAAACCCTTTTACACCGAGCAAGGGTAAAACTGGCCAAACTTCTGGAAAAGAGAAAGCTGTTAAGATCAGGACCTACTCCAAGGTCTTCGACAATATATCTGAATGGAAGGTAGAACCCTTCAGATGGGTTTCGGAGCACTTTGTGCAGAACGAACAGCCATTTGCCGAATGGATTTCTAAAAACGAGTGGACTGGGCTGTTCTCGGTCAGGAATGAGACATATCCTGACCTAGTGAGGGAGTTTTACCATAACCTCAAGGTTGCCAGTGACTCCGCCGACTACCTAAGCACTGAAGTAAAAGGGAAAACCATCTTCATCAACCCTCTGTACATAGGAAATCTCCTCCAGCTCAAAACTGAGGGAGTAAGGCTGAGGAAGTCAGGAGATCAGGACAAAACCGACTACGTCCATACCTTCTGCAAACCTGAGGGTCACTCAGGAGAGATCTCAGCATCTTCAATGGGACAACACCAGAAGATGGCTCACTACCTGCTGAGCTACTTCATTTACCCAAAGATCAACTGCACTACATCAGCAACCAACTTTGAACAGTGCTTCATATGGCACATGCTGACGTACACCCCCATCAACATGTCGGTTTTCTTAGTTGCTGGGTTTCTACGCAGCACGGGTACGATGAGACTTGGGTCACTCATAACTCGAATTCTTCTTGACCACAAGATTGATCTCAAAGGCGAGGAATCCTTCAGAGGAACTGAGATCACAGCTGCCTCGCTGAGGGCACTTAAATTTGGACAACCCTTGAAGAAGGGAAAAGTTGCTGCTGCTGGTCAAACTGACCAAGCTGGGGAATCCACTACTGTGCCTCAGAAAGGGCGACGATCTAAGGCCCCAGCTTCTCGCAAGAGAAAGTCTGCTGAGACTCCTTCACCAAATGTTGAGTCTCCTGCAAAGAGGCAGAGGTCAGCTGGAAAGTCAGCTGAAAAGAGAATCAGGCAAGATGAGCCTGGAACTGAGGAAGCTGCTGAACTACCTCAGAAGAAGCAATAGACTTCAAAACTGGAACCTCTGGATGTTATACCGACCGACTTTATTGTACCGGGTGATTCTCATTTCACTCAATGCCAAGGTACTGATGCTACGGAAACTGAGGTCCAGTTAGATGACCACTTCATCTCCCAAGTTGAGGAAGAACTTGATGGAGACAGCACTGCTGAAGAAGAAGCTGAAGCAAGTGGTCAGGATGACGCTGAGGAGTCTGAAGAGTATGACAGCGAAATCGAGGTTGAAAATACTAACACTGGGTTAGAGTGTGGAGCTGTGCAAACTGACACCGAGTTAGCTGCTGGAGTTGAGCAAGTTGAGCAAGTTGAGCATGCTGACCAGACCCATACTGAGCACAAGGAACCTTCTCCTACTCACTCAGAAGAACCTGCTCATCATACCACTCCACCGCGTAGAAGGCGAAAGCTGGTTAAGGCCAGTGAGAAAATGGTCAGTGAACCTCCTGTGCAATCACCATCTATTCCTGAACTTGTCCTCTCCAAGACAACAAAGGATCCTTCTACTGTCAAACTGACATTCTTCAAGCGGCAATCCACTTCAACTTCCTCCGCGCCGTTGGAAAAACAAGCCTCTGTTTCTTCTCAATAGGAACATGCCGACCATAACACTTCAACCACGTCAACTAGTCAGTTTGAACCGACCACTGCTCATGCTGTCTCCTCAAGCATGGTGCTGACTCCCCATCTTTCCGCCGTCAGCACAGACAGTGTTCGGGTTATTACTTCTACAACAACTCTCTCTGCTGATCAATCAACAATTCCTCCAACTCAAGTGCAGATTGAGCCAACTCATCCAGTCACTGACCAGGGTACTCTCTTCACTCCACTTTCTTCTGGTCATACTGATGTACATCGGGATGCCACTGAGTCCGGCAAAAAGCTCATTGACTCAGTACAAGCACTCATCCACGATCTTCAACACTCCGCTTCGCCTGCTGCTGGATCTTCAATTCCTGAGACAACTCAGCTCTCCCAGGTCACTCTACTTCTCAACGAAGTCAAGGGACTCAAGGATCTGCTGAATGTAGTCTTGTCATTCCAAGCCCAGCAAGCTAAGCAGGATTCACTTGCCAAGTTGGCAGAGATACAGCTGTCAACAATTCAACATCTGAACTCTCTCCATCAGCAAGTTCAGAAGTTATCTGCTGTGAACACTGACTACGCCACTTCCTCAAAACTCAAGATGCTTTTTGCTCAGCTTCATACTAAGCAACTTAATACAAATGAGCAAATGGTGTCCTATAGTCAGTGCTCAGTCGAGCAAATCGGTGAGGCCATCAGGCTACTTAACCTCAACAAACAAGAGATGGATACTGACACGTTAAAACAGAATAAGTTGCAATCTCTCGCACAACAATCCTTTAATCACATCCGTCATAATAATATCCAGCGTCATCATTATGACTCAGCTCTCTTGAAAACTTTCCACCAAGTCTTTGCTGGCCTCTCTGAAGCTCTCATCTGGCAAGCCAAAGCTCAAGCTTTCAGTGTAAATATGCTCAGTGCTGCTGATCTTCATATACCAGTCGAAGTATCAGCTGATGGAGTTGCCATTTTTGATGGCGTAAACGAAAGTGCTGACAAACTAAAAGAGCTTTCACAAGAACTTTCTCGTGCTGTCTTAACCGATGCGTTCAAGCTCCCTGAAGTTGACAAAACGGGGGAGAAAGCGCAAGCTGCCAGATCTCAGCATGAGTGACGTCAGTACGAGCGAAGTCAGTCACAGGGCAAAAAAAAGAAATAGATAGGCTAGGTCTTAACATTTGTAATCTATGTGCTATGTTTATTTCTTTTGCTGTGTAACTGCTGACTTCTTTCAACTTATATATCATACTTACTTTTCTTATTCAAATACTGAGTTATGATATATGCTAATAAGTACTGAGTTATTATGTATCTTCATTTATATCAGCTTTGTTTAACACTTATAATATTTATTGACTAAATGATATGCTGATAACATGTTTGACATGAACCTATACACTTATGAAATATTCTGATAAGAACTCATTGAACAACAAATTACTCAGCGCGCTCTATATGTTTAAAAACTTCCGCCTAACACTGAGTAAATAGAATATGTGATATAGCTGACCTATATCTGAAAACTGACCTTAGACTTACTCATTTAAATCCTTAAATGTCTTAAGTAAAACTAAGTCAGTAGCTCAACCCTTACGGGGGAGTTTGCTTAATTATACTAGGTCAACTATCATGGGGGAGCTCATACTGAGTTCCTTGCTGAACAGTTTTGCCAACATCAAAATGGGGGAGTTTGTTGAAACACCTTTCCACATAATTTTGATTTGACAAAATTGTTTAAGTATAAATTAAAATACATATTCTAAACACACTAAGTTTAAATGCTTTGATTTATTCTACTAATGTGTTTGTTCAATGTTGAGTATAAATGTTATAAGTCATAAGGATTGGAAGGCCCAAGCCCAATACGGAAGCCAAGGCCCAAGTCAAACAACTCAGTACACTCGGCCCGCGTATGTCAAGACGTTGCCGTTTTGAACAAAAACGCAACTCAGCAATCGGAAGGATCTAGAAGACCTTCAGGAACAACTTCACAATGAAGCTGCTGAGTAGTCTCGACAAAGCGTACAAGACAGCAGCTGGCAAAGGAAAACTTCCAGACAAAGTGTTTCCTCTTTTGGCAAAGTTCAGACGACACAGTATGCTGTCCAGTTGACTTTACCATAAAAGGAGAGACCATCTGCTGAGCTGGCCGAGGACAGAAGATACACGATTGTGATTGGCCGAGAGCTCTGTACAAGTCAGGATGACAACGACACATAGCCATTTCCCTCCAACGGTTATTTCGAAATTCGAAATGACCGATGACCCAGACGTCTCTATAAATAGTGCCATCATAAGCTTCACAACACACAGAACTTGATCAAGCCATTATGCTGACCAAATCTCTATAAGTTCTGCAAGCAAGAAGCAAAGCAAAATTCTTACACTACATTTCTCATATCTGTGTAAAAGTCTAGAGTGATTGTAAATCGTCTAAAGTGTCTTAACACATCTTTGTATTAGGACAAAACACTTATCATTTCTAGAGATAGAAAGGAGAGGATGAGTACTCGGTTTTAAGTACTCAGCGGAGAGATTAGGATTGAGTAGAAGTATAGAGGAAGGTACTCTTGTCATACTCAATTGCTGATATTGTAAAAGGTTTGAGGCTCTACCTTTAAAGAGCTCAGTAGAGTATTTGAAATCTCGGAACGTGTTTCGGGACAGAACGTAGGCTTAGAAGAAGCCGAACCTGGATAAATCTGCTGAGTGAAGTATTTCTTACCTTAACTCCTTATTTATATTTGTTGGTCCCTTGATTAGTTGCAAGTATAGTTCAAAGGGGGGGGGGGGGGTTGGAACTATTTAAACGTTTTTCACAATTTTAGGCAGACTTCTTTTTCTAAAGAAAGTTTGAACAGCGGCGCTGAGTGAACAGTAAGGTACTGGCTTAGTCAACAGGTGACTAGGTCAGTTTCTTAGCTTGAGTCAGGAGATAGCACTTAGAGTCTATTCCTGAGCTCAGACGTTCAACGTGCACAACTCAACTTGACCACTTTACTTGGTCAGTTTTGATTATTTAAAGCAAGCAATATAAATAAGGAGTTAAGGTAAGAAATACTTCACTCAGCAGATTTATCCAGGTTCGGCTTCTTCTAAGCCTACGTCCTGTCCCGGAACACGTTCCGAGATTTCAAATACTCTACTGAGCTCTTTAAAGGTAGAGCCTCAAACCTTTTACAATATCAGCAATTGAGTATGACAAGAGTACATTCCTCTATACTTCTACTCAATCCTAATCTCTCCGCTGAGTACTTAAAACCGAGTACTCAGCCTCTCCTTTCTATCTCTAGAAATGATAAGTGTTTTGTCCTAATACAAAGATGTGCTAAGACACTTTAGACGATTTACAATCACTCTAAACTTTTACACAGATATGAGAAATGTAGTGTAAGAATTTTGCTTTGCTTCTTGCTTGCAGAACTTGTAGAGATTTGGTCAGCGTAATGGCTTGATCAAGTTCTGTGTATTGTGAAGCTTGTGATGGCACTATTTATAGAGACGTCTGGGTCATCGGTCATTTCGAATTTCGAAATAACCGTTGGAGGGAAACGGCTATGTGTCGTTGTCATCCTGACTTGTACAGAGCTCTCGGCCAATCACAATCGTGTATCTTCTGTCCTCGGTCAGCTCAGCAGATGGTCTCTCCTTTTATGGTAAAGTCAACTGGACAGCATACTGTGTCGTCTGAACTTTGCCAAAAGAGGAAACACTTTGTCTGGAAGTTTTCCTTTGCCAGCTGCTGTCTTGTACGCTTTCTCGAGACTACTCAGCAGCTTCATTGTGAAGTTGTTCCTGAAGGTCTTCTAGATCCTTCCGTTTGCTGAGTTGCGTTTTTATTCAAAACGGCAACGTCTTGACATACGCGGGCCGAGTGTACTGAGTTGTTTGACTTGGGCCTTGGCTTTCGTATTGGGCTTGGGCCTTCCAATCCTTATGACTTATAACATTTATACTCATCATTGAACAAACACATTAGTAGAATAAATCAAAGCATTTAAACTTAGTGTGTTTAGAATATGTATTTTAATTTATACTTAAACAATTTTGTCAAATCAAAATTATGTGGAAAGGTGTTTCAACAATATTGCTTGCTTTAAATAATCAAAACTGACCAAGTAAAGAGGTCAAGTTGACTTGTGCGCGTTGAACGTCTGAGCTCAGGAATAGACTCTAAGTGCTATCTCATGACCCAAGCTAAAAAACTGACCTAGTCACCTATTGACTAAGCCAGTACCTTACTGTTCACTCAGCGCCGCTGTTCAAACTTTCTTTATAAAAAGAAGTCTGCCTAAATTGCGAAAAAAGTTTAAATAGTTTCTAACCCCCCCCCCCCTTGGAACTATACTTGCAACTAAACAAGGGACCAACAATGTATATATTCATCTACTTCTCGAGACCGTCTTCGGACGTGTATTTATTTATTGCTCGAAGACCGTCTCCGGACGTGAATATATTTTATTTCTCAAAGGCCGTCGTTTGACGTGTATATAATCACTTATTTATCGAAGGCCGTCTCCAGACGTGTATATATTTATTTATTTCTCAAAGACCGTCTCCGGACCCGTATATTCAGTTCATTTATTTCCCGAAGACCGTCCCTCGACGTGTATATATATATCCATTTCTTGAAGGCCGTCTCCGGACGTGTATATTTATTTCTCGAAGGCCGTCTCTGGACAGGTATATTTATTTATTTCTTAAAGATTTCCCCTAGGCATTTATATATCTATTTCTTGAAGATCGTCTCCGGACGTGTATATTTATCTGTTTGTCGAAGGCCGTCTCCGGACAAGTATATTTATTTATTTCTTAAAGATTGTCCCTAGGCATTTATTTATCTATTCGAAGGCCATCTCCGGACGTGTACATTCATATACTTCTTGAAGGTCGTCTCCGGACGTGTAACTATTTATCTACTCATCGAAGACCGTCCCAAGCGACGCCACGATTATTCACAAGCCGTCTCCATTGACACAACTATATTCATAAGCCGTCTCAATTGACGCAACTATATACATAAGCCGTCTCAATTGACGTAACTATAAACATAAGCCGTCTCCATTGACGCAATTATATTCATAAGCCATCTCAATTGACGCAACTATATTCATAAGCCGTCTCAATTGACGCAACTATATACATAAGCCGTCTCCATTGACGCAATTATATTCATAAGCCATCTCAATTGACGCAACTATATTTATAAGCCGTCTCAATTGACGCAACTATATTCATAAACCGTCTCCATTGACGCAATTATATTCATAAACCGTCTTAATTGACGCAATTAAATTCATAAGCCGTCTTAATTGACGCAATTATATTCATAAGCCGTCTCAATTGACGCAATTATATTCATAAGCCGTCTCAATTGACGCAATTATATTCATAAGCCGTCTCAATTGACGCAATTATATTTGTAAGCTGACTCATTCGACGCAATCATACTCATAAGTCGTCCCAAGCGACGCAAATATATAGTCATTAAACTCTCGAAGGTCGTCCCTCGAGGTACATATTCACATATTTGCCGAAGACCGTCTCTTGACGTGTATATACCATTTATTTCTCGAAGACTGTCATTTGACGCGTAAATTATCATTTATTTCTCGAAGATCGTCATTCGACGCGTAAATTATCATTTATTTATCGAAGACCGTCATTCGACGCGTATATAGTCATTTAACTCTCGAAGGTCGTCCCTCGAGGTACATATTCACATATTTGCCGAAGACCGTCTCCGGACGTGTATATACCATTTGTTTCTAGAAGACCGTCATTCGACGCGTAAATTATCATTTATTTATCGAAGACCGTCATTCGACGCGTATATAGCCATTTAACTCTCGAAGGTCGTCCCTCGAGGTACATATTCACATATTTGCCGAAGACCGTCTCCGGACGTGTATATACCATTTATTTCTCGAAGACCGTCATTCGACGCGTAAATTGTCATTTATTTATCGAAGAACGTCATTCGACGTCTATATACCATTTATTTCTCGAAGACCGTCCCTCGATGTGTATACATTCATCCATTGTTATTCATAAAGTCGTCCTAATCGGCACCATTATTATTCACAAGCGGTCCCAAGCAACACAATTGCGTCCATTACTACTCCTAGAATGTTGTGAACCTCACGTAAATACTCGAAGGACCCTTGAAGGGGGGGACTACTTAATCCGGAATATGAATACGGCCCACTAGGCCCAAGCCAATCAAGCCCAAGACAAGCAAGGTCCTCTAAGCCCATCATGTTCACTATAAATACCACTATAAAGGGAAGGTATATCTCTCTTCTTCTCTCTACACACTACTTTATCTCTCTACTTATATACTCCTACTAACTTAAGCATCAGAGTGTACACCGGGGGCCTCCCCCGATGCAGGTCCGGTGACCGGAGCGGCATCAACCTCGCTTTATATACCCGGACGACTATGAAGATCCAAGGTCCTCATTAATATGTAAATGATGTATGTATACGAAGGTATACAAATAATATAATATAAATAATTGTATTAGAAACAAATTTATAATACGTAACAAATAAAAATTAGTTTAGATTGGTGAACAAATTAACGAACAAACTCGTGCTGATAACCTGTTATTAAATTAATGAAAATTTTAATTTATATATATATATATATATATATATTTAAATTTATAATTTATTTGTTTTTTTATAGAAAAAATGACAACTTTGTTTAACAATCAAGAGTTGAATCCTTATACAAAGCAGACTCATGCCAGAAAGAATCAATAAAAAAAATAAACCATCATTGAACAGGGTTTGGTGAGCAATACAGTGCGTCACCTCATTACCTAATCTAGAAACGAATAACACTTTAAAATACGATCTTTGTTGCAATATTCTTTTACAATTCTTGGACAATACTTCCATACTCCGTCAAGTTCACGCGAGACGAAAACAAGCTATCTACAACCTCTTCACATCCATTCCGACTAAGACATTGGAGAGATTAATAGATTGTAACCATACAAGGCTATATTTCAAAGCTAAAGCCACAATCACCTTAGGGGCAAAAGTACTTGCTAACAATTCACTTTGGATGGCTAATATAGACCCGTCGGGTTACAGATAGCAGCTTCAATATTACACTTTAAAGAGAAATTTACATATAAATTCACATTTGAAAAACTATTTACAATTATCTCAAATCATAATCTTGAATTATATCAAACTAATAAAATCATTAATTTTTTTAATCTATTTTTAGAATTGAAGTTTATAAATTATGGGTCTAGAATATATTGTATAAGGTTTATGATTTATGAATTGAGGTTTAAATTTTTTAAATTATGGTGTAAAGATAAAAGCATAAGACGACGAGCCTTGGTGTAACAGTGACTTTTTGCCAAATAAATTAACCTTGAAAAGACCTGCCCCGAGTACATCATTATGATGGGATCCATGCTGGTTGATAAATTTTCAACCTTTTTATACTAATGCAACTCCGGGTACCAGAGACCCTCGTATCCTTCTTAACAAAAAAAAAAAAAAAAAAACACTAACCTTTCAAATTATAAAAAGAGAAATATGCATCCACAACATTACTCATAACTGTAAGTAAAACAAATGTGACCTTAATCTTTTCTTTATCAAAATCAATTACAATTCGCCCAATTAATGGATAAACCCTGTCTAAACTAAAATAAAAAAAACAACTTTTTATTACAAAAAAGAAAAAAAAAACAACTTTGGTGAACATTAACCAGCAATGTGAATGTTCTTCTTCTCTTCCTCGTCGTCTCATCAGCGACACAAACTTCTCCGATGCCGGATTTAACATAATCAATGGCTTTGATTTTGTTCTGATCGATCTGAATGGGAGAATCGATTCCAACCTCAGCAATTGCTTCACTCCACGTCAACACTGGATATTCACCCAATGAATGTTCCACACCTGTACAACCACATTTACATGTGGAATAAGCTAGAGAGCTGACTAGGATTAACAATCCCAGGTAAGTGGGCCCCCTCTACCTTCAACAAACCTGATACCTCCATGTATGTATGTTCATTATTCTCCTCGGCTTCTTCGGCTCCCTTCGTCGGCTCAACGATCTCAACTTCGGCTCCCCAATGTTTACCAAAGAGTGTGCCTCTGGTCAGATATTCGTGTGCCAGATATCCTGCTAGGAGCTGCTGATTGGACGAAATATTCTCAGAGAGTTTCCTTGAGGCGGAGCCGAGCTGATAGATCGGCTTTACAACTTTTTTAGGTGTTGCAGTCGGTGGAAACGGTTTCACCGAATCAAAACCCTCTCTCTCTTTGCGCTTATTTGAGGCGCTAACACGACGGGGAGGGGCACGCATAGTTTGTGTACTCATATTTTTGACCTATCTAAGCACGCCACGTCAGCACCGCAAAACAAAAATAAAATTGTAACTAATATTATATATTTAGTATTTAAAAGAAGATTTAGAGGAAAAATATAAAAAGAAAACTTGCAGTCTAGAAAAGAAAAAAGAAAGAAGAAAAGAATGAAGAAATAAAGAGGGTTATTTTCAAGAAACAAAAAGGGAGAAAGTAGAGAGAGATTTCAAGGGGAGATTGAAAGAAATGAAAACACAATGAAATATGAAGAGGTTGTATGAGCCGCATATATTTATATGGCTATACTTAAGTAACTACCCTTGATACTCTAAAGAATTACAATAATGGCATAGGATTTAAATTACGATAATACCCATTCTCTGTATTAATTCTTTCTTTTCCAATTATTGGCTGTCTTCTTAATTTCTCTTCGCTCCCTCCCTCCCTCTCTCTATCTATATAATTTTATATTTTATTTCCCTCAATAATAATAATTTTTTAAATAAATAATAATGAGAAAGGCTTAAATCTTTAAATGAATAATAATGGTCTTCAGCAAAGAAGAGGTGTGTTACCACCGGTGCCCTTCTGTAGATCCTACAACCTGAAATAATCCCTTCTTCTTCAGCTTTTCTGATAAGTTTAGATAAGACTTCAGCACACAGGATAAAAAGATAGGGTGATGGGGGATCCCCTTGCCTTAATCCTCTTCCAGAGACAACTTGATCAGAACATTCCCCATTTACTGCCACCTTGTATTTCACTGTTGTTATGCATAACATCATCCAGCCAATCCAGGTTTCATGAAATCCCATTCTGCCCATAACTGCTTTTAGGAGTTCTCAATCAACTCTATCATAGGTTTTGCTGATATCAATTTTTAAGGCAACCTGCCCATTCTTCCCTCTATTCAACCTCTTCATAAAGTGTATACTTTTAAAGGCCACCTGAACATTGTCAATTATAGACCTGCCTAGAACAAAAGCAGATTGGGTTTCTCCAATAATCTTAGGGAGTACCCTTTTCAGGCGATTTGCTAAGGCCTTAGCAATTATCTTATAGATGATATTGCACAAGGCGATAGGGCGAAAATCCTTCAGCATTCTAGGATTGTCTACCTTTGGTATCAGAACAATTGTGGCATCGGGCCAGGCAGTAAACTTGAGCAAATCAGGGTTTTTTTTCAGCTTTAATGTTTCTGAACCAATGCGAACAGAGATCAAAGCGTTATTGGGTGTGTGCACTCCTCTAGACACATGCAGGTATCTGGGGTTACCATCACTCATTGGGCGTTCCAAACACAGGATTTTCTCTTTTCTGGTGGATAGACTACTCAAGAAATTTGGAGCGTGGGGTCTTAAATTCCTTTCCCATGCTGGGAGAGAGGTGCTTCTTAAGTCAGTGGCTCAAGCCTTGCCAACCTTTTGTATGAGTACGTTCCTTTTACCCTTATCTATCTGTGATGAGCTGCAAAAATTAATGAATTCCTTTTGGTTGGGTATGAAACCTGAGGGTAGAAGAAACATTCATTGGTTTGATTGGGGTAAATTGTGTAGACCTAAAGATTCAGGTGGGATGGGTTTTAAGGATCTACATATGTTTAATCGAGCAATGTTAGGTAAACAGGGATGGAAATTACTAAAATTCCCAAATACTTTAGTAAGTCGAATGTTCAAAGCTAAATATTACCCTAGGGAGGACTTACTTCTCTCCAAATTAGGCAATAATCCTAGTATGGTTTGGAGAAGTATATGGGAAGACATTAGTATATTGAAAACAGGTATTAGATGGAAAGTGGAAAATGGTAGATCAATCAGAGTTTGGGAGGATGCATGGGTTCCTAATCTAGAGGGTTTTTGCATAAAGTCCTTTTTGGTCCCTGGAATGGAGAATTTGATGGTTGCTGACCTGTTATTTGAAAATGGGAGAGGGTGGGATATGCAGAGACTAAACGGCTGTTTTAGCGAAGTGGAAGTGCAGGCCATTAGTGATATTATTTTGCCATACAATGCAGGGGAAGATATAAGAATCTGGCATTGGTCAAGGGATGGACACTGTAATGTTCATTCAGGCTACTTGTCAGGTATGGGTTTTGTAGAAGCTAGCAGAGCCCAGGAGGGTTGGAGGAGGTTGTGGAAGTTGATGATTCCCCCTAAGCTTAAACAGTTTATTTGGCGTTTGTGTTCAAAATGTTTACCCACTAGAGCTCGGTTGGCCCAGAGAAGAGTCCCCATTTCAACTGAATGCCCAGTATGTATGGAGCAAGAGGAGACAGATAACCCTTTATTTGTTGATTGTTGTTTCACAGGTGACATTTGGCGTGTAGCAGGAGTTCCTGCGCCGAGAGTGGACAACAGACACATTGACGAGTGGCTTCTTCAAGCCTTGCGTGACTTAAATCAGGATGAAATAGTCAGAATCTGTTGTGCGCTTAAAGCAATTTGGGACCATAGAAACAGAGTCCTGTGGCACATGAGATGGTGGCCGCCAGACACGAGTTGGCGAATCAGTTTGGAGGTTGTTCAGGACTGGAAGGCCTATCAACAGAAGGCGCCAGCTTCGGGCAACCGACAGATGCAAGCAACACACAGGCAGGCGGACTAGTCGACGGCCGTTCAGCTACTCCCGCGCACACAAGGCGATCAGATAAGCGGCAACCACTTTCCGCCAATTCCTCACGTAAAAAACAGTGCCGCAACGGTCCAGAGATGGAACACGCCTAGCCCGGGCTTTGTCAAATGCAATATTGACGGGGCTATCTTCAATGAATTAAAGAGCAGCGGCATGGGAGCGGTTATTAGAGACGAAAGGGGAGCATTTTTATTTTGTAGTAGCAGTCTTATCCCAAGTATCAAGGAGCCACGGGTCATTGAAGCTCTTGCAATCCATACGAGCTTGTTATGGCTTGCTAATATGGGGTTTTCAGTTGTTATATTTGAATCTGATGCTAAGGCTGTGGTAGATGCTATTCATTCTGAAAAGCAGGATATTTTTGAATTTGGTATGATTTTAGAAGATTGCCGAGTCCTGCTAAGATCCATCCCATCTTTTAAATTAGGTTTTATTCCTTGTTTAGCGAACAGTGCGGCTCATTTGGTAGCTAGGCTTGCCTGTTCCAATGCTAGCGATTTCTTTTCAACTATTGTGCCGGAATGGCTTGTGAACACTATTTATATGGATGCGAATCCATCATCTATTTAAGTTTCACTTTCAGCTTCAAAAAAAATAATAATGGTCTTCATATACAGTTTTTTTTTATAACGCTTTGTATACAGTTTTTAGGGCTGCATGATGTAACAATATATTTTTATTTACTTCTTATATTTATATTTATTATTGTATTCAACTTTTAAATATAACAAAATCTATTAATTTAAATATTAGAAATACATAATAATATTCGATATCTATTAATGTAAAGGGTTAGGCTATGGTTACTTTGTTTTTGACAAAGTAAGCTTTACTTTATAAAAAACAAAGTAAGCATAACCTAACTCTTGAAATATATAATAATAGAAGGCACCTAATATTCAATTTATTCAAAACTTCAATGTAATAATAAATATAAATACATTAAAACTTTAATAAATTAATACTCGATAAATTAATAATCTTTTTAAAATAATAATTTCTTCTGTTCCCGATTTCGGAGAGGTTAAAAAATGATCAATTTTAATAAATTAATAAGATAATAAATTTTTTTGGAACAACTCTTATAAATACATTGTTTTATTATCTCTATAAATAAATAAGGCCATAATACAAAAATAATGCTTGTGGTTTGCCCTATTTGTAAATAGAGGTCTATACAGTGGCGGAGCCAGAGCTCAAAGTTCGGAGGGGCTCCATTGCATGAACATTTTTTTTTCTTAATAACGACTTAAGGCTTTGATTAATAGTAGTCAAATCAAAATTTTCAAATTTTTGATAATATAAGAGTAAATTTGATCATAGTTGGAAACATTAAGGTACAAAACAACTGAGATTCAATATAGAGTAAGGATAAGGTGCAAAAATACTCTAATGTTTACGCCTAAGAACAATTTTACCCCTAACGTCTAAAATGGTGCAATTTTACCCTTAACATTGGCAGCCAAGAGCAATTTTATCCGTAACCTCGACAAGTTTGGTCAATTGGAGAAATTATTCATCAAATTGTCTTCTCGGTCATGAATTTTGTAACTAAAAAAATACAAGTAAAAATAATAAAGGAGAATGAGGTTTAAGGGAAAAAATTAAAATGAGATAAAAAAAATGAAGAAAGTGAGATTCAAACATAGGACCAATTGGATGTAGAGATTCATTTGATTATCACTACAACCAATTATGCAAATTTAATTTTATGTCATATAATCACATTCTACATTATAAGTACTAATTTTAACTATTTTGGGGGGGCTGCTCGGGACTGAACCATTGTTCGTCAAGGGTGTTCCGGAGGGTCGGAGGGTCGGGAGACCCTCCCCTACCCCCCTAGCTCCGCCCCTAGACGGTTTAAAAAGGTTACAAATGAAGGTATGTGATATGTTTTTTTAATAAGACGAAGTATTTGAAATTACACAATTTAGTGCTAATAACAATCAAGAACATTTATATTTTTTATTAAATTATATTTACATATTAACAAAACTCATACTCAGAAATCGAATTGTGGTTGTATAAAATGTACTTAAATATTAATTTAGCTCATAAATTGTCAAATTAGTAAGAAACGTAAAATGTCCAATATATGATTTATGGTTTCGATTTAGGAAGTTGTGTGTTTTTGGAAAGTTGTGTTTTGTCGATATGTAAGAATATTTTTTTTAAGATAAAAATATCATTAGTTGTAATCAGAACTTAACAATGTAATTTGAAATACTTTGTATTGTAAATAAAACATACTAGAGACCTCTATTTGCAAACTTTTAAACCAACATACCTCTATTTGTAAATTGAGTAAACCACAAGCATTATTTTTGTACTTTTTTCTTAATAATTTCTCAAATACATATACCAAGTATATACAGATATACTTAGGATGATTTAGCAAAATATGACTTTACATACTTTGTTTTTTCTTGAAATTTAAATCTAGTTGAATTACTTAGGATAATTTTTAATATAAGTACAATGAAGTTTCAAGTTCAATTAACTTATATAATGCACATTTAATTTTTATTACGTAAAAATATGATGAATATAGTTCATTGATTTTAGACAAAAACTTTATTTGTTCATTGATTTTAGACAAAAACTTTATTTAAAAAAATTAAAATCACTTTATAAATTAATAATTAATAATTTTTTGATTAATTAATATCTTTATAAATTAATAAAATTTCATAGTCCCAACATTATTAATTTATAGATGTTTACTATATTGGAAGTACACGCAAATATATTATTACATTATGCAGTTCTAAGATTGCATATATCCAGGGCCGTCTCCAGCATTTTGGAGGCCCTAGACGTATTGTTCATTTTTTTTCCATATCTAAATCTAATACTATTTTAGAAATAATAAATATTAAATAGTAAAATTAATAAATTATTAACTACAATTCAAATCATATAATAATAACATAAAGTTAAGAAATTATTATTCTTCTTGCTTTTGTACATGTAAAATCGAGTTTTCTTTTATATATTTAAAATAAAGTTTCTTCTCACCAGTCATGCGAGAAGCAAGCAGACGACAAAGTATTAATTTCTGGAAATTAATCTTGGACGGCTGAACTCGAACCTAATCGCAAAATTCTATGGAAAGGAAGAGAAGAATTTATCTTCGAGATTAAAAATTAGTTGAGTCGCATATTTATTATGAATTACAGGCTTAAATCACTATTTAGACATCGATTGATCTAAAGAATCTTGTCATTTTGATCTATCCAAAATTTTATCATTTGGCCACTGAACTATCCCAATTAGTGAAATTTCAATCCAATTTGGATGGAAACTTAATAGAATTATTGACATATGATGATATTTTGATAACTAGACTTGATAAATTTTAGTTTAGAGATTTGTTTTATGGTTTTAATCTCATTAATTATTTAGGTAAATCAACTTTAAAACGTACGGCATATCAAGCCCATATGTTAAAGTATCATCACATATCATAAGGAAACAATTTTATCAAGACTTCATTAAAATTAAGTAGAATTTCATCAATTTGAATAATATATGGTCCAAATGTGACCAAATGATAAATTAGTGGCCAAATATTAAAATTTTAAATAAATCAGAGTCTAAATAACATTTTATACCAAATTACAAATTATAATTTATAAGTGCATTTCGTCTTGTAATAAAAAAAATAAAAAATTTGAAAATCACTACAGTAACAAAATAATAGTTTATACATTGTTTCCAAATATGAAAAAAAGTTCAGAAAAAATCAGTATAGGTGTTGTCAAAAGAAAGGAAAAAAAATAAGAGAAAAAATGAACTAATAAATGATGATCCAAAGAATCATCAAAATTGAGTGAAATTTCATCAATTTAAATAGTTTATGGTTTAAATGTGATCAAATAATAAATTAGTGGTCAAATATTAAAATTTTAAATAAATCAGAGTCTAAATAACATTTTGCACCAAATTGCAATTTATAAGTGAATTTCATCTTGTAATTTATTAAAAAAATAAAAAATTTAAAAATAACTACAATAACAAAGTAATAATTTATACATTCGTGTTGTTAAAGAAAGAAAGAAAAAAATAAGAGAAAATGTGAACAAAAAAATGCAAGGACTTGAACCATCATCCTTATAAACATCCACACTATGTCTTTACCACTCAGTCTAGCAATATCTTTTGTTATATATTTAAATCTATATATCTTTTAACCATAATTTTTTTTAATAATTATCAAATTTTAAAAAAATTCCGATCAGAGGCCCCGTAAGTCGGAGGCCCTAGGCGGCCTCCCCTAGAGCCGGCCCTGCATATATCAAAATCAATTTATGATATTATAAACATCTAAAATGAAATAAATTATTAATAATATATATTGTCTAAAATGAAAAATCAAGATTTGTCTTCAAATAGATTTCAATTATCAAAGTTGTATAACAAAAAGAAAAAGAAATCACGTAAATTAAAGTGTAAATCTTTGTACTTTTACATGTTATACTAGTTGTTGGTACACATATTTTAAGGTATTTAAGTTTGAACTTTTTCTTTTTTTTTTTGAGATCAACGAACAAATATATTAAGGCGAAGAAAACGAATCATTACAAAGCGCATCACCTAACCAACTAGGGATGGTAAATGATGTAAAAACGTGAGCATTGGAACGAGCCTGGCGTGCAATAGCATGAGCAGCCCCGTTCGCTATACGTGGACAAAACGAAACTAAGAAATCGTTCCAATTAGCTAGCAAATGTTTACAATCAAAGATAATACCTCCAAAGTCGGACCAATCCACCTTAGCGATGTTGAAACTATCCACGACTTCTTTGGAATCATTTTCAAAGATGACATTGCAACAATTTAACGATATTACCCAGACAATAGCAGCCCTTAATGCCATAGCTTCGACAAGCCGAGATTCAAT
Organism: Euphorbia lathyris; assembly: GCF_963576675.1. Classification (NCBI taxonomy): domain Eukaryota; kingdom Viridiplantae; phylum Streptophyta; class Magnoliopsida; order Malpighiales; family Euphorbiaceae; genus Euphorbia; species Euphorbia lathyris. Next base: position 24,065,913 of record NC_088914.1, read on the forward strand.
GTAACAGGTATACAGTTCACTGTGCAGGGCCATGACAGAGCCATCTGAACTTCTAAGAATTGATCCAGAACCACTCTGCTGCTGTTGGCTGAACAAGGCGCCATCAGAATTACACTTTACCCAGCCGGAAGGAGGGTGACGCCACTTGATCGAGTCCGAGTTACTGCTGACCGCCGAACCCTCTGTTGCTGAATGACGAACTCGCTGCTGCTGTTGCCGCCACTCCTGAACAGCAAAGCCAGCAAAACGGACAGCAGGACCTGGATGAATAACTTCTGATCTCCAGATAAGTGCATTACGTTGGGACCAAATTGCCCATAACGTCAAGCCCACCTTCACCCGTACTTCCATACTAGATGTAGCAAACACAGACAACAATGAATCGCTAAACTGATCATGAGTAAAGATTGCAATATCCACATTATTTAGCAACCAGCATTCTTGGGCATACACACAATTCACAAAGAGATGGAACTCATATTCAACATCCATATGGCAAAAAGGACAATGGATTGGTATAGGTACCCGACGAGTAGAAAGGCGATATCTCGTAGGAAGGCAACGCATTCCAATTTTCCAAAGGAAGGATTTGATTTTAGGTGGCAATTCCGTCTCCCAAACCCGCTTCCATCCAATATTGCTAGCAGCAATAGAAGCTTGGGTATCAGTAAGAATTCTATAACCAGATTTGCTAGAGTAGATACCTGATCTAGTATAGTGCCATATCTGTTGGTCAGCCACCTGTCTAAAAGGGATAACTCGATTACCAATCTCCTCAGCTTCGGAGGCGGAAAATAAACGCAGAAGCTTACCTCGATCCCAAATACGAGTACCAGCTATAAAGAGATCAGCCACTACTGCATTTTCAGAACCAGGGCATATTGGCGACTCAACACGGAATCCATCCCTCTCTTTTAACCAAGGGTCCCGCCAAACCGATATCAAACTGCCATCACCAATGTTCCATCTGATCCCCAACTTAAGAACCTTAATCGAACGCCACACACTCCCCCAAACATAACTAGGATTATTGCCCATCTTAGAGGATAGGAAAGATTCATTGACGAAATATTTAGCTTTGATAATTCTGCTTACCAAAGTGTGTGGTTCACTGAGAAACTTCCACCCCTGCTTCCCTACTAAAGCAAGGTTGAAGTTATGAAGGTCCCTAAAGCCTAACCCGCCATTCTCTTTTCTGGAATAAAGCCGAGACCATTCAAACCAATGGATCCGACGACGACCTCCTGCTTTCATTCCCCACCAGAACGAGTTCATCAACTTTTGTAGATCATCACAAATGGATTTGGGAAGCAAAAACACACTCATACAGAATGTTGGCAATGCTTGTGCTACAGTTTTTAGGAGAACTTCCTTTCCAGCAGATGACAAGAATCGAAGGCTCCAATTACACAACCTTTTCCGTAATCTATCCTTTAGGAAAATGAAGATGGCTGTTTTCGACCTCCCAATCAGAGACGGCAACCCCAAACACCTCCCAGTATCAAGAGGCGCATGAATTTGTAACCGGTCGCTGAGTTCAGCTTGTGCGTCAGTAGGCACATTGGGACTAAAGAAGATTCCAGATTTCTGGTGATTAACTGCCTGACCAGATACAGATTCATAACTGTGAAGAATACTAGCTATGTGCTCACATTCCCCCTACGTTGCTTTGAAAAAGATGAAGCTGTCATCTGCAAAAAATAAATGAGATACCGACGGGGCTCCTCTAGCAATACGGCAACCATGGATATAACCCTCCAACTCAGCCTTTTGAAGCATTCTAGAGAGTACTTCAGTACAGATGATGAACAAATATGGGGAGATAGGATCCCCTTGTCTGAGGCCGCGCCCAGGCTTTATAGGTCCAACCAACTGTTGATTAACAGAAACCGAGTATTCCATAGTTGTAACACACAACGTTATCCATCGGATCCACGTTTCATGAAAACCCATTCTTTGAAGGACAGCCTGCAGAAAACCCCAATCCACCATATCGTAAGCCTTGCTTATGTCAATTTTGAGGGCAACCTCTCCCACTAAGCCTCTATTCTTCCTCTTCATGTGATGCATAGCTTCAAAGGCTATCACAATACTATCAGTGATGGACCTGCCAGGGACAAAAGCAGATTGAAATTCACTAATTAAACCAGACAGCACCAATTTTAACCGATTAGCCAGCACTTTGGCAATAAGTTTGTATAAGACATTACACAAAGAAATTGGCCTTAGATCCTTGATATATTCTGGCTGATTGACTTTAGGCAGTAACACCACAATTGTATCATTGAGATTTGCAGGGAATTCGAACCGAGCTAAATACCCTGAACATGCCTGAAAAACTTCCATACCAATATCAGCCCAAAAAAATTGAAAAAATCCAGGGCTTAATCCATCCGGACCCGGCGACTTATCGGGATGCATCTGGAAAATAGCCGTTTTGAACTCCTCATAAGTAAACGGAGCTATCAGACCATCATTCATTTCATCAGTAACACCAGCCGGAACAGCCTCAACAATCCCAAAAGAAGAAATAGAAGAAGGAGCAAAAACAGTAGTAAAATAGTCATGGACTAAATTACAGAGGCCATCCGCATCAGAAGTAAAGTTACCTGTATTATCACGAAGCCGATGGATTGCATTTTGTTCCTGTCTGACACGGACTGAGGCATGAAAGAATCGGGAGTTCTGATCTCCACTTTTTAACCAGAATGTTTTTTCCCTTTGTTGCCAATGAACAACCTCTGCTTCTAAAAGCATATTCAGTTGCCTCTTTGCCTCAAAGAAAACCGTTACTGAAGCGGGATCTGTCTTATCAACCAAGTTGTTAATAGTCCGTTTGCAGCCCGCAACTCGTTTACTAAACCGAGCTCTGTAATCCCTGCCCCATTGCTCCATATTACTAGCACAAGCAGCCAATTTAGTATCCAGATTAACCCTGCTGCCCCGCAACCAACCCGCTCGAACAAACTCTGAGAACTCATCTTCAAGCAGCCATTCACGCTCAAATTTAAACCGACGACGTCGAGCTGCGACTAATTTGTACTCCGTTTCAAGAAGCAACGAGAGGTGATCAGAATAAGCAGTGGCCACTGTAGACAACCGATACCCTTGAAAATGAGAGCACCAAGATGGGGATGCCAGTGCACGGTCTAATTTCTCACGAATCTAGAATGCCGAGCCCCTACTACGCTCCCAGGTAAACAAGCTTCCATGTAGCACAAGATCAGTAAGGTCGTTGGTGACAACCGCTTCCTTAAACTGGTTCATAAGGTACTGCGGAAAAGTTGTCCCTCCTAACTTCTCACACTGTGCCAGTATACAATTGAAGTCACCCAAAAATATGACAGGTAAAATAGAAGTTGAACACAGTTGATGGAGAAGATTCCAAGAATGCCGGTGCTGATTACGATCTGCATACCCATAAAAACCGACAAACCTCCAATCTCCACCCTTCGCATCATGAATATGAGCTTCAATATGGTGATCAGAATAAGAGGAAATTGATACTGAACTACTATTCCTCCAAAACAAAGCCAAGCCCCACTATGGCCTCTACAATTCACAGAAAAAGAACCTTCAAACTTAAACTTCCGAGACAAACTATCAATGGAACCCTTAGTAACCAGAGTTTCCATAAGAAAGACAAGATCAGGTTTATTCGACTTCAGAATATCCCCAAGTGATCGAACCGCCCTAGGGTTGCCTAGACCCCGGCAGTTCCAACTAAGGCAAATCATTGGGCTCGGCGGACCTGGATTTCAGGCCTCGCCGCTTCAGATACAGGAGAAGATCCTAAATCCGTAGATGTTACAGAAATAGGGATCCTCGGGGTACCACTAACATCACTTGCTGCCACTTCCTGAAGAATCTGAACAGAACTGGCAGCTCTACGTCGTTTACGGTCATCCACTAACTCCATACCGTCGTCCTCACCATCAACCACCATCTTCGACTCTCCCTCATTGTGGCCATGATGTGCCACACGAGAACCATCGCTACCAGCAGATAATATATTCGGGTGTACAGCCATATTTTCTGACCCTTCAATTACATGCGCCGGCTCAGACCTCTGCACCCTGGACTGAATATAAGAACATCGACTGACCGTGCCCTCATCTACTAAAACCCCACCTGGATTTCTCAACCATTTTACTGCAGCTATATCCCTGCCTCTCTTTATCGGAGCTTTAAGCCAGTCCCCCCCATTCACGCTTAATCTCCTCTGGTTTGAGCGTAAATATCTTCTCGCAAAACCTCTCTGTATGCCCAAGTATACCACAAATATAACAGAAGCTAGTGAGCCTCTCATATTTAAACATAATAAAAGACCAGTTATCACGATCTTTTCTGATATTTTTACACCTTCGTAATGGTTTCCTCACATCTACAAGGACCCTGATCCGCATATACTGCCTTCGGAGACCCGAATTATTATTCAAATCATATTCATGGTAACGCCCTATGAAGTTACCAATCTGCCTTCCCACCACTTCAGACATCGAACCAACCGGCAAATCATAGACCTGAATCCAAAATGCAGCTTCAAAAAGTGGAACAAGTTCAGGAGATGATTCCTCTCGCCATTCCGAAACAACCAACAGGTGGTTATCAAAAGACCACGGACCACCAGCAATGACCCGAGCCCTGTCAATTTCGTGAAAAAATTCAAATACAAAGCAGTTTGAATCCATTTTCGAGATAGCCACGCCCCTACCCGGGCGCCAAAGAGAAGCCATTCTCGCTTTCATTGCTACCACATTGACATATTTATCTGTGAGAAACCTCCCCACCAGAGAGAGGCCAAGGTTCTTAGCAGTAGGATTAGAAGATGGACCAGACAGGTCAAGAGCGTCTTCCTCACCATCAGACAAATTGAGATTGCCCAGAGATTCCTCCATTAAACCAGACGGGAGAGAACAACCAGCGTAAATACCACAAACAAATTCCGGCGAACGAACAGAACCTAGGGAGGAATTGAAATTGAAAACCAGATAAAAGTGGAGAGCAAGAAGAAAGCCTACCACACTACACCGCATGGAACAAAATCGACCCGCCGTAAAAGGATCGTACCACCGCAAAATCACGAAGGAGGCAATTGAAACTTCCAACCACGACACCACTAACTCTCACTTTAGGGAGAGACGCACTAACTCTCACTTTAGGGAGAGACTTCAGATGTGAAGAAAATACTTTTTAATTCTTTCTAATATTGTTTTTCAATTATTTAAGTTTGAACTTAAATTTTATTTTTTATTTTTTTTTATAAGAGCATAGAGTTCAAACACAACTTCATACATCTGATGTACAAATTGAATTATGATTCTTTGTTATCTTAATCAACTTTTTATTCTAGCTTTTAAATACACCAATACTTTTATAATTGTACAATAGTATAAAAATTTCCATTATTTATTATCTTAGATTTTTGTTTTTATTTTCTTTATTATTTATTATAATAATTTTAAATTAAATTGTCAACCCACTTAATGGTATTGATATTTACCTAGGGCCGTAAACGGGGCGGGTCGAGGCGGGGATTGCGTTAACCATCCCCGACCACTGGTCTATCGGAGATTCCCCGTCCCCGTCCCGAATAACATATGAGGAAAATTTTGGCTACCATTCCCGTCCCGCGAGGAATCCGCATCCCCGTTTAACTTTTTAATTTCTTTACTTTTTTTAAGGTTTCGAAGGTTTTGATTATCTAAAATTCCCATCCTCGCGGGGAATCCCTATCCCAGGTGCATGCATTACTTATTAGCTTTCAATTTTTTTTAGGGTTAATTACAAATAACTATCATGTGGTTTGGCCGATTTGCGATGTGGTACATATGATATATTTTTTTTTTTGACAAACACAACCTTGTGGTTGTCACCGTTAGCAAAATCAAGAAAACGACAGATTGACTGTTAAATCACAGGGACATTTTCGGAAACCAATTTTTTTGACTTTTTTTATTGACTTTTTTTTGTTGACTTTTCTCTTTCCTTCCCCCCTCTCTCTGTCCTCCTTCTCTCTTTAGTCTTCAATGCATCTTCGGATATAATCTGCAATGCAAAACAAAACAAAACAAAACCCCCAAATTCAAAAATAAACTTCTTTCAGGCATTTCGATAAACAGTTATTGAGTATGATTTAACTTACATCTAGTTTATCTCGAAAACCATTTTCTGAAATCCATTTATTCAGAATCTCTACCATTCGTTTATCAATTTCAACAGCAACAACTTTTTTAGCAACCTCAAGAAGTCTGAGAGTGAGATTACCTGTGCCTGGTCCAATCTCAAGAACTGTATCAGTGGGATTAATTGATGATTTACGAACAATTGCATCGAGAATTCGTGGATTAGTGAGAAGGTGTTGGCCTTTGCTTTTGTTTAGATACAAATTCGTATCAGGATCTTTCTCTACAATTCTGATTTTCTCCTCGTTTTTACGAGCGCGAGGATGAGTAGCTTTTGTGTGTTAATGGTGAAGAAAATATTGCTGGAAAATGGATCGAATAAGGAAAGAAGGGAATGATTTAGGGTTCGTAAGCATCTTTCTTTTCCATAGCGCATTCATCATAAATACACAGATTCTTCAACTTCAAGCGCAGTCGATTGAAGCTAAGTCGGAAAGCTTGAGCAGAAAGAAAAAGAAGAACTGAGAAAGAGAATTCAATACAGAAGAGAGAGAAGTAGTGAGAGAGAGAAAAAAATTTTAAAAAAATTTTAAAATTCTAATTTTCTAAAATACCCCTATGCCACATCAGCAATTTAACGGAATTCTGGTCGTTTCCTTTATTTGTGTAACGGTGACAACCACGAGGTTCTGTTTGCCAAAAAAATACCACAGGTACCACATCGCAAATCGGCCAAACCACATGGTAGTTATTTGTAATTAACCTTTTTTTTTTATTTTATAATTTTACTTGTATGTCCATTTTAATTTTAACCCAACCTAGTTAGAGCTTATCTTAATTTATTTTTAGAATATATTCAGTTTTAAAGCAACGAGGTTACAACTCAATCTTTTTTTAGTTTATCTAAATCATTTATATATTTTTTTTAGTTTATTTATTTGATATTTAGGTATTTAGTCAGGGATCCCCGTTGGGGACATTCGGGGACGGGACGGGGATGAAACATTATAACCATACCCACCCCGTCCATGACTATCGGGGACAAAATAAAAACCATTCCCACCTCATGGGGATCACAAACGGAGATTCCCCGTCCCCAACGGGTCGGATCTCCAATAAAAATGAGGAATCCCCAACTAATTGACAGCCCTATATTTACGAGAGACAGGGTTTCTAGGGAAATTACTGTCCCTTATCTCATTCTAAACTGATTTTCCTTTTATCAAATTTTAATTAAATATAAGGAGGATAATGATACATAATGTTCATAATAACGAGTACCAAGACTCGTTAAAAAAAGAAAAAAAGAAAAAAATGCTAACGGCTATATATTTCTTACTGAAACACTCGCAACCTTTAATCCGGCTGCCGTGAACAGTCCAGATCTAAAATAAATAGCCCCTCGAAAACTAACCGTTATAGTCTCAGAGAGCGAGGTTTCAAAATTCAATTACCAATTTTGCTAGCTATGTTCGCTCGTCACAAGAAAGAGAAAGGCGTTAACATTCATGTTCTTCTAAGTTGCAGGTATGGTCTTAAATCAAACCCGAAGGAAAAGAAATCACTCCGATCTGTTCCATATCTTCTCTCTGTTAAATTTTGTTCTTTATTCGTTTTCTATCTTTGCAGGCTTAGTTCCGTCTACTCTCTTTCTTTGTGGCTGGATCCTTCTATGAAAATGGATTCTCGAATCCCTTCTCGTGATAGAATGATTCCCGTGAAAATGTAAGTTAATTATTAAGTTTTCTTTTCCTTTTTTTCTTTATGTTGATCAATCCATGTCCTTGCTTCACGATTCTGTTCTCTTTTGTTGTTTTCCGCCAAAATTCGAGTAGGTATTGACTAGATTTCAAAGTTTCATTTTGTTCCGAACCTAAATATGATTATTACTTTTTTTTTTTTTCATTTGCAGAAATCTAAATTTAAGTAAGATCAGGACTTAGAATTTTGATCATAGTCTTCTGATTTAATTTCACTTGGATTCAACAGTTGGATCGATTTATATCAAATAGGTCAGTGATGGACTTTAATTATGCACTTTACATGCTTACACATGGGAGGAAAGGCATGAAGAATCCATCCATATAGATTTCACCATCCAGAGAAGCATTCCAGAAGCTGCTGCCTGGGGATTCAACATGAACCAAACTCGAATTCCCGCCTTTAACAAGCCCCCTGACCATGTTATCCAATTCCACTCTGTTTCCATCACCATCATCTGCTCATCATTCAAAACATGTCAAGTCCCATAACTACCTACATTCCTCAGGTTTTTTGTTTCGTATTGTTGGATATTTTGTTTTATTTTCATGTAGGAATAATTGTATGTCTAATTGCTTGGAATTGAATTTGCCAGAGTTCAAAAAGGACATTGGATGCGCCTGATTTAGTGGGCGATTTCTACTTGGATTTGCTGGATTGGGGTAGCAACAATAATGTGCTTGTAATTGCACTTGGAGAGATAGTTTACCTATGGGATGCTTTAGATAGTTCTACCTCGAAACTTGTCACTTTTAGCTGTGAAAAAGGTCATGTTACTAGCTTCAGCTGGGCTCCATATGGCCGTCACCTCGCCATCAGCTTGAACAATTCTGATGTGTATAGATATGATATTACATTGCTTATCGACAGGTAATTAAACCTTCTCTAGTAATAAAAAAAAGCTATAATATTTTTATGTCTAAGGGAGCATTACTGTCTGGAGTTTTTTCAATTGGGGTTTCTTTGAAACTGATCAATGCTTGTTATTTTGTTGGTTATTTGCTGCAATTTGAGTCATTGTTCCTTTTATGCTTAAAATGATAAATGAGAGTGTTGGGGAAGGAATGGAGGTTAAATATGATTTGCAGGCTTGCATGTTGTAATTGTGGGTTTGAGTGTACAGAACACTTTGATCTTTTTATTTAGATCAAATGATTGTGTTTTATTTGAGTTTCTGTATCAAGCTGGTTGTTTTACCACACTATAGATTTTTATTTTATCAATCACATTAATCTAAATAATTTTATGTGAACAAGCATCACCATTGGTAAAGTAGAATATCAACTGCTCTATAGTGTGTAAAGTAGGAATTTGCATAGATTATGGCTGGCATACAAGCTCTCTGAATATCAACTGCTATTTATGATTCATGACATATGTATAATTTTGTGATCATGCATTATTTGCAGTTTTTCTGTTAATGTTTATGGGTTTTGTTTTATGCGGATCAATTTTGAAGAGTTCACTGACCTTTGCAATGCTATTGCTCTAAGATTCCAAAAGGAGGAAGTTGTAAGTTATAATCTGAATGCTAATTTCAATAAAACTTTGAAGAGTTTGTAAATGACTTTGATACTGGTTTCTGGTTGCAGCCATCTTGCTTTGAGTATTTCCATTGCTATATGGATCTCGTTTTTCTAAAAATCTGAAAGCTTTTATGAGGAGCCCAAAATTTAGTTTCGTGGTATCCTTGATTCTTGTCGTGAACTTCGTTGCTGGTATTATCGAAACATAGGTATGGCAACAAATTTCAAGAGCTTTCTAGAATCCTGTCCTCTGGATCAGTATGTTGAGTAAATTTGCTTTCTTGGTTTTTGCATCCGATTTCACATTCTTAGCACTAGAAATATACGGTTATATGAACCACATGAATACGGTTGTGCATTGCTCTTAGTTCTTGTTTACCTCCACCATAACTCTAATAATTTTCATCTTCTTTTGGAGAATACACTTGATGATTAGAAAATTGGATCTCTGAACTCTGGAAAAACAATTATCTAATTGCAGGTCTTTTTTTTGCCCCTGCAATGAAGAGGAAAATTTGTTATATTATATGTATTTATAATCTCACCAGATGGGGTGCAGAAATAAAAAAAAGATAGAAAAACTCTGAATAAAAATAGCTGAGCTAGATCTCACCAGATGGGGTGCAAAAAAAAAAAAAAAAAAAGGAAATACTCTGAATCCTAGAAAATAGCTGAGCTAGTCGTTGTACAAGTACATTCTTCTTTAGAGCATCTCTAGTCCCGAGTTACAAACTTTGTAACTTGGTAAGAGACACATAGGAAAGTAACAAGGTAAAAGTTATATAGCATTAGGATAGGTTGTTATTTTGAAATTTTATGGGTAAAAGAAAAGTATTATTATTAATAATAAGTATCATATCTGTAATTTATCAGGTACTTAAAGGGTAATTATTTAACTTTTTAAAAGTAAAAAGTTAAAGCAGTGAGGACGCCTGACGTGCCAGACCTGGCGCGTGTAAGCCACGCGCCAGATCTGACGTCTCTGGCGCCCTCAGTGGCTTTAACTCATCAAAATTTTGGATTTTAGGAAGATTGGAAAAGTTTGTAACCAAATAAAGTTACAAACTGTATTTGTTTGTAACCCCTCTAGTGGTGAGTTGTAACTACACATGGGTGGGTAACAACCAAATTACTCCCACTAGAGATGGTCTTACAAAGCAGAATTCTGCATACTGCCAAAGAGGTTTCCAGGCAAAATGCTGTTGTGCCTGTTATAGTTACTGCAGATATAGGCTAATTTTGGATGAGCTTGATCACAACACTCCACTTCACAGGTGCATGCGATCAAGCTCCTGAAATTGTTGTACTAGCTTTTGAACATATAATATATATATGCATTACATGATGGTGCTTTATTCAATCTACAACTTGTGATTTCTCTATTATTGAAATTCCTTGAAAGCATAAATTGAGAAATATTTGTCTGCTCAAACTAGGAACCACCTGTGCTCTTTTATTCCATGTGAATGAGGCCTTTGAATTCTGTGATATCGAAGACATTTCAATGACAAATGCTTCTTATGCTTAGCTCCTAGGATTAGTTGGAAATAAAGATGTAGCAAGTCGTGATGAGCTTTTTGAATGTGTAGATAGATGTTACCGAAGCTCTTATAGAGTTGCATTTGACATAATGCAATGCGTGTTCAATTTGTGTGTGGATTTCATGATTGCTGTTTTCTTTCAGGGTGGATCTATGTTAGAGGTGGAACTATCGAGCTTGAGGAAGGATGATGGAATCATAACTAAGCTCTCAAGGTGTAAGGTACTCTAATACATATTATTTATACAAAATCTGGCTCGGGGTAGAATCGTAATTGCGATTGCATTACAAATGTTCACATACAAGGTTGGAGAATGTTACAGAATTCAATATTATTACTGTATTCAAGACAGTAGAGGATAGGGTACTGTACTCAAGACAGTAGAAGATAGGGTACAAACAGACTATGCTCAATACCCATACCTGTGCCCATGTCTTTGCCCATACATCACCTTTGTATATATAGATATGTAGGATTTTGTAATTGATATGAATTGTAATACAATATACTTTCATCACTAAAATTACATGGTATCAGAGCTGCCCTTGTGAGCAGTGGTTCTGGTTGTTTTTTTTTCCCTCTGGTTCTATCCCTGCGTATAGACTATTGAGGAAGGGTATTATTTTCTGGTCATCTCCCCACTTCACCACCGCCCCTAGCAGACAACCCGTCCTCCGATCGGCCATTTCGTGCAACTCCGGCCACCAGACCAGCCGCGCGTGTGTCTCACGCGCCATCTCCATCTTCCACCCGTCACCCACGCGCCGGCGAGTGGAGGCGCGTCCGGCGGCCGTTTCTCGTCGGACTTCCTTTTCCGGCGTCGCCCCGTCCTCCACTGTCAGAATCTCCGGTCAGTTGTTTGGTTCCTGCACTTTTTCAGAGTTAGGGTTCCTGTGTGCCACTTCTTTTGCTGCTGCTCTCCTGTTCCAATTTGTTTTTTTTTCAGTCTCTCCATTGTACTATATAGTGGGTTGTGATCTATTTTGGCTGACTTTGTGAAGTGTGGTGGAACTCTTACACTTCCGCAGTTCCTGTGTTATTTATTTGGAGTTCTTACATTGTGCAATTTCCATTTCTTGAGTAGTTATGGCAGACGGAAAGAAAGTCGAAACTCATCATTCTACTGTTACTAATATTATTCCAGTGTCTCAAAAAATCACTGACCACAAATTGACTGGCTTGAATTATGTTGATTGGTCCAAAACTGTCAAAATCTATCTTCGTAGTATTCGGAAAAGTCGTCACTTATCTGATGCTCCAAACACAACTGACGAAGATTGGCTGGAGGATGACGCTCGTTTGTTCATTCAGATTAAGAATTCCATTGATACGAGTATCGTCGGCATGATTCAACATTGTGAGTATGTCAAAGAATTGATGGATTTCTTGCAATTTGTCTACTCTGGTCGAGGTAATATCTCACGCATATATGATATCTACAAGTCTTTTTACACTACCGAGCGACAGGGTCAATCAGTTCAGAACTACTATATGCAACTTATGCAAATTTTTGAACAGTTGAAAGAGTTAGTGCCTCTGAGTACTGATATCAAAGTCCTACAAACTCAACGAGACCAAATGTTTGTTCTCAAATTTTTATGTGGACTCGGCTCAGAATATGAGGGTGTTACTTCTCAAATTCTTTCTGACATTCCTAACTCGCAGGAAGCTCTTACTCGTGTTCTACGTAGTGAGCTTGTTATCTCCGCTCCTCCTATTGTTCCCGCCTCTAGTGCTCTTATCAGTCACAAGCGTGGGTCAGGCCGCTCTCCTACGGGTCCGACTAAGGGTATCACTCGCGACGCCAAACACTTCGGAGAGGGCAGCCGCTCTGTTGTGTGCTATTATTGTCATGAACCTGGTCATACTAAGCGTACCTGTCAGAAACTACAAACCAAAAATTCCAGGAATCGGTTTGCTCATGTTGCCACTACTGATGTTGCATCGGATCCAACCTACACCCTTACTGCAGCCGAGTATGCCACGTACCAAGCAACATTAGCTGCTCAACATTCATCTTCGTCCATCACTGCTTTTCCCGAGTCAGGTAACACCACTACATGCCTTCTTTCGTCCTCCTCCCAATGGGTCATTGATTCTGGTGCCACAGACCACATGATAGGTAATTCAAAACATTTCTCGTCTTACTCTCCTACTTTTCCTTCCCATGTCAAACTAGCTGATGGCACCACTTCATCCGTCTTGGGCACTGGCACTGTTAATCCTACTCCTGCACTTTCTCTTTCCTCTGTACTTAATGTACCTGGTTTTGATTTTAACTTAATATCCGTGAGTCAACTTACTCGTTCCCAAAACTGCTCTATCTCATTCTTTCTTGATCATTGTGTGTTTCAGGATCTCCTGACGAAGCAGATTATTGGTAGTGGACGAGAATCTGGAGGTCTCTACGTGTTGGATACTCATGTTAGAAGACCTATTGCTTGCTCCACTGTATCCACTCCGTTTGATGAGCACTGTCGGTTAGGACACCCATCTCTTCCCCTTTTGAAGCGGTTGTGTCCTCAGTTTCACAATTTATCTACTTTAGATTGCGAGTCGTGTCAGTTTGCTAAACACCATCGTGTGTCTTCCTATCCCCGTGTCAATAAAAAGGTCCAATTTTCCATTTGAATTAGTTCATTCTGATGTTTGGGGACCTTGTTCTGTTGTGTCTAAAGTTGGTTTTAAGTATTTTGTTACCTTTGTAGATGATTTTTCACGTACTACTTGGTTATATTTAATGAAAAATCGTTCTGAATTATTTACTCATTTTACTGCTTTCTGTGCTGAAATTAAAACTCAATTTAATGTTTCTGTTCACACCTTAAGAAGTGATAATGCTAAAGAATACTTTTCTGGCTCCTTTCAAGCTTTCATGCTCTAGAACGGTATTCTTCACCAATCCTCCTGTGTTGATACACCGTCTCAGAATGGTGTCGCTGAACGTAAAAATCGTCACCTCCTTGAAACAACCAGAGCTCTTTTATTTCACACACATGTTCCTAAAGACTTTTGGGCTGATGCAGTTTTGACTGCGTGTTTTCTTATTAATCGAATGCCTTCCACAGTGCTACACGGCAAGACTCCTTATGGTACCCTATTTCCAAATAGACCACTGTTTCCTATCTCCCCACGATTTTTGGGAGTACCTGCTTTGTTCGGGATGTTCGACCACACCTTACTAAACTTGACCCCAAAGCCCTCAAATGTGTCTTTGTTGGCTACTCTCGTCTTAAAAAAGGGTACCGATGTTTCTGTCCAACTCTCAATAAGTATCTCATATCTTCTGATGTCACCTTTATGGAACGCCTTCCATTCTTTCCTGTCTCCTCTGATTTACTTCCTACTCCGGACGATGATAATGTGTTAGTCTATCGAGTCTCCTATGCTCCACCGCCTGTGCCCCCACCAACGCCTAAACCACCCATCGTTCAGGTCTATTCTCGGCGTCAGCATCCTCCTGCTTCTCGTCCAGTACCAATATCTGCTCCGGCATCAGATCCGCCTTCTGCCATGAGTCAAGATGACATTGCTCTTCCTATTGCCCTCCGGAAAGTTAAACGTTCCTGCACCTACCCTCTTTCAGCTTTTGTTTCTTATACTAACCTTTCCCCCAGTTCCCGTTGTCTTGTTACTTCACTTGACTCTACTTCTGTTCCTAAATCCATCTCGGAGGCCTTATCACACCCTGGATGGCGCAATGCTATGATCGATGAAATGAATGCTTTAGATGCTAATGGTACTTGGGATCTGGTAGATTTACCCCCTGGCACGAAGTCGGTTGGATGTCGATGGATATATGCTGTTAAACTTAATTTTGATGGCTCAGTTGCTCGTTTAAAAGCGCGTCTTGTAGCAAAGGGGTATGCTCAGACCTATGGGGTCGATTACTCTGATACGTTCTCTCCAGTAGCTAAAATGGCCTCCATTCGGCTTTTTATCTCACTGGCAGCCTGCTCTAATTGGCCCTTGCATCAATTGGATATAAAAAATGCGTTCTTACATGGGGATCTTCAAGAGGAAGTCTATATGGAGCAACCACCAGGGTTTGTTGCTCATGGGGAGTATGGCAAGGTTTGTCGTCTTCGTAAATCTCTATATGGCCTAAAACAGAGTCCTCGAGCATGGTTTGGGAAGTTTAGTCAAGCAATTGACAAGTTTGGGATGAAGAAGTGCAAGTGCAATCACTCTGTTTTCTATAAACACTTTGCATCAGGTATCATTCTCCTTGTCGTCTATGTAGACGATATTGTCATTACAGGAAGTGATCTTTCAGGCATTTCATCTCTAAAAACATTTCTCCATGGCCAATTTCATACCAAGGATCTGGGAGCTCTAAAATATTTCTTGGGAATTGAAGTATCAAGAAGTAAAAAAGGAATCTTCCTATCTCAAAGAAAATATGTTCTTGATCTGTTGTCAGAAACAGGAAAATCTGGAGCTAAGCCTTGCAGTGCGCCCATGACTCCGAATTCGCAGCCCACATCAAAAGGAGAGCCATTTGAAGATCCTGGTAGATATAGAAGGTTGGTGGGAAAACTGAATTATCTTACAGTGACTAGACCTGATATAGCATATTCTGTCAGTGTTGTTAGCCAGTTTATGTCTTCTCCCACTGGATTGCACTAGAACAGATCTTATGTTACTTGAAAGGACCACCTAGACGAGGAATATTTTATACGAATCATGGCCATACACAGATTGAATGTTTCTCCGATGCAGACTGGGCAGGAGATAAGGAAAATCGGAGATCCACTACAGGCTATTGTGTTTTTGTTGGAGGAAACTTAGTTTCGTGGAAGAGCAAGAAGCAACATGTCGTATCTCGCTCTAGTGCCGAATCCGAATATCGAGCCATGTCCCAATCAGTTGGTGAAATTATGTGGATTCGCCATCTTCTATCTGAACTTGGATTCAAAGTCAATACTCCAGCAAAACTATGGTGTGACAACCAAGCCGCGCTTCATATTGCTTCTAATCCAGTATTTCATGAACGAACCAAGCATATTGAAATAGATTGTCACTTTGTCCGTGAAAAACTGGAACAAAATATTATCTCTACAGGCTATGTCAGGACGAATGAGCAACTTGGAGATATTTTTACTAAAGCCTTAAATGGGGTTCGGGTAAACTATATTTGTAACAAGCTGTGCATGATAAATATCTATGCTCCAGCTTGAGGGGGAGTGTTACAGAATTCAATATTATTACTGTATTCAAGACAGTAGAGGATAGGGTACTGTACTCAAGACAATAGAAGATAGGGTACAGACAGACCATGCTCAATACCCATACCTGTGCCCATGTCTTTGCCCATACATCACCTTTGTATATATAGATATGTAGGATTCTGTAATTGATATGAATTGTAATACAATATACTTTCATCACTAAAATTACAGAGAACAAGGGGTTGCATGCCGTGTTGACTTAGAGACACAATTGACTCGTGCGTAGAGAAGTGTGAAAATGCAACCACACGACGTGTGAGATCGTGTGGGCTGCTTGCGAAACATTCTCCCATTGAGTTGTTATTCCACACGACATGTGTGCTGTGTGACACATCTTGTGGATCAGTAAAGGGGGCAAGTATTTCATTTAGTCAAAGTCATGTGGGGGTGTAAAACACAGTTTTCTCCTTTTCAGGCTCCATTCATTTTGCATGACCTTATCTTTCCGTGTCTATCTCACGTGAGCGTTTCTTAGGTTTGCAAAGTACGAATTAGACCCGAGATTATTTATTTTAGGGATTAAAATGACTGAAATTAACTGAAAGAATTAAAGTATTAAAATTAAAGTACAAGCCTATGAAGCACGAACACTTCCCCGGGGTCGCTGTGGCCGTGTCGGACTCTGCCGGACTTGGCGGTGACATGGCGGCGACACGGTCAGAACATGGGACTCGACAGGACACAGATGGGACTCGGCTGAGGTGAAAATCGGTAAAAGTTTAGGGTTTTTTTAATCTCATACGATCCACAATTCTTCAACTCCCGTGATTTCTTTCGCTTCTTCATCTCTATTTCTTCAACTCCTGTGATTTCTTTCGCTTCTTCATCTCTTTCTATTTCTCCTGCGATTCGCGATTCATTCTTCATCTCCTGCGATTTGCGATTCATTTTTCATGTCCTGCTTTTCACGATTCTTCCTTGTTCAGTCTTGATTTAGAATCGCAAGAATTTCATCCCCCTTGTCCAGTCACCTCCATTGCTCTAATTTCATGACTAAATTGTCTTCATCTCCCTTTCTAATTTCAAACTTGTTTTCAGCAAGCAGTATAAATATATTTTTATATAATTAGCAAGTTTTTAAAAAAAATTATATCTAATATATATATATATACATATATAGTTAATTATATAAAATTTGTCGTGTCCCGCCGCACTTGTGTTTCATATTTTCTAGAAATGTCGTTTGCCGTATCCGCACCCGAGTCCGTGCTTCATAGGTACAAAGCTAATTAATAAGTAGAAAGGGAAGAAGAATCGGCCCTTAGAATTAGCTAACCGGACTCAAAGTCGTCTCTTAGGACTTAGAGGTGGAACTCTTGAGCTTGGTGATGCGGATGGAACGGAACTTCGACGGTGTGACGGAGGAATACACAAGCTCTTTTATTACACAAAATCTGAATATCTAAATGAGTATCAAACACTCATATTTATACAAAAACTCAGGCCTAGGGTATAATCGTGATTACAATTGTCTTGAATCGCTTTCACACAAAGATTTATAGAAATCAGAATCCGGGTGACACGTCGTGTCAGGGATGTGACACGCTGTGTCACCTGATGCGAAGAACTCTCAGCCTTTTTTTTTAATTTGACACGACGTGTCACAGGGTCAACACGCCGTGTCACCTGATGTGACGAAGTCTCTGTCCATTTTTGCAACTTGATTGGTTAACAAAATAACTCACTAACTTCGGAATCACAACTAAACATTTTTCAAACAAACCGATCCTTCGCATCGAGTTTATTTAATTTTGTGGATAAATAACCTAACTAAAAATTTGGAGAAGGTGATAGGTTCGTTTTATATATATATATATATATATATATATATATATATATATATATATATATATATATATATATATATATATACGGATCCAAGTGGTCTAATAAACAACACAGAAATATTAATAGATTATATTTTAAAACCAATAAATATAAAAAACAAAAGATAATAATGAGAATACGAAAAAACAGGAAAAAACAAAAATGATGAGGAGAATATTGAAATGATATATATATATATATGAAATAAACAAAATAGTAACTTTCAAACTTGAGCGTTCCCAGTTCCTGTCTACTTAAAGGATCTAATTAAATAAACTTGAAATATGAAATTTATTAAAAGTAGGTGGCGTAGCCAACCATCAAAACTTACAAATTGGAATAAAAAACTAGAGATACAACTTCCTTCATAAAAGGAATTACAAATTATTCTTGAAATTGATTACAATAGAGAAATTTAAGGTTGGGTAGGAAAGGTGATGTGTATGGATGAAAAAAGAAGGTGGTGTATATATGGATGAAGGTAGAAGGTAGTGTGTATTGATGGGTGAGAAGGTAGTAATGGAAGTGTAAGAGATGATGGAGAGAAGAGAAAAAGTTGGTTGAAAGTGTTGGAAGGAGAGAGAAGGTGTATGGAGAGTAGAATGGATGGGGTGTAGTGTTGGAAGGTACCTCCTTATATAGGCAAACCAAAGGGCATTTTTGGAATCATAAATAGTAACCAGGAGTATTTTTGGAATCATGAATAGTAACCAAGGACAATTTTGTCTTTGTGAATAGTACTGGTACAGTAGATCCACATGTCAGCTGCAATGTCTGTCTGCAAAATTGTTGGTGGTCACGTGTTGAACAAAGATTGGAATCTTCAAATAGTTTCATTGGAACACAGTTTTCTTTGGGCTGGAGTCTTCAAATGTTGCTTACTGGAATCTTAAAAAATCTTCAATCTTTGGAATCTTCAAAATCTGCAATCTTGGAATCTTCAAAATTTGCAATCTTCAAAATTTGGATTTTTGGGGAGTAATTGTCCCTTAAATTTTGCCTTAAGGTAACTTAGCGGGATCTTTATTTTTTATTTTTATTTTTTTTATCTTTTTATTTATTTATTTATTTATTTTTCTTTTTTCGGAAACCAGAATTACCAAACATGCTAAAGTGATCATAGTCGGAATCATTATCACTCAAGTTAATTGCTGGTTCATCCTGGTCCGAGTCTGACTGGGATTGGGGAAGGTATTTTCTGAACAAAGCAGTCATCTCTTCAGAGGTTTTTGCTGCAGCCAATTTTGAGGCTAAGTGAGATTTCTCATCCAAAAATTGTGCTTGTCCCAAAGAATTGGTTTTTTCAGGTATTTGTCTGGAAAGTGGAAGGAATCGATTCTCGGTGAACTATATTTCCCCAGATTTTCTAGTAGGATTTTTTAACCATATATCCATTTTCTCAACAGTGAGACTAGGAGGAATCTTGAATTTGTCCCACCATCTTACTAGAAATCTCCTTTGAATCAGTGAATTTCTATTTTCTGCATATTGTACCTTCCAAGCACTTATCCAAGCAAAGTAAAATTTCATACAAAATAAAGCCAGGGGAGGGAATCTTTTTTCCTCCTCAGTGGGTTTGTAACATGCCTTAAATTTTTTGTAACAAGTAAGAATTCTGTCTTGGAACCAAAGAGGAAATTTTTCTGGATCACAAGCGGTATCAAAAAAGACAAGCCAAGAATGTTTTCTCCCAACATTATTAATCAGGAGGGCATTCCACCAGGCCTGTTGGTATTCCCAGTAATTGAAATGAGTCTCATAAAATTCTTCTTTCTTGTATTCCACAGGAAAATACACGGGTTCAGACAATGGGTTCCAGTCTATTGGAGAAATAACCTTGTGAATTTTTATTGTGGAATATGCTGGGTCTGAGTGTTCAGATTTTCAGTAAAAGTGTTTGAAAAAAGCAGAATTTGTGACTGTAAGAATCATTTCATAATATCGTGAAGTTTTGTTCAAGTCCCATGATTTGAAAAATCAATTTTTTCCAAAAGTTTTTTCAATTAAAACTTGAGGATCTTCATGATAAAAGCCTTTTTCTACAGAAAGAACATTTTGAAATGAATTTTTGAGAATGAAATCAGTTGGAAAAGTTGAAGGAATTGGAGAAGGGACAACATGTGTTAAAGCCATTTGGGTATTTTGAACAGTGGAATTGGAGATTGTTTTTTGGTATCATGAAAATATTCTTGGGAAGTTGAGATTTGGGAATTTAAAACATTTTTAGAAATTTCATGAGAAAGAGCTTCTGTTGAAGAAGATTCTCCTTTCTCAGGTTTTTGAACAATTAGATCTCTTCTTTTGGAGTCTTATACTTGACTAGAGCTTGTTGAAGCTCTGAGGATTTTTCAAATGTTTCTGCCAACCATTTTTGGATTTTAGGGTCCACACCTGATTGGACGGTATCTTCAAGAGTTGTTTCTTTCTTTACAGCAGCATCTCTCCAAGTTTTTATTTTTGAATCTTCATCAGAATTTTTGTTGGAATCTCTCCCAGTGATTGTGGAATCTCTCCCAGTGATTTCTTTTCCTTTATTTTTCTTCGGCATGGTTGGAATTTTGAAGGAATTCACGGGTTAGGAAGTCAGGAATGGAATTTGTATCTTCTTTTATAAACTCAATATCAAAATCATAAATGCTTAAAATTGCTTGCCATCGTGCAAAAATCTGTTTTGATGCAAGGTTTTTAACATCCTTTTGTAAAACTTCTTTTGCACTTTTGCAATCAATTCTTAAAAGAAATTTTTGATTTAGTAAATCACTTTGAAATTTGTTTATACATAAAACAATACTCAAAATTTCTTTTTTAATTGTTGAGTAATTTCTTTAGCATTCATTCCAATGTCCAGAGGTGTATTGAACTATGTGTTCTTTACCCTCGGAAACTTGTTTACGAATTCCACCATAACCTAGGTCAGAGGCATCTGTTTCTACAACCTTAGGTAGGGAAGGATCAGCTAGATGAAGACAAGGAATCTCTAAGATCTGTTGTTTGATTTTTCTAACAAGAGTAGTGTCCTAAGAACCTGATACGAGTGTGATAGTTCCAGCCTAATCTAGATCACTATCTCCAGTTTTTGATTCCAATTTGTAAGTTTTGATGGATGAGAAGGTAGTTTATGACAATCCTAATAGAGCAGAGAGTTCTGGAACTCAAGCTCGTATTGAGGAGACCCATAAAGCCCAACGTTTTCAGCCGTCACAGAAAATGTTTTTAATGAATTGAATGTTATTTCAAGAGAATTTCATATCAACAAACAACTTCTTCATGATGACTTTTATTCAGAAAACAACATTGAAAAAAGATCATAGTTTTTTAAAAATTTTATGGATTCCAGAAAAGCAATTCAAAATGAATTTTATGAATTTGTAAATCAAAATCAAGTTCATATTTTGTTTTTTGATTGGTTTGAAACTTATGCTTTAAAAAATTCCATTGATTATCCTTTTAGAAATTATGTTAGCCCAATTACCCTTAGAAATAAGGCACCTAGAGTGGGAAATGTTAGATAACAGGAAAGTTCAATCGACTCATCCACCACTTAGGGGTATAAGGCTAGATCACAATAACCAAAAGGTAGAAGTGATTCCCTATAAGACACCCAGTAATGATGACAAAACCAATGTTAAAAATATAATTCTCCAAAATAACTATACGAATACCAATTTGAATACAATAGGAAGACAACTAGATAGGATAGAAAAACACCTTGATAAACAACCTATAATTTTTTTATTCCTCCAAACCCGTTGCCAAACCTAAGATCCAAAATCCCATTTTTAAACCATATCAAATGACAAATCAAAGTTCAAAAAATATCAAAGACAACAAATCTGAATACATCAAAGCCATTCGTGATCAATTAAGTAGGATGACTCCTACGAGTACCAACTCCAACCAAGATTCCGCTCAAATTATCCCTGATACTCCTACCCATTCGGCCAGTAAAGTTAATGTCATAACTCAAGACTCTGAAACTGAAAGTCTCATTGAACAATTCCAAGAAGTCACTCCTGAAATTAATAAACTTCATTGGTCTAGGATTCCACAAGACCGTTTACAAATCATCCCTGCTCCTGATATCAATACAGCTAAACCTTTATCTCAATCTCGTTTCAATGCCACCTCTGTCTATGATTGGAACATAGATGGACTCTCTGAGTATGAAATTCTTGGTCTTCTACAACAGATGACCATGGCTGCCAATGCTTATAAGACTCAACCTGGTACCCAGGATAGGATAGTTGCTGAACTCCTCATAGCAGGATTTTCAGGGCAATTGAAAGGTTGGTGGGATTACTATCTCACACAACAACAGCAAGAAGAAATTTTAGATGCCATTAAGATAGATGAAAATGATGAACCAATCTTTAATGATGATGGTGACCTAATTCAAGATGCCGTAGCCACTCTAATTCTTACAATTTCTCTTCATTTCATAGGAGATCCCTCCCATTTAAAAGACAAAAATGCCGAACTTTTATCAAATTTGAAGTGTAAAAAACTTAGCGATTTCCAATGGTACAAAAATACGTTTTTAACTAGAGTAAGACCCTGTTCTTTTTTACTGAAATTAAATTAAATTAACTGAACTGAACTGAATGCTGCTGAACTGAACTGAACTGAACTTAATTGATAAATTAAATAAATTATAATAAATTATATAATTAGTTATAATTATAATAATTAATGATGAATTGTATATAAATAATATTAATTATATATAAATTATTATAATAAATTATATATAAATAATTATAATTATAATAAATAATGGTAATTACTGAAATTAACTGAACTGAACTGAATGCTTCTGAACTGAACTGAACTGAACTGAACTTACTTATACTGAATTTAAGTCAAAAAGAACAGGGCCTTATGCTTAGAGAAGACTCAAACCAACCTTTTTGGAAAGAAAAGTTTTTGGCTGGCTTACCGACCCAATTAGGTGAGAAAGTTAGAAACAAAATTAGAGAAACACATGGACACCAAATTACTTATAACAAATTCACTTACGGTGAGCTGATTAGTCTAACCCAACAGGAAGGATTAAAAATTTGCCAAGAAATGAAATTAAAAAAACATCTAAAATGGGAACTTAAGAAAACTACGTCCGAATTAGGAACTTTTTGTAATCAGTTTGACATCAACATAAATAAACCCTCAACATCAACTTGCCCAGGAAATTGTAGCAAAAGTTCTAGGAGAAATGCTTATAGGAAACCCAAGAAATTCATGAAAAAATACCAAAAGTCCCAAGATGATTATTATAGAAAATCCCACTATAGGAAACCGAGAAAATACAAACAAAAGAAAACTGAAATTAAGAACAAAGAAAATAAATTTAGAGATATTACATGTTATAGATGCCATAAAAAGGGACATACATCGAAATTCTGTAAATTCAATAAAAAACTACATGAACTACAACTAGATGATGAAATAACCAACAAAATCTCCAATCTACTTCTTGATTCATCTTCCGATACCTCTAGTTCTGATTCTGAAAACCTTTCTTCAATATCCTCTGAAAACAACCAAGACCTTCAATTAGATGAAATCGTTGCAACTAGCTCTACGAGCTCTTTTGAAATTAATGTTTTAACTAGGGAACAAAGTACAACTTTAGATACCAAAACTCAAGAGACCCAGAACTCAAAACAACATAAGAGACCCAGAACTCAAAAGAGAATTTTTAAACAAACTTTTAAGATCCTTAGACAACCAAGAAGAGAAAAAAGAAGATAAAAAGGTAAAGAAAACTTCCATTTTACCCAATACCAGTAAAGGAGCCTATGATCTCACCGAAATTCTAAAGAAAAGGAAAAAACCCATCTTAAATGAAAAAACAAGCATCCAAGAACTACAAAAGGAAATTAAGGAAATAAAATCTGAGCTTAGAGAACTTAAAGAAAAGCAAAGAAAGGATTCTGAATTAATTTCGAAACTTCTTCAAGATACCTCTGATTCTTCTGATTTTCTTGAAGAAACTAAGATTGGCCAAACCTCTTCCCATGAAATTCAAAATGTTCAAAATGTTGAAAAGATTCCAACTGATTTTCTCTTTGTTTTACGGGAAATTACTACTCGAAAATATGTTATCAAAATAACTATTGTTTTTTCAAAAGATTTCCAAATCGATACCATCGCACTTTTTGACACTGATGCTGATTTGAATTGTATAAAATCAGGACTTGTTCCAAAAGAGTATTTAGAGAAAACAAATGAAAGGCTTTCTGCTGCAAATAATTCCAAGTTGATTGTTGATTCAAAAACGGAATCCTCGATTTTAAATAATGATATTCTCCTAAAAACTTGGTTTGTTTCTGTCAGTGCTATTCAACACAGTGTCATTTTGGGAACTCCTTTCATGAATCTGATTACTCCTTATAAGGTGAAAGCAGATTCAATTTCCTCAAAAACAGAAAATGAAAAATTAAATTTTGAATTTATCGAAAAACCTCAAATGAGGAATCTCAATTTAATCAAAGCTTGTTCGATTCATGAAAATTCCTTAAATGTTTTAATCAAAGGGAAAACTTATCATCTTCAATCTCTCCAAAAAGATGTTGTTTTCAAACGGTTTGAAGAACAAATAAATAATCCTTCAATCCAACAGAAAATTTCTGAATTTCAAAACTTGATTGAAAAAGAAATTTGTTCTGATCTTCCAACTGCTTTTTGGGATAGAAAACAACATATTGTTGACTTGCCTTATGAAATTGATTTTGATGAGAAACAAATTCCAACCAAGGTTAGACCAATTCAAATGAACCAAGAACTTGAGCAATACTGTAGAAAAGAAATTCAGGAATTAGAACAAAAGGGTCTAATTTCAAAATCAAGGTCCCCTTGGAGTTGTGCTGCATTTTATGTCAATAAAAATTCTGAAATCGAGAAAGGAACGCCTGGGTTAGTAATAAATTACAAACCTTTGAATAAGGCGTTGAGATGGATTAGGTATCCTATTCCAAATGAAAAAGATCTTTTGCAAAAACTTTATTCTGCTTATGTTTTTTCGAAATTTGATATGAAATCAGGATTTTGGCAAATTCAAATTTCAAAATCTCATCGGTACAAAACTGCTTTTACTGTTCCTTTTGGTCAGTATGAGTGGAATGTAATGCCTTTTGGTTTGAAAAATGCCCCTTCTGAATTCCAAAGAATTATGAATGACATTTTCAATGATTATTCAAAATTTTGTGTTGTGTATATCGACGATGTTTTCCAAATGAACTATCACACCAATTGAACGATCCCTTCAATTTGCACAAAAATTTCCCGATAGGATTCTTGATAAAAATCAATTACAGAGGTTTTTAGGAAGCCTTAATTACGTCCTTGATTTTTGTCCCAATATCAACAGAATGGCTAAGCCATTACATGATAGACTCAAGAAGAATCCTGTCCCATGGACTGAAGAGCATACTGCTCTTGTTAGAAAAATCAAACAACAGGTCTTAGAGATTCCTTGTCTTCATCTAGGCGATCCTTCCCTACCTAAGGTTGTAGAAACAGATGCCTCTGACCTAGGTTATGGTGGAATTCTTAAACAAGTTTCCGAGGGTAAAGAACACACAGTTCAATACACCTCTGGACATTGGAATGAATGCCAAAGAAATTACTCAACAATTAAAAAAGAAATTTTGAGTATTGTTTTATGTATAAACAAATTTCAAAGTGATTTACTAAATCAGAAATTTCTCTTAAGAATTGATTGCAAAAGTGCAAAAGAAGTTTTACAAAAGGATGTTAAAAACCTTGCATCAAAACATATTTTTGCACGATGACAAGCAATTTTAAGCATTTATGATTTTGATATTGAGTTTATAAAAGGAGATACAAATTCCATTCCTGACTTCGTAACCCGTGAATTCCTTCAAAATTCCAGCCATGTCGAAGAAAAATAAACGAAAAGAAATCACTGGGAGAGATTCAACAATCACTAGGAGAGATTCCAACAAAAATTCTGATGAAGATTCAAAAATAAAAACTTGGAAAGATGCTGCTGTAAAGAAAGAAACAACTCTTGAAGATACCGCCCAATCAGGTTTGGATCCTAAAATCAAAAAATGGTTGGCAGAAACATTTGCAAAATCCCCAGAGCTTCAACAAGTTCTAGTCAAGTATCAGACTCCAAAAGAAGAGATTCCAATTGTTCAAAAACCTGAGAAAGGAGAATCTTCTTCAACAAAAGCCCTTTCTCATGAAATTTCTAAAAATGTTTTAAATTCCCAAATCTCAACTTCCCAAAAATATTTTCATGATACCCAAAAAACAATCTCCAATTCCACTCTTCAAAATTCCCAAATGGCTTTAACATATGTTGTCCATTCTCCAATTCCTTCAACTTTTCCAACTGATTTCATTCTCAAAAATTCATTTCAAAATGTTCTTTCTGTAGAAAAAGGCTTTTATCATGAAGATCCTCAAGTTTCAATTAAAAAAGCTTTTGGAAAAAATTGGTTTTTCAAATCATGAGACTTGAACAAAACTTCACGATATTATGAAATGATTCTTACTGTCACAAATTCTGCTTCTTTCAAACACTTTTACTGGAAATCTGAACACTCAGACCCAGCATATTCCACAATAAAAATTCACAGGGTTATTTCTTCAATAGACTGGAAACACCCATTGTCTGAACCCGTGTTCCTGTGGAATACAAGGAAGAAGAATTTTATGAGACTCCTTTCAATTACTGGGAATACCAACAGGCCTGGTGGAATGCCCTCCTGATTAATAATGTTGGGAGAAAACATTCTTGGCTTGTCTTTTTTGATACCATTTGTGATCCAGAAAAATTTTCTCTTTGATTCCAACAGTGGTGGGATCAGTGGGGGTGCGTTGAGCAAATCCTCCAAGACAGAATTCTTACTTGTTACAAAAAATTTAAGGCAGGTTACAAACCCACTGAGGAGGAAAAAAGATTCCCTCCCCTGGCTTTATTTTGTATGAAATTTTACTTTGCTTGGGTAAGTGCTTGGAAGGTACAATATGCAGAAAATAGAAATTCACTGATTCAAAGGAGATTTCTAGTAAGATGGTGGGACAAATTCAAGATTCCTCCTAGTCTCACTGTTGAGAAAATGGATATATGGTTAAAAAATCCTACTAGAAAATCTGGTGAAATACAGTTCACCGAGAATCGATTCCTTCCACTTTCTAGACAAATATCTGAAAAAACCATATCTTTGGGACAAGCACAATTTTTGGCTGAGAAATCTCACTTAGCCTCAAAATTGGCTGCAACAAAAACCCCTAAGGAGATGACTGCTTTGTTCAGAAAATACCTTCCCCAATCCCAGTCAGACTCGGACCAGGATGAACCAGCAATTAACTTGAGTGATAATGATTCTGACTATGATCACTTTAGCATGTTTGGTAATTCTGGTTTCTGAAAAAAAAATAAAAAAAATAAAAATAAAGATAAAAAAAATAAAAATAAAAAATAAAGATCCCGCTAAGTTACCTTAAGGCAAAATTTAAGGGACAATTACTCCCCAAAAATCCAAATTTTAAAGATTGCAAATTTTGAAGATTCCAAGATTGCAGATTTTGAAGATTCCAAAGATTGAAGATTTATGAACATTTCAGTAAGCAACATTTGAAGACTCCAGCCCAAAGAAAACTGTGTTCCAATGAAACTATTTGAAGATTCCAATCTTTGTTCAACACGTGACCATCAACAATTTTATAGACAGACATTACAGCTGGCATGTGGATCTACTGTACCAGTACTATTCACAAAGACAAAATTGCCCTTGGTTACTATTCATGATTCCAAAAATACCCCTGGTTACTATTTATGATTCCAAAAGTACCCTTTGGTTTGCCTATATAAGGAGGTACCCTCCAACACTACACCCCATCCATTCATACATCCATTCTACTCTCCATACACCTTCTCTCTCCTTCCAACACTTTCAACCAACTCTCTCTCTTCTCTCCATCATCTCTTACACTTCCATTACTACCTTCTCATCCATCAATACGCACTACCTTCTACCTTCATCCATATACACACCACCTTCCTCTTTCATCCATACACATCACCTTTCTTACCCAACCTTAAATTTCTCTCTTTTAATCAATTTCCAGAATAATTTGTAATTCCTTTTACGAAGGAAGTTGTATCTCCAGTTTTTTATTCTAATTTGTAAGTTTTGATGGTTGGCTACGCCACCTACTTTTAATAAATTTCATATTTCAAATTTATTTATTTAGATCCTTTCAAATTTTGTAGGATCCCTTACAAAAGTATGCAAACTTATGGTCTATGATCATAAGTAGACAGAAACTGGGGGACGCTCAAGTTTGAAAGTTACTATTTTGTTTATTTCATTTTCCTACCTATATATATATTTATCTATTATTATATTATATATACATATATTATATTATATTATATATACATATATTATATTATATTATATATACATATATTATATATATATCTATATTTATATTATATTTCAATATTCTCATCATCATTTTGTTTTTTTCCTGTTTTTTCCATATTCTCATTATTATCTTTTGTTTTTTCTATTTATTGGTTTTAGAATATATAGTCTATTAATATTTCTGTGTTGTTTATTAGACCCTTTGGATCCGTGAGCGTATATATATATATATACCACAGACATAATATAGACTTATGGGAAAAAAATACAAACTAAAACATAACTTACACAACTTAATGACTTAAAACACAACATATCCTACGAAATAAAAACACGACCTAAGCACACCTACGAACATGAGTGCGGGGGTGTACAACCCCTCCGCATGAACAAAAGGTGAACCAATTCCAAAGGTTCACAAAACACAAAAATGAAAAGAAGATAAGAAACTCCCTTTTATTGAGGTGGTGGTGGTGGTGGCCAAGGAAACCCGTGGTGCGAAGCATACATTTGAGCAAAGTAGTCGAAGCTAGCAAAATGGGTGTTGGCTTGCTCTTGACCCCGAAGAATGGCTTCTTGGCCACGAAGGAGCGTGGCTTGACCATCAAGCAACGAATCAACGCGGGTTTGTGTTTCTTGGGTGATCACCCGAGTTTGTTGATGAGCCAACTCCAACATGTCGAGGCGAGTGCTCAAGTAGTGATAGTTGGAGGGCATGTGAGATGGTGGTGGAGCATCGGGTGCTTCTTCCTCGTGTTCCCCTTCGGTGTCGTGTGTTGGTTCGGGTGCTTGATGTGAGCTACCGACATCCGTGGTGGTGCCGATATGCTTAAGGAGGGGGGGGGGGATCCAATCTTCCTTGGTGGTAGAGTTAAAAGGTAGGAGAAACATTGTGGGCCAATTTTGTCTTGTGCGATGATGGTGATAATTTGCCCAAGGCCAAGCTTGGCCCTCCTCTTCGTGTTCATGGTGCAGATGGAGTCCTCAATGACACCCGTGGGGTCCATGCCTAAAAAATGCTCCACACAATATAGGAGAAAGAGTTTCGCTTCGTTGATTCGATTAGCCTCCACTTTTCCCATGAAGACGAAGACGATGAATTTGTGGAGGATGTTGAGAAGGGGGCTGCGAATAAGGCGGGTTTGAAGGTCTTTCTTATTGAACCCGACTTCCCCCGTGAGTTGATGTCAATATGTTTGGGCGTCCATGTCCTCGGGCCAATTGGTTTGAGGAGTAGAATTCACCCGAACGAGGCATTTGGATTGGAACCATGCCTTGTTGAGTGTGTAGGGGTGGCCAATGAGTCGGAATCGGAGAAGGTAGTCGCGATTGTGCATGGCCGACTCGGCGGTGGTGTAGAATTCTTCGACTAAAGATGGATAGATGGTGTAGGGAGTATGGTAGAAGTGATCCCACCCAACCATCGTGAGGGTGTCTTCAAAATTCGTCAACCAACCTTTATCACGAAGATAGGCCTTATCAAAAATGGGAAAGACGGTCAATTTGCTTGCGAAGATGAAGAGATACCGTTTGGCCTCCTTTTCGGAGTGGAGAGGAAAGGGGCAACCAAATTCGAGAGAGAGATAGAAGGGAGATTGAGGGTGGGTTGTGATCATACCTCTTATTTTCTCATCTTTATTTCTATCTTTCATATTTATAACTTTTTATTTTTATCCCTTTCTATTTTTATTCTTTGTTTTTGTTTTATTTTTCTTCACAAATTTTGATTAAAGAGAGGAATGGTAAGCATCGAACATCCACTTTACTTTTCTCTCTATTTTCATCATTTTACTTTCGTCTCTATCATTTTTTCCCTTTGATGTTACCCTTTTATAATTTCATCTTTTTCTTTTATTTTTTTTTGTTCTTTTTCATAATTTTCCCCTACCTTTACCTAACATAAAAAGGGGTCCAATCTGCCCCTCCCCCAGTTGACACGACGTGTCACTTAGGACAAAAGGCGGATTTGGGCCCCCAAATCCACATTTCTCACTCTCTACTTCCCATTCCCCCCCCCCAACCACCCCCATTACTTCCCAATACCCATTTTCACTACCTTATTCATCATTTTCTCTCCCCAATCCATATATTTTCACTTCCCAACAACTCATTTCAATTCCCAATTCCACTTCCCCCTTCCCAATCTATCTTATTTCAATCCTCAAATCATCTTTTTCTCTTCTCAATCCATTCCACTTCCCAATTCTACTCCTCCTCTTCCCAATTTATCTCCTTTTACTTCCAACATCATCTTTTTCTCTTCCCAATTTATCTCCTTTTACTTCCAACATCATCTTTTTCTCTTCCCAATCCATTACTCTTCCCAATTCATCTTTCTCACTTCCCAATCCATCTTTTTCTACTTCCAACACCCCCAAATCCCCACACTTCTCTCTCTCTCTCCTCCTTCCCCATCTAAAAATACACCACCATTTCTCATTTTTCACCCATACAACTTCTTCCTATCCTTATTGTGCATTTGAACTTCTTTCCCTGCTAACTCCTAAAACACCACCCTCACAATGAGCGAACGAACCACCCGCTCGAAGCGTTCGGCTGCTAATACCCGAAAAGGGAAAGAGACCGCCCAAAAACTTCGTCACGACCTTCCCGCCCTCCTATCCCACAACCACAACCCACCCCCAATCTCCCTTCTCTTTCTCTCGAATATGGTTGCCCCTTTTCTCTCCACTCCGAAAAGGAGGTCAAACGGTATCTCTCCATCTCAGCAAGCAAATTGGCCGTCTTTCCCATTTTTGACAAGGCCTATCTTTGTGATAAAGGTTGGTTGACGGATTTTGAAGACACCCTCACGACAGTTGGTTGGGATCACTTCTACCATACTCCCTACACCATCTATCCATCTTTAGTCGAAGAATTCTACACCACAGCCGAGTCGGCTATGCACAATCGCGACTACCTTCTCTGATTCTGACTCATTGGCCACCCCTACACACTCAACAAGGCGTGGTCCCAATCTAAATACCTCGTTCGGGTGAGTTCTACTCCTCAAACCAATTGGCCCGAGGACGTGGACGCCCAAACATATTGGCATCAACTCACGGGGGAAGTCGAGTTCAATAAGAAAGACCTTCAAACCCGCCTTATTCGCAACCCCCTTCTCAACCTCCTCAACAAATTCATCGCATTCGTCTTCATGGGAAAAGCAGAGGCCAATCGAATCAACGAAGGGGAACTCTTTCTCCTATATTGTGTGAAACACGGTTTATGCATGGGACCCCACCGGTATCATTGAGGACTCCATCCGCACCATGAACACGAAGAGGAGGGCCAAGCTTGGCCTTGGGCACATTATCACCATCATCACCCAAGACAAAATTGACCACCATGTTTCTCCAACCTTTTAACTCTATCACCAAGGAAGATTGGATCCCCCCACCTTAAGCATATCGGCACCACCACGGACGCCGGTAGCTCCCATCAAACACCCGAACCAACACAAGACATCGAAGGGGAACACGAGGAAGAACCACCCGGCGCTCCACCACCATCTCACATGCCCTCCGACTTTCACTACTTGAACACTCGCCTCGACATGTTGGAGTTGGCTCATCAACAAACTCGGGTGATCGCCCAAGAAATACAAACCCGCGTTGATTCATTGCTCGACGGTCAAGCCACGCTCATTCGTGGCCAAGAAGCCATTCTTCGGGGTCAAAAGCAAGCCAACACCCATTTTGCTAGCTTCGACTACTTTGCTCAAATGTACGCTTCGCACCATGGGTTTCCTTGGCCACCACCACCACCACCTCAATAAAATGGAGTTTCTTTTCATTTTTTGTGTTTTGTGAATCTTTGGAATTGGTTCACCTTTTGTTCATGTGGAGGGGTCGTACACGCCCGCACTCATGTTCGTAGGTGTGCTTAGGTCGTGTTTTTATTTCGTAGGATATGTTTTGTTTTAAGTCATTAAGTTGTGTAAGTTATGTTTTAGTTTATGTCGTACTTTAGGTTGTATTTTTTCCCCATAAGTTTATATTATGTTTGTGGTATATTTTTCAATGTTTTTATAATTATAATAATAAGAAAATATATATCTATAAATAAATAATAAAACGAACCTATCACCTTCTCCAAATTTTTAGTTCGGTTATTTATCCACAAAATTAAATAAACTCGATGCGAAGGATCGGTTTGTTTGAAAAATGTTTAGTTGTGATTCCGAAGTTAGTGAGTTATTTTGTTAACCAATCAAGTTGCAAAAATGGACAGAGACTTCGTCACATCAGGTAACACGGCGTGTTGACCCTGTGACATGCCGTGTCAAATTAAAAAAAGGGGCAGAGAGTTCTTCGCATCAGGTGATACGGCGTGTCATGCCCTTGACACGACGTGTCACACAGATTCTGATTTCTATAGATCTTTGTGTGAAAGCGATTCAAGACAATTGTAATTACGATTATACTCTAGGCCTGAGTTTTTGTATAAATATGAGTGTTTGACACTCATTTAGATATTCAGATTTTGTGTAGTAAAACTCTATCACCTTGAGAGCTTGTGTATTCCTTCCGTCACGCCGTCGAAGTTCCGTTCCATCCGCATCCACCAAGCTCGAGAGTTCCACCTCCAAATCCTAAGAGATGACTTTGAGTCTGGTTAGCTAGTTTCTAAGGGCCGATTCTTCTTCACAACTCCCCTAGGGTAGCATACAGACCTATCAGCCAACTGAATGGACATTCTAGTAGGTTGTGGTTCTCCTAGCCCTAGCTTAGCATACACAGAATATGGCATTAGATTTATACTCGCTCCTAGGTCACATAATGCATTTTCAATATTTAACTTGCCAATAGAACATGGAATTGAAAAACTCCCTGGATCCTTTAGCTTTTTCGGAAGCTGCTGCTTGTTCTGGAGTATTGAAGAGCAGTCCATGTTCAGTTGGATCATCGAGATGTTTTCCAATTTCTTCTTATTGGATAAGATATCTTTCAAGAATTTTGCATATGTGGGCATCTGGGCAAGTGCTTCCATGAAGGGGATGTTGATATGCAACTTCCTCAAGGTGTCTAGCACTTTTGAATTTTTCTCTTCAAGCTTTTTGTTTACGAGCCTCGCCGGATATGGTACATGTGGTACATAAGGAGGAGGTGGATGGTACTTCTTCCCTGGTTCCGCCTGGTCATTGTCAGATGTGATATCTGTCTCGGTTGGCTTCTCCTGGTCAGGAACAATCTGTTCCTCTTCTTTCTCGGCAAGTCTGGACCTACCTACACACTCAGCACTTTTATTAGTCATCAAAGAAGGATTAGTTTCCTTACCAGATCGTAGAGTGATAGCCATGACATCTCCTTTAGGGTTTGGTTCGGTATTACTCGGCATCACCCATTTTCCTTTTGATGATGAAGCAACCAGTTGATGAACTTGTGTCTCCAAATTTTTGATGGAAGCTTGTGTCTGCTTCATAAATTGCATCATTATTGTCTTCATGTCCTGTTCTACATCCTCCTTGGGTGGAACAGGCTGTTTGTAGTGTTGTTGAGGCTACCTCTGATAGTGTCCTCCTTGTTGCTGCTGGTATCTAGGTTGCTCCTGCTGGTTTGGCTGTCCAGTTCATCCGAAATTTGGATGATTTCTGGTAGCTGGATTGTATGTATTAGAGTACGGATTTGGTGGGTTCCTTTGATTGTATCCAGCATAATCACATTGTTCATGCTCACCTTTTCCTTGCTTAACTCCAGGACAGTTGATGTTGAAGTGAGGCCCTCCACAAAAATCACAAACATCATTAAATGGTGGTTCACCATGAATGGATGAGACATTGATCTTGCTGAGCTGTCTGGCAAGCTGTTCCACTTGGGTCGTCAGCTTTGAAACTATGTCACCATCTGCTGTTCTTTTTCCTTCACTCCTAGCTGAGTGCCAATTATAACTTGTGCTTACCACCTTTTCAATGAGGTCGTACAAGGCTTGTGGTTCAAGATCCTCGGGGTTACCATTCGCAATGGATTCAATCTGGATTTTGTACGTGTTGGTGACTCCATTGTAAAAATTCTGCACTTGCATCCACATGGGGATGCCATGATTTGGTACCCTTCTTAACAGCTCTTTGTACCTTTCCCATGCTTCGGCCAAGGATTCATCCTCTTCTTGCATGAAACGGGACACCTCATTTCTGAGTTTGATGGTCTGTCTAGGTGGAAAGTATTTCATCGGAAAAGCACTGGCCATGTCCTGCCATGTTGCGATGGTTCCTGGTTGTAGGTTCTTTAGCCAGTTCTTTGCTTTATCTTTGAGAGAAAAAGGAAACAGCTTCAGCCTTATCACGTCATCGGAGATCCTCGGTTTGATCGGAAAGTGTTGCACATCGTAATAAACTTCTGGATATGTCCATTTGGATCTTCCGACTGGTATCCATTGAATTGCACGGCTGCTTGCAACATCTGTATCATGGATGCTTTTACTTCAAACATGTTGTTCCCTTCGTTAGGCAACACAATACACGATGAGTGTCCTTCAGTGGTAGGTCTGGAGTAATCTCTGATTCTCATGACTGGCGGATTGTTGTTCTCTCCTTCTTCTTTAGGAGGAGGTTGAACTGGTTGTTCTGGTATTCTTCCAGCCATCATTCTTTCTCTTTGTCTTGCTCGTCGAACTCCCGCTTGGTTTCGTCTACACATTCTTTCTAGTTCAAGATCAATAGGAAAAACTGGTGGTGCAGCTCTGCGCATAGATAGTAAAAGAAACTGCTTCTGGCTGCACTACGTAATAAACAGATTAAAAACACCTTGTTTTGACAGAAATTTTCAGATAAACTTTGTTGCTTTCAATCCCCGGCAACGGCGCCAAAAATTTGTTGTCCTCTAAACAGACTCTAGCAAGTGCACTAGATACAAGTAATAAAGTGATAAATAGAGTATCGTCTCCACAGGGATTGATGACCAAATTTTACTAGAAAAACCTTGCAGAACAGGGTGTTCGTGGTGTGTGAATTCTTTATATTGAGAGATATTGTGAATGCGTAACCAAGTAAATGATTCAACTTATAAAAATGAGTATTTGATAATGATAAAAGGTAGAACAGACTAGGCCACAACAGAACATGTTACTTTCAGTCTCTAAACATCCTATTTATTCATGAATGACGTAAAGTGAAGTCAAGGTCTCTGCTTTAATGCTCACTTAAGTCAACTCTCGTGTGTTCTTAAGATTCTAAGATGTACTACAACCTTAAGCGTCCCTAAAGTTGGTTCTTTCTTGCATTACGATCGAAATAGCATTTCTATTAACAAAACCCTTGATACAACCCCCTAACATTCATGCTTCAGGGTTTGGACGCTTGAGAAATAGTTCCGTGAAGATGAAAGCAGTTCCCTATCATTCATCTAACACTAACATACTTGCATACAACAATGGAGTGATAACTTTCTCAAACACAACATAATATATCACCATTCATTCATAAATAAGAAAATAGAAGACTTACATAACATGCCCTAACTGGCCGAACCCGTTCAAAACGACTACTCACTCATGCTAAAGAGTGAACAGCCTAAGTCAAATAAACAGAACTCCATGAAAGGAGCTTGAAAGATCCTCGAGAGCTTCTCTCTCTAAACTTGTTCAAAAACTTATCTATCTTCTGCTCCCAAAAGATGATACTCACATCTTTCTCATTTACCTCTATATATAGGAGGAACAAAGGGACAAGTACACAAAATATTACAAAATATTACAAAACAGAAAGATTGTTCAAAGTATCCGAGATTTCCCAAAGTGGTTACAAATGTTTTGACCCTTGAACACTCAAGGGTCGATCAATCTTGTCATCATGTTGCTTTCGCCGCCCATTCCTGCCCGCTCATGCCTGCCTGTCAAGTTGCTATCCGTCATCAGGTACCAAGCGATTAACCGCTGGATCAAAGGGTGCACGTCTCCTCTTGGTTGTTGCAAAACAGGCTGCATAACAACCTTTTTGACTTAATCTTTTCAAATTTGCATAAAACACTTATTACTCCTTTATTTAAGTAATATTACGCCTAAAACTCCCCTAAATTATCACAAATAGTATGTTTAATTATAGTCATATTCATGCCTAACAGTAAACAAAGAATGTCTAAATCATCTCGTGTTTTGAGCTAGAAGCATGAAGTATTGATCGAGTTTCATGTAATTATGGAACACTCTTGAAATAAAAACAGTCTAAAGAAATTTCCAGTTGTTATGACTGGAACGAGTCCATCCGATGAAGTATGGGGTCATATAGTTGCTGATATGCCTCTATGCATAATAAAAACTGCTTGATTCTCCT
Source organism: Euphorbia lathyris (assembly GCF_963576675.1). Taxonomy (NCBI): domain Eukaryota; kingdom Viridiplantae; phylum Streptophyta; class Magnoliopsida; order Malpighiales; family Euphorbiaceae; genus Euphorbia; species Euphorbia lathyris. The sequence continues at coordinate 24,102,596 of NC_088914.1, forward strand.
TTCTTAATTGCTCGATAGCTTGAGTCTCTCGTGAATGGAATACTGACCAGGTATGTAGGAACAAATTGGAGGGGGGGATCGTTGGCATATTGTGCCATGAAACTGTCAAAGCGAGCATTGCGGCGGGCATTGTCGGCCTGAGCTTGCAGGTGTAACCGCTCCAATCGTACTAACGCCTCGGTGTGCTGGTTAGCGATATGCTCAAGCCCATCTAAACGGTGACGGGCGTTGGAGGGAGGGAAAAGTTGTATGAGAGTTATGGACAGGGTCAGTAGTGGCGGAACTTGGACCTGCATCAGGCATTGCCGTATCAGTGGTACCTAGAGGAACAACATCAGAACGAGCAACTGTATTTAGATAAATTTCATCAAAGAATTTGAGCGGAATTTGCTCGTAGTTCCGCTATCATGTCGGAAACCTAAGTGAATGGCAAACCTAGTGACCACGTGACCGAAGGCTAAAGTGCGCTTATTGCTACGACAAATGGTGTCCATGGCACGATAAAAAATGCGGGGAACGTTGACTCGTTTACGGTTAAGGGCACACCAAATGATGGTGATGTCTTGCTCACTCACTTTGTCACTCTCTTTTTTACTCTGGATGGCATAACAGCTAAACTTGCGAACCATTTTGAGTGTTGTGGTATTGTGGACGTCCGTCAGCGTTTAGATGGGCTTGAGCGTATCGCTAACCAGCACACCGAGGCGTTAGCATGATTGGAGCGGTTAAACCTGCAAACTCAGACCAACAATGCTCGCTTTGGCAGTTTCATGGCACAGTACGCCAACGAGCGTAACTGGCACCTCCCTGACTAAGATGGTATTTTCTTTCTTTTCGTTTTTTTACTCCCGTTTTGCGCCTTTTGGAATTACGGCTTAGAACTTCGTGGGGAAGGGAGGGTAAAAGATAGGAAATGGAGGAAATATGTGTAGTTGTTGTGTTTAGTGTTTGTGATTTGTTTTAGTCGTGATTTTTACTTTCAGTCTTCCATGTTTTGGCAACACGACCCAAACCCAATAGCTCAATTATGTTCAAAAGTATCAGTTAAATCCCGAAACAAACTTTAAAACCAAGTCTCAAATAACATTAACTTGTGATAGGATAAACCTTCATTTGACAAGTCTAAAATTCTAAAATTGAATTGTCGAGTCATGAATAAAAACTTGAATAACTATTTTTGAATAAATACTCATTTTTAGACATTTACCTATAGTTGAAACACTTGAACTTATAGAACACAAACACACCTATAGAAAGATACTTTGAGCCACGAGCACGTTAAATAGCTTGATTATTTTTCTTTGATGTGGGATCCACACTTGTTGTTAACTATAGGGTTTGCATCAAATACTAACCAAAACCACATGCACCGAACTAGGAATTTGATATGATTAAGGTTTTCTTTCATTTCACCACCATATAAACCATTAACCTACCCAAAATCAATTTTCCTTATTCACCCCGTTGAGCATTTCCTTTCTTTCGCCACCATACCAGAAACCAATACCCTCACTTTCTACCCAAAAATCCTGGAATCTACAAGTTTCTAACCAACTTCCTTAAGGATACTATGAGTCTAAAAAAAAAAAGAGCACCAAAGCAAAACATCTCCTTTGGCTCATACACATCAACCCCCTAATGCAATTCTTATACTCCACAAAAACGCTTATACAAAAGAAAAAGAGAAGAAAACAAAACAAAATAAACAATACACTCAAGTACCCAATTGCGCCTTAATATTTTAGAACTCAACAAGATTCGTGAAACCTCACTTCCACCACAATCACATCTGTCTTTCACCCTTCATTACAACTTAATTAAGCCCTTTTGATCAATTCCTAGTAAGGAATCATAGTGGTAGAGGTTGGATGGCCATGCAAGCCCATGGTAGTTACTACTTGTGTCGGAAAATTGATAGAAAACACCTTACCCCAAACACTTGAGCGTAAAGAGCGAATCCCTTGTGAGGTGTTTTAATGAGTTCATTATGTATCGACTGTTGGAAAAATGTTTCACTAATGGCCAAAGTATAAATTCAAAAGTTGTTGAGTTATTTAAGGTGTTTATCATGATTCAGATGGTTCGAAATTAGGATCTTCTATGTTGTTGCTTGAAATGAATCATGTCTCGTTGTTGATCTATTTGATTACTTGGTCTTCTAGCTTTGTTTTCGGATTTGATTTACTTGAGGACAAGCAAAAGCTTAAAGTTAAGTCATAATTTCGTCCATTTTGTGTGTCCTTTTATTACTTTAATATTAATTTTGTTAAAATTCACCTCAATTCATAATTCCACACACTATCACGTAGTTTTAATTTAATTCATGAGTTTTTAGCTTATTTTTACACCCCCACACACCCTCACAAGATTGACAATTTATCCTAGTGAGTTACAGGGCGAGAACAGGGATGCATTCCGTGAAAAGACGACAAAACGGCAGTTCTTGGCCAATTTGAACGTCTTGCAACAGATTCGCACAAAGCGTTGCAATTGGCTGGAAGCAGAGTTGGAACAAGAGTTCCAGGGGCAGGTCTCGACGAGACCTCCCAAATTTCGCCCAAGAAGACATGTCTAGGGGCAGGTCTTGACGAGACCTGCAAATTTCAGCAAGTTGCAATGGACGGCTCCTCTTATGAATGCTAGCTCATACCTTTCCTCAATTGAACTTTTCAAGGACATTTAATGCACCAATTTAGTATTTTGGAGGCTACTAATCATCAATTTCAGATTATCATCTTGATTGGAGCAAGATTTAGCCTATAAATAGATGAGATGGTGGAAGAGAATGTACACTTTTTACACACAATCTCCATTGTTATTGTAGCCAAGCTTTGGGCAATTGTCAATTACTCTTATTTTAGTTGATTTTTGCAGTTTTTAAGCACAATTTCTTGTTTCAAAGTCATTTCCTTTTAGTTTTGTAAGTTGATTTCATATTTAATCAAAAGTGTGTTCATCTTTCATTTCTTCATCTTCTACTTTCAATGAGTTTCACTTTATTTCATTTTATTTCAAGTGTTATTTACCCAATGACCATGAACTAAATCTTCCCTACTAGGGATAAGGGGAATCTTTCTAATGTTTTGAGTCAAGTTAGAAATCTATTAGGTAAACACCCAGAAGGAATTTGATTTAAAAAGAACTAAGAATGTAACCTTAAATCTGTCACTACGCCAAAACCCTCTTCAGACGACAGTTAAAAACCGTCGTCCCGCGAGATATAAATCTGTCACGGGGCTCGCTGCCGTCTATTGCACCTTCAGAGGACGACCAAGTTCTGTCATGTTTCATCATCACACATGACATTAGCCCATTTTCTTACTGTCATCTTACCGTTGTTACGATGTAGCTTATTTATTACTGTCGTCACCTTTAATGCCATCACATGACATTTTAATAATTAAAACCGTCAGATTAACGTCTGGGAAATTTACATATTGAATTTGAGATGACAGTTCGTATAATAATTTCTGCCGTTATAGCCTGTTTAGATGACATATGTCTTAATCAATCATGTCAATAGATTTTTTTCAGATGACAGATACGTTTATTTTAATGTCTTTTTTATTGTTGTTTAGATGATATTTTTAAAAATTAAAATGTCACTTTTTGCCTTCTTCTTCGTTTGAATTTCTGGTTTTTACCTGAATACTAAAACATGCTAAAATATGAACATGAAATTTTGTATATCAATGGTTTTAATTTTATTGGAGACCAATACTCATAAAATGTTTACATTTGTGCACATACATTTCTGAATTAAAACAAAAAAAATAACCAATATCTTGAATAACGTCAATCCATATCTTGGAGTAATAATTAGGCATATAATCTCAAAGGTCTTGGTATCTGCAAAAGCCAAAGCAAGTCATTAATATTACACACAACCCTTAACTCAGTAATTACAGACCCTTCCCCTTTCACGACCTTTCACTTACCACAATCATATCACTATAAATATATGCATCATACGCGTTCAGAATCCATACCTTCAACAACCTAGAAAACTTACGCTGTAACAATGGATCCCCTTGTTGAAACTCCACAAGAGATAATTGCTGACTTGGAGAAATTGTACATGGAGAACCCAGAGTGGCTTTTGGCCATCGATGGTACGTATGTCAATCCATAGTTATTTTGTAACTCTTTCTGGTTTCTTCTTTGTATTTCTAATGATTCTTCTTGGATGATAACGTACAGGTCCTCTCAATGGTAACTTTTTCACATGGTCGATCAGAATGAAAGACCCCCAATACACCCTATATGAAAGGGGTGTATTTGAAATCAGAATCAGCTACCCTCCGGATTTCCCAAACAGTCCTGCAAGAGTAATATTAACTCAGATCAGTAAGATATAATCACCTACATGACATATAAACATACACTAAAAAATGTCTCCTCTTATTCTCAGTTTCGCTTTTGGAATAGGATATATCATCCTAACGTGGCTCCTTAGGGGTTGATTTGTCTTCCCCGTATCCTTAATACCCATCACTTATCCACTGCCACGATATAATGCAACCATTTATCTATTTCATTTGATAAACACACGACATCATATTTTTGATCTAATTATTCTATGCATTTTTTGGTGTCTGTGGCACCTATATGATCTACTTCTACAGCCCCACAGTGAGGAGCCATATCCTGGGCAAGAAGCAGTTGCTGAGTAATACTGCAGCAACAGGGAAGAGTATGAGGGGCTCACCCGGATATGGAATGAGGATTATGCAAAGTGGATATGAGGGGCAGAGGATGAGGTTCTCCTTTAAATTCCAAATTTCCTAAACTATCTTGAGTAAGAGAAAGGAGATTTGGAATTTGGAGAAGAATCAAAAGGCAACACTCAACCCCCCCTCCCCCTTTGCAATATAACATAGAGCTTGCTATTCAGTTTGTATGTATATGCAAGTAGACTAAACTGACCATTTTACAATGTTCCTTCCACTTGGGTTGTACTCGTTGTATAATGAACTTGGTAGTGAGGTTTATGATGCTGTCACCACACGGGACTCTGTTTGTGCTGAATGCATCATAAACCTATCACCATGTTGAATGTTGTTGTTACGATATCAAGCCGAGTGAAAAGGAACATAGTAAGAGTATGGACAATGCACATACATAACCCTTTACGTAGAGCTTATTATTCAATTTGTATGTATATGTATATTCTATCTAATCAAAATATATCTTATCATGTGCAAGCCACATCAGTACATGCAATTAGCCTAAATTTACCATTTAATACATGCTTCATACATGCTCAATGACCCTTTTACAATGTTCCTTTAATACTTGATGCATGATTAAGGTATATTGTAAACGAATTGCATTCAGAATCCTTACTTATCGGCATAACTCATGTTCAAATAAAAAGGATTCCGTTGAGTTCATAACATTTTCAGCTTTAAGAGTATGCCTAACATGCTATAACAAGTAGACAACTTATTCAAGTAGACATAAGTATATTCAAGTGAACATGCTATAAAAAGTAAACAACTTATTCGTGCATGTCTATTCCTTACTTATTTAAGAAAACTTATTCCTTACTTATTACGATAACTCATGTTCAAATAAAAAGCAGTCAGTTGAGTTCATAACATTTTCAGCTTTAAGAGTATGCCTAACATGCTATAACAAGTAGCCAAATTATTCAAGTAGACATGTATATTCAAGTGAACATGCTATAACAAGTAGACAACTTATTCGTGCATGTCTATTCCTTACTTATTCAAGACAACTTATTCCTTACTTATCAACATAGCTCATGTTCAAATAAAAAGGAGTATGGTGATGAAGTGTATGATATGACTATGCTTCACAAACCATATGTTGTAGGCATAAACATTATTTCACTCAATGAACATTCATAGCATAAAAGTATGGCCAATCACAACAACATCATACATGTAACTAATCAGCTACATGCCCAAATGAACATTCATACACATACTCAATCAGTCTAGCTTCCTAAACATAACATCAAACATAAACATATTTCATACACATACACATACTCAATCACTTCTAGCAGTATAACTCATAGGTGTAAGAGTATCCAATCACAATGAACATTCAAAGCTTTAGAGTATGCCTAATCAGCCACATGCTTAATGATCATTCATACATAAACTCTATGAGTCCTAGCTTCCTAAACAGTTATATCTAACCAATCAGTTCATACCAATCATTTCATCATCACCCATAACATCATACATATATGTAATCGTTCAGTTCAAACCCACATAACAATATATATACTAGTTTCCTAAATCAATGAGTTCTAAGTTCCTAAACAGTACATCAAACATACTCAATCACTTCTAGCTTCCTAAGCAGAACATCAAGCATGAACAAGCCAACATGCTTCATATACACACACATACTCATTCAGATAACAAGCCAAATGGAAGATATATTGTAAACCTATCTCAGCAGCACCACCCACAACAACATCATGCATGCAACCAACCAGTTCAAACCAACATAACATTAATATATATTCATTAAGTTAAAGAAATCTTCCCATATGCTAAATGCATGAACCGATTGACAATCTCTTCAGTCAACCTTCCCATGTACTGAAGCATTCTTACTATCCCTGCAAATATTATGTTCAAATAAAAAGGAATCAGATGAGTTCATACCATCTTCAGCATCAGACACTGTATTGTCTAGGTTAAAAAAGATAAAGACCCAAGCTTTTCAGCAGTGAATCTGAATACAATAAAATCAGTGTAGCTAAGCGAGAGATCTAAACGTTTCAACGATAGGTCTGAAAATCACTAGATCCTTATTCCAGCTGTTGAAATCGACATACACAAAAGTAAATCGGATGAGGTAAAGATAGAGTAAGGAGCAATGAAACTCTAATACATCTAGGAATGAAGAAAATATGGCTTACCAGTACCGTGTTTCGAGCTCACTCTCAGTGATTGCATGTTGAAATCAACCATGGAGATAAAGAGGGATGAGAGGGATGAAGCTTGACCTAAACAGGGGTTTGGGATTAGGGAGTGGGTTTTATATATCAGCTGAAATTTCAGTCAAACGATCGAGCACCTAAAATTTGGTATATGGCCGCGTAAGTGAAATTTCATTTGCCGCTTTTTTGTTTTCGGCATACAATGACATTCATTTAATAGAGGTGTCATCTGTTGAGCACATCAAATTTAACGAAAACGCGCGTTTTCTTTGGATAACAGTAGTGTGTAATCGTAACGTCATATGAGAATCGAGCGCGTTTTTTTATTACGCATTCAGATGATATAATGTTAAAATACTGTCACGAAAAATATTCAGACGACACAAAAACAAATGTTTGTCATGTACATTGTGTCATGTGAAAAGGAAAATGGCATAGTGTGTATTTCAGTTAATCACTTTTTACTCACCATAGTATCAAGAGGTTAACAGAAAACTACATTCTTAGACTTGATAGCAAATCAATGTGGTTTCTAACATTTCATTGCTAAGATTTCTCATTGAACCTAAAGCTTTCTTGTCGTATTTAAGAAACCATTGGCCCGGTTAAGTAAATAGGAGTGAAGAATAAGAACGAGGTGGTTTAAGGTCTTAACACCAAGTTTCCTTTAGAAATCACCATCTTTAAAATCACGAATTCCTCTTCGTTGTCTTATTTCAATAGATTTCAGTGGCTCAAACTTAGGAATTGAACCTGATTCCCTAATGTTTTACTCCATTGTTTTAACAACAAAAGTTTTCGTCACTATAAACAACCAAAATCATCTTAATCCAATCGTTTAGACTTCAAAAACCTGTGAATAGTTAATGATTATGCGGAATCCCTATGGGATCGATCTTTATACGAAACTATACTGTATTACTTGGTACGATAGAGTGCACTTGCTCTAAAAAGCACGTATACATTTTATACGCATCACTGGATAAGGGGATCTGCAAAAAGTTTAGATGGATAATCAGATGTACTTATCTCGGGTTGCACTATACCTTTATACTTGGATGTGGATGGCTGAGCGGTTTCCTTACCATTCCGGAGTGGCTTTGATATGTTCCCGAGGGTTAGTCTCGGTATCACTGGAGTTGAGGTCTTTGCAACTTGATTAATGTTTGTTTCCAAACCCCTAGTGAATGTGTCTTGGTGTCGACGCCACTCTTCTAATCCATTTAACATATTCTTAATCCTACCAAGGGTCTTTACCGAGGCCCCATTTTTGGTATCGGTGAGACACCTACCTGTCTCGTCGAGACCTGGTGCGAATCCCACTTGGGATTCCTGCACCACTTGAATAACAACCCACCCCCCAATTCGATTTTCTCACTCTCTCCTACCTCTCACCCTTTCTCACTCTAAAACACTCACAAATCCCCTATTTTCACCCATCATTCTTCTTCCCTAACCTAATTTCTACCCGCATTTCGTCTCTCTCACCTATCTCTTCATCTTTCTAACTCTTCTTCCCCCAATCCCTCAAACTTCCATAACCATTCAACAACTCCCACAACCCACCATTACTCCACCATAACTCCTCCATAACTCACATTTCCCCTTCAATTTCTATATATACTCCCCCATTTCTCATCCTTTTTCCTACATTTTACTACATTCCCCCTTTTTTGCTAACTTGGAAATTAGGGATTTCAAGTTCTTTATTTTTGCCTTTTGTTTTCTAACCCTCCATTACACATACATACCCACCTCCAATTTTACAATGTATACTAGAAGCAGCAAATGAGTAAAAAAGCTGGCTCAAAAGTCCAAATCCACCATCCCCAATAATGAGAGCTCAGATTCTGATGAACCTAAGGTTCCTCCTCCATTCACTTGTGACCCGCTCACCGGTCAGATTCTCACTATCTCTAAAAGGTATAATTGTCTCTTAAACTTCTGATCGATGAGGAAGGCAACATGTATAAAATTCTGAACTCCATGGGAATTACTCAGCCCCATTATTTTCATTTTGATGCATTTGCCAATTATAGGGATGTTGCTGATTTACATGCTACTATACGTCGTTTAGGTTGGGATGGTTTTGCTTTCACCCCATATCTTGTACTTTTCCATGAGTTTTATGTGATGCTTTTGATAATGCTAAAATGATAAAATTCTATCTTTGTGGTAAGGCATTCGAGGCTGATGAAAAACTGTTTTGTACTTTATTTAAACTTCGTCCAGGGGGAGTTGATTCTTTCCCCGACGACATCACTTATAACTCCGGTTGGAATCCATTTACTAATTTTCCCCATACAATAAGAGCACTCAAAAGAGCTCTCGTATTGTGGACCACACGCTCTAAATGGTACACAAATTTAGTAGTTATGTCATCCAGGGTAAGAAAGAGAGTGATAAAGTGAGTGAGCACGATATTACTATCATTTGGTGCGTCCTTAACCACAAACGAGTCAACATCCCCCAAATTATTTATCGTGCCATGGACACTATTAGTCTTAGCAATAAGAGAAATTTACCTTTGGTCACATGGTAACTAGGTTTTCCCTTCACTTTGGTCTGGGGGACGATTTACAGAACTTCGAGCAAATTCCGCTCAAACTATTTGGTGACAATTATCTATCTAAAGTTGCTCGTTATGCTTTTGTTTCCCCAGGTACCGATGATACTCCTATGGATGATGCATGTCCGAGTTCCGTAGATGTTGACCCCATCTATGGACCTATTGCGGCTTAGCCACCCGACTTCCTTTAGCGTTTAGAGTGTATCGAACATTTAAATGCCCAACTGCTCCTTCTTGCTAACCAACATACTAAAACTTTAGCAAGGATGGAGTAGTTGCAATTGCAAAATCAAAAGTCCCTCCAAGACGCCCGTGCCAATATAGCCACCTTGCAAGCCGACAACACATGTCGTAATGCTCATTTCAACAGCTTTATGACCCATTATGCGCATCAATGGCACATGCCCGACTGAGACGGTATTTCATATCTTCTCTTTTTACTCCAGTTTTGCGCTTTTTGGGACCTTTGCTTAAACTTAGTAGGGGGGCAAAGGATAGAAAATGGAGGAAGTATTAAATCATAATGTGTGTAATTGTTTTGTTTATTGTTTAGTTGTTTTAGTTTGTGATACAATTCTAAAAATTCTAAAAATTCTAAAATTGAATTGTCGAGTCATATAATAAAAACTTGAATAACTCTTTTGGAATAGATACTCTTTTTTAGACATTTACCAATAGTTGAAACATTTGAACTTGTAGCACACAATATACTCATGGAAAGTTACTTTGAGACACGAGCACATTAAAATGGCTCGATTATTTTCTTTAATGTGGGATCCACACTCGTTTTAACTATAGGGTTTGCATCAAATATTAACCAAAACCACACACATCGAACTAGGAAATTGACATGATTAAGGCCTTCTTTCATTTTCCACCACATAAACCAATAGCCTACCTAAAATCAACTTCCCTTGTTCACCCCGTTTGAGCCTTAACTTTCTTTCACCACCACAATATAAACCAACACCAACTCCCCACCTAAAAGCACCGGAATCTACGAGTTTCTAACCAAACTTCTTTCGAGGTACTATGAGTCTAAACATAAAAAGAGCACCAAGGCAAAAACATATACAATCTTTGGCTCATATACATCACCCTGTAGGAATGCATTTCTCATATTCCACAAAAACGCATATACAAAAAGAAAAAAAAGGGGGAAAGAAAAGAAAGGAAAAAGAAAAAAAAATGAACAAAGCAATTTACTCAAGTACCCAATAGTTACTTAACATTTTAGGAACTCAATATGATTCTTGAACCTTATTTCCATCACAATCAAACCCGTCTTTAACCCATCACTACATCCCAAAATAATCCCTTTTGCTCAAATCCTAGTAAGGAAGCATAATGGTAGAGGTTGGATGACCGTGCAAGCCCACGGTAGTTACCACTTGTGTCGGAAATTGAGAGAAAACACCTTACCATAAACAATTGAGCATAAAGAGCGAATCTCATGTGAGGTGTTTTAACAAGTTCATTAAGTATTGACTGTTGGAAAAATGTCTCACTAATGACCAAAGTATAAATTCAAAAATTGTTTAGCTATTCAAGGTGTTTATCATGTTTCAGATGGTTCAAAATTAGGATCTTCTATATTGTTGCTTGAAATAAATCATGTCTCCTTGTCGGTCTATTTAAGCATTTGGTCTTCTAGCTTTGTTTTCGGATTTAATTTGCTTGAGCACAAGCAAAAGCTTAAAGTTTGGGGATGTTATTGTCATCTACTTTCACCGTAATTCTTAGTCATATTTTCATCCATTTTTTGTGTTTTTCTAATATTTTAGTGCTAATTCTATTAAATTTCGCTTAATTTCACAAAGTCATACATTATCACTTGTTTTTTATTTAATTCACAAATTTTCTAGCACATTTCTTATATTCTCACACACCCCACAAGTTGACAATTTGTTCTAGTAAGTTACAGGAGAAAAATAGGAACGCATTCCGAGAAAGAATGACAAAAAGGCACAGTTGCACATTTTGATTAGGTCTCGACGAGACCTATCTGAAGAAACTTTGGAACAAAAGTTCCCGGGGCTAGTCTTGACGAGACCTCCCCAAAATTCGCAAAAGAAGAGCTTGATACGGGACAAATTTGGTATGTACAGGTTTCGGCGAGCCGAAGAATATTAGTCCAAGAACAAAATAGTTTATAGATTCATACCAATCACCATAGATGTTTCTAATAACTTTGTTCTTAGCATACTATGCCTTTATTTAAGAGGATATTATTCGAAATCTACTTTTCATGTTTGCAACAATACCCCAAACAGTCACTACAGGACATTCCTTCACCAATTCACAAACTAACAACAATAATCTGAGAATCAAAAGTTTTATGTCCCTGTGATTATTTAGGACGACTACATTTATGAGGACCACCATATTTGGTAATCTCCCAAAAAGTCAAAGACTTAGCACGGAACCTCCACTCGCACCCATCGTCTCGATTAATGCAAACAATTATGTATATGGTCTTATTTGTTTTATTAGAGCAAAACTCATAATTTCTTCTCATTGAGTACTCTTTTGCAACTCTTTTTCATAACATCTCTGAAATCAAATATCATTCCTACACAAAACTCCTTTGAAAGATCCAATAATATATCAGTAGGCTGTTATCGGTAAGGGTTCACAAGATACGCATCATAATCCATTTCTGTCAAGTATGATGACGATGGATTAAATGAAAGAACAATACCACTTGACCGATTTTGTATCGAAGCATTCACATCCTCCGCTTCCATATCTTCCTCCTCCTCATCCTTTTCATCATACACTTCCTCATCTCCCTCCTCCATAATATGTCTTACCTTATTCACATCCTCATCATCATTATCAACCCCATATGCATCCTTCCTCTCATCCTCCTCCTCTATAGAATCTCTGACCTTATTCACATTATCGATTTCTTCACCACTCATAGTATACTCCATATATATTTCTATGCAATTTACTCTCGGGGATTGACCTAGTACATGATATATAAAACTTACTTCACTATCATTACATATATTGTAGCAAGTGTATTTCAATGCATGTTAAATTGACCAAATAGGAAACCTAAAAATAAATTTTAGGGTATTCACATTCTTTTCATATCCAACAACAAACTTGCTCGATTTAACTAAAGTTGTATAGTCAATTTTACCATCATATAGAAACGCCTGATTCGACCCATTTTCATATATATAATACATTTCACATCCTCTATAATGTTACCATATCAATATATGATTAAAGGATATATACTTGTCATATTCCTATAATGAATATGAAATTTTTTCTATATTAGAAGAAAAAAATAACATTTGAGAATTATTGGTGGTCATATTGTAAAACTATATTTTACCCAATTTTATGTGACTTCCAGTCATATTCAGTTTTTTTATATAAATTGGGACAAGATAGAACTTGGGCGGGGTGAGCACTCATGGCCCAAGAACTGACAAACCCGCAATATATTAATAAAAGAAAAAAAGTGAGAGTTTGAACAAGAGAAGAGGAAGGAGAACAAACAAAAAGAAGTGGGGGGAGAAAAGATAGGAAAAGTCAAGGAAAACGCAAATGTGAAATACTACAAATGTCATCATTGATAAACCTGTGGCAAAAAGCAGGAGCTGAAGGCCACCAATTGATCACTGAGGAAGAGACTCCAAACTTTGCCAATGCATCAGCAACTCTATTTCCTTCCCTAAAGATGTGTGAAAAGAGAATGTTCATCATAGAGCAAATGCTGAGACAATGCAACCACTCTTGTCGAATACTCCAAGGAACATCCATGGAACGATGACTAAGCAGATTAACTACGTATATTGAGTCTGACTCAACCCAAAGCTGATGCCAATTTTTCTCACAAGGAAGTTCAATTGCGAAAATAACGGCTCTCAATTCATCCATATAAGCAAAAGAAGAAGGGGTAGAAAAAGCAAAACAACCTTTGGGAAAGCCTCAATAGTTGCGAAAAATACCTCCCGCTCCTGCCTCGCTAGGAGTGCCAAAAGCAGAGTCGTCAATATTGACTTTAACCCAGCTTGGAGAAGGTTTAAGCCAATGGACCGGAATAACATTGGGAGCAGGAGGCGACCTATGAGAAGCCAGAAGATGGGATAAGATAACAACATCTCTCCGCGAAGAGCAAAAACCTTTAGAAGTGGCAAAGTACTCTCGAATCATTCGAAAGAGGGTGATCTTCGAGTGCTGAATAGAAGGAGAAACTTCCTTAAAGATTGCTTCATTCCTATAATGCCAGATTAACCAGATGCAAGTGACAGCGGCAACACGCCAGATCATCGTCACCTGTGAGCCAAAATGAATGCTACAAATAGTGCTGAAGAAGTGGATGAATTGGGAATGACGAGGCAAAGAGCAGTCAAAATAAATCTCAAGGGCCCTCCAAAGAGAATCTGCAAAAGAACAGCTAATGAATAAGTGGTTAATGGACTCAGCATCCCTACCACATAGAACACAACGAGAGGCAATGGAGAATCCTAGACGCTGCAGGAGGTCATGAGTAGGAACCCGGCCATGCAAAACTTTCCATAAAGTGAAGGAACGAGAAGGGGGAGTGTGAGAATTCCAAACAAATTTATACCAGTCCACCGAGGAGGAACTAGGACTAATAACCGAATAGTACTCTTTAGTAGAGAAAATACCCTTCATAGAGGGCTGCCAAGCGCAGAAATCAATATCATCTCTACCCCGATGAATAGATCGAATATTGTCTTGAACAATCGAAGGTAGAGTACCTAAGTCAAGCCACTCCGAATTTACCAAAAAATCATCAATAGAATTATAGCGAGAACGCTTATCCTGATGATCAACACCCAATCTATCCACCACCGATGGAATGATCCACCTATCTGTCTAGAAATTGAGCGTTGAAGACTGGCCAATCCACCAAAAGGTTTGGTCCCAAATGGGTGAATAAACAAACTTACAAGAAGACCAAATCGAGGAAGGAGCAATGGTAGCTTTAGGCAAACCAGAGACAACCAGAAATCTAGACTTCATCAGAGAAATAGCTAGACTGGTGCCTTGAATTAATTCCCAACACATCTTACCCAAGAGAGCCTGGTTAAAGATCCTAAAGTCCTTAATGCCCAAACCTCCACCTCCAAACTTTTACAATAAGTCTGCCAGGAAACCGTGATTAACTTCCTCTGATCAATACACCCCATCCGAAGGAAATTCCTGACACTTCTATTGAGCTTATTCAACAATCCCACTGGCCACTTATAGATCAAGAATGAGTGAACCAGAGATCCAGTAATAGCAGACTTAATTAAAGTTAAACGTCTTGCAAAGGAGAGAGCTATCTTTCCACTTGCTAAATTGGGAGAGAAATTTGTCCGCAATCAGTTAGTCTCACATATATTTTACCCATTTTCATACACTTTTAGTCATTATAATAGGATTTTTTTTTTCAATTTGAGCACTTCAATCATTATTAAATGATATTTAACCCAATTTCAATCACTTTCGATTATTATCACATGTTTTTTTTTCACTTTCAATCATTATGCAATTTTACCTAATGACAGTCAATTTTAGTCACTTTCTATCACTTTCAGATAATATTAATTATAATATAATTAAAATGCATACCAATTTATAGGGTTCGCTGATAAGTTGACAATCCAAAATTTCTTATAAAACACAAAACTATATATTAGTGGCACAAAAGATTAACAAAACTCAGAAAAAAAAACAAACTTTATAAACATAATATTAAGTTATCGCAACGATAATGAACTTTATACCATAAAATTTAAGTTGTGAGAAACAAAAAATAAATATAACCAAAATTTTTAAAATATTACAAAATAATACCTTAAGTTGTGAGAAGAAGGTTGTTTAAAGGTATAAAGTGTTTAAATGGAAAAATTATTTTTCTAGGAATTTCACCCCACGCCAATTCCCCTATTGATGATTTCAATATGATAATTGAAAAAGCTAAGCCAAGCATGGCCAATGGAGAAGGAATTACACATACACCCCTCCATATGAATGGAGCTAATTTTATCAGTGGAAGGAGTATATTAAGTGCCAGATTTATACCACAACCAAAAACGAGCCCAACCCTAGAAACATAATCAAAACTCGTTCTAGAGGGATCCATAACATGTGTATTGATAGCAATATGTCTATAGAACCCAATGGAGACACTGACAAAAAGCTCAAAAGGAAGATTGAAGGGTCATGAGACCTGAGTCTTATGGAAGAGGGTGATTCTATATAGGCTAAAAGGGCATGTAATATGGTGATGCAATCTTTTTTTAGAGAAAACGGAGAGGTTGATAGTGAACCACTCCTAGAACATAAAAATCTGAAGCTAGAATGTTTAAAGGCTGGGCAATCCTCGAACACTCCAAACTCTGGATCGTCTAGTGAGCTGATACATTATAGTTCATATGGAACATGCGTTGTGTACTTAAGTTGAAAGAGTAAATTACATATATGGTGTACTACGTTTATCTTATATCACACTTTGATGTACAACCTTCAATTTTGCACACTAATATACACCACTTTATGAATGAGACCTCCTACTATGATGTATACGACCTGTGATAACATATAAACTATTCCCTTCATTTATATATATATATATATAGGACATTTGGGACATTTCATCAATACTAAGAAAGCCCCTTCATTTTTACATATATACAGGATGTTTGGGACAGTTCATCAATATTAAGAAAGCCCCTTCATATATATATATATATAGAGGATGTTTGAAACATTCTATCAATATTAAGAAAGCCATTAATATGGCATTGAAAGGACATAAAACACATTGCTTCTCTCCTCTGTAAACATTGGTACATTGAACATAGTCTTTTCTTTTTTTCTAAAGTTGGTAAAAAAAAAATGCCTAAAAGACTACCAACATCATGTATTTATGAACTATTTTGCAACCATTGAACATCTTATATTTAAAAATGGAGGGAGCGTATTAAAATGCATATTTGACTTAAATATTTAATTTTGACCTAAATCATACGCAATCCCTGAATTTGTCACTTTTAGTCATTTTGTCCTTTGAACTTACGGGACGACTCATTTACCTCTTCAACTATTTAAAAGTGGCATTAGTAACCCCTTGTTTTCGTTATAACGGAAACAAAATGAAATTCCAACATTAGTACAATTGTTCATGGAAGTATTAGAACCAACCTGCATATATGTAACCTCATTTGCATCTTATTTTAGTAGTGTACAACCCTATATGCAATTTTTACAAGAGAACTTGTGTACTGTCTATACTAACCTTATTTGCAGCTTGTTTTAGTAGTGCACAACTCTTTTTATTATGACATTGGTCCTTGCAATATGTCATAATTATTTCTGTTATAATGAAAACAGAGGGTTGCTAATACCACTTTAAATAGTTGAAGGGGTAAATGGATCGTCCTGTAAGTTCAGGAAGCAAAATAACTAAAAGTGACGAGTTCAGAGGCTGCTAAACCAGGGGCTACGTATGGTTTAGGCCTTTATTTTTTTTAATGACCCTACTTATATTAAAATATAATTTTACGCTTAATAATTTTATTACATTCTCTCTCCTTAAATTTTTCTCCTCCATACATTTCCAACTTTCTTTCTTTAACCTATCAAAATCGTAAATTTCCATAGTCGGACATTTTTCCTTCTAAACAACTTTTTTTTTTTGGAAATATAGATAATTACTTTTTTCTTTGCTCTAATTTCTTATTAATTGTCTGTGTTCGATTGCTCTAATTTCTTATCAATTGCTCTAATTTCTTATCAATTTGCTGTGCTCGATCTTCTATTTTATTGTTCTTCTTACTTTCTACTGAAGCCGGTAGTGAGTTAATAGAAAATTCTGATTTTATAAAATAAATGGATCGAATAGCGGTGAGTCGATATCTGCTAGCAGAAATATATGTATTACAGTAGCGTTTACCTGGACCCTAAATGACTAAATGAATTTGGCTATTCACTGTTAGATCTATGCTCATTAAATCTATACCTTAAAATGCTTTGGATATCCAAATTAGAATTACAATGGGTATATTACAATGGGTATATATTTAATGGTGAATGCTCAGATGAATGTTGCTGATATGTGTTATACTATCATGAGGCACAAATATATGAGACCAGACTCTTCATTTAAGGTAGGCGATCAAGAAATTAGTGTCTAATAAAAAAAGTACACCATTATTTAAGTACATCATTATTTAAGAAAAAACAAAGAAATTTTAAATTGAACCACCAAAAAGGCGTTTGGTTGTTCTTTTTTCACTTCTATTTAACTTTTCACCATCAAATTCAACCTTAGAAATATAACCCGGAGCCGTTGAACTTCCGGCGAGTAATTCCGTCAATCCTTTCAGCCATTTCCGTCGTTAAATAGTTTTTCCAGTCTCCAACTTTACCTTTCCTGAAATACGCTTCATTTGCAATCCTAAAATCACTTCTTTCCGTCGAACTCTTATTCACATCTAAATTACTCAATTTCTCAAAACTACATAATTCCACAATTTTATCCACAACACCATGTTTCTCTTCCTCTTCAGAGAAGCCACATCCCATAAAATCAGCCATCTTTTTCACATAAAAGCAAGTATCTTTCTTCAGTTCTTCATATTTCAAAAACAACACTCTCTCAGGAAACTCCAAACTTGCCTTCCAATACCCCATAACTTGATCCCAAAACGGTCCACAATTGGTAACTCCATTGCAGAATTTCTCATACGCCTCCTCGAAAGGTATCACCTCAGCATCGCTATGCTTAGATGTGAAAATATATTTAGAGACAAGAACATCCTTTGGATCCCTGCACAAATAAATGATTTTGCAATCGGAATTCAGAATTGATTTCGGTAAGGAATCGAAAGGAACATGAGTGGAAAGTAATGGAATTTGGGGGTTTCTTTTTCCGCCGAAAAGATAAATGTATTCTATAACAGGCACGATTTCATGTGGAAATTTAGAGAGTAAAGGGGAATCTTGATCAGAATCGCCATTGATATACTGTGTTCTTGTGTGAATCGCGAAAGCTAAGGCCTTGAGCCAAGTTGTGCCGGATTTTGGAGCGGTGGCGAGGAAAATATCAGTCGGTTGAGGTATGAATTTTTGCTGAAACTGAATTATGCCTTTTAGGGCAAAATCGTAGCACCAAAATTGTTGGTATTTGTATAGATTTACTGAAACTTTCCAGGCTGGTTCTTGGGGAAGGTTTGAGAAGTTGATTTCTTCATCGTCTCCTTCTCCGGTGGAAATAGGAGCGCCGTCGCTGAGATCTGTCATGATCTGGCCTTGTTTGCTGTAGACTTCGTTTGAGCAAATGAATGGGTATAGACTTCCTTGCTTCCATCAACTTTATAAATTGAAAATTTAGAAATTTAATATGTAAACGTGGAAGGTGTTGTCTACAGCAGACAAGGGCAGATCATGACAGATCACCACTTGTGTGTCAAGATCTCAAAAAAAAAAAAAAAAGTACTAAATGTTAAATTCTTTTTTCCCAAGAAGTTTAAATTTTATGTAGATAGATTTTTTTTTTTTTTTTGAGCTTACAATCGAAAATATTATTAGACACTAGGATGTGCATCCTCAAATATAATGTTCGCCAGTCAATGTGGCGTTACAATCAAAATAAAATCGTTAGCATTGAAATGGGCTTGCCTTGTTATCAAATGGGCAGCACCGTTCGCTAGACGAGGAATAAATAAAACTTTAAAACTAGGATAAGCTGACAGAATATGTTTACAATCTTGAATAATTGATCCGAACTCACAAAGATCAGCTCGATCGAGAGGAGTAGATGGCGTCTATAACCATTTTGGCATCAGATTCAAATTACACCGCCCTATAGTTCTGATGCGCGAGCCAGATCATGCTAGTGCAGAAGGCCAGCACTTCAAGTACTGTTGTCTACTAATTAATTGATAAAATTTCAGCTCAAGTCTCCAAAAAAGTTGAAGACCAACCTGCTCGGATCTCTTCGGCCACCAGAACCACCTTGATCAGAGGTGGTTCCTGGCCCCTGTCTCTTCACAGAATCAGTTCATGTGGTGTGTTAATTGAATGGATGGTTCTTGGGGAAGGTTTGAGATGTTGATTTCTTCATCGTCTCCGGTGGAAATAGGAACGCGGTTGCTGAGATCGGTTGAAGATGGTTCCATGACTGGCCTAGACTTCGTTTGAGCAAATTAATGGGCATAGAGCATGTTTATAAATTAAAAGTTCAGAAATTTAATATGTAAACGTGAAAGGATGTTGTCTAATAATTAATTGACAATTTTGATGTACTTGTGTTAATATATCCAAAAATATGTTAAAAGGTCTTTTTCCAAGGTTTATTTTCTAGAAGTTCCCCAAAAATTTGGTGAAAAGGAAATAAATAAATAGTTTTGATCAGGTGAGATACTTAATGGACAAACTTTGACGTGTTAATACCGTTTCTCCGATTATATCCAAAAAGTTTGATTAACTCGTAAACTTTTAAAATAGGTTAAGAAGCTTTCAATTTATTTAAAATGTTTATAGTCTCTTAATTTGCTTAAATTATAGTTAATTGGTTACTAGGTTGTAAATAAATAAGTTTTATGTGAAAGATGTGTTGTAGACGTCTTAAAAAAGTCAAACGAACAAAGTTGGGTATGGAGTTTTAATATGAAAGAGGACATTGCTTTACAGTTGAGTAAGTAAGAACTTCATTTTTATACATTTTAAGTAAGTTTACGAACTTATTGGACATTTTAAGTAAATTGAGTAGACTCTTAGAACACTTTAACAGTTCAAATAAGTTGTCTAGGAAGCAAATAATATATTAAGCCATTTTCTACTCTTCGTCCCATGCAAACCTTTGCAATTATCGGATGTGGACTCTATCTCAAGCCCCAATGGCGAAAGGGATCTTACACCGGTGAGTAACTTGAGGTTTTTCCACATTGTTGACCCAACCAATACGGTAAGGTCTAGGATGTGGTACGAGAACCAAACCAAACTTATGGATTTTTATGAATTTGCTCCGAAGATAATATTTGGATGTTATCAATGAATAATAGGGTTAATTACAAATAACTACCATGTGGTTTGGCCGATTTGCGATGTGGTACCTGTGGTATTTTTTTTACAAACGCAACCCTATGGTTGCAAAATCTTACATGTTTTTTTTACTTTGCCAAATTTGGCCGATAACTACCTCAGAATGAAAATATTCAAGAATTAAACTTGTTTGGTATCATATTTACTATGAAACCATATTCTTAATTTTTCAAAATCATCATTTTTGGAGTTTTCTCTCTCTAAACATTTTCTTTCTCTCTCATAAAAAACAACACCTAAATGACCTCAAACCAAAAAAGTTGAAGAATTAAAGTTGCTTAAAATACCATTTAACTCTTGAAAATTTTCATTTCGAAGTCGTCATCGGCCAAAATTGGAAAAGTAAAAAAAACATGTAAAATTTTGCAACCATAGAGTTGTGTTTGCAAAAAAAAATACCACATGTACCACATCGCAAATAGGTCAAACCACAGGGTAGTTATTTGTAAATAACCCTGAATAATATGGATAACCACCTGGTGATATAGTCGCAGAAGAAGGAAATGGAAGGATCGCTGAGCAGGGAAGCATCAAATTTACAGTGCTCGATAAAATCCTTAAGCTCAGTGAGTTTAGCAGCGTCCATTTGAAGAAATAGGGAAGACGAGAAGGACAACAGAGAAGAGAATAAGGTAGTCGGAGGTGTGGAAAAGGCAGCCATGGAAGGGAGCTGTGTTTTAGTGAGACGAATGAGATGGGAGGCGATTGCAAATCAGAACATTAACCCAAAATCCAAATTTATACTAACACTATTTGGATCGGCCTCTTAAAAGAGCCGATGCAAATAATATATTTATTTGCACCGGTCCTTTTAAGGGGTCAAAATGGCATTAAGTAAGATGAAGTTGAAGAAAGCAGTAGGACCTGATGGCATCCCTATTGAGATTTGGAGATGTTTGGGAGAAAGAGGAATCGAATGGTTGACGACGTTCTTCAACAAAATTTGGAGAAACAATAAGATGCCATCAGAATGGAGGAAAAGTATCTTAATCCCTTTGTATAAGAACAAATGCGATGTCCAAGATTGTGCCAACTATCGGGGAATCAAATTAATGAGTCACACTATGAAACTTTGGGAACGAGTGATCGAACAAAGGCTGAGGAGGACAGTGAAGATCTCGGAAAACCAATTTGGCTTTATGTCGGGAAGATCAACTATGGAAGCCATCCATCTAATGAGACAATTAATGGAGCACTATCGAAATAAGAAGAAAGACTTGCATATGGTTTTCATTGACTTGGAGAAAGCATATGATAAGGTACCAAGGGAAGTACTTTGGTGGGCCTTGATAATGAAAGGCATTTCGCGGAAATATATTGACATCATAAAGGACATGTATGAGGGAGCATGCACGAGTGTACGTACTAGTGTTGGGAAGACTGAAGAGTTTCCTATTACGATTGGAGTGCATCAAGGTTCCACACTAAGCTCATTTATTTTTTCCATCGTTATGGATGAACTAACAAGTTCACTTCAAGATGGTATACCATGGTGCATACTGTTTGCAGATGATATTGTGTTGGTTGATGAGACGAAAGAAGGAGTGGAGAGGAAGTTGGAACTATGGAGACAAACTCTAGAATCTAGAGGCTTTAAGTTGAGCCGAAGTAAGATAGAATATTTGGAGTGTAAGTTTAGCGGCCATAGGAGTAGGGAGGCAGGGACAATCACCCTAGATGGAAGAGTTGTTCAGACCTCGGATTGCTTCCGCTATTTAGGATCTATTATCCAAACGGATGGAGAAGTAGATGGAGATGTTTCTCATAGGATTAAAGCTGGTTGGTCGAAGTGGAAGAGTGCTATGGGTTTCCTTTGTTACCCAGGC